>NW_026521486.1:41412500-42662500 GCF_021234435.1 Artibeus jamaicensis
TACAAGATAAAGCTGCACTTCTTCCCAATAAATGATACATTTTAAAAATCAAATTAGCATCATATATGTAACATATAATAAATTATCATGCTGCCCCTCCTTCCCTGGCTGTTGACACTTTTTATACAGTGACATGTAAATTTATTTATATCAACTTTACTACACATGTATACACAAGAATTTAATAAAGAAGTTTTTAGAAATACATAAACCAAATACAAGTAACACAAAAAATAAGTGATGAGACATCAGTTAGAGACCCTGGTTCTTGCTTTAGTCCTGTGACTAAGTTATTCAGTAGGTTAGCAATACTTATAGAAGATGCAATTGCTAAGAGTTTATAAAATTATATAAAGTAGTACCTAAGATCATAATGGAATATTATGTTAGTGACTTCCCAATTATGCCCACGCAAAGGACATTATGGTCCTTTTACACAAATCATTCACAGATATTAAATAGTATGTTCTTCAATCCCGGCTGATATGGTTCAGTGGATTGAGCACCAGACTGCAAAGCTAAGGGTTGCCTGTTCAATTCCCAGTGAGGGCACACGCCTGGGATGCAGTCCAGGTCCCCAGCAGGGGTTGAGTGAGGGGCAACCACATACTGGTGTTTCTCTCCCTCTCTCAAAATAAATAAAATGTTTAAAATAAATAGCATGTTCTTCCAAAATGATCCCTTCTCAAGGAAGCCAACTAGTGTCCCTCCAACCCCCTCAGAAATATAGCAACTTGGGATAAATCTGGCATGCCCAAGGCCTGTGAGAGTAAGGGGATGTTTCCTTTTGACCTTTGCCTACATAGATGCCTATGTCCTCCTATCTCCCCATTTGCGTGCTGAGCTTGTCACATCATGTCACATGGTCCAGAGCCACCGATGTGCAGCTGGTTGCTCAGTCATTAACCATGACTTTCCCACCAACAGTGAAAACTGTATCCACAGCCTCGGTCATGGTGGACATTTTGGTCATGAGGGTGTGGCCATCAACACAGCCACATAAGTAGACAAGAGGACCTCCTGGCACAAGGAGACCTTCTACAACACATCCATTGAGGACACGTCTCTCAGTGTTGCTGACCTCACCTGAGAGGTCTGTCAGGCTCGGCCTGGGTGTTATTCTGGGACTGAGGAAGAAATGGAGCAAGAGGGGATGTGGTCCAGGGACAGACACCTCTGTCCTATTTCCCTCTTTTTAACAAAGGAGTAAACAAATGTTTTGAGTTCAAGAAATAAAAATAATTTTTAAAAATGTTATATGGGTCATTGATCTAACTCAAACGAATGTGTCAGTGCCTATAGTTCATTAAGATGTTCTTATTCAGATAAAATTTTATCAATACATTGTTCTTAACAAGTACAAGAATAGAGATACAATATGTGTAACTATGAATGATGCTCAATATTTTCCATTTTTCTACCTATTTTGAGGCTCTACTATAGATTCATATCTTTATACAGGATTTAAAGTCAGTAAATACTACAATATATAGATAGAAATAAGACATTTCTAAGGTTTATTTATTGTACCACCTGAATGCTTAGTTTTTCAATAAACCATAAAACATAAAACAAAGGAAAACAAACATAAAAGTTGTATTTTTACTAGACAATTGAAAATGCCTACTTTGAAATCCTCTTATGCACATGTATTCACTCACTTACCCTCAGTTCATGCTACTTCATCAAAGTAAGATATTGTCAGGAAAAACACTATTTTAAACAATTTATAAACTGAAACATCTTCAATTTGAAACAATGTATGGAATAATGGCCATTTTTTGCTTTACTCCATTTTATTAATCAACACTCACAAACACCCACTTCATACCAAATAAAACACAATTGGGATAAGTCTCCACTATTAATTTTTAGTTGGAATACCTGAAATAACTGTTGACTTTAAATAAACAGTTGACATTTTTATTTATGTAGCCCATCTTACAAATCATGATGGTTCTTAACATGAAGTGACACTATCAAAAGGAAACACGTATTAGCAATTTCAAGAATAAAATTTCTGGAGCCTTCTGGAGTAACAAACTGCTAAGCAAAGGAAGTTAGAACTTTTTAATGCCATGCAGCAATAATTATTACAGTTTCTTTTTGTTATTCATACTTCCCTTTATTCCCCCATCCCCTCAAAAAGGATTTAAAAAACAGCTGACATGTTTGTAACATGCAAATTAAGTATTTCTTATTCTACCACTTTATATATGAGAGTAATATTTGGAAACTGGGTAGGTGGGGCATGATATTTCAAAAACAAGTTAAGTCTACCACTTTTGAAATTACTGAATCTATCAGTCTAACAGGTAATTTAAGACTCTATTAAAATGCCATCTAATTATTTACCAACAGCAACTCACAGCAGTATAAAATGAGATAGTGCTAATGAATTACAATTCCCAGGACATTTCCAGACTCTTCTAATAAAAACAATTAACTAGCCTAAAAATCATCTCAGGAGACTGCACTTCATAGTGAACAATTTCCGGTTATCATAACACAAGCCACCACTGCACCGTCAGATGAAAGGACTTTCTAGAAGGTGGGTATTGGGGTTAGAAATATGTTTTCCATGCCTCACAGTACAGTGACTCCGAAACTATTCTTCAAAGATGGCCACCTGACTTCTTACAAGTCAGAACGGATTCACTCATTCTGCAACTTCTCATATCAGTATTTGTCTAGTTCCTGCTCACTGAAGGCTGCAGTCACCAAGGATTAAAAAAATGACTGTTTTCCAAAAACTGGATGCCTCGACATAAACCGAATCAACCAGAACTGTGGTGATACACCGTGAACATTTATAAATCTACACGATGACTTAACATAGGGGAAAAAGTCATTTCTCTGTTTTAGAATTCAGCAGAACAAAATATATACTACATGAGAGTCCCATCTGCACTGCAAAGTATGATTACTCATAACACAAACCATGGAGCAATAATTTAGATCTGCGGTTTGCAGGTCAGAGAGCGATGCTCACTTAATGGGCATATCAGTCACAGACTCACTGCTCTGCCCAGTTCTTCACCTCTGTCTTCTCTGCTAGGAAAGAATGACAGAACCAAAATGGAAACGGGACCGAGTGAATGTCTGAAAACCACCGACCCAGAAATGGAAATTTATGTACAGTCCACCATATGTATATATTTATGGATTAAAAAACTTACATAATCAAGAATAAACCTGATTTCTTAAAAAGCAAAACCTATGAGGGGAGCTTATGAATTATGCTAGCCTTAACTTCCATTTCAAACAGAATAGTGTATGAATCACTATAACTAGGATCTTAGATAAATCTCAATGTATATGATTTTTAATGCAATGCCAAGTTCCTAATAAAGTAATGGATGTCTCCAAGGATCAAGAAAACGGAGAGATGAGAAGAAACATTTAACCACATGATGAATGGGAGCTGAGAGCAAGAAGCAAATTTCAAAGTCAGAGCTATCCTGCAGGCCACTACCCGTAAGAATTCTTGACTCCTTACATCTAGGGTTGATTGGCACGGTGCCTTGGGCATGCCACCCAGTGGGGTAGCTAATTCTGAGACACCTACTGAGGTGGGTTACTGAAGGGTCTAACAAAACTCCAAATCCCTAACATGCCTTCACTTCCAATATAGCACTGCAAATCCTCTTCAAAAACAAGAAACTCTCAAATAAGTATTGGTTTTTAAAGAAATGCAGTGAATCTATAATTCACTGAGTATTTACAAAGATATTTTTCTCAGTATCTCACATAATACCATACAACAAAAACACAACCAAAGTATGAAAAGAACTATTCCTATTTTTTCAGATGAGAAAACTGGAACACAGAGAGTTTGTGAACTTATCCAAAGGCACAAAGCTAATCATTGGTGGAGATGAGACCAGTGCCCAGTCAGCACCATCTCAAAGCAATAGCCTTACCTACCACCTGGTTTTGCTGCAGTACTTGTGCAAACAATAACAGTTATAAACATTTTTATGTGATTACTGTGTGCCTCGCATTGTTGCAAGCCATTCAGATGCATTAAGTAATTTAATTCTCATACCAACCCAACGAAGTTTACAGATGAGAGAACAGCCAATCCTACTGTTGAACGATCTACAGATTCAGCTTCTCAAACAAGATAAAGCTAATCACTGAATCAAATGTCCACTTTCTTTTTACAACACAGCAGACATGAATCTGAAGTGTTTACACTCGCTTGATCTAAGTCATACCCAAATTTTGAGAAGTCTTAGAATCAATCTAGCTTCCAAAAGACAAATTAGGCAAATGGTGAAAAACCTCCAGGGGTGTCCAACCTTTTGGTGTCTCTGGGCTACACTGGTAGAAGAGGAGATCTCTTGGGCCAGATGAGCAAAAAAAAGGTTTGAAGTAAACTTACGATTTTGTGTCATGGGCTGCATTCATAGCCATCCTGGCCATGTGCAGCCCTCGGGCTGGACAACCCTCCCAGACCTTCCAATGGCATTCAATACACAAGTTGAGCTGCAGGGTTTTATATGTCAAACTCCAAGAGTGGTTCTTTACAAACTACTTTTCATTGAATGTTTACAACAATTCATTATTGAAGAGCTTCTCACTGAAGAAAGAATCTGTCCTTCTATGCTTCCATCTATGCTTCTCCTGTTAATTGTCAATATAAAGATTATCTGCTAATTGACAAAGTAACTAATATCTACCTTGGGGCATCCACAAAGGCATAAATGCAAGATTCTTTAAATATACTTTATACAATGCATAGCAACTACTCTAAACTATGTGCCATTGATATAGCACGATTCTAAACGATCTTCTCTCAAAGGAAATTCTACATAGCTAACTGTATTAAACAACAGACTGAGTAGGAAATAGCTAACATCAATTTTAAAGAAGAAACCCTCTCTACCCAAATCTATCTTGATTATAGAAGTAATCTGTAGTTATTCAAAAATAAATTAATGGCAATTTTATAGCTGAATAAGAAGGTTTTATCTCCTTTTCCCCTCCACTTCTTCTAGCTCGCACCTATCAGAATGACTAACAGCAAATACCAAGTGCTGGCGAGGATGTGGAGAGTGTGGAATCCCGTGCCCTGCTGGTGGCGATGTAAAATGGAGCAGCCACTATGGAAAACTCCATGGGAGTCCACCAAAAAAATTAAAGTATCATATGACCCAGATGAGTCTGATCTAATTAGCAAACAGACGCACATGTCGGTTCGTTTACTTTCTTTTTCACTAAACGTGACCAGCATAAGAATTTCCTGAACTACTGAACCGCTCTGATGGTACCGCGTGCCTGGGAAGTGGGAGCATGTGAGCTGGGAGCAGCCCTTTGTTCATTTTGCTGAAAACAGAGGATGGAATTACTGGTAATTTTCTTTTAAAAAATGTTTTTCAAATTTCTGTAGTAAGTATATATTGCTTTCAAAATACAAAAATTGTAAACATAGGGCCGTACCTAGAGTAGAACGTAAATAAATAATTCAGAAATTAATGAAACTTAAAGTATAAATGTCCTAAAAAGCTTGGTGAATTCTTTTAACTATTTGGAAAAAATAGAGAAGCATAGAAAATTAACTCTGTCTACCACAAAACTATTTTATCTACAATTTTGCCTGATTGAAAGTTTTTTTAAGGTCTTTAAAATGTATCATTTCTCTAGAAACTAGACTTGCATGATCTCTAAATGATGGTAAAAAGAATAGCTTTATACAGCATGTTGAAGAGTGTATATGGTTCTACTGAGATCAGCTTTGCTTTGAATTTTTAACTCGACTACTTTCTAACAGGGTGACCTTTGGGAAAGTTACTTAGCTTCTCTCTCAATTTTTACTGCAATGAAATGAGAACAATATTGTCAAGTTCATAGGCTCACTGTAAGAATGAAAGGAAAACGGGCATAAAACTTCACATTAAATGTGAGTGATGGTGTAATTCTTCAAATAAAAAATCACTATCCGAATTAGGAAGATCCAGGGCAATCAACCCTAAAGTTTTCTACCACACAAATGTGCTTTTTCTATGTTACATCTATAACACACAATAGGTTTTACGGGAAAATCTAGATTTTTATATCTCAGCATTTTTCACTACTGAGGTGATTAAATACCATCCAAAGTGTTAAACCAATGTAGATATAATTCTGCTAGAATTACTTAAAACATTTCAAGAAAATATTTTCATAAAAAAAACTTTTAAAATTTGAGACTGGGCAAAGTAACACATCTTCTAAAATCATTCCTTACAAGATAGCATATTCTATTATCTGAAACTTTGTAACTAAAAATAGAAGCAAGAGAGGGGCCAAGAGAATTTTACTAAGGCATCAGAAACAGGGTTCACTGGAAAGGAAACTCCAGGATAAAGAAATTAAAAGTTAAGAGCATGGGGAAACAAAGTGACTAATCCACCATATCATAGAGTTACACCGAAGATACTCCAATTGCTAAAATGTTATGATTCTATGGCTTCTGTCCTACACACTACGCAATTTAGAAAGACTCTACCACTAAAACAAGTGAACCAAGCTAATGCTGTAATGCTATGATGCGGATGGTCTGCAGTTCTCCCTCTAGTGACTTCGCCCAGAGAAAACCATGTATGAGTGCTCAAGAAAACATCTTTCATTACAATACTGACACATAACAACTTACTGTCCATTAACAGAGGAACACACGAATACAATCTGGCATATCCATACCTGAAATACTATATAGCAGCTAAAAGGAATGAACTAGATTTATAGAAGAGCTGATTCAAAATGATGCAACTTAACCGCATAAAGCAAACAAGTAACTAAACAATACACCAGTAGTTTTATGTAGTATGACACCACAACTATCAAGAAAACCTGTGTGTGTGTGTATGCGTGTGTGTGTGTAAGGACTCCAAGTCCGTTCAGATAGGCAAAGAGAAATTTAGTTTTATTTGTAACGTTCTAACATTTAAAGGGAAGCTGTATTTACATAGTACGTGTTAAATTAAACTATTGGGTTAGGCAAAAAGTTTGTGTGGCTTTCTCCGTAAGATGGCTGCAGTAGCTCTTAGTTGTCTTTAACTTCACTTGAAACAATTTTATTAGATATCATGACAGCTGTCATTTCAAGCATGCATTTTTTAAAAACGTATCAAAATTGGTAAATTTTTATGTAGCCATTATAATATTGAAGATAAAAGAAAATATGTGATATTTTTAGCACATTGTGCTTTATTCTTTCAAAAAAGGTAAAAATGCAACTGAAATGCAAAAATTAAAAGATTTGTGCAGTGTGTGGAGAAGGTGCAGTGACCAACTGAACTTGTCAAAAGTGGTTTGTGAAGTTTCGTGCTGGAGATTTCTCATTGGACGACGCTCCATGGTTGGGTAGACCAGGTATAGTTGATAGCGATCAAATTGGGACATTAATTGAGAACAACCAACATCATACCATGCAGGAGATAGCCGACATATGCAAAATATCAAAATCAATAAAGTTACTGGTGAAAATAAAAAATGCGTCTTTTATCTTACAGAAAAAACTAAATGGGCTTTTTAGACAATACTTTAAAAAAGAGCTTAAAGTATTTGATCATAAATGTAAAATTCTTTAATAGCTAAATGAAATGTTTACATCTATAAATTGTTGAACAAAATGACAACTAATGTAAAAGAAAACATTATAACATCTTTTAAAATGTTAACAAAAAGTGCAAGCAGTTGATTTACATTAAAAAGGAATCCATGTTTTTAAATCTAATTCAGAGACATAAATCCTAACAAGACAATAAGTTAAAAGTCAACATGAAAATCACACAAACGTCTCTTACCTCAATTCAAACAGTATTTTGAAATTAAGTGATCTGACTACACTTCTGATATTTATTTACACCTGTTCAAGTCTGAAAGAATGTCACACATGACCTCTGGTTTATACAGCCTCATGGGACAGTCAAGGAAGAAAATATATGAACTAAAAAGGAAGCAAACAGCTGCCAAGCACCTCAGTCCTGCATCTGGCAAGCGACAGGCCTTCTGTTGATGCATATGGAATCAAACACTAAAGAAACACCTTCTTAAGATGTAAGGTGGTGTTAAGTCAGGAAAGTCATTCACAGATATTGCTGAGCTCAGAGCTGTTTGGCCCTAGAAGTAACAAAAGCAAAATATCTACTTATATTCCTTTTCTTTGTCTTTCACCAGAGAATACAGTAGGAGCCCTGCTGCCTGACACACTGTTTATTAGGAAAGTCATATAGAGTTACCTTCTTAAATCAAATAATTTATATCATTCTAAAATATATAAGTGTCATTCATTCTGCAATATTGCAATGGAGGATGAGGCCTTTCTGAGCACGAATCAGCTGGCAAAGGTATTGTTTTTCTTCCACAAACCACAGATGTAATTGTCTGAAATCTCCATAAAGAACAGTGAAAACTTAGAACAGTTATGCTAATGCAACAGAGAAGCTGTCTGATTTTAACGATTCTCTCCTAAATCTTTTACATTCATTTTGCCTACAGTTAATTCAAGAGCAATCTTCTTTAGTGACACCTTTATTGAATCTCTCCAAAGCACTCAGAATTTCATGGAAATCTCTCTGTGTTATTACTTTTCTTTCCCTAAATTCCTACAATAGATTACATTACATAATAACAGCAGCCAGCACAATGCCATGAACAGACTCAAGAAGACACCTAAACAACTTGGTAAACCAAGAGCCCGACAGGTGACAGCAGAATACGAGGTCATCCTGCAAGTCATCCACCCCTGTGAGCATGGCGTGATTTACAGAAGGTTCCACAAGGGTCGGGTGCCCAGCAGTTAACAGGATAAATGTGAGAAGTGGAAGTGCCTTAGGATGGCGTCTCTGTACACCACCTCATGCAAATGTTAGATTACATTTGGTAATTACCAGATTTGGTCTTCAGTCTGCATACAATAAGGAATACAACCCCTTAGGACCCAGGTTGCAGCTACTGGTTTCACCAACACCGAATAACTTCCCTGTGCCAGGACCAGGTGTAGAGAGACAAATAATGAGTTATGCAGAGTTTCTCAGCCTCGGCAGTGTTGAAATTTAAGGCCAAAAAAAGTGAGGGCTGTCCTGAGCATTTGTAGGGTTAAATATCCCGCTACCCACTAGACGCCAGTCTCACCTTCCCCAGAGCTGAGACAGCTGTTAACTGTCTCCAGACATGCTAAATGGCCACTAGGGGGCAAAGTCATTCCTGGTTGCGAACCACAAAGCTAGAGTGGACCAGGAACTTGCCTTATCTAGAACACTGTGTTGGGACTCAGAAATTCCACTTTTGGCATCAGGTATCTTTGTGGCCTTGTATGAAATTCAGAGAGATAACCTGTCAACAGCCAGATGGCTACATAACTCACAGGGTGAAAGGCAAAATGAAAATGTGGGACCCTTATTCAAACACCATCAAGAATTTCAACACAGCAGAGCATTAAACACAGCACGGGGTTCGTCTAAGTTCAGGGCCCTGAGCAACTACAGAGGGTGCAGGCCCAGGAAGTCAGCCCTGCCAAGGGTGCCTGGTCAAGGGCAGGGCAGGAGTCACAACCTGGGCTTCCTGTGCTCTTTCCACTAAACTCAGACTCACATTAATACCAATTACATCTCAGTGAGTCAAGAGGTTTTCATATTTCAGGTCTGTAATTTTTATCTTCCCCTCAGGACTCTACTTTGTCTTTCTCACACTTAGTCGCTAATATTCTCTATACATAGCAAAAATGTTGGACATAATAATGAATTAACTTCTTACCTCATTTTTTCTAAAAAAACATGTTTTTCAACACAAACCTACTAAATTAGATCGACATTTCAAATTATAAGACCATGAAATCACTCATTTTATTGGAAACAAAAAAAGTTTATTGCAGTTTATTAATAGCATCTGTCTCCTGTCTTTGAATGCTAGAGAAGACAGCAATGATGTTCCATTGCCATTTGGGAACAGCTCCTCTTTTCTCAAAAATTATCTTTGGCAATGAATTAATTCTTTAAATTATCCTTGCATTTGGCAAGTGTTTTGACTCCATCTGTGGAAATTAGCATTGTTTCTGATATGATCAAGGAAGATATAATTACGTCCTATAAAATGTGAAAATATGTGTTGCTTAAAGATGTGAGGTTTGTGTCTATTGCCTGTGAGTGACCACTGTGAAACTAAAAATGTAGCTTTAATATCATTAGGACACAACTTGACACTGCCTTGTATTTCCTTGCCTTTCTCTCTCCTTCTTAAACATCATTCCCCAATATAAACAAGCAAGTGATGGTATCTATGCCACAGATAAGGTTGCTTCCAAAACGTAAGTGGTTAGTTGGTTAGTACTTTGGTTCAGTAATGTTCAAAACAAAAAAATGGAAAGCTTCCCAACAAGCGCTCGGAATCCAATTTTACCACCGTACAATAAAGAAGGGCCACAGGAAGCCACACATCAGCAGTCAGAGAGGCACAGTGTGCCTCTGAAACGGGGACTGAATGACAATGCTGTGAGGAGCACTCCCTAGAGAACATCTGACAGGTGTCACTTCCAATTCTTTGCTTTTCGGTTTCTAAGTTCAAAGGCGTTGTTTAGAAAAATCCCCTCTAAAGATATTTCTACGATTCTCTGGACCTTAAGAAGAAACTAACAAAAATGCAGTGGCAGCTACAATACAAAATGGCTTTAAATTTTGTATAATCAAAAGATATATACAAAGGATAGCTTCTCAGAAACCATTTGCAAAGAGGTCCAAATCATCAAGTGCTGTTACTAAATAACGGGGAGAGGAAGGAGCAAAATGAACTGTTCTCCACAAAGGATGGTCAAAAATGAACAGTAGACTGGAAAAGAGAAGAATTAATGCTCTTTAAGAACAGAGGATCTTGTTTACCACCCTCTTCCCCACGCCTAGAATGTTGTAGGCAATCAAGAGATATTTACTGAGTGAATGAAATAGGTTATCACCTCTGAGGAGAGGGGGAAAACTGGTGTTTTTCACAAAATAGAGCAGAATAAATTGGCACAGAGTGGATTAAAATATGACCTCTCGTTCCTTATATAAAGCCTATTTTTAAAAATGCAAAAGGTGCCCAGGCTGGTGTGGCTCAGCTGGTTGGAGCCTTGTTACTAACAGTAACCAAAAGGTTGCAGGTTTGATCCCTGGTACAGGCAGGCACGGATCCCCTATCCAGATGCATACAGGAAGCAACCAATCAATGTTTCTCTCTCCCACTCCCTCGCACTGTAAAAGCAATGAAAACACGTCCTTGGGTGAGGATAAAAAAATTTTTTTAAATGCAAAAGGTGCACAAGTTAATTACTTTTAGTACACAGGTGGTTACTGGTTGGTATGCTAAACCTCAATAGTCGTGGTTCTCTTACAGAGTTTATAACGTGCCAGGTACTGTTCTCACAGCTTTACACATTAAATCATGCAATCCTCAAAGGAATTGTTTTGAGACAGTGGAAACCGTAGCACAGAGAGATCTGTTTCTAGAGAGGTCTGCCTGTTTACTACGCCACACATATAAAAAAAAAGAACTACGGGAACAAAAAACCTGTATCACGGAAAACATTGCCCTCCTATTTTACTCATAATAAGAATGTCACAATCACACAAATCTAGGAATAAACTAAAATTTAAGGTTATCCTCTGCCAAAGTTTATAGCAAATAAAGACTGGTGGTTTGTTGTTCAAAATAGGGGAGGAGCTGAAGATCTTTTTGCTTGTTTTTTATTACAGTCTATGACTTCCTTTGCTTCTTTTAACATATCTTTTAAACAGTCCTTCCTATACTCTTCCAAAATGAATTATAGCAAGAATTTGTGCATTTTATCCTCAGCTCTGATTCCCAGAGGCTATTTTTCATTGCAGCTTATTCTCTGAAAAGGACCACTGTAAACAAATACCGAAGCAACTCCAGAACCCTCTGGTACTTTCCAAGACGTACATCACCTGAGATCAGCAGGGCCTCCTGGTTGGTCTCTGCTCGGTCTCAGACCTACAGTCTTAGTGGACTGCTTAACCTTCTATGTGCAGGGTGCTTAACGAGAGAGTCCTATATAGGAATATGACATTTAAAGAAAGTATCTTCATTTTTTAGGCTTTAACTAGAGAATTAAGAAAAACAGTATGGATTTTCCTAAAATAGCTACAATGGTAGCTACACCTTCCAAATATTTATCCCTTCTTTATAATTACTACATAACTACTTAGAGCCACCATCAGTCCCCACAGATGTTAAAGCAGACAGCTCTTTAGACATAAAACAATGAATTTGTTAGGCAACATATATGTCAAAACTGGCAGACACCACTGCAAAGAATGTCTTAACACACTGATCAGAAGATAAAGCTGCTAATTCAACAATAAATAATTTCCAATAATTGCCAAGAATTTTTATATCTCACTACTATCTTCTGAGTTAGTATTATCTTCATATTGGAGATAAGAAAATTGGGTTCAGAGATGTTAACTAACTTACGAAAAGTCACACAGCATCACAGCCAGGCCTCAATCCCACTCAAGCTTGTCTTCTTGCAAAACCGATCCCGTATTATAAAAGATTCATTATCCTAAACCTATAAAAGTAAGCCACGAAGACATTTTATACACACACACACATATTTATTTCATATAAAGCATGTACTTGTCCAGTTTACGCAGCACCCTTTGTGGAAGAGGTTGTCTTTTTTCCCATGTGGATTCTTGCTTCCTCTGTCACAGATTAATTGACCATGTATGTGTGGGTTTATTTCTGAGCTGTCTATTCTGTTCCATTTACCTATGAGTCTGTTTTTATACCAGCTCCATATTGTTGTGATTACTAAAGCCTTCCAGCATATTTTGAAGTCAGCATGTGATACCCCTTTGTTCTTTTAAAAATATTTTATTGTCTTCTGTGGTTCCATAAATTTTAGGATTATCTGTCCGAGCACTGTGAAAAACGCCCTTGGTGTTTGGAGAGGAATCACAGTGAACCTGTAGATTGGTTAAGTAGTACAAATGCTGTAGCTATATTAACTCTTCCAAACCTTGAGCATGACAGATACTTCCACTTACTCGTGTCTTCAATGTCTTCATTGACATCAATTTTCAGAATACAGGTCCTTCATCTCCTTGGTTAAATTTATTATTCCTAGGTATTTTATACTTTGTGATGCAATTATAAATGAAATTTATTAAAGACTGATAGTTCAATCTTTTGTGTTAATAGGAACACAAAGGATTGCTGTGTATTAATTTTGTATCCTGCAACATTAGTGAATTCAGTTATCAGTTGTAATAGTTTTCTTTTTTTGGGTGGAAACTTTAGGGTTTTCTATGTATACAGTAATACCATGTTATCTGCAAATATTGACAGTTTTACTTCTTCCTTTCCAATTTGGATGCCTTTTATTTCCTTTTAACGTCTGATTGCTGTGGCTAAGACTTGCAATACTATGTTGATTAAAATCAGTATGAGTGGCTATGCTTGTTCCTGATCTTAAAGAAAAAGTTGTCAGATTTTCACCATTGAGTATGAACTGTGGGTATGCATCATAGTGACTGATTGGCAGGTAGTAAACCACCCTTGCAGTCCTGGAATAAATCCAATGGTGATAATGGTGTATGAACCATTTAATGTATTGTTCAATTTGGTTCATTACTATTTAGTTGAGAAATTTTATATTTATGTTCATCAGGGATATTACCCTATAATTCTCTCTTTTTTTCTTTTTTGGTATTGTTTTGGAATCAGGGAAATGCTGGTCTTGGAGAATAAGCCTAGAAATATTTCTTCCTCACCAGTTTTTGGAATATTTTGAAAAGTATAGGTATCAGTTCTTTAGATGGTTAGTAGAATTAACCTATGAAGCTGTCTGGTTCTGAACTTTTGTTTGTTGGGAGTTTTTGATTATTGATTCAATTTTTGTTACTACTAATCAATCTTTTCACCTTTTCTGTTTTTCCCTGGTCAATCTTGGAAGGATGCGTGTTTCTTCCAGGTTGTCCAATTTGTTGGCACTTAACTGTTCATAGTGTCCTCCGAGAATCCCTTTTATTTGTGTTGAAAGTCGTAAATTCTCTTTCATTTCTGATTGTGTGTTCTCTTTTTTTCTTGATGAGTCTGGGTAAAGACACTGATTTTGTTTACCTCTTCAAAGAACCACCTGGCAGTACCACTGTCTTTGTCTATTGCTGATGGGTTTTTAAGCGTCCATCTCGTTTATTTCCGCTCTGACCTTTACTCTGTCCTTCCTTCTACTAACACTGGGCTTTTGTTTGTTGTTCTTAGGTGGAAGATTAGCTTGTTTGAGATTTTTCTTGTTTCGTGAGGTAGCCTGTATCACTATAGACTTTTGTCTTAGCAGTGGCTTTGCTGTGTCCCATAGATTTTGGAACACTGTTGTTCCCATTCTCCTTCCTCTCAAGTAATTGTTATTTTTGTTGACTCACTGGTTGTTTACTAGCATGTTGTTTAGCCTCCATGTATTTGTGAGCTTTTTTTTCTCAGTTTTCTCCTTGTGCATAATTTCTAGTTTCATATTGTTGTGGCCTGTAAAGATGTTTGATATGATTTCACTCTTCTTAAATTTACTGAGACTTGTTTTGTGGCCTAACATGTGATCTACCTTTGATAGAATGGTTTCATGTGCACTTGAAAAGAATGTGTATTAGGGTTTTTTTTAATGGAATGTTCTGTATATGTCTATGAAGTCCATCTTTTTTAATGTGTTCCCTAAGGCCAAAGTTTCCACATTGACTTTCTGCCTGGATAATGTATCCACTGATGTGGGTCAATGTCAAAGTCCCCTATTATTACTGTATTCCTCTCACTGTCTTCCTTTATGTCTGTTAATATTTGCTTTCAGTATTAAAATGCTTCTATATTGGCAGCATACATGTTTACAAGTGTTATATTCTTTTGGTTGAATTGACCCCTTTTCCATTACACAATGACCTTCTTTGTCTCTCAATACAGTCTTTGCTTCAAAGTCTATTTTGTCTGATATAAGTATAACTGGTGTGTGTAAGTGGTCCCATGCAGTTCAGATCAGTTTTTCGAGGGTCAACTGTATCTTTGATCTGCAGGTGGGAATCTGCATATACAGAGGGCTGATTTAGTTATAAACCAATTTTTGATTATGTGGCAGGTCAGTGCCCCTAATGCCTGTGTTGTTCGATCATCAAATGCATGTGTGTAGACACCCTAGCTTTCTTCTGGTTTCCTTTTCCATGCAGTATTCCTCCCCGTACTTTCATTTCATCCTGTGTTCGACTTATATGTGAACTGAGTCTCTTGCAGGCTTCATATAAATGGGTCTCTCTTTTTAATACGTTCAGTCTATCGCTTCTCTGCCTGTTGGCTAAGATCAAGTGTAGTAACTGTTCTTATCAGTTTAATACATTCAACCACTGTACGTCTTTTGATTAAAGAACTTAATCCATTTACATTGAAAGTAATTACTGGTAGATATGTGCTTACTGCCATTTTGTTCATTGTCTTCTGACAGTTTTATAGTTCCTTCCTGGTCCGTTTTTCTTATGTTTTGTTTTCTAGGGGTTGATGGGCTCCTACAGTGTTATGCCCAAGTGCCTTTATTCTTGTTTTGTGTATCTACTATACGTTTTTATTTTGTGGTTACCATGGGGCTCACACGTAACAGCCATGGCTATGAAAATACATGTGAATTTCATAAAGCTCACCATTCACAGTAGAATATTCTACCATGTCTTGAAGTGTGCATACCCATGACAAGGGCCTACTCTGAGTTATAATCTATTCCCCACAGCAAAGGATAATTCATTCACTAGTGGCATTACCCAGCTTTCAGCATAGCAAGTGTCTCTTTTAGAATTAATTCTAAAATAATAACAAACCACTTAATATTTTATATCTTTTATATTTGGAATTTCAATGTTCTCCTAAATGTTTGACTTATTTGAAACCAACATGTTAGAACGAGAAGTAAATACTAATAACTCCTACTACACAAAGAAACTCCAAACATTCTTGGCAAAATCCACAGTGAGATTCTAAACCTATCCATCTGCCCTTGGAAACAGGGTCATTCAAAAGCAATCATTGTGCACTAAATTACATCTCCTCCTCGCCAACCACTCAGAGTTCCCCAAGGCTCCATGATAACTGAGTCACACACAGGAAAGGCTTCTCAAGCTGTAAGAACTCCATTTCCTCCTCTAAATGTTAGGGGTCAAAGATGAGACATCACTTCCACTCCTCCACCATGAATGAAAAGTCCATTAGAGAAACCAGTTTCAAGAACCTTGCTGACATAAGGCAGCACCTGTATCTGGTGATGGAGATGCAAAGAGTGAGAAAGGGGCATGAAAATCAAATGCTGGTTGCCACAGAGATGAATTACAAAGTGATCTGGGGGCACAAAGAAGAAAGGCGCCCACCCTTCCCCAGCTTTCTTCCCTCTTCTTTGATATTCCCTTAATCACCCTTTTCCCAATTGCAACAACCTGAATAAAATCATCTTCTTAACTGTCCTGGGCACTTTGTCTTCCACAAAGGGTCTCATCGTGCTTGGACTGCAATCTAAGGAAAGGGAGTGAACACTTCTATTCCCACGTGAACATGGGGACCAAGCTGTTGTGACAGCACAGGCAGCCGCAGCATCAGATGATGAGACCCAGCTCTCACCACGGATCCCTACTGCCTCACTGGATCGAAAGTGACACAGTGTGCCACGATGGACCTGTTAGACTGTGACGAATGTAGGACTTTAGCCCAGGCTTTAATAGAGCAATAGGCTCTGACCAGTAGTCTCATAGAAGCTTATTGCTTCCATTACTCAGAGGCTTCCCTGCAAAACTGCCTTGGGTTCTTCTGGGACTACACACCACACGCACACCTGCACACACACAACTTCACCACTTGCACCGAAAACCAAAGGAAACACACGCTCTAGTAAATACCATGTTGAAGAGGCTTCAATGTAAATGGTTTTTTTTAAAGTAAGTAGCATCCCAAATTAGTCCTAAAAGTAAACACCAAGACAACTGATAAAGCAGACATGTTTAATGACTGACTGAAGAAGGAATTGGGCCAAGTGTGGTAGGTACCCTACTTTTAATATTAAAACCTAACTTGCACAAAAATAGAAGCTTTTGTGTTTTACTGGCACAAAGCCACCTTTATTCCTTTATATCTTATCACTGCTTCTGCACTGTACGAGCAGAGTTGAGGTGCTGCAACAGCGATCACGTGGCCACCAAGCCAAGCATCTACTATTTATAGCAGTTTGCCGAATTTCGGAATAGACCTTCAAAATTAATGTTTTCCTACTGACAAAGAAAACAGCCCCATGCCTATTATATGAAAAGCAAAATTAAAATACCCCTATTACTACCTTCTTATCAGCTCTTTCTTACAAGTGAAACATGATTTTGTCTAATTCATACACTTTCTACTCTTGTGCAACACAATAAAAATGATACCACCATCTACTCAACTAGAGTAGGAAGAAATCCTTAAATGTTTTATTTCAGTGTTTTCAAAAATAAAGTTCTTAAAGTAAGCAGAGCAGTAAATTACATTAAATTTCCTAATGAAGAATAGTCTCAAAGGCGTTAGTTAGCACAGAAACACCCTAATACATTTCTACTTCTCAAACTTAATATATTCTTTTTGGATATATTTTGGATGGACAATTATTTTCAGAATTCACGACTGGACTAAGATGTGAAGCTCAGAAGTCCTGACCCTCCTCCCCCACCCCCACCCCCACACCACATCCACACACCTCCTCCCTGTTCTGGGAGTCAGGAGGCGCTCTCTCTATCAGGGTACCGCTTCCTCTCTCCCTTGGATTGATGGCGGAGTCTTGGCTCTAGTGAAATAAACTGGAAAGATAAAGTCGAACAAGACTTTAAGGGAATTTTAATAAGAAACTTGTTTCAGAAGAGGAGAGGGACATAATCCAGTCTTCGTGTTGAGGTGGCAACCCCAAGGGCCATGGAAAAAGTGGTGGGAGAGGGGAGACACGAGAAGCAAGGACAACAGTGGGAGACACTGCTACCCAGGCAGAGAGGATGAAGACCAGAGACCTAACCTATGCAGCGAAGTGAGGGTGGGGAAGAGGAAACTGATGGAACAACACTCTCTATGTAGAAGCAACTGAACTGAACTAGTCTCAACTGACTTTGAAGGCTTACTGTCTTATTTTTCTATTTTGTAGTTGTTTAGTGTCCTCTCCTTTAAAAAAAAAAAGACTATCTTATGGGAATCTGATGGGTCTTAATCTCCTTAAGGGCAAGGACCATGCCTTATTTCTCCTTTCCAGTATCTCCATCCAACCTGAGCAGCACAAGGAGGACGGGGGCGGGGGGGGGGGGGGGGGGGTGGGGTGGCAAGGGTGGCAGGGTGGGCCAAGTGATGTGAGGAGGAGCTTGAGTTTGGGTCCTCCCTCTTTCACTTCCTAGTTGTTTAACCTTGACGGTTCTCCATTTTCTCATTACAATAGGAATTGTACATCTAATTTTCAGGGGTGTTTTAAGAATCAGAGAGACTACGTATGTGCATGTGTGTACGCATTTACAAAAGTAGGCACTCAGTAAGTGGTAACTGTTAGCAGCTTCTTCACACTAGCATCATTCAAATGTGAGTAATGAATGCTAAAACTCAAAAGGTCTCTCAATTTTGTAAAAAGTTGGTTTTGAATGTCTCTTTCCCCCTTTTAGGAAAGAGCAATTATTGGGTTCAGTTCTCTAAAAAATTATCTGAAAGGTTTATTTTAGTGGGAGGTGTGTGGGAGTCATTTTCAAGGAAACATCTTTAAAAGCTGAGAGAGGAAAAATCTATACTAAAAACATGAGACCCTTACACAAGCATATATCATTTTACTGTACTTCAGGGATGTTCTGTTATTTACATATTGAAGACAAGGCCCTCCACCAGCAAAAGGATTATGACTCATTTTACCACTATGCATGTTTTATTGTGTGTAGTCTGGAAATGAACCCCCAATATCTCAGAGGTATATCTATACAGCAAGTTATTGCTTTAACTTAGTAAACCTAGCAATTTTCTCTTGCACATCCCCTTCTTAAAGCTACTGCATTTCAAGTACTATAGAAGCTATTAACTGAAATGTACATCTTTGATAAGTGTTCAGTAAGATACTAATTAAAAAGACTGCTTAGTGGTTAGACCAAAGAGTTTAGATGGCCTGAGCTACAAAGAGAAAGCAGAAAATTAATGGTACTTGACCACTCCATCTCCTAAATACAAACAATGTAAAATATCAGAAAAAATTTAAGGGTGATTCATTTGATTTTTGATTCAAGAGCTCTTGGTATTTGTAAATAGACAAGTTTCTCCTGATAGCACATGACACGGTTGTTAATATTCTGATCCTAGGCCTCATCAGTAGAACGGTCCTTCAGCAGCCCACGTGCCCACGCCTTTGAGATGAAGACTGAGTTTTCTTCAAGATCCTCCCTAACCTTCTCCAAAAACGAAGTAAGTGTTACACAGCATGGCGGTTTATCCTTCCTGGAGGGGAAAAAATCTCCAGCCTATGGTTTTCTTTACAATGCAGACAATCACCTGTGCTGAATAATGGATTTAGTGTTACGTTGGAAATGAACTGCCCTGAAGCAGCAATTTAAAGACTCTATTCCTTTTTGAAATATCTCCTTTGTCATTTTTCACCCCTTCTCGTCCATCGACTACATTAAATACAGAGCATTACAGAGCAGCACGAACTTCATAACGTGTTGGGGGAGAAGAAAACTTGGACACAGTCACAAGGCCTCCAGCAGAGATTTCTTTTTATGAGATGCGGATTTAAGCACATTTTGGCAAGAAGGCAGAAAGATGAGCCTTCAAGTATTACCTGTCAACTCACTAAGACAATCTGGATTTTCAAAATAAATCAACGAAAATGATGGGAAAGCCTACAGGTTAGCTGAAAGACATTCCCTCCCTCCTTGAGTATGCTGAGCGGAAAATCTTCTCTGTGCTGTTCTTTCACCCCATGGAAGACAGGAGTCAATGGCGTTTTAAAGGAAAATCCAAGCACTATTCCAATTCTGCTGAAGATTTTAAAAGTCCTCTGGGGTTTAAAAAACTAGAAGGCAACCTTTATTTAAAGCCATGGTGAGTTAAATAAAGTTTCTTTTAAATAAGTCATCACACTTAAGAAAGTAAGTTTTGCCAAAGACTGAACAGAGTTGTATACTAAGATTCCTTCAGCTTAGAGGTTGTAAAGACAAGGATGGAGAATTAAAGCAGCTCCTTACTTGACCTTTCGTTTTACTCTACTGTTTACCAAGAGGATATGTAACAGTCTCACACCAGGACAATTTTTTTGCAACTCTGCAACATCCTCGAGAATATTAGATATGGGAAAATTTTCTTTGCCTATATTCATCTTGCTGAGAAACCATTTGTCATTATTTATTTCAAGTTTATCCAGTAAATTACATGCATTACTTTGGATCAGACAACACTGTGCCACCGCATGAAGAAAATACAAGCAAAACTACCAGAAATACTGTAAAAAATGACTACTTGCCTCTATGTGCCGCAGATGTCAATTGAATGAAGATCCCACTGCAATGTCATTATGCTGAAATTAGATTTCTAAAGAAACTCTTGGATGGATTTCTATCAAAATATGATAAATATCTACCCTCTCTGACCTCTCTGCGGAATACAATTTGTTGAAATAGCCACAGGCAATATCTATTCACAGAAAAAGAAAATGACTTACAAGAAGACTTGATGGCCTAATTGCAAAATTACTGTAGGGAAAAAAAAAGAAGGGATGCAGCCATCCCTTCCTGTACATAACAGACATGACCCCCAAAGAGTTGGGGGTAAAACACATCATATTTTAAGTAAACGCACAGGAGGGTCCTGAATTAATTATCCTCCCTACAACAGTCTGCTTTTCCAGTCTATAGATTAAACTACTGACGAAGGGAAAACACAAGAGCCACATTCGCCCAGATTCCTGAGTTGACTGGTTGATAAAATTAAACAATACAAATCTTGTTGGCTTGAATATGTCTGCATAGATTAGACACCGCACCAGTAACCTGAGTGCCGGGTAACAGGGAGAGCAGGCACTGGGTCCCGAGAGAATTCCCACTGGAAGTACTAAGTGGAGTTTCTCTGAGCTGCTACTTCTCAAACGTGCCTAAATAGCAAGATTTCAGGGCCAATTTTCTTGCTGATTTTCTTATGTTCGATAAATCATTTTGGAAGTAACGATGATCTAGGTAATATTAACTGTTAAAAGATGTACAGGGGTAGGCAAAAGTAGGTTTACAATTATGAGTATATTCTTATATTATTAATTATTGTATTATTTTCCATACGAACTGTAAACCTACTTTTGCCCACCCCTGTATGTATACTGTGTATGTGTGTGTATAATTTGAAAAAAATGGAACACTAAAAAATTGTTTTCCTTTTATGTATTCTGTTTTAAAAAGCCCACATACATTTTAAGTTCACTGGGGTGAGCCGTGCTGAAAATGGACAGCCGGTTTGGGGGGAGGTTGTGCCCCCCACCCTGCACTCAGCACTCAGTCCCTCCCCACTCCTTCCCCTGACTCAACCTCTTGTTGCTGCCCTGACAGCCTCATCCTATCAGAACACTGCATCTTCCACCCCTGCTCAGTGTAGAGTTCGAATAGCAGGATCTGTTCAGGTCCTGGACCTCAGCCATGGCTCCAACTTCACCTCACCAGGATCCATGGGCCAATTACCCCAAGTCATTACCTCTGATCCAATGACTGACTCGTTTCCTCTGGGCCAGGATGTTTGTATTAACTTTATCTCAAAGTTGGCTGTTTCTTCCTGTGTATGTGTCTACCTAGCCTGTCATTTTGCAATGTAAAGTGACTGAGGGCCAAGGACCCTGCCAGTTTGTGAACACAAACCCTAGCACCAGTCTCTATTTCCAACCAACCTGACAGAGTCCTGCCCCAGGACATGACAACGTTGAACTAAAATTCCTACTTGTGCCGAACACATTATAGTGGCCAGGTTTCTCAATCATAACAGCAAGGCAGCAAATCACTGGTGCCTTGCAACACGAGCAAATTTGTCTCCATGCATCCATGCCCTAAAGCCATTAATTTGGTGCTTTTGAAAAGGAACAGGAGGGTGGTTTTTGAATTAAGCAAGATAAGAGTACTCAAATAATACAAAAATTCACAAATTGGTAAATGATTAATCTCACTAGTTACAAACTTTAGAATACTTACCCAAGCATGAGATAATTATTATTAGGATTCAGTGGATAACATTAAAAACCTGTGCCAAATGTGTCTATAAAGCACTATTAGAATATAGGTAAATAGCTAAATATTTTATCTACACCCAAGAAACGGTACCCTCTTTAGCTCCCAAAGATTTCTGATAAAAACTAAAGCAGATGCAGATAACTACCACCCTGTGTAACTCAAATTTCTAAAAAACCCATTTGGCCGTACATTTCACACGGTCATGGGCATCAAACGGTGTGTGCACAGTCAACAGTGGCATGGCCGGGCAGACACGGTTTTAAATGGTCAAAATAAAGGCATGTGCTCAGGGCTTTGTAGTAAATCAACGGTATTCCTACGAATTAAACAAGGAGGGTTTTTTACTAAATTGTTTTCTTATCCTTTTCATAACAAAAATTTGGTTCTAAGTAGTATTTAATAACTTAATACTCTGAAAACCTTTTCACCCATACATGATTATCCTGTGGGCTTCAAGTACACTGATTACTATGAAAACAACCTCGTATTTCATTCAGGCTACTGCTGGAAGGAATTTAGACAGGAGCATAAAAGAAATTATTTGTAATTTAAACAGGCATTTAAAATCATACCTTTAAAATTAACACAATGTCGAATTCGGTAAAAGTGAATCACTTTGTTAAAGCAATATTCCCTTTAATATCTGCACTAATGTGCTATTCTGAAAATGCTGAGACTACCAAGCACGTGGTGTGTCCTCTGAAACTTAAAAAATGACCTTCACCTAGGGGCTCACACTCAGTTAGGGCTTGGGTGTGAGCACGGAGGTACCCTTTATTGTGCTTTATATAAAGTGAAGACAAGCCTCGTGCAGCTAACACAGTAGCCAGCTTGCAGTGTTCGTTACATTGTCTGAGGAAAGCACAGCCTCCAGCTCCAACAAAAAACACAGAAAAAGGTGACTGAACAGACCTTCCAAAACATGCCTATGGCAGGTATCAATAATGAGGGGTGTATGTTTGGTATTTTCTCAGGTATAAAACATAATTTAAAAAATATAAGTCTATGTCTTCATTTAAGCTACCAATTAATGTAAAGGCAAAAGGAAGCTCGAGAGAAAGCAAAACAATTTTGGGAAATGGGAATCCCAGCAGACTGTTGACTAAAAAACATATTGTGAAATGTCGGTTTTTCCCATCATTCGCACCCTGTAAATTGCTTACCCAATTCAGTCTGTCAACATTACGGATCCCGACTGAGAATTTTGTAAATCCCTACATGATTTCTTCTCTGAAGAGAAATTCATCAGCATATATTAACTACAAATGTCCTCTTTTCTGGTTTTTCTGACATGGCATAATTAAATTAGATGGTTAACTAACTAAACATTCTAATGAAAACAGGAAAACAAAAATGATTCTAAGATCAGTATACAAAAGTATTCTTATTCCTTATAAAAATTAGTATGAAAATTAAGGTTACCCATGAAAACAAATATTTAATTTTACTGAAGTGATTATTTTGACAGTTCAAATAACTTTTCAATTAACATGGCAAGTTCATGCCTCTATATCTTTATATATGACAAATTTATACATAATAGACATGATCTTAAAAAAACTCCTACACACAAAATAACAACTACGTCGAGTGTACCCAATTCAGAAAGCATAAAAGAGACTCCACAAAAAATAAAAAGGTAATTATGTGAGGATAGTGGCTTTATGGTGGTATTTTTCTTCATTCTTTTATAATACTCTTATATTGCTTTTAAAAAATTAAAATATACATCTTTTGGTTATACATAAAAACCACTACACACGTTAGATATTAAATAACACTAAAGCATAACTTCTAAATAAACCATTGTGCAGGTTCAAAATAATCCACATACCTGAACCAACTTCTTTTTCTTCTTCTTCAATGTTGTTTTTAATGCTGTCGTATTCCTCATCAATGGTCTGATTACCACGCATCTGGGACAAAATTCTACGGGCCTTCTGGGTCTGTCCTTTCTGAATGAGCCATCGCGGGCTTTCGGGTAAGAAGAGAAAGCCAAAAAACTGAATAACTGCTGGAATTGCTGCAAGCCCCAACATGTACCTGCCATAAAAAAAAACATATATTATTGTAAAATTTGGTCTTATTAGCACCATGTTGTGAATAATATCTAATGCTAAGTTGGTCAGAATAATTTTTGTGTTTGTGTGTGTCGCCAGAAAAAAAGGATATTTTTCTGCTGTAGTGAGAAACTGCAAAATGAAAGTCTGATTCTTCTCTCTCACACAAATTACAATGAAAAAGAATGAGCAAAAGTCAGAATAATCATCCAGACCCATTCTGAACTAAACACATCCTGCAGAAGTCCACAATCAACCCTACCCAATAGTAATATATGTAACACATATATAAGTCCGCATTCTACAATATGAAACGGGATTAATACAAAACTCTCGGATCCGTTTAAAAGATACACTGTTCAATAAAATGCCCAAATGAAAGAGTTACTTCTGCTCTGTGAATGATTAGTTATGATTTCCTTTTGCCATCAAGCATCATGTTCACCCTCAATAATGAAGGAGTGGAAATCCATAGGAGGAAAATATGGAGTTGGAAGCAAATAATGCTTATTAAAATGATAGAAATACCTTATAGTATAGTTTGATATTAGGTAGTGTGATTCCTCCAAATTTGTTCTTCTTCCTCAAGATTGCTGTTGCTATTTGGGCCTTTCTTTTGTGGTTCCATATAAATTTTTATAATATTTGGTCTAGTTCTGTGAAGTATCAATATGACATTAGTATCTTGAAAGGAACTGTGTTGAATCTATAGATTGCTCTGGGTAGCATGGACATTTTAGTGATGTTAATTCTCCAATCCATGAACATGGTATGTGCTTCCACTTTTAATGGAATCTTCTTGTATCCTCTTCAGTGTCTTGTAACTTCCCAAGTAGAGGTCTTTTGTCTCTTTTGTTAGATTTATACCAAGGTTTTCTATTCTTTTTGAAACAATTGTGAAGAGAATTTTTTTTGGTTAATATCACTTTCTGATAATTCATTATTGGCACAAAAACGCAACTGATTTCTGGATGTGAATTTTGTATTCCGCCACTTCACTGAATTCATTTATCAGTACTAGTAGTTTCTTGATGTAACCTTTGGGGTTCTCTGTGTACAGTATCATGTCATCTGCAAATAAAGACAGTTTTATATCTTCCTTTCCGATTTATATGCTTTTTATTTCTTCTTCTTGCCTGATTGCTATGGCTAGGACTTCCAGCACTACAGTAAATAAGAGAGGTGAAAGCAGATATCCCTGTCTTGTTTCTAATCTTAAGCAGAACACTTATAGTTTTTGCCCACTGAGTTTGATGCTGGCAGTTGGTTTATCACTTACGGCCCTTACTATGTTTGGGTATATTCCCATTATCTCCACATGCTGACAGTTTTTATCACAAGTGGGTGCTGCATTTCATCAAATGCTTTTCCTGTATCTATTGCTATGAGCATGTGATTTTTATCCTTCATTGTGTTTATGTGGTACATGCAAATGTTCTACCAACCTTACATTCCCAGAATAAATCCCACTTGATCATGGTGTATGATCTTTCAGATGTATTGCTGTATTTGGCTTGCTAATATCTTGTTGAGAATTTTAGCATTTACGTTCATGAGGGATATTGGCCTATAATTTTCTTCTTTTTTTATATTCTTTTTATAAGGCCATAGTAATCAAAACAACATGGTACTGGCATAAAACAAATACAGAGAACAAAAATAAAACCACATCATTATAGTCAATGAATATTTGACAGAGGAACCAAGCACACACAATGGGCTGGAGAGAGTTTATTCAATAAAGGGTGTTGGGAAAATTGGACAGATACATGCAGAAAAATGAAACTAGACAAAGTTTTTATGCTACACACAAGAATAAATTCAAAATGGATTACAGATTTAAACATTAGACCCCAAACCATAAAAATCCTAGAGGAAAACATGGCTAGTAAAATCTCAGACACTGTTTTGTGATGCATCTCCTCAGGCAAGGGAAACAAAACAAAAAACAAAAAAAGGGGAACTCTTTATCTGCCCTTGGATTCTAAATATTATCATGCTAGGTAAAACAATCTTGGCTATATGCCCCTGCTTTTTATGACTTTGAGTATTTCTTACTAATCTGTTCTAGGCTGCAAAGTTTCTTTTGAGAAATTAGTTGACAGTCTTATGGAAACTCCCCTGCAGGAAACTAACTGCTTTTCTCTTGCGGCCTTTAAGATTCTCTCTGTACTCTTAACTTTGGGCATTTTAATTATGATGTGTCTTGGCGTGGGCCTCTTTGCATCCCTCTTGTTTGGGACTCTCTCTGCTTCCTGGACTTACATGTCTATTTCCTTAACCAAATTAGGGAAGTTTTCTTCCATTATTCTTTTCAAATAGATTTCCAATTTCTTGCTCTTTCTCATCCTCCTGGCACTCCTACAAAGCTGATGTGGCCCCTGGTGAAAATGAATTTGATACCCCTGTTTTAGAAGAACTGCCTGGGGCTCCAGAAGTTTCTTCCACCGACTCAATCCCCGCTAGTTTCTGCAGCCAGAAGTTGTGAGGACTTACCTCCCCAGCACTGGAAACGTGGGCTAGGGGACCTGTTATGGGACCCCACAGTCTTAAGACATCCTTCCAAATTTTTATCCACCACAGGAGGATGTGGGACCAGCCCATCCCTCATCTGTGCCCCTCCTACCAGTCTGGATGGATGTGGTTTCGTTAATTGCATAGTTGTCTGACTGCCATTCAACTCCACTTCTGACAGTCCTGAATAATGGTTGCTGTATATTTTAGTTGTAATTTTGACATGGTTTTGCAAAGAGGTGAGCCATGTCTGCCTGTGCCACCATCCTGACCAGAAGTCTAGATGTTTTGTTGATCCGAGTTCCCTGGGTATGTTCCATGGTAGATTCATGATGGTAGAGTCCAGGAGACCAACTCTGTTTACATATTAAACATGTTCATGGGTATTCATACATCAGTGCAAAGTCATGACTCAATATACCTTTCAAGACTATTCTGACTTTTAAGCCATGTTAAGCCCAAAGCATAGCAGCCTCGAAGGCTTCAGATACACACATCTGGTGAAAAAGTTCACTGGTTTAAGTAATTTCATTTTAATTCATAATAAGCAGGAAGAAAATACGATTGTCACATGGGTGTTAGGAATAACTCCTAGATAGTAGCTAAAACTACAAACGGAAAGAGAAAAATTAACTTAAGATTTATAAAGTAAACAGTGTTTATGAATGACTGACTAAATGAGTCACTTGGCCCCCGGTGTTAACAGAAATCTTATTAGAAGTGTTTTCTATTTTAAGCCATGGGCTATGATAACACTGAATCACTCCTTCCTCCGCTCACCCACAGAGCACAGTTTTAACCTCAGTCTACGTCACTGAAACTTATAGTAAGTTATCCACCTGCTGGATCCCCAGCCGCGGCTATACACTAACTTATCCACTGGATCAGCACAGCCCCTAATAAAGTACATGGAACACAGTAAGTTTTATGGAATGATACGAAAGCACTTATAATATATCTGAACTTTCTGTATTAAACAGAAAATAGCTGTGCTTCGCACTCACATATCTACATCGTATGCAGCGACTCTTCTGGGTCATTTAGCTCGGCAAACTTACTTGCACAGTAATTCCAGTGAAACCATTGGTTATTCTAGATACGGCTGGACCTCCTCCTCTGAAGATGACTCATCTAAAGGAGGCTTTGTGAGAACCTTCAGATGAGAGCTAGAGAGATCAGCTCAAACAAATGCGTATTTCTGGGCTCTTCCTCTTAAGTGTTAACTTGTATAACCAAATCTGTTACTAAAATGTAGGTTTTATTGCTGTAAATCAGCAATTTTCAACTGGTGTGCCACATGAATTTTTAAAACATGCAATACCTGATTATTTAATCAGGAACACTGGCTTCTTTTCACTTAGACTGTCAAATAAACAATGGCAACAGCCAAAAAAATGACAGCTATTCCATGTAAACGAATCAAAATTATACATATTTTTGTTAGACTGGCAAAAAATGCATTTTTGGGTGTGCTGCAGAATTTTAGTAATTAGTTTATGTGTGCCAGTAGATGAAAAAGGTTGAAAATTGCTGCTGAAAATGAATGAAATTTATTTTTGGTTGTACTCTCTTAAAGAAAAGAGTATACATCATTGTATTGGCAATTATCGCCAATTATTTAAAAGAAAAATATAGAGGTAAGCTGGGTTAGGAAATAAATCTTAAAAATGAAAGCCTTTGTATTTCATTTCACTAATACTTTTATGACCTTTCCTTCTGCTCTCCAAACACCCTTTAGTGATAAGATTAAAGAGCTGCACAGAATTTCAAAGAAGCACCTGAAATAAATATAGAAACTGAAATATTTTCCGGCCTAAAGATGCTCACATAACATTTCACGGTTTATTACCCGTGAAGGTAATAAAATCTATCTAATTCTAGAACACAATAGTTTTAAAAACTGAAAGAAAAAATAAGGAAACGACAAAGAGTAAAGAAAAATGCAAACATAGGTATTAGCTAGCCCACACGTCCTAAGTGAGCCACAGAGGACAGAATGCCTGGGCTTCTCAGCATCTGAACTCGGTCAAGGGCCAAGAGTCTGGATCTGAAATTGACAGTCAACGCCCTAGTGCCAGGGCGGGGGCAGTACAGCCTGACTCCAGAGACTGCCCACGATAACACATGCCTTATGCATTCCCATCCTAATGTTTCTCTTCTAGAAGTAAAACAAAATAACTTATTTTCACTATATTTTAATTTTATATTTTCACTATATTTTCATGATAAAGATATTTTGATAGCACACCTGATGTATCATCTCAAACACAGTAAATATGCTCCTGAAGGCACAAAAAAACAGGTATTTTGATAAGAATAAATTCCCATGGCTTTGTAGAGACCAAAATGCACATGTTGGGCTGGGGTCAGGGGTGGGGGGCGGTGAAGGGGTGACAGCTGTGGTTTACAGTGGCCAGAGCACAGGAACAGACCTGGGTCACACTTCTGGGCACACGAACCACAAAACCCTGGTCGGGTTACTCAACGTTGCAATGCACGGGGGAAGGCGCCTATCTCCCAGGACGGCTGGGATAATTAGGTGAAACCATTCCGCTGGTGCCTAAGCTGGAGAAGACGCTCAGCAAAAACTGTTTCCACCTCCCTGACTCCCTCTACCCTTAACTAATTTGATGCAACTTGTCTATCTCGGGTGGATCATCTGCCCAAACCCTCAGTAGGCAGGTTTCTCTCTTGGGGAAAAAAGCCATTCCTCTGATAACATGCAGACTGCAGATAAGAAGAGGTTGCTTTGCTGGAGCACTGATGAGAATTTTATCACACAACTGAAAGAGTGGGACCTCTACAGACTTTGTTAAGGCAGTATTAGGGACTCACCACCAGCCCCCTACATCCAAGGAAATCAGGAACCAGATAAATGGCAACACGTACGCTGAGAAGACCAAGAGTATACTGATAAACTAAGGCCGTCAATCCCTAAACAAATACCCAGTCCCCTACAGATATCATTATTATCAGTAATAACAGGGAATCTCATTATATGAGTTAAATCAAGGGCTCCAAACCCTGGCTGCACATTAGAATCACCCGGGAGGCTTTTAAAACACCAGTGTCCAGGCTCCACTCAACCAGGAATTTTGATTAATTGGTCTGGGCTCCAGTCCCAGGGAATTCCATTTCACTAAGAGCTCCCGGGTGGTGCTAATGCGCACTCAGGACTGAGAGCCACCGATCTAAGTGTTTTAACAACCCAGGGGGCAAAAGCACCCAGATTCCACACCGTGGGCAAAAGCCACGTGCCTCCTGGGAGCAGCACACCAAGCTGACAGGAAGGGAGAGCAGGTTGGTGCTAGCAAAAATGACAAGCTTTCATGAGTTCTAAAAATGTTTCAAATGTTCTTGGGCATCATGATCACTTACTGCAAGGTACCTTTTAAGCTTTCTAACTGAAATGAACGAACACTATGTTTGGGTCCAGCCAGCAGCACCGGGGCCTGCCCACCAAAAAAGGAGGGACAGGCCCTCTAATGGTGAGTAATGCTCTCAATGGAGCAGTAGGAACAGCTATCGACAAGGAAGACCAGCCCAGGAATTTCACCTCAGGCTGAGCCTTCTTCCCAGGGCCAGGAACCGAGGTTCTGTGAACCCGAGATTCTGCACTCGCGGGCGCCGGCCCTCCCCACTTCGGCTGGCAGGCCCACTGCTGCTGAGGACCAGGTACCCAACACGAAGCCAGACAAGGTCGTTCCCTGAACTGAACAGCTGCCATCACTCTTGTTTTAAAGGAGTCATATGCTCTCACCTATGAAGCCAAAGACAAGTATCCTCTAATAAATGACCATTTCAGACAGAATTTTGTAGTTCTCTTCACCGAACAAATAATATGTGACTTCCTGATAACATTAGTGACTGATATAACACAATAAAGACGTTCCTTAGTCTCTAGCAGTTCCATAAGGGTGACAATTATGTTCCAAATACATGAAAACCTACTTGAATGTTCTAACTCATCTGGGCATGTAGTCATTTAACTACAACAACAGCAACGGTGATAGCTAACACACAGTATTTGTTTTATGTGCCAAGATACCTTAACTCATTTACCTTCATATCAACCCTGTGAGGTGGGTACCATTATTATCCGCATTTAAAGACAAACAGGCTACAAAGAAAAAGATCTAGTATGCAGTAGGACTAGGATTAAAACCTGGGCAGTATGCTCATTGTAACAAATGCTCATTGTAAATCAAGCTAAAGTAAATGTTTAATGAGTAGTTAACATAACTCTGCAGCATTCACAAAAGGGGGCATTAATTTACCTCAGTCTCATGTTTGAAGACTTCTGAGGATCCTTTCAGAAGTTCTACTGTTCACTGACCTGTGTTAAAGGCAGCAGAGCACTGGAGAAGAGCAGGTGGAGGGGCTGGGCTGGGGGCAGTCACCGCCATCACACTCCGCACAGCTCTTGACACAGAAGCACCCCAAGCTGGGGAGCTGCAAGCTGTACTTAACCAATGCAGGCTCGCTGGGCAAATGGGTATCTTATTGTTCTCTTGACATCAGTGTGTTAGTATGAAAACAGCTGAGTATTAGTTACAAGAATCTCACTTGTAAGGGTAGTGTGTTGCTTGCTTTAAACACCGCGACAAACTGAATTTTCATTTTACTTGTCTTTAACGTACATAGGTATACTTTCAGGTAGGTATAGGTAACAAGAAAGTAGACAGTTGAAGGGATGACTAGAAGCAAAAAAAACTGACTTGAGATTTCATCTTTTATAAATATTTTATACTACAACAAATACATAGATCTAAAGTTTTTCTCTATACTTCATTTTTCAATCTCTGCATCACACAGGCCTCCCCAAGCCTCTCTCCTTCCAAAAAAAAATTGTACAGAAGGAATTATATCCTGTACCTACATCCTGCTTATTTCTTTTCTCCCCTCCTTTTTCTTCCTTAAATTCCCAAATGGAGTTTACCAATGCCTTACAGAGAAGAGCTGTATGATTCATGGTTTTAATTGTAAGTCAAGCTATAACGGAAAAACTATCAGAGCTAAGGGAAATGTATTACAATATGTAATACAATAACATATAATTCTATGCAACTGTTTGTATAGCTCTTTTCAGAAATGTTTATTTATCCTCATATAAGGACATTTCTTATTCATTGCTTTTAAAGACAGAGGAATGGACAGAGAGAAATACCAATATGAGAAACATCCAGGATTACCTACCCTGTGCACCCACACCAGGGGTCTGACCCCCCAATCCAGGTATGTGCCCCAAACAAGAATCAAACCCATGACCCTTTGAGACGATGCTCCAACTGAGCCACACACACCAGGGCCTGTTTTCACAGCTCTTGAGGCGCTGAATTCTACAAAGGAAAGACACTTCTCACTCTGAAAAGCACAGTAAGGTTTTTTGGACACTGCACTCATTTGGCCAATTATCCTCTGAAACGGCCACGGGAGTATTAAGGTCTAGTTCAATAACCACTTTCTAACTTATCTGCCAACCTTGTGTTGCAAAAAGTATATATTTTCAAACCAAGTCTTCACCTTGTAGTATTCTAGTCAGAGAATCCTGATATTTTTAAGCATTAAGATTAGCTCAATGACAACCTCTGCAACTTTATCTGGAGCAGAGGGAGGGTTTTAGCAATATTTTCTAATATTGAGACCATGGCAGGAGACAAAGGAGACAAAAGAGACAAAAACTGGAAAAAAAACAAGTAACAAAATTGTATTTTCTAATAGTTTTAGTCCCACCTCTGTCTTCTAACTAGCATTCTGTTTATATCTATTTGTTACTGATTTACAAGTCATCTCTATGTTAGCCCATTCTGAATAGCTCCATATATAAGTTAGAGGAATGGCATAAATACTAAGATGCTGTGCTTGCCCCAGCCCGCGTGGCTCAGGTGGCTGGGCATCATCCTGCAAACTGAAAAGCAGTTCGATTCCAGTCATGGCATGAAGGTTCGGTCCCCGGTCAGTGAAAGCGTGCCTTTGGAGAACAGCCAGTCAATGTTTCTCTCTCATATCAACGTTTCTCTTCCTCTCTTTCACCCTCCCTTCCCCTTCTCCTACCCATCTCTCTAAAATCAAAAATTAAAATTAAAGTTTTTTAAGAGATGCTATGCTTTATTCTTTACAACTCTACAGTTTCAAACTGGCATCCTTTCACGTATAACTATAAAATAAATAAAACTCTAAACCTCTTCCCCTCCGGAAACTGTTCATCGAAAATACAAAGTTCTGCAGTTAGAATCAGTTCCCTAATGAAGATTTACTGTGTTTGCTTGGAAAGCTAAGCCTAAATGTCCTGTGTTCTTTCTTGGCTTTTTACCAAGGTTAACAACTTCTGAATGTACATTAAGTGCCTAGCTCTAAGCCAATCATTAAGCATCACGAATACACTTAACCAGAGATAGAGTAATGCTGTCTCAGTGCAAAAACATCCCCAAGCTGAAGCTTTCCAATGATATGTATCATTATATCCTGTTTAGGATAGTGAAAAATTCTCCCCTTAAAAAGGCATGACCCAGACCCTTCAAACCACATCCAAAAACACTGTGCCTTTGGCCCTACATCTAGAGCAGGGGGGGTCAAACTCACTGTCACCAGGGGGGGTCACATCAGCCTTGCGGTTGCCTTCAAAGGGCTGAAATAATTTTAATTTTTAAAAATTATTCATGTACAAATGTAACTGTATAAATGTATACTGCTCCTTAACTGTTAAGGAGTTGAAATTACATCGGTCCTTTGAAGGCAACCGTGAGGCTGATGTGGCCCCCGGTGACCATGAATTTGACACCCCTGATAGAGGTATCTGACATCATTATTCAAAGTTCCTATGGGTTTTGAGTTTTCTTCATATACTTCTCTTATACTTAATAACCACATGAGTGATGCATTTACTAAAAGATCCCAATTCTTGAATTTAGAAAAGATATAGTCCTTATTATGTATCAATTACAAAATATTTACCAAAGTATGACTTATGAAATATTTTCTACTTAATGCAAAAGCTTTACATGTAAATAATAACACTGAATTTAGTCACCTACTATAGTTAAAAATCATTTCATAACCTATTTTTCAGTTTCAGTTCATGATTCACAACTCCATTTTAACAGATAAGAAATTAAATAGAGAAGCACTGCCAAATTATCAGGACGGTAAGCTAGTTTTTCTCTGCCATCAAGGAGCATGCAGAACATCGCCCCTGACGACTGATGACCTGATGTTCTGGCAGCTAGAAGAGTAAACAGGAGACCACGGCTGAAGGCGTGTAAGAAGAAAAACAATTGGTGTGTCACAGGTGAAATCTTTCTAGTAAAAAATCAGGAGATAAATGATCAGCAAATGAACAATTTTTTATGTTACCTAGTGAATATATCTGTGTAAATTATAAAAAAATCATTGCCAAATATGTAAACATAAGAAACTATTAATGATATATTTAGCTAAGGGAAAAACTCTCAAAATAATTTGATGTCACTATATAAGGTAGGTGGTATAGCCAAGGTTATTTAGAGTTATTGTGATTATAGTTTTGTAGAAAAAGCAGGTTTACTTGCTTTCACAGAGTAAGATGTGATACTACTGAAACAAATTAGATGCATTTTGCACGCAGATATTAGGCAGAGAGTTTTAACTAACGTGGCAAAATGCATCTGACTTGCACAAAACTTTTACTACTAATAGTGAAAATAATGCTCACACAGTATATCTACATGATTATCTTCTTTGTTTCAAATTCTGAGAATCTTCCATATGCAAAGCTCTGGGCCAGGTACTACAGACATACAGCAATTATCAGCAGACATCCCTTGCTTCAAGGAGCTTATCCTCTAGTAATCAGCAAACAAAATAGGACTGTTTAATTGCTATGACTGCGGTTAGGCATAGTGTAGGAGTAAGGAGAAAGTTCTTTCAACAAAGGCTATTAGAAAAAGTATCATGGCAGAAACAACATATACATTACTTATTGCAGTGCAGAAAAGGAATGTAATGGAGCAGACCAACATAAAGTTTAGATTTATTTTTTTAGGTAAAATGTGTATATAATAAAATGAAGAGATCCCAACCATGAAAGAGAACATTTTCATGACATCAGAGAGCCCCTTTACAACCCCCTCTTTCCGGGGAATCCCCATTGCCATAGACAAGCATAGACCAAATTCCTGTCCTCACAGCTTATTCTGCATGTGGATGAACTTCATACGGGACCACGGAGATTCTCCTTTGTTTCTACCTTCTTTCGATCATAACACTTAAAAGATTTATCCATGACTGATTGATCTTCCTTGACTGATTTATCTACTCATGCCAAACTGACTGAATTACATTAGCTTTACAGTAACACTCTAGTAAGAGGACAGTGAGTGCTGCCACTATGTTCTTCAAGACATTGTAGTTTAAGCAATTCTAGGTTCTTTACTTTTCCCTAAATTTTTTAGAATCAACTTGTCTGTCTGAATGAATGGAAGTGGTGCCAACGGACATCTCTGCCTTGCAACTGATCATAAAGGAAAACATTCGGGCTTTCACCACAGAAAATAATGGTGCAGATTTTTCTGAACGTGTCCCCTGAGTTGAGAAAGTGTTCTACTTTGCTGGAAGGCTTTACCATAAATGAATATTAGTCTGTGAGATGTGTTCTCTGCATATACTGAGATGACTGTATAGGTTTTCCTACAATGAATAATTTCAAAATGGTGACTTGCATGAATATCTTACATTGAATCAACCTGACTTTCCAAAAATAGAAAAGAAAAAGAAAGACCTGGTCATGAATGATTATCCTTTTATACCTTGTTGGGATCAATATTACCAATATTTTGTTAAGGATACTTTAAGACACTGCCCAGAATCTCCTTTTCCTTAACAACTTACGCCATAACATCAGAGTTATATTGGTCTCACATACCCAGCTGGAAAGTATTGCATCCACCCCCATTTTTTAAAGCTTTTCTTTAAACTTGCCATTATCTCGTTCATAAATGCTTTATAGAATTCACCAGCAAAATCATCTGTGCATGAAATTTGTTTTGTGGACAGGTAATTACCAATAATGATTTGATTTGTTTTAAAAAATATAGGGATATACATATATTCAATTTTGCATTTCTTGTTTTTTGCTAAGTTCCAATTTTCACGCCAATATGCCCATTCCATCTAAGTCGTTAAATTTGTGGGCTAGACGTTGTTCAAAGTATTCCCTCATTATCTTTATTCATAGAAATGATGTCTCTTTCACTCCTAATACTGATAATTTATGCTTTGTCTTTTTTCTCATTTAATTTAATCAGTCATAACATTTCAGTCCTGCTAGAATGCCCATTATCAAAAAGACTAGAAATAACAGGTGTTAGTTAGCAAGGATGTGGAGCAAAGGAAAGCACTGCAGACGGCTGGGGGGGAAGCAAATTGATCTGGATTCCACTTCTTGGAATTTATCTGAAGAAAACAAAATCTAAACTCTAAAAGATATACATACTCTCACGTTCACTGCAGCTTTCTATTGGGTTAGCATTTTTTTCCTTTGAGGATAACACCCCATCGTCTCCTGCCCTCCACTGTTCCTAGTGTAAAGTCTGCCGACACTTGCATAACTGTCCCCCTTTATGTAATGTGCTTTTTAAACCTTGGACCCTAATTTTCCCTGTATATTTTGTTTTCATTTGATTACAATATGTCTAGATATGCTTGTCTTCGTATTTACCCTACTTGGGGTTTCCTGTGGTTCTTGAATCAGTATTTAACACACGCACAAAATTCAGAAAATTTTCTGCCATTATTTCTTAACATATTCTTTTCCCCATTCTCACTCCTTCTTGAATTTCAATTACACGTATATTAGACTACTTAGATTTAATTAGATGTATATAAAATGACTCGATGTTGTACTGTAGGCCACTGTGACTCTCTTTTTCCACCTTATTATTTTCTCTTTGATTAGGTGATGTCTATAGGTCTATTCTTTAGTTTCCAGATCCTGTCTTCTGTCATCTTCAATTTGCTATTAAGCCAGTTATTTTTTTTAATTTTACCTTCTAATGCAGATATTGTACTTTCAGTATTAGATGTGTGTGTGTGTGTGTGTGTGTGTGTGTGTGTATACATTTCTCTGCTGAGATTCCCCACCTGGTTACTCTATATGACTCATTTCCATTAAGTCCTTAAACACATTTATTTTTATTTGTTTTTTAATTTTATTTATTTATTTTTAGAGAGGGGAAACGAGGGACAAAAAGAGGAAGAGAAGCGCCAGTGCGTGGTTGCCTCTTGCGTGCCCTCAGCTGGGGACCCAGCTCGTAACTCAGGCATGTGCTGCTGACTAGGAATCGAACCAGTGTCTCTCTGGTCCGCAGGCTATCACTCAATCCACTAAGCCACACCAAGTCCTTAAACTCATTTAAAGTAGCTGTTTCCAAGTCCTTTTCTAATCCCAACATCTGCAATCTATATCACCTTAAGATCTATTATTGACAATCTTTATTTTAATTATTTAAATTATTAAATTAATTATTTTATTTAATTTAATCTGCAAGAGAAAATAATAAGGTGGAAAAGAGAGTCTCAGTGGTAGGGTACAATATTGAGTCATTTTATATACATCTAATTAAATCTAAGTAGTCTAATATACATGTAATTGAAGTTCAAGAAGGAGAGAGAATGGGGCAAAGAGTATATTAAGACATAATGGCATTCACTTTTTCTTTTTATTCACACTGTCATAAATTTTTGCATGTTCTGTGTACTGTGAATGATAAAGTGTAGAGAGTCTGGATTTTCTTCTTCTGAAGAAGAATGTGGACACTGTCACATCAAGCACCTTAAATGTGTACAGGCTTGGTTTTAGACTTGGCCAGTAGGACTCTCACTTTTGCTTGGTCTCAAGAAAAACCCCTGGTCATGCAAGGAAGCCTTTACTCCTATGGCGTGGTCCTTTTAGGGTCCTACTGGACACCTCAAGCTGGTGGCCCATCGAACCTGCAAGGTTTCAAAGTCCAAAAATGTCACTCCTCCTACGGGCAGGAAATAACACTTCTCTCAGCTTTTACCATCTCTGTTACTTTCTGCCGACTCCATGGCAGAAATCTGTATATTCGCAGTTCAGGAGTCAGAAAAACACCCGTGGTGAATTAATGTTCAGATTTGGAGGCTTTGTCCTCTATGGATCATTCTTTCCCTGCATTTACCCCTCAAACTCCAACTGCTCTGGCCATTGCAAACTCCAGCCACTGACACCACAAGGCTATAAAACTGTATTTTCTACATAAGTTCTAGCTGCCCAGCCTCATGGACCGAGGGACACCATCAGGGATAAAGCCATTAATGTACACCTCACCATGAACCGTTCACTTCAGTCCACCCTTGGAGCTGGACCTCTCCAGTGTCTTGAAAGGCTTTTTATATTCTGTCCATGGGATATAATGGTTATGCTCAGGGAAGGGTAATTCTCATAGCGAACCATTCTCATCTGTAAACCATGTTTACTTTTTACCTGGAAAATCCAGATAATTGAACATGAGAGAAATTTTTATTGCCAGCTTTAGATGTGAGATATACAGAGCCAACCTAAAACTCCCTAGAGATAACAGCAAACAATACATAGCAACATTTGAGAGTTTGTATGTTTGTTCACAGCCATTAACTCATTTGATCCTAATGATAACACTGTACAATTACTGAAACATCAACCACATACGGATATTAGAGCTTAAATTAATTCATGTGCTGTGAAAGCAAGTCATAAATCTATTCCTCCCACTACACGATACCTTTATGATATACAGTCCTGTTTTAATTCTGTCAACAATATAACAAATTCAGAATTAACTTGTATTTACTTGTAAACAGGCTGCTAACCAAATCCATCTTTCTCAAAATGGCCACTGCACAGTTACATTTTTAAGATGAAAACTGCTTCAGTCTATATTTTGTATAGAGCTAAACACCACTCATATATTAGCACTAAATTATAAGAATGCTTTCCCCAGCATAAATTTGTTTAGAAATATCACCCACTTTTAAGTACTATTCTAAAAAGCAACTTATTGACAAGATTTTTGAAAATGTAAAATATTATGGAGGAGGAAGGCTCATAGTTTTTTCATCCCAAGATAGAATTACTTTAAAAATTATTTTCCGTGACTTTCAATAAACAAACTCAACACACTGTTAAGGAGACGGCAAGTTCTATTCATGTCCACTGGGGACTGCCAGCCTGTCCACACCCCCCTCCGACTCCCAGAGAGTAATCACGGCCCTCCACCTCGCTGCTCTGAACTTCTCACTATTGTCCAAACTTGGCTTTAGAGAACTGTACCTCACCTAGAATGTCCCTCTCTCTCACTATGCCAAAACCCTTTTAGAAGATCCAGCTCAAATATCTTTCCACTGTGAAGCTAAGTTATTCACTACCCCCCCAGGAGTTCACATCATTTAACACCATCGATCATTTAATTAACATGATGATGGAAAGTCTCTCCTTCAAAAACAGACATGCTTGAGGACCAGTACATTTCTTATTGATCTTTTATCTCATTACCAAGCACAAGAATAATATACAGTAGCTGTCTGAAAAAAATTTTCTGAATGACTAAATTATTTTCATACTAACACACATCTCTACCTATATTCTGGCAGCAACCTCACAAATAGATTCTCTGAATCGATCCAAGAGCTAAAGTCCCAATAAATTCTGAGCATCACTGTCATTATTAATCTTTGACTCATATTACTTCATGCCCTGCTCAAAAAAAATAATAGCTTTCTTTTGCCTTTAGATCGAAGTTCTAGCCCAGAATTCGCAACCTCCAGAATCTGGCTGCAGTCCATCATGTGTGTCGACACTTCCCTCTCAAGCCTCCTGACGCTGCTGCCACCTGGCTGACACCCTACACCCATCTGCACCTCTACACGAAACCCACGGATTCCTCAAAGCTCTTCCTCAAAGCTCGGCACAAGTCTCCTGCAATACATGAATTAGCTGGAAGGTACTCCAGGAAACTCTCATGCAGATGTCGCTGGCACTGATACTTTTGTTTCTCTTCAATACTTTACTTCAAAATGTACTTCTTTAGCACACAAAAAAAGCATCAGGTAAGTGATGAAAATACCTAGCACACTCAGACACTGAACAAATGGTTGTGCATAGACTAGTGAGGTGGAATAAGAGAACTCTAGCTTAAAAAAATTAAATCTGAACAAAATAGGTAAAAATTGACATGAAAGAATATTTTAGACCCTCTGCAGATACACCATTCTTATTCACATTAAGATTCACATATATCACATTATGACACATGCAATTACAAACACAGAAATACTCATTTGAAAACCAGTTCTGTCCAAGAAAGAAGGACGAATGGGGCTCTGGGGCCCAGAAAGGCGTGTTACCTTGAGAAACAAATGTTCGTGGGCTCAGAAACTAACGTTCTTTCTCTGATTTTTATGTTGATTAAAACACACTTATGATTGATCATTTAGTTTTTCAGCAATCTACTGAGTACATGTATTCCTCAGTACAAATTAGTGAATTGGCATTCTGGTTTATAATCAATGTCTTTTTACTTCAGATTGATTGAACCCCTTCCTCAGGGCCCAATCAATTCAGCTCTGTGCCATACACATTTACTGATTATTTACTACGTCTCAGGCCCTTTCCTAAATTTAAAAATGAGAACACAGTCAGTGACACTGAAGAGCTCCAAAGCGAATTAAAGGAGACAGACAAGTAGCTGGTTAGAAATAATACGGTAACTATAAAATCGAAGCTATGTACACGAATAAAAGACAGCTTCACAAGACATAGCAGAAGTTTAAAGAAGGAACAGCAGACGGACCAGTAAACCAGGGCAAGGTAGGAAAACATTACAGATAAAGTGAGCCAAAGGGGAAGAAAAAAACCAGACCCGTGAAAAAGCAAGACATAACTATTATAGACAGTGTGTAAGGGATGGTTGCTTCATGAACGAGATGGTACAAAGGCAATGATGAGTTACAAAAAGCTAGAAAAGAAGATATACATTGGATAATGGAAATTCTACAAACTATGAAAAGAGCTTTTTTTCCCCCTGTAGGAAGGGAGGCTTTGAACATTTTAGCAGTGACATGCCCACATAAGTGTCGTAGAACACCATGGTGGCTGTTAAAATCATTCTACTATATATGTTTACTGAGGGTCTGCTATATGCCAAGCTTTACGTCAGCAATAAAAACAGAAAACCGTTGCTTGAGGGGTATGTAGTGAGTAAACTTCACCATGTTTAATAAGCAAGATTTAAAAATACTAGCCCAGAAATGGGCAACAGGTGATAAAACTTTGTATTACGATTAACTACCAAACTACTTCTGTCATCTTCATAAGCACTGTATTATAGTAGGCAAAAATAAAATCGTTGTCAACATCGTTAGTCATCAGGAAAATGAAAATCAAAACCATAACAAGATGCCACATCATACCTATCAAGAGGACTCTAGTTAGAGAGGCAGATAATGAGTGTTTAGCAGGATGTGGAGAAACTGGAATATCCTCATACACTGCTAAGGGGAGATACGAAACAGTGTAACCTCTTTAGAGGACAGTCTGCCGTTTCCTCAAAAGGTTAAATGGAGTTACCATATGACCTCGCAATTCCACTCCTAGGTACGTACTCGAGAGAACTGAAAATATAGTCTATTATGACAACTGAACACAAATGTTCAGAGCAACGTTATCTGTAGTAGCCAAAAAATGGAAACAACCCACATGTCCATCAACTGATGAAAAAAATAAACAAAATGTAGTATATCTCCATCATTTACCAATAATTAGAAATGAAAATACTGATGAATGTGACAACATGGATGAACCCTGAAAAAATGCTAAGTGAAAGAAGCCAGTCACAAAGGACTACATACACTGATGTATGAAATATCCAGAATAGGCAAATCTGTGGAGAAAAAGAGTAGATTAATGGTTGTCCCATGCTGGGAGGAGCTGGAAGACAACCCAAAGGGGCAAACTGTGTTTTGGATAGTGAAAATATTCAAAATTTGATAATGGTGATGACTACACAGCCCTGTGCATATACTAAAAGGCACTGAATTGTATACTTTACATGGGTGAATTGAATGGTATGTGAATTGTATCAATAAAGTTTTTAAAAAATCTAATCTTTAATGACATCTTCAAAATTTTTATCCCCCTTTCCTCATGAAACCAGATGATATCCTTCCCAGCACAGAATGTATTTTAACTATGGAGTACTTAAAAATACCAACTTTTTTCAATCTTCTACTGGCAATTCTTTTTTTTTTTTCCTGAGAAAACTAATCTTCCAGTTTGGCAGAAAACAATTTATTTTTACGACATCCAAACAATAAGAGAACAGAAGCTTTGATCCATCTGCACTAAAGGTGAGTTAGTCCTTCAGCAACAACAAAATCTAAGGAGTTTTTCTCTCTGACTGATCAGTTGGACCTTCTCTATGTTTTAATCTAATCACTAATGTAAATGTTATCGATAATTGTCTTTTATTATTTATTTTTCATTAATATAAATACTAAAAATTCTAAAGTTGATGTTAAGGTATCATTTCGATTTTTATTTGCTTATAACCACACCCCTATGAGCCCTGGAGTCACATGAGGTCAGCATACTGTGAAAGATGTTAAATAGTGAGAGAGAATAACGCAAAAAATTCACCTGTAAAAAAATACATGTTTGCATGTATGCATTAGTTAATGTGCATTTCCACGAATGATGAGCGTGTTCACGTGATCTGGTATGTGAATGCTATGGTTGGAATACCGGCCCAAGTTATTTGCCCCATCCTTTTACTGTTCACCCCGGGTCCTCCAGTATTGTGGAAACAATTCACACAGGTGTACTATTTGGCTTTACTGCAAATAATATGGCTCCAACTTCAGCTGGAATCCCATCGTTATTTGAAAAATCATTTCTGTCTCTAGGCTTTCCTTTTTGTACTTTCTGCAACAGCTATAAGCATTTAACTTTTTGTCTCTCTAGGTGTCTCCCTATCAACTCCAATACCCATCTTTACTTACAAAGAACACAGAAGCCATAGTGTGTGTTTCCCTTCACTGTCCCTTACAACTCACCTAGAGCAGCACTCACCCTTTGTTCATTCATCAGAATAGTAAATAACAATAGTGGGATTCATCATTCACTGAGCATGTGCCACACACCAAGCACTGGACTGAGTACTTTAGATATACTAATTAATTTAGATCCCACTACAGTCTTACAAGGTCAGTATTTCTGGTTCCATCTTAGCTCATGGGAGCTAAGTACCCAGTCCATGGTCATAGCTAACGAGTGGAAAAAGAGAGGTTTGAATCCAGGTCTAAATATTACCATGTCGCCCTGCCTTCAAAAAGTGTCCTAGTAATGTCTGTCCTAAGACATCCACTTCTACACGGAACAGCACATTCATCGGTTACTTTCACTACTGCATGATCTTTGTCTGTGTCCTAGCCAGTACTGAGATAAAAATATCTAAATTGCTATACTCAACTCAAAAACATGGCTTGTGCACTTTAGATTTCCATTTAAAAACAGAGTTTAATAAAATTACATACATATCTATATTAGTTACATGAATAACCTTTCAACCAAATGTAAATAGATAATTTAGATCTTAAAGACATGTGGGATTAAAAGGTTAATGACTCCCACTGAGCTTCCAAGAACAACTCAAAATATCAGGTTATACTCATAACAGTTATCCCCCTCTCTGTGTTCATCTACAGAGCGGGGGAGAAAAGAAATTTCCTGCTTATTAATTTTTTTCCAGTAATTTCTCCCTTTGGTAGAGAAAGGTAAAAAGCAGTTTAGCAACACAGGCGAACAGAGCTAATGCTTCTTAAGAACAGTGTCTGCCCTTTACTGGTCCTGACAACTGTGAGCCCTAATTGGCTTCAGTGAGTTCTCTCACATGACTTTTAATAACACTTCAGTCCAGGTCTTCAGTGGCCCTTCCTAAGCCACATGATTTATGGTGCTTCTTATTCAGATTTTTAATTCCCTACATCCACATTGCACTGAATCCTCTCCCTTAAGCTGTTAAGAATTAACTTTAACACTGTAATCACCATGGAAATAAATACCAGAGCTGTCTTGTTCAATATTTCATTCCCAGGCCCTATAGAGTAGATGCTCAATAAACATTTGCTGTAATAAAGGATGACGAGAAAACAAGTTAAAGAACACTGTGTAGCCTGTTACGCTTTTTAATAAAATCTCCCTGGAACAGTTACATGAACTTGTTCTGAATACTATGATATCAAAATTTAGAGCCTATACTACCTTTAAGCTTTAACACAGGATTAGTTTGTTTTTTTTTTTACAATATTCAGTTTGAAAAAATTTAAAAGCAGTTTTAAAAACATTTTCGCATTTCTTTGGATTCAAAATCAACCAAATAGTGATCAAGAATTTTAGAGAGATGAAAAGGGAGGGAGAAAAAGAAGAGAGAGAAACACTGCAGCGAGAGAGAAACCTCAACTAGCTGCCTTCCACATGCACCCCAACCCTGGACCAGAGACTGAACCTGCAACCCAGGCATGTGCCCTGACCAGGAATCAAACGGGTGACTCTTCAGTTTGCAGGATGAAGCCCAACTGAGTCACACTGGCCAGGCTAATTTGTGTATTGTCAATTAATATGTATTACTATCTTTTTATACAGTGTAGCTAAAGCTTTAAAGACTGTGTTTTCTTTCACTAAGATCACAATGCAGCCCCCTAAATCCGAAGAGGATGTTAATTTTATCTGCAGTTCAGAAACAGCCTGTCAATCACTGATATAATTCAAGAACTCCACGCGTATTTGTTGCTGCATTCATTTTTAAACAAATATTGCAAAATAATTCACACAGTGTGAGAAATGTCACCTAAAAGCTTTAAAAAAAGCCCGTAAATATCAATTCTCAGTGGTAGGTACTGGTCTATCACTAAAATGAATACATACTTCTTGTCTACTTTGAATTTTGCTGAATGCTACCTACCCAGTTATAAATAAGGTCTAGTGAATCAAAATACCCAGTTATGTTTTCCCTATCACTTCTCAGTTTTCTCCCATTCCCCCAAATCATGATATATTTGAGAATTAAACAGAAAACTATTTACAGACCTCCACCCATCCTTTTGGAGATAACTGAAGGCTCCATCAACAACGCTTGCAAAGAACTGCCCTCCCGTGATGAAGAGGGTGTTGACGGTGACCAATCGGCCTCTTAAATTGGGGGGTGAGACCTCGGCGATGTACACTGGCACTGTCATAGAGGCGATGCCTGCAGAGAGACAACGAAAAGTGCATGTAAGACTCAACACTGCTGTTGTTATAAACATTAATGGCAGACTAAGACACACACTGGTGTTCCACTTTAAACAAACATTTACCACTTAATTAAAGATTCTTCTTCTAACTAGTGACAACTACAGATAAGTAAAGATGTGCGGGAGATACCAATCTCTGAGTACCATTTTTCATGTTATCACTTGAAAGCTTGTAAATGAAATACCTCTAGAGATCTCAGATAACTTTAAAATGCATATCAGTATGCTTTATAATTTCTTGAGGACTAAAAATAGGAAGATGCTTCCCAGATAGAATTAATGAAATATTTTTAGTCTGTATGGAAATGTAATCAGACAACGGTGAGAATAAAAAATTGCTCCAGAATATTAACTATTCAAAGTCATCATGTCCAGCCGACACACCAAAACTCCTAATCAGTTCACCAATGAGAAATCCATACATCAAATCACCTTATTCAATTGTCCAGATGTACATTTCAGAAATAGGTCACAGTAAATGGTATTGTGAAAATTTACAGTTTTCAAAAATGAATGATCTTAACTATGAAATAGAGAGCTTTATGGTTAACACATATTTCCACTTAAAATCAGTGCAGCACGATCTACGGTAGCAGTTCTCAAACTTTATTATCACTACAATCACTTAAGCAGCTTTTTTTTTCCCCAAATAAAGATGCCCTCACCTCATCCATCCAAACTTAAAAAGAAAACTTTGGAGTTGGGAGATGAGCCTGTCTTTTAAAAATGCTCCAGGTGACCCTGACACTCTCCATGTATTTATAAAACTACAGTTCCATAGTCCACAATTTTGAGCCAACCCGAAATTATTTCTAAAAGAAACTCAGGCCTCACTGGTCATATCTAGCTCACTGCCCAGTCGGCTTCCAACTTTTAACCTAAAACTAGTAACTAATCAATGTATACAAACAGTTCAGGAAGGTAAAAAAAGCTAAGCGGGGTTAACTAAGAATATTTAGCCTTTTTATATCTGTAGATATTAAAATCAATCCCTAAATTAAATCAGAACACCAATGGGTTGTATAATAGACCCATCTACAATGGCTTTTAATGAACTGGTCTGCATAATGCAAAAAGTATCCTGTACTGAAAGGAGCAGCATGAAGAAATCTGTTGCTGTGTGTTCTGGGCAAGCGTTCGTTGAAGGTGCTATTTACCACAATCCGGACAAGAGATGTCTCCCTCCAATCTCTGTAACTGCAGTAGTTGGGCTTCCAGTAACTGACTCGTGCTTTTCACTGGCTCCATAAATCACATGGCGGTCTCATGTGCCCCCTTTGTGTAGGCAATCAGAGAGGCCCACCAATACCAAGTGTTTTAGACGTCACGGTATTTACTCTGTGAAATAAACTCTCTCGTGGATGCTACCATCATCTCTAATTCCACCTACTTTGAATTTTTATTTGCTTTGTTCTATCTTTGAGTAAAGCAAATAAATAAATGTACAGAAAAATAGGATTTATGTAAGTAACACATGTTTGCTTCTGGAATATTCACTGTATTGCTGCGTAACTACTGGTAAGCAGTTACAAGGTTCGAGCACAACTCAGGCCAGTACGTCTGAGAACTACACACACTGTTCCTGCCCATATACGGCAATGTGAAAACCATCTTATGGTTTTATGAGTTTCAAAATAAGCGTGTGTTAATAAACAAAGTATAGTCTTCACATTTAAATCAGCACCTAAGGAGCTAACAACTTCCATCTGACTGCTAATTAATTTACCAGCAGAGACCGCCCTAAAATGGCCTTCATCTAACTTGGAAAGAGGAAACATTTGCAGCAAATGTTGACCTTCTTATTTTTAGTTCTTTTATGATTAAACTTTAAAAATTCAGACAACAGTAACTGATTGTTTGGATTTCTTTTTCTTCTTCGGTCTGGCTGCAAACAAGAATCCAGTCCCTCTCCTTAGCCAGAGGTTTGTGCTCAGCCATCCAGCTCACAGATGGCCCCACGGAAATCGGGACCGTGGCTTTAGGCAGCAGGTGTTTGTCACAAAGCCCATAGAATTCACTAGGTCGCAAATGCAGAGGTGTCCCCAGGCCCTTGGAAAGGTTCACTATTAAAGATAAACAGCACAATATTGAAAAGTAACAGATAAATGCAGAAGGAAAAGACTGAAGAAGTGTAAAAAGACAGACTCCCTGGATTCAGAGTAGGAAAGAACCAGGAAAGATCTAATGAGTGCTCCCATGGACTTAACACTGCTACAACTTCCTACATTCGATTAGATTGCTTCCCACAAACTATTATGTGTAACCCTCAGAACATTCCTTTAAAGGACATATAATTATTGCCACCTTGCCAAGAAGGACTTTACCTCAGGCCTCACAGTGAGGAAGGAAGTGGACGAACTGGAATGGGAACCGGGCAGTGAGATCCCAGAACCCAGGTGTGAAAGCACTAGACTACATGACCGGCCGCCACGATGGGGGCGGGCTCCGGAACCAGTGGGTTTGAATTCCAGCCTTTGCCACGCACCGGCTGGTTAAGTCTGGACAAGTTACTTAACCTTTCTGGGTCCCCCATTCCTGATCTATATAACAGAAAAAAACAAAAGTGACTCATCCATTGAAGTGGGGAGAACTCAATGAGTTAATGAATAACTCAAAATTGTGTACTTAAAATTGTGTCAAGCCTACAGAAAGCAGTCGGTGATATCAGTAGTATTTCTATTGTTATTATTGTATCACTAGATAGGAGGCATTCCGACTTTTCTGATTCAGTTTGACCTGTGTTAGGTGCTTGGATTATGAAAATAGTAAGGAAGCAATGCACAAACCCTATTAAAAAAGATGCAGTCAAAAATTTGACAATAGCATGGTAAGGGTCCCAGGACTGCTAGACACACTGCAACCTCTTTTGATGCTGACAGAGCTGTGCACTGATGGTGGTGACTGGGTGATAGCTAGGAAGGGCTGAGCAGACAATTCTGCAGAAAAGAGCATGAGCTTACAAAAACACGAAATCACACAGGGTTTTCTCAATGGGCGCATAGAAAGTGTGAGGCAGAACATGCGTAGGAATGAGGTGGGGGAGGCTTACCGGGCACAAGTCATAGAAGCTGCATCCATTTATCAGCGAGCGCCCACTAAATACTGGTCTGAGCTGGGCACTGTGCTAAGCACTGGGGATGGACTGCTATGACAGAAGACATGCCTTCTGTCCTGAGGGTCGGCTTAGACAAATGTGTTTGAGCAAGTAACTGCATTCCAAGTGTGATGGGTCTTACCAAAGGGTGAGTGTGGGGGAAATGAGCCAATGGCAAAAAGACTGGAGGAGGAATCAGAAAAGCCTAGGTTGAGGTTATATTTAAGCCGAGACCAAGTGAATGAGCAAGCTAACAGGGAGGTGGGAGTGCAGGGTGAGAGATACTTTAGACATCAGACCAGCTCAGACAAAGGCCTTAAGGCAGGAAGAACAGCATCCTGTTGAGGGCGACTATTTCTGGTGACGTGGGCAGAGACCAACCAGACAGTACAGAATCGTTGAAGCTATATTAAGGGTTTGGTACTAAGAAGACTTTGCATAATGTAAAGGAGGAAGAGTCACAATCGGATCCACGTTTTAAAGGATCATTTTGGTCAGAGTAGGGGAAACTGACCGCAGGGGAGAAATGAGCAGTGTAATGAGCACAGTGACAGCACTGGAAATGGAGTGAAAAGGAGAGACCCTGGAATTGTATATTGTGTATTGAACTAAAGAGAGGATGGAATGGGAAGGATGAGGTGAGGCATATTCACGGACGATGTACAGATGTCCAACATAAACTGCTAGGAAGCTGATGGGTACTTCATACAAAGACAAGGGATAGGGGAGGGGAGGAGAAGCAAGTTTGGGTGGACCAAAGGTCAAGTGTAGACGGGCTGAGAAGGAGGTGCTCTGTGAAATATACAAGTAGAAAGCAAGTAGACCACTCTGTACGTATGCTGGGAATAAAGATCATTTATACGTGAATGTTTCCGGCCTCCTTCTCTTCTCCCACTCAGTAAGGGTCTCTGCCAAAATAACCAACTTCTCCTTCATCCTCAGGGAAAATTTGGTCTTTGTTAGCCTAGTTCTTGAGCTGCTATCATGACAGACAAGAGGAAAAAGATGGAGAAGAAAACATGGGGCAAAGTTCTGGTTTGTGGGAAAAGTTCAAATGAAAGCAGACTGCAGAGTGTTGTGTGTAAGGCTCTGGTTCAGAAATGGGAAAAACTGGGAGCCTGAACAAAGCAACTGACTAAGGCTTGATTGGGGGAGGGGTGAGAGAGAGCAGGTTTTAAGAAAGACTGCTGCCCTGGCCAGTGTGGCTCAGTTGGCTGGAGTTTCGTTGGTAAACCAAAAGGTCACAGGTTCAATTCCTGATCAGGGCACATGCCTATGTTGTGGATTCCATCCCAGCTACAGACACATGCAAGAGGCAACCCACTGATGTCTCTCTCATTACAATGTTTCTTTCCTCTCTCCTCCATCCCCTCTCTCTAAAAATCAATAAGCATGTCCTCACAAAAGGATTAACAAAAAAAGAAATATTGCTGAACTGTAACCTACATGCTATTATATTATTCAAAACCCAAGAGTAGTATTACTTTTCAACTACTATTAGTGGCTGGATTACAACGCAACTCCCAACTGAGACTGGGCTAGGTAGGGTTTGGATTACAATGCAACTCCCAACTGAGGCTGGGCTAGGCAGGGTTTGGGAGCTATACAAGTATCTAGAGACCAAAAGATGCATTTTTGTGGCTAGTGCCCATAACTGAAACCATGGAAATGGAGATCTCACAAAAATGGGTACAGAAGAATGCCTAGAGCTGAGTCCGGAAAAACTGCAACATTTAAGGAACTTCTGAAGAAAGAAACTGAGCACAAGCAACCAGCAAGCATCTACCTTACTCTTGAATACAGGTATTCCCTTTTATGTTACCGTTCTAATTATTATGTAAGGTCATCCTATTAATAGGTGGGACAGATATTCATTATCCCTCCAGGGAAGTAAAGAAACCCAGCCTTAGACAGGCAGGCAAGAAAAGATATTCAGAAAGTCGTATCATAGCAAATTAATGTCAGAGTGGGTCCCACAGATTTAAGTCCGCTAATCTTTGTAACTGCCACTCCAGGACAGGGTATCATGCCTCTCTTTAGAATGTGACCCTGTGTAAATCCCCAAATACATTTTCGTTTGGCCCTGTTTCCTTAGCTAGCGCACATGAACTTGTAGCAGCAGGAGGGTCCAAACTCCTCTGCTCCTCCCACCAGCTATGTATTTACTGCCACCAGGTGTCATGTTGAGGAGCTCAGATGAATTACTCAGAACACTGAGAACTAAATGTGATCAATTATATATTTTGAGCTTGATGAGTTTAAACCCACAAAACTTTATGAAAAAGGAGAACTATACGAATGCTGATGATCAGGAAGAGTAGCAGACCTGGGGTCACTATACTTACATCTGTTCCATAGGCAAATGTTACAGGCCTGCTGCCCTGGCTGCTCTCAATAAAACCACCCACGCAAAACACGTGTGGCTTTCCAAATAAGGCCAGTTTTGAAAAATCCTGGACATTAAGCTATTTCACCCCAAAATCTCCTTTCTACTTTAGAGAAACACATGAAATTCTGTCCCTAAACAAAACTCACTGTTCTAAAAAGGACACTTAATGTTGTATGAGACTCCCCCAAATTAAGAATTACGTGTTTCACAAATGGATACGATTACTGATATTTAAATTTTAGCAGATGGGTGAAGAGCTTTTGATGTCTTCCCTACTCCAGTGAAGGGGTTCAGAACAAGCTTCCCCAAGAGGAGCCACTCAGCATGTAAATTATTTTGAGCGGGAGGCAACCGAGACCCTGAGGGTTCAAGAGAAATGTTTACCTTTTTCTCCCTTTCAAGAATTTAAATTAGGGGCCCTGCACACAATGAGTTATTGCCAGACATAACTTTCTACGACTTAACAATAGGGCATGGCACTGAACTGTTATTCTCACCGTCCTTTAAATGACCTTCCTCCCCTCTGAGACCCTAAGGCATCTTGCCTCGTCCTGAGCTCTGAATGCCATACAGACCTCATCTGATCTGTCTCTGAACCTCTCCTGTGTGTGTGGTGTCTGCCTTTCTCATGTGTGTGGGGCTCCTATACATATGTATGTAGTTACATGTATTTTCTCTTGTTAATCTTTTTGTGGTGATTTAACTATTGGGCCAGCCAGAAGAACCTGGAAGGATAGAAAAAAATTTTCCTCCCCCTACGGCAATCATTAATCAAATAAAACACATGTCTGATAAAGAAAGAACACATTCTTAACCATCTATACTAAACTCGTGAATTAAAATTAGCTTAAGGGAAATTGTGTTACAAGTTCCTGGTAAAGACATATTAGAGTAAACAGGACCACAAGAAAAGCTGTGTTGGTACTGTTTCTGAATATTGTTTAAAAATCTGAGTCAATAAAAGTTTGTTTCTTACAGAATAAAGAGGTCTACACATCAATGAAAACTCACTAGCATGTTTAGTGAAGAGTTTCAGTTAGTCAAGAGTTTCATCAAAAAGCAGCCCCTCAGGCCACACAGTGAAACTGGGTTCACACAATCCCCTGCTGCCACACTGATTCAGCACACAGAGCACAAAACCTTTTTGGTGCATACGCTGGGTTACAAAAACCGCTGGAGACCCTTCTAAACCCCAGAGTCAGAAGTATAAATAACTTCATAACCAAATAGTATTAGAAAGTCCTGTTACGATGAGTAAATACCCATGAATCACAGCAGCCTCTCAGCATGATAACCCAGGCAGCGACTAATTAGCTTCCCAGAAGCACATGAAGCCACCTTTTAATAATAATGCTTCTTGAACAAGAAGGATTATGATGTCCTAATTTCATTTTGTAAACTATTGCTCTACGATCTCTAAAGGAAGAGCTGTACTAAAGAGAGATTCTGTCCAAACAAACAGGGTCCCTCACCGTATTTGTTTGTTTTGCTGTCCTGACAAAGACAGGTGTGTCTGCATTCTTCTGAAGTCAAGTAGGTACGGTTTCCAGGCTGCTAACACTCTAGGATTCAGTTTTGATTTTTTTCTAAGAGTAAGGCCTAAGGCACTCACAAAACCTGCTGAGTAACTTCAAAGAGCAATAAGCCCCCAAGTGAGGAAAATACACACAACACAAAATGCCTGCCTGTAACAGAACAGCCAGGCTGTAAGAAAGCTTCCACCTACGGGGACAACGCCGTGGTGTTCAAAAGCTCTTAGCAGAGCCTTGCGGGCGCATCGTCAGCATTTCAATTCAGTGCAGCATCTCGCGGCCCAAATGACATTTACATTTACTTAAGAATAGTCTACTGACCCGCCCACGTCCTTTTTTACTGGTAACTTCTCAGTAGAGTCTGCATCACATTATTTCTCCAAGCAAGATTACATGCTCATTCATGAGTGTATCTCACATAGCTTCTGAAATACAACCTACCGAAGTGTCAAGCACGCACCTTATTGATTAGACCTATGGGATGTATACACAAAACCACACCTTTTGAACTTATTGTTAATTGACTGGGTTTTATACTAAAAACATGATTCATTAGGGAAAATTTGGAAACCACAGGTAAGAAACAAGGTAAATAAAAACCACACTATCCATAGACACCCACTATTAAAATTTGGTTATAACTTGCAGTGTTTTTTCCGTAAGTCTGTAGTTTTAACTTATTATGTTAGGAATATTTTTCTTCTCTTTAAATAGTTTTTCCTCAAAAAGGGGTTTCAAATTTCTTCCATAAACTAGATGCCAAATAAGGTGTAAGATACAAGGTACTAAGTTGACTACATTCGGATGAAGGTACAACATGCTCTGTAGACTAAAGAAAACATCCAAACTAGGTCCTTCCCTATGTAGCCAAGTAAAACAACCTGGATCCTTGCAGTTTGGCACCTCTGTAATAAAGATCGTCTTACGTGACAACATACTATTCTAGTGTTCGGATGAAGAGAAGTGGCATTCCCAGAACCCACAGATGAGGAGGGCAGGAGAAGGACAGAGGACGAAGGATTCTCTTGACAGGCGGAGATGGCAAGTGAAGAAATTAATAGATATGTAAGAAAAAGTCCTTGGAACAGCACTTAGAGGTCAGAAGGGAAAAACAGCTGTATGAAATGCCACAAAAGCAGAAGCGGTATGTTTTCATACCTGACAAATGGAATGCAGACAGGTTAATAAGAAATCAATACATTTTCCTCAAGGCAGTAAATTCAGCAAACAGGAACATAACTGGTGCTTTGTCATATTTAGCTCTATGTGACACCTAGAGGTAAATGTTTAAGGACAACAATGGGGACCTAAACAGGAGCTAAAGGCCTACGCATCACCGGAATACAGGTTGTAATCGAATAGGTATAGACAGAATATACAAGAAACATGTATATGTTTCTAGCCCAGAGCTAGAATTTGGTTGCAGAAATTCTTATGCAATAGATATAAAGAATTGAGAAGTAAAACAGAAGAAACTATTACAGGAAATATTAACATAGTGAAGTAATATAGGAATGTAACACACACACATCTCCGCCTCCCACCCCCCCACAAAATACTTTTAAGCTGTATAATATGAGGCCTAGTCTTGCCTAAAAAGCAGGAACAGACAGTCACAACGAGGAAATTGGCTTAACTGAAAAGGCAATGGAGTGACTGAAATTTAACAGGGAAATGGGCAGGGTAAGGAAGGATGGCAAGACTACTAAAAATTAACAGAATATGTTAATAAGCATATAAGTAAATACCAATTGGAGGCAGTAAATGACAAAAATAAAGCTGGGTAAAATTGGAGAAAGCATGGAACATCAATTTCAGATGCTGTCCAAGAATGGAGAGCAAAAGAAATTAAACTAATAAAAGATATTTTTGAAAAAGAAACCATTATAAAGTAAATAAATAGGCCCAGGGGTAGTAGGTAGTGATAGCTAGAGACATCCTGCTTTGCACACTTAACTAAATGATTTTTGGGGTAGGGGGCAGCAAGAAAATCCCAGCTTATCTGCACCATAACAACCACCAGGCAATATGAAATGCCACAGAGCAACAGCTGCAGACAGCTGGGAAAAAATGCTTGTGATCCAAGCATTTTATATCTTGACAAATCACACGATCTCACAACCAACAGCATTAGAAAATCCTGTTGCAATCAATGGGTAAATATCAGAATCTACGAAACTCAAACTATTTTTGAAATAAACTCTAAAAACACCTAGATTAACACCACCAACAGCTTAAAGGACAGGGAATTTTCAATATAAACCGCTCAGAAAAAACTTAGTCTGGACTGCAAAAACCTGAGTGAGGAAACCAGTGAGTGCTCCCTGGCTCCTCTCCTGTCCCGTTTCCCAGTAACGAAACTGCCGGAGCTCCACGGATAGACCCTCTTGGCTTGCCTGACAAAGCATCACTTCAAGGCATCAGTTGGTCTTTTTCTGTTCCAGAACTTGGTAACAATGGATAAACATTTTACCTGGTTAGAACGTCATGCCTGAATAATCATTTAAAAATTTTCTCTACTTAATATTCTTAACGTTCAAAGAGGCAAAGAATCACAGAGCAACATAACGTCCATTTTCACTAGCAGAGATCTCTACGGATGATTTCCTGTGTCTCTAAAAGGTAGTTGAAGTGACCTGGGCCTTTGAGTTCTGTAAAGTGGTAAAAATCATCTAAACCACCGACCAACTGATAATATCTTTCTCGGCCTCTTCTAATTTTAATTACCTTTCCATCTAGAGTATATGAGGATCTCTGTGCGGGTTACATTTAAAAATTAGCATAAGGAATAAAACCATTACCAGGTAAAAATGAACAGGAAAAGGTCTCATTTTTTAAGATCTACAATGACACACAACATAATTTTCCATGCTTTTCTCTAATAATCCATGGTACTCCAGGGCATCTATATCAAAACTGTAAATGTTTGATAAGTAACACAGCCAAGTTAACTCCCATTTCCTTTTAGTACTCTAAAGCATGGAATTATTTTCTACATGTATACTTTAAGCACTTATTTTCCAAGATACTTTTGACGCAGGAACTGAAACACTTGCTAAAAAGCTTTGGTAAGAATGAGAACGAGCCACAATAACATGAAACACAAAGCCTGCTCCTAGGGGCTCTGGTCCTATGTCATCGGGCTGCAGGAAAGCCAGGTCTCTCTGATGACAAAAGGGAATGGGGTGAAGGAGAGAGGGGAAAATCTTTAGGTTCCCTTTAGTATACAGTCACATTTATTTTAATAAACAAAGCAAATTTGACATTTTGTTCTTCAGTATACCAGGAACATATACATAACTCAAAGGTTGTTTAGTTGATCCTTTGAAATGGTAGGTGTCATTCACGGTGAAACATTAACCTTTTCCAAGACTGTTTCTTATAAGGTCTAAAGAGAGTATTAGGATCCTTAACATTTACGAAAGGTGATACGCAAGATGCCTATAAATAGGGCTCGATGCCACTCTTAGAAACTTAGCCTCCCAGTGATGAGAAAGGCAAGCAACAGGCATATATAACTACCATTTTCCAGGTATCTATTTTACATGTTCTGTTATAGAGATATTTCTAAAGAAACGAGACACAGCTGTACATTTCGACAACGACAAACTCTCCCGATGAAGTTTTGTACATTGAGTGCTCTACTATTTGTGACATTTCTATTTTAAAGCTAAAAGACAGAATGAAAGCTCAGCTCCAAGACCACTTTCCAGAACTTTCACAAACAACGTTCTTCGCTACTTACTTGAAACCTAGGTTTGTTTTGCCTCTGATGGGCAGGAGAACAAGGAACTATCCCTGCCGACAATCCACTGAAGCATATTGTCTTCATCTACATTAGTGTAAAACTGGGGAGGGGAAAGCTGCTGCTATTTCTATTCAGAGCACACAGCCCTTACGAAAAGGGTCTCATTTTTTTCACTTCCAAGTCAGTACAGCAAAACCCTCTCACCCAGGAGTTTGCCAGCAAATTCCCACTAATTGCACCATTGCCATAGCGATGAAAGGATGACAGCAACACACGTCCATCTGGACGACCAAGCCTGGGCTATTCATCCCTGAAAGAAGACCCCAAGAAAGTCAGAGAGGACAGACTAACTAAGTTGTATAATTCCAAAAATGTCGAAGACTTGACTTCACTCTGTTGTATTCAGCTTATCTCAGGGAAACAATGACTATGTAATTTCATGAACTATTTTTTCCCTTTGGGTAAAACTAAATATTAATGCTTAGATAATATATTAAATATTGGGTTATTTTCTCCAGGGGACTTTGAATTTTAAAAATCTTCAGTATCAATTATAAATATACTTTAAAATATCAGTCCATTTCTCACAACAGGAAGACCTTAAATTTTTAACATATACATTTCAAAAGTAAATAATAAATGTGATTTTGATGTGTTTCTTCCTAAGTAAAAATACCTAGCATGGAGTATTTATTGATGAAAGGAGGAAGGAAAGAATAAGAATGACAATAATTCTCAAAAAGTCTAACAGATCCCCACCGTGCAAGTGTTTCTCATGATCGAGAGAACCTCACTCCCAGGAAGGGTCCCACCGCTTCCCACTTGATTAAATCACCAGAATAAGAATCCATTATATAAGCCACTTATATCTCAGAGTAATATTGCAGCATATTAAGTCTCCATCAGAATACAATAAAATACTTAATCAAGACTCTTAATATTCCATCAGGGATGCTATTTGAGGCTGTCATAAAATACTGACGTGTTAGTGGTGAGAAGCACAGGAGGGATACTGGTAAATCATTAGTTGTATTACTAGAAATTCTTCAAAAACCTACACTTACATGGTTAACTAATTAAATCAGAACTTACTAAAATAAACTTCACTACAGAACGGTCTCAAAGAAAAATTAACCTTTTCCTTAAAATAAACACTTTAAAAACTAAACACTGATATAATCATAACTAAATGACAAAACAATCCCTTATTTTTTGTTCGTAATATAATTCACTTAGCAAATATTACGTATGGTGTATACACATGATACCAGGAAGTTACAACTCAATCTTAAAAAGAACACAAGCTAGCTAAACGATTATGAAATGGATTACTAATATTTAAGTGAGACAAACAAAAATGAAGGTAACTCTAGTCCAAGGTAGGATTCAAAAGCGGATTATCCACATGAAAATAAATTGCTGAGATTATACAATAATTATACAGTAGTCCCACCTCATCTGGGGTTTTGCTGTCTGTGGTTTCAATTACCTGCAGCTGACCACAGTCAAAAAATATTAAACAGAAAAATTCGGAAATAAACAATTCATAAGTTTCAAATTGAGTGTCATTATGAGTAATGTGATAGAGTCTGGGACTCTCCCCCTCCACCCCACCTGGAACCTAGATCATCCCTTTGTCAGAGTCTCCACACTCTCCACCGAGATACGCTCCCCACCCACTAGTAGCCACTGCAGTTATCAAATGGAAGGCCCCAGTATCGCCTCATCTGTAGTCACATGACCTCATTTGACTTAACAATGCCACAATGATATAATTTACAGTGTTGCTGTAATAATTGTTACAATTGTTATTCTACTTTGTTACTTGTTACTGCTATTAATCTCTTACTGTGCCTAATGCCTAATTAATAACTTAAATTTTATCATAGGTATGTATGTATAGGAAAGAACATAGTGTGTGTATATACAGATACAGATATACAGATACAGATATAGACACGTGTATATATAGGTATAGATACAGATATAGATATAGATGCAGATATACATATACAGATACAAAGATACAGATACAGATATAGGTAGATATTGACATGGTTTGTGCTACCCATGGGTTCAGGCATACACTGGGGGTCTTGGAACACATCACTGTAGATAACGGGGGGGCTACTGTAGAGCCTTCTGGCTATTTTATTAATGTACTCATATTTCTCTGCTACCCCTTAAAACCTGACCATTTATACTATCAGGATTCTATAAAAATTCTATATGGCTCAGACACTTTATAATTTCTAAAATGTAACCTGAAGTAACCCAAAGAGCCAAATAATTTTAAGAGGAATATTTAATTTTGATCCTATATTACAAAATTTAACCACAATAGAGACAAGGTGAACTAGAAGATGTACAATAACAACTTCTTGAATGCCTACTATGAGCCAGATTTTACGTACATGCTTTCTTTTTAATTCTCACAATTGCACTTCGAAATAGCCATTGTTAGCCCCATTTTACAAGTAGCTACAGACCAAGAAGCCCGAATGAGAACAAAATACCCAACGTCACACCAGCTACTAACGGCAAGACTACCTGATCTGAGTATCTATGCTTATGGATACCCAGAAAGTCTCTCCACAGGTATTGGTACACGGCCCACTTTTCCAAAGGGTTTTAGGAACCGTACACGTTAAAAACAATTTAGGAAAGCACAGGGGCATACACGCCAGATTAAATGGAGCTGTCTAATGGATGTACCTAAACACAGACATTTGACATTAAATAGTTACTGAAGTGAAGTAACTGTAAGTCCCTACAACCACGGTCTCCAGTTAAGAGGCCTGGCCAGAAAACTTTCAGCCTGCATCTCATGCTATATAAAGCAGTGAGTGGGAAGACAAGCTGCGCTCAGTGTGATGTTCAGTTAATGGCCCCAAAGCCAGCCATAAAACAAACCCATAGACATTTCTTCCAGTCTTGCTTACCTAAAATAGTACTACTCTACAGGAAAAACTGAGTATTACATGAGCCTCTGGTCAAACAATTAACATACGCTTTTTTTATAAAACAACAGAGTAGCAAAAGCTTTCAGCCCTTACGACTTCGCCTAATGAACATTCAGTATGAGAAATGCCCCACTGTGGTCTAGAGGTAGAATGAAGATGAAAATGAGCAATAATAATCCATCATAAAGATGCAGAAAACACAAGGAACCTGTCCTAGAGCTGAAGACACAAAACACACAATCAATCAATAACGCACCCAGATACGTGTGAAATGCACACCGACATGAAGTGCCCCTGCAGCTGTAGGAGGGGAAGGTCACTCTGGGTTTGTCAGGCAGGTTCATGGAAGAACCAGGCTTGCAAGTAAAAAGGAGGTCAGTTAATGAAAGGGAAATTATTACCTGTTAATGAGTAGTTACCACAGCCACATAACTGTCCAAAGCTAAATGCCAAAGTTGGGGGGTGGGGCGACTTCTTTATTACAGAGTCTAAAGATGTAAAAATCCTAAAGACTTAGTTTTCATTCTCCCAAGGAAATTAATTTCAAACTACTACAGCAAATCACATTTGCTTTGTGGCATACGGAGAGAACAAAGAATGTGGATTTCAGTAATAGACAATATCCAATTTGTAGCTCAGCCAACTTACATTTGAATGTAACCATGGCAAATTATTTAACCTATCTGGTTTACCCATCTCTAACATGTGGGTGAGAATATTAGCCCAAGAAGCTTTAGGGTTCAGTTAGGTAACATACTGCAGAAAGTACAAGTGCTCATTTTAATATCTAAATCCTGTAAATTCAAATTCTAAGTCGGAATTAAACAAGCTTTTCTGCTTCTTGTATTTCAGAATGGCTTCAGTGATTTTAATCTTTAATAATAAACTGGGACTATTCTTTAAATACAGCAAACATCATTAATATTATTTTCAAAATCCTATTTTAACCAGTTCTTTTTTATTTATAGACTAGTACTAATTCTATGGAATCCGTAGTAGTTCCTAGTACCCTAACATCTCTCTAAACGTAACTTTCTACTATTTTCTTCTTTATTCTAATGTTAATTGTTATTAATTTATTACATGTCTATTCGGGTCACCAAATTTATAAGTTGTTGGTAACACACAGAAGAAAGTAGAAACATGAAAGTCCATATATTTCTGCAGATTTCTTTTCTCTCCCCAACTTTACCTTACTCAAAGAATATCTGTCATACGAACTTTTTCATTGGCTCTCTCTTCTCTCCCCTTCTTGACTATTTAGCCTCATATACAGGATGCTTCTAGCGAAAACTCTGTTCTTATCATGATGCTCACGTATCTTGTTTCACAGAGTTTAACCTTCTAAATGTATGAGGTAGTTTTCTAAATTTAAAAATTATGGAAGTAGTAATCTACCAAATGGAAAGATAGGTATAATGAATACATATCGAAGTAATTACTTAATCTGAGTTCCCCCTTTTTGGTTTTTCTTGTCCAAATGTGCAATGACCCAAAGACAGGACCTGGGAGAAAGGGCTACAGAAGGGCTAAGAAATGCCTGAGGAGCCAGTAGATGGCCATGGTGCTCACCTTCAGGGCACTGGACCCCGGTGAACAAATGACTCGTGACCATCCATCCATGTCCAGGACTGTCTAGACAAAGTGGGCAGAGAAAGGCAGTCTTTTTATACATTTATGTCTCTGATGAATGCTTAATGTGTAAGACAACCATATGCTTCACAAACATATAATAAGTAATACAAACATGAAGTATAAGGAGAACCTACAGTAAGTTTGTAAATATTAGGTATTTAAAATCTGTTGAGGAGGAAGAGAAAAACAGAATTCATCTAAGATCTCAAAGTATCTATGGGAGAACTATTCTATTCAAAAAGGATGCATAGCTTAAATGAAGAAACTGCCTATTATAAGTATTCATTGAATGTTTCTAAACAATCCTTTTGATGGTATTCAGTAATAAAGTTAATTCCTTTTTGTACCCATTCAATAAGATGAAATATTAAATGTGTAAAAAATGATATGAATTTTACATGCCAGGCAATATGAATACAAAAAAAGTCAGGAGAAGAAACTTTCCTGGACCACAGTGCCCAATATGATGGCTGGCATTTCTGTACCAGTGCATTTTATTCTAACCCATTAGCAACTACTGAATTAGAAGCATCTAGAGATATTATTCTGCTTCCATGGAAATGCAGAATATATGAATTAATTAGGCTTGTGGTGGAAAAAAGAGGAGAGAATGGTACTTACCTTCCACAGGAAGTAGTTTCTGTAATATAATGCTATAAATGTGCCCATATAACATACAGTGTATTACTATCCATTTAATAAACATTCCATGTTTTAAAATCTCCTAATTATTTACCATTTAAATATTTTTCAGAAAAGGCATTACTCAGACATTTTTCACTTGCTGTGACTTAAATTTTGGATTAAAACCAACAGGTTTCACATTAAATCACTACTGTGCATCCCTAATTTTATATGCTCATTATTTACATGTAACGAGTTTAAGAGAACTATCTGTAATCATCACGAGAGCTGAACTATTATGGTTCCTTTCCCTAAGAGGTGGTTTATAAACAAGTTCTCTGTTGAAGGGATCCAAACACCAATGCTGTTAAAAATCAAGGTAGTAAGACCAGGCCCTCAGAAGGTGTGATTGAAATGATATAAAAACCCAACAGCTGCATTATTAGTAGTTTGAATGAGGATGTCAACACAAGGTGAACTGGTCTATATATAAAATCGAAGGTGGGAAAGAAAAAGCCAAAGTGAAGAATTTTCAATGTGCTTCTGAAAGAATACAGCCTGAGAAACCGCTGAAAGACTCAACGTGACTTGGTAAGTTTCTCTTCATGCGGGAAATACAAGGAAAATGAGCATTTAAATAACACCAACTATATTCCAGGTATACTAACTCCCTTTGTACTGACTGTTAATTCACCAAGCAACTTTCCAAAAGGAAGAGTGGGATCCTTCCTTGTTAGAGGAGATAAAACAAAAAATATCCAGCAAAACTGAGCACTGCAATCCACTTGGCTCTTACTCTTGTCCTTACTTCACAAGAGGTATGGGGTTCTTCCTCCATCTGAGGGGGCTTAGTGGCAATCAGCACCCTTAAGCCTAACCAACTCAGTAAGATTGGGGGGGGAGAGGAATAATCAACTTTAAGACTTAAAAAATTAAGGGCCCGAATACAGACGCTAGGGACCCCATAAAGTTAACACCATCCTGTGGGATCCTGTTTGAGCAGTCATTCTGAAGTTTCCCTTAAATGCCAATCTTCTCAAGCTCTATACAAAGTATTTCTTCTTTGATGCGGACACAGTTAACTGCTTTCCTTCCCATCTGGACAGCGTTCCCCCCTCCAACTTACTTTCTTATTCCCAACAACCTAAAATAATAAAGTCTATTTGGAATTTTACATTTGGCAAAGGACTTCCATACATTATCATCTCAACTGAAACTTAGGATTAGTTTCTGAAATAAGCAGGACCCATTAACAACCCAATTTTAAATAGGGAAACTAACGACCCCACATTTTACATGCAGAGATTCAATGCATGGGTCAGAGCCGTGGTTCCCACCTGGGGACAGTTCCTCCACCCTCACGTCCCCAAGGGAGGTGGTTCCTTTAGTATTTTATACCAGAGCTGCTAGCAAAACTCAGTTTTCCTCACTGAGAATGCCTTCCTTTTGCCCTCATTCCTAAGGGATTTTCACCAGATATCAAGTTCTTCATCGATAGCCTTTTCAGTACATTGAAGGTTTTCTTCCCATTTTCTGGCCTCCATGATTCTGACGAGAAACCCACAAGCATTGGAGTCATGGGTCCCTTGCGTATATAGTGCGGGGTTATTTTTTTTCCTCACTGCTTTCAAGATTTTTTAATTCTTTGCTTTTCAAAAGTTTGATTACAATCTGTCTGAGCCCGTGTTTCTGCTCATTGCTACTGCTTGGATCTCTTAGGTTTTTGCCTTTCACCAAATTTGAGGAGTTTTCAACCATTATTTCTTCAATTATTTTTTTCTGCACCTGAATCCTTCCCCTCTTCTTCTGGATTCTGATGTCACAAACTTTAGACCCTCTAATGTCCCTAAAGCTTTCGTTAAACTTTTTTCAATTTTCCTCTTTTGTATAGTTTCTCTACTGTTTGAATAATTTCTATTGATCTTAAATTCACTGACTCTTTTGTTACGTTGCCTTCTGCTGTTAGGCCCACACAAAATAGTTTTTAATTTCACATGTGGTTGTTTTTCAGTTCTGCAATGTCCATTTTGTTCTTTTTTAAGAGTTTCTAGTTTTCTAAGAAATGCTATTTACCAGAGTGTTCACTCTGACCTCTTACATTGTGGTTATAAAAGCTGCATTCAATTCTTGACAAACCCATCATCTCGGTCATCTTACAATTAGCATCTTCTGATGTTTTCCTTTGAGAATTGGTTAGATTTACCTGGTTCTTTGTATGCCCAGTAATTTTGGATAATATTCTGAACATAACGATATTATGTTGTGAGTCTCTGGGTCCTGTTAAATGTTATTTTTTGTCTGTTTGAACAATCAACCAAGTTAGGCTCAAGGCACCAGTTCTGTCCTACGTTCTGTAGGAAATGTTTCAGTGTCAGTGAAGTTTTCAATGGCCTATGTTACTTGAGTTATTTAGCAAACAGTCTAGGACTAGAATGGTAGTCTATACCACAGTTCAAATCTCAAAACCTTGTATGCCCCTTTGGGTTTGGCCTGTGGACATGCAGCTTAGGGTGAGCTTGTGGCTTGTGTCTGTCTACACAAATTAGGGGACCCTCTTTTTCAGTCCTCTCCTCTCTAAGATTTCCGACACTCTCTGGCTCATAGGGACACCATTTCCCAATCCACTGTCTGGAAGTCCAGGGTTTCCATCACAACTTTAATCTTTCACACTGCCATGAAGTTCCACATATCTGGGACTGCCCTTGGGACACAGTGGCAAGAGAAACTAGAGAGAAAAACACCCGTGACTCCGTACACACTGTCTGGATCCCAGGGGTCCCCTTCTATCTCAGCCCCTTGGTGCTCCCCCCACTGCCACTCCCCTGGCAGCAAGGAAGCTCTGTGCCTGGGGCTCGTCCAAGGCAAGGCCAGGAGAGGGAAAAGGGGGCAAGCAGATGTATTTCTTCCACATCCCCTGGCTTAAGGGGATGGTGGCGGCCCTCTTCTCAGTCCTCCAACTGGGCCAGGGGAGGGGACATCTAGAGTCTTTTCTGCAGTTGTTCACGGAGCAATCCTAGGGCTCCGCCCACTTTCAGGTCAAAACCACAAGATGAAGGGGGGGGGGACGACGGACGGACGGACACACAAACAGTAAATTCACTGCCATCTCAGTCTTCAGATGTTGACTTCCCTCCCCTGCCATCATTTATTTACTTTTCTTACCGTTCTCAGCTGCACTGTGCATTATTTCCAGAGCTTTTAGCTGTACTCAGCGGAGAGACAGGATGCAGAGGACTCACTCCATCTGACTAGCATCAGAGCTCACTCACCATATTTTGAAACCAACTGTCTTCCTTACAGCACAACAGTACAGCCACAAATATAAAACCGGGAGGCAGAAGACATTCCGATAGTGTCAGTAAAAATTAAGCGCTCAGAATATGGGGAATTGGGCCAAACACTCTTTAACCGATATGTTTAAATGTATCTAATTAAAGATGAAGTGCGTATCTGGCAGGCCAACAGCAAAACATCCATCTATTTTAAGACATTGTAAAAATAATCAAACAGGAATCTTCAGACCTGGTTTGTGCTTTCTTCTCCGTCTTCAATACATACAAATACTTCTGAATACGAGCACCACGCTCTTAAGTACTCACTGCTGTGTTCTACCACCAATAACTACTGTGAAACCACGTCAGTTGGCTTAGAATTGTGTGGCCTACGAAAACACAAAGCCACTTTTCAATGCAACAGCTTCCCATTAAAAAACACTCTTTCAGAGAGGGTACTCTTCAGCTTCAACAAGATGCCTTAAATAACAAGAAACACAAAAATAGCCAGCAAGGCAGGCTTGCTCTTGGAGCCAACAGAGTTGGCTCCAATAACAAAGCCCGACCAAAGTCAGGTCATTCAGCTGAAGAGCCGTCTGGGACTGAGCACCAGTTCTCAATGGAGGGAAACAGCAGTCTGTTAACAAGTCAAAACGTTTCAGAGAGACGCAAAAGGATTCACTGTAGAACGGCACTGGACTTAAAGCCTCGTTTTCATAATGAAAGCCTCATTCCCAAAACTGTAAGCTGTTAAACAGGTTATGAGACTAGGACTGAGTGCTTGCTCTCTCACTGGCTCCCTCTCTCCCTCTCTCTCTCTCTCTCTCCTGGCACACCCTGTTTTCCTGTGCACATCACACTGAGAAAGGCACCTGAGTAGGTAGCCGGTAACCTCCACGCTCCCTTTGGCAGAATTTCCCATGGCAGAATTAAACCTTCAGGGGGAAATAAGACAGGTCCTCAAACATGAAGTCAATGTTCATATCTCATGTTTCATCCCTCTGGGTAAGAAATATTTTATTTTCCCCCACTGGTTAATAATACCACCCACTTCTCCTTATTACATCAACAGCAGAAAGATAATCCAGACAATTCAGTTAAAAGCTAAACAGAAACTAGGAGGAGAAAACAAAAGGGCACTGTTACCCTTGTCCACAAGCAGAGAGACCTGTAACAAGAACAGGGCATTCGAGGTGCCGGGACCCAGCCGACAGGCAGAACGAATGGGTCAGGTGAGCCTCTAAGGCCCAGGACGATCCTGGTTTGTTCCCTTGACCGAGCACTGCGACAGGCGTCTGCAGAAATCTGACAACTGCAGGGGATGACCTGTTAAGCTGGTCACCAAAAGCCAGTCCCAGAAAAGAAGCTTCACTGTCTCATCCCAAAAGGAAAACTAGGCCTTGAGACAGGACATCACAACTCTGGAAAAGCAGCATCTCCCCTCCCCACTGCTGCCTTAGCTCCGACCGTGGAGATGATGAATACACATCCCTTGCTCAGACTGAGTTCATCAACACCAGACTGTCTTCTGTGGTTACTGGTGCCGCAGCCACACGCATACACACACCCCCCAACACTTCCTGCCCCTCGTTACCATCTTCAGCTGCAATTTTCATTCAGAAAGGATTCGTCAAAAATGTAAAAGCAAACAGTAAATACTTTTTTAAAGTAAATGCTAATATCTAACTGGCTTTCCAAAGACTCCAGTGAATGTTTCTAAGACTCCGAAGCTCTTGTTCAGCAGCGTAATCTGAGGTTTAGAGAGCAGTGTGTCTATAGCCCTTAGTAAATTTCTCCTTTCTTTCCCTCTCCAGCTTCTCTTCCATTCTCACTCCTCAAGTGGCCGTATCAGTTGCATGAATACTTTAGAATTAAATATCAGATCAGTTTAAACTTTAACTTACAAGAAACTAAGTTTTTAGAACCATAGGGTCTTCCAAATGACCTTCTTCCTCTACACAAAAGTCACCTCCAGTAGAAAAATTTCCACGTATTTATCCTTCTATTCTTTTTCTTTCCAATGCTCTTATTCTCTTATTCTACTAGTATTTACTAAATGCCTACTATGTGCCAGAAGCTATGATAGACTCTGGGATGGATAAAAAAACAATGAAACATTGTTCCTGTCCCTGAGGAACTCGGGTCTCATTAGCCAGCAGAGAAAGCCAACATACCAGATATTTATGTATACCAGGTACCTTTATATCATGCTACCTAACTTAATACTCATAAAACCACTATAAAGTAGATATTGTTTTCTTTATCATTAATGCTTAGAAACCAAGGATTCAGAAGGGGTCAGTAAATTACAAGTTTATGGAGCAACTCGCACTACAATCAATATAAATATCCTTTTACACTGTTTCACTGAGGCAGATCCATGGTGGACACACTAAAATTAAAATGCAACAGTGGCAACTAATAGCTACCATTCCATTTGTGATATATTTATTATATGCCAGGCACTGTTCTAAGAGCTCTCTGTACAGTTTGTCTTGATTCTCATACCAACTCTGTGAAACAGGAATTCCTATTAGCATCCTGAAACACCACCTGGAGAGGTTGAATCCAGACTCTGGGGTTAAACCGCTGAGTTCAAATCTCACCTCCACAACTTGCTAGATGTATGTCCTTCATTAAGTTATTTCATCTTCCAGTGTCTAAGGTCTCATTTGCATAACATGGGACACACAGTGTTGTATCATATGAAAATTAAATGAGTTAAACATTAGAATACCTTGAACAATCCCTAACGGAAGAAATATATTTCAAGAAGAAGAAACAGCCCAGGTTGGCTGAATTAGAAGTCTACCTGATTCCACTTCCATGAGGTATCACAAGCAGTCAAACTCACAGAAGGGAAAAGCACAATGGTGGTTGCCGTGGGCTGGAGGGTGGAGGGTGGAGGGTGGAGGGAGGAGGGCGCTGCTAATCAATGGGCACAAGGTCCCACACTCTCTCCCCTCCCTTTTCTCTCTCTTTCAAATCAATAATTGAAAAAAATTTTTAAATGCTCTTATTTAAAAAAAATGGAACAGTTAAAGATAAAAAAGTCCCAAAGTATAGGCAGTTCTTACTCTAAAAAATAAATTGCTTGGTAAGACTTGAATATTCCAACGTTTAAAAAGATGACATGTAAATTGATTTTATTAGACTATTTTAAAATTGCTACTTTTCTGACTTACCTCAACTTTCCCCATTAAGAGGAATTAGTGGATTGGCTGAAGTCCATATGAACTTTTCCATAAAATGAGACACATTTTTCATTTTCATAAATAGCTTTATTGTTTGGATGTTTTGAGTGTGCTGGCTTCTCATGTGCACATGGGATAACGCTGACTGTTCTCAGTCAGTGTCTCAATGTGATCGCTACCAACTTCACCTGGTCTTCCTGACCGTGGAGTACCCTCCAGTGGGAAATCTCCAGCACAAGACTTCACAAACCACTTTTGAGTCCTTCAATTCATCACAGCACCTTCTCCATCCACTGCACAAGTGGGTTTTTTTTTTACTTTCAGTTGCATTTTTACCTTTTTTGAAATGATAAAACATAGTATGCCCAAAATGTTATTTCCTTCCATCTTCAATATTAAACTGGCTACAAATTTTGGTGAATTCAAAAAAATGTGTGCTGACATGACAGCTGCCATAATATGATCTAACAAAATTGTGTCGAATGAAGTTCAAGACAACTAAGTGCTACCAGAGCCATCTTATGGAAAAACCCTAGTGAACTTTTTGGCCAACCCCATCAATACAAGTGAGAAGTAACTGCACCTGACTAGCTAGACATTCTAATGCTTGGAGGGAAGAATAATCACGTCTCTAGAATACATTTTCAAGTCAATAATTGAGAAGGGCTGCTTCTCAAGGAAAGGGAAATATTACCCAAACAGCTATAACATCTCCAGGAGCCCCACCTGGTGAGCATTAGGGGTGTTAATCTGGATGAGAGCTGGGGGTCTGGTCTTGGAGCTCGGTTGACACAGCAAACATACGACCTATGTTGCATGTAATAAACCAATGAACATAGCAAAGCTTTCTAAAACTGCTTTTATTCATACTGATGACTAAAAAAGGCCTAGGATTTTGGCAAAAAATAAAATAAGAAGGGGGGGGAGATGAGCATGAGGGACGAGGACTGGTGAGAAACTGAGCTTGGAAAAAGGCAAGTGACAAAGGGGTGGCTTCCGTTTTTGTGAGGTAATTTCTTTTAACAACAAAAACTGAAAATGAATGATCACCATAAAATACGTAGTATGGAGCCTACACCTACTGATCTAAATAACTCAATTACAACTAGAGTAAGTGTGAAAATAATGTGACTTTCAGAACTTGGTAAACTTACCAAAAAAGTACAAGTGAACAAACAAGTTCATTTGCAAATAGCAAGTCGATCACCTCAAGAACACCAAACGATTGGTTTTCTTGAGAGGAATCCTGCAAGCGGCAGAATGAATCCTCGAGAAGAGTCCAGAGAGAATCGTGAAGCCCCACAGAGGGCGCCAGAGACATAGGGCTTTGAAAGTTGTCATCTACATATTTTACAAATTCTCTCTATAGAATGAACATGTAAAATAATGTTCTTGATTTCATAAAAAACAGACTCCAACTACAGTTAGGAAAAGTAAAGCTACTACTTTGATCACTTAAGAGGCAGGAGCCAGAAGTAATACAATGATTCAGGTGTTGCCAGCAAGTCAGCCAATGTCTGTGAAACATAAACAGAAGTTACGAAAAGGTGACACTGTTGCCCCTCTCACAGCGTTTGCAATCTTGAGTATCTCAGCCGAGTCACTCCATTTTGGAGGACACCTTCCCTGACAGATGTGATAAAAGCATGTCTCCGCTGTAATCACTGAAGAAGCCCTTAAACCCTGGAATTGGATGGGACCACAGAGGCCCTCCGGGCAGGCTGTGAGCACAATGCACTTCTTCAATGACAGGTCTCTGCACCGCACGTAGGTCGTCCACCTGTATAGATTCCCACAGACCTCCTACTGAGCAATCATCAAAGGGTCTGTCTCACTGTCTGCCAAGTGCACGCCAAAAAAAAAAAAGCAAAATATATGAAATGTAAATGATACAGACATATTATAAACATATTACCTAAGACTTTCATTTTTTTTATTTTTAAGAGCCTCCTAGTATCTTGAAAACATTTTAACTATTAACTCTGTTATCATGAAGCATAGGAGCCACTGGTTTGCTCCAGGGTCCCAGGGGCATAAGCATGGAGCAGGAAGGACAGACTCTGGGTTGGACCCGTCAGAGACCCTCCTCTGCAGCCCTGACAGCACATCAAACTAAGCCACATCTCCTTATCTGCTGAATTCCAGAGACTGTTTATCATTATCCTTGATGGGATTAACAAACTGTATCTGGTTCACCACCTAATAAGTATTTTACAAATATGTTAAATGAAAGGAAGGGTGATTTGTCAAATTCTTTATTTGCCAAATTTCCCTAATCTACAAAACCAGCCATGCATTCGAAGAAAAAAATGAGACTAGTGAGAAAAAAATGAGACTATCATAGTCCTAGTGAACCCATAAAAACTTCTAATAATAATCATTTTTCCAAATGCTTCCAAACCTATACTTTAATAATGTTTTTATAAATTTGCTACAAATCAATCATGTCTGTTGATCTAATTACTAGAATTCATTTTCAAAGTTAAATAATTAAGGCAACGTTTGCCTAAATATCTGGATACATACCTTCAAACTGACAGTATGGTACAGAATACGGCTAGGTAAATTCACACTCGGCAATAATGAACAGCTAACAGTTATCGAATGTTTACTGAGTACAAGGTGCTATGCTAAGCCTGGAAAGAAACTAGGTGACCCAAACAAAAACTCAATGAAGTAAATTCTTCATAAAGCCTGACTTGCTAGCTCCAGGTAGACACTGTCCGCACTGCTCTCCCCTGCACATTTTTCTATCACTATCTATAGCAAAGACATATGAGCATCACAGTCTAGCAGTCACAGAAGTGGTACAGAGAGATAGGCACCATCAAGTATGTCTGGACAGCAAAGACCATTTCACAGGTATCAAGGGTTTAAGGAGTTTACAAGATTAAAAACTAACACTGGAAAATTGGCTTAAGCCAGGTCTTCACAGCATAATTTGATTCTTTTTTTTTTTTAACAACTTAAGTTTCCACATCTATCGGAAGCACCCATATTCAATTAAGTTTAAAATGTAATATAAGGCTCCTACTTTAATTACCACAGTTTGGACTTAGTGATGCCCCTTTGTTGCTACCATGTTACCAACTGGCTTCAACTGAAGTGTAACACCAGTTTTCAAACCCAGAATTAAAATATAGATCATTCATGGATCAGAGCAACCTCAAGATTATGATACTTATTTGTAAAATTCATAGACTTAATATCACCTCTTAAAATGTATCAAATCATAACACATTTACCTACATTTTGTCCCTATATTTATAACCAGGCTCAAGATACTAGCATTGGGCCTGGCCTAGTGCTTAGTAACTACTTAATTAAATCTATTACAGAATCTGAAATATGGATTGAGCACCCCAAAAAAACAAAAAAAAAAACAAGAAGAGATTTCAAATTCTATATCCAGCATTCTCCAGGAGATTCACTAAATTTTGGAAACACAAGTCATCAGAGATGATTTGAGGGTCAGGAAAAACTGATCAGGCCTCTTTACAGTCTGGGTGAAATATGACTCTCCCACCTTCACCCCAACTCCCACCACAACCCTCTTACTTCAATTCCAGGTTCAACTGCAAGTATGCAATTATTAAATATTTTAACCACAATTCCTCTTCCTACAAAACTCCCTGCCAGGAAATAGCAGAGGCCTTAAAGCATCTGTAGCAGTGGGGAAAAAACATGTGCCACGTAAGAACTTTGCATGGCAACTGCTTCTACTACTGTGTGCAAACATACAGCTGACCTTTGAACAAAGGTCGTTAGGAAGGCTGACCCATGTGCAGTCAAAAATCCACCATAACTTATGACACCCTGAACCTTACATTTCTCCCTCATTAACTGCAGGGGATCTGTTCCAAGATCCCCAAGAACAGCAAAACCACTGAATGTTCAAATCCCTTATATAAATGGTGTAGAACAAGGGGTATAGTCGGTTGGTTCTCTTCCTCTGCAGATTCCTAACCATGGAACAAAAATATTGTTTTTAATCCACAGATACAGAGGCTGACTGTACATGCATCAAAAAAAAATCCACAAGTAAGTGGACCAAGTATTTCAAATCCACATTGTTCATGGGTCACCTGAGTTACTTTAAGTGCATCCCCAACAGTCTAATCATTTTTCATACATGAATCAAATTCCATTTTTTAAGACTTGAAAGACTGGTGAAGAAATGTGCTTTTGTCCCAGGCACTGAGAGTAATGTTAGACTTAAAGGTCTTAATTTGCCCTGGCTGGTGTGTCTTAGTGGATTGAGCATGGGCCTGCAAACCAAAGGGTCACCAGTTTGATTCCCAATCAGGGCCCATGCCTGGGTTATGGGCCAGGTCCCCAGTAAGCAGTGCATGAGAGCCGACCACACATTGATGTTTCTCTCCCTAATTCTCCCTCCTTTCCCCTCTCTCTAAAAATAAACCTTTTAAAAACCAAAAGTCTTACTTAAACTTAATGGTAGTATCTATTTTTTTCAACTACATTAAAAAGTCTGAAACAATAGACTTGAATCAGAAGCAACCCAAGCGAATACTTACCCACACCCACTGCACGATTTTCCTATGTCATCCCTGATGCATAGAAAATCTCAGCTCAAAGATTACTCACCAGGGTTATACTATTTTAACTTTTATCTATTCATTAAACACATACTGAATGACTGCTGTGTGCTGGGCACCAAACTGTGCACTGCTGAACAGGGGTAAGCAAAAACAGGAAAACCTGTCTTCATGGAGATTAGGTTCCATTCTAGTGAAGAGAAACAGTAACATAAATATCAAGTAGTGAAAAGTGCCACAGAGAAGAATAAAGCAAAGTGGAAAAACAAGAGTACATAAAGAGCAGGGAGTACTGATGGCAGGAGCTGCAACTTTAAACGGAGCGATCAAGGAAGAACATTGCGGGGAGACATCTGAGAAACGCAAAGCTGAAGGAACGATGTGGATACCGGAGCAGTGTGTTCGCCTAGCAGATCAATCAGACCTGCAAAAGGCCTGGGAAGATGACCGTGTGTTCTCAGAGACCAAGCGGCTGAAGCGGGAAGGGAGCAGCAGTAGGAAGGAATGTCGGAGGAGGAGGAAGGGGCGTGAACACTGGAGCCCTGGGGGCCACTGGCTTTTACTGAGTATGAGGGCAGCTATCGAGGGCAGAACTCTGAGGAGCACTGATGTGGTATGATCTGCCTTATAATTTACAAGAATCATTCTGGCCTGTCATGTGGAGAAAAGACAGCAGGTCAAGAAAAGCCAGAGTGCAGTTAGGAGACCTGCAGTGCTCTGAGTGAGTGGTGGCATTTTGGAGCTGTGTGATAGGAAAGGAAGGGATGAGAAATAGATTCTAGATGTAATCAGAAGCTAGATTCGAAGGATTTCTTGACAGATTAGATGTGGAACACAGAGTCAAGGCCAAGTTCAAGGCTCTGGACTTGAACACCAGGAAGGATGCCCCTACCTGGTGTGCGGAAGATGGTGGGTAAAGCAGGAAGCTGGGTGAGAAGCTGGTGTAGAGTCCGGAGATCAGGAGAGAGGTCTGGGCTGAGATCTAGAGAGTCAGCAAAGTACTCAGGATATTCTAAGCCCTGTGCTGGGATGAGATCACCAAAGAAGTGAAGGGAAGTAGAGAGGGGAGTGCGGAGGAGTCATCTCTGGGGCTTGTCCAAGTTAGGAGTTCTGGGAGATGAGGAAGAATCTGCAAAGGAGACTAAGAACTGACCTAAGGAAACACCAGGAGGGTGTGCTGTCTTGAGGAGGAGGATTGAGTTAAATGCCTTTCACAGGTAAAGTAGGATGAGTGAAAAATATCCTCCAGCTGAACACAGAGAACAAGATCTACATGACTACAGCGATACTGGTGGAGTGGTTAGGGCCAAGTGGGAAGAACTGAAGAGAAGGAACAGAGGCAACTGTATTACGTAAAGGAAACAAAGACGATAGTAACTGAGGGATGAAGTCAGGTAGCAGGTTTTTCTGTTTGTTTTTAAAAGGATTTTATTCATTTTTAGAGAGAGGGGAAGGGAGGAAGAAAGGGAAACATCGATGTCTGGTTGTCTCTGGTGCGCCCCCCCACTGGGGACCTGGCCTGCAACCCAGGCATTTGCTCTGACTGGGAATCAAACCAGTGACCCTTTAGTTCGCAGTCCGGCTCTCAGTCCACTGAGCCACACCAGCCAGAGCCTAGGAGGTTTTGTTTTGTTTGTTTTTTAAAACAGCAAAAACAGCATATGTGCATGCTTATGGGAATAGCCCAGCTGAATGAGAAATTTATAAGCTAAAAGAGGGAAATAGCTGGAATGATAGCTTTGAATAAAAGAGAGATCTCAGACACAAGTGAAGGCGCTGGCTGTGACCAGGCATGTGGACAGTGCGCCCCCAGGTCCAGGAGGGAGACATCATGGGCAGGGCGCAGGCGCAGATGCAGGGACACCCGAGGAAATGTAAAGAGCGGAGGGAATTTGGGGATGGGAGCTGTCATTCTGTTTCTATTTTTCTCAGTGATAAAGCAAGCAGGTACTTAACTCGCATACATAATATAATAAGATCTCAGAAATGTACATCATACATCCTGATGTCTTGCTCATTCGTGCGGTAAGTTAAAAACTGGGGGGAAATACAGCCACACAACTTTTATGTAACTAGAGTCATTTTCATCACTATTCCCTAAAAACTTCATTGATAGAGTAAGATCCCATTTTGAAAAAAATCTTTTCATGAAGCATTTTGGTATATGTGTGTTTTAAAATACAAATCTGAATTTCAGGTAGTTATAATGACAAACATAAATGGAACAGTCAAAAAATAAAATTTAGCCCTGGCTGGTGTAGCTCAGTGGATTGAGCACGGGCCTGCAAACCAGAGGCTCTCGGTTCGATTCCCAGTCAGGGCACATGCCTGGGTTGCGGGCCAGTTCCCAGCAGGGGACCCACAAGAGGCAACCATACATTGATATTTCCCTCCCTCTCTCCTTCCCTTCCCCTCTAAAGATAAATAAAATCTTTAAAAAAATAATAAAATTCAAAGACCATTTTGTCATATAGATAAACTATATACACAATTTTACGCCTTCTCCCAGACTGTATGTCCAGCCATCATTTTTTAGACAGTCGTAACCAGTTAGGTTCTGGAGCCTGGGCTTGTTGTTTGGGTATCGGTATGTAACACTCCAGGTCCACACGTTTTTATTTCAAAGGCAGTGCAGTGTTCTGGCACACGCCATGTGTGGTCCGCCTGGTCACGCCCCAATTACTAGGCATACTGAGGTCCCCCCCCTTGTACCCCGGTCATTAAAAGATTATGTATTTTACATCTAATAAAATCTTTATGTGAAATTGAGTTTTTAGAGTTTTTTATGTTATAATCCCTCAAGTGAAATTTCCAAATCAAAGAACATTAGCAGTTTTACAAATGCATGCCAAAAGCATAGACCTCACCATGTTAATTTCTTTATTCCAAGTATTTATATACTTTGGTATGTACTACACAACAGTAATTCAAAATAGGTTTGCTGAATAAGCAAAAGAACAAATGGAACATACTAAACATACCTTTTATCTAGAATGTTCTCTACAGAAAATATTCCAACTTATTTTACAAACAGAAAACCTTATCTTTCAAACAGCCAAGTTATTTTCTAATTTAATGTTATCATAATTTTCACTTTTAATTATTAACAAGGTTTAACAGTTCCCCAAGAGTATTTACTAACTGTATTTTCTTCTGCTGCAAATAGTGTATTTAATATGCTTTGAACATAAAATTATTTACTTTCAGGCAAATAAATACACCGTAATATTTCCCAACCAGTCACCCTGCTTTTAAAACTTGGGTTGGCAGTTTTAAGTATTACAACGCAGTGAACCATGTCACTGACATTAACAGATGAAAGCCACGTCATTCCTATTTTTAAAAACTAGACTCATAAATATGATATTGAGAATAAAATCTAAATTTTACTTACATTATTTTATTCATATTCATGCCTTTTCTCAATTAGTTAATAGTAATTCTTTTCCCATTATCTTATGTGATGTGTTCAATAGTAAACTCTTTACGAATAGTTGGATCAACTGCTGAAAATTTTATTTTGTTCCCCTTCATCACTTTTCCTTTAATAATACATTTTGCCATTATATATTATATATTCTTTATTTGGGGTAATTACTTTTTATTAAGTATTAATCATCTCCTACCTTTTGAATCTGTTTTAATCTCATCACTATTCGGTCAACAACCATTTGTAATGTATCTTATTGGAACTTTAATTACTAGTGCATTAAATGTATACATTAGCCTCGGAAACATCACACGGATTTAGCTTCCACAATGGAGAACTGGGTTTATCGCATAAGGAAGAGGCAGGACACACGGATCCCAGACCAGGAACCTGGACTTGAATCTCAGCCCTTTCACCAAGAGTGCGAGTTAACCTGACCTCCCTGACTTCCTTTCATTCACTCTTAAACTAAGGAAAAGCCAAAACTTCTTGATTAACAAGTGGGTGCATACAAAATGCATGCACACATAGGCATAAAGGATGGACTTCGAAGTCTATCATATTTTGACTTTTCACCGTACATCTGATAAACACTATATCCCAGGAAATAAAGATTATAGATTTTTCACAAATACGGTATTCACGGAAAAAATGGCAAACTGTTACAACTGTTTGTAGTATTTGATTTTGAAAAATGGATGAATTTTAACATCAGAATTCATTTTTAAAATATGAGCAAGTAGAAGGAACAGTAAAACTCCAAAAAATTCTAAATATTTCCCTAATACAGGAGCGACTATAATGAAAGACCGGCCCAACAAGCTTGCTTTCAAGGAGCATGACCACGGACCCCAGCAGCTGTTTCTGCATTTTGGGGGTGTGTTTTTAGTTCAGTGACTGCTCTGCCAGGCGGGCAGGAGGCCAGTGGCCCGCACAATCCCCCAGGTGCCTGGCACACATGCTGCCTCACCTACAAACTCACAGATGGTGATGCCCTCCACCACTGCCTGTCCACCCAGAAACAGTGGAGGGAGGAGTTTCAGAACCATTTCATTATGACTTTATTGCAAGTATCAGAATTAGCAGATATGCCAGTAACTGCTGCAGATTTTACCCTGATGTTAACTTACAATGATGTCTATGTTTCAAGACTCTTTGAAATCCACTGTTACACATGTTTCAGTCGTAATTTTCTTTCAAAACCACAAGCACTTGCTAACCAAATATTAGATGGTGCATGTTTAGCCCTTGAATACTATGCACACAATTTTAGTTTTCAATTTTCTGTTCAGCGGAATGAGCTCCTGACATGGAATCGCAAACTAAATCCAAAAATATGACGGTGGCATTTCATACGAAAGCCTCCATTATTTATGTTCCCTTTATTCCACAGCAATTACTTTCAAGTTTCTGTTAAACCCATTCATTCTTTGCCCCTTAAAAGGCAGAAATCTCTCTCCGCTGGAAACTGAACTCTTTTCTCTATAAATAGGCTTGTAAATATTATAAGACAGATCTAATGTCACAGGTCCAGCTGGCCTTACTACTAGCAGAGACTATATTCTAATAAATAAATGGGCATTTTTACTTTTTTTCTTCAACCCTTCCACACAGCCAAGAAAAACTGCTTGCTATCCTCAATGTATTCTGTTTTTCTCCCTCCTCTTTCCTCACTAGAAAAGGACTCTTCTCTCAGACAACCTGTTTACAACTTTCTTCAAGACCGGGATTCAACACTCTGCATCAGGCTGAGAGATAATTTTTACGTAATATAAACTGAACACGTGAAAGACAGAGTACTGCCCCACTTTTAAATTACTCATATGCCTTTCAAGTTTGGCTATTTAACTTATATACAGGATTTCTACTCACCTGTTACTAGTGCATGATAAGCATTAAGCTCTCCTAATAATTCCATTTCCCAGGAGTGTAGATGCGTATGAGGGAGGTGGCTGAGATGGCTACACCTGAAAACAAGAGCTGCCATTTATTGCTAGCCAGCGTGTATATATGCATCAGCTCATTTAATTTCCATAACCACCTTATTTTCTAAGTGCTATCTTAACACTCATTCCAGAGACATGGAAATTGAAACACGCAGTGGTAATGTGCCAAAGGTTTTACAGCTTATGTGTGAATGCTTAACAAACAGTAATGCTTTGCTAGGCATTGTAAAAGCACTTTACCAATATTAACTTATTTAATCCTCGCAATTACCCCATGAGGCAGGCGCTGTCTTTGTTCTACTGAGGAGGAAACCAGTACAGGATGAGGCACAGTCACCAGGCAGTAAGCGGGTGGCCCGAGCAGGTGGCCTGAGCGGGTGGGAGCCCCAGCTGTGAGCATTAGGGGCCTCAGCACCACCACAGGGTTACTCCACCCTCCGAATGAACTGCGTATCTCAGGTTTCTTGAGTTCAATAACAGCAGTGGTCTGTTCTGTACTACTTTTACCCGTTCTTTAGTTTGCTACACATGTAAGAGCTTAACACAAAAACAGTACAGTGGTAAGTGCAGTGAGAGGACATAAATTCTATTACTACCTCATTAACTAACCCCATAAGTTTCTGGTCTACCAGAAAGGTGAGTCATGGCGAGAAGGATATATGGCCAGAAATAATACAGTTAAATGCCCTGAGTATATGGTTCAGAGAAAGTGTGAACATTTAACAGAGGCCAATTGAGAAAGCTTGCCTGAGAAAGCTAAACCTGGAAAGGTGAGTAAACATCCTTTAGAATATAATTCTATGGTAGGATTAACAACCTCATGTTTATCTTTCCCCAGTAGATTTAGGCTGTTAAGAATAGGGGCTATTTTTATTCTTGTCTCTCCAGCACCCGACAAAGTCCTCACTCAGTAAACGGCTGTGAGACACAGGGAGAGGGTAGAATGTTGTGGAAAAGCACAATCCAGGCAGACAAAACATCAGGTGCTAGCTGAAATGGAAAAACAAAAAAAGCTTTGTTTTGTTTTTTTTTAATTTCAGTTGCTACATCATTGGCAGTATCTGCGTGGCCCAACCCCAGGAGGTCCCTATGTATCCATGTAAACACGCCCCCTGCAGGGGAAACGCAGCACCTACGGAGCCCAGGAGGTGTGGACACAGGCATCTCTTGTTTACAGGCTCTTAGCAAAGAAACGTGCTAACCAGCCTTGCTTTCTTCATTACTCCAGGATAGGCCATGGCTGTACTGTGGCAACACTCACTTTAAACATTTAGATTTTTAAAATATCATGGTAAAATAAAATAAGAGTAATCATGCTAACCAGCTTCAGGGAGAAATGTCAGTGTCCCTGAGCAGAAGCATAGACAAACCATAAAGCCAGACCTCTCAGGCAAACTCTTCCTCTACCAGCTGCTTTGTGACCAAGAAAGCTACTTCATCTCTTTCTGCCAAATGTCTTCATCTTAAAAAGAATAGTATTATCTCACTGGGTTATTATGAACATTATGCAAATATATGCAAAATATGTACAAGAGTGCCTGACACAGAGTAGCACTGAAGTGCCACATATTATCATTTCCAGAGGTAGGCAGCTACAGCAACGGCCCGTTCACATTCTTCCATGGAGTGAGTGCTGAGGTTTCCCACCAGGGCAGGGCAGGGATGTGATGAAATCAAAGGAGAATGCTGAGGCCACCGGCTCAACCTTGTTGTGAAATGAGGCTCCTGCCACGGGGCTTTTGACACATATTCCAGACTATACCCCACTCCAAACAGTGGTGCCAACGTTTAATCAAAAGCCCGAGTATAAAGCTTGCAGTACCCCCAACCAGCTTAGAATATCTACAGAATGTGGCTACATTTTTGTCTCTCTACATTCAGGGGGAAAAAATTCTCTGGTTTTTCTTCAGATTGTACAAATCTTTCCCCTTTTACATTCAGGGAAATTAAATTTTAAATACAGAAAAACATTTTGAGGTTTTCTGAGGACTAAAGGTTTTCCTCACGATGATGAAAGTTTTCTTTATAGACTTATTGCTACCACTGACTCTGAAGGTCAAAGAAAACTGAAAGGTAAGGAAATGAGAGGAATTGTAGACAGGAAGGATGTATAAATGAACCCCGTTGGATCAGAAAAGAAAAAGGAATACAGTCTCACGTGCTTCTGACTAAAGGTGGCAAAGACTGCTTGCTGCTTAAGGTCTGCCAACAGGTTCTTCTACATCGTTAGAGGTGTTAAAGCCAAGGGCATCAGTGTGAAGTCAAACACTTTATACAGAAATCCCATGAATAACCTCACAAAATTCATGTGAGCAGACTTCCGTCACCGTCATTTCACTGACACGGCACTCAAGGAGGATGTTGCAACACTATAAGACAAACACAATTAGGTCATAATCCTCTCTACAATGTTACAATGTCAATGCCATCAGAAATGAAAGGGGGAACGGTAGTGCTCATAAACTGTTACTGTGTATGAAACAAGGAAATAGAGTAAGTCAAAGAGTTTTACATTACATGCCAGTTTCTTACCAGTGAAGGGCATAAATCCAATAGAGACATCCTGCTTTAAAGAAAAGCTGAAACTAAGAGAGAAATTGATGGGGATGGGGGGGTAAACAAAACAATCTCAATTACAAAAACACACACACAAACAAAAAACATTAGCTGAGTATTTAAAAATCTGGCTGATTCTGGCTAACTATGCTCGTCTTAAATAAAATACCTTTTTGAAATTGATGCATAATTGCACAATGTTTTGATCAAAAAAGATTCTTACATATGCTTTGCATTAAAGAATACGAATTCAAAGTGCTATTGTGTGGGAAGAAAAAGTGTCATTTAAAATAATCACTCAACAGGCCACACCACACTAATTACAAGCTGTAATATACAGCTCAAATTGCGTTCCAGTAGAGGGAGCACTGGAACAGAGGCTGACAAGAGAAACTGATGTAAATCTATTTCAACAAACCAGCACTGTGCACATTCACGTGTCAGTACTCAGTAAAGGATTTGAACATTGGTAAAAATCCAAACTTAGAGACTTCTTGATGTTGCCCACACAGGCACTAAGTCATCACTTAAAATGAGAGGTAAGGTAGATGCTAACTCCACAGAGAAAGGGCTAAACTGCTTGCTTTTGGCTGTGTGTGTGCTAACAGTGATGAGTACTAAGTTCTTGTGACTTGCCCTTTCTGGACCACTTTGTGTGTGTTATTCATGAGAGATACAAGGTCCCAGGGAACAACCAAATAGAGCAAAACAGCAAACTCAAATCCCTTCAATCCTTCATACACATCCATACCTAAAAACTTTGATCATGGGTACGATATTGCTAAACAAATCTTCTGATATGCTATTATGTGTAAAGGACATATAAGGCCACCCTGTAAAACAGAGTAAGTTTTGGAACCTCAAATTTGTGTTGAAAGGGTTCAGAACAGGCCTTCCCAAGAGGAGCCACTTTGGCATGAGAATTATTTTGACTGGGAGGCAACTGAGGCCCCGAGGGCTCAAGAGAAACTTTTACCTCCCCTTTAAAGAATTTAAATTGGGATCCTCACCCATAATAAAAGGTGTAGCCAGAGAGAACTGTATTAGGACTATCCACAGGGCAGGGCAAACATCTAATCACTGAATACCTACGCTTCTCACCACCTTTCCAATGACCTTCCTTCCCTCTGGAGCCCCAAGGCACCTTACCTCAATGTTAGCTCAAAATGCCATACAACCTGTTGGGGGCCACTCCATGTGGTTTCTGAGACTATGTCCCTGAGAGAGCAAGCCCTGAAAGGGGCTAGTAAGTTTCCGTAGAAAACCAGGTAAAAATGTAGGTGGCATGACTCAACTCTAACACCAAGGGTTCCCATAGGAACAGGGCCTGACAAATACAATGTATCCTTCAAAGCTTGTTCTGCTTTGTTTTGTATAGCCCTGGTGTTATAAACCGGGATGCTTAAGTTCTTCAAGGCATAAGGAGTGAACTCCTCATCTCATGAAACAGTCTGTTAGGCATCAGCCTAACAGATCCTGACTTATGACAAATCTCGGTGCTTCTTCAAATGCTATAGATATAACAGGTATAGATAATACCTGTTTTTGTATGACTATGGCCTTTCCACATTGATGAGCTATGCATGTATGATGTATATATACACCTACACATACCATTCCCAATAAAAGCCATTTGGGAGAAGGGCTTGGGACATTCTCCACTAGAGGGAATCGCCACCCGCTTTCCCACCAGAACAGCAAGATTGTGTCCAGGACGACTTATTTACCACCTGGGGTGGATGGGACAATTCTCTGCGCCCGAGTTCCTCCCCCACACCCCTTATTTTGACTGTTTCTGAACCTCTCACATATGTGGGGTGCCTGACTTTCATGCATACTCATATATGTGGGGTTCCTATACATACATATGCAGTTAAACTTGGTTTTGTTTTGTTAATCTGTCTTTTGTATATTGATTAGACCGCTGAAACCTAGAAGAGCAGAGGAAATTTTCTTCCTCACCACCATGTTCTATCTTAAATGAGTCTTCAAGTTTAAAGTCTGAGTGGCAGTGGTAGTAGGTGGAGACAATGGCCTGGTCCCAGGACTGAAGTCAAGGGTAAGAGCTGAACACACCTGAGGAACGAAAGGCAGCTCAGATGAAACCAAACAGCTAACACAGTGCCCTATTCAAAACAGGTGATCAAAAGCTGATTTTGTTGTAGCTCATCACGGAAATTAAACCCCTAATCTAAAACAAACACCCTTGATTTCAGATGCTTCATTTCATACCAATTAACAACTATCTTCAACTGCTTCATCTTTTTTAGAGGCTTCTGTTGAAGGACCCGATTCCACAAATCCATGGCCACATGCCGGGCTTTCCTCACCCTCTGGCAATGGTCTCAACCAAGGATTTCTAACACTAGAATACTCAAAGAGGCATAAGCTTTGGCGGAAAAGAAGAATTTAAAAGCAGCATGGTAGAGGGTGTGGAGGATCAGACTGAAGGGATGTTTAACCGGACCACATCATTTATAACCCAAAACCTCCACTGCTTGTCCCCCCCCCACCTGGGCACAGCCAAATAAACACTCTCCTGCCTAACCACACCCCTCCCCTCAAAAAAACTCACCCCACTTGCTCAACCACCCCGCTGCCACGCTGCACTCACTCCGTGCTTCAAACCCTGCTCTGATTTTTCCGTGCTTTCACACCTGCCGCTCACTCTCCTTTAAATGCCTGGTAACCAGTTAACAGAAAGAGGTTTTGTTTTTTTAACCCCGACTTTGTACCAGTGACCTTGTTGATATACTGCTGTAGGCTATTTCCACATCCGGCATTCAGGGACCTATTTCGCACCTATTTCAAAAAATCAGATTAAATGACATAACTTACGTAAAGAAATGACAGTGTAGCTAGCACAAATTAAAGCACTAATATAAGTTCCTTTCCCAGACCCTTCTGCATCTGTTGAACTCCTACTCACCCTTCAAAACCCAGTTTAAATAACTGTTTCTGTAAGACCTCCTTAGTTCTGTGTTCTACTGTACTTCCTCCCTCCCCAAAAGAATCAACTACCCACGGCACTTCAAGAAACTCCACTGCACTTTAATTGCTTGTGGATGGTCTCTCTGTTCCATTAGATCATGGAAACCTCCAGGGCAAACTTTTATCTAATGGCTGCCCACTTCAAATCTGACAGAATCAATAATGGCAGTGTAATTAGCAGTCGTTGAATAGGAAAAAAATGATTTCTTCACATTGTTACAAACTAAAACTTTTAGATGGCCTTTCAAATATTTTATTTAAAATTATTTTAAAAAAGAACAATCCTAACTTACAGTGGTACCCTACCAGGGACAGAATTATTTTCGTATTTCTGCTTACTGTTCATTCATTTAATTCATTTATTTAACAAGTGCCTCCTATGGGCTAGGAATATAGCAGTGAACAAAATGAACACAAAACCCTGTCTGTCCAAGTGGGCTTTGTATTTACCACAAGTAAATGTGTGAAAGAAAGAAATTACTGTATCACTACAAACTTGTCAACATTAAACCAAGTATCAAAAAGGCAAGGGAAAACACCCTCTTGACCACACATAAAATTGTACTTAAAAAGGAAACATGAAATGAACCCAGATTTAGTCTATCAAACAAACAAGGCTGATTTGGTCTTCCTAAAAAAAATGTTCATGTTAGGGACCCTTTTCCTTATGGTTAAGAATAATTCCTGTGACCTATTTGGGAGGTTCGTCATCCTTGTGAGTTTTAAGGATCTTACACGTCCAATTCCATCCTTCCCATGGATCCTAATCTGCCATGTGGTTGTTGCTCAACCTGGTATATTTTAAAGACTGTTTGGGACCTTCAAACATTCTTCGTTTTATGATTAAAGAGGTTTTCTGAGACTCTGTGTTGTGGGTTCTGTTCTAAGGGGTGCTTTCTCCAGCAGTAACCTAGGCCCTACTTACCCGGACTGAACCACCGGGACCAAGTCCCACCTGGGTGCGCAGTCAGGCAAGCACCTGGGCACCACAGGACCAGGCTGTGAGACACAGAAGTGCCCACAGTTCCTGGGCACCAACCTTTCCAGTCTGGTTGCTTCATCCTCTCCGTTGCGTTCAGCCTGATACCCAAGCATGCTCTATGCTTTCCTTTCTTCATTCATTCCCCTGGCATAGAAGGTCCATCTCTCATTTCTACTGTTCACATACTCCATATCAACAAATTATTTCCATCAGGAAAAGCTTCTGCTTTTTCCTCTGCTCAAGGTAACCTTTACCCTTCTGAAGTCATCAGCCCTGAGAGCTTCCTTATGGAGCTTAGCAAGTCCTATCTTGCTTTAGCCCCACCCTGCTGCCCTTACTGGTGTTTAAACACACCCCATCTGGAAACATCCTTACACCCAACAAGGGCTCAACTTCCCTAATAGATGAAAGTCGATATAATAGCAAACACCTGGTACTTGCCAAAGCTAAATACTAGGAAGCTTCATTGAGAGATCTCTGCAAAACATTATTTAACTCCAAAATCACAAATAAGATTGTCTCACTGAAGAAACCTATGTGAAGAAACAAAAACCGTGATCTGGGTCCCCCAAGCAGAGAATGCCAAGAAAAAGCACCCTGACCATTTGACTTGAACACCAAGTCATTCATTGAATGATCCCAACAGCACAGGTCGTTCCCATAAAAGAGGTTTCACTCCCGCTGTACTTTTTGGTCATTTTGGACTTAAATGTGCAAGCTTAACATTTTACTCAAAGCCCTGCCCTGCTTCACTAATTAACAGTGCAATTAATAATCAAATAAAAGGGAGGTCTGTAATGACAGCTTTGGAATAAAAAAATACTGTAAACCAGGGTTTTCTCATGGTTCCTACACGCGGAGCTGTTAAATGGGGCTGTTTCCCTTGAGAGCCCACAGGGAAGGGCAGAAAAGCACAAATGTCAGACAAGTGGTGAATGGGCACACTATCAGGAGCCCCGGGTTGAAAGGGCTTTCATCAAGTCCCAGCCACCGGGAAGAAATACATCAAATACACCCTAAAAGACACAAAAACTGAATTATGAAATGCAACATTTAAAAAGTATCAGCGGGTGCGTCTTGGGAAAACTACCAGTGAGACTGAACTCTCAACCCCCTACTTTCTCTCAAAAGTGCTTTCTAATAATATTGACCACATTCCAAATAGCTATGTCTGCCAAGAACTTGCAAACCGTACTTGCCCTGCTCAGCAACCAGGGTGAAAAATCAGTGCCAAGGGAACCTTAATCCCTTATTTAAAGTAAATCGCAAATATCTATCTTGCTGGGCATTTATCCACAGAGGGAATAGCTCCTAACTGAATTTAGGAAGTGAGCATGGCTTTAATAGATAACTTGGTTCCCAACAGAAGTCAGGAGAGGCAAAACAGAACAGGTGAGTATAGGTTTAAAGGAAAAAGAAAAACAGAGAAGTTAGAAAAACAGAGAAGCAAGGAATTCATTCTGGGAAAAGATGAAAGCAGAAAATACAAGAAGTAAAAGCACAAAGAGAAAAATGTTTATACTCCACCTAAAGATAAAGGATTAGAGAAGGAAAAGAGAAGGGGTAGCAGAGAATATGAGTACAAAATTACTTAACTTTAAAATTAACTTACTGTGACTTTCAGACTGATTGGGTTCAGACTTTGGAATTCTAAAAAAGGGAAAGAGGTAGCGGGGGAAAATAAACGGAGACAATTCAGGAAAAGAAAGAGACCCTCCTCCATACACTGTGTAGCAGCATCAGGTAGGGCTGGCTCAAGGCGGGGGGGGGGAACCCCCCCCGCTGGTGATGACCAGGATTGTTTTAAGTGTCCAGAGGCAACAATCCCCGGGATTCACGTGGGCTCGGGGGGGCTACACCAACTCACTCCCTTCCTCTCCAACCCCTGAGAGACCCTTAGAGGCGGAACTAACTGATGGGCTGTCTCCCAGCAAGAGCGGTGGACCGAGTTCACCCCGACCTGGCCAGAACCGACGGGGACCCCGGAGGCGCAAAAAGAACACAGCGCCCAGGACCAAGGGCGGTGACGCCAGGGGCCCCCAGGGGCGCTTCCCAGAGCCCAAACTCACCGATGCCAAGTCCTACGACCAGGCGTCCGGCGAGCAGGGTCTCCTTGCCGTTCGCTGCAGCCAGCACCGCGGAGCCGGCGGTGAAGAGCGCGCTGGCGAGCAGGATGGCGGCCCGGCGACCGAAGACGCCGTTGAGGGCCCCGCCGGCCAGCGCCGAGACGGCGGCCGCCCCCACCGTGCTGGACACCAGCAGCTCCTGCCACAGGGCGTCCAGGCTGAGCTGCCGTTTGAGCAGCAGCATGGCCCCCGAGACCACCCCGGTGTCATAGCCGAACAGGAAGCCGCCCAACGCGGAGAAGACCGCCACCACGTACACGAAGGCGGGGGTCTCGTCCTGCTGGAACTGCTGCCGCGCCGCGCGCTCCAGGTCCCCGACGCCGCCGCCCGCGCCCGCACTCTGCAGGCTGCCGCTCGACTCGGCGGCCGCCAGGAGGCTGCGCTCCCCGGCCGCGCTCGCCGCGTCCGGCTCCTGCTGCTTCCTGCGCCGCTCGCCCTGGAGGCTGCTCAGACTCCGCAGCGTGTACTCCACATTCTCGCTCGCCTTGCGGGACATAGGTCGGCAGGGGCCCGGGGCTTCCCGGGGGGGAGAGGCTCCGCGGGCCGGCGCCCTCGGAGGGCTGGACAGCCTGTGCTGGCAGGAGCAACCACCGCCGCCTTCCTCCTCCTGGGCCCCGCTCCGGACGCCTCGGCAGCAGCCGCCACCGCGACCGCTCCGAGGAGAAAGTTGCTGACAGCTGCGATCCGGCGCTGCGGAGTTGGAGCCCGGCGGGTCTCACTCGAGACTCACGCCCCGCTCCTGCCGAGCTGGCGTTGCTGAGCCGGAGGGAGGCGGGACCGCGGGTCACGTGCAGCCCCGGAGACGCGGGGCGGAGCCTTGGAGGTGCTCCGCCCCCTCCCGGGGCGGGGCCGGGTTCAGCCGGGGGCACGTTCAGCCAGCTCTGAACCACACCCCCGGATCTAAGGCCACGTTTGACCGGGGCTGTTTCGTTTAGAGCTCTGACAGCTCCGAGGAATTAATCCTGGCCCGGGGGCTGCAGCTGGGAAGCAGGCCGAAGTGGGAATGTCAGTCAGTAAGCTTCCACACAGGAGAAACTGGCCACAATGACTGCAGGGTTTGGGAGGCTAGGGAGAAACCCCCTTAAAAACATCCTGACCCACCTTCTGCCAGCCTAGAGATGGCCAGAAGGGTGGCTGGAAAGGGCCTATGAAAAAAAGAAAGGTATATATGTATCTTGATGTGGCACATAGCAAGTACCCTTCATTTTATAATATTGTGACATAAATGTTTGTTGCGAAGCAATTCAACACTGTGTTCTCCCATTTGTATAACGAATTTTCTTTCATCTCCAGTCCCTCCTCGATTTATGCTCATTTTAAACACATGGTATATCTTGATTCCTTGAGGACAGAAACCATTCACTTCCCAGGTGAATCCCAAAACTCCTGTGGATCCCTGATGTGTACAAGAAAAGTCACATTTATACATTCCATTCTTGCATTAACCAGGTAATTCCCAGTGGTAGAAAGTAACCCCAAGAATCTGATTTGTGATTTAATAGAAAAACTTCACCTCCCTCCCCCAACATGCTTACCCAAAGGAAAATGTCTTCTCAGCTGAGAAATCCCCGCTGCTGCCTCCCTTTTGCAGGAGCAATTTGAACTACTTCCTCTGCAAAACATTTTTTAGACCATGTTTTTTAACTGATCAGTTAATTGCCCATTGTTCGTTTTTAATGCCCCTTTAATTTAAATCACTTGTAAATCATTCCATACAGTTTCGCTTCAGAAGAGAAACGTGACTTTTTTGGCTCTCTCATTTACTCTCATTCTTCAGGCTGAGGACAAATAGTAAAGCATTATACGACAATATTCCTTACTGTTTCGGTGCCCTTTTATTTTCTTTATTTGAGCAAAAGAGTCCTTAGCTTGAGTCCTGTTTTCATGTAGTCCAAAGCCTTTTAGAGAAAATGATTTTGTGGTCTCTGTTTTAAATTATATTAGAATTTGTCAAAATTGCTCTTATATGGATTATCAGTCATGATTATCTCCAGTAATATAGCACTTTCCTTTCCAGCAACAAAGAAAAATACATTAAAGAGTTCAGAAGTCTTAATTTTTTAAACTTATTGTGTGGTTTCAAAGCAAAGCTCTATTTTCTGGCATCACTTAAACAGAGAGAGCTTTTAGCTCTGGAGCAATAAACGAACTCCTAACCCTCAGGGTGTGAACAGATTCAGGTGAGAGTGCCTCTTCCTTTATTCCTACGTAGTAAAACTGTGCCACCTGCTGGTGATCCTGTTCACTGCTTCTGATGAGAACGGCCGGAGAGATCAGCTGGTAGTACTGACAGTTCTCTTGTTGAGAGGAAACAAACTGCCTTCTATTCCTTGCAGGTGTAGTGAATGCCTTGTCCCTGTGAGCATCCCTTGTTGGAAATTCAACTTTGTGTAACGGAACACTGACCTACTTAAATGGTTCTGCTCAGTATCATCAGGGTATTTAAATACTTACAATGAGTTTACATCTGAAAAGAAATATGACATAAAAAAGGCACTGAGAGTTAAACAGAGTTCTTCTCAGCCTATGGAGGAAGTCAAATTCAATTTAGCACCATAGAATGAGTCTAATATGGGGTTCCCGAAGCCCACCCCAACTGCAGATCCTGGAAAGCCCATCAGCTGAGAATCAAAAGACCTGGGTCCCATCACTCCCAGTGTCTTACTCCACAATTTTGACAAACCACTGGATTTGTTTTTGCCTTATTTTCTCATTTGCAAATGATATAATGGTGCAGCAACTACTCATTAACTGGGGTAAGCAGAAAAAGTATTTTGAAATATAATTATAGTTGAGATGGTAAAAAAAAGAAATATAATTAAATGCTATTGCTGAGTAAGTAATTGTAAGCATCATTATTGGTTTGCAAGGTAAGTTCAAAAGTCCCAATTATGAGTACATTTGCTTTGCAGCTTCCTGGAACACAAAGGGCCCACTGTAGAAAAGAGAAAGAGGAGAGAGAGGGTTTTTAGCTATACTGCTACAGATCCTGAGTACCAGCCAAGTGTAACAGGATGCAGCAAAGAGGGGGGCCCCAAATAGGGATTTCGAATGGGGTCCAGAATTCAAGGTGTCCAGGAAATATTAAACTAATATATAGAATGTCTTCGCCTCTTTGAGTTGGGGGAAGAGCAGGAATATGCAGAGCTGTTTTGTACAGGCACAGCTTTGCAGCTAACCTCTGGCATGGTCATTTAACATATTTATAACCTTTAACTGGTTTCATAGATATGTTAAATAGCTGTGGCCAGGCCTTGAGCCAGGGGGATGGAAGTGACCTCCACCCAAGATGTAACTGGAGGCAGCTCCCCCTGGTTACAATGCCTGCATGAGAGCTTGGAGAGCCCCATGACATGGGGGCCACACTTGCCCAAAGTCACAATGGCAGCCCAGTAAACTTGAAATGACACAGGAATGCTGGCACTTGAAATGATACAGAAATGATACAGGAATGATTGTAGGAGGAATCAGAAATGGGGGTACAGAGGAAGGTTCGCGTGGGAATTTAAACCCAGACTCAGCAGCCATCTGAGAAGAGAACCACGTGGCTTTGGCCAGGCTGGGGACCCCTGCAGCTTTGGTGAGAGGGAATCACGTGGCTTTGGGACGCTTCCTTTGGCCACGTGGCTTAGGAAGCAACAGAGACTTTGCCTGGAAAAAAAGGGGTGAAAGGACTCTGGCTGGTGGGCCATGAGAAGGTGCCACATGGCTTTGGATTAACTGGAGATCCTGGTAGCAACACAGCTGGTGGTGCCAGGAGCCTGAATCACAGACTTCTGCTTCTTTTCCTGAGGTATGTACTCCAGATTAGGGCAGAGGGAGAAGGAAGGACTGTGTGAGTCTGTGGGTATCCCAAAGGACTTCAATATTTTAATGAAGACATTAGGTCACCACTTTAAGTCTGTATGGCTTTAAATAAACATTTCCTTTCCTTTTCACAAATCTCTGGCATTGACAGACATATTTCCTCTGGGGGCAGGCATAGCAAACCTAGTGGGGAGTCCTTTTGGTAATAGGATATTGTACCCGCCCCCCCCATGGCCCTGTTCTGTAACACACGGACATTCGTCATTAACTCCATAGAAGTTGCTGTGGTGGTTGTGGAAAAGGGGAGATGTGGTTGCCAGCAGAGTGTTGCTTTTATGTCTGTTGGATGTTTATTTTTAATTTCACAAAATTGCATCCTTGTTGTAAAGCAGCCTAACAATAAAAATAGCCCAATCATTCCTTCCCAATCATCTCTTCCACCATTATAGTCTTTTCCCCAGAGATAAGCCCTTCTACTTTGTAACGAATCCTTTCAGAACTTTTTCTGTGTATGTGTATGTATGCATTTGTATGTACACAGTAAAATATAGAGGTTGTTTTGTTTGTCTATGATGTTTTGATTGCAAAAGAAAGAAAACCCAAGTCAAACTGGTTAAACTCAAGTCAAAATCAAAGCAAAGAAGAATTTATAGGCTCTTGCGTCTGAAAAGTTCATAGTAAACTGGTGTCAAGTACAGCTGGATGTAGGCACAAACACCAGGATGTCCCAAAGGGGAGACTTTGCTCCAACCCTTCCCTCTGCTTCTTGCTACTTAGGCTCCTCCTCAAATGCCATGTGGGGGTCAAATGGCTGCAAAAAGCTCATTGTCTGTATCCTACTCCACTCAAGACTGAGGGGCAGAAAGAGCTTCTTTTTCTGTCTCCGCAGCAAACTCACTCTACCTAGTTGGACCCATCAATTATGTGCCCATCCCTTACCCAATTACTGTAGATGGGTGAATACAGTTTGAGAAGCTGATGAGGGCCATCCAGTGCCCCCATCTTGAGCTGTGAATGGAAGTACATCATATGGTCTGAGATTGTTGGGGAGGGGGTTCCCACAAAAACGTTTTGCCAGAAAACAGGCAAATAAATACTGGCCCATAAAGCCAACAGATTAGAATGATCAAAAGTAACTAGTAAAATAGCATGACGTAAAAAACAAGTAAAGCATTAAAAGAAGGAGAAGATGGCTAAGAGAAGTATATGGCATAAAGATCAAAGAATGTAAAACACAAAATTGAATTTGATTGTTAGAAAGTCAATGGTTGTAGACCTAATTGATGTACAGCATAGTGACTATAGTTAACAATTGATAGTAGTTTGTATACTTGCAATTTTTAATAAAGTGTGATAATTGCATAGAGCTGAAATGTTCATACTACCAAAAAAAACTAAGATAACTATGTGAGACAATGGCTATGCTAATAGCTTGATTATAGTGATGATTTCACAGTGTATATGTAAGGACAAACATCACACTGAACACCTTAAATACATATAATTTTCATTTGTCAATCATACCACAATAAAACTGGGGGACAAGAGAGAAAAAGTCAATGGGGCTGCTGAGAATCAAAATGTTGCTTTGATGGTGTTACGTTCGGAAAGACAGCAGTGCCAGAATCAGCGCCCGATGGATCATCCTCGTTTTCTGTACATCTCACACACCATAGCAACATCAGAATAAACATGCTGTGTTGTCAAGAAGTACAAATATAAAGTGTGGGTTCCATGGCTTAGTTATGAGGTATAACAAAATGTGCTTAGTAATTCTCCCCAAATCTTGCCTTTCTCTGACTTGTTCTAAGGAGGAGGAGGATACGGGATGGAGGACGCAGGACTGGAAGGTAAGAGGCAAGGGTGGTTGGCATGCCCTAATGGACAATGCTCTGTACAGGTCTGCTTAGTGCAGGGACAAGAGGCAAAGGAAACACAAGAATGCATGAGGCATGGATGATGTTTTAAACATACTGACCTGCCTACTAATAACCAGCTAGCAACAGAACCTGCAACACAACAAAATACCATCTCCTCCTCCTCTGGGTGGGAAGAGTTGTGGTGCCTTTTCTTCCTCAGAGACTTTTAAGAGAGCGATTTCAATTCAGAGGAAATGTGTGGAAACAGCACACACACACTGCATTTTTCTAGAGGTCTCTTGGTAAATGTAATAAAGGACAGAATAGCTTAAAAGAGTTATCAGGATCAAGAGAAAGGGTGAAGGTGTCAGACATGACTTGAATTTATTTAGATGCTGAAGGGAAAAGAAGACATTGATGGTTCAAAGGCCTTAATAATTGATAGAGCAAAGTCCCATAGAAGGTGTGGAAGGTAGATAGCAAGATCATTAGAGGAGAGGCTAAATCAGCCACAGGAAGAGGAACACTTCTTCCTTCGGGAAAAAGGCAAGCAAAAAAGAATAGCAGGAATGAAGAACATGGTACTAATAACAAGAATGGGGGGAAAGTTCTGTTAAATGGTTAGAGTTGGAGGGGGAGGGGTAAACCTACACATTGTAGGCAGAAAGACCCAAGTTTGCATTTTTGCTCTGCAACCTATTGCACTTGACTATGTGACTTGAGTAACTTATTTCCCCTAAGCATCAGTTCTCTTCTGTAAAAGGGGAATAATGATACTGTATCAGTGTTTGGATGGTTTCAATTCTGAGTCAGAGAAACCCCACGCTCCGTAGCCTGACACACTACAGAAATGTATCGTATTATTGGATGAATCTGAATGTCCAGAGGTGGGCATCAGGAATGGTATGATTGGTCATTGAAAAATGCCATCAAAGATCCAGATTCTATCCTTTCCCCATTTGCTTTTCTTAGGGGGTCAGTTTTGCCCTCTGCTGGCTTCCCTCAAAGTGGTAAGAAGGTTTCAGCATTTACAGGTGTGTTTTTCCAATTTATATTGAAAAGCATATACCCAGTCCCTATGCTCAAATGTAATATTCCAGGTAGAAAAAGACCTCATGACCATGTGTAAAAAATACCTAATAATGCAAAGCATAGTGTACCAAATTGTTGCTGGGGATAAAAATTACAGTGTAGCTCAACTTTGATTGCAGAATGTCAAAATATTGTTTATTGACCCAGATGAGTGGCTGCAAATGATAATAATTCAAAAAATTTAGCTTGGTTTACAATTTCAAGAAATCCTTTAATTAAACAGGATCCAGTAGTCTGAAATAACAGCTGGAAGTATTTGTTTCAAAATCGAATCATTAATGAAACTAACAATAACTCACCTTTTCAAATTGAGAATTAATTTGGTGAGATGCTGGTTCTTCAGCCAGTTTTCATCTTTTTTTTTTTTATCTTCACCTGAGGACATTTTTCTTTCATTGCTTTTGGAGAGAGAGAAAGGGAGCAAGGGATAGAGAGAGAGCAACATTGAACTTTTGTGATCATTGCCTCCTGCCTGCTCTCTGACCCTGAGGGAACCCACAACCTAGGCATGTGCCCAGACGGGAATTGAACCTGCAACCTTTTGATGTGTAGGACAATGCTCCAAGCAATGGAGCTGCCCTGGTCAGGGCCAGTTTCGATCTTTTGGCCAGTGTTGGAAAATACTTTTCAAATGGATTTTGTAACATGATAAGCCCCTTGCTAATCACTTTGTTTTAAATAAATCAGTAGGCTTTACTTTGCATTTTGATTCCAAATTGTAAACTCAATTGTAAAAGTGAATCTGTCTGAAGTTGTCAGCATGGTAATATTATGACTCAGCTTTTTGAAATTGAGTGAATTTATCATGTTAAAACTAAGCAAAATACCCAGCTGAAACAATTTACTTGTATTTTAGAGTTGGCTGATGAAGTTATGCAGATAAATTAATAAATTCCTGTCTCTATAACTCAGGAGAACCAGAACTTTTAATTTGATTTAACACAAATTGTGTAACTCATTGTCCATGTAAGTTACATGGCAATAAGAAACAGCCAGTAGTACTTGCAATGCAAAATACGATGGTTTAACAAAAAATATTTCAGTAAGAGTGGCTGACCTCCATGTTTCCAAAAGAACACAATTGTAATTTCTGTCCAGATTCTCTCCCATAATTTTTACAATATGTACTATGGAATGCTTCTGTATGTCTCAGATACGCTAAATGACATGAGTGATGTGGAACTTGCTTTCATCTCTGATTTTCATGCTAAAAGTCACTAAGTGTGGGATACAGACTCATTACGGTGGAGATAGGAGCCCTCCCTACTTTCTTTCTATGATTTTCTTAGACTGGGGACTCTTAGAAAAATGTGCCTTCGTCAGCACGGTTAAAGAAGTTTTATCTCCAGGTCAGCCCACAATAAAGAAGAGTGTTCTCAGTAAATGAGAGCTGGCCCTGTGTTTTCCTGTTCACCCCTGAGTCTCCAACACATTGCTGAAACAAACTGGGGCTCAAAATATATTGATTGAGTGCATGCTATGAGTATGGAATCTGTCTGACTTGGGTAGATAGGTCATTGCCTTCCACATTTACACATAACATGATGAATGAATGACACAAGTGTTTGTGTATGGAGTCATACGACCTGACTTCGCCCCCATTTGCAGCTCAGGCAGTGCCAGATATTAGCAGATCAAACAAAGCACGTGTTTTTTTGTAAGAAATACATAGCACAGACTACAGACTTTAGCAGAAGTAAATATACTATTTCTGAAGCATTTACTTTATACATCGCACTTCACTTTGCACTCTCCTCAGTGGTTCTTGTTCCCAGTGGAAAAACACTGCATGATCATATAAATCATAGCTGATCATATAAATCATAATGTACCAAACTACTAAAAGTGACAGAATCCTGACTGAGTTCAGGGGAGGAGAGAGAAGATATCAATTTCTTGAAATTTAAATTTTACAAAAAATAAAATAATATTTTTCTCCTGCTGATAACTGTAACATAAAAAAAAAACAAAATTGTTACAATAGAAATATTCTTATTCTTCATTGGCACCCAAATTTTTGATAAAATGTTAACTGTCCTAAAGAATAGGTCATTGAGTTTTCCTTGAGTTTACAATCTACTTAGTTTTTATGTTTATCTGGCCTATTATTGATCACTGTCTGATTTGTCATTTATTTGGGGAACCTTAGGTTACACATTACACAGGGAACACACAGCTTCTGTGCACTACCTCCAAATTAATAAACACTGTACCCAGGTACTAACCAGACACCCGATTACCCGGCCTATCACTCCGTGGTTTTGCATATTGTTCTGGGGAAAAAAGTCTCATTAAAGAAATTGCATAAACCCCAAACAGAATAAAAAAGCATACCTTGAAAATCTTTAAAAAGAAAATCTTGGCAATTTAAAAGCCAGAAGCTAAGTCAATATACATATGAATTGATGATCTGTCATCTTGGAAACTTAGTCCAAACTCCAGATTATGGAAAACAAGAAAAAGACGAACTATTTTAGCAGCTTTTCCTGATACTGGACCACACACACACACACACACACACACAAGAAAGCTTCCAAACATAAAAACGTAAAAAGTGTTCCTGAGAATGTAGTGCAAGACCAATCATGTTTCTGAGCTTGACAAGCTGATATATTTTCATTATTTTCTCTGAATTGTTATAAGACATTTGAATGAGTATAGGAAAATTCAGTAAATTCGTAATTGCCACTGGCTAATGATGGCAGATACTCATCAGGGAGTGATTTGGTATGAAAATAAGAATGTAATGGTGCACTTACAAGAAAAACAAAGCTAATTTCTTTGGTACGATCTTTGTGTTGTAAAACTGCCATGAAATTTCCAGGCAGGAGCCCTGGGGTAATCACAGCCAGAACTTGGGGCCCTGCGGGCTAAGTGTAGACTCAGCTCACCCTTATCATCCTCATGGATGAGAGATTCACAGTGTCAATGAGAGGGGGGAGCAGTCAACTGTTTATAATACTCATAATTGTTAAGTCTTTGTTGATATTAAAAAATAATTCTTTGGGTTTCTGTTATGGTTTAGGTATAAAATAGCACAACTTCTTTGTGTCTTTTGTTTTTAAAAACTTGCATTCTTTTAAAATTATATTCTAGTATCAACCGCATTTTTTTAAGTTTTCAGCTTGTAGCAGACATTTATCATACTTTGTGACCTTGCACTTTTGGACACTCCTTCTCTGTTTGGGGAATTGCTTATAGGTAAATGCCTCACTTTGCCAAAAGAGAAACCAGGCGCTCACTTCCCCAGCATTCCTGGGAGGCAGGGGCAGGTACATGACTGGCCATGTTTAATCTTGGCAACAAGGCCATGGTGTTTTCACCCAGCAGCAGCAGAAGGGGCTTCATTGCAGCGAGCAGTGGAATTACTAGGACGCGGTGGAAAGCCCAGCCTCCAGGTGTGATTTCTGGCCCTTGCAAAATTCTGTGAATATGTGTATGTTATGCCTTGCCATGTGTAACCTGATGCTCCCCAGAGTAATGACAAAACAGACAGTAATCACTAATAGGTCAAATAAATGTAAAAACTAAATAGATTGTAAAACCTCAGAAAAACAAAATTATTTATTGTTTAGTTTTGACAGTCAACAACAGTTCATCAACATTTTGATACCAATGAGGAAGAAGTTATTGTAACAATTTTGTTTTATTTCTGTTACAGATTTGAATGGGAGTACCATTACATCACACACACACACACACACACACACACACACACACACACACACACACAGATAGGAGTTGCGTCCAGAAAATATCCAGCCATGTTATGTGGAAAATTTATTGAAGAAGATACAAAATACAAGAAACATTGTATATAGAACAATGATGCCTCAGTCCCTTTCAACGCAGGCATCTCGGTACCTCACACAGTTCTCCCAGTCACCATCAGCTGCCCCATCATATTTTCCTGAATCTCATCAATCATCGGAAATTCCTTCTCTTTCAAATTGGATTTTAATTTTGGGAAAAGCTAGGCATTACGGGGCACCAAATCTGGGCTGGAGGGGGCTGAATTACCTGGGTGATTTGATATTTCACCAAAAATCTCTGCATGAGACGTGATGTATGAGCAGGAACATTGTTGCCATGAAGCTGCCAATCACCAGTTGCCCATAGAACTGGCCTTCTGAAACATCTGAATATTTTCCACAAAGGAATGTTCAAGCTTAATGCAAAATGTGATGCAGATTCGTTGCTCTAATTGCTCAGCCATTTTGAATGCCATGCCACATAGCACGCCTGTTCACTCCATGGTGTCTACCGCCACCACTGACTGGTACAGTGACGTTGTCATTGTTCACCCATGTGCATTCCAGTCCACTGTCCTTGGCTGCCAGGTTACATCAATGTCATGCAAACCTACCTCAGGAGGGATCTCAGGCTGATCTTGGGAGTGAGGGATCCCAGCCCCACAACAAGTTCCCCATCCTGGGGTTCCAGAGCCAGGTAGATAAGCCCCCATAAATTCTAACTGTGAAAACCAGTGAGGTTTGAGTCAGTGAAAGGAACTACTGGATCCCAAACACTGCTTTTTAAAGGGCCCATTTCTAAGTAAACCATGGGCTAAAGAACTAACAAGAAGTGAATTTAAGAAATGTATTTCTAACTGGATAAAAATACACTGCAGATCAAAATTAGTGAGATCACACTGAAGCAACTATTTGGAGAAATTCATAGCACTAATGCCTTAGCTCTTATTGTTAGATACAAAAAAAAAGGAAAAGCAAATGAAACTTTAAATAGAATAAATGAAGTAATAAAGGTCAGAGTAGAAATCAATAAAGTGGAAGACATAGAAACAACAGAGAAAAATCAATGATACTAAAAGGTGTTTCTTTAAAAAGATTAATAAAATTGATAATCCTCTTACTAGAATGATCAAGAATAAAAGACAGGAGACACAAATTACCAGTATCAAGAATGAAAGAGGTTATATTGCTACTAAGAGAATAATGAAGAAAAATTATAAACATTCTATGCCAAAAAATGATGAAATCAACACATTCCTTGAAATAAACAAATTACCAAATGTCACTCAAAAACAAATAGATAATCTGAATAGCCTTATATCTATTAAGAAATTATTTGTAGTTTAAAACCTTCTCATGAACAAAATTCCAAGCCTACTGGAACTGGTTTTACTGATGAAATCTATAAAACAATTAAGGAAGAAATATTCCACACTAACTCCTTTAGAAAGTTGAAGAAGAAAGAATACTTCAGCATTATCCTAATTAGGAAACCAAAAGCATTACAAGAAAGCTACAAAATCATCGTAGTGATGATTTTTGAACAAAATTTTTAGCAAATTAAATTCAACAATATACTAAAAGGATAATATGTCATGACTAAGTGGAATTAGTTTTAGGGATACAAGGTCAGTTACATTAAAAAATTTATCAATATAATTCACTATTAAAAATTGCTTTTAAAAATTCATATAACCATCTCAACGGAAGCAGAAAAACATTTTTTAAAACACTACATCAATTTTTTTGTAAAAGGAGAAAAAACCTTCAGCAAGCTAAGAATCAAAGGAACTTTATCAACAAAGGATACCTACAACTAGCATCATAGCGATAAAAGGCTGAAGCCCTTATTATTTTTTGAAAGATTTATTTATTTATTTATTTAATTTTTAGAAAGAGGGGAAGGGAGGTCGAACGAGAGGGAGAGAAACATCAATGTGTGGTTGCCTCTCGAGTGCCCCCTGCTGGCGTCCTGGCCCTCAGCTCAGGCCTGTGGCCTGACTGGGAATTGAACCAGCAACCATTTGGTTCATAGGCTGGCACTCAATTCACTGAGCCACACCAGCCAGGGCTGAAGGCTTTATTCTTAAAATCAGAGACAGAGTAAGAATGTTCATTCTGATCACTTCTGTTCAACTTAGTATTGGCTAAGCAGTAAGGGAGAACAAAGAAATAAAAATAATAATAAAACAAAACTCATCTAGTTTGGAAATTGTCTTTCTTCACAGATGACATTAGTCTCTAAAAAATCCAATGGACTCTACGAGAGTTACTAGAACTAATAGAGGAGTTTAGCAAGGTTATGAGGTATACCGTCGTTAAGAAAAATCAATTGTATTTTTACATACTAGCCACAATCACCCAGTATAATAAAATAACAATGAAAAATTGCATAAAAATATTAAATACTTATAAATGAATCTTATAAAAGATGTAAAAACACCTGTAATTGCTGGGAAAAAATAAAGAACACCTAAATAAATAAATAAACAAATAAATATTCTTATTATACTTTCACAGCTTTGAAGATTCAGTATCATTAATATGTTAATTCTCCCCAAGTTGACCAATAGATTGAATACAATTCAGTTCAAAATTTCAGTAGGTTTTTGTAAAGATACTGACAAACCGACTTTAAGTTTATATGGAAATGCAAAGAATATCAAATATCTGATTTCAAGCCTTATTATAAAGCTATAGCAATCAGGATAGCATGGCAATGGTGCAGTGATAGACAGTGGAGCAGTGGTACTTGTCTTGAGTCCAGAAATAGAGCCACATATGTATGCATCACTGGTTTGCAGCACAGTGATAGACAGCTGAGTAGAGAAAGGACCATCTTTTCAATAAATGATGCTGGAACATTTGGTTATCCACATGTGAAAGTTGTTCTTTATATATGATAAATATTTAAAAATATTTTAAAAATACTGATCATTGGATCAAGCAGTTTAACTCAAATCTTGACTAATTCAGAAGTTGTATCTGAATAGGCATACTAAGCTATTAATTAAAAATTGAATAGTTTCTTGTTATAATATTCATGCATTGTAACAAATCCTAAGAAATGAACATACATGCCTTATAAGCAGGATTTCTTTCAGATCAGAAGTAGCCAGAAAAGAATATGCATATCTTAATAAATGCTTAAAAACTATGAACCCAATCATGTGATATAAGTAACCAGTATGTAAGATTTCTATGAGTAAGCTGAAGATTGAGATACCTGTGAGTGAACCCCAGGGATGTTATTTACATAAGGTGTAAATTGCATTGCTATAGGAGTACAAGTAGTCACTCACTGCATAAAGGCTTTTTGATCAATGACAAACTGCATATAGAATGGTGGTCCCATAATATTATAACGGAGCTCAAAAATTCCTATCACCTAGTGACATTGTAGCCATGGCAACATCACAGGGCAACTCCTTACGTAATTGTTTGTGAGGATGCTGGAGTAACCAAATCTATTATAAAGTGCAGAGCATACAATTATGTGCAGCACATAATACTTGATAATAAACAACTATGTTACCAGTTCATCTATTTATTACAGTATACTTTTAATCATTATTTTAGCGTGTACTCTTTCTATGTACAGATAAAAAGAGTTTACTATAAAAACTATGCCCATGTTGTGCCACAGCAGCCTCACACATCTCATGTATACAGTTTCGTGATGGGCCTTTTAATTGCGTCATTTTCCCTTGTGCTTGATTTAATCTCTGGTTTGTGCAGTAACATGCTGCACATGCTGTGGTCTAGCAGCAGCAGGCTGTACCGTAAAATCCTAGTAGTGTAGTGGACTATGCCATCCAGGTTTGTGCAAGTGCTCTGTGAAGTTCTCATGATGATGAAATCACCCATGGATGCATTTCTTAGAATGGACCCCAGGCCATAAGCGGTGCATGGCTGAAGTGCTCAATCTGACCTCTCCATCCCTATCCAGTCAGCCTCAGAGCCCAGAGCCTCGGCTGTGAAACCAACCAGTGATGAAGTTATGCTAAAACATTATTATTTTCTTATCAAATAACCATCTCTCAACTATCAGAAGATTTAGGATTAAGTACGAAAATGTTGAAGACAATCAGAATCACTATATATTTTTTATACTTGTTTATTCTATTATGGTTGTCCCAATTTTTCCCCCTTTGCTCTCCTCCATCCAGCCCATCCCACCTCTTCCCACAGTCGATCCCCACACTGTTGCCCATGTCCAGGGGTCATTCATACATGTTCTTTGACTTATCCCTTCCCCTTCTTTTGACCAGTCCCCCTTCCCTCTGACAGCTGTCAGTCTGTTGCATGTTTTCACGTCTCTGGTTCTGTTTTGCTCATTAGTTAATTTTTTTTATACGATTCCTCTTATAAGTGAGATCATATGGTATTTGTCTTTCACTGACTGGCTTATTTCACTTAGCAGAATAGTCTCCAGTTCTATTCACACTGTTAACATTTCAATGTTATGGAATTTGAGCATATTTGGAATGTCCTTGTATTGAAAAAAAGGCTTTTTAGAGCAACATATGTCAAGCATTTAAATATATTTAAAATTGGTTTATAGATTAACTTGTTTCTGATTTTTTGAAATATATTTTATTGATTATGCCATTACAGTTGTTCTATTTCCCCCTTCATATGTTTCTGATTTTAAAGTAAGACCTCATTAAGTACATATATTGAAACATTTAAGAGAACTCAAGAATCAAATTATTTAAAGGCTTAATTTAATACTGTTATTAAAAAAGTTTTAGATACGAGTGAAATTTGTTTAAGTCATACAATCAAAGGATGTAAGGAGGAAATTGAATATTTTATATTTATAAATATAGTTTAAAATATTAAATGGGACCTATCAAACATTATTCAAAAACTGCTAAATTTATTAGACTTTAAATTAGAATAGGTTTATATGTTCAACTCATAACTTTAAAGAAGAATCTTGACAAACTGAATTTCAAATTTTAATATCAAAATAGATCATTGGATGATCTCTTTTGCACTGAAAATCTGATCGAAGGGTATAAAAATCTTACATTTAAGAAGACCTTCCTGTTTTCATTCTGAAATTCGTCCCACATTCCTATTGTCTCTTAATTCTTACATTTTTAGCTTATAATTATCCTGTCATGGATTTTTCAAGAACATACTAAAAATTGCAGAAAGCTACGTATGTATACATGTGTGTTTCTTTTTATTAGACTTTGAGCTTCAGGAAAGCAGAGATTTCTCCTTCTTTTTTTTTTCTTTTGTCTTCTATGGACTTGGTAGCTAGCTTGGCACAAAACACATTTCCAGTAGGTACTCAGTGGGGTTGTGGTAATATCCGTTGAATGAACTCACTTGCTTTTCCTAAGTAGAGCCTTTCCCCAGCCCTTTTACACAAAGACCCTTGGCTCTTGTGAGCACTTCTTAGGAGGTTCTTGGGTATCTGACCCCCGCCTCTTATGTTTGGAAGGAGCTACTCTGCTCAGGTTGTTGGGGGGCCTTTACCTACAGGGACCAAAAAATCAGATAATTGTTCTCCATGGTCACTGGCAGCCAGACTGTGTCTTGCAGTCTGAGTTAAACCAGAAATTCACGAAGAGATTGGGAAACATACTATGTTTGCAAAAGGCAGTCTTCGAACAGATGTTTGCTTATGTATTACACATATTACACCATATAATTTCACTTTGTTTATTAATTCATTCATTAATTAACTAATTTTTAAAAGATTTTATTTATTTATCTTTAGAGGGAAAGGGAAGGAGAGAAGGAGAGAAATATCAATGTGTGATTGCCTCTCATGTGTCCCCCACTGGGAACTGGCCTGCAACCCAGGCATGTGCCCTGACTGGGAATCGAACCGCGACCACGTGGTTCCCAGGCCCACGCTCAATCCACTGAGCTACGCCAGCCAGGGCTAATTTAACTAATCTTTATTTTGTGCCTATCATATACTCAGTACCATGACTGGACTCCCGGCAGCAAAAGGACACAGTCCCTTCCCTCATTTCTAGTTGTGAAATTCATATCTAGTCTTAAAAGATAAAATAGTTGCAAGTTTTGATGTGTGTTCTACAGAAAACAAGTATAAGTTTAGCTGAGATACAAATAGTGGTAGTCAGTGGCCGTGGGGTAGCACTGGGATGTTTAGGGCTTTTTAAAATAGGGGCCATAAATAGGTCCAAGATAATATTTCAAGCTAAGACTAAAATATGAGGAAGAGCTAGTCGGGCAGAGAAGAAGGAAGATGATTCATAGCAGAGCAAACAGCATGATCAGGGGACCTGAAGCTGGGCAGCGTTTGTCATGTTCAAATACCTGAAGGAAGATCATGTGACCAGAGCACAAGTGTGTCCCCGGGAAGGTGAGTGGGAAGGAGTTGATTATGGAGAAACAGCGAGGATGAAACCCATGGAGGCTCGTAGAATGAGTGTCATCCACTAGTAAACTTTAAATAATTTTTTGTTGATCCTTCTTGATGTGTTACTCCTTCCCTTGATCTTTTAAAGTCTAGAATATGATGGCAAAATTTTATTTGTCTTTAATCTTCACATAACATTCTGCTCTTGCCAGCACTTTGCTATTATATAGTAATTATAATTATTCATTTTTTCTAGTTCAAAATAGCTGATTTAATTTTAATTTGTACTATTAATTCCGTTACCATCTCTAAGGCTTTTAAGTGCTTGCTTCTAAAATAACTCCTCTAGTACACTTTTCACCCATTGGTATTTTTGACTATACATTCTTATATTTTTCTCCTGTTCCATTACTTCTCTAAGACATATATTTTTTGCTTATTCTTACAAACAAGCCATTGTTTTCACCAATTAGCTCTCATGCCAACTGTAGCTTACCATGACATTACAGATAAGAAATTTTCAAGAGTAGTTTAGAATTAAAAAAAAAAATCATTGCTATATTTTGCCTCTGAATTTCCTCATGCTGTCTTTTCTTGTTATTCAAAGAAGTATAGAATTGAGTGGATTTCGGAGATTCTTTAGTTTCCACTTTCATTTTATCATTAAGTTCTTTACAGTTTATCACTCATTATGCAACGTTTAACAATGTAATGGTTCCATTTAAAATTTTTTTCTTCATTTAAAATGGCCTATCTTTTCACAATACTTTACAGAGTTTATAGCTTGGTATTATAAATGTCCTTGTAGGCTTTCTTAGCAAAACTTGAAAGTAAGTTATTAAAAAAGCATACACATACAGAAATGAGTATTAATCATCTCTAACTCCAAAAAGTAATAAAAAACAGGTATTTGCATTGTTTAATTAAAATAGGTCTTCTTTTTATACTCTGCCATGCTTTGCAAAGCTGTCCAGGAGACAGATAAAAGGAAACCAGTTCTGCGTCCCCAGTTACCTGCTGGGATCCTCCAGTCACTCTGCTCTTAGTTCAAGGCTGAGCGGAAATCTGCACATAATCCTCCTTCATCCTTCCCTTCACTCACCAAGGCTGTCCTTTCTTGTTTAAGTAGTTGAATGACCCAATAATGTTTTCCAGTTTGAACATGTTTAAACATAGCCTTTGCCCCTGGCTGTCTAACCTGTTACTGAGGATAAATGCCTGAGCTGAAGTTCAGAGAAATGACATATATGCTGATCTGCATGTTACCTTGGAGCTAGTTTGCTGGCAGCTGCACTCCCTCCTGGCACGTGAAAACGGTCTAGTTATCCCAGAGAAGCAGGCCTTCATTTCAGCAAGGGAGTGCGTGAGTGAGGCTTTGGAATCCCTCCATAAACCAGTTTTTCTTACTCTGTTGCAAGCTCTCAATATATCTGCCCCAAGCAATATTACTAGCTACTTACAAGAGCAAAATCTTATTGTTATGATGCTACAGAGATTCTATGATGAAAATAATGAATTTTTTAAAGGTATCTTGGGAAAAATAATATTTCATTCATGAGAAAACTCTTCATAGGAAGAAAATACTCCTGTATTTAAAAAATTTTTTTAATGTATTGATTTTAGAGAGAGAAACATGGAGGGCACAGTCCTCTTATATATGCATTCATTGGTTGAAAAACTCTTATTTGTAAGAGTCTGTCAATCACACTATGTACTGGATGGGGAAAGACCATCGTTGATGCTTTCTGCAGCTGTTTTTCCTGATGACAAGAATACAATGCCAGATGTCTTGTATTTCCTTTTATCTTATGCACTGCTGCTTTCATACGTGAAATTTCTATGGACTTGAATGAGTCCATAGAAATCCAGAATAAATGTGTGTAAGGAGAAAATAAAGATTGTCACCAGTCTGCAAAACAAGTGTATAGTATATACCCATACATTGCAGCCCTACCTTTTGCCTTCAATATACAGCTTCAGTACACACAAAAGAGGGAAGTTCATGTTGATTAATATCAATAAATTGTAAATTAACCGTTGTTTTAAAAAATATGTCTACAGGGTAGTACATAGAATGACACCAGTGGCTCTGAAATGAAAAGTCCAGTTGTCTCTCTTCCTCTCTCCCTATTTCTCCAAGTTCTCCCAGGGCTGTGCCCAGGAGTGAAGAATGGCAAGCAGTGCGACTGTTGGTTGTTTTGCTGGTTACTATCAAGGCTGGATTAACTGTGCAGCTTCAGGGGCCTCCAGGTCATGTCTGCCCCAAGGCAGTGGCCCAGGAATGGATCCAGGTTATGTGAGGCTTAAAATGTATACATCTTGGGGGAAGAAAAACTTTAAGAAAAAGAATGCAAATTTACAAATACAAAACTGCTAGGGTTCTTCCCAGTGCTTGTCAGGAGCCCCTTGTCAGTGAATGTTTCCAAAGGCTAAAGTTTGCTATTTCAGGGTTAATCTGCCTTTGTTTGCCATTTTTAGACTTAACAACAGCATTAGACAGCATCTATTGATTGCCAACTCAGGAACATGAGACATTTCGGGCACCTACCAACCTACCAATTTCTCTTTCACCCATCTACCTTCTAGTTTTTAGAGTCGTGTTAATGTTATTATATTGATAGTTAAAGTTTATGACAGTCACTATGTTTCCTATCCTTTGTAGATTCATTCCCAGAACCAGTAAGCAGCAATACAATATTGCTATATAAATGATATTTTCTGTTGAATCAAGAAATGTGGTCAGATGCATAAAGAAATAAAAGCAATCTTGTGTCATTTAATTTTTCTACTCTAAGGGGGATCTTCTGGCATCTTGGATTTATGATATTCTTAATTTTTCTCTATTTTTTAAAAGTTCTTCTGGATGAGATTTAGCTGATCCTATTTCTTGTATTCTTATTTTATTTTTTGTATTCCTTTACATGCTTCCTGTATTAACTCCTCAAATAATTTTATGTAGTTTTGTAGAGTTCGTGATATTCTTCAAAATAAATGACTTGACAGAGAATTGCTAGTATCAGAAAATGTTTTATTCATTCATTCATTTACTTTAATATAGAACAAATTTGCATGTCATCCTTGCGCAGGGGCCAAGCTAACCTTCTCTGTATCGTTCTAGTTTTAGTGTATGTGCTGCCGAAGTGAGCACCAAAAACGTTCTTCATGAACAAATTTCAAAGATAAGTTTTGTTTAGTTATCCCTTCTCTATGTTACCATAATGATATGTATTTTAAGGAGAGTTTCACAGAAAATTATAGGAATGAAGAGAAGCAGGGTGGATAGGCATGGAGAGGTAACTTTTAATTCATCTCCAGGTGAATGAGACCATTCTGAGACAGAGTTACCTTTTGTAATCACTAAAAGGCATGCATTTATATGCATAAAAGCATACAGGAAATAGTAGATGTTAATTACACTCTTCAACCAGAAGAGTTACTATTTTCTAAAAATACAAACACTTTTTCTAAAGGGTTTTTCTTTCTTTTTGTTTTCTCAATTTTTGGTAAGAACAACCATCCCTTCTGAGCAAACAAATGCTCTAAATTTGTACCTCAGAATGACTTCACCAGTAAAATAAGCACTTTAATGATTCGATATACAAAATAATTATACTTTCTTATTGAGATTTTTGTGAAATAAAGTGTGCTCTGCAAGCTGAAGAAAATAGATCATTCTACAATGAAAAAATATTCAAAGTACAGCAGCATTTCCGTCCTTGTGGGTGCACTGCAGGACCCCCATGGGCCGGAGACTGCTGAGAGCACCGAGCCCTGACCAACTCCTTCAACTCTGCCAGAAATGCAGTGGCAGCTGATTGACCAGCAGACACAGACTCTCCAGTAGTTGTTGTATTTTTTAGTCAAAACCTATTCCTGAACTGTGTAACCACCCTCTAGTTGCAGTAGATGGCTTGCTGTCACTCATTTCAGGGAGCTCCTTGGCCAAGCCTTCAATGCTTCCTGCCGCAACATGGTGCCATCGAGTGGAACACATTTTCTGTTCATGTCTTCCATTCATAAATGCAATGTTTTCTCCATGTTAACTAAGCACTTACCATGCACTGTAGCCTAACTTTCATAGTTTGAGGTGTGACAGCAAAACTAGCACAAATTCCATTCCCTTCTTCATAATTTCATGGATAGAAGATCAGTCCTTACCTTTTATCCCAGCTGATTTTTTTTCTTTCCTTACTAGTTCAAGAACTTTCACCTTTTCACTTGAAGGAAGCATTTGCAGCTTCTCATTGGCATATCTGAATCACCGGCATCTCCACTCTTGCAGGTTGGGGCCATTATTAAGTAAAATAAAGGTTACTTGAACGCAAGCACTGTGATACTGAAACATCCGTTCTGGCCCGCAAGATGACTGACGTGTGACTGATGAGCAGGGAGTGTCTGCAGGGTGGAGATGCTGGACTCACTGAGGGATGATGATTCACACCCTGGAGGGACATCGAGAGGTTTCATCGTGCTATTCAGAATAGTACACAATTTAAAACTTAAGTATTGTTTATTTCTAGAATTCTCAATTTAATATTTTCAGACAGTGGTTAACTGCAGATGACTGAAACTGTGGAAAACAAAAACAATAAAGGGGAAACTACTGTAATACATGTACATCGTCTGATAAGAGATTATATATCGGTCCTGACAATTTCCTTAATATTGTCAACAATCATTAATGATGATGACAGATAAGAATATCACTCAGCAAGGTTTCATATATTTGTGCAAAAATAACATATTCATGACTTATTCATTATTCTGTGGGAATCCAATGATCCCAGCTCTTTTCCCTGTGGAGTCAAAATTGGGTCTGCATAAACACAGGCCGACATGATCAGTGTGATTGTTTTTTATGTACTTATTGTTAGTGTGAAAGCTGTCCAGTGCAAAAGTGCGTGTTTACAATAGTCATGAGTGGGTTGAGGCAGGATATAAGGAGAAGGCTTTGGCAATCCCTGATCTTCATTTTTTACACCTCGTTTACCCAGAAGCCCACCCCTTACCACTGCAATCCATCTTAGTACATTTTTAAAGTCTATCCATCAATGTAGTACTTAGCCTCGTGCTAGGTCACATGAGAAAACCCCATAGAATAATAATAGAAATGCCCAAGTAGTTTACATTCAAATAGGGAGGCAACATTGCTTAGAGGGAATTAGAGGAGACTGGTGCGGAATTGTGTGGTGTGGACTCTCAGTGCAATAGGTATTTATAGAAAGAAAAGGTCACTCTCAGTTGCGTTATGCATAATTTAGGGTTCTTTGATTGCTAGCAATAGAAACTGACTCTGCTTAATGTGAGAAATAAAAGCTTATTGGAAAGAGACCATGGTATCCTTGCAAAATCTCCAGGAAGACTAAAGAGCTGCCCGCCAAAAGGCTGAGCTGCCTGAACTGCTTGATTGTGTTGTAAGAATTCTGCCCCCAGAATGGGTATGCTCCATCTGTTTTCCATGTTGTGTCCCTTCACTCACAGGCCAAAATTTCTGGAGGGAAAACTTGACTATTTGAACAAGTCAACTGACAGCTCTATGGCTACGGTAGACTGGGGCACCTTGATCTACAGCCCACAAAAAACAATACAGGGACCTCAGACGCGATAGACAGTGGTGGAGTGATACAAAACAGCCAGTTGTTTGAAAGCAACGGTTTATGAATCACCTCTCTGTTCTTTATTACACTTCTGTTCTTAATTTGGAATCACAAAATGACAATCCAAAGAACCCAAATCAACATACATTTCCCAAAATATTTAAAACTTTACATTGAGTGATTTATTTTACTCTTTCAGATGATAGTTTGAGAGCAACATGACTAAAATGGAAAAGGGACTGTGGCTTGGATAAGTTGTTTCCTAAACCCCCAGTTTCCCACCTTGTAGAATTACTGTGCAGATTAAGGCCAATTCATGCTGGAGTCTATCACTCCAGATGCACAAAATATGTGGAGGCATTTTTATTATTATCAGATGAGCAAATCCATCTAAAATAGGCACAACTAATGAGATAGATAACATTCCACTCAAGTAACTTTTCTTAGGCTTCTGTCTGTACTTGCTAAAAATTATTAATTTAATACATCTCCTTTAAATCTGTATTGTATAAGAAAAGGTATACATTATATAAATAGAAAGAAAAATATATAGGAATTATTTTTTAATGATTTATTGGAAGAAAATTTAATTTAATACAGCCTTTTTCTGAGACATGTTCATCTGTTTTTGTTTGGTTTTGTCTTTAAAAAAAATTTACTGTACTTTTTCCATTACCATTTAGTCGCCTTATAGCCCCACTCCTTCTTTGTGTTTGAGGATTATTGATGGTTTGTGGTCAAGTCTACAAAAGTAAAACATGACACCAACTGTTGCATGTTATACTCATTAGGCTATGACCTTCTTCATTGTTCTGTTACCACATCAAATGCTACATTCTACGTACCTCATTGGTGGTAACCTGTACACTGTTATGTTTGAATACTGAAAGTCTTGAAGTCTAATAATAGGCAAAAAAAGATATTGTGTGGTAGTAATTACTACTGATTTTTACATTGAGGAGTTAGAGTTCCTGGTACCAAATGAAGGCAGGGTGACATGTATTTGGGACCTACAAGAAGCTTAGAAGTGGCTCACTGGTGTCTCTTGGTGCTACCAGGACCAGTGAAAATTGTGGAGGGAAAATTGTCGCAACCACAGCCTGTCCAGCACAAAAAAATCAAGGGTACAGACCTCTTGGGGATGAAGGTCTGTGTCACCCCAGCAGGCAAGCAAACACACCAGTGAAGGCACAGGTCTAGGGTGAGAGAAGCCTAAGTCAGGACTGGGGAATAAATAATGCCTGTGATGGCCTTGGAACCAGGTACTGAGTGGTAGGCACAGAGAAGGATCTGTATTAGAACAACTCCTGTGCCTCCTCTAATTCTCTTACTATGCTGTTAGCTGTGGAGACTGGTTCCCATGAAGACTTCAGCCAGACCTATTCAAGTGCAACCTGATAGCACATTGCCTCTGGCCAGTGCTGGGTACCTCTCACTTCCTGCTAGAGGGCTTCTATTGCGCCTAGTCTTTGGATGTCACAGGACTCCCAGAATTCCTTCCTTCTTTCCTTGCTCCCTCCCTCCCTCCCTTTCTTTCTTCCATTTATTTACTAAAGAAGTTGGGTTATTTGTTATATAGAATTTTCCACAATTCTGGAGCTGACTGATTGTTTCCTCAAGATTCATTTTAAATGTCTACCTTAAAATATAAGTATACATCCTCTAAAACATTCGCTCTGCAAATTGTGCATTGCTGATTACTCTGGGAATGATTTCTATCTGTTTCCTTGGTGCTGACTTTCTGATTTCTGATTTGAGTACTTTGCATTTTCTAATGTGTTGAGGCAAAGGCAAACTCATTTCCTGTTTACTTGGAGGAAAGACTGACTTTATTATATCTAGCTGAAAGTGTACTTCCACATAGAGTGGTATTTGGTTATTTTTGTCATGCCTCATATATAATTTGAGGTGTCATATGAATGTTCACACAAATCAAGAATTAAAAAATAATGTATAAAGGAATTAAGGGCAAAAAAACCCCTAAGGTAGGAACAATAAATGCAAAACTTCAGGTGTCACTCTGAATGGAATGATGGGCACCAAGATGCTTTGTGTAGGGGTTTATGGAGGCAGGTTTAGGTGTAGGAAGGGATATGTAGAGGCAGGTTTAGGTGAACAAATGAGGAGTATCTGAGGCCTGAGTTTATGTTTGGGGATGTGGGTGAGATAATATCAAAGATTATTTCATGGGGATAGTGATACTCCAGGTTATTTTTAATGGATGAGGGAAAAGTAAGAAGAGTATTCTAAGGAAATGAAAACTGCATTATATACTGGGGGAAATCTACTAAGTTTTACTTGGCTGGAATGCAGAGTGATTATTGGGCACAAAAAGAGTGGAGGTTATAAAAGTGGAAAGCAGGTGGTATTGGGGTCTGTAGGCACATTTAAACGTTATTCTGTTATGTAGAAGCATCAGTGGATTTTTAGGTAAAGGAGTGAGGTGACATTTTGAACTAGGACAATGAATCTGGTGCAGTGTGGAGAACACAAATTGAGTGACACAGGCTATTGCAGTGAACCTGTTCTGAATGTGAAGCACAGAGTGGTGAGAGAGACTGGCCACCCATGGGTGCAGGGCGATGTGGTAAGTGATGGGAGGTGGGAGGGGAGGGAAGAGAAGTCATCGGTGGTGCCAGGACTCGAAGAAGTGGGTAAACAGTGGCGACTTTCACTGAGATAGAAAATATGTAAGGAGGGGAAGGTCAGGGAGAAAACAAAGAATTGTATTTTGTAATGGAGTTTGAGAGGCACTGTCCAATGATAGATGTTTAGTAAGGAGTTGGGTACACAGGCAACATCAACACTTAAGAAGACAGAGAAAGAAGACTCTGCAAGAGAAACTGCAAAGGAGCAAGGGGTGTGGAGAACTGAGAGGAGCAGTGTTACATGGGCCAATGCAAGAGAGTTTCAAGAGCAAGGATCCGTAAACCCATCAGAGGCAGAGAGAAGTCATGTAAGAAAAGAGAAACATATCCATTGACCGGAGTTGTCTCGGCACAGGCAGTTTCAGTAAAAGCAACATTCTGGTAGTTCAAGGCATGAATTGTTGTGAGAAAGTAGAGCTGGAAGGTCAATTTCTCTGTGAAAAAAAATTGGCTATGAAGTAAAGTGGAAATCTGAAACACTAACTAGGTGGGATTATGAGATGTAAGAAAAGAGATTTTGATGTTTGATTTTTTTTCTTCTCATAGTGTGAAAAGGCTGAGTGGAAAGACCTCTGAAATTTGAAGGTAACAGCACAGAAGGAAGTGATGGATAGCAAGCTCCTAAGGACCACAAGGGCACAGATAAAAGACCCAGGCATAAAAATGGAAGCATATGAAAGGAGAGGAAAAGCAGGAAATTCTGGCTTAATTGGATAATTCTCTTAGTCACGTTGGTGGCTATGTTTAGACCTGTCTGATATGGTCAGGCGAGCATAGCCTTGAGCTTGATGTCTTGTCAAGAGAGAAGAAAAGGTAGCAACTGGTACTACAATAAAAAACACAGTACAAGGGTTATTGATTATAGATGTTTTTGTTTAAATATCCTGTAATGACTTTGTCAAACACTTCCAAAGAACTATTAATAATCTTACCAATTAAAGGAAAACACTTTCATTTTTCCTTAATGAAAATGTGTTCTCTGCCACAGCTGCTATTATCTTACAAACATCTGTCCATGCCTTATGGAAAAGTTTGTTTTTCAAATAAAAATAGAATAACAAGTCTGACATTTGATAAACTTAATATGCAGTCTATCTCATGATGTATCAGTGAATCTGAATTTATTTTCAATTATGAAATCTGGATGAAAATCTTTGGGTTGTGGAAGGAAATTACAATTGTAAATCAATTTTAAATACAGTTTCATAAAATGTGAATTTATCAGTAGGATTGCTAGTTTATCTCATCTTGTGACAATGTTCTGTATTAGAACTGTGATTTTAGTTTAATAATTGAGGCTACATGTATATTTAATTATATGCTTGAGTTTCTGATTAAATTATTTATATAAAAGTAATTTGCTATGACGGTCACAAAAGGATGTGAACATACTTAATCCCAGGGAACTGTACTCTTAAAAATAGTAAATTTATTTTATGCATATTTTGCCACAATAAAAAGTCATTTGCTATATAATTCAATACTCTTTAGGTTGGACAATTTCTTTATTGTGAAAATGAAATATAGTGAATTAAATACTTTGATGTTGCAATGAAAGGGTATTTGATTGTTAAAGAGTATTTAGAGGAAGGTCAGAAAAGAATACATGTTTCTACTCATGTATTACATCTTTATTACCCTCTGTTGGTGTTCTTTAAGAGAATATATATTTAAAATATGAGGACTATAACTTAAACAGAACATATTTTTCCACAAGTTAATCGGAAAGGCTATGAGAAAAAGCACAGAAGTTAACCAAGAGGCCTACTTGATTCCTTTCCTTGAAAGCTTTCTCCCCTTATCTTGGACGGTAATATTGTTGGTGAGAATACACATTGGACGCAGTTTGGGTTTGCAAACCAGATATTTGAGATATGAAGTTGTCTTAGTCCATTTGGACTGCTGTAACAACCCTACAAAAACTACATAACCACAAACTTATTAGCTATGGCTTTCCATGTCTCCAAGCCCCAAATTTTGCCACGGGTAACCACTGATCTGCTGTAAGAACTACAGATCTACAATCTTTATAGACCTATTCTGAGTATCACGTGCAAATGGGATGATGTAATTAATATGTGGTCAGACTGGTATATTTCACTTAGCATGATGGTCTTAGGTTCATCTGTGTGGTATGTACTGGTACTTAATTCCTTTGTATTGCCAAATAATATTCCACTTATGGATATGCCACATTTATTTATCCATTAATCTGTTGATGGACATTTGGGTTGTTCCTACTTTGGCTATTATGAATAATGCTGTTGTGAATACTAATGTACAAGTTTTTGCATAGATACATGTTTACATTTGGGGGGGTTCATTTTAGGAGTGAAATTGCTGGTAACTCTATGTTTAACCTTTTGAGGAATCTCCAGAGTGTTTTCCAAAGTGGCTGTACCATTTTGCATTCCTACCAGCAATGTGTGAGGATCCCAGTTCCTCTGCATTCTCACTGATGTCTGTTCTGTTGTCTTGTTTCAGCCATTCTAGGTAGCTGGAGGTGATATCTTGTTATGATTTCAATTTATTTACTATCGATGGCTAATGGTTTTGAGCACCTTTTAATGTGTTTACTGGAAATTTGCCTATTTTCTTTAGGAAAAGTTTTTCTATATTCTTTTAAAATTTTTAATTGGGTTATTTGTCTTATATTGAATTGTAATAGTTGTTTATATATGGATACCAGTTTCTTATCAGCTATATGATTTGCAAATATTTTTGTCTTTTTACTTTTTAATAGTATCCTTTAAAATACAAAACATTTAATTTTGGCGAAGTTAAATTTATCAATTTTTTTCTTCAGTCATTTGTGCTTGTGGTATGATATCTAAGGAGACTTTGTCTAACCCAAAATTATAAAGATTTACTCTTATTTTTTCTTCTAAGAGTTTTATAGTTTCAGTTTGTAAATGTAAGCTTATGATCCATTTAATTTTGTGTGTGTGTATATTGTGAGGAAGGCATGAAATTTAATATTTTTGTATATGTATATATAACTCTCCTAGTATCTTTTGTTAGAAAAAAAACCCCTATTTTTTAAGAGTATATTGGCTCTTCTGAATCCCTTGAATTTCTATACAAATTTTAGAATCAGGTTGTCAATTTCTGCAAAAAAGGCAGATGGGGTTTTGAGAGGAATTGGATTAAATCTGTAGATCAGTTTGAGAATTAGCGCTGCTGTGTTAACAGTATTGAATATTCTTAACTATGAATGTGGAGTGTCCTTTCACTCACTCATGTTTTGTAGTTCTCGGTACATACAAGTCTCATTTCTTTTACTAAACTTATTTCTAAGCATTTTATTCTCCTTGATCCTACTATAAATGGAATTGTTTTAATGTAATTTTGAGATTGATTATTGCTAGGTATACAGCACAATTGATTTTTGCATATTGATGTAATTAACTAAAAAACTTAGTTGATTCCATTTCGCGTGGATGGTTATGAAGTTACATGTTTTTGTGGCCATCTTCATAGTCATAATCACTAGAAATTTGAGTGGGCTTCATAATAACTTAGCAGACTGCCTAGCTGCCTTTCATATAAATCTTGCATCTATCTGATGTACATTGACACAGCCTTACATTGATGCAGGAGTGTACTTCCCAGTCATAGAGCTGCCATTCTATGTGGGGGAGTCAGACAATAAACTAGTAAGTGTCGAAAAGGACAGTGGAGCAGTCTAAGGGTTTAAAGAATGACAGAGGTGAAGCTGTAGACTGTGGTCAGGAGAGGTCTTTCTGTAAGGTGATATTTAAATGCTAAACCTAAAAGAAAAGAAAAAATGAACCATGAAAAATCTGTGAAGGAAAAAAAAAGCCCTGTGGAGAAAGAATAGAGAGTATGAAGACCCACTGAGCAGAAGTGTTCAAGAACAATAAGACAGCATTAGATTTGAGGAAGATGAGCAGTTGAGAAAGTGATAGGAATTGAGATCAGAAGGATCAGGGAATTCTACCTTGCTCTGCATGAGATAAGGAGTCTGTGCAGTTTTGTGTAGAATCATAACATGATCTGATTTCAGGTGTTATAGGGAGATCGGATTGGAAAGCAACAGGTAGGAGGCTGAGGCAATGGCCTTGTAAAGTTCTCAGTGTGTAGTCTGGGGAGATCCCAGGAGGATCCCAAGAACCTCTCAGGGATCCATGAAGTCAAAACTATTTTAATGATAAATAAGTAGATGTTATTTGCCTTTGTCCCTGTATTGACATACTCACTGCTGGTGTTGAAGCAATAAGGACTGACACCATAGACACTGTAGCACAAATCCACAGAGGGGCACCCAAATCTGCTAATAGCCACCAAAGTCTCCACAACCACAGACTTACCCATAAAAGCCTATTTCAATTAAGTACATCCTTGACGAACTAGTAGAAATTGTTAATGTTATTTACTCTCAACACTTAAGAACATGTCTTGTGAAGAAATAGGAAGTACACATAAAATTCTTCTGTTATTTATAAAATTATTATTTTTATCTTAAAGAAAAGCATTTGTACAAGTGAGTTGCAAGTGGAAGTGGCCATTTTTTTTTTTACTGAAGACAACATATTTAAAAGAACACTGAAAAATTATGTATTCAGACTAGTGTGTTTGCAAATATTTCCTCAACAATGAACAAAGTGAATTTGCTCCTTCAAGGAAAACAACTGATAGTATTTGTTGCCCATAATAAAATTTGAGACTTGAAGGAAAAGTTAACAATTTTGAAAAAGTGTGATGGCAATTGTTAACCTGGTACATCCCAATAGTTCAAACATTTTAAAAACATTGTTGGTTACATGTAAAACTATGCCACTCTTCTAATTAATCTTTTGAAGATATAGTTATTATTCACAAATATGTTAACATGTTATGTTTTAGTATTGCTATTTTTCAAAGAGTTAGTAAATTAAAACATAGACTTTCAGAAAGACGAGTACTACACGACCCCATTTATAGGAGGTGTCCAAAATAGTCAAACACAAAGAACTAGAGAGTAAAAAGGTATTGCCAGAGGCTGGGAGGAGGGGAATGGGGTGTTGCCGCTCCCCAGGAAGCTGGCATAAAGCTTCAGTGACGTAAGATGGCCAAGCCCTAGAGATTTTCTGTACAACATTGTGCCTATAGTTAATAATACTGTATCGTACATTTAAAGTTTTTTTCCAAGGGTAGACATTGTTAAGTGTTCTTAGCATGATAAAAAAGAAAAACCAAACCAAACCAAAACCATGGAGTCTCACAGTTGGGGGAGATTTGTGGATAGGAGATGACAAGAGGTCAACTGTGGCTCGATCATGAGGTCCCTGTAAGTTCCTACATGAAGGAGCCACTAAAAACCAAAATAAAGATCTGTATCTACTCCCTGATTTTCATCCAGACCCATCTAGGAGATAGTTCCAGGAATTGTACTATAGATCTCAAAATTATTTTTTAAGATAAAATTAAGGAAGTTCTTTAGAAGGACGTCAAAATAATTGAATACCTACTTGAAAAGATGGTTGGCTATGGTGGAGAAATTTCCAAACCCTGGACTTGACTTTATCTTTGTGGTTCCCGATGCTTGTCCCGGCAGTGACACGGCAAACAGCTACTTGAGTGATCTCAGAGCTCAGGGAAGTGGGCTCCTCCACTGAGAGGAACTTGTATTGTTGGCTCAGTCCCAGCACGCAGTTCCCTCCTAAGAGCTGGAAAAAAAGAACAGACGGTATTAAATTGCTAAGGTACTTAAGAGACTTTTTCAAGGGAAGAACAGGCCTAGAGTTGCACACTTGGAAATATCGAGAAGTTCTTTGCACAGCAGGGCTACCGATAACGATAGTGATGGTGGGGTCCTGATATAATTCGTGACACTTTCTGTGGGTTGTATTTTTCCATTGTCTAAGAGGTGAATCTTTATAACAAACAGAAGAATAAAATAAACTATAGAAAGAGTATAACTCTGCATTATTCTTAGATATGAAAAGGTTTGTGACGGCCCCGAAGAACAGTAAGTTGAATTGAATATACTTAGCAGGAGAGTTCAATTAAACATACCAAAGGTTATAAAGAAGAAAAAAAAGTCCTGGAAAAGAAAAAGAGATATTGATATAAAATGTCATCTTTTACCCCTTTGAAGCTATTCCTTTAAATTCTTCATTACTCTATCAGCGGCACACTGAGGTAAGAACTGGAAATATCAGGGCTTATTGTGTGGCAAAATCCCTTTGAAAAAATTGAGTACCAAAGTAGAATGGTATCAAGTAAAAAAAGTTATAGATAGGCACACTGGTCACTGAAAAAATAAATGGCAGATGTTTGTCCATTTATTTATTTGCTCATTAATCAATTTATTTGTTCCTTCATAAATCTTCTTTATTTATTGAGTGCTTACTATGTGCCAGTGTCTGTCTTGAGCAATTTGTTATATTTTATGCCATTTTAAATGCTATCTTCCTTAAAGTTCCATTTTATAGTACTCCATTCTGGTGTATAAAAATGAAATACCTAGGAATAAAGCTAATAAAAGGGGTGTATGATCTTTGCAAAGGAAACAATAAAACTTTTGAAAGACAACTCCAAATAAATGCAGCAATTTACCATGGAATCACAGGCTATGATATGCAATATGTCAAAATACTAAAATACCCTATAGGTTTTCTTGTAGAAAATAAAATATTTCTGAATATAAATATATATTCATATATGTGTATATGAATATGTATGACCAAATGGTTAAAAAATATAAGACACTACTAAAGAATATTGAAGCCTTGGACTATGCTTTACCAAATTTAAAAAATCTACATATAGCATGTGTTGGTGGTATAGTGGTGAACATAGCCAGCTTACAAATATAAAAAATATATAAAGCTATAGTAGTTAATGAAAAATTACCTCAAGGATAGACAAATTGACCAATTAAATAGAATAAGGAGTCTAGAATTAGATTTAAAAAGACGCTAAAATAATGCTTTCCAGTTCCATTAATGCTGTCTCAAAGGGTAGGAGCTCCTCCTTTCTTTCTGCTGCATAGAATTTCATTGTGTAAGTGTACCATAGATTTTGGATCCATTCATGTAATGATGGGCACTTAGGTTGCTTCCAGCACTTGGCTGTTATAAATTGTGCTGCTATGAACACTGACGTGCATAGGTTCTTTGGGATTGGTGTTTCAGGGTTCTTGAAGGCAGAAAACTGTACTTGAACAGCAATTAAAGAAAAAAGAAAAAGGATATTAAAATAGATTATGCTGAAATAACCGATTATACAAATGCAAAATATTGGAACTGAAATGCTGCCTCACGTGTATCATATATTAATTATCTGTTGCTGTGCAACAAATTACTCCATTTAGGGCTCCAAACAATAAAAATATTTATTTTACAGTTTCCTCGGGTCAGAAATTCGGGAACAGCCTTTCTGGTGGTTCCGTCTGAGTCTCTCCTGAGGGTGCAGTTAGTCACGTGCTTCAGTTTTCTCCCAGGGAGACTGGGCTGGACCGATCCACTTCTCGGATGACTCATCCCTACGGTCGTCCAGTGTAGGCAAGGAGCTTCCCACGGACTCTGGGCTGCAGCCTTCAGCTCCCAGCTCCACGGACCCCTCCACGGGGCTTCTTGACGGGCCTCGCAGCAAGGCAGCAGCTAGCGATAGGAGAGAGCAAAGTGAAACCGCAATGACTTTTATTACTTGGGCTCAAGGTGAAACGTCACAATTTCTGCACATCTTGTTTAATACGCAGGTAAGCCTCCTTCGATGTGGGGAAGATAAACACAAGAGTATGAACAAGGGGGGCAGGGGTAATTGGGGGCTGTCTTGGAAGCCTGTTGCCACATATATGATAATGATTTACAGGTTCAATTAGGGAAATGTATAATACTTTTATAAGACCATTTAGAAGAATAGCTGTGAGATCGCACAGCAAAGATTTCTCAAATAAGAAGCAAAATTTGCAAAATCATCAAGAAAAGATTGATAAATGCAATTGCATTAAAAAACAAGACCCCTATTTATCAAAAGACAGATGATGTAAAGGGAAAAACATTCGTCACACATTTAAAAGTCTTAATATCCAGAATATATAAAAAGCTGCAAAACATCATTAAAAAGACAAACAATCCAAAAGAAAAGTGGGCAAAACATTTGAAAAAAACTTTTTATAGAAGGAAGAAGAAGGCCCTGTAAAAATTAAAAATGAGGCAACTTTGTTAGTAATCAAGAAAACGAAAATTACAAAGTGTGACACCATTACACACCCCAACTTGCAAAAACTAACAAATTGAGAATATCCATTTATGATGACGCGGAGCCAAGGACAACCTGACACGCGGCTGGTGGACATTTGAAGGGTCCAACTATTTTGGACCATAATTTGGCATTAGAGTAGCATAGCTGACATGTGTATTCAATGACCCTGTAACTCTTCTTCTATAGAAAATCTTATGTATATGCACCAGAAGATATTCTCAAGTCTTTTAGTAGAATCACTGTAATAGCAAAAAACTGGAAACGACTCAGAGAACTAACAGTTAATGGACAAATAAGTTGTAGGGTCTTCATATATGAAATATTATACAGCTGTGGGAGGGTGGGTATAAGGCTGAAGGGAGGGTTTTTTTTTAATATAGAGATACTTTAGCATATTTAAGTGTCTATGAGAAGTAGTCAGTAAGGAGGGACAGGTTGAAGAAAAGAGTAAAAATGTGGAATGTGTGAGGTTCCTGAAAGGCAGAATAAAAGAGAGTAGAGTCGGTGTGTATTTATTCAATTGAGATTGTGTATCCGCACAGTGCAGTCCTTGTGGATATAAGAGACACAGGTAGATTTAAAAACTGGGTGATAAGAACTTGATGGATGGTCTATGTAAAGACTTTCATTTCATTTTTTTCAAACCGGACATTCCTATTTCTTTTTTTAAAAAGACTTTGTTTACTTTTTTAGAGAGAGTTGAAGGGAGGAAGAAAGAGGGAAACTTCAGTGTGTGAGAGATACATGGTTGCCTCTTACACACCCGCACTCCCAACTGAGGACCTGGCCTTTAAGGCAGGCATGTGCCCTGACTGGGAATAGAACTGGTGACCTATTTAGTTTCCAGGCCAGCACTCAATTCTCTGAGCCACACCAGCCAGGGAAAGCCTTTCCTTTTCCTTCTGAAGTAGCTGGTGAAGCCATTTCCTGAGAATTAGGGAAAAACTTGGGACTTGTTTCAGGAGAGTGAAGATTTCACATTGTGTGAACAAGAAACAGCAGAAATGACTGGCAGTGCTCACACTCCAGTTAAGGTTGGTGAAGTTGTAGCTAGAATTCTTAGTCGTACAATTTTCTCTAGTAATCCCCTTGTGGGTTTATTGTCCTAGGATTTCCCTCCAGCGTGTTTTGAAAAAAGGAATAACAAGGTAGAAGAATTTAGAGCACACTGGTAAGAGGTTACTGAAACGACAGATGATCTACGTCTGTGAGTTTGATTGCTAATTAAACTTTGGAAGCAGAAGTTTATTATTTAAGCATATCCAGGAATCAAGTAATGTTGTTACATATGTATCTGATGAGGAATATGGGAGTTTAAAACCACAAGTGCAGAGAAATTAATGCGACATTGGAAGGAACCTGAGCAGGGAAAGACAGGAGGTGGAAAGGGCCCTGCAGATACATTTTGTTCCCTCCCACCTGCTGTTTGGAGACGCAAACAGTTCCACCCAAGCCGCCAAACCGTTTTCTTGTGAAACAATAGCCAGGTCAGTGATGTGCCTCTCGCATTTTCTTTGCTTCCTCTCTGCTCCACTTTCCTTTTTATTTTGTTCCTGCTACCCTTGGACATCACTTCCTGATCAAACAGTAGTGGGAAAGCTTTATTCAGACTTTTTTTTTAAGGGCACTTGGAAGAAAACAAAATGAGTTTCTATGCTGAATTTGGAGTTCTGGGTGGCAGTTTAGTAAGGAGAGGGCAGGGAAGAGGTGAAATAGAAGGAGGAAGCTGAATGAGGAGCCAAATGTCGATCCGCAGAGAGGCAGCAGTGAAAAATCCCTGTCAGTGGATGGACCGGCTGAAGCTTTTTAATAATTAGGATGCCTATTATTTGATTTAAGATGATCGTGTCGTTTCAATGTATTTTTTATTCTTTTTCTCTCCCAAAATTTAGTAAATTATATTCCTACATATTTGTCTTATTAGATTTTTTATTACGTGGGACTACGATAAATGACTGGACTTCCTATTGGGGCTAACGTGGCTTGGGAGAGAAAGGATAGTTCCAGATGGTAAGGTTATTCATCAGCTAAATCAGTTCAAAGGGCAAAACACTGGAAGCCAGCAGAACAGCAAACAAACAAAGTAAGAAGCAGCTATTTTTAGAGAACTTGAGGAATTTTTATACTGATATAAGGCTTGAAATGGGATGATGGAAGGGATTTTATCCAGACATTAAGAAGTCTGGAGATCCCACATGGCATCAGGGCTACCTGTAAAATACATACTCATCAAGCAGTGCTTCTCCTCAGAGGCAACCACTACAGTTATATTGACTTTCAGCTGTCTCTTTTTACAAGAGCCCTTTTTCTTGAAAAAGGGTACATTTACTTTCTTTAATCAATAAAGATTTATGCAACTATATATTAATATTTGAATTAAATTATTATAGATATGAGATTAAATTGTTATAGATACAAGAGCTACTCTGGACAGGAGATTTTGCTGCTATGGTTGCCAATGCCTGGGAATTGCTGCTGGAGAGAATTCACTATGTTCTGTGCATAGGTATACGCGGCATGCTCTGAGCTCTTTGCAAAAATCTTTATGTTCATGGAGCAGTGGGTGATGTTCATGCTGATCTACTATAGGCACTGTGACTATTTGAAATATGGTACAAAAAAAGCATTATGTCTACTTTAAAAACTATATTGGGATTTCTTTTTGTTCTAATAGATATTTACACTTCCCAATTTATTATTCAAGCAACAATGACAAAAATACAATCCTATATATTCATATATCTATTATATATAGAAAAATGACAAAAATCCTTCTATTGTCTTTCATAAGTCATATTTTATGCCTCTCAATTAAGTTCACAGATCCCTGGCATCTCCTGAATCAGAATGAAAGTTAATGCTGCCTGTCATTTCTGGCACGATTCAATATTACACATAAAAGTGAATTATAGCGATGTCATAGGGCTGCACATATTTACTCTTGCAAATAACTTATGTGAAACAGTGGTAAAACTTGGCATACACTGTCTTACCCTAGTGATCAAAGTTCTCTCAGCAGTGATAAATCAAGCTAGAATCATGAACATCTGATAGGATGTGATGAGAAGAGCCTGCTGCCTTTTTAATATTCGACACAAAAGCCCATATCTCCAGCCTAATCCTGAGAAAAAAACACCAGGCAAAACCAAATTTGGGGGTAAACCACAAAATACCTCTTCCTCACAGTTGTCAAGATCGGAGACAGAGGAGGTCCAAGAAATTGTCACAGACAGGAGACTAAAGAGACGCGGCGACTGAACGCCATACGGTACCCTGGATGGGAACCTGCACTAAAGAAAAACGTTAGTGGAACATGTACAAATTTTGCAGTTTATAACAGAACAGTGTTAGTTTTAAAATTTCGACAAAGGTCACCTGGTAAGATGCTAACATGAGGGGGAATGGAGTGATGGGTAGTGGACATTGTCTCTACTATGTTTGCAAATTTTCTGCAAACGTAAATTTATTTCAAAATAAAAAGTTATAATAAATCCTCATAGAGTTGTATTTGGCAGTGTAATAGACTGTTAATGAAACATAATGACATGATGAGTGTGTAGCTGGTCTGCAAAGCATCTCGGTATGGGTGACTGCAAATCGCTTAAGCGACTTAAGGATATTTCATTAATACCAGACTGGTTCAAGTCCAGATTCCTAAGGGAACAGAAGCCAAAGTGCATACAGATACTTAACTTGAGCTTTCCACAAACCATTATTTTTAATGAGATTTCTGGGTGACTCTAAACTTTTCAAGGGCAGGTGAAATCTGTCAGCAGGTGTAATTAATCTTCCTATTGTCTTCTTCCAAATTAAATATTTCTTCAGGATAAACATTGGTTAGGAACCTACACTTGCAAGAGAAAACTATAAACTCTCACATTATTTCTTCTCACAAAATCATAGAATTACCTTAAAAATCCCAACTAGAAATTGTTTCTACTTAAAAACATACATTTTTAGAGCAGCAACATTGGCAAGCTGTTAAGATTAGTGTAGAAAATCAGTACGTTAGAATTTTAATTTTGCTTTGCCATTCATTCTTTCAATGATCTTGAAACACTTGCTTAATAAAGTCCTTGGCCAGTAAATGCAGTTGATAATAGTCTATAGGTTACAAAAAAGAGATAACTATGTAATAATAAAAAAGCAATTTAAAATAAAAGTCTTAAAAACATCTCCTATGGAAGGACACCATCTTCTCTAATTCCTGCTTATTAGTAGCAAAGTTGGATGGCAGCAACAAAAAAGGTCCTTTCTGCTGAAAAACAGAAAAAAATTTGGCAATGAATGAAATATGTTAATCTCCAAAATCACCTCCCCCCAAAAAAAACACTCAAAATATCTTTTTTTAATAGAAGCTTCGTCCTGAAACCCAACATGAATTTAAACATCCTTAGTTATAATTACCTGAAGAGCCACTGAGCTTCAACCTTTAAAAGTTTGGGGAAGTGTTTCTTTGATGCTGTCAACTAAGAAATTAAAAGACTCTCTCCAAAATATCAATACATCAGCAACCCTATGTTAGTCTTTGTTTTGGGGTTAAATTTTGGGAGGATTTTGGGTCCTCTGCCAACCAGGAATCCAAGCGTAGCAGTTCTGTGCAAGAACTAGAATGTAGGATTATTAATTATGTATTTTGCCACCCCACGAGGTCCACAAGAGGGCACTCTTTTGCTGAGTTTTTCTAAACATTATAAGGTAAAAAACAGATTTTAGGATAAGGGAATTTGGTAACAATAAAGATATATGTGGTAAAATATGCATCAAATAAAATTTCGCTTTTTGACTATTTTAAAGTGTATAGTTCTGTGGCCTTAAGTACATCCATATTGTTGTATAACCGTCATCACCATCCATCTCTAAAACTTTTTCATCTTTACAAACAAAACTCTGTACCCTTCAAACAACTCAGCTTGCCCCTCTCTCCAGCTCCTGGCAACCGCCAAATTTCTGTCTCCGTGAATTTGACTCTTCTTGGTACATCATAAGTGGAATCTTACAATATTTGTCCTGAGTCACTCATTTAACTTTGCATAATTCTTCAAAGTTCATACATGTTTTTTTCCTACTGATTCTTAAATTATCTTTCCTTAACCTTTCTAAGTACCTAAAGTCTTAGAAAAAACTAGGTTACTTGAGGCACATGTTATTACCACTTCTATATTTCTGCCCGATCTATACTGATGTTTTATTTTCATTTGTTCACATTCCTCAACTTTCTAACTGACTCACCATTACTTGGTGAGTGAAATTTATACCACCTTCTTTATTAAATCCCTCATGGAAATTCATGCCTTACTCTGGACTTCAATTGCTACTTACAGGTTTTATCATTCCACATTTGCAGTTGAACACATAGTAGCAACTTTTATACAAGATCACAGATAGCACCAAAATGCAAAAAGTAATTGACTATAAAATGTTATACAAGGTCACAGATAGCACCAAAATGCAAAAAGTAATTGACTATAAAATGCTTCCTGATCTAGTGCTAATGAAGACAGGTGGGAAAGGAAGGTGGTGGCATTGTCTGACTTGTTCGCTTTGGGAGTTCTTTCACCTAATACTGTATCCTCTTACATAAAAAAATATGTAAATTTCTTCACACAGGCAAGTGAAGAAAGTACCAGCTGGGAATTTTTTAAATAGTTTTATGTACTTTAAGGCTATATGAGCTTGCCCTGACCAGTGTGGCTCAGTTGTGTGGGCATGGTTCTGCAAAGCAAAAGTTTGTCAGTTCGATTCCTGGTCAGCACACATGCTAGGTTGTGGGTTTGGTCCCCAGTCGGGCAGCGTACGAGAGGCAATCATTCGATGTTTCTCTCTCACATCAATGTTTCTCTCCTTTTCTTCCTCCTTTCCTTACCCTTTCACTCTCTCTCTCTCTCTCTCTTAAAAAAGAAAAAGGACTGTATAGTCTTCATCATTATCATTTTCTCTTCTGCATTGCAAAAAGACCCACCATATCTTTCAGGATCCACTGCACTATTGAGAAAACAAAAAGTATATATTTTTGGAGTAGCAAATTAAAATATTGTAAGGAAGGGGGCCTGAGAATACCATAGCCATTTCTTCATGAGTCAGAAATGAGTCCAGAAGAAATGGGAAAGATCTGAAAGCTCCAGCTAAGTGCTCTAATTGCTTGACCTGGTCATGCTGGAGGTGGTCCTCAAGACGGGACCAGCGACTGACTTCAGGCTGGACCTGGGCAGTCAGAGGCTGTTCTCCCCTGTGCTTGGAATGGTCTGTCTGCTGCTCCTGCACTGGGAGCCACCTCAAGGACACAGCCTTGAGAGTAAATAGTGGTTCAGACCATCTGGACTGAATATGTGGCCGAACCCATTTGTGGCCATTATACAAACTTGATATAGTGCTTAAATCTGCCACTGACCAATCTGGAAAGGTCTGCCACTTTCTTCAATCTCCCTTTCCCCTCTGAGCGTATGGGCAGCTTCAGATTTCACCCAGAGAACTCCCGAGATTGTGGACAATTAACACACTTCTGATAACCTCTGCTTTAATCTACGTGGTAGAATAACTCTTGGAAAAATGTGAGAAAGCATACTTGCTAACAGAGAGGTAAGTTAAATGACAGCTCGAGATCCCTTGACGATTTATGCTCATATTTATTGATCTCTGAAGTAGGGTAAGGGATGGGTCTTCCTTACGAGGCAAAGAAGACAGGATCGCAGAAGAAGGGATCTGAGATCCATGATCCCATCATCAGTAAATGCAACCAAGCCTGAGAGTAACAGGCAAAATTGTTTTTTTAAAGAACCTACTTAAAGAAGGGTGCTATAGAAGGCCTGTCCCCTCCATTTTTTGTCTCTTTTGTTATTTTGGGGTGGGGAAAACATGCATTGGTCTTTTTGAAAATCTTGATCTTTGAAATCATTTCACTCTCCCCAACTCCATTCTGGCTAAGATTAATGGCTAACCAAAGAAAAAAAAAAAACTCCCCCAAGTGTTACATCTAGCTGATTATTGATGTCCTGGAGGAAAAAATATATAAAAATATATAATTAGTGATAATTGGTCATGAAGGCTTTTCTTTTAAAGACCCTTTAAACCATGATTCAGTGCTCCTATTAGGCAGAGTTGCTCATACATAATAAATTTTTGTTATATTTTGTTTCCTTTTACTTTTTAATTTTTTTGTTTTACTTTTATGAAAGAACTAAAATCTTGTTTAAAGGCTCAAATTAATGTTTTAGATAGAAATAAAAATTCTTATTTCTTAAGCTCTGTGTTATATGTGATTATTGTCCTGGGCCAGCTGAATTTGCTGAAAGCTTAAGATGGTCATTCCAAAGATATGGGAGAGAGAATTTTAAAGTGACTGAATAGTTAATGACTTAGATACAGCTTAAAATTTTGGAAGTTTATTTGACTTTACAGTTCCCTTGAATGTAAGATGTTCCCTTCTTTTGGAGATATCAGTAAGGCATTTGGGAACCTGATGAGTTTACATTTTCTAGACCATTGAGCAATAATATAGATTACCTGTATGTACTTAATTTGTGCAAGGTGCAGTTTCAGGATTATGTGGATTGTCTCAGGTACTCTTTAAAAGGACCCTGTAAGGTAGCATTGAGGAAATTGAAGTCCCTAACAGTTAACTTGGTAGCTTACAGATAATTGGAGAACTAGAATACAAATGAAGGCAGTTTCACTCAATATCAGTACCATGTTCTTAAAATACAGTGTCATCCTGCCTTCCTGGAAGAATCCTTAATTTAAGCAAAAACGGTTTTAACTCGTCCTTTTTTTGGTAATAAATAATTATTTATGACTTCGGTCAAAACACTTGACCTAAAATTTCTGGTCTATAAAATGAGGCTTTGGGATTAAATGATTTTTCTAGTGTTTTTTTTCCTTTCTTTTGGCAAAGGGGAGTCCTGATGAATAGTCATTTTTCTTTCGGTGGCTGTCAGTGTGGCTTTGGCTCACCTGTGACTCATAGTTTGGCAGAGCCAGGACTGCCACGCCTGTTTCACTCCACCAGCGAAGAAGGAGCGGATGGCTGTTGATTTCTCATGTTCTGGGGAAGCTGTTTGTCGGTGATAACCTGGATTACTGTGGATAACTTAACAGTAGCTCTTCCTGGGCATATGGGATGTTTAGAGGCTAATCGCTGCCTCATTTGTGAGCAGTTCGATTTTTGTTTTAGACAAGCCTGGTGAGTATAAAGATAGAGGTAAATTTTTAAAAACTGAGTCAGTATCCTTGGATTTTATATCCTCTTTTTTTGGTTAAAGACTGTTTTTAGCTAAAAATATTCCTCTAGTTGCTTGGAGGTTTAAGATACAAGAGGCGGAATAAAGATGCTTGATAATGTAGTTGCTATGCCACTATTTTATAATTATATGGGTTTCTACCATAGTAGCTGACATGGAGGGGGTGATCAAGTATGCTCACGAAGTGATCACACAGAGGATATTTTTCATGTTTCAAGCCAAAGTCTGAGATCTAAAGTTGGATAATAAATAGATATGGAAGAAATGCCACAACTTACAAAGACCTCCATTTAAATCAAGAATATGGTGTTTGTGTTACACAGTTGGGTGAGCAGAAGCTCACCAAAGACGGACTTAGCTTCGAGAAAGGGAAGTATACACATTGGCCCTTTACAGCAAGGTTTCTCCTAACAGTTCAGGGATGATGGGGGGTGGGGAAGAAGCTAAGAGCACGTATGCACTACTCTTATTTGATAAACATTGCCTAATTTCATCTTTACAGCAATTTTGTAAGGTAGGGTGCTACCAATATCACTGTATAAATGAGAAAACAGACTTAAGAGATGTTCAGTAACTTGCTCAAAACCATATAATAATTGGGAGTTAATCTGGGACATAAACACAAAACTTTTAGTTAAACTCTGATTTTTTTTCACTACATTATGTTTGGTGGGTGATCATTCACACTTATGGTTTGTACTAGTTATCTCTTACAGATTCCACAGAGAAACACTCGTCTGTTGTGATTTTTTTCTTTTATTTTTTGTAAATAGCAGGGATTTAACTCTGGCCCTTCCTGGTGAGCTTACTGAATTTCAGAACAGGCTACATATTGATTTTTATTGCATATATTACATTTTTTTACATAAATGATTTCTAAAAGTATCACATTAACTTAAATAGGGAAATCATGCAGAGTCTAAGAAATAAGGCAGTTACAGGTTACTTACATCGTCTTTACAATTCAGCCAGTCCCATCTCTGACTCATGGAGTGAAAGCCAAGGTGGCTGGCCCCACTCAGGGAGCTCTGGGGGTGCCTGTGCATAACCTGGCCGAGGAACAGGTGGAGATTTCTTTTGGAATGTGTGGTGTTATGCTTTCTGGAGTGAGGATATGGAAGGAACCTGACTGTTTAAATTCACAGAGCTAGAGCTAGGTAAGTATGAAGTTACAAAGAGCATACCGTGCTCTAATCTGGTGTCACAATAATAATGAGGATGATGGTTTATCACACTGTGTAAAGTCTGTAGAGCTTTCACATACCCCAACTCAGTTCATGCTCACTACCTTCCAGTGACTGATGCAAACAGAACACGTTCATCCTCCCCATCTCTCCCATTTTATAGAAAATTCACATAATCAAGGAAAATTAAGCTTAGAGATATTTAGTGACTAATTGGAGGTCCCAGAGGAACAAGAGGGAGAGGTAGCTCCCAGCTTTGTATTTGGGTTTTTCTATGTCCTTCTGCTGTTGGAATCATTGGTGTTCAAAACATCTTCATTGTCCTTATTTCTCATTTGCAGCTTACTTCTCCAAGAGGAAATACAAGACAAATTCTGGAAATACTTACACATACTTGTAAAGTCACAGTTTTAAAAAAGAGTTATTTCATTTTGGTGAGGAAGAAAGTTGTCTTTTAAAAAAGGAAGAGGGGTATAAACAAATAAATAAAATAGCAAAAAAAGATTTCTACTTGTTTTGACCATGTTGGAGTTCTTTCACACTGATTATTTTACTTGAATAGACCCCTGGCCTTGACCTGATAATAACAACTAAAAGAACGATAAAAAGAGAAAGAAAGAGATGTGGTAGGGTACAGGATCAAATATAAAGGGGACTTTTTTTCACCCACTTGGATTTAATTCAAAAAAGCAGAATAATTTACTCCAAATTAGAGCTGTGACACACTAGAACTAATATATTCTGTCAAAATTTTCATAATTTTCCTTAACATACAATTATCTTTCACTAGAAAAATTACATTAGTTATAGTCAGGTTTTTTTTACATTTATTGAATTACTTATAATCCATCATCAAGTATACAAAACTTATTTGGCAGTGTTTGGTAGATCACTCTATGGTTGCTCTGCTGAGAGCTATAAAAAATTATTTTTTCAATAATTTCTGCATTTCTTAGTGGCCTCCTGCCCGGCCAAGGGGTGCCCCCTTCTGCTGCCTTCTCTGCCTCAGAACTTTGGTGTCATTGACCTCAGATACCACTTTGCTCCCCACAATCCAATGGGGGGTCTTTTTTCTTATTTACATATTTATTTATTTTTTATTTTTATTTTTTAAATTGTATTTTTTTCCATTACTATTAAAATGTCCAGGGCATCACCAAGATTGAAGTCCTTGCCACAATAGGTGGCGATCTCATCCTCCAGCTTGACCTTGATGTTCAGCAGTGCTTCTGCACCTGGCCTAGCATGGCCCCTCTGCCTGGGTCTGAGCCAGCTCTGACTCCAGGTGCAGCAGAATCCCACAGAGCTCTTATCTCAGTGTCTGCAAGGTGACCACTGCAGCGTTCTCTGCAGTCTGCTGGGACCAGTACTTGTCTAGCTCCTCTTGGTTCTTTTGAGTCATCTGGTCATAATGGGCCTCTATGTCTGCTGTGACTTTGTGGAGATCCTGAAATTTGGGGACATCCAATTCCATGGTCAATCCAGATTTGGCAGTCTGGTTTTCTAGACGATTTACTTTCTCGTTTTGGTTCTTCTTTATGAAGACCATCTCCTCCTTGAGAGCCTCAATCTCTGTCTCCAGCTGCAGCTGAGTGATAACAGTGTCATCAGTGACTTTTCAGAGCCCGTTGATGTCATTTGGCATGACTGTAGCATGGCCATCTCCATCTCATACTTGACTCTGGGTATTTGAGTGTTTTAGAGTCTCCTTCTTGCTCTGGGTGCCTCCTATGACTGCCAGACCCCCAGCCATCCCCACAGCCATGCCCTTGGGCTCCCAGATGCTCTGAACACTGGTGGAGTAGGGTACTGAGATCTGGGGGGCTGAGCCCACAGGGCCTGCATAGACGCTGGCCATGTGGCTGGCTGAACCCAGTGGCTGGGCGACTTCACAGAGCCCCAGGTCTGGGAGTATGTGGAGAAGCTGGAGTGGGTGCTGAAGCTCATGTTCAGCAGAGAAGCCAAGACTTAGTTTTAAGCAGCCAGCTAAAAAAATCATTTTAATAGCAAAACTATTGAAAAAGCTTCGGGATTTATGGCAATAGATGGTGTTTATGGCATGTCTTATCTCTATTCTGTGTAATTAAGTTTCCAATTTGCTTCATTCCAACTTCTAGCTGGCCTTTTTATTTCTCTTTTTCTTCCGTCCCTCGCCCACTCCCTACTCATTCTTTTTTTTTTTCTTTTTAGAAAAACTACCAACCATGATAAATAAGAGAAGGAAAAAGTGAAATTAGTGGTATTTTTAAAGTTAAAAGTGGTAATTTTACGCATTATTGTCTACATAGGATTGTAAATCCTGGTAAAACTAAGAAAATTTACAATTACCTATATCCAAAGATAACGCCCTAAAAAGCAGATTTGAAATTAATCATGTGTGGCTTACTCACTACCCCATATCCTTCCACACTCTTTTTCTTTAGTTAAAAAATTAGAAAGAATGTATTTTTCAAAGATAACTATTTTTTAAGTCAAAGAATTCAAAAGGCAGAGAATGAAAACCAGTATCCCTCTTCCCCAGCACCAGACTCTGTTTCATTTCCTAGGGGCAACCACTCTTAATTTGTTTTTGTACATTTTGTGGTTCCATTTATACCTATTTATAGTAATTATCTACCTCAGTTCCTTGCTTCATGTATCTGCTATGAGGTGTGAGGAATTTAGTGTACTTGTACTTCCACTTTCTAAATGATAGCATCAGCATTAGTTCTCCTTGACATAACACACTTGAACTCTCTGCTTGCATTAACTCATGCGACATTAGCTACCTTCTGCCGTGAAAGATGAAGAACTCAATACACTTACCCTATCCATCCTTCCAGCTTTCCTCTTTGATTATCTTTAGTTTTATTATTATTTTACATTGTCAATAATTGTAATAATTATATTTCTACTGTGATATAATTATTCACACACTCGTATTATAAGCACGGCTTATTTGGCTTCAATTTGTAGAAAGCATGGAGGAATTAAATCACTGTAGAACTCATAGTGTGGTGTGGGATTTGGATCAAAGAAAAAAAGAAACACACTTTTGTGTCATTTAAATTTTGCCATTTGAAGGGAAATCTTCACTTGTCTAAATATAATGGACCCTCTTAATAGTTCTAGCTTCCTTCACTTCTTTTGAGTAATACTTAAGGGCTGGCACTTGTTAGGCACCAATTTGTTTCATTTCGAGGTTACATATTTTATGATTTTGTTGTCCAGCCTGTATTATTGTCATTTATGATATATAGGTAGTATGTTCTTTAAGTTTTTACATATTAAAAAACCTCTAATTTTTGCTCACATCTGATTGATAATTTGGGTATTCTAGATTAAATAATTTTTCAGAACCTATCTAAGCATACTTATGAGAACTCTGGCCTCTTAGTTCTTTTACTTCTCCAGTGACCTTGTCCTCTACATCATGCCAGTCACTCAGTTTGGTGGCCTAAGCTGACATATCATTACAAACCCGTCCCTGTCATAATCTCAGACATCCCACTCTCCCACTGCCACCATCTTCCTAGGTAAAAATCTGTAATTGAAATTCCTCAGCCCCCAGTGGACCTCCACTCTACTGATACTACCATGTTTTCACCGTCCATCATTTGTCTTCACTTCTTATTACCCACTTCAGATTCTATGGTCTGTTGTAATACAATATATTCCTTGCCTTGCTTCCCTTTTATTTATTTCTGACAAAACCCCAGTTATAGTTCAAACTGAACTCATTTCTATTCATTGCTTGTCCCCAGGCAGCTGATTGTGGCTGGAGAAAAATCACATAATCATTCTAGTCATTGTCACATTAAATTCATGACCACCCATTCCAAGAGGACCTCCATATAGCATTACAGTCTCCTCCTACAGCCTCCACATTTCCTTAGTTAACTACCCCCTGCTCTTCCACTCTCCCAGACAACTCTTTCTTCCCTTTGTTCTTCTTCATAAACTTTCAACTTCCTTTATATGCCCCACTTTCAGGTGGTTACTGTGCTGATGATACTTTTTCTCCAGTTTTCAGCACTGTTGGGTTTTATGCTTTTGAAGCCACTTATATCTCTTTTAGCGGGAGAAAGAGAGAACAGGTCAGTATACACTCTCTTCTATTCAATATGTTATCTCCTCACTAATTTGCATATTTCTTAATATACTCCATTTTCTTATGAAAATTGTTCACCATACATGTTTTTGTCATAACTGTTCAGGGTCACAAAATGTACTATTTTTATAAAATCCCTGATTTTACTTTATGAATCTAATGGAAATACTAGATCCAAGAATCCTAAACAACAATGAGAAGAATGTAGATGCTTCATTTATTACCAAACATTTATTGAGCGCCAAGTTACAGACATAATGAAAACTCTGAGACAGTAGAACAACAACAAAGTAGACAACAACGAAAAGCCCCAAATCTCAAAGCCCAGTGAGAACATCACAATCTAGTATATCAAAGCGTCACGCTTAACCACCAGTGCGGTGATACTGAAAATGAGAACAGGCTTACATGTTGAATAGCCATAAAACTATGAGAAAGATTTTAAAGGATATGCAGGGTTAAATAAGTTTGTTGAGAAAATTCGAGGAAATACCTGAAAATGAGGTAAATTATCTTTTACTAGAACTTTAGGTTTATGTTAAACTTTTTTTAAATAAATAAGGGATAAAGTAAGTGATATTACTTTAGGTTTAAAAACATATATACACATTTTTGACACCCTGTCCCTTCCAAAGGTAGAACCTAATTTTTCTCCCCTTGAGGCAAATTAGAGAAGGAAAATTAGGGGAGGAAAGGTCACTCGGTCACTTTCCTCTGGCTTCTAACAACTAGAAAGAGGTGGAAGTGACTGTGTGTGACTTCTGAGGCTAAGTCACAAAAGAAGCTGCAGATAGGACTTGCTTCCATTTTGGATCATTCACTCTGGGGAGACTGGCCACCTGCTACAGCATTGAGGACACTGGAGTCTGGGACTGGGGCCCACACGGAAACTGAGGCCTCCTGCCAAAAACCAGTGATGACACAGCAGCCATGTGAGGGAGCTGCCTTGGAAGTAGACGTTCCAGCCCAGTCAAGCCGACAGATGACTGCAGCCCCTGTGGTCTCTGTCACCTCCAAAGACCCCCGGAGCCAGACTGCCCAGCTAACCGGTTCCCCAATTTACTGGCCCACAGAAGCTGTAAAGATAAATCTTCATTGTTTTAAGTTACTAAGTTTTAGGCTAATTTGCTATCCTACAATAAATAACTGTATCTAAATTGAGGTTTATTAAATCAGGAATTGAAAAAAAGAAATAAAATCGAAATTCTGGTACGCAGATAGTAAATTCTAAAAAAGGTAGGGTACTAGTTCTTGTTTACATTATAACGACTTTATTATTTTTTGTGGGTGAAATCAATCTTGAAGAAAACCTACTTAACTGTTAATGAAAGAGCAAGAATAATTTTTATTTGAAAAGGGAAATCACAGTTTTATCATGTTGTATATAAAAGTGGATTAAATAACCTCTTTTGAACACCTCCCCACAACTTTGTTGTTAGTTTCTGTTAATGTATACCCTTAAGATTATTAAGCTGCTAACTAAGAAGTACTTCAATAAACAATTTCCATGAAAAAGTTTTTACATAATGAACAATGCATAGACTTACTTGTCATTTTTATAATATATCTACCATGGAGTAGAATTGTTTTCATGGTTAGGATTTGCGTAACTTTCTACACCAATAACTGGAGAGATATAAGTAGAAACCCGATTCGCACATTAGACTCCTCCTGATCCATCTCTTCCCAACTAAGATAACTGTGAAGCGTATGTCATGTGTGAGGAAATGTCAGAATATGGACAATTGCCAGGACAGGGTGGTTTTCTAAAGGACTTGGACAATGACCAGCTTCAGTTTTATAATAAGGTGCATGGATTTTTCTCTTAAAGGGATTTGTACAAGGAAGTGGTTTAAAGAATTTTTTGATGTTAGAAATAGTCCATACCTACGTAGGTTATTATTTGTTATATTTTAAATGGACTACTGAGTAAACATACTTTTCTGCTTGGAATTCCTACAAAGATTAAAAGAGTTTTCTGAAGAGGTTTTAGGAATATTACAAAAATCCATTATGGGAAAAACATAAGACAGTAAGAACTAGTTGAAATACCTGCATTAAAAAAGCAATGTTGTTTAATAATTGTGAAAATTTTATTTTGATCATCATTTCTTTAGCTATTTAAATGATTTCATATAAAATATATACACGTATGTTTACCTCATGGAAACAATATCAAAGACAAGTCAGATATGAAAGACAAGTGGTCATTTTAAAAACAGTAGCAACATGAAGCGAAAATGAAAAGGAGCTTATGGAGTGAACTAAAAGAAGCACAAGCATATTTTAGAAGAATTATTGGGAGTTTTGATGTCAAGGTAGGAAGAATGTAAAAGATAATGTAATACACTGATATGCAGTTATTCTCAAGGACAGAGCTCAGAGAAGGAAACCAAGTCTGTGTGTGCCTAGGTTAAAAGTATGACTGGGTCCTCCAAAATTAAATAAGGTTCATAAAGGCAATATTACGGGTATTATGGGATGGGAAGACGGTGGCCTCGGGAGCCAAAGTGCTGGGGTTTGAACTTCCGCTGTTACTGTTACTTTTATAAGTCTCTGTGCCTTAGTTCCCTGATCTATAAAACAGAAGTAATGAGAATGTGATTTCATAAGATTGTGGGGAAAATTGCCATAAAAATGTATAAAGGCCTTAGAATAGTATCTAAAAATATAGTAAGCACTTTATAGTATGAACTATTATTATAATATTACTAATATCAACAACACAAATAATAACATAAAAGGCAGGTTCTCAAGGAACAAACTAGAATGGCATCCCTGAAGGAACCCAGATCCGAAAATCTACTGAGAGTTGGCCTCTCACAGCAGAACACAGAGGGACTTAGCGTTGGGTTAACTCAACTGCTGAGGGATTAAAGGAGTTAAATGCATGCAAGGCCAGGTGGCCCCGGTCAAGGGCACAGAGAGACTCCTGTGCTTGAGACTGAGGAGAAAATGGAATTAGAAAAAAGGAATATTGAGCTTTAATTTTTTTTAAATTTAAACTTACAAACTGAAGGAGACTTGACTTTTGGACTTCATTTTGTTTCTGGGAATTTGATATTGGGAGCAGAAGGTTTATTTTCCAAACTGGAGCTGAGGATATTATTCTAGTTCATAACCAATATCTGGTAAGTATTTGAAAGTTAGTGGTTCAGCATAGAAAATAGAAAAGAAATAGAAAATAGAAAAGAAAACAAATATTTGGCTTGCAGGGGTGTCCAACCCAAGGCCCATGGGCTGCATGCGGCTCAGGATGGCTGTGAATGGGGCCCAACATGAAATCATAAATTTACTTAAAATTTTACAAGACGTTTATGTGATTACATGTCACAGTGTATTTAATCTGTGGCCCAAGACAACTCTTCTTCTTCCAATGTGTTCCAGAGATGGCAAAAGGTTTGATACTCCTGGGAGTGTACCATGTCTATAGAGTCAATTAATATCTCATTCTAACCAATGTCAGAAATCACGGGGAAGTTCTTGACAGATTTTGAACAGTGAGGTGACATTCTGTGACTGAGGTTTTGAAGGCTCACCCTGGCACGGTGTCAAGAAAAGAATGTAGGGAGGCAGGGATAGAGGCTGGAAACCAGGCAGATGACCACTGCAGGAGTCCATATGGAGAGACGGTGGTGAGTAGTCAGATTCAGAAGATGTTCTACACATAGAGTAACAGGTTTTCTGCTAATCAGATGTGGTATGAAAGACAGAGATGAGTCTCAGGTAACTCCAAATACTGGATGTACCATTAGGTAAAAACCTTTGCTGATTGTATTAATATGAATACTGTCTCCTAAAGTCCACACCTACCTGGAACTTCAGAAAGAGGCCTTATTTGGAAATAGGGTGTTTGTAGATAGAATCAAGTAATAATGAAGCCATACTGGATTAGGATGAGCCCTAACCCAATGGCTGATATCCTTATAGAGGGAAATGTGGACACAAAGACACATACTTAGAGGGAAGACACCATATGAAGGTGGAAGCAGAGATTGCAGTGATGCAGTTATGAGGCAAAAAATACTGAGGACGGCCAGCAGCCACCTAAAGCTAGAAAGAGGCAAAGAAGTACTCTTCTCTAGAACCTTTAGAGAGAGAGCAGAGCCTGTATGAGACAGCATGGGGACTTGGGCTCAGGAATAGAAAATACTTGGTAGCCAGGAAGCCGAGATAAGACTAGATGGTCAGATGGAAGGAGGGATAAGCTGACCACAAAAATGTCACCACCCCTCCACTCTGTACTCGGAAATGCAGGGATCGCTGATTTTATCTCCCTTCTGACTGCTTGCTTAAAGCACTGGCTAGCCTGTGCAGTTGATCAAGGTGTGACCACCAAGGTTTGACCTTGCTCAGGCAGCAGTAATGAGCAGTCCGCCATCTTGCCCCCACACGCAGGCCCGAACCTAGTCACCAGACAAGGCTCCTGGAGAGGGCAGTCACCCGACTCAGAAATGGGGAATTCCACACATCCACCTTTTTCAAAAAGCCTCATTTCAGGAAAGCTCATTTTGCCCCCAGCTTATCAAAGCAGCCAAGTAGCCAGCCCCACAGCCAGCTTAGAGGGCTCTCGTTTCCTTTATGCTGCCTCCCTTGCGCATTAGCATAAACTTAATAAAATCTGTCTACAAATTTCACTAGGATTTTCTCTCAATTTCTGTCTTGGGGAACCCAAGAATCTCAATGTCTGTAACATGTTGACACCTTAATTTCAGAATTCTAGGCTTCAGAACTGAGAGCGAATAAATTAATTTTTTTAAACCGCCTAGTTTGTGATAATTTGTTAAGGCAATCCTAGGAAACTACTACACTAATCAGGGTGAATAATGGTATTTTGTTTTAATTGCTTTCCTTGAGGGCTAAGAACATATTCCTGAGAGTGCTGAGCAGTAGTTCCTGTTTTTAATTTTCTTTTCGTGCGCTTAGACTTCTGATTGGTGCCTTTGTATTTTCTTATTGGTTTGTATGAGATCTTTCACAAGAATGGTTTAAACTCAAGTTTACGTTTCCTATAATGTAAGGTAGAGTAGATATGGTCATCTTTTTCAAACATTTCAGACATTCTGTTCTTTAAGCACAGATTTTCAAGAGACAAAACAGATATTTTGAAAAGGAACTATAAACATTTCAGACATTCTGTTCTTTAAGCACAGATTTTCAAGAGACAAGACAGATATTTTCAAAAGGAATTTTAAAGTTTTTTTAAAAACGCTATTACTCATTTTACCTGCATGTTATTATAATGTTGGAATGCATAATAGCAAAGATATTGCTTTCAGTTAAACTAAAAAAAAAGGACTACTAGGGGATATGTATCCTTTCATACACTAAACTGGCAGATAAATTTTACCCGTTTGTAGAAAAAGGAGGCTGTTTTTATGTTTCTGTTCTGTATGTTTAGAAGAGACAGAGGAAAGGAGAGGATTTCAAAAGTTTTGGCTTGTATGAGAATTGCTTTGAGCGCCAGCCTGGGTGTGGCAGTGCAATGCCAACTGGACCACAGCTGGGAACAGAGACTGCGTCAGCCGGTCAGGGACAGAGGCTGCCCTAGACTAAGTTCTGGCATAGCACAGGGTCTCAGGACACTGGCCCTGCATCTGGGCCTAATGAAGACAAGACTGGACCTCCTCCACAGTGGCACACATAGAGACGAGATGCCAGGAGCCTGGGGGCAGTCATTTACTTCAACATCTGTAAATCTTACCACTGCACCTGAAAAAAAAAAAGAACTGAATCTGAACAGAGAGTTTTGGGACTGAACTCTGAATTTAATAAGCTAAATACACATTTTTCATATGTAGTACATGACATACATTTTAATAGCATGTAATTTCTTTTAAAAGTTGCTGTTTAATGTTTAAGTATGAAGACATTACAGTTTTTTTATTATATGCATTAAGCTAGGACTGGTTCCAACTACTTACTCATGAAGCAACTTAAACTTTTCTCTAACAAGTTAAACGTTTAAAAATATGTCTTTGTTAGTATCCTTGGGTCTTATCAGCATGCATGTACTGTTCCCAAATCAAGTGTAAGTTTCCCAATCAAATATAAAACCCAAAATCATGGGCCATACTTAGTTACTTCTTTGTATAGGAAATACTCAACTTTTAGATGATGTTAGAAAAGAAACAGATGTCTTGTAAAAGGTTACTTGTAAATTGAAATTGTTGAGAAAATTATTTAAAACTCAATGATAAAGCAAAAATGTCACTGAGTGTGCTTTCCATGTATACTAAAGCACTATTTAATCAGCCCGCTTAAGGATATTTAGAGATTGTAGTTTTTTGTTTGACTTATTCTTTACTGTTTATTGGACCCAGATTCTGCAACATTAGATGTCACTTAGTCAAAGATTGTTAAGTCAAAAATTATTTTCACCTTCTAAGGAAACAAATGAAGTATTTCTAATAGAAAAGATAATTTCAAAGGTTATGGTTTTATTATCTTGAAGGTATTAATCAGTGTCCTTCTAGGCTGCTTTTACAAAATTCAGGCTGGGTATATTATGAGGTCTGTCCAGAAGGTATCCACCATGTAATAAAAAATAGAGACATTTATTGAAGAAGATAGAAGAAACATTGTACATAGGACAATGACTCATCAACCCCTTCAAAATAGGCACTGGGGGAACTAACAGTTTTCCCAATCGTCATCAGCTGCCCTGTCGTCTTTTCCTGAATCTCATCAGTGGTCTGAAATATCTTCCCTTTCAAAGGTGATTTTCATTTTGGGAAAAGCCAGAAGTCACAGAGCACCTAATCTAAGCTATAGCAAGGCTGAGTTACCTGGGTGATTTGATGTTTTTGCCAAAAATCTCTGCATGAGCTGGTACATTGTTGTGGTAAAGTGGCCAATCACCAGTAGCCCATAACTGGCCTTCTGAAATTGTCCAAATGGTTTCTGTGCAGGAATATTCAGGCTTAATGCTAAATCTGATGCAGATTCATTGCTCTACTCGCTCAATGATTTTGAATGTGATGGCCACACAGCACACATGCTCACTCAACTACCACCCCCACCCACTTGTACATCGTTCACCCATGTGCATTCCAATCCACTCTCCTTGGCTGCAGGGTTACACTGATGTTGCACAAACCATTTTTGTTATATTAACAATGGCTGGCCTTTTTCCAGATAGACCTCGTGAACAGCAGAATTTATGTTTCACAGTTCTGCAGGCTGGAAGTTTGAGATCTGGGTTATCAGCATGGTTGAGTGAGGGCTGTCTTCCAAGTCACATGGCAGAAGGTGCTAGGAATCTTTCTGGAGCCTCTTTCATAAAAAACTAATCCTGTACGTGAGCGTTCCACCCTCACAACTGAAACACTTTTCGAAAGCCCATACCCTCACCTTTGGGGGTTGGGATTTCTACATATGAATTTTGGGAGGACAAAAAACATTCAGACGATGTGAATCAGTATTTTAACATCTAATTTAGCAATCCTTTTTCAGTCATCTTTCTCCCTTTGACCATGCATACTAGATTCTCCTTTCCTCCTTGGAAGCAGTTTTAGTATTCTGCTTTCCATAATTAAGTGGTTAAGTATCTTGAACATATGCTCACTATTTATTTTTGATAGTTTTATTTTTAACTCTTTGAAATTCATATTTTAACCAAAATGAGAACCTATGAATAATCTATATTATGGTTAAATTTCAATCATCCCCCAAATAAATTTAGTTTGTGATGTACCTAGTATAAAATACAATTAAATTTTAGAAAATCAGACTGTTGTAATGACAGTAATTTCAACATAATATTAATACATTTTACATTAATTATCTTTTTGATGACAAGTACACTTCATTAGACAGTGGGAAGAAAGCATTTATAGTTATCTATTCTGAAAGGACATTTTACATGTGTTCAACACTTTTATACATTTGATCTCATTCTTTTTTCTTTTAATCCTCACCTGATGACAAGTCTCCATTGATATTTTTAGAGGGACAAGAAGGTAGTGAGAGAGAAACATTGATTGGTTGCCTCCTGTACATGCCCCGACCAGGTACTGAATCTGCAACCTAGGCACATGCCCTGACCAGGAATGGAACCAGCAACCCTTTGGTGCATCAAAAAATGCTCCAGCCCAGCCAGGCAGCCAAGGCAATCCCCGTTAGTTTCCTTGATGTGGGTATATTCTGAGCATGACTCATATGTTTCAATCACAGACAGTGCCCCTAGTTACAAATATAAACCCCACAATATGAGGCAGGTATTCTTATTAACATTCCTGCTTTATAAACAGGAAACCAAAGAATGTAAAGTTAAGTAACTCATGCACAGTCATCAAACTAGAACTTGAAAAGCAGAGACTTTAACTCGGGCAGGCAGAGGCCGGAATTCATCTATTTAATCTCACTCATGCAGAACCCTCGATACTTCTGGCTTTGCAGATAGAGCTCATTGGACTTTGGCTGCCAGGAGGGAAGATTGAAATCCAGGAGGGTTCAAGCAATTTGCTCAAGCTTAACTAGCTAATTATTAGTGGTTGAGATGATTTTGTTAGTTCACCATTAAAAAAATGAAGGAATAGAAAAATCTAGGATATAGACAGGGGATGAGGTCTAGTGATAATTGAGCAAAAGCTGTAATAGAATTCAAAAGAAAGGAAATTGTTAACAAAGGGGAGTGTGCATATTGAAAAGTTGCCTCAGTTAGAAATGACAGAACTGTGTATAAATAAAGGTAAGGAAATGATTGAATACAGAGATAAAGCTGAGGTGAAAAACACTGTGAAAGCACCTTTCTGTAAAATGGTTCTCTGGTAGGACAGATGTCGTGTGACTATCTTAACTGGCACAACTGATCTACTGTCCAGAGGTGTTGCAGAGCAAAGATTAGGGACAAGTTAGCAGGGAATAATCAAATTTGGAAAACTGGGCTTCGGATCTCAGATGTGTCTATATGGGTTTGTTTTTTTTGCTTTTTAATATATATTTTATTGATTATGCCATTACAGTCGCCCCATTTTCCCCTTTCATTCCCCTCCACCCTGCACACCTTCCACCCACATTCCCCCCATTAGTTCATATCCATGTGTCATAAGTTCTTTAGCTTCTAAATTTCCCACACTACTCTTGCCCTCCCTCTGTCTATTTTCTACCTACCAACTATGCTACTTATTCTCTGTATCTTCTGCCCCCTTCTCCTCCTCCCACTCCCATTGCTAACCCTCCACGTGATCTCCATTTCTGTGGCTCCACTCTTGTTTTAGGTGTCCACTTAGTTTGCTTTAGTTTTAGGTGAGATTGTTAATAACTGTGAGTTTGTTGTCCTTTCACTGTTCATATTTTTTATCTTCTTTTTCTTAGGTAAGTCCCTTTAACATTTCATATAATAAGGGCTTGGTGATGATGAACTTCTTGAACTTGACCTTATTTGAGAAGTGCTTTGTCTGCCCTTCCATTCTAAATGAAAGCTTTGCTGGATAGATCAATCTTGGTTGTAGGTAGCTCTTGCCTTTCATGACTTGGAATACCTCTTTCCAGCCCCTTCTTGCATGTAAGGTCTCTTTTGAGAAATCAGCTGACAGTCTGATGGGAACTCCTTTGTAGGTGACTGTCCTCTTATCTCTTGCTGCTTCTAGGATTCTCTCCTTCATTTTAATTTTGGCTAAGATAATTATGATGTGCCTTACTATGTTCCTCTTTGGGTCCACCTTCTTTAGGACTCTCTGAGCTTCCTGGATTTCCTGGAAGTCTATTTCCTTTGCCAGCTTGGGGAAATTCTTCTTTATTATTTGTTCAAATAAGTCTTCCATTTGTTGTTCTTCCTCTTCCCCTTTCCCTTCTGGTACCCCTATAATTTGGATGTTGGAACATTTAAAGATGTCCTGGAGGTTCCTAAGCCTCTCCTCTTTTTTTTTTTTTTTTTTGAATTCTTATTTCTTCATTCTTTTCTGTTTGGTTGTTTCTTTCTTCCTTCTGGTCCACTCCCTTGATTTGAGTCTCAGCTTTCTTTCCATCACTATTGGTTCCCTGTGCATTTTCCTTCATTTCGCTTATTGTACTCTTCATTTTTTCATCTAATTTGTGACCAAAATCAACCAGTTCTGTGAGCATCCTGATCACCAGTGTTTTGAACTGTGCATCTAATAGGTTGGCTATCTCTTGGTCACTTAAAATATTGGCTCTGGGGCTTTGATTTCATTTATACTTTTCCACAGCTATATTGTTATATTATAGCAAATGTCTTCATGGACACTGTCACTGATGATGGAATGCTACATTAATAATAAATAGGTAATTTTTAAATTTCTTATTGCATAAAACACTTTACTTTATAACTAGCATTATTAGTGTCCATTGTCTACCAAGCCCACAATCACACATGGGTAGTTAGAAAAATGCAGAGATTCCCAGCACAAGAAACCGGAGCTAGTGTTAACAATTACAGTTCCTTCACATCTATGTTTCTAGATTGGTGCATTAAAATAAATGACCTTGTTGAATGTTCTTATTCTAAGGAACCATATGCTGAAGTATTTAGGAGTGAATTGCATTTTCAGCTTAACTCTGAAAAGTTTAAAAAAAAATGTGTGCACATGTGAGAAATAGAAAAAGAGTGAACATGGCAAGATATTATCCGCTGTTGAATCTAGATGTAAGATATATAGGATTTCACTGTACTATTCTTCAACTTTATAAGCATTATTTTTTATCCAAATAAAAACAGAAAAAGAACCCCAACATACTGAGTATTTCTACAATGCTGCTTTAGCTTGTGGAATATGCTGTCTACCCAGGATTGTGGTCTTGAATGCTATTGTTTTAAAGTCAATGATTATTTCATAATATTGTCTTATTTTTAAATGTTTTCTCATTTTGAAATAGTCTTTAAAATTTTGATAACAGCAATTTTTAATTTCACATTTGTATTTAGGAATTTTATTATCACTATATTATCAATATTTTATCACTAGTCCGCACAAGAATCCTGACAGGTAAATGCTCCTGTTTCCATTTTTCAGATGAGAAAAGAAGCTCAACCACGTTAAGTTATCTGCTCTCAGTCACATGCGACTATGAATGTGGGGGCTGTGATTTGTGCCCCAGCGTCCGAATCCAAACTCTGTCCTCTTGTTACTACAGCACCTGTCTCCTATGCTAAGAGATTCATTTGCAGATGAATGGGCAGTGATCCTTTGGGTGTAGCCTTTTTTTGCCAATTAAAACCTATGAAAACCAATACTCCTGCAAAATAAACAGAATTAACTAGTTTTATTGCTTTTATATGTATCTCAAAGTTACAGAAAACAAAGTTATCAACTTTCGAGTGCCTCTCTAAAACTCTCCTAACACAGGTTCACTGCCTTATTTAATTGGTTTATCGTAAGTAAGAGGTAACCTATTGATTGCCTATTTGATGGTACTATTTCAAAACATTTTGGCATTTGGCTGTTTCTTCACATTCCTGAAATTTTCCACTTTCCAATGTTTATTTTCTTATTTTTTAAGTGGCACTTTATTCCCATAAGGCAAACCACTTGTCATTTATTCAACAAATATTTGTTGAGCACTTGATAAGTGCTTAGCATACCATGTGCACGTTTTTACTGAAAATCCTGTTGCAATTTTAACCACATTTTGCTTCTGTTAAAGGTAGTTAACATTTCACAACTTTTTTATCATGATTTAAACACTTCTGGCATTTACAAACCTCTTATGGGATAATTATTTGGCAGACAATTTTAACATAATCATCTACCTATAAACTCTAAAGTAAACAAGTAAGAATGTTTATGTGTACAATTCAAAAAAATGCACACTCAGAGTTCTTGATGAAGCCCCCAGAATATTGTAAAATAAGGGATCTTCTTGATGTTGGGTAGATTTCAATATGAGAGTACAAATAGAGATGATCCCTTGCAATCGTCTCCAATATTTGTGCTTGGGTGATTAATGGTGAATGTAGAGATCATTGTTAGATTTTTAGGTTATTAGAGCAAATGGATCTTTGCTTGAAATCTTGTAAAAAAAAAGCTGGAGAACATAACTATATTTAAAGTAAAAGAAACTTGTCTGTAATGGATAATTTCCTCAATCTGTATGGTGAAAAGAGATACTGCCAAGATTCTCTTTAATACAGCCCCAGGGACTATGGAGCTCTTTTCTCTACAGATGTTTATCGCTTTCAACACACAATGACGCTCCAAGAGTGAACTTAACTTACATTTGCATTTATTTGCTTCCCTCCACCCTTTGGGGCTTAAATTGTAAACTCTGCTTTAGATGTGAGAATCTCCCTCCTCTTCTTTCTGTGCAATCCAGAAGCGCTTCAGAGAGTGACATTCTCAGTGGGTGAACCTGTGGAGGGAAATTTAAAGGCGAGCATTCGCTCCAGAAGGCGGAGCGATGACAGATTTCACTTCCAGTGCCACAGCGACGTTGTCAAGAGTAACACGAATCTCCAAGGCCCATCAAAAATTGAGAAATATGCTATTTCCTTTAAAGGAAAGCCCTGCCTACCTTTCCTTGCCCTTCCTTCATACCATGTGGGGTGAGGGACACACACTACTTACAGATGGGCTTTAAAGGCTTCCACAGGTTCATCTATTTTGGTTTGCATGTTAAGTAATAGACCAATCATTGCGGGCAATGAAGACTCTGGAAAAAGCCTTTTAAAGGTTGGCTGCTGTTTTGTGAGCTCATTCTTCTCCCTAAGGGAAGCATGTTGGAGATGAAAATCTCAAATATCACTCCTGAGGTTCTGCCATTCTGCCTCCCAAGTCTGTTTGCGCTTCACCAGGTCCTGCTAGCACATGGGCAGCTGGGAAAGACCTGCCTGCTGAGTCACTGACTCCTACAAAGACTCTAAATGCTTCAGAATACTTTTGAGGATCCTCCCCAGGTTTAGGACATTTTTTAAATCCATGGCCCTTGGTTTGGTCTTTGATCAAGAAGTGGAAAATACCTCAAGGGGATTACCTGCAGCCTCCAGTTGACTTCTTGTAAAAGGTAACTTTTATAGACTCTTCAGAGTGCAAAGGTAATTCAGTAGAGGGTTAGTAGACTTTGAGTACTCAGGTAAAGGAGGACAGAGGAGAGCGGTAGAAGTCAGGACAGTCTTGTTGGCTTTGATGTTGGGTACCTCTTGTCTTTCATTTTCATTAGCCTTTTGTAATGAATCTTTCAATGAAGCTATTTTAGAATGTTGAAGCCTTTTGGAAGCTTCTGTAGGCCAATTAAAATAAGTATCCCATTCTGTTTGTTTGATTTGGAACCCTTGTCTTCAAGGGCACTTCTTTGGTAAGATTTTGCCGTTATGGTAGCTATCTATAGCTTCTGAACCATAGTTATTAAAAATAAGAAGGTATGCTGGAAGGTGGAGTACAATTCTTTGGAATCTGAGGTTCCTATTTCTTTAGTTAAGACTTGAGTCTCTCAGAACCAAATTAATCTGAACAGGGATGTGCTTCTGGGTTGGGGATTTTGTGATGCCTTACTGAGTACCTCATTGCATGAAGATTTTCTAGAGGTTGGCCCATGACCTAATGGTAACCTAACGCATTGTGTGACCAACCTGTCCTAGCACAGGAGTCTTAGATTTAGGTGGCAAGTGCTCTAACAGCTTCTAAGTGTTCAGCTCATGCTCACCAATTTTGTAGCTTTGGCTTCCAAGGTTCTCACTAACAATATGTTTATTACTTTACTTCATGTGCAAACCAGTAGAAACTTACAGTAACCAAGAAAATGAAACTCTGGGCCCCAGAAGTAACCAAAGATGTGGTACTACAGACTGGCCAAGAGCTAGGGACTGGGATTCCAGGTGAAACCATTTTCCAGCTCAAGCTGGTCAATAAGCCCTGGACTGTAGCTGTGGAATACCAAGGGCAAAGGACTGGTGCTCTGATAGGGTCTCTTGTCAGTGTAGACTGACCTGTTTACCCTGGACTAGAAAGCCTACAGGAGCAAAGAGCTTTACACAAAAAGTGGAGTTCAAAACCAAGAGGAAGTTACTCAATGGCTTTCAGAAATGTTGAAAAAGACAGAGAACTCAAATGATCCAGTGGCTATTGATGTCTGAGTTCCACTGTCTCCAAGCATTTGAATCACTGCTACCCCAAAAACTGATAAAAAAGCAAAACTCAATTCAGTAAATTTTCAAGATCTTAGTGTTTTTATTCAGTGGTTCATGAATTGAGCAGCATCCAAGCCAGTAGATAGAAAGAAGCTCTGAAGAGGTAAACAGTGTAAGAGATTTTATAGATAGAATAGACCAGGAATAAGAACTTTTAGCTAGGCAAAAATAGCAAATTGGTTATCGAAAAGGTACTTCCTCATGGGGGATGACAAGGCTCTACCAGGCAGACTACCTAACCAATGCTGATCAGGTGACTCCTGATTGACTGGTTTAGTGTTTTATTTCTGGACGAACCTAAACTATAATTAAGTCTCAGTTTGGTGACATAGGCCTTAGCCTAAATGACCCCAGTTTGAATGTTTTGCCTTTGTTTTTAACTGGACTTAGTTGGTATCTAGGTTGTATAATTTTAGAAAGTCTTGGAGACTGGCCTTAACTCTGACCATCTTCCACATTATGAAGTGGTGACATAGACATTTAACTTTTTGGTTTAGGGGTTTTTGTCTTCAGGAGTCTTAATAGATAGCCATGGAAGAGGTAAGGCATGAAGTCAGTGCTCTTTTTACCTTAGAATAAATCCCTTCATGTGTTGAATTATTCAAGACTGCAAAAAAAATTAATTGAACAGGCCTGAAAAGGTTGCTCGTAGGTGTTATTTACTAGCTGAGGCCTCTGAACACAGTAAGGAGAGTTGCTTAAATAGAGAAATAAGTCCCAGTCTCAATTCTGCTATTGCCAGCAGGGAGTCCCTGGAGAAGTCACTTCACCTCTGTGAGTCTCAATTCCTTAATTTTTAATAAAGGAATTGGATTAGAATGGTTTCTAAGTTTCTGTGTAGTCCTGATGTTCCATCATGTTTTTCCTTTCCCATTGTAATACTCAGTGATCTGATGGAATCCACATGTATCCTTTGTATGTACACCTGTTATCATACTATAAACTTTGATTTCATCTCCTTTCATCCTTTCAGGCTATACCTAGCCATAGGCCTAGGTGTTTTCTCAAACAAAAGACACTTTACTTCCTCTATTTAGTTGTGTGTTTGTCTCACACCTTCTCAGATCTGTTATGTCATCTTTAAAGTTTCTTGACTCAGAACTTTTTTTCACTGCTTTAGAGACCGGATGCTTATTAAAGACTCTATACAAGGCAAACGTCCTGTTTTACAATTTGCTTCCTTCCTTAAAATGACAGGCACTTTATTGGCTTTTTTTTTTACCAAAAGGCACCCTGCACTGATATTTCAAGACCTAATGATGCTCCTATCTTTGCCGAGGAATGAGTCATAGTCACTGTCTAATTGATAGATATGGATTATTTTTACCTCACTCAGTTGTGTTGCTTTTGTCCCTACTGAATCTTACCCGATACCTAGTGCCTGGCTGCCTTGCCCAACGCACATCGATAATATTCTTGCTACATTGTATGCACTGCCAAATTCTCAAGTAGAAAGCAGGAGGAACAGATCTTCTTCCTCAATCTAAACACTGGCTTTTCATCTTTCTTCCTACTTTGCACTCAGGAAACAAATCTCCAGAGTCTCTAGCAGGGACATCCAACCTGAGGCCCACTGTGACCCAGGATGGCTATGAATGCAGCCCAACACAAAATTTACTTAAAAAAATTAATGAGGTATTTTTTGTGATTACATGTTGTTGCAATGTATTTAATGTGTGGCCTGAGACAACTCTCCTCCCAGTGTGACCCAGAGACACCAAAAGGTTGGACACCCCTGCTCTAGAGGATCTGGGCCACAGGCAGGATTACTTCCCCCAGTGTAAGCTCTAGGACTTGAACATGGATAGATAGAGGGTCAGTGAATGGCGCTCATGTTTCTGGAACTGCACTGGGGATTTTGTATGGGTGGCTTTGACCTTGCCACATCAAACTTAAGAATCACAGGTGATCCCTGTCCCTGTCCTAAATCCTCTTCTGTCATAGAGGTAAAAAACTGTCTATAATAGAGAGTGGGAGAGATAACTGCCAAAAGACCTTCATGAATTGAGTAAATATTTAGTGAATATTTACTTTAGTGAATCCTCTTTAATATGTTCGAAACACTTTTCTATTTGAACAGGCCAACATGCTACCTTCTTTTTAGGGGGCTTACAAATTAGCCAAATTTGTTTGGGATTTTTTTTTTTTTTTAGAGAGGAGAAGGGAAGGAGAAAGAGAGGAAGAGAAACATCCATGTGTGGTTGCCTTTAAGTTACTTGGGATTTTAATTCAGCTCTGTGTGATTCCAAAGCATGTCTTATTTCCATGCTGTTCTGAGGTGTTTGATGGTCATGGAAAGGGTAATTTTTGTGAAATATGTTGTATGGAAGTCAGGGTGCTCCTAAGTGACACACCGTTAATGGGATTTAAGGGGAGATAGGCACAGGACATCAAAATGTAAATGTGACAAAAAATAAGAGAGAATAAACTAGAGGATGGAAATGAAGTACAGCTTATGCTTTGTTTTGTTTATAAGATGTGGTTTTGTGTAGTGATTAAGATACATGCTCTTTATCCAGACTGTACTGGTTGGAGTCCCAGGCAGGCTGCTCATCAGCTGTGTGTTATTAATCTGGCTCACCTCGCAGAGCTTTGTAAGAATAAAAGTGACCTGGTACATGGAGAGTGCTTCAGAAGTGTCATTATTTTAGAAGTTTCTTTATATGCTAAGGAAATGGAGTGAAAAGGAAAGTATTATTACAGCAAGAAAAAAAGAGATTTTGTTGTACTTTGTCTTTAGCTAAAAACCAATCAGAACACACCTGTTGTTGAAGACTTCAAATTGATTACTTTTGGTAGCAAAAGAAAATTCAAACCTTGAAAAACTTAGGGGATATCTGCCAGAGGCTGGTTTGAAAATACAGAATTTTTGCTTGAGATAGGTGATTTGGGGAGGGTCTAAGAAGAGGAGTTTGGATTGGATGCTATTAGGAAGAGTAATTCAATGATTAGATATCTCAATAGATCTTATCTAGGAGGAAAGGCTAGATTTTGGATAAAGCTATCATTGGTTAAGAAGCAGCAATCACACCTACTAGCAAGCATCTTAATCAGTCCTGGTTGCTCTCTGGATTCTCCTTTATAAGTGCACTAATGTCATTCATGAGGGCTCCTCGCTCACGACCTAATCATATCCTAATACCATCATATTGAGGCTTGGGTTTTAACGTAGGAGTTCAGTCTCTAGCAGCCAAGAAAGGGAATGTTGGGTCACTTTCATGAGTTGTACAAAATTCATGTTTTTACATGCATTCAGACACGATTGCACAGTGGTCTAGTTTTTGTCTTGATCTTTCACAGTCAGAGTTGCCTTCTCTGACATTAATAATATTCTATGAAATTTTAGGCTTAATAGAACAGCAAGGTCTAGCTATGAGGACCAGGTCGGCTCTTGACATCACCAAGGCCTAACGTCCTTTTACTCTTGAATTTGGCTTCTTACAGTTATGAGGCCCATACTCGATGTGGTTATTGACACTAGTAACTTAAATGATACTAATAACTTAATAACATATTGTACAGTGTTTTATAAGACTTAAACCTTATGCTTCAAAATTGAGTGTCCTTATTTCTGTAATATAGTATCACCTGTGAGTGCTGGTTCTGTGTCATGTATGCATCATTTATCACATTCTAGCACTTGTTATCCAAAGTCTAACATGGAAGGATCTGAAGACAAGTTAAACAAACTGTCTGTTGTTTAAAAACAAAAAAGACATTAAATGGTGGAGCTGGGGTTAGAAGCCAGATGTTTGAGTCCAAAACTTATGATAGTCATTGTCCTCATATAAAGTTTAATATTTTTGAGTGCCCACTATTTGCCAAGGGCTATTCTCATGCCATATATACATATATGTGGCATATATATATATATGCCAAATGTGTATGTTTATTTAATCTTCCTAACAACCCTGACGAACAGATACTACTTCATAGGCACCTACAGGTTGAGCATGACTGACCCTATAGTTAGGGAACAGATAACCAGCTCATTATTATGCTTCACTGACTCTGTGGTTGAATAACAAAGTTAGTTTAAAAGACTCTTAGTCCAGCCCTGAAGGCTTGTTTTAACTGCCTTTCTGAGACCGCCTAGTGCATATTTCCAGGAGTGAATAAATTACAATTCCCAGGGTGGCCTATTGCATCTCTGGAATATTTGTCTTCCTGAATTTTATACCCATTGGTCAGAGTTTTACCTGTCAGGACAATACAAAGGAAGTCTCAGATCTCTTCTAATTTTTAACTGGATATGGAGTTGAACTTTTTTTTTTTTTTTTGCATTGGACTACTGATACTTGGAGGCACAACACAAATTGAAGTGTCTTTAGCATATTTATATTAGCCAAGATTTATCAATGTCCTTTTTGCCTTCTATAATTTGTTGATCTCTTTTTAAAGGTGATATTTATATTCTTCTTAAGAAATTTAAAATACCCTTTTCACTCAAAATAGATTTTATCATAAAAATTTTCAAAATGCACAGCAACTCAAATATATCAATAGCTCCATATTAGTATTTATCAAAGTTTTACTATGTATGCTTTGTCCACCCTTTTTCTTTCCTGTTGCTGAAGTATTTTATAACAACTAATAAACATTATGTTATTTAACCCCTACATATACATTTCTAAAATTATGGATATTTTCTTATATAACCACAATGTGTTTTTTCCATTTGCAAACAGTGAAGATGATTTTAGACAAGATTGCTTGTAAGCTGCCTTAACTCCACACTTAGCATGAAGGTTAGCTTAACTAATGCTAAAAGTTGTATTATATTTTAAGAATTTTAATAATTCTCTACAGTTTTTAATTTCTAAGTGAAACAGCAGCTTAAAAATCTTATTATGGGGCACCCATTGAATCACTTCTCTTTTTTTTTAATGTTGAAGTTGCAAGAACGAGGGTCTTTAAGGCCACACGTACATCGTTGGTGAACAGCTTTCCTTTTCTACTGAATGATTAACATGAGAGAGACAAGCTTGAAATAGCTGGCGGCTCACCACAGGAAGGGTCGCGTATAAAGTTAATTGGGTAAAATATTATGCACATCTTTAAAAAAGGAAACAAACGAGAGAGAAACCCAGTGAACCTTTCAGTGTGCTGACTCGCAGGCCCCATTTGTATTTCCAGAGGTTTAGCTTTGGGCATTTAATATAATTTTTTTCACCAATTTGTTTTAATGTTTTTCTTCCAAAGTATCATTTTCTTCAATTGTAAAAATAACCAGATGCTTACACTACAAAGGAGTTTTGATGGACTGAAAAAATAAAGGAGAGATAAAAGTCACCCATGAATGCCTACATCCTGAAGCAACTAGATAACCAGTGCTATATAGATAGATAAAAACGGTGTTTTTACACCTTAACATTTTATTATGCAGTGTTTCACATGTATTTTTAACTTAACCGCATACCATGATGTTGTTTAACCATTTCAAAATTTTGAATATTGTTTTAAAATTTTTTCTTTTTTTCAAACCTGAGAATAGACAACTTTATTACACTAGCGTTTATTTTGTTTTTGTTTTTAAACACGGGCTTTAAAGAAAGGAGGGGAGCGGTTTTCTGCAGACAGAGCTCCCGCTCGCTGCTCTCCAGCCGGTGGCCATCGGCTCTGCCCCAGAGGCCTGGTCTTAAAGGACACATGCAAGTAGCTTGTGGTTCCGGAACTGCTCCTCGAGAGGATGGCTGATTGTGGCTTTCTTTTTTTCTCTCATCATATTTCTTCTGGATTTTCTTTCCTCGTTTTTTATTTAAGGTCTCTTCTTCCTCAGGAGTCAGCTTGGCCCCTTTTTTGCAGCCCAGGAGCAGTGCCCAGTGGGACCCGCACCACCGTGTGCTGTCAGTGAGCCCCATGCAGTTCCTTACGAGGGTCTTGGTGCAGATCAGTTCGTTGTTGGGTGCCTTGTAGACAACATCGGTAATCCTTTTATTGTGGGTACAACACTCTGAGCCCCGGGAGAAGTTGCCCGTGTCCAGCCTCAGGACGCTGTACCTCTGGTTGCCTCCCAGCATGGGACAGTGTGTATGAGGCGGGGTCCAGTCTCAGGGCTGGCGGCAGGGCGCCCCAGCGCTCAGTTTCGCTTCTTATGGTGGAACTTCCTCTTGCCCCCAGTCTTGCGGCGCTTGTGCCTGTAGTCCTGAGAGGTGCCCATGGCTTGGCACTGGATGGAAAGAGCTAAACATTTCTTTATTTGGTATCATATGGGCTGCTTTGTTAAAAGCTTTATTGAAGTATAATTCATTAGAGCACACAGATCATCTATTTAAAGGATCTAATTCAATACTTTTGGGTATATTTAAAAATATGGGCAACTATTACAAGTTAATTTTTAGAACATTTTTATCACCTTAAAAGAAATCTTATACCCTTGACTTGCCATCCACACTCTACCGTCCCTGCTCCCTCCCACCCCAAACTCTAAGAAACCACCACTACTCTACTTGGTCTTTTGTGGCTGCCTTGTTTCACATACAGTGTTTTCAAGGACCATTTATGCTGTAACACGTACTAGAACTTTTTTTTTTGAGTATATGACCATTTGTTTATCTGATGGTATACATGTTTAATAATGAATAACCTTACAGTTTTATTTTTGCATATCTATTATTATTTGATATTAGAATTTAAACAATGAAATGACTTAAATAAAGGAAATTAATACTTCCAGGGCTTTTAACACAAAAGTATTATCAAGTATTGTAAACTTTATAGAAGAAAACTGTATCTCAATTGTTGGTTCAATTTGCAATACTTAGATTACTTGGGAAAATGAACAAATTTTCATGGTCTTTGATTAATACCCTATGAATTTGAAGGCATTTTGCCTACTTTTATTTTGTAATGCTATTTTTTTCTTTATTGGTTACTTCCTACAGAATGAAGATCTTACCTTGCACATGTGCTGTTGTGTGTCCGCGAGTGAACCTTGCTCACCCTTCAGTCCTCAGGGTGACTGCCACTCCTCCCAGCCGTCCTGTCCAGCCTCCTCCGTTCAGGGTGGGTTCTCCTACCTTTGTTCTCCCTGTGTGCTTACATAGTAGCTGTTCAGTTGACTGGGATTTTTTCCTTCCTGTTTGGCTGCGTACAGGAGAACTGATGGGTCCCCGTGTAGGATTGTACACCTTTCTTGTCCAGGAGCACCGACTGAGGAGGCTCCATAGAGCCTGAAATCCAGTCCCTCTTGATTCCACAGTCTGCAGCCAACAGGGGGCCCCTTTGCCTGCAGTTCCCACAGGGGTGCCCGAGGGTAGCAATCGCCACAGGGACCGAATCTGTGCTGTTTTCTTTGCACCTTCAATTTCTACACAGTGTAGGCTGGAGCTTAACACGTGTGTGTTGAAGGAAAGGAGAAAGCAAAGAAGAAACAATATTAAACCTTTACCCACATATTTTACAATGATATTCTTTTTGTCCTTTGCCAAGTAAAATGTTAGTGTGTTTTTATGTACAGGACCTGAATTTTTTAAAAATTCAGTTAAATGTAATATTCTTCTTTATGGTGGACTTTAAAAAAATTAATATTCAGAAAGCATGTCTACATTTTTAATTTTTATATTTAGTCCCATGACCCATCTGGAACTTATGTGGTGTATATTCAAATGTGAGAAATAATTTGATCTCCTCCTCTAATAATTTGATTTTTTTCAGAACTATTTATATAATGATCTATTTCTTCCTCTTGAGTCATGATGTTTGTCTGATTGCTCCTAAGCTTAGATGTACACTAAGCTCTGTTTTAGATCAATTATGTTTCATTGTATAATAATATTGAAATAATCATCTATGCTTCTATTATTTTTGCCTTAAGTATACTTTGTGTCTGTCTAGTAGGAAAACTTCCTATAATTTTCTTTTTTCTAAATTTTCTTACCTTTTCTACAAACTTTCTTTTCTAGGTGAACTTTTAGAAACATCATATTTAATCCCATAAATGAAAGTAAAACCACTGGCATTTTGATTGGAATTATGTGGAATTTGTAAATTAATTTGGATGAACTAATATGTTTATACAGCTTTATTGTTTTTAATTGTTTTCATCCAGAAACATAGGATATCCATTTATTCCAATCTCATTATGTACTTAAAAAAATTTAAGGGTGTTTTCTGTGTGTGTGTGTGTATGTGTGTGTTTGTGTTTATATATTTAATAGTCTCTACACACATTTCTTTTTAGGTCAATCTCTAGGATTTTTTTTTTAATTTTTTGTTTTTGTTATTTATGTAAACATTTTTCTATTATAAACCCTTTACTGTTGTTCTATTGCAAACTACATTTTAAACATAACATTTGTATTCTACTTTAGTAAACTCTTAATAACTCTAAAAGATTTGTAATCACTCACTTTGATTTTTTATACACATAAAGATATGACTTACAAATAGTGAAGCTCTTCAAAATGCTAAGGTTTTTTTTTTTTTTTTGGTTCTGTTTATCTTATATGCTACCCACCCAAAATTTCTGGAAGAATGATAAATAATTACAACTATTAACTTTACTAGACATTGAAGTATATTCCTGATGGCAAATTGTAAGAGATTCTGAGTTTCTCGAGAGTAGGATTCATGGTTTGCTTGTTTTGTTTTGTGTTTGAATCTTCAGCACCTACTACCACACCTAGAATAAGGGAGGTAAAACCTATTTCATCAAGAAGCTTGTTTAAGTGAGTAAGAGTGTTTCTTAAGATTTCCCCATTAATTTGAATCCACAGTAATGGTGTCTTTCTACTCACAGATTTATGAGTTTGTTTTAAAGTTATGCTTACTAAAAGGACCTTACTATAAGGTTACTAATTATGATAACAGGTATTGCCAGCATTGATTAATGTTTCTAGATGGTTATTCACTAAAATATAGGTAATCTGTATGGTCCTTTTTAGGAGAAACTTCACATAGGAATTTATTATAATAAAAAAACTTCACTAAGTGCCTACTCATACAATTTTCTTTGTTCATGATGTATTCAGTCTTCAATAAAATAGTTTATATTAATGTGGATATAAAGAATTATATCTTTGTGTCAAGTGATGTAAGTATATAAACTTTAGTTTCTTTTGTAACTATGCCAGTTTATGTATAACAGCCACCAGAACCATTTTTAGCATATTCCAGATATTTCACCTGTTATTTTTGTTATTACTAATTTCATCAAAGGCCTGTGATGATACAATTTTCAGTTTTCAGTATTGTTTTAATGTACTAGTACATTCACTTTTGTAAAGCTGCTCAAAAGGACCCATCATCTTCCAGGTCAGTGATAATCTCCAAACCTACTGATTTTAGGCGCCTGTGGTGGAGATGCTTATTACTACTGGTATTTAGTTTGTTATGTACTTAGTCTCAGCATATTGGTTTTGTTTTAATCATAAACTCTTTATTTTGATTCAGTTTTAGAGAGAATGCTCCTTTTCAGTAAGACTCAGATATGAACAATACTCTAATATTATTATTGTTATTTTTTAAAGATTTTATTTATTTATCTTTAGAGGGGAAGGGAAGGAGAGAGGGAGAGAAACATCAATGTACGGCTGCCTCTTGTGAGTCCCCTGCTGGGAACTGGCCTGCAACCCGGGCATGTGCCCTGACTGGTACTCGAACGGAGATACTCTGGTTCACGGGCCCGCGCTCAATCCACTGAGCTACACCAGCCAGGGCTAATATTATTATTTATTTCCACATGGCATTTATCTCTTATATAAATCTAACTTAGCAATTTCTTTGCATACTGTTATAAACCCCTGGTTTCCAGCTGGCTTGCCAGGGGGTCAAAATGCCTGTGACTTGGTTAGAATGAAGGATTCCCCCACTTTTCCTATTGCTTATTAATGTACAATGAAAGGTCACAATGACACAATGTCCTCAAATTCTTGCTTTAAATGAATCTCACATTAAAAGAATCAAAGTGATATTGTGAATAATTGTGGACTAAAGCTCAGCTTCTTCTGTGTCACACAGCAATGGCACATCATTAAACATTCAGTCTTGTCTCATCCTGGGAGATGGCCAGACTGTGTGGTGGCTCCCTCCTCACTGACACAACTGCAGTCCAAGAGTTGCTAAGTTACATCAGTGGCCCTGACAAAGCTGTGCACTGACTGGCTTTCAAGGACCAGGGACTGAAACACATAAAACTTCTATGGCCATGTAGGCCTCTCACACGGGCTGCCCAGTCCCCGCAGAGAAGAGCGGACCATGTGGTAGAGGGTGTTAAGACACCACTGCGTAGGATGGACCTGTGTTCTGAGGGCCTGGTGAATGGCACTACCGGGCATGTCGGAGCTGGGAGAACAGCATTTACATGAACTCTTCAGTAGGGCATTCCTGGGTCCCAAATGGAATTCATCCAGCTGACGAAGTTCAAATGTAATGAGTATTGGATAAATTGTCAAGCTGGATGAACACAAAGGCCTACCAGATTACACACTAATTTTATTCTCTAGCTGGCTGTGAATTATTGAATAGGTTGACATTTTCTTCAACTTGTTGGCCACTCAGGAGTACAGAAAATGGTTTGAGATATCTCTTTGCTCGCATTGTCTTCTCTCAGATATTTGTAACTTTAAATTTTTAGCTATAAATCTGTCACACACGGTGAATGTAAACTAGGCTAAATAATAATGTTTTGTTCATCCAATTTCCTTGGACAGTTTAAAGCATTCACTAGAAGTCTTCCAGCTCTCAGAAACAGGGAAATTTTAGCTGTGGGTAAAGCAACGCTCTTTGCTTTTGGGCCAGTGACTACTAAGTTAATGTTTAAGCTGTCTTTAAATTTCCAAATACGAATGACACGTGTGGTTGAAAGAAGATTTCTTTTTCACGTGACCATATGGGATTTCTACTTCAGGAAGGCTTACCTGATCCTACCCTTGAGCAAATCACCCACCAGCACCGAGCCATACATTGCCTGGGCTTGTGTAGTTCTAGCTGGGCTCTAAGACTTTTGCCTCATCTAGTAAAGCAATTGATCTTGTTAGTTTTTGAAGATAGGCTCATTTACAAGATTGAAATATTAGATGATGATATAACCCTAAACTGAAAGTAGAAGTATATTTCCCCTTCCTTATTTCAGACAGAAGTGGACCTGAGCTGCTGCAACCATGGGATGTTTGTTATTGCAACAAAGGAAGCAAAAGAGAAGGGGAGGGATCTGTGCAGAGAAGCACCATGTTCAGGTAATAGACTGCAAATGGCTCTTTGCTGCTTCAACACGTTGGTGACTCATAAAACGTCTCTCATAGCTCTGGGAAAAATGGAGATACAAACCAGCAAATTTAGATTCGGAGATCAGACGGGATCAGGCGTGTTCAGGGTGGTATGGCCGTAGACAAAACCAGCAAATTTAGAAATCAGCAAGGTGATTCCTGCTGAATGAGTAGCCATTATGCATGCAAAATGGAATGGAAGAAAAACAACTTTAGAAACTTAGTTAACTTTTGTACTAGATATGAAATATTCGGGCAGTCACTTAGAAGCTGAAGTCCCTTAACATGGTTTTGAAGGCCATCAGAGACTTGGACCTTGGTGGTGGCCTCTCTGGACTCATTTCTGGCCACACCCATCTGGCATTCCATGCTTATCTTACTTTCTCCAGTACTGCCTGCACTCTCCTCTCCAGGCCTGTTCCTGGGTGAACACATTCTTTTCTGACTCCTCAAGTTCAAGTTAAGTTGTCTCCTATGTCTCCCCTAATAATTTACCCTATCATTAGTTTTAGCATACTGCATTTTATTCCATTTTTGAGTTTACCCACCTGCTAGGCTGCAAACTCTGGCATACCTGTCCCTTTCACCATTTTATCCTGAATGCCTGGCACTTAGAAGTCCTTTGATCAATGTTTGTTGAATGAATGTGTTCACTGAGGACGCATTAACTTATTTCTACTTTAAAGTTTACAAAGGCTTAATACAGAATCAAATCTCAGGTGGCATACTTGATTGTTCAAACCTTCAGGAAGTTCAGTCTCTGGATCCCTCCGTGGGGCTGCACAGAACCATAGAGTTTTATATGTGACCCAGAAAATGGCTGAAAGGACTCCGGGGTTTTTCTGGTCTTGCTTCTAGTACAAGCCTGCAGAAGTCCCACCTGTCTCTGCTCTTGGGCTATACAGGGATTTGGGAGGCTGAGCTCCTTCTGAGTAGACCCTAAGGAAAGCTCAGCCTTCCTACTTACATATTCAAAGCACTTTGCTTTAAAGCTGATCATGGCCTCATCTCCTCCAAGTCTCTCACTTAGTTATGATGTAAAAAAAATCTCAGGGAAATCTTACCTCCCCAGTCCCATTCCCTCTCTCCCTCAAATAATACCTCACTTTTATTGGTACTTAGCTTTATCTCTTAAAGTAGGAGGGGTCTTAGAATAACAATAGTTGGGAGAAAAATCTCTCTGAGCCCCATAAATCTTGGGCAAGAAACACAAAGGGCATGAATAACCAGTGAGAAATGGGAAGTGGAAGGAAAAATACTGAGAGCAAAAGTGCAAAATAATTTCAAACAATGATGGCAATTAAAAGATCCTGCTTCCTCTTTTCAAACCCAGGGGATGCTCTGAACCACATGGTCCGGGATGTAAGTAATGTTAGACACGGGGTCAAAGATCATGCAGATATGCACAGATCGGAACCACTTTCCTTGGGGATAAGCAGAGCACCAATTTCTAGAAAGGAACATCTAGAGATTAAAACTCCAAACCCACTCATTTCATTCCAAGATAGTTCCTTATCTTCGAGTTGCTCATATAACAATAATAAAATAATAAATAATAATACAAGAATAAACATGGTGTTTTCTGTACTCACAACAGTAGATCTACTTTTACCATACCCTGTATACATATATATGAAAACTCTATATAATTACACATTATAATGTAAGATATTAAATGTAATTATATGATTTAATAATTATATAGTATTATACTTATGTTTCAATATATATTATATGTTATATATGTAGTATATAATATATGTACAATTATATACTATAGTTACATGAACAGGCAATGTGTACTGTGTGTTATATATTATCTATGTACACATACATGCATCTACTTATATGATAAGCTTATATGCAATAACCTTAAGAATGGTTATTCTAAGAGGAGACAGAAATTATAGGACAAAATTAAGAGGGGTGATGTATCCTGAGGACAGCATGGTATCTGTCCTGTAGATTGTTCCCTAGTGCGAGGCGTGAAACGAGAGGCCTGTAGAAATCGGGTAAACAGCAACTAAAATCTCCGTATCATTAATATCAGCTGTGGGGTAGTCATTGCATCAACCGCTTGGCACCAGCAGAATCTGGCCACAGTAAAAGGACAAGCCTGCTGCCTCAGAGGGGCCAGGAGATGGTCTCCCTGGCTGAGACCCCGGTGCCCTCCATCATGTGGTCAGCCACAGTCGTTTTGCTTTTGCTCTGACAGAAATGGGCAATTCCCCATTTACTCAATACTTATTGACTATCTTCATGAATTAAGGAACTTGGCCAAACTCTGAGGATACAGGAGGGAGAAAAACTCATGGAGTGTCATGGAGTTTACAGACCAACCAATGCAGAGCAGGAAAAAAAGTCAGTTTCTACTCGGTAGCCAGAAGAATACAGTAGGGGCACATATGATATACATCCTGGAAACGCAGGCACGTTTGGGAGACCGTAAAGGGCCCGCTGGCCCAGAGCAGGGGTGACAGCTCCGGAGAACTGCTGTCTGTCTGCTGTGCGTGCGTCTCTGTGGATCCTCAGTCTGGCGTGGCCAGCAAAACGTGGAGAACATTTTATGGCATCTAATGTAACTATATAGGAATCCAAATTTAGCTCTCAACTTTGAAAACAAGGCTTTTCATTTTGTTGCTTTCACGTCATGCGTTTAACTCAGAGACACTCTTATCTGAGGCTTCATTATGCTTTTAGACAAAGTAAATTCTAACAACCATTGCTATTCCATCTGGGCCCCAGACCTGCCACATTGCTTGGTGTATCTCTCAGAATCTGCAGAGAGATTCCTTTCCACGTTGCAGTCCTTTCCGATGAGAATTGTCTTAGAGTTATACAGTTATGCGTTTGACTCCCAGCCCCACCCTTTACTTAGGCCATTTGTAATTTCCCTAACGCAATTTCTTCTAAAAGAGGAGTAAAAGCAGCCTCGTAGGATTGTTGAGCTTAAATAAATTGTATATGCTAAGTGTCTTGTATAAGGGAGGATTCATAGGTGTTTAGTAAATTGCCTCCTTTGATTTCTGGCCTTCTCATTATTTCCCATGTAGCGATGTCAACTGTGGCAAGAAATCCTTCCTGCCCTCCCTAATCATTGCTGAACACGGAGGAAAATACCTTTGAGTCCACCCAGGATGTTTACACAATGCTCTTGAGCCAGAAGTACAAAGAAGTACACATACCAGAGAAGCACTGCTACTCTCTCATGGTTAGTTCTTTGGGATCATTTATAGACAAAATGTGTGTATCTGTTTTATGTGTATGTGTGTACAGGATATATAGCAATTAAAAAAAAAACTAATTTCACTTTTGCAGCCAGCAGACTTCTGTTACCTTTTTCCTCTTTTCTATTTCTTTTATTTTATCAGAGCTCTACTATGAAATATGGTGAACTGTGTATTTTTGTATTGTAAGAATCCCATCACTCACTTTTTAAAAAGTATTCTTTTTTAGACTTGTGTCTAGAGAACTTGCTGTAACATTCCTAGAGGATGTAATATATTTTGATGATAAAATACCACTCAGGATGTTTGTATTAATTTATTATTATTTTTGTCATTGGAGACTTATCTTTTAGTTGCAATATTTGTACCAACCTGTGGTATAAAAATGTTGTCTGTCATTTTCTTCTGTTCATTCTTCAAATCAGAAAAATAAAAGTGAAAAATTCCTTGGTGCCTTGCACGGTTTTCATCCAGGAATTCCATGATGCCTTCATCCAATATTTAAACTCTAAAAGATTTCTTTTTAAAAGACTCTTTCATTCATTGATATTGTTTTCCATGGTAAATATAGTATAAGCCTCTTCAGTTTATTTCTGACAATTTTCAGAAATTGGATTGAGTCACAGAGGAAATATGTCAGCAAGAGGCTGACATACTTGAGTACTGCTTCTATTTATTCTGTTCTATTATTCCTGATGTGCAGTCTACATCCCAGCAGAATTCGACAGTAAATACTGGAAGGAAAGGAGCTGATCTCACTAGCTCCTATCTTCCCTGGGTATAGTGGGTGATCAGTTGCTGAATGAGTAGGGCTAAATTGATACTTTTTTTAGAGGAAATGGTTGCTCTGGCTGTCAATACATCAAAATATTTATTCTATTTTTCTGTAAAAATTCTCTTTCTGATCCTTTTCTTCTGGAATTGACTTAAAGTGTTTTTGATACTTGTGATACTTCCAGTTTTGTTTACCCTATTCAGTTCTGGTTTTGAGTGTGTCCCATAATCGATAAAGGAGAGCTTGAAAGAATACATAAAATTCAAGACATGGCAAACTTGGCAGAGCCCCAGGTGCCCCTGGACTCAGAGGCCCACATACCTGCTCAATATAGTCCATATGTTTACCAGGCTGAAGGGATGGGCAGTGTCTAAAATCCGACTCCTGCTTCGTATACCCTGGCACAGGCCGTGTCTGCCTGCAAGGAAGGGCATAGTTTTCTAATTCCCAGGAAGACATCATCAGGAACTGTTTCCTCCTCTGGGAAGTGGATAAAAGTTAGTGTAGATCCCCTGACTCAGTGTCTGGTTGGGCAATTCTCCTGCTTTGTTTTTCTTCAGAAAGGTATTGGCTGTTCTAGGCTCTTCACTCTGGCTGAAGTCTGTTAAAACAATCTTGCTGAGGTTTCCATTGGATTTGCTGTGTTCTTTATTACTTCATGGAGAACTGGCATCTTTTTTACATTTAACCTCATCAATTAATATGCCCTATTTATTTGTGCCTTATTAGTGCCTTTTAATATAGTTTAGTAATTTCTTCATAAGGTTTTGAAAATATTTTGTTAGATGTATTTCCAAGTTTTCTCTTTCTCATTTTTCATACACACAAACACACATAAAATTATATTTTATAATGGTTCCTGATACTTAGCAACACCATTTTTGTATATTGAACATATGTATTCATTTTACATATGAATATACTTTTCGTATACTTATTGTATATTCACAACCCAGTTCAAAACTGTGGAGGGTCTGTCCCACCTTGTGGTGTGTAAGAACTTTCAAAAGATTAAGGCTGCTTGTTTTTTGTCACATGTATTGCAAATTTTTTTTCAGGTTGCCATTTGCTTTTGTTTCATTAATTTTTTTCTTTGACTGCAAATAATTTGAATTTTTATGGAATCACATATATCAATCCTCTGTTTTCTTTCTTTTTATGTTTTTTATACCAAGGTTAAATAGCTATTAATCTATAGTATTCCTTTTTAAAGTTATTTTCATTTAACTTTTTTATCTACCTGGAATTTGTGTTGGAGGTTGCTATATTTAGCAATGTCCATTTTATCTTTTTCTCCCCAGAAAGTTAGCCAGGTGCTCTGGCAACATTTTATTCTGCACAAAACACTACCTCTATCATCAATGTATGTCTGTATCCTTCCTTTTCAGTCTTGTCTATGATCTGAAGAGTCAATGAGTCTTGGACTTAAGTCCATCAATTAAATGTTTTTGAAAGCTGGGAGGATGCTTTGACTTACTGCTGCAGCAGTGCGAGGTTGAAAACAGACCATAAATGGACAACAGATGGATGAATGAATTGAGGAAAAGAAGAGGCACCTTTTTACCTAGATTTAGTTTTCTTGGAGCTAAAGCTAGGTTTTGACTTTTTGCAAGATAATAATCTGGTAGATTGGGAAGGAGAAAGCAATGCAGAGGAACTTTGGGAAGCAGGCATGAAAGGGACAATTGCTGGGAGTGCTTGAGACACTGATTGGTTAGTCAGAAGTTGAAACGTGTTTAGAAACCAATAAGGAAGGGACATACTGCAAGTATGATAATGATGAGAAAACTCAGTGTTTTATGTGTTGTTTTCATTATGGAAAATGTTATGCAGTGGATATAGTATAGTGGACCACATGAACCTATCACCTATCTCTTTTTTTAAAAAAAGATTTTATTTATTTTCAGAGAGAGCGAAAGGGAGAGAAAGAAGCATCAATGTGTGGTTGCCTCTCACGTGCCCTCTGCTGGGGACCTGGCCCAAAACCCAGGCATGTGCCCTGATTGGGAATTGAACCAGTGACCCTTCAATTCGCAGGCCAGCGCTCAATCCACGGAGCCACACCAGCCAAGGCCCCAGCACCTACCTTCACCAATTATCAGTTCAAAATTTGGTTTTGCTTTATCTCTATAATTTCTCATCTCACCCATGTTCCCCCCACTGGATTACTTTCAAGCAAATCCTAACCATTCTATCATTCCAACTACAAATGTTTTTAAATGAGTCTGTAAACAACAACAAAAAGAAGTCTTTATGACAAAAAACCCCCAAACAACCCACATTCACTCTGTCCAGGTTTAATTTCAGTCTGCAATCTCACCAACCTCATGTATTGAGGAAGCCATTTTGGCTCAATTTGTCTTTCGGAGAACTGCCTGGGTTTGGCACGGGCCTCAGCCTCCCTGTGTGACCCCCAAAACGCTCCTCTATCAACTCTCAATCCCCATGTGCTCATTAGTAAAAAAAGATAAGTAAGCTGTCTTATGCATTTCATATTTGCCATGCTGATGAGGTAATAGAATTGAAAACAAACCACTTAAAAAATGTGAAATACTAAAGTTTCCAGTGCAACCCTCTATTTTGTAAAAGACCCTCATGACAAATCATCTGCAGGCAATGATGTCTTTGCTTCGTCTTGTGTACAGTGTTTTCTTGTTGGGTTCTCTTTCTGAAAAAAACGCATTGCTTTCCTACTGTTTTTCTTTGAACTTTAGGGTTATAGAGGCTCACATTCAGGAGTCATTTTTCATACCAAGAGAACAGTGTTTCGGTTTGTGTTCTTCACCTTCTCATTTCAGGTTGCCCTGTGTTTCTCTTGTGCCCCCCCAAAATCAGGTTTCTATTGAGTGCAAACTCGAATTTTCAAAAGTTAATTGTAGTGGCCTTTTGGCCATCAGAACTTCAAATAACAGGAAAGAAAACGATTTCCTTTCTTGCAAATGGCCACAGTAACCGCAGGAAGGTATTATTTATTTCGATGGGTACATTTTGATGGCAAAATTCTCTCTCCATCCTTGAGAAATTACTCATCTTCCTATAGAGGGAACTCTAAAGAGAATGTTTTCCAAAAAGGGGCCAACTGGGCGGTGTCCTCTTTTCCCAACGCCCAGATTTCTATTCTTGGATTGGGAGATAGGAGGCGGCTTTATTTTTCCCTCTTCCTAGTTCCCAGACCTTCCTCGGGGCTGAGGGAGCCCAGGCTGCCTGGTCCCAGCGGGTGGCCAGCCGAGCGGCGAACTGCGAGCCTCCTCCCGCTGCTGCAGGGCTCCAGGCCTGGGGACTCCGCACGGAGTCCGCTGAGTCAGTGTCTTCCCGCGCGCCTCCCGGGAGACTGGGAAACTGGGATCCCGTCGGCCTGAGTGCCTGCGGGGGGGCCACGGCCACAGGCACAGCCACGGCCACAGTCAGGGCCACCCGGACCGGCCGGCCGTGCTCAAGCTGCGTCCCTGCCGCTCGCCACCGATCCGCAAGGCGCCTTGCCTTGCCTTGCTTTGGCGAGCCTCTCGCAGGCCATTGAGCTAATTCTTGCGGCCTGGGTGGGGGAGGAGGAAGCAGAGGAGGAGGGCCAAGGGAGGGCAGGGCAGTGCAGGGTGGAGAGCCACCGCCTTCCTCATAAACAGGCGGGCGTGGGTGCGCATGGGGCGTGCGGGTAGCGGGGGCTGTGGGCGGTGAGCTGCGCTTGCTGGCCCGGAGCAGTGGCCAGCACCGCTGTCCCTTCCTGGATCAGCCAACCTTGGTGCGGGAGGGGCGGCCTGTTGGGAGCAGGGTCCATCATGGCCAGCGGCAGCTGTCAGGGGTGCGAAGAAGAGGACGAGGAAACTTTGAAGAAGTTGATAGTCAGGCTGAACAATCTCCAGGAAGGAAAACAGATAGAGACGCTGGTCCAAATCCTGGAGGACATGCTGGTGTTTACCTACGCTGACCATGGTAATCATTTGCAAAGAAAATGTTCCTTTATTTACACCCCCCCCCCCCCCCGCCCCCCCCCCCGCACCCCCCTCCCCGCCCCCCACGCCTCTTGGCAAACTTTCTCTGCTGCTCTTTGCACAAACCTGCACTCTTGGGAAGCCACAGACTCGACTCCTTAGCGCAGAAAGGAGATGAGAATTCTAGGAAGGGCTTGCGCTTACTTTTGCTCTCTCCCCCATTTTCAGACTTCCAGGGGTTGCCACGGTGAATGGTGATTTTGCTCTCTCCCCTTGTCCCCTTCTTTTCCAGCCTCCAAGTTATTTCAAGGCAAAAATGTCCACGTGCCTCTGTTGATCGTCTTGGACTCGTATATGAGAGTCGCTAGTGTGCAGCAGGTAAAGGAGTGATCATTTCGCCCATTTCCCCTTCTTGGAATTTGATGTTTTTTTTTTGTTTGTTTTGTTTTTGGTCAATGTTATATACTCAGAGTTCTGAGTCATTTGCGAGATTTAGCTTGACTCTGACTGTGATTTTAAGATGGAAATGCTGTCATGTCCATCAGAAGTTAATGGTATAAAAGGACTCCCTAACTCTGCTCCCTAATTGTCTGTGAAAATAAGTTTATGTGATTGTCTGACAATGTGGATTGTGGTAGGAGGTGAATAATAATGGGATGAGGTTTAGTTCTGTGATCGGCTACATGAGTTCATCAGTATTCAAATTATTCTAACAATCTTTCCAATGTACAGCATACTGTACAGATGACACCATTGTGAATAGTTTGTGAAAGGGGAATCATTTACAGTAATAAAATTAATAATCAAATTAATAAAACAAAATAACTTGCAAACTTTCATAGGGTTAAGGGTTTTTCTCCCCAATCTGAAGACGGATTTCTAGCTTTCTTTAGTTGTAGTATATGCCTTGTATTATACAAAGAAAGTAACATTTTATGATTTGTCTATCAGTTTAAATTTATACTTTTCAACTGTTCCCATATAAAAATGAACGCGGAAGTGAAACATAGAACCTATACTGTAGGAAACCCAGAAATTTGCTAAATATTTTGAAAAGGAGCCCCAAGAAGATAACTAAGGATGATTTATAGTCAGAACAAAAGTACTGCTTAACTCGCCATTTTCCTTTGTAAATTTTGGGATTTAGAGGACTGAGATCAGTGTTGTCCTTTTGCAAGTTAAGGTCCTGAAGGGAAAGAGAACTGAACTTTGAACTCTACCGAGGTGCAGTCTTAATACCTACTTTCCAGGCTAGACCGATGTAAGAATTATCTGGATCTCTAAATCTGTGTCCATTTTATCTTTGGTCTTATCTCAGTATCCAGCTAGTGCAGACTGAGTGAACCATTTACCTAGCTTCTTTTATATAAGGACTTTTTCATCTGGGATAAATGCTTGCTTTTATTTTACTTCGACTGAAACATTTACCATCTGATTGTTGATTTTCAGGCTGTTAGCAAACAAAACTGTGAAAAGATGGAGGCAGGATGAAGACATTGTTCTTTTTAGCATCCAGTGTCTGAACTTTGTCCATGAAATATGAGTCACTTTTCAGTGTCGGCCCACTGTGCTTTCCGTTCACATTATCCCCTCTCACTTGCCTCTGCTTTCTTTGGCGTTCAAAAGTCCTCACCTGGCACCCTCCACTCCTTGGATTCTGTGCTTGATGGAGCCACCCCTGCTGGGTGCCACTAGACCCATTGGACCCTGGGTGGGCTTTGGTCTGCAGGGTCCTGAAGAGACAGTGCTAGACTTGAGAACCAAGGGGAGCCTGGAACATGCCCGCCACCTAGCTCTTCCTTTTAGGAACTGCCTAATCCTGGGCATGTTTGTCAGGAGTGGTTATGAATATCACTCAATACCCTTTTCCAGTGGGTACCAGAGACAAAGTGTGTGAGAAAATAAGGAATTGTTGTCTGACTTGGTAAATCAATGGAATAAAATGATTAGATTTAGCATATTAATCTGCAGAGGGCATTATATTCTATCATTTGATTTTCACTGCTTTATCACTGGCTAGTTTTTCCTCCAAGTGGCTCATTTAGGATCACACAACCAGTGACACAGTCAGGACGCAAGTCTTCACACACTTAGGAATCACTCTTTATTGTAGAGTCCTCTAGCTGCCTGAAAGCACAAGCTTTTCATGCAAGTAAAAAGCACGTCAGTTTGGTGCAAATGTTGTGGCCAGGCCAGGCACAATACTGTTATCAATTTTAATTGTCACCTATGTTATCAATTGGCTGTAGATAGGGATTTCTCACTGACATTTTAATAATTCACTTAAAAGAAAGTAGGGTTTTTTTCCTTCACATTTCTTCATATCACTGGTATAATTAGTACAGATATTCATTCATGCTTTGTATGTTGGATTAGCTGAAAGTGCTAAGTGAAAAGCTTTTAATGGCGAGTTTAAGGAGTTCAGGTAAACTGCTCTCGAAAAGGAAATATTAACATTTGTTTCCAGACTTCATTTAACGTGATAGTCCAGACTCTGAATTTTTATTTTTGAGGTCTTTTCATATTTTATTCACGCTCCTTAAAAAGTGACAATCTTTAGAGAATTGGTCGCTAGCCAGCCGCCCTATTACTTCTCCTTTCCTGCCAGTCCTCTGACCATTTCTCTGTGCTTCTCGTTTTCACATCACTTCTTTTTACCCACACGGTTTCAAACTTCGGAGTAAGGGAGCAAACTGAATGAAGGTGACGAAAATTTTCTTTAACCCCCTTAACTCTTTTTCCGTTGTGCATTAGTTAGATCCCTGAGTTTACAGAATAGTTATACTACAGTGAAAATGACCAATTTGTGTTGTAACTGCTCAGGATGGGAGACTTTCTTCTTTGAAAGATAAGCTTTTCATTGGATAGATGAATGGATCCGTTGCTATCTCTGCTTCAGTGCCAGCAGTTCCACAATATTTAATCATAGATGCCCCAGTTGTCTCAATCTCTGCAAAGCAATTTCTGATGCTGCTGCTTCACCAACCGAAACAAAGGAGGTTTTCTCCCTGAGAAAGCCATGTAGTTACAGAAATGAATATAGCATCCTATGTGACTTACGGTAAATTTCCCACTGGAAGCTGTTTCAAATGTTATTTCTTAAATAGTTAGGGAAAAAAAGTCTCAAGTGTGTTTGGTGAAAGCACAAAAATAGGCCAGTTTCTGTGACAGCTGGATTGTCAATGTCTCTTCAGCGTATGTGGAGGAGGGGGTCCTGCTAAAATATAGAAAAAGTAGCTGTCAGAAATTGCTGCCTTGTCAAGCAGTTTGAGAGTATGTAAAAGGAAGTAAAGCAATTCATGCTTAATCCAGAAAAGATCTAGAAATGATATTGTAAAGAGATCTTGTATAATTATTTTTATCTTGTGGAATCCACCTCATTTCTGTAAACAAATAAGAAACTTGTGCCATTATTCCTTATTGGATGCACAGAAATGTCTCATCTTGTCATTCAGTCCTCTGCATCACTCAATTCCACTTATGTATGCAGGTTAGAATGAAGATCATTTAAAAAGCATGGATGGACCTGGAGAGCATTATGCTAAGCGGAATAAGCCAGTCAAAGAAAGACAAATACCATATGACTTCACTCATATGTGGACTCTAATGAACAGAACGAGCTAACAAGTAGAGACAGATTCATAGATACAGAGCAGGAGGACAACTGTCAGGGAAGGAGGTTGAGGGGCTGGGTGGGAAGGTAGAGGGATTGAGAAAAAATTCATGGGCATGGACAACAGTGTGGTGATTGCTTGGGAGAGGGAGGGCTAGCGGAGGTGGAGGAGGGTTAAGGGGGCAGATACAAATTTGTTAACATCTGCCATCCCAATAAATTCAATAAGAAGGAAAAAAACACCCAAAATAAAGGCATCAGTAAGATAATATTTTGTTTGAAATGTGAAAGCACCCAGGGACATTTTTAAAAAAAGATTTTATTTATTGAATTTTAGATAGAGACAAAGGGAGGGAAAAAGAGAAGGAGAGAAACATCAATGTGTAATTGATTGGTGGCCTCGCTCTCACACTCTCAACCAGGGACTTGGCCTGCAACTCCGGGCATGTGCCCTGACGGAATCCAACCACTGGTGAACTGTTAGTTTGCGGGGTGGCACCCAGCCCACTGAGCCACAGCAGTCAGGGCAAGCCTAGGGACATTTTTGGTGTCTACAGCTCATCAGCTCATTTTTAGGTGTTCTAAAGAAATCTAGAGAGGTTCTTTGAGAAATTCCGTCATCTCTATGTTACGATGCCTTTCTCTTTTTTGAGTAACAGATGTTACATTGTCATCAGACGATGAAGCTTTTTCCCCTGCCAGTATCTCTAGGCCTGTTACCTGGGAAGTAGTCTTTCCTGATAATTTACTCTGCCATAAAAATCTTTAATTTCCCCTAATCCTCCATTCCAAACCACTTCATTTTGTCCTGTTATTAAAATTTTACATCTGTAGAACTTCTTCTAGATGTTCTACTTCTTGTAGTTTGTGACTTAAATAATACTTGTGACTTAAGGCCCAAGTACAGACTTTCTTGCTTTTTGTAATCTTGGTGTGTCCTTGAAAAGTATTTATTGTGCTTGATTTTCTCTATAATTAGACAGTGGACACATCTATTTCCTTCATCATTCAGAAATACGTTGTAATAGTTTTTGTGTGACCTTCTGGTATGATTTTTGGAGCAGGATGTATTTTAAGTACATGGCTTTTCTCAGGAAGCATTTTAGGTTATCATTTTGTTTTAAAATAACCATTTAAAAGTAGTCACCTGTTCTTCTAAGAATGAAGATGTTCATGTTTGACTGAAAATGTTCCATTAGCATGTTTTAAAAATGTGAACGTTTGGCTTTCGTGCTTTCAGGTGGGTTGGTCACTTCTATGCAAATTAATTGAAATCTGCCCAAATACATTGCAAAGCTTGATGGGACCCCAGGATATTGGACACGATTGGGAAGTCCTCGGTGTTCACCAGTGAGTATGACAGATGTGTCAAACCAGCTGTGTTAAATATTTCTCTATGCAAATGACCACCATTTTCTTGATATATTATATTTGTAACCCAAGTCAGTCTATTAAAATTCTATAAATACAAGGATATTTTTTATGGCTTGATCTATATTTATAGACAGCTTTCAACTCAGAAGTATATTATCTATTTGAATTAGCAGACTAATATTTGAGGTAAAATGTCAGGTGATATTATTTAAAAATATAAACAATACAGTTATTTGAATGATTAAGTTGTAGATTTTTTGATGACTACTTATGAATTCAAACCAATAAGTATCTTTTTTAAACTTTTTTTTAAAACATAGTTTATTTATTCATTTTTAGAGACAGGAAGGGAAGGAGAAAGAGAGGGAGAGAAACATCAGTCTGTGGTTGCCTCTCACATGGCCCCCACTGGGGACCTGGCCCGCAACCCAGGCATGTGCCCTGACCGGGAATCAAATCAGTGCCCCTTTGGTTCACAGCCCGTGCTCAATCTGCTCAATCCACTGAGCTACACCGGCCAGGGCTTTTTTTTTTTACTTTTTCATTGTATAACTGATATAAACCACTAGTTCTTAAAAAATATGGGAACTAAAAAAGTTCGTTCAGTAAATGGCAATTTAGAACTTTATCCTTTACTCTAAGACATACATTTATGTATATTTATATATATATATGTGTGTGTGTGTATGTATGTATATATGTGTGTGTGTATGTGTGTGTGTATATATATATATATATATATATATATATATAATGAGCTTAAAGCATGGCTTTTAAAATGAATAGAAAAGAAGAAATTCAAGTACACCTGCAGCCAAATCTCAACAGCTATTTTACAGCTATGTTACTGCAGTTTGCATCAGAATGACTTCGTAGATGAGACCACATCTTTAGCCATAATTAGTTAAGAAAAAATTTTCTGAAGAAAAATCTGTGTCTAGGAAAACTCTTTTTGGATAATTTTGTTTTTCTTTGACATTTAAAAACTATCTTCTCTCAGTCACTTCAGTGTTCTTTATACCTCATGTGACTTTCCTTTAATGCAGAGGAGTGAATACATATTTTTCCCCATGGCATATTACTTGTGAAAAATGTAAAAATGCAAAAGGAAACTTTACATCTTTGTGTTGTTTATTGGTATCAGCTACAGCTGCAGATTTAGACAAATGAGAGCTATTTGTTCACAGGTGAGCACATCCGTCCATATACATTTTCCCATTGTCCTTAAATGTCTTCCTGTTTTTTCAGTTTCTGTTATCTAAAAAGTGCATTCGAAAGAGACATATTTACAATTAATGTATGTTCTCGCCTTTGAACTAATCTCTGAAATTCTACCAGTTTTAAAGTATTCAGCATTTAATGAGGAATTATGCAAAATAGACCCGTAATTAGTAATTTTAACATTATCTGTCCCTTACTTGGTTGAGAATTTCCAAAGTCCCTAAAGATGAGCAATTTATGACCTTAGGAGTGTTGGAAAATGCATCCAGTCGTATTCTAGTACAAACCATCTGTTCAAATTAAATTATACCAACATTTCTGTAAGGAGTCTCATTTACTCATTCACCCAGTCACTCATTTGACCATTCATTCATTTGCCCTTCATTCATCAGTTGTTCATTACCCCCTACTTTAGGCCAGAAGTAGTGTGAACAAGATAGAAATCTGCTGTCTCCAGTGGAACATACTAGATTATTCCCAACAAAAAATTTACTGTGAAACATCTCTTCCTATATTTAAGGACCCCATCCCACCCAAGGCTTAGAGTACTGAAGAAGTTTCTTGGGTAGTGACGTTAGGAATAGAGGGAATGGTTCAGGAAGAGGCAGGGGTAGCGTGGGGAGGAGGAGAATCCACAGACTGTTGAAGGATGGGATGTCTAAATGGAGCTGTGGGTGTGACTTACCGATGCAGAGCCAAACAGCATGGGGTCAGAATGGACTAAAGATTGTATAGTTTGGAATTGGTAACTCAGAGACTCAAATTGAATGAATACTACTTGAATACTTACTATTGATATACTAGGTTCACTTTCTATTGTAGAATATTAGCATTTTTTTCAAAAATAATAAAATTTAATAATTTAAATATTCAATGGTTCTTAATTTACATATACAAACTAACATCTTTATGACATTTCTCTATATTTCAATATACCAATAGGCATTGCAGATAATTTATAAGTTTATATCACATACAGAAATGGGCTTGATCTCTTGATGCATATAGCTCTTTATGATATTTTAGACATAGAGTTTGGTGAAAATTGTTAATAATTAAAATTAAATATTTTGAGGAAGAAGTTATAACTTTATATTGAAGCTCATGATCATTCCCTATTGATTGTCATGGGCCTGGCTCAGGTTTACAGAAAGAAAAAGTGCTTGAGTGTCAACCTAGGGTGTGAAATACAATGAGACGGATAAAAGGTAGGTGAGTAAAACACAATATCTAAAAAACCAAAAGTCTAGGTATTGTATTTCACTGATCTCGAAGTCTCTTTTTAATTACAGACTGATTATTAAAATGCTTACAGTTCACAATGCCAGTAGAAACCTGTCAACGGTTGGACTGAAGGCCTTAGATCTCCTTCTAACTTCGGGTAATATACACACACATATTTTTAATGTTGACTCATATTTAAAAAATACTTTAATCCATCTTCTGTGTTTTAACATTGTTTTAAAGTATAGTAGCATAATAATAACCTAAATATTGATGGTTCCCCAAATTCTTTGTTTCCATTTTCTCTCATCTCTTTTAACTTTTCCTGCCCCAAATCCCACCTAATATTTTGGCCTTTAAATATCCCCGTACATACTACTACAGACAGACGTGTATTTCTAGCCCAGCTGTACTCCCCAAATCTGCTCCCACATCTTCTATTCCTATTAGCTGCTTGTTCTTACATGTCCTTATCATTATTATAACTTTTTTCATTGTATCTTTAATGTGCTTTCTATCATATAGTATATTTTCTAGGGTATAACATAAAAGTAGTATTTAAATAATATATAGCATTACTTCTTTTAAAAAGATTTTATTTTTTTAAATTTATTTTTAGAGAGAGCACATGCCCTGGAATCAACCCAGTGGCCTTTCGCTTTGTGGAATGACGATCAACCCAGTGAGACACACTGGTCAGGGCTATAGCATTATTTCTTGAGTGCTTGATAGATACTGTGCTTCACTGGTAAAATCCTTCACATGGATTTAGAAACATAATCTTTAAAAAGTCCCTTGAGATGGGTACTTTATCTCAGTTTCTAGGAGAGGAACACTGAAGTACAGAGAGGTTGCCTCAGCCAGTAAGTAGTAGAACCGGGGTCTGATCTCACATGTCAGGTTCTTTCTCTGAGGAGACTTCTGGCTGGACTTGAAAACAAAGAACCTTGATATTGTGAAGTAGTTGTGATCACTGGCGTGATGGACACCTGCTGTGATATAAGGTTCCGAGAAGAAAGGCTGCTTACAGGGAAGCTAATCAGGAAGGATAGGGAGGCATTTCCCTCGAAGTGGCGGAGGGTGCTGTAGGTCAAGACAACAGCACGTGCAGACTTGAGAGGCCTCTGAAGATAGTACCATTGGGGCTGGACGTGTGGATTGGCCTCGCTTAGTAATGAAGACCCAATAGGAAAGAGAGAAAGAAGGGAAGAAGATGAAGATCAGAGTAGGAGGGAAAAGAGAAAGAAAGGAGCAGAATGTCCTCACCACGTCACCATAGCCATATATTAAAACATATAACGAAACCTACTAACTAGTCTTAGCCATGATTTATTTTGAACTCATCCTTGGTAGGTTTTTTTTTTTTTGAGCAGGAAGGCAATAGTGGGGTCATTCTCCATTTGGCAGTGGACAGGAAGCTGCTGAGGGTTTATGAATTTTAAGAATCCACCAACAATGGAATAGATTGAAGTCAGCGGTGTGCAGACAGGAAATTTGCCAATGTGTTTCGAGAAGACTAGCTAATCTCAAATTCTTCCATAAAACTTTCACAATTTTGCACTGTTAAGAAAGTTTTTAATGTGTTTTAAAGTTTATTTCAGATACTTATGAAATGTTAATTTATGAATCATTTTTACTGTTTGGCGTATTGGTTAGTTGAATTAATAGTTCCTGGCACTTCCTGTTGTCCTGGAGAACAGTAAGACAGATGAGACAAAATTCCTACAACACAGAAGTTCAGAGTTCAGCATCCCTCTCCAATACTATGTCTTGAAATGAAGAAATGTTGAATATCCGTGTTTTTCAGTATCATGGCTAGTAGCCATACGTGGTTGAACATTTAAAATATGAGAAACTGAAATTTAATTTTATTTAGTTTTAATTAATACAGAGTTTTAAAAAGCTAGATGTGATTAGTGGGTACCAAATCGGACAGCCCAGGCAGAGACGTAGAGAGTATTTAAATAAGCAATTTCAATTTATTAATAGAAGTACTATAACAGATACGTGAAGAAAGCCACCATAGGGAGAAGAACAGCTAAACTCATTTGTGGAAGTTATGAGCATGGACATGAATAAGTTTTAATCCAGCTCTGCCACTTCTTAGTTCTTGGGCCTTGGGCAGTCCCTTGGCTGACTTCTGTCTCAGGTTTCTTCAGTTTTCTTATTTCACAAGTAGGGATGCCCCCCCCCCCCCCCCCCCGTTGTGTGTTTGTGGTGGGTTTACATGTGCTGGAGTGAAGTGCCACAACTGCTGTCTGACGTGTTACGTACTATTCGAAGGTTTGCTGCTCCTACTACCACTTCATTCCAGCAATGCTGTTTTTACTGACAGAGAGGTATGGTTTGTGTTGTTTCTTGAATTATGGTAGAAGTATATTTGCTGTGGGAAAGGGAAGGGGCATTTTCCGCAGCTCACGCCAGTGCAAAGGGTTATCAAAGAAAATGTTTAGTGATCAATAAGGAGTGCAGCCTGTTTGGAGTCAGCAATGCTTGGAGGGATGTGGGGCGTATGAAATAAAGCAGCCGGTTTGTGAAGGGTCATGTCTGTCAGGCTGAGGAGTGTGAGAAAGCCTTAGACTATTTCAGCAAGAGGTTTATAGGATCATATTTGAGGATTAGAAATATCATTCGGAGGACAAATTAGGTAGGATTTTGGGCCAAGCCCGGCAATTAGGCTGTTGTGTTCACTTTCCAGGTGAGAGATGGTGTGGCCCTCAACACAACAGGAGTGAAGGGGGCTGGTGCACAGGGGGTTCTCAGAATATTTAGGAGATAGAGTCAGAGTCTTGGTAATGAGTTGATTCTTTGGCTGGGCAGAGAGTGTGAAGAGAACGAAAAGAAGGAAGATGACTTGGTGGTTTCTATCTTGGGTAACTATTGGATGATGGGATCATTGATGAAGATAGGGAACAGGAGTAGCCTACATCTGGGATATTCAGATAGTGTTGTTTGAGAGGCTGATAGAAATATGTTTCAGGAATTGAAGGCAATTGAAGGACGTTTTGGCTGAAGATACTGATTAGGAATCACATGGTAAAGTGTACTGGGAACTGGTCTTAATTAGAAAGACACAAGGAAGACCCCAGATTGCTCTAACATCTGGGGCAACTAAGTGGTTTATCAAAATAAAATATCCACAAACCATTCATATTCCTCATGTAAAAATTAATACATGAAATGTTAAAGTACCTGTTTACCTGGTGTATCCTTTTGTCTTCAATATAGGTAAAATCACTTTTCTAATATTGGATGAAGAAACTGATATTTTCTTATTAATTTTTGATGCCATGCGAACATTTTCAACCAATGGTGAGGTCCAGAAACTTGGGTGCAAAGCTTTACAAGTGCTGTTTGAGAGAGGTATGTAAAAATGTCAAATTCTTTATTTTGATATTTATATAAGAAAAAAGGTTTATAATGGGAGAAGTAGAATATAATTATGATAGCAAGAAAATATCTAAAGTTGTACTATTTATGAAGAAGTGGGGGTTGTCAGTCAAGGATAAGTAATCAGGTTCATTCAGAAATATTGCTTGTTTTTGTGGAATATTTTTTCATGGGTTGTACATTATATAATTGTAGTATACTTTCTTCCATTGCCTAACAAGACATAAGGTTCACTTTGCAAACCGGATGTGTAGGTGTTAAGAAAGAAAATATAAAAGTGAAAGGTAAGATATAGACTAAATTTGGCTTTATGATGTTGAGTCATCTCCAGAGATTTTAGAAATTGCTAAAGGCTCTGTATAAAGAACCAAGAAGTTTACAAAATGTCCCTTAGGAAGATTTGGTAACAGAAATTATCATGTAACTTTAGTTAGTTTTAATCTTTTGTGTTTCCACTGGCTTGATGAGGAAATGGATCAGGGTTGGGGGGCATGAGCAGTTCATTTTATCTCTATATTGTGAGAGCAGGTTTTGCATCATTATGTGAGCCAACAGTGCTAGGGATTTATGATAAGAATAATTCATGTCAGCCCTGAGTCTATATCAGTTTACCACTCTGATTTCTGGCAGCTCCAGAAATAGGATAGATCACCTTATACTGTTGAGTTCCATCTCATTCCTCATTCCAGAAGGGCTTTAAACAGCTTATAGGTATACTAGAGGAAAAAATGGATGAAGAATGGGTGAAGGGAAAATTACAGGAAGCTAAGTTGTATTTACTACATACATCAGGTCCTGCATATTTTTGAAGGGATGGACCAGAAATTTAGCTCTTTGCTTTTCATCAGACAAAGAATAGGGGTAAATATCATTGATTACAAACCTACTTGGGATAAAAGGAAACCCATTTATGAGGACAAGCAGTGGTTCTCATGAGACCTGAGAAAATCCTCCCAGGGGTTTCCTGCATGAGATGAGAAGGTATACACAATTTGCAAGGGGCATAAAATGTTATTTCAGTGAAAGATATTCTGTCAAGAGTCTGAACAGCATGGGCTTGGCACCCAGCTGCCTGATAATCTTGCTTGGGGAGAAGAGTTTACTGTGAGTGATGAATGGAAGAACTGCATGTCTTTGGGCTAGCTTTCATAACCGCTTTATCTTGCAGGTAAGCTTTGGCTAAGAATTGGGCACAGAGCAGTTTGAGGTTTTTTTGTCTTATAGGGCCTATAATTTTCTGTGTTTCAGTTTAGGGGCACATTCTTTTTCATGGAAGAAGGGCTAACATCACACTGTTAGCAGCACTGTGAGACGCATCCATGACATATGGAGAGCACTAGGGAATGTTATGATTTTATTCAGTAGAAAGATCCACAGTGCTGACAGTATTATGATTGCAAATTTAGGGTAGAAACATCGTTGAGTTTTTCAAGGAATATCAAGTTCTCCAGGACATAGTGTTGCCTGGAAAGTTAAATGTCAAAATTGGAAAGTGTGCTGTGGAAGCTGCTCCATAAAATGGGAAAGTTTCACTCCAGTCCTCATTTATTAGATGAACCTAACCACTTTCACATTACATTGTATGGACTATTGGTATAAAGTTGAAAAACAGGAAGCAATGTTGAGCATGAGAAGTGGTGCATTTCTAACATTTTTGTCAGTGCTGTTCTCAGGCTGATAAACCAGTTTTTTGTATGTGTTTGAGGTTCTCACCCAATAAAGTGACTCCAAATGGAATTCACTGGCTTGATCAAGAGATGCTGATTGTGAAAATTAATGATGATAATTTTGGTTTCAAAGTCTAATTCCTTGTCAGTTGCTGAAGTCTATTCCTGTTGAAGTGACAGACTTAGCTGAGCTGTCCCTTCAAAAGCGTTCCATTAACCATGCCGTTTTATGTATTGTGGGATGATGTCCCTTTCCCAGAGGTCATGTTCATTAGCCATTGGTTAGTTTTCTTTAAAATCCCCCGAGTGAAATTACAAATAAGTCTGTTTTTCTGATAACTGTTTGGTTACTAATAGTTTTTACATTTCAAATTCTAACTAATTAAAATTTTATGTCCTCTTTAAGCTTTTTCAGTATTTTGCCTTTTGTTTTTCAGTTTCAGAGGAGCAGCTGACTGAATTTGTTGAGAATAAAGATTATATGATATTGCTGAGTGCATTTAAAAACTTTAAAGACGAAGAGGAAATTGCGCTTCACGTACTACACTGTTTACATTCCCTAGCAATTCCTTGTAAGTAGATTATCTACAGGATTTCTTTATTATATATGTGGAAAATTATAATGTATCTCCTTCCGAGAGGGTTGTGAAAATATGTTTTATTATTTAGCCCTGGCTGGGTTGCTTAGTTTGTTGAAGCATTGTCCTGTATACCCCAAATTTGTGGGGTTGGTCCCCAGTCCAAGAGTATACAGCAGGCAGCCTACCAATGTCCTTTCTCATATCAATGTTTCTTTCTTTCTTTTCCTCTCTCCCTCTTCCCCCTCCTTGCTTCCTCTTCCTCTAAAATCAATAAACATATCCTCGTAGGAGGATTTAAAAAATATTTTTTATCATTTAGAAACCTATGGATGCTAAACCCATTCACTTATTTATTTAAGCTTTGTTTATTGATGCTGTACCACAGCTGGCTCTGGGATTGGTGCTGAGGAAACAGTAGTAGACATTATAAACGTGTTCCTTACCTTTTTAGAGCCCATAATACCAGGGGAAATACAGGTATTGTAAGCACATAGGTGACTACAATAGAAGGCAAGTATTGGCTACAGTACCTAGGGTTAGGAGAACAAGCAGGGCACTGGGCAAGATCGTTTAACGGAGACTTGAGTGAAGAACAGAGCTTTTTATGTGTCGGGAGGTGTGAGCAGAAGTGGAAGTGCAGATACTATGGCCCAGAGAGGGGGCATCAGAAGTATAAAGATGCTGGAGCAGAAAAGGGCACAGTGCATTTGAGAAGACAAAAGGAGCTCGGTAAGCTGTCTGGAGTAAACGTGTGCATGCGTGTGTGTGTGCACATGCTCAGCCCCGTTCTGCTTGTGTGTCATTTAATGGAGGAAGGGGAAGGGCTTGGTAAGAGTCAGTGGACAAGACTAGAGCATAACTAGATCTTAAAGGGCCCGAAAAGCCACAGGAAGGACTTTGAATTTTGCTTTGTTACTTATTTAGCATTTTTTGATGTTTAGAAATCTGTCCATTTTTGCCACAAAAAAATATAGGTAAGGAAGTTAATTTTCTGTGCATGCTACCAGTGGTTGTCAGTGGGCTAACATAATTCCTCAGAGTCTGCTACTTTTGGAAATTTGTGAGCATTTTGTATTGTATATGTTGCCCCAGTAGATTTATACAGGATATGCACATGTATTTATCTAGTAATAATTTCATTTTCATATATGTGCAATTGTGAGGATTAAATATGTTAAATAATGTGAAAAATGCAGACTAGCCTCGGTTATGTAATGTTATAAAAACATTGACAGTGTAATTATTGCATAATTTTTATTTCATATATATAGTATATTATATAAAATGCAAGTGTTGTTTCAGACCTGGAAATCTGCATATGTGAAACCAGTTAAAACCCAGTTCCCTCATAAAAGAAGACTGTTTCTCTGTGATGGTTATGGAATCTGTCATTTTCTTATCCATAGGAAATTAAACACTTGGAAATAGATGGGGCTGAATGATAATAGAGAATGGACGTATTTTAGATTTTTCTGAGTCACTCATTGTCAACAAACTGAATATATTCTTCATTTTATACTTCTTTGACTATATTTATACATTTATTTATTTATTTTGGGCTGTCTGTTTTTGAAATTCATTGTTTTCCACCCACATCTGACATAACTCTGGTGAAAATGTGTTGATTCATAATGTAAAGGTCAAAGACAGCAGCAGATAAAGAAAAGAATCAATGTTTTAAACAATGATAATAATTGGAAGACATTTGCCTTTCAGTCTTAAAGAACATCATGTCCTCTATTCAGAGTAAATGCAAAAAATTGTTTTAAGAGGCTATTTTCCTTCATAATAACATGTTTTTCTATATTTAACTTTTAGTACAACTTAAACATTAAGAATATATTTTGGGGAAAACGGTTAGTATGGCTATGCTGAAAAAGGAAGAAAAATGTTTTGCAAACGTTTTTTTGTTTGTGAACATTCTGTTCAGACACACAAATTAGTTTTCTCCACATAGGTTCTAGTCACACTCTCCCTCTCTTGATTAATTAATTGCTTTTCCCCGTGGTGGATCCTTTCCTTCCTCTCTGGCTCACCAGCGTCTGTCCCGCAGTCTCGTGTTTTCATACCCGGCTTCTCCTCCCCCAGGCCCCATACTTTTCCTCGTCTGTCTCCGGAAGCTTGGTTTTGTTGCCGAGCATGCTGACCTCTATGCTGCCTTTCTGGAATGCACAGAAAACAGATCATAGCTGACTTCAGCTTTTTAATTATGGAGCATAATCTTTATTTTTTGTTGATTTGAGGAAAAGAAGCAATTAAGAGCTTTTATCCAATGGACTAGTGGCTGATGAGGAAAGAGGCCCTAAATTCATTTATTTGAAAATTCATGGTCAAGACATTTATTTTCATATTTACATAAAAACACCCTTAATTTTCCTTTTATTTTGTTTAAGTTTTTATGCCAAGAAACAGGAATAAAGCAACTTTACTTTAATGCTAGAAATGAGCCCTATGTCTTATTACATTCTCAATGAACCATATAGTGTTTTTACAGTTATTTGACAGGACATGGTATTTAAATTTGGAAATGTAAGCATTATGCTGCCATGAATTTACAATCTGTATAAGATGCCTTGGTATGCATATTTCAAAGGAGGCATTATTATCTTACTGATGATTATGATTTCTTAAATTCAGGCAATAATGTGGAAGTGCTCATGAGTGGCAACGTGAGGTGTTACAATGTCGTGGTGGAAGCCATGAAAGCATTTCCCGTCAATGAAAAGATTCAAGAAGTGAGCTGCTGCCTGCTCCATCGGCTTACATTGGGTGAGTTGTAATTCTCGTTTCATTCATTATCGTTTATTAGCACAGCCTATATGATGTAAGTATACATAGCATATGTATGTTTTATGTTGTTGGAAAAGTCACGTATTGACATACATTGGATGGAAATGTTGTGAAACTGTCAACTGTTCTGTCGTACTTACATGTAATTTTTTTAAAGATTTTATTCATTTATCTTTAGAGGGGAAGGGAAGGAAAGAGGGAGAGAAACATCAATGTATGGTCGCCTTTTGTGTGTCCCCCACTGGGAACTGGCCTGCAACCCAGGCATGTGCCCTGACTGGGAACTGAACCACGATCCTTTGGTTCACAGGCCTGCACTCAGTCCACTGAGCTACACCAGCCAGGGCTAGATGTAATTTTAAAAAGAGTGGTAAAAACAGATGTGTAATGTAAGAGAAGTCTTATCTTATTATTAGTACTATATTTAAAGTATCATTATATAAATAGTTGACATGTACAAAAAATAAGCATAGCATGTAGAAAAGGTAAAGCATAATGCGAAAGGAATTTCCACCCGACTTAAGTATTAGTACATTGCCAAGGCTGGCAAAGCTACTCTGTGCTTCTTGTCTCCCCTGCTTTCTCTGCAGAGGTTAACACTCTCCTGAATTTCGTGTTGACAATTCTTTTTTGTTTTTGTTTAATGAAAATGAAATTATGATGAATATTGTCTTCTGCAATTAAAATATTATGTTTATAAGACTCATCAAGTATTTTTTCATACAGTTATATAAAATGATTTGATCATGGGTTATATGTTTGAAAATATCTTGATTTGATTGGTGACCTGTCTTTTTATCATCTTTATGGTGGTTTCTGTAATATAATTTAATAATTAGTTACTTTATGATTTACCCTTTTTAATATATATTAATAAATCTCTTAAAATAATACAGTCTATATTTTATAGCAAATCTTTATCATTTAAGCACTAATGAGTTATATTTGCCTGGAATTTTTTTTTATAAAGAAGGAGTTCAGTTTCCTTTGTACATCTTGTCAATTATTTCTAGATATATTTTTGTTAGTATAAATGGTATATTTTTGACATTTTATTTTATTCTTTTGACTTATGAAACCTATTTTACTTATAGTATAGATTTCTTTCTCTCTCCTTATTTGCTCAATCCCTTGACAGTGTATTTTTAAACTGTGTATGCATAAAGAAAAATGCAAATGATTTTTTGTATAGTGGTGGTCTTACCTACTTTTCTAAACCTATTAATTCTAACAATCTATTTGTAAGTACTCTTAGGTTTTCTATGTTGCAATTATTTAATTTGTTAATAATGACAATATGGGTTTTTCCTTTTTTCCATTACATCTATTATTTTGTTTTCTTGTCTTCTTGCATGGCCCAGCATTACTAGTACAGTGTTGAATAGAAGGAGTGATAGTAGGCATCCTTGTCTTTATCTTGATTTTAAAGGGAATGCTTAAATATTCTCTCATCCAGAAAAATGCTTATTATAAGTTTTTTAAATTAATCTTACCTTGTTTGTTTTGTGACAAATAGCCTTTATCAAGTTAAGAAGTAGAAATTTTTTTCTGTTTCTTGTTTGCTTTTCCCCATTTTTGCTTTTCCCATCTGTGCTTTCCTCATTTTTATTGAATTTATTGGGATAAGTGTTAAATTTTAGAAGATATTAAATATTAAGATTAGTTTTCCTTTTTTCTTGATAATATGGATAATTACACCTACAGGTTTTGTAATATTAAGTTGCTTTGTGCTCTGGTGATAAATTCAAGTTGGTCATTTATTCAATTTTTAAATACATTTCTTAAAATCTCTATTTTCAGATCTGCCAGGTAACTTTTCAATGCCTCTTATTTGTCCTTTTTTTCTTTTCTTCTCTTCTTTTATTCTGTTTTGTATATCTTTAATCATTAATCCATACAATCCATGTTTTATATTGGATAATTTCAATATAAGAAATCCTTGGGAATATAAACTTACTGCTTCTATGCTGACTGCCAGTCTGTCACAATCTTATTTTTCCTGTATGCTCATCAGCATCTCTTTGATGGAGTTTAATGTCTGAGAATGCTGAGGACCTAAATTACAGATGCTCCTCCAGAAATGTTGGCCAGGGGCCAGGGTGCAGGACTGACCTAGGAGCACTTCAGAATCTTTTTGAGGTCCAAGCTGAATGTGGGAGCCTATCCTGGAGAGAGTCCAAGGCTAGTGTCTTGATCACAGTGGTCCACACCTTCCTGCAGGACTACGCTGGGTCTCCATTCGCTTTCAGCTCACAGTTCTTATTTCAGCTCCCTGTTGAGCTTCCCTGCCCCATTCCCATCTTCTGGTATTGTTTCAAAGAACAACTCCCCACCCCAACTGCTATCTATAAGGAACAAGTGTGGAAACTATGAAAGAAACGTTTAAGTATTAAGGCATGTTACCATATGTCCATACTTATAGATGAGGACCCATTTCAGCAAGTCTGTCTGTGTGTACTGTCCAAGATCATGTCATCAGTGAGGGGGTGAAATGAGGCTGAGAACTTAGATTTCTGCACCCCAAACAAAAGCATTTCTTCTGAAATGTAGTAGCCATTTTCTAGTTGATCTCATTTATCAAGAGTGATTTTTATTTATTGCTTTCATGAAGAAGGACACACCTAGGTGTGCTAGCTAGGTGATATCTGAGAACATTTGAATGTAATTCAGATATTGATCCCTTAAAATAGTTAGGTGAGTAGCATACTAATATACAATCCTCTGTTTCATGTTATGCAACTCACCATAGTCAAGTTACAGCTTGTGGCTTGCACAGCTTATATTAAAAATGTGAGTTCATCTTAACCCCTTGAAATGAATCAGAGGAAGAAGCAGTTTTATTGTTGTGAGTGAGGAAATGGTACTTGATTACTAAATAGACACATGAAGGGTGCTTGGCATGTTACTGTTGAAATTAAATAAACCAGACAAACTGGCATGCCATTGTAAGTTTTGTGTTGTTTTGTAACTTTTCAAAAATAAAAAGCCATTGAATTTATCTTTAGATAAGGATGCTTTTTCTCTCTCATTTATCTCTTAATAAGACATTATTTATTTTCTATTTTATGGCTAGAGAATTTATTGTCCCTATTATAGTTTCAAAAGAAGCTGGATAAAATTTAACTTTATCCTCATAACTAAAATAAAAACTCAAAGTCAATAAATACACTTGGCATTTTGTCAAAATATGTAATCTAATTATGGGTTTAATGCATTTGAAAGCCTTTTACAATTTACTATGTACTTTTACATAAATTGTCTGAAAATACAATTGTCTCACTGGTGTTTGCCTAGAGTCACACAGTAACGGTGGAACATCAGCTGTTGGCAGTGGCATGGGAATAATAGTAGGGAGAAGGACCAAGTTGGATAAATTGAGAAAAGTAGAGGAGAATCTTTTTGAAATGACTGTACGACTAGAGAGCGCTAGTTCTGGGGAGTATGTCTGTTTAGTGTGTTAATATGGAGGAGGCAAGAACATACAAAGGTATTGGTGAAAAAGCTCTGCCTAGTAAAACTGCCTTTTGATTTTGAAACCATTGATTTTTAGCTTGGGCTTTAGGTGTTTTATGACAGAGGGTCCTTTTCAGTTCTGGCTTTGTGTTACGGAAATCCTTTAATTACACTTATGGCTAAATAAGAGTTTCATCCTTACTTCTAGAAGAAAACCTGGCAACTGTTAGTGAGTTAGAAATAAACCACAAGGAAGGAGGCACATCTTTCTGAACTATCACTTAAATTTTTTTTTCTTAAGGATGTAGTTTTTTTTATGATGTGTTGATTCTCAGGAGTATGAAAAGGTGTGGAACTCCTGGGTTGGGTTGAAGCTGTTGAAAGCCTTGCTTAGTTTTCATATGAGATTTTCACAGACAAGATCAAGTAATAAGAAGCGTGCCAGTGGGCTTTCTTGGCAGTATTCTAGTAAGTGAAAGAAGGATGTTTCAGCAAAAGCATTCAGTGGTGAGGGAGAGTTGCCTCCCCATCTTTTAGAAGGCAGGAAAATTAAGCCATTGTGTACAGTGGATGCGGTAGTGCCATGTGTGACAGACACCTCACTGTTTCTTCTATGATGAGGACATGACAGGGAGTCAAATGACACAAAGGTGTTGTGACCCAAACATATCATTACATTTGCCCAGCGAGTTCCATTGACAAAATAAGATTATTGCATCACTGCATGTAATCAACTTTCAAAACTTTATGCAATTATATTAAACTATTTTAAAGTAAGTATATGTTTTTAATGGCATTAAGATATTCATCATTATCCAAATTTACTGATTTAAATACTGTTATATACTTAAAGATAATTTTAAGTTCCGTGAGTGAGAACACAGCTAATATCTCACTTAACTTTTAGGTAATTTTTTCAATATCCTGGTATTAAACGAGGTGCACGAGTTTGTGGTGAAAGCTGTGCAGCAGTATTCGGAGAACGCGGCATTGCAAATAGCGGCGCTCAGCTGTTTAGCGCTCCTCAGTAAGTAACTTTACTAAAAAGGAAATCCCCAACCAGGGGCATTTGATCCTGACTGTTAACATTGTAACAAGAAAGTCATGTGTAGAGAAGGACCCATTAAATGCCCTTTCTGTCCTCATGTAATGCATTTTCCAATAGAGGTTATTTTCAAGAGAACTAACCTTTCCCAAGTTTATACATCAGTAGATAGATCTTTAATTTGACTTTGCTATGGGAAAGCTAATCTCCATTAATCTCTTTTTAGTCTATTACTTTTGTTTGATACCCTCTTCCTCATTTGATCATTTGTGTAGATGGGATAGCAGTATTACGAGGTATGTAATGTATTAAAAAGGTCTCTAAAATTAACCAAGACCACTGCTAAAGAATAGTTCACTTGGTTAATGTTTTAAAATAGAGACTTAGAGTTGGCCATTCAATCTTTAAGACATATATTTATATTTCTTTCAAGCTGAGACCATTTTCTTAAATCAAGACTTAGAGGAGAAGAATGAAAATCCGGAGAATGATGATGACGAGGACGAAGACAAATTGTTTTGGCTAGAAGCCTGTTACAAAGCCTTAACGGGGCACAGAAAGAACAAGCATGTGCAGGTTGGACTCCTCCATAAATCTTATAGTTATTCAAAATGTTTTGTTCAATGATTTAGTTTTTGACAGTCTTATTTTTTTCTCCTCTAACTCAGGAAGCTGCATGCTGGGCCCTCAACAATCTCCTTATGTACCAAAACAATTTGCACAAGAAGATTGGAGATGAAGATGGCCAGTCAGTTGTTTTAATTTTATCTGATAAAAAATTGTAGTTATTTTTAATCAATCCACATAAAATATCATAACTGCAAATTTTATTATTAGAAGTGTTTTTGACATAGGCATTTGTGTTTTAAGTTCTGCCACAAAATTTTGATTCCATTGCCTTCAGTAGTTAGTAGAAGGTTGTGTGTTCCAGGGTTATTACCGAGACATTTGCAGTCAAGGATAATTCAGTGAACTATGAATCATCAAGAGAGAAACTTCCAACTTTATGGCCGTTCATTAAAAAATGCCATATTAATTAATCTCAGGTGATAGAAACCGCAGAGCCATCTGTGGCGTTTTCGGCTGCAGTGACTGGCCAGCAGGTTGCCAGGAATTATCAGGAATATCAGGAATTAAAGGTGGTTAGAAGCCTCCTACAGTGATTTCCTACTGGATCTGCAGTGCTGACCTGTCTTCTCTTACGAGCATTATTTGTAGCGGAGGAGGCTTTCTATGGGAGTGCTATTGAAGCATCATAGGACCAGCCCTCCCTTCCAAAGACACAAGCTGTAAACAGGAGATCTGTGTGTATCTGATTGGTAGCAGGGCCACAAGCCATGCTGTCTGGCAGCTGCTTACATTTGTGCTGTTTGCTCTGGATTTTAAAATTTGAATGACTTTTCGTGGAAACTTAAATGGTAATATTCTACATCTCAAATCCTGACAGCCTTGTTTGCATAGTGACCCACTGGCAATCAGAAGAGAGTTAGTAACACATATGCTATCTCATTAAACATCTCCATTTTGAAAGGAAATGCGACTTCTCATTCACTTTGAGCAATTTTTTCAAGAGGTTAGGGTAAGCTAGGTTCATGTTGCAGTTATAAATTTCACTTTATAGCACACTGATTCATCAATATGTATACGAATCTTTAAAATAAATGCATTGCTAAGAGAAAATATGTTTGTAGCCTACATTTAAAAAAACTCACACTGCTTCTTTACAGTAGTTTTCCTTTCTTGTTTCCATTACATTCTTTTTCTCATTTCATCTTTTTTTTAAATTCTGAGTACTTCTTCATAGAGTTGCTAAGTATTTTTTCTCCTCTACTGCTTATCAACTTTGATGAAACAGAAATGCTAATTTATTAGTATTTAATATTTTACATAACTTTTATTATGTAAAACTACTTAACTATAATTCACTCTTTTAAGTGGCAGTGACATAAAATGTTTATTGGCCCTTATTTTTTTATTAGAGAGATTAGACAATGGTAAATGAATGTTCGAGATAATGAATAAAAAGATTGTTTATTGACATTGTGGTTGCATTTGTGAAAGGTTCCCAGCTCACAGGGAAGTGATGCTCTCCATGCTGATGCATTCGTCATCAAAAGAAGTTTTTCAGGCATCTGCGAACGCATTGTCAACTCTCTTAGAACAAAATGGTAAGGGGCGCACTGTAGTTTTTAATAAAAGGAAACACATTTGATATTTTTTTAAATTATAAAAGTGATACATTATAAAAACATAATATATATATGTATTTGATATATGATGATGGACTCAAAAAAACCCAGAATTATCCTCTGGAGGGCAGGCCCCTTGCAGTACAGGCTTCCCCACTAGTTGAGTGTTCTAGGAACCCATCTGTATCAGTGTACCAGCTGGCATTGTTGTGAGAGGTGGTGTTTGGCTTCAGTGAATTTTTTGGAGACTCTGCATGTTTGCCCATCTCATGATGGGTAATTTATGAGGCACCTGCCCACACTGGGCTGAGTGTTCAGCAGTTTTTGACCAAAAAAGGCATGACCTCTGTGCCCCACCCTTCCTATTCACCTGATCCTGCCCTGAGCGACTTTTATTTGTATGAAAAAATTCCTCAAATGGAAAAGTTCTGCTGATGTGGAAGACACGAAACAAAAAATGGCAGGAGCACTAAAAAGCATCAAAATCCATGAGCTGAAAACAGTTTTGAGCAGTGGAAAAAATGTCTCAGTAGGTATATTGCGTCAAATGGAAAGTACTTTGAAGAAGACAAGTTTCAACAAGTAAGAATAAATACACAATTTTTTATCAGTAAATTTTGTTTTTTGAGTCTCCCTCATATAAGTATATGCATATATATATATATATATATATATATATATATATATATAAGTATTTTACTCTCTATATATGTATAACATATAGAGGTAAGAATAAAGAAAAAATAGATATTTTGATGTGTTTCTTCTGGACTTTTATATATCACACATATATACAATACATTTTCTATTTTTTTGCAGAATGGGATCATATTATACTCTTATTAACCAAGTTTACATTTTTATGTTGATAAGTATAAAATCTTACATTATACTTTTTAATGGCTGTGTAATTTTCTAATGTATGCCTATATTCTATTTTATGAACCAATTTCTTGTTGATAGACTTTTACTTTTGTCCAGTGGGATTTTTTTGGGGTATCTATAATAAACACCAAATGGTTGCTTCACAAACTTTTTTTTTGCTTCATATACTATTCCTGTTGTTTTATTTTAAAAACTTTCTAGCCCTGGCTGGTGTGGCTCAGTGGATTAAGTGCCAGCCTGCAAACCAAGGTGTCTCTGGTTCGATTCCCAGTTAGGGCACATGCCCAGGTTGTAGGCTAGGTCCCCAGTAGGGGGAACATGAGAGACAACCACACATTGTTTTTCTCCCTTTCTTCCTTCCTTCCCCCTCTCTAAAAATAAGTAAATAAATAAAATCTTTTCTAAGAGCTTTGGAAAGACTCTTGAAGTTTAAAAATGAGACAGCCTATTTAGATTTCAACCCTCATGAATAGGAAATACTGCCAGAAAATCTTGGAAAAAAAAACAACTCCTTTTAAAGTCCTTGGAACTTGGCAGCACTTGCAAGCTATTTTTTGAGAAAAAAAAGAGAAAAATATTGAAAACCTGGTACGAGAACTCGTGTAATAGAGTCCTGGGTAGAGTGAAAGGAATCCAGAAATCCTCATGTGTTTCCTGTGCAGTTACAGAGGTCAAATCCAGAGGAAAATCCCTTTTTCATTTTCTTCCTTTCTTAGCCCACCTCTCAGATATCACTTTAATAAAAAACTTGGGCTGGCAGAGACAGACATGGGGTGCTCCTGGGGGTAATGAATCAGCAGGAGCGGTAAGGAAGGGAACTGCCCTTCTTGAATTCACAGAGGCTGGATAGGGATTTGACTCCCGAACATGAGGACCGCTCTTGACCGTTTCTGTGTGAGGCACCTCAGAGAGAAGGCCAGCCTTTGCCACATAGAAACAGCCCGTGTTGGTCCTGTCATTCTTAACCACCTGGAAGGCATCACTGATACGCCAGCAAAACAACCATGGTTTTGTGAACTTTGGGCTGCTTCTTACTATGGTGTCTAAACATTAATTAGATTGGAAGTCAGCCCTGATGTCTTTCTTCAGAACCACTTCTCTGCTCTTTCTGGTTACTTCCTCCTTTGCTCTTGGCCACCTGCCAGGTAAACTGCCCTCAGATTTCTTTGTTTTGTCACTGGAGTTCTGTCTTAGGAAAGAATTAAGGCATTGAACAACTTGTTCACCAACCTTCACGGGCAACTTTTTGTTGAAAGACACTTGAGAACAGTAGTTGTGCAGGAATGAACATGGTTTTCTAGAAAAATGACTGGGGTGGCAGCCAGAAGAATTGGGTTCTGCCACTGTGGCTACAAGGCAAAGGATCAAACACTGTGTGTGACATTTTTTATTTAATTAATTAACTAACTAAATATTTATCGAGCTCCTGCTATGTACCCCACCATGCCTAAAGCACTTGGGATACATCAATTTAATAAAAATTCCAGGCTTATGGAGCTTAAACTCTAGTGGGGAAGATACTATATTTTTTGGACCATAAGACATGCTTAGGTTTTAGAGGAGGAAAATAGGAAAAAAATTTTTGAAGCAAAAAATGTGGTAAAATATTTAATAACATAAATAACATAATATTTCACAAATGTAAATGTAAACAGACCTCAACAACAGCATTAACAACTATTATTATTCCCAAATTGGGGGGGTACGTCTTATAGTCCGAAAAATATGGTAGACAATAAGACTAAATTAAAATATCTGCTGTGTCAGGTAGCTAAGAAAGAAACTGAGGTAATTTTTGGAGGGTGTATGTTAGGGCTCAGAGGAGATGAAATTGTGAGGGGGCAGCCGTGGGAGGAGGCAAGCATTGGGGTAAAGACCTGAAGGGAGCTGCATAGTGTCACTGGCCTTCTAAAGCAGGTAATTTATCACTAAAATGGAATGGGCGAGGTCAAGAGTATCGTGTAGATAGGTGGTCAAGGAGATAAAATGTGTACAATGTTCTGGAAACTCTAAAGTGGCCCTATGATGGAATTTCTTTTCTTAGGTCTAGTGTTTCATGAAAATTTTATTCTCAGTTTTCAAGTTGCAAACTAGCTCAGTGTCCAGGACAGTGGTTCTTAAAGCGTGGTCTTCGGACCAGCAAGATCGCCTAAGAACCCGTTAAACATGTGAATTCTAGAGCTCCTGTGTAGACCCCCTGAATCCTGCCTTCTGCAGGTGGGACCCAGCCGGTCTGTGCTTTCACAGCCTCGCAGGTGACTCTGAGGCTCACTTGCCATGTGGGAACTGCTTGTCTGGAATAAATTTCTATATTTTACAGGATCTCTCTGGTTAGAATTTAACCACTTTAGGAGTGGTTATTAAAACTTCTGATGTAACCAAGCAAAATAGCCAAATTCTTATCACATTTTAATGTATGATAGCCTAGATGTCTTTAAAAGGTATGACTTTTCCAGATTTTGGATGCAATTTAGACTGTGTGTATCACTTCCATTTATTTCTGAATTTTGTCCTCTTTTTTGCCTTTCCCAATTTGAGGTTGATAACTCATATTTCAAAATACTACTTAAAACTTTGTAAATTTCCTTTCCTGCTGCTTTTAAGCTATTGAACTATACTGTATAATGTTGGAATTGGTATTTATATATGGAGGTTTCAGAACAGTGGCTATTCATGTGGAGACTAAGACATTGGGTTTGCATATAGTGAAGAAAGTTTATTGGAAAATGAAAATTATTCTGTAATCATTATTATTGGGACATAGTTACTTTTCTACGTATAAGATAAAAATAGTTGTAAAGCGTATCTGTTTGTTTCTTAAGCCTTGGTATTACTTTGTGAAAATATGTAATTATTTATGGTCTATTTCAGGGCTTTTCATTCCTTTGCACATGAAGGTGCACACCTGTGACTGATGCCTAGATCACGAGTGCCTAGTATACCTGGTGCATCTTAGCTCTGTGTAACCACAACCCTTCTGTGAAACTGTTTTAAATGTTAGAATGAAATATATGTTTCATTCTTATTTTGGAGGGTATTATTTTAAAACATTATTCTGTAAAAACACTCTTTTCACAAGACTAGGGTATGGTCATTACATTGGTACCAGACTATTCTGTGAATAAAGTTTTTAAAATTAAAACCTCAACAAATGGTTAATAAATGAAAAACAATTGGAAATGGTATGTATTATAAAGAAACAAACCTTCATAATCTTCAAGTTGTCAATAAAATATAAATTACAGATGTATTTGTATATACTTTCCTATGATTTTGGACTTAGTATTCTGTGTCTTATTGCAATGTGTATTCATTTCTACAAGTAACATTAAAAAAACCTTGTAGTTGATTTCAGAAAAATCCTGTTGTCAAAAGGAATATACCTGAATGTGTTGGAATTAATGCAGAAGCACATACATTCTCCGGAGGTGGCTGAAAGTGGCTGCAAGATGCTGAATCATCTTTTTGAAGGAAGGTAATACAGATTCATACACTTATGCAAAATATATAATATTGGACCAGGCAGAATTGCAATATTTCAATCATATTTCTAAGAATTAGAAACAAGGCATTTGAAACCTGAAACATTGTGTAATATAATCTCATATCATGATATCATGGACTTAGTTTGTCTGAATATTGAAAGGGATGGTAGAGATCTTAGAAATATGTCGAAGGTTTGCTTTTGTGCTTCATGCTCGGTGTTGACTACCTTTTGCAAAATGACAATGAGACAGCACATAAACTTAAATAGTTTTTCAAATTATTGTGTATGAAAAGTTCAAATCAGGATATGGCTTCAAATTGTTATGTTTATATTGTATGTGTCATATCCTTGAATTGTATTTCTTGTATTGAAATGTTGCTCTTGAACATTTAAATGACATTTCTCTTAAATGGTGATTTTTTTTATGGTTGTGGATGTGTATGAAATGAGGGGGGGACACAGTGAAGTAACTTACAGTTTAAGATTTTGTAGATTCTGGGCAATTAATGTTTCTGGCTATTTTCTCACATGTAACATGCATACAGTTCCAGTCCTAGGGATTCAAAGTTAACCTTGACAACAGGCCACTGAAGTTTGCTGCTGAAAACTTATTGTCTGGTTGGGGCTACTGATATGTCAACAGATGGTTATAACACAGTGTAATAATGCAGTGTCAGTGATGGTAAGAGAAATAGATGGCAGTAACCCAGCCAGGGTTACCAAAGGAGGGAGTCTGGAAAGAGGGGATGTGTTTAAACTGGAATTTTAAGGGTGGAAAAGAGGGACTGTATCTCAGTGACCATGAAACCATGCAAAGCAAGGACATGGTTCTTACTGAATACCACTCGGCCATAAAAAAGAATGAAATCTTACCATCTGCAACAGCATAGAGGGACCTAGAGGGTATTACAATAGATGAAATAAGACAGACAGAAAAAGACAAATACCATATGATCTCATTTATATGTGGAATGTCAAGAACAATCTAAACAAACAGAACAAAAATAGATTCATAGATACAAAGAACAGACTGATGGTTGCCAGAGCGGAGTGGGGTTGGGGGACTGGATGAAAAAGGTGATGTTACTGAGAAGTACAAATTGACAGTTACAAAATAGTCATGGGAAATAAAGCACAGCATAGGGGACACAGTCAATAAAATTGTAATAACTGTGGATGGTGCCAGGCAGGTACTTGAAATATAGGGGAGACAGCCTTGTAAAATATATGAATGCTGATATAAAATAATATTGAATGTAAACAGTAACTGAAAATAAAAAAAATGAAATTAAGAAAGAATAGCTAAAGTACCTTAAAGAAATCAAGACTTGAATGCAAACAAAACTAATTAGAATACTGTGTAAGAAGGCCGAGGTGTTATTCTGGAAGAGGCAGGTGGGATGATGGAAAGAGCCCTTTTCTTGGGGGTCAGGGGAGTGTGCATTCCATTCCTGGCTGTCACCTTCCAGGGACAGGACCTTGATATTTAACCTCTGTCAGCCTGAGTTCTTCATCTGGAAAATGTGAATAGTAACATCTGCTTCTGAGGGTTGTTGCCAATAATAACCCATGCGTAGATCATATGGAAGTTGTTAGTATTTGAAACTAAATAAAAGAATCCCTAGGTTACTGTGAATTCAAGTTCTTGAGGTTAAAGTTTGACTGAGGAATAATAAAAGTTATGTATGCTCTTGTTACTAAATCCAAACGCAATTTCATGTAGTCTTTTCTGAGAATATGTCTGTATCGGTTCAGTTTGCATGCACTTGTTTCAAATTGGTGCTTGTAAAATGAGATGAGTTTGTACTTTTAATAAGTATTTTGATACTGTCTCCCCAGTAACACGTCCCTGGACGTGATGGCGGCAGTGGCCCCCAACATAGTAACAGTTATGAAAAGTCATCTGACATCGTCATCAGTGCAGCTGGAGGCCCTTCGAGCTATTTTACATTTTATAGTTCCAGGTAAGTTACATAATTGATCGTGGGATGAAGTAACAATTTAAATGGGGTTTTGGTTTTTCATAAGTATTCACTTTCTTTTTTTAAAAAAAGTGAATTTTTAAAATATTTTTCCCTTACTAGTTAGTCCTGTTATACCTCCCTTCCCCCACAGTCACCACAGTGCTGTCCATGTCCATGAGTCCTTTATTATTTTTTTGCTCAATCCTTCTACCTTTTAACTTTCTTGGTAAAAATTAAAGGACCATTTTTTTTTTTTGCTAAACAAATGCAAATCTTGCCTCCTAATCCAAAGATAAAGGAAAATGATGTGAAATAGATTAATTTATAAGGAAATTGAATGAGGAAATTAAGTAATTTATTTACACTGTAAAATGTGGTGCTTTACTTCTAAGGGGAGAGCCCATCTCTAATAATTCTTTTCTATTTCTTTTGGCATCACTGAGGCGCAGTTATTTTGGTTTTGGTTTTGTCTGAACTATAAAAATAGCTAGCTAGTTTTCACACTTCTCCTCTTGGCTCTTTTTAGTCCTTTTACTCTGTTGTTGAATTAGTCTTTCTCAAATATAACCATGTGGCATTTACTCATTAACCTCAATAGTTTCCACCAGCCCCTCTTACCTCCTCCTCCCATCTGTTGTGACGTTATTTGCCCTTCAGAACTCATTTAAACACCTGCTGCTCCATTCATTCAACACATATTGATTAAGTGCCTCCTGTTCTAAACACTGTGATGGCTACAAAGGTTGAAAGATAAGTAAAAACACAGCGGGCTTGATTGTACTGTATTGGAAGCTCAGAGATACACAGATATGTAAATGATCAATTTTTAGACAGTATGAGAGGAACTATTACAGATATTTGTATAAAGGCTGTGATAATACTGATGGAGCCATAAATGGCTTATTCAAAGGAGTAGGTCAGAGATTGTGATGTTGAGGGTGAAAGGTGAGCTGGGCTGACCTGGTGGAAAGGTCAGGAAGGACCCTGCGGGCGGAAGGACAAAGCACACGTGGTCCGCGGTGAGTGAAGCGTGCAGCAGGGAGCTGCACCTGCGGATGAGTGTGAAGGACAGGCAGGGGTCCACAAGGGAGGGACCTTGAACACAACACTGAGGAACTTGTGCTTTATTCAGGGAAGGCAATTCAAATTTATTAAATGTGTTTAAAAGTTGCTGTGTCATCACCAATCTGTAATTTCTAACAGTAACACTGCGGTGTAGAGGAGGAACGAGGGCAGCAGGCAGAGCCTCATTACAGCGCTTCTGGGTGGGAGGGGATGAGAGTTTGGTGAGACGTGGGGGCCCAGCAATGCGGGAGAGGATGGAAGTATGGGACGTACATTTGCTATGACTTTCTGATCTTTGATACCAGGGTCATTACTGTTTTTGGCTCCCTGAAGTTTCAAAAATTTTGAAGCCAACTTTTTTTACCTTTTTACATGAAATCCTCCTAAACCTATCATTACCTGTCCTCATACAGGTATTTTATATTTCTGAGTATGAGTATAGTCAGTAATAGGGCATAAGTATTTTCTAGGACAGGGCTTTATTCAGTCACTTACTTTTAATCCCCTGGTACCTAGACCAAAAATAGCTATTCAGTAAATATTGGATTGGCCAAAAATCCTGTTTGTTTTTTTCCCATAAGATGGCTCTAGTAGTGCTTAGTGGTCTCTAACTTTATTTGTTAGATTATATTGTGACAGCTGTCATATCAGTGTGCATTTTAAAAAGAACATTGGGATTGGTGACTTTTTGTGTAGCCATTTTAATATTGAAGATGGAAAAAATACACATTTTCCGCTCATTACTCTTTATTATTTCATGAAAGATAAAAACACAATGAAACACATACTCACAAAAAGATTTGTGCAGTGTGTGAAGAATATACCATGACTGATTGAACATGTAAAAGTGGTTTGAGAAGTTTGATGCTGGAGATTTCTCACTGGATATTGCTGCAGGGTTGGGAACAAGCTCCAGGTTTGGGGAGACCAGTTGAAGTTGAGAGTGATCAATTGAGCCATTAATTGAGAACAATCAATGTTATACCAACATGGGACATAGCTGACGTACTCAGAACTTCCAAATCAATAAAGTTATTGGTGAAAATGAAAAATGTGCCTTATATTTTATGGAAAAAACCATACAGATGTTTTGCCCAACCCAGCATATTTTGAACTGAATCATGGCATCCCATTTATAGTTGTCAGTCAATTTTCAGATATAATTTAACAGGGGTAATTTTCCTCAAACATATTACTGTGAGGTTTTTGCTTTTGAATTTTTTTTATAGATTGCAAAAATCAAAATAAAACAAAACCCTTCTGATTATCCTTAAAGGTATCAGGCTTACTGTTTTTGAAGGTGGATTTAAGTTTTAAAGATAACTAAAAGATATTGAGAACCAGATGTATTAGTTAATAAAATCATACTCTTTTGGATAAAAACAAGTATCAAATATAATTTTTCTATTCCTGTTCTTAGCTTGACCCTGAAGCAACATTGGTAGTCTATAATTTTTTAGATGTATTAAATGTTGCATTTAAATGATAAATTAAATTATTTATTTCCAGTGATGTTTAGATGTATTAAATGCGTGGCCTTAAAAATAACTTTATAACTTTAGAATTATACTTTATTTGTAGAAATATATATTAATAGATACATTTTATAAGTATATCAATATATAAATACATTTGTCTATCAGGTAAAAGCTTAATCATCTGCTTTGCTGTATGCTACCATCTCATATTCGCATTATACCACACCAGCCCACAGCATACCGTATTGTACAATTCTGTCACTCATCATCCTCTGTATCAGTTGGTAACTATGGTATCAGTACCCCAGTGGTTTTGAGGTTGAATACAGTTCTTATCTGAACATGTTCCATTGAGGTGCTTTTAAGATATCTAGATGCACATGTACTTACTTATTAAGTAGGCCATATTCAGATTTCTTTAATTGTAACAAAGATGTTCATTACAGGAAATTTGTGTAACTCGGCATCCAATTTAAGACCACATATTGCCTCTGGTATTACACCTCTTAAATTTATTTCAATCTAGTGCTGTTTAATTTCTCCCTTTTTTTATACTAATGACTGCCTGAAGTGATTGAAACCATTGCTTTAAGAAAATGATAATCAAGATTCAGTTATTTAATTTTATTTTTTAAAAACTTTTATTGTTGAATTACAGTTTTCCGCTGTTGCTTTCCCCCACCCTACCCACCCTTCCTCTCCTGCAGTCAGTCCTCCCCCTGTTGTCCTTGTTCCTGGGTTCTATATACATGATCCTCGACCTGACCTTTCCTCTTATTTCCCTGGTTATCCGCCTCTCCCCTCCCCTCTGGTAACTGTGATGTTGTTCTTTATTTCCGAGGCTCTGGTTCTATTTTGCTTGTTTGTTTTGTTGATTAGGTCCCACTTATAGGTGAGATCATATAGTATTTGCCTTTCACCTCTTGGCTTGTTTCGCTTAGCCTAATACTCTCCCATTTCTAGTTCCACTGAAATAGCATTTGGCTTGTTCTTTCTTGACTTCATGTCAGTTCTAGTGGAAATAATGTGAAGTTCTTTAAGAACAGCTACAGGCACATTGGAAAGTGTTGAAGAAAGAGGTTAGAAGTATAAAACCACATGCATAAGACTGGTAAAGAGGAACTAAATTTGTTTAATCTGTAGATGAGATGGCTCAGGAGAATACAAAAACTATACTAAAATCCCCTCATTTATAACTAATAACAGTAGTACTGAATAATATGAAGGACTTAAAATGTGTCAAGTATTATTTGAAGTGTTTTATGTATAGTAACTTTTTAAATTCTTGCAGCAACCCATCAAACAGTTACTACTTTTTTTTTTAATTAAAGATTTAATTCATTTATCTTTAGAGGGGAAGGGAAGGAGAGAGGGAGAGAAATACCAATGTATGGTTGCTTCTCCTGTGTCCCCTGCTGGGAACTGGTCTGCAACCCAAACACGTGCCCTGACTGGGAATCGAACCGCAATCCTCTGGTTCGCAGGCCCCTGCTCAATCTACTGAGCTACAACAGCCAGGGCCAGTTACTACTTTTGTTATTGCATTCTACAGATGATGGAACTGATTCATAAGGTGCATATATTTTAAGGTCACAGCTTATGTACAGGAGTCAGAAATTCAGCCTCTGTGGCCTGACTCCAGAGTAGGCACTTTTAGATACACATTTGTGCAGCAAAAGTATGTTGAACAGCAGTTATGTGTGAAGTACTTTGCTCAGAACTCTCAGAAATCTGGAGATGATTAAATTTTGGATTTTGCCCTCATTTAGTTTGTAGTCTGTACAATTTAAAAGACCATTATGTACAAAGGAAATTATATTCATTCTGGATATAATTCATCATGGTAGAACCTCCAGTGATGAAAAAAAAAAAACAGATGAAATTTATGGAAGTGTTCATTTGGACTTAATATAAGGAAGATGTTTAGTAAGACTTGGTATACGTGGCGTGATGTTCTTACTGCTCCGCAGGCCTGCTTTGTGTGGTCACATCTGCTTGTGATATAATTCATGGGCAGCTTCAGAAGTTAGTGTGGTCTTGGTCACTAAGAATGTGACACAGAGAATTTAAGTGACTTGACCAAGGACCTGCAGCTATAGTGCATGTCAGAACCTGTCTGAATACATTTTGAAATGAGTACTGAAGAGTACAGGAGTCTGAGAATCCAGCCTGGACATTCACATTGTTGTCAAAAAATGAAAAGCTGTGTACAGACAATTTTTTTTAGTTTTTGTTAATACATATTTTAAAGTGGGAAATTATAAGTAATTATTTATTAATAATGGTTTCCATAATCAGGTTTTGGAAACAGCATTCATTCAAAATAATTTTACTTTATATTCTAATGTGTAGCCTATTTTTTAACTTCCAGTTTTTATAACAGTTTTGGGATACTTCAGCTACAGTATAACTTACTAAGGCGTATATTTTCTTTACATAACAATACTGTTATACAGCCTTAGAGGATTTTTCAGAAAACTGTATGTTCTTTCCAAGCATAATACTGAAATGCAAATCTCTTTTCTGTTCACTATGACTCTGGCTGTTCTTTTATGGGTATATTTTATATCTGACCTTTTTGTTGTTGTAGTCCAAAGAACTGGGAGCTTTCAAATTGTCCATTGTTGCTCAAAAATCTTCAGCTCCTTGTGTGAGGACAGCCTACTCACGCAAAACCAGAGATTGTTTGCTCCAGAAAATTCCTCCGCCAAAATAAGTCCTTGCTACTTTAAATTCAGCTAGCATCCACACTCACTGTATTTATTTTATATTCAGTGATGGGCTATTTTTAAAATTCCTGTGCTAGGCTAGGGGCTTTTTTCCTTTGGTAGGAAACCATGTATTAACAACAGTTATAACATGTATATTGCTGAGTTAATGATGGTCATTCCTCACTAGTGACAATCTGTTCAGCTTATGAAAAAGTATGTGTATATGTGTATATGTGTCCATGTGTGTGTTTTTGCATTTGTTTTGCATTCAGGCATGCAAGGAGAATTTACGGAAGATACTGAATATCAGCACAAGCTAAATATGGTTACAGAGCAGTGTTTCAGGAATGATATTCACAAACTGGTCCTCCTGTCTTTAAAAAGGGTATGTACAATATCAGTTTTCTGCCTTTTTACCGTTTACCAGAATATGACATGTGGGGAAGTAAAGGGGGATTTTGAGTGTGAGGTTTCTGTCCTCTGCTCACTGTGACAGTAGTAGGAAGTGTGTGGTCACAGAGGTTGTGTGGGAAGATGACGGCAGGGGTGCAGGGTGACGGTCTGGGCCATTCCGGCTGAGGCAAGTGTGTCATTACCTACAACTGTCAGCTCTAAGTGTGCTGTCACCTACTGACTTGGACAGGCAGGTTCCTTTTTTGTTTAAAGATTTTATTTATTTATTTTAGAGAGAGCAAGGGAGGTAGAAAGAGAGGGAGAGGAACATCCATGTGTGGTTGCCTCTCACATACCCCACCCTGGGGAAACTGGCTTGTAACCCGGGCATGTGCCCCGACTGGGAATCGAACCTGTGACCCCCTGGTTTGCTGGCTGGCATTCAGTCCACTGAGCCACACCAGCTGGGGTGTGGACAAGTTCTTTTGATTGCCAGTAACATAAAACCACTTGTGTTTGCCCAATCAGAAAGAGAACTGGAGAGCTAAATGTGTGGCTAAGCCTCATGACGATGTCAGGAACGATGTGGGAGCTATGATGGCTATTTTCTCTGTCTCTCCTCCCAGTTGCTTGTCTTTCTTTTCTGGTCCCCTTTTGAAAGGTCAAGACCACGAAGACACACAGAGCACAAGAAAGTCTTCTTTGATTGCCATTGTTTGATTTCACTGGTCTCCTCAGAGATAACCTCTGAAGTGGTTCAGTGTGTGATGTTTCTCCCCATTTGTAGGTAGTTACAGGTCTCCGTATATTTGTGATAATATGTTATACTCAATACAATCCGTGATTATACTATGTATGAAAATAGGAGAAGAACATAGCTATGTTTACATTGTGCAAAGCAAATGTATTGATGGAATTTAGATGGTTTGGAAGTTTAACATAATATAAATTGGTTCTTTACAAAAGATAAAGAAGTAAAGAATAATTTGTGTTTTTATGAAAGGAAGAGAGCAGTCAAGGTCATTAATGGCAATGATTTCATGTGATTTAGTATACTTTGAAAAACATCATGAATTAGCCCTGGCTGGTGTAGCTCAGGGGATTGAGCGCAGGCCTGCGAACCAGACAATCGCGGTTCGATTCCCAGTCAGGGCACACGCCTGGGTTGCAGGCCAGTTCCCTGCAGGTCAGTTCCGGATGCATGAAAGGCAACCATACATTGATATTTCTCCTCCTCTCTCCTTCCCTTCCCCTCTAAAGATACATAAATAAAAATATTTAAAAAACAGAAACTGAAGCCAAAAAAAAAAACCTTAAAAAAAAAAGAAAAATGTCATGAATTAATTAGAATATCCTGCAGTGAGATCTCCTTTACAAATTCAAGTTCTTCTGAACTTTATCGTGTAATTGTCTATTGAGTCATTTGTTCTCAAATCTTAATATGATTCTTGAATATAGCAATATAATAGGTTGAATTTGATTTCAGGGATTTTTGATGAAAATAAGTACATGGAAAGAACTGTGCTGTGCACTTGGAGGACATCAATGAGTATGTTTTGTGCCCTCTGTCATGGATCTCATAATCCAGCTAGGGGAGCAAAGTCATCATAAAGCCAGTTCTGCATTAGGATTTATAAACTATACCAGCTTCACGAGCAATATTCTGAAAACATAGGGGAGGCATCAGTTAATTTATTCATGGAGTGCATTTGTGAGAGGCAAGAGGTGCCAGAAAAGCTGAAGGTCGCTCTGATTCCAGTTAGCCCACGTTTACTGAAGTTATTCAGCGTGAGTGTGACACAGTCGAAGAAGTCAGGAGTTAAGAGACCCAGCTCTTATTGTAAGTACTGCGATGTCAAGAAAATCAGTCCGCTCTCAGGTCTTCCTTTTATTTTTTTGGTTACATAATCCCAAGAGAAGTGGTTGACAAATGTGTCCCCACACTTACTTCCCATGTCAACATCTGAGTAATGACACACAGCATCTCACTAAAAAGTGACTTATTTGGGGGTAGAAAGTTAAGATCATGAGGAAACAGAAGTAACCATGTTTGTTGTTTTTTTTAAAATTTCCCCTGTGTGATTCACCTGATCCTTCACCATGGTCAATAAAAGTGCTCTGAACTTAAAAGATAAATGTAAATATTTCTTTAGCTCTGAAATTCTGTTATGGACTGTCTCACTCTGAACAAAAGTTACAAAGCATCAGAGATGTTAGGCCCACAAACTGAAGACACAGTAAAATGAATTATCATAAAAAATAAGTCTGTTCATTGGGAGCAGAATCCCAAATAAGATAGAACCCAAAGTTCAACTCTGATTTATAAAGCAAAGTCTATGAAGAGTGTTGATGAAAATGAATAAGGTTTGGATATATAAAATTCCAGTAAAAATCTGGAATTAAAAATCTGAAGTTAAACTCTGGAACATGGATGTTCCACCCACACATGATCCTTTTAGGTTTTTCCATGCACGGAAACTTCCAGTCGCCTGTTCCAGAGAGATGGGTTTGCTCAGTGTTGTTTCTGGAGAACAAAGTGGAAGTAGACGTCCTCGCATCTTGGCTGGGTGTGCTTTGCATGAAGTGACACTGCTGCTTCCTTAGCCGGGACCTTAGAGTCAGAACCAACCTCTGATTCAGTGGACACAGACCCAAGAGCTTGTGCGCTTTGCAAAAATCCTGAAGCAAAATGCACCCAGTTCAGTAATTGAAGGTATTTATCTCAGTTGTAGAAATAACAATATGTAGAGAAGGAAAGAGCCCACGTACAAAAATAGCAACGACAAGAAAATTGCATCAGAGTAAAGTTAAAAAAAAAGTTTACAGGACCAAAGGAAACTATGAAACTCAAGTGAGAGGCACAAAAGAGTTGAACATACGAAAATGTCTACCATTTTTTTTGATAAAATGACTAATTAAAAAAATGGAAATCGATCTATAGGAACCCTTAATAAAAATAACTAGTATTTTCTGGAACAAGACAAGTTGGTATAAAGTTCTGAGAAAAAAATTAACTAAATAACTAATATGCATGAATAACCAGGAGAATTTTGAAAAGTAGGATAATTCATGTGGCCCATCTGCCACAGATAGTACAATGTATTCTCAAACTTCAGTAATTAAAGTGGTATGACATTGGCACTTGGAGGGCATAGGTCAAGGGCACATAATTTGGGGGTAATTTTAGTAATATCTATCAGTAATTCAAACAGGCATTTTTTTCTGACTAGCAATTCCAGTCTAAGAATTTATAATATAGATATACTTGTACACGTACACCAAGATTTTTTTAAATAGAAGGATGTTGTTCATTGTGGCATTACTTGTAAAAGGAAAACTGCGGCGACCAACTAAATCGTTACGAGGTAGCCACTGGTGCTGTTTGCCAAATGTTCTCAGTTTTCTGCCTTTTGGTGATTCTAGCATGGTATTTATTGGCCCTGTTGTGGTTAGGTTGGGTCATGTAACTAGTTTTGGCCAAGGAGTGGTAGGTGAAAGATATTGGCCACATCTGGACCAAATATCTCCTTGCTGGTGAGACAGCTTTCAGAACGCCTCTCAGCCCCCGTGACTGAGACGGTGGCTGCTGGCAGATGCCCCTGAGTGACTGTGATGAGCAGAGGCCCCTCCCACCCTATGACACACAGGAAGCAGGCATGAGAATTGACCTTTTTCTATTTTCAGCCTATGAAAATTTGGGGTTGTTATTGCAGCTTAATTCTGCCTATCCTGACAATATCATGCCTGTCAACAGATCCTAAATGAATATATTATATTACTTCCAAATTATGCAATTCTGTGTAGAGATTAAAAACAACTGGTTAAGACTCCTCTAGTGTTCCTGAGGGAAAATCTCTGATTTTCCGTGAATATAAACCTAGTTCCTCAGTGATTTGTTTTTTCTTTCATGTATGTTAAAATTATGCACGCTGTCTTTTCTCCTACTTATGTCTTCACCCCCCCAGCTCACATTTAGAGCAGATTATACAGCAATTTGTACCACATTTTCTGGTAGTTAATTTTGTGGGCCTTGGATATGGATACCTGGGTTTGGATCTGGCTCTGCTGCCTACAGACCAGTGTACCCTGGACCAGTTACTTAAAGTCTTAGTTTTATTATCAATAAAGTTTTCACTTCAGTGAAACACATCACATTTAATTTTAGAATAAAAAATAAGCATAGGATGCACTTTGAGCTTAGGAACAGGACCAGCTACATAATTTGTGAGGCCCAGAACACAATGAAAATGCAGGACCCTTGTTTAAAAATTATTGAGAATTTCAGGACGGTGTCAGCAGAGCACGACACTGAGTGTGGGGTGCTTCTAAGCACAGAGTCCTGTGGGACTGCCCAGGTGCACACCTGTGAACCTGGCCCTGCTGAGGAAGCAGGAGTGATGGCACTGCTCATCCAAGTTCAGAATGACAGCCCTGGCTGCTGTGGCTCAGTGGATTGAGTGCTGGCCTACAAACCAAAGAGTCACTGGTTTGATTCCCAGTCAGGGCACATGCCTGGGTTGCATGCCAGGTCCCCAGTAGGGGGCACACGAGAGGCAATCACACATTCATGTTTCTCTCCCTCTCTTTCTACCTCCCTTCTCCTGTGTCTAAAAAGGAATAAATAAAATGTTTTTAAAAAGTTCAAAATGACAATCGGACTTTTCTGGGAAAGATCCTCAACCTTTGGCTCTTCAAGTTTGAGTTTAAGATGCTGGTGTCAAGCGAAGAGAAATGTGGCTGAGAGCTTAAGAGAGTTTGCGCTTGTGCTTTGAGTTATCTGCTCCAAAGGCCCTGGCCTCAATTTTATTTGTGATTTATACCATAGGGCTAATAGTAGTGTGTCTGCATTATAGGGTTGTTGTGAGGGTCATATGAGTTATACCTGAATTGCTTAAAAGCCTGTCTGGCACATAGCAAGTGCTGCATAGATTTTGACGTGAGCGTTGTGGTTGTTGCTATTGTTGTTGAGGTGACTTGAAGCCCTGTTAGTGGAGGAAATCCCATCTGGGAAGAGAAGAGGTTAAGAAAAGGACCTTGGGCAAAGTTTGGACTTAAAAGAAGAAGTTGTAGGGGAGATAGATGGGCAAATGAATGGTCTTAAAGTTTGAGGATAATTAGGGGCGTATCGTGTCATGGAAATCAAGGGAAGAAAAAGCAGCAATTCAGATACAAAAGGACTTTTTTGTTTGAATGGTTTTAATTCAGAGTAGTCAGGACAGAAGTCTGATTATATGAAATTAAGGGGTGGGGAGGATGTGGAGTTAGTGGGTGTGGACTTTTCTATTAATAGGTTTAGAAATGGAGGAAAAGTGGTAGCTTGATGGAATGGAAGAACAGTCTAAGTGTATCTTTCTCTCACTGAGAAGTACCTTTTATCTGAGGAGAATGTCAGTCAAAGGCTTCAACTATGGCCATCACTGTTTATTACACAAGGTGTTTCCTCAATCCTTCTCAGAAGAACCCAGCTGGATTAGGATCATTTAATTCTCTCAAAATTTTACTTGTTCAATTACAGTTGCTATTTGATGATATTTTGTAGTAGTTTCAGGTATACGGCACAGTGGCTAGACAATCATCATTTACACACTGACCCCCTCCGTTATTTCAAGTACCTGCCTGGCCTTAGGAGCATTTTAGAGGCGAGGAAGCCAAGACAGATACCCAGCCATCCCTCTAGCTTCACTTTGCAATGTCTGAGTAAATGCCACTTGTGAGAAAATGTTATTTAGTTCATTTTAATGGTCCTCAGATTCATGGAACTGTTAAGTGATGAGACAGAATTTAAACCTGAATTTAATTGGTTCTAAAGCTGAGGTGTTGATTGCCCAGAGATTTGTTGAGACAGAATTAATGACAGGGTCCAGTCCGAGGGAGGCAGGGATACGAGTGTCCTGGTAAAATGGTAGACGGAATGCTGTCCAAGCTGAGCCGGGAGACGACAGAGGAGACATTCTAGGTGTCTGTGCAACAAGCATTGTTTTTGCCATAAACATCTTTGCCACAGCATTTTCCCTGTGCAACAGATTTGGCTCGAAGGCAGTTTCTCAAAGGCAAAACCGGTGGACAGTTTGGTTTACATGTGACAGACTTAATGTATTTAAGGTAGTTGTCAGTTTGGTTTCAATTCTCCATTGACTAAATTCTTGCAGTATTCCTACTTTTATATAGTGTAAATCTTAGCCCTCAAATGGTCTCTACAGGAGGGAGTAGACATGGTGACCCTTAAGCAATAGATGATAAGTATGAAGCCAGATTGCAAAGCTACCTACAAACCCCAAATCGAATACTATATTAGAAAGTGAGAATGCAGTTTGCCAAGTTTTGGTGAACACAGTCGCCCTTCCGCTTGTCAAAACCTAAAGTTTATCAAGCTGTGGGAACTAGGAAAGATGTGGCTACTAATTCTCAACAGTTTTTGAGAGCATCATTATTGCTTCTTTAGTGGGAAACTGATACTTCCCTTAAGGAAGGAAGAAATAGTGGTGAAAGTGAAAAAGTCCAATGCTAAGCAAGGAAACAAACAAAAAGAGGAAAATACTATGAACAAAAAACTTCCAAGACAGTGTGTTTTTATTTTTCCATAAAGTTTTTGTTTTTAATTTTCATGTTTTACTATGTCCTTCTTCGTGTCTCTTTTATTTTTATTTTAACTTTTATGGAGAAATTGCCTTATGGCCAGTTAGTTGTGCTACCTGATGTCTGCAGCATTTACAGCCAATGTACTTAGGGTGGGAAATACCAGACACAGAGGAGAAGTGCACAGGGTGAAAGAACGATGCTTATTCCCACACCCCGTTCACAAAATGATGTGGAATGAGGACCCTTGAGAGGCACTGAGGGAGCAGGTTGATATAGGAATGAAAATATGTTTTTTGATGGTATGAAAGTGAGAGAGGTTACGGGATAGAGGGTTTTGGTTGAAAAGGCTACATCAGAGCTTGAAGTCTGGCTTGGATCTCATTCTGCTCTGTGCCGGGGTCCATCAGGGATTTGGAGTGGAGCTACCATGACCAGTGTCCGGGAAAGAAAAAGCCCTGCCCTGAGAAGGATAGCGTTGTTATTTTTTAAAGGAAAGCTAGCCATGTGGTGGGCATTCCCATCATGGCAAAGCAGAGATGAGCAGTAGAACGGAGTTGTCTCCATGTCACAGCCGTCAGAAGAGGGGAGGTGTGGCTGTGACTGCCTCCTGTCTGGGAAGTGTGTGGTTTCTGTCTACATCTCAGCTGGTGAGCAGGATGGCCTGGGGAAAGAAGTGGCCTCTGTTACAGAGTATCAGGAAATAACGTCAAGTCTTCTGGAAGAGTCGACATTAAAAGTTTGGATGTGGATTCAGATCCCAGGCTTTTAAGGCAGACGTATTTACATTCAAGTTTCAGGCCTGACACTTAGCTGTGTGACTTGAACTCTTGTTCCCACATCTTTAAACTTTGATGAACTTATTGCATTCGGCTGTGGAGGAGCGATAAACGAGAAGAGCCATGGGAAGAACATCGAGTAAAGAGTGAATCCTCAATTAGTATTTTTCTGGGTGACAGGCAGCATTGAGTTTCACTGGTTAAATGTGCCAGCTGTGGGGTCAAACATCCTTGATTTTGTCTCAATTTAACAATTTACAGTCTGTGTGACTGTCAGACTAGCCACCCAAGTCCCTTAACTGTTAGGGAACTTATCTCCTGGTGGCAGTGAGAGTGGGGTGAATTATAAGATTGTTATGAAAAGAAAATGCATGTAAAATATTTAACACAGTGCCTCACCCAGAACAGATACTTGATAATTTTTATAGTGTTAGCTTCTTAACCTTAATAATGAATAGTAGTAAGGTCTCTTTTGAGAAATCCGCTGACAGTCTGATGGGGACTCCTTTGTAGGTGACTGTCCCCTTAGCTCTTGCTGCTTCTACGATTCTCTCCTTCATTTTAATCTTGGCTAATGTAATGATGATGTGCCTTGGTGTGTTTCTTCTTGGGTCCAACTTCTTTGGGACTCTCTGAGCTTCCTGGATTTCCTGGAAGTCTATTTCCTTTGCCAGATTGGGGAAATTCTCCTTTATTATTTGTTCAAATAAGTTTTCCATTGGTGGCTGTTCCTTTCCCCCTTCTGGTACCCCTATAATTCAGATGTTGGAGCCTTTAAAGATGTCCTACACCTAAAACGAAAGCAAACTAAAAGGACAGCTAGATCAGGAGTAGAAACATAGAAATGAAGATCTCAAGGAGGGTTAGCAACAGGGGAATGGGAGGAGGAGAAGGGGGGAGACTCAGGTACAGAAAATAAGTAGCATAGATAGTAGATAGAAAATAGATGGGGGGGCAAGAATAGTATGAGAAATATAGAATCTAAAGAACTTGAGACACACGGTCATAAACTAAAGGGGAGGTAATGGTGGGGACGGGGGTAGGGTGGAGGGGAATGAAGGGGGGAACTGTAATGGCATAATCAATAAAAAAATAAATTAAAAAATAATGAATAGTAGTAATTAGTAATAGGCGGAATCAAGGATACTAATCTTTATTTAGATATTTAGTTTATATTTGATTAGGCCATAACTGGCTTTAACTAAGATAAGTATTAAGAACTCATTTTTTAAGAGCAAATATTCTTAATTGTCCTTTTGACTTTAGTTCGTTCGAATTCCTGGGATTCAGAAATGTGGACTTAAAGTAATTTCTTCTGTAGCACGTTTACCTGCTGCATTAGAGGCGTTATCTCTGGAAGGTGCTCTTGATTTGGTGCTTCAGACGCTGCAGATGTGTCCGGATGACCAAGGTTGGTACCATTTGAACTCAGGATTTATAGTAGATTTTTACAGGTCTTTAGCTGCTGGTGGGGTGTTTTTCAGTTTTTTTCTTTAGTTTTGAGATTTAAAACAATTAATTTTGTTTTTTTTCCCTTTATTCTTCCAGAAATTCAGTGTCTTGGTTTAAGTCTTATAGGATGCTTGATTACAAAGAAGAATTTATTCTTGGTAACTGGGCGTCTGCTGGCAAAACTTCTGGTTTCCAGTTTACAGCGGTTTAAGGATGTTGCTGAATTACAGATTAAAGTATGTGCATGATCCTGAAGGGAATTTGATCTTGTGCAGATTTCCTTCTGAACAGCTGGTATAATCCCTACTTTACATTAATGGAGATATTTTAGTTAATGGAAAACCATCTATTATTTGTAGTATTTTAATTGTAGAAGACAAAGATAATTATATTAAATCTTTAAAGATCCTGAGTTTCATCATTAAATGTCTAAAAGCGGCATTTTTTTGCCACTTTTTTTTTCATGAAAGAGCAGAGAGTATGCTAAAGAAATTTCAGGTAGCTAAGCTTCATTTGCTTAGATTTTGTATAAATGGAAGTCGTAATTATTCTGGTTTGTTATTCTCTGTGTTTCGTTATGGGCTGCTCACCCATAGTAATTTTGACCCTTGATTTTTTTTTCTCACAGTGAAAAGATATTTTCAACATTTTTCATCAAGCAAAACTTAAAATTGATATATAATCACTGTTTTTATTAGGAATCCAAGATATTGGCTTAGGGTTAATTAAAGTGAGATTTAAGAAGTTAATTATTTCAGGATTTTCCCCCTAATGTTGTGAAAACAAATAGTTTCTTTTTTAATAAAGACTTTCTGCCTTGGTTGTAGTTTTTAGTGATGGAGTTTGCAACTTCCATAAACTGGACTCCGCAAATATTTTCCTGAATGGGAGCATTGACCAGGAATAATGTTGGCTAGGCTCCAACCTTTGCAGAGACTTTGTTAGTAAATGAGATACTGGATATAAAATTTTAAATTTTAAAATGCTGCTGAAAACAGCATTCTTAGATTAAAAATGATAGTGTGTTTTATAGATCTGCTTTTTATAATGTGCCTCCGCCTGGACTAATTAAGGGCAGAACTGATTAAAAGTAATCCAAGGGACAAGAAATGATTTTGTGCAGGTGCGAAACCTTCAGATCCTCAATGGTAATTCATCTAGGCAAACATTCTAAGGTCGCTATAGTAGAGGTTATAAACTATTGCCAGTGGAATGAATTTAGCCTTCCAGCATGTTCTGTTTGGTCAGTTCGGCATTTTATAAGTTTTAAATTTGAATTATGTGCCTTCTACACATTTGCATTACCTCTCTGCGGCTGCATTTATTTGGCTTTTCAGGGCCTCTGCCTTAGAGGTGGAGAGATGCATAAATTAACTACTTTTCTTATCAACTGTTAGGAAGTATTTGTAGAAACTCAGTGTCTTCAGTGCTCAAAATAATTATTTTAATATTTTGATTATTAATATATGAAATTGACAGATATAAAAAATCTAAAAGCTTAAGTTGATCTTTGGCGAATTTGCCCAAACTAAATAATACTAAAGTCAAAAGTTCATTCTTTCCTTACAGTATCACGTGGGTAGACATCGCAGACAACTCTTGGCAACATGCTTCGGTGGCTCACAAAGTAGTGGTGTGACTGATCGGCTCTTTATAAACACTCTGCTTTAGGATGTAAACTTCAGGCCGCCTTCGGAGCTTCTCTCAAATACACTTAACGTGAATGAATCGGGAGCTCAGATTTGTCTCTTGGGGGTTAAAATTTCAGAAGAAGACACAAAATGTTGGGGAAATGCTGGCCTACCTTGAGAAGCCAATCTCCAACATTAGAATAAAAAATTCACTTTTGCTGCCTATTTGGGTCTATAACCTTGCCCACTGTGCTGTTCTAATCCTGATTAATATCTGGCTTTCCTCCTGTGGAATGGCTTCAGGCAGTGATTTTTAAAAGCTACATATTACTGGATTAGGTATTTTTCCTGCTTTGTTAATTAGCATTTTATTCTCTTTGCACCTACTATATATAGGATTTACAGGATTGTTTCAAGGTTTATGGTTTTAAAGTACAAGCCCAGTTAATATATCTACTTAGTTAAGTGAACAACTCAGGTTTTAAGTATCATCTGCAAACTCTGTTTTATGTTGTTGATTTGTTCTTTTTTGCCCATAATGGCTTTTGTTTTTATTACTTTTGGTCACACTCTCAGGGATTTCAGACAGTCTTGACAGTACTGGAATTGTCGGTGTCTTTTTCCAAGCTGTTGGTGCATTACTTCTTTGATTCAGTGATATTCCATCAGATGTCTTCCAGTATCATGGAACAAAAGGATCAGCGGGTCAGTGTTTTTTCACTTGTATGCTAACTGTTGTGTATTTAGCAGACTCTAATCCTCACTTTCATTCTTTTTAGTTCCTAAACCTTTGTTGCAAGTGCTTTGCAAAGTTAGCTATGGATGATGAGTTAAAAAGTTTGATGCTGGAGAGAGCATGTGATCAGAACAACAGCATCATGGCTGAATGCTTGCTTCTGTTGGGCGCGGATGCCAATCGAGCAAAGGAGGGCGCTTCTTTAATTTGTCAGGTAAATTTTCAAGATGACACTTTTGCCTTTACTCTGTTGACTATGCTATTGTGTAGCTATTACTTACATCCTATTTTTCCTCACTGCAGAATTTATCAGTATATTGCACAAGTGCTCGTGCTTTGTGGTAGGAGTTAGGTTCACAGCATTTCAGAGGTAATAGGGTCCTTGGGTATTACTGTCTAATCCTTCATTTGTTTCTCTATCTTGTTAAGGTTGATAAATAACTTTTCAAATGTGTCTCTTACTATGCATCTCTGTATAAACTCTTTACCAGTCACGCTCCACTCAGCCCATGGCTTTATTTAGTGTTAATCTTTTCCAACGGTTTTCTTTTTGTTTTGAGTCTCTTTGACTAGGAAGTTCTTCCCTCAGGGCTATTGTATGTGGTCATGTAGGTTGGAACCACACACCGTAGCGGGTGCCATTCACATAGACATCCCCGCCATTGGCCACCCCAGCAGCTGTGTAGCACTGTGGTCCTGCCTTTTTTCTCTGCCTTCCCTCCTGCACTGTGCAGACATCTGTTTGTTTTCCTTTTCCTTCCAAACGTAACACAAATCTCTTTCCTGGGTAAAGCCCTCCATACACTCACCGACCTCCACAAAAAGTGAAAATTTACTTCTGAAGTCCGTGACAGTTTATGTACACCTCCTGAACATCTTGTGAGTTGTATGAAAGACATGTACACTGTGCAACTTTCTATCAGTTAGAATATCGAACTCATTGCTTTGCATTGTGAATTCAATAAGCATTTCCTAAAGTGCATTACATGTTATTTCAGGTTTGTCTTTGTTGTATACATTTTAGAGTTTATAATAGCATTCAGGTAGCATCATGTATATATTTTCTAGAAATTTAATAATATTTCTAGCAAAGCAATTATGTATGATTTAATATAGATTATTAGATAACCAGCAGTGTACTGTTTTATGGTAATTTATTTTTAAAGCCTTACTTTATTTAATTTCTCACTTGCCTAAGGATTCAAATCAATGTTTTAACTGTAAGATTAAATTAGTACTAAGTAGCAATTTGCATAAAAATAAACTGAATCCGTAACTCATTTTCATGCACAATCAGTTTATGCATTAAAACCAAATAAATAAGTTAAATTTAGTCAAATATCTTTTAAGCAAGCAATGTTAAAAATAGTTGCTATTTTATTTTAAAAGTAGTTCAATTATTTCTGTCAATAATTTAGTATGTTTTTATTGTGCATCTTTTGTGATATTGGCAGATCATTGCGTTAATGTGTTTTGGATATGCCAAAGAATTGAAAAGTAACTTCTTCAAATTTTTCTTTGGGAAACAATATACCTAAAAGCACCTTAATGCAATTACTCTACATTCCCCATAGAAAGTGCTTTCCACTTTTCTTTCAATTTATCTAAGTCTTTCTAGAAATAGAGAGCTTTTTATTTTTTTCCCATGGTTTTTTAAACTTAATACCGCTTGCATACATACCTTTTCTTTGAAAAAAATTAGATCTTTACATCCATAGGTTTATTAAATTTAAAGAATTTACCCTAGCTGTCAGATTCTTTTGTCTATCAAGTAATAAATTGCAAGTAATTAAATATGTGATAGGTTGATTGAACAGACTTTATTTTGTACTAGTGTAAAAAATGGTTATCAGCACTATTTATTCATGTGCCAGTGCTGTATAATTAATGACTATTCAGAGCAAGGGTGGTATTAATCTTGTTAGGCTTCTGAGGAGAATTGAATGATGTAATGTGTCTGATTGGTAGAGCAAAATATGGGAGATTAATTCTGGGTATGAAAATGCATGAGTAGAGACAGACCTGAAGATAAAACTTTTCAAATCATGGTGGGATGAGCAAGTATAATGAAGTCTGATAGTCCTAAACACTTTTGTGGTATTCATTGCCGCCTGGGCACTGCTCTTGAGTTCTTTGCACAACTGAACCCTCCCCACAACCCTAGGAATGGGCTCTATCATTGTGCCCATTGTAAGGGAAGGAACTGAGGCACAGACAGGATAAGTGACTTGCCTAAGAACACTCTCCTGGTACGGAGTGGAAAATCTGCCCCCTGACTGTCTGCTTTACTCTCTTTCTTTTCTTTTAGAGTTTGGGAGAAGAATTCTTTAATCAAACCAAGTTCACATGTTTACACTCATGGCTTAACTGGAATAATTTTCCCAAATTTTAGTATATGTGCTGCTGAAGTGAGCACTAATTTTTCCAAATTTTGATTATACTAAGGACCAAATGGATATAATAGCAGGAGTTCCTTCAAAACACTGCGTCTGAGGTCCCATTGTAAGGCCTCTCAAAAGTGAAACTCCAAGTACTGAAACAGTTTAATAATCGGTGATGAAAACAATTACCTGTAGATGAAAGCAGTTATCTGAGAGGTCAAAACATGCAATACATGTCATGTGCAAACACCGAAGTATTAAAAGCCTTTTCTGTATTCATAGTTTCCGAACAGGGGAGTGACTTTTAGTGACTAAAAACCACCAACTGACATAATCAAATTATCTTAGAAATATTACCTGTTAAGTTATCTTTAAGTTTTATGTGTTAACCTTGGTTCACCCCCGTTTAGTCCATATGTGTGAATATGCAGACTGTCAGAAACCGACCCTCTACTTTGTCTACTGCCCCAGAGCAACTAAGGTTTCCATTTTTTACAATCACGTCATGTTTATGATACAGAAATAAAAATCCTCCTCCGACATAACCATGTTTTCAGATAAGTTAGTTTCCTTGTATAGTATTTACTTTTATTTACTGAATAAGCATCCTGGATTGTTTTTTTCAGTTAAAAAATACTACTTAGTGCCCTGGCTGCTATGACTCAGTGGACTGAGTGGTGGCCTGTGAACCAAAGTCTCACTGGTTTGAATCCCAGTCAGGGCTCATGCCTGGGTTGTGGGCCAAGTCCCCTCTGGGGGCGTGTGTGTGAGAAGCAGACACACATTGATATTTCCCTCTCTTTTTTCCTTCCTCCTTTCCCCTTCCTCCAAAAATAAATACATAAAATTAAAAAAATACTACTTAGTGACTTCACAAATGAGTGTGATTTTTTTTTAAGTCAGGAATATCTCGAAAATAAACTTTATCACTTAGTTTTCAGTTTCAGCTACTAGTGTCTGTACAGGATCTTAGATGGCCGAACCCAGGAGCCAGATTCATTCCTATGCACATCCATTCGGCTGTCTGGAGTCGTGTGACTTCACTGAATCCCCAGGCAAAAAGTTAAATTACTTTCTACAGTTACCATGAGTTTTGTAACATGTTGAATTTTCTGTTCAACCTCGGTTTGGATATTATACAAAAACTATACAAAACTGCATGCAGAACCACACATTGTTACAGAGAGGCAGGATAATGTAGCACAATGTAGACCATGAGTGAGATTAACTTTAGGTAGAATAAGGGAGTAATTTTATAGAGGTAACATTTTATCTATCATAAAAATGTATAACTTCTACAAAACTCACAGACAGTGAAAAGACAGTCTGTTAAATAAAATTATGCACAAAACCCACGGGTTTCCCAAAAACCCATGGTATTTGGGAAAAGGCAAAATGTTTATACAGGTACTAGTTTTAAAAATGTAACTTTCCCCTACTATCAGTTACATGTTAACATACACATGCTAATTGAATATGTGCTGTAACCACTGGAAAAGCTGATCAGCATTTCTTAAATGAATTCTTTGTATGATACAGGTGTAAGTACCGCACAGGTACAGTTGAGCAACACTTTGAAACAGAGACAAAGGGATTTTCTCCCTCAAAACAAGCTTTAAACATCAAAACCTATGTTTATAAAAATTTAGAACTTTTAGCAGTCTGAATATTTCAAATAAAAATCATTAAAAATGTTCAAATGCTCTTTATATTCCAGGTATGGCAACCTAGTTCTCTAACGTAGAGCCCTCAGAGATAGCTCAGTCCCCCCTCACTGGATGGCTCTTTCCTGCTGCCGGCTGGTCCTGCTGCATCTCCATTTTGTTGTGGTTGGTCACTGTCTTGAGCATCAGCTTCTCCATTTAGAGTCTTTGAACCTGTTTGGTGCTTTTTCTAGCTTTTTGTTTGGCCCTTTCTTCCCTTAATCTTTGGTTTTATTTGCTTCCTCATGTCTTTGCTCAGCAAGAGATTTACTTAGCCCTTGTATGATTACAGAATCTCCTTTACCAACCAAAAACATGTTCTTAAACTTGTTGTACAACATTGTAGACTTTTCCAGGACAGTCTGACTCACTTTGAGGTTGCATAGTGTTGTCAGTGTGGTAATCAGGTCTCTGTGGTTCTGAGCTTGTTGCATTGTGACTTGAGGTAAAACAAAAACGAGTTTGTCCAAAGCCTTAATACATCTGCTCCCAGCTTTAATCTCTTGCTTACACAGCAGATTCATAATAGTGGTGATGATGGGTTGTTTGTTTATTCACAAATGCTATATTTGGTTTTGATTGTTACCTATATTAGTTATAAATGAGAAGATGAGAGAGATTTCAAAGGGTAATAAATTATACTGTTGATAAAGTTTGATTCTATTCTGAATTACCTTAATTACTATTTAAATACAAAACTGTGTATTTCTGAGTGGTATTTTTTCCTCTAATGAAGTTGAACTTTATTAATTTTCTTTTGTCTATTCCACTTTCTTACAGCTCTCTCTTTTCATGGCACCGTATGCCTCAAGTCAGCTTGGATTGTGTTGGTGCCTTAAGGGATATATTTCTACAGAAACATATTGAGCCCCTTTATGTGGAAAGCACAATGCTAGATAAATAGTAAAGAATATAAAAAAGGGGTTTCCTGTTTCAATATTTATTTCTAAGTTTGTATTAGGAGAGAAAGCAGGGTAAAACATAATTCACCATGATACAAAGTAAGTGCTGTAATTTAGGGATAAAAGTTTGCTGAGCTTTAAGAGAAGGCATTTGTAATTGAGTTTTTTGGTTTTTTTCCTTCTCACCTGGCTCCTTCTATCCCAAATTCCCTATGGGCCTATAAAGGGGATTTTAGTAATTTGCTAGTTAAGTTATATGTATGTATTTCTTAGGCATTGCACTAGGCTACAAAGGTACCAGCTGAGTGACCACAGCGTCTGTGTCTTCCATGCCAGTCAGGAAATGGGCAGGCACATCTGGCTCGGTGTGCTAAGGACTGTGCTGAACAAAATGGGATGGGAGCCTGGAAGAGGGAGGGTGTGTGTGGCCTGGAAGGCCGGCAGCAAAGATTCACTGTACAAGCGACTTTGAAGCTATTCCTTGCAGAATGAACCTCTTTTTGCTAGGTGAAGGGCAGAGTTAGACACTTAGGTCTATAGAAATAGCACAAATGAAGGTAATTTTGCATATTGTGTTTGGGGGAGTGTCCCCGGGCAGGGGGGTTTTAGAAGACTTTTAAATAACACAGTGCCTTGGCTGTATCTAGAGTACAAAGGTGTACCATACTGGCCCTGAGGAGAATGTTGAAGGCAGGTGATGCTGGAGACTGGTAGGAATTAAGTTGGTGTCTTCAAACCACAGGATTATCCCCTGGAATCCCTTGGACACATTTTAGTTCTGGAGAATTCTTGAATTTCCCCCAGTCTCATCCTTCTGCTCAGGGCCTGGCACCTTGGGTCTTAGAGTCTTCTTTCCTTTGTTTCTTCGTCCCTTAATTTTGCATAGTGAAAGGAGCAGAGCCTTTGGAGCCAGCAGATTTGAAATCAGATCCAAGTCTCTTATTGACTAGCTATAAGGGTTGTCTAAGGGATAAATCACGCGTGTTTTCTATTAATCTATAAAATGGACTAATGATTTATGTGGCCTAGGGTTTCGTTGTTATAAGAATTATAGATCATGCATATATAGAATTTAGCACAGTACCTGATGTATAATACTTCCATTATCTGTTATTTTGACCTTCTGTTTGTAAAACACTGCATGCCTTGCCTTTCCGAAGCAGTTCCTGAGCAGGGCCCGTGTGCTGTGCCACAGGTTGCTCAGCTTCTCTCTGCTTACAGTGGACACTAGTTTTTGTAGCACCTTGTAAGCTAACCCACCTTGACCACAGCTCAGAATGTAGAATATTCAGGGGAAGGTAGAAAACTGAGAGACAGGATATTTCTTTGTGGAAATTCAGATTCTTGTCCGGGGGAACTCTGGAAAACCGGAAATGAGTGATTGTCTTTTGCACATGGCCTTGACAGATGCTGTACTATTTATATTCTATGTTACAATTGAAGGCAGGGCAGGAGGAAGTCTTTTACTGCGTGAAGACACTTGTGTGCCAGCTGTCGAAGCCCAGGAAGCGTAAGCCTCAGTTCTTCTGACATCAAGTTTGTCAGCTTGTTCTTCGTATCCTGTTGCCTCTTTCATGATAACTGACTCTCATGTGGCAGAGTATTTGATTTCGGCTACTCTGATATGTGTGGTGCTCATCTTATGTCTTTTCCTAATCTATTTCAAGGACGAATTTGACCGTATTTTGTTTCTGTCTAAATTTATGGATGCAGTGAAAAATCATCCCAGGTTCAATTTGCCAATCTCCCAAATGGAAGGAATACAGGTTTTTGATACACTTGTACATGTTTTTCTTTAACAGGTATGCGAAAAAGGGAGCAATCCCAAACTGGTGGAGCTGTTACTGAGTAGCGGGCCCCGTGATCAGGATGTGCGTAAAGCGCTGACAATAAGCATTGGGAAAGGTGACGGCCAAACCATCAGTCTGCTCTTAAGGAGGCTTGGCCTGGACCTGGCTAACAACAGCATCTGCCTTGGAGGATTTGGTATAGGAAAAATTGAACCTTCTTGGCTCAGTCCTTTATTTCCAGATAAGACATTTAATTCGAGAAAAGAAACAAGTAAGTATTAAAAAAAACACATGGTATGTCTTCTTTTTAGTAGTAGTTTTTAAGTCACTAATCTTTTAGTTAGTTTTCATTCCACTTTGGTGCAGCTTAAGCCAGAAATATTGTAAGTGTTTGGGTATCTTTTTCTTTTGTCATTAAATGCTTGGAAGTGATACTATACTTAAGTTCTTTATTACTCAGCAAATACATATTTTATGAGAATAGTGCAACACTGTAGAATCTTTCTGAGGACTTACTTTTCTTTTTATATATTTTATTTATTGATTATATATTTTCTAAAGAATTTATTTATTTTTAGAGAGAGGGGAAGGGAGGGAGAAAGAGAAGGAGAGAAGTATCAGTGTGTGGTTGCCTCTCTGATGCCCTGCACTGGGGACCTGGCCCACAACCCAAGGATGTGCCCTGACTGGGAATCAAACTAGCAAATCTTTGGTTTGCAGACTGCACTCAATCCACTGAGCCACACCAGCCAGAACTCTTTTTATATATTTAAATTTTTATTATAAAAGTAATTCACCCTGGCTGGTGTGGCTCAGTGTGCTGGGCACCAGCCTGTGAACCGAGAGGTTGCTGGTTTGATTCCTGATCCCAGCGCATACCTGGGGTGCGGGCCAGCCTCGGTTGGGGCCATGTAGGAGGCTGCCGACTGACATTTCTCTTGCACATCAGTGTTTCTCACCCTCTCTTTTTCCTTCCTTCTACTTTCTCTAAAAATAAATAAAATAAAAATTCCCTAAGTTTTCAGGCCTCCAACCCTGCATTGCCAGTACACTTGGTCCAGAGAATTTGCATTTAAAAATAAAAAGTAATTGATGCTCATTTTAACAACAGGGAAACAGTCATAAGGAAGAAAATAACAATAACTTATTTCATCTTATAAGCAATGCATGTAAATTGTTTCTATACTTTTTATGTGTTTACATACACATATGCATTTAAATGTATATGTATCAGTAGAAATGTATCTACATATACACTTTCATTTTCAAGTTAATATACTCATGGTTCCAGTAATGTGTTCATTACTGGAAATAGTCCATGCTTCTCACTCCAGTTAAGGCAATGGCTGCCAAGAAAATGTATCTCTGCACTTACAAGTGTTACAATAGTGCCTTGGGAGATTCCCTAGTGAAATCTGAAACTGGCCTCGATATACAGACGGTAAGGAGAGACTGAAGACTGTCAGGTGGCCAGTTTAAAAAGCAAGGGAACTTAACACACGAGGCTTACCTCCAGCAACTGCAAGATGAGTAAACCTCCACATCCCCCTGCCAGAATCTTAAAGCTTATATACAGGTCTGAACTGGTTTCAGTCACATATTCAGTCCAAATGGTCTCAACCAAACCTCAATCTGTCAAAGACTACATCCTTGGGACAGCTCCCACTGTGGGGACAAGGGACACAATGTAAAATCCAAGGTCATGGCTAAGATCTTCTGATTGCCCAGGTCCAGCTCATGGATTAGCCAGCAGTCATGTCCTTCCAGTGACCTCTGCCAGCATTTACTTTGTGTTCCAATGAAGGATGTATTCTCTTTCTATTTTCAAGTTAATATATATTTTGCATATATTAAACATGTTGATGACGAGTTATCATCCACCTCTTTTAACATTTTTGCCTTTTTCACTGTTTCTCAGTCACTCGTGCAAAGTGCATTTTTAAGGCTTGGGCTCCCAGCCGTGCCTCTGTTAACTTCCTCCCACGCCCACTCCCTTCCCCGCAGTTCAGACCCGAAGGGCTCTCTTGTTAATAACATGTTTTCTGTGCTGTTGTTTCTCTGACACACCTGACAGAACTCCGTTCCTTATCAGCCCAACAGTCTGCTCTTTTTCTCTCCTTCACTGAGATGGTCAAATGCTGCTAAATTATCTGTCCATGCTTATTGCTGCTTCTGTCTACTCAAGCAAGGTGCAACCTCCTCCTGGGACTTAGAACATCCCATCAGGCTGATTTTCCCTCAGTGTCTTAAAGGCTTCATGTACTCTTACTTGAAGGCTTTTTCCACTGTTACTTTCTCTAATTCCCTTACCTTCTCTCTTCACCTGGCCATCTCTTCATTCTTCCTGCCTCAGCACCTTAGCAGTTTTTAAAAGAAAACTTCTCCTGCTTCCATGAAGTCTGGGTTGAAGGTGCTTCTACCTGTATCCCTAACACCTTTATTTGGCAATATCCATTACTATCTTTAATGTAGGTACATATGTTTTTGGACTAGCAATATGCTAATAGGAATTTATGATACAGAAATTCTCAGTGTACATAAAAATGCATGTACAACAATGCACATTAAATTGTTGTTTATAATAGCAAACTAGTAGGAAAAGATAATAAGTATTTCCCATAAGGAACTATTCAAATGATCATGGTACATTCATGCAGTGGAATGCTTTGCAATTGATGGAAAATAACATCTAGCAAATCCAAATGTTTGGGTATAGAATGCATTATTAGGCAAAAAAAAAAGGCACAGAACAGTGATTTTAGTATGGTGTTTTTTAGTATACTGCTGGTGAGCACATAAGTGGGATATGGTAGTCGTAAATGTTTGCATATGAAAAAGAACCCCTTAGGGGAAAACTGCAGCAGTGGGCCCCCTGGTGGCTGTCCCTGGGGACTTTGGAGACTGATGCCTGGTGATTAGATCCCATGCTTCCCCAGTGCCACACGTTTCCAGGCAACAGACAGCTAACTTTAACCTTTTACATCTGGTAGAGAGAAACTCTGGGCTCATTGGAGAAAATGGAGGTAGATTTATCACTTATTTCATTCTCTTTGTTCTGTATGAAATTTTTTTCTTAACCATAGTCTTACCTAATTAAAAAATATAATAATGATATTTGATTTTCATGGATAGCTGGTTTGAGTAAAGAGCATTTTGGATTCATAGCTTTAAAACATTTATCAGCTACTGGACTGAGTCACAGCCACACGTTATGATGTGAACTAGGAGAGTAATATTTGAAGAAATTTTCTAGGCTGTATGTAGCACAGTGAGGATTCTTCCTGCTTATGAGAAGGATGATAACTTTAAGTCTACCTCATTTAGCAAGTAGTTTGTAAAAATAAGTATATTATTTCTTGAGCATATTCTATGTTGCAGGCATCATGCTAAACATTGTATCTGCATCATTTCATTTAATCTTTTTGGTAACCCCATGCTGTGCACACCATCCTCTTCCCTTCTCCCTTGAGGACACTGCCACCAAGGGTGCTCCTGCATCTCACAAGTGGCATTACTGTGAGGCGGGCACAGGCCTGTCTGCCTTCAAAGCCCAGGCCCTTTCCTGGTTTAAGTTGGTTTCTTAGATATTCAGCTTTGTTGTTTATGCCAAGGCTTTGTATTAATTTCTATGATGTTTTGAAAATTAAAATTTACTGCCTGTTAAACATGCAATATCATGTTGTAAATGGACTTTGGAAATAGGAATAAACAATTTTTAAGAAATCTGAAAATATATAAGGAACTTTGGTGTACATTTAGGTTTGCTTAATTGTTGATTTCTAAGTTGCTGGTATATCTTTTCTATTTTCAGATATAGGATGCACCTTAGCAAGAATGGTCCTCAGATACCAGATGAAAAGTGCTGCAGAAGAAGGAGCAGCCTCCGGCAGCAATGGGCATTTTTCTGAAGAAGTTCTTAATAACTGTGATGAATGGACCTTCATTCCTGAGTCTTACCTGGACAGTGTATTTGGTCAAAGCGATGATGTAGATAGCGAAGGTATTTATTATTCAAAAAGTAGTTTCCTGTCTATTTTGACACCCTTACACACTGACATTGAAAAATTTGAGTTGAGGCAAAAACCTGATTTAATTCACTTGGAAAAACTTGAGGAAAACCTGTTCATTATTGGAAATAGTGCTTACTAACTCCGGTACAGGCAATGACTGTAAAGAAAACGTATCTCTGCACTTGTAAGTGGTATGGTCCTTGCTTTAAGTGGTGAATGGTGACTGCTGCAGTGAAATGCACAGACTGGAAGTGGATTCCATGTTCCATCAATGACTTTCTGCTTTGGGTACGACCTTGACCCTGATTAACAGCAGCATTGCCAACCTTCCAGGATTATTTATAGGAATTAGATAAAATGTATATAAACTGTCTGGGAGAGTTCTTGGCAAGTAGGAAGTACCTAATAAATATATATTTACCTTTATTGGAATTAAAAATAATATTAATATTTCAATAACTCATAAGAACTTTGAAGAAATTAACATGGCAAGATATATAATGATAGTGATTTGGGCTGACATCTTTAACTCAATGCAGTTTGATCAAAAAGAGAATCTCATGTTGCAAGTCCAAGTATTTTTTTAATTGAACTTTCTTGGGTGACATTGGTTCTCAAAACCATATGGGTGTCAAGTGTACAAGCCAATAAAACACCATCTGCACATGGCATCGTGTGCCCATCACCCCAAGCAAAGTCTGTCTGTCTGCATTCCCCCCTTTGCCCTCCCCCCACGGCTCCCTTCCCTCTGGGGGTCCCCACACTGTTGTCTGTGTCTATGTATTACATCTACATTTTTTTTCTCAGTCCTTTCACCTTCTTTTATCCAGTCCCCAATCCCTTTCCACTCCAAAGCTCTCTGTTCCGTGTCCATACCTCTGTTTCTGTTTTGTTCATTAGTGAGATCAGATGGTATTTGTCTTTCTCTGACTGGCTTATTTCACTTAGTTTAGTCATCTCCAGGCCCATCCATGCTGTTGAAAGAGGTAAGAGTTCTTTTTCAATTGCAGAGTGGCATCGCATTGTGTAAATGTACCACCGCTTTTTTTCTGTCTGCTCATCTCCCGATGGGCACTGGGCTGTTGCCAGATCTTGGCTAATGAAAATAAGCTGCAGTGAATATAGAGGTGCACAGATATTCTTCCAAATTAGTGTTTCAGGTTTCTTTCTTAGGATATATTCCTAGAATGGTATTGCTGGGACATAGGGAAGTTTTATTTTAAAATTTTGAGGTAACTCCATGCTGTTTTCCACAGTGGCTGCCCCAGTCTGCATTCCCAACAGTGCAGTAGGGTTTCCTTTTCTCCACATCCTCGCCAGCACTTGTTCTTTGTTGACTTATTGATAGTAGCCATTCTGACAGGTGTGAGGTGATATCTCATTGTGATTTTCATTTCATAAAATAAACTTTATTGAGAAATAATTACCATAAAGTAAAATGTACCTCTTTTAAGTACCTCATATTTTCATGTACCTCATATTTTCATGGATTTTGATGATTTTATACACTCACGTAATCATCACCACTATCAAGTTATACAACACTTCTCCCATCCAACGGGGCCCTTTGTGCCTCCTCACAACAGATTTCCCCAACCTTGGTTCATGGCAACCACTGATTTGCTTCCTGCCACTATAGATTACGTTAGTGTTTTCACAGGTCGCATGTAAATGAAATCATACAGAGTCCTCTTTTATGGTTGGCTGTTTCCCAAAGTGGTTGTACTGTGTTATCCTCCCATTAGCAACATATGAAAATTCTGGTTGCTTTGTATCCTCATCACACTACACACTTGGCACTGTCTGTTCATTTAATTTCAGCTATTCCAGTGAAGGCACAGGTCTAGCTCGTTTGGGTTGAGTGGGAAGTGGGGATGGTCAGGGTGTGGGGAGTGGTGGGGGGAAAGGAGACAACAATTCTTGAACAACAATAAAAAGAACTTAAAAAAGAATAGTCATTGCTTAGATCACTATTGATATTGAGATTATTTTCATGTCCTTATTGACCATATATTTTCTTTGTGAAGTATCTGTCTACATGTTTTGCTATTTTTTGTGTTGTTGTCTGTCTGTTCTTTTGTTACGAGTTTATATATATTCTGGTAGAAATCCTTTGCAGATATTTTCTCCCAGTTATACCTTGTCCTTTTATTTTATGATTATTTTTCAGAAAGCAGAATTTTTAAATTTTGATGAAGTTTTTCAATTTTTTTGCGTGGTTTGTGTTTTTTCTAGCCAATGTAAGAAAGCTTTTCCTATCCCAAATTTGCACATATTTTCTCCGGTTTCCTCATGGAAGTGTTACAGTCTTAGCTTCTGCCTTTATGTCTAAAATCCATTTAAATTAGTTTTTGAGTATGGTGTCAGTGAAGGGTTGACATTTTCTTCTGGGTATCTAGTTGTTTTAATATCGCTTGTTGAAAATACTCTATTTCCTCATCGAATAAATGGCATGGTTGTTTAATTTAATAGACCATGTAGGTAAGGTTCTATTTCTGCATTCTTTGTTCTGAGCCGTTGATTTATACATTCATTCTTATGCCACTGCCCTCTGTCTTGATTAGTTTAACAGTAGGTCTTGAAATCAGGTAGTGTTAAGTTCTCTGGTGTTGTTTTTCAAAATTGTTCTTATGAAGCTAGGTTCTTTGCATTCCATATTTATTTCAATCAAGTAATTTTATTCTGGGATTTTTGTTAGAACACATATTTACATACATTTATGTAGAATTAATTTATAAATAATATATTTTAATAAAAATATAGAGTTAATGTATAAATAATTACTTTATATGAAATTTATAAATAAATTTAGGGGATTGATGTCTCAATAATATGAGTCTTCTTGCATATTAGTGTGGTATATTTCCATTTATTTGTCATTTAAAGTTTCTCTCACCAATGTTTTATATTGCATGTTTTTTGAAGCTATTGTAAATAATATGGTACATGAATTTCAATGTCCAATAGTTCACTGCTAATCTAAGGCACTATAGTTGATTTCTTTGCATCTTAATGTTATGTCCTGTGAACTTGCTAAGATCTGTCTTTTTTTGTATTGTCTTATTTCACTGGCTAGTACCCCCAGTACTATGTTGAATAGAAATAGTAAGAGTAGGCCTTATTTTTGGCTTTTCAAACACAGCATGAAAGCATTCGGTTTCCTATTATGATGTAGTTTTTTTTTCATAGACACCCTTCATCAAGTTCAAGAACCTCTTTTTTAGCAATTGTTTGCTGAGCCTTTTTATCACTAATGCATGCTGGAAAATGCTTTCCTCTCTGTTAATATGGACATATTTTCTCCTTTATTCTGTAAATATGGTTACTTGTATTGATCGATTTTCTAACGTCAAACCAAACTTGCATTTCTGGCATAATTATTGTGGTCATGGTGTAGTATTCTTTTTGTATATAATTGGATTTGATTTTCTAAAATTTTGTCAAGTATTTTGTATCTGAAGGATATTCTTCTGGAGTTTTACATACAGAGCATTATGAGAGTAATGGTAGACTCTTGAAATGTTGGACAGCATTTCCAAGTCTACTATTATCTGAAAGAGTTTGTGTAGGAATGGTACTATTTTTCCTTAACTGATTAATAGAATTCACCAGTAAAGCCATGTAGGTACAGACTTTTCAGGGGAAGATTTTTAATTATAAATCAAATAACCTTAGTGGATTTATAATTTTGATTGTTTATTATATCTTGCATAGGTTTTTATAACTTGCAGATTTCAAAGACATTGTCCATTTCATATAAGTTGCCAAATTTATTTGTTTGATGTTATTTATAATAATTCTCTTATTTTGTTAACCGTTGAAATATCTGTAGTGATATCTGATCTATAATTCTTGGCAATTTGTGTCTTTTTTTTCAGTCTAGCTCAAGGTTTATCAATTTTATTAATCTTTTAAGAATCAGAATTTTGTTTTATTGATTTTTCTTCTATTATTTATTTACTTTTCATTGATTTTCTTTCTAATCTTTATTTTCTTGATTTTGATTTTTGTCTCTTCTTTTTATATATTCTTAATGTGGAAACTTAGATAACTGATTTTTTAAGTATTTATTTTATTGTATGAACTCTTAAGACCAATGTAGATCCTTCCCTGAACCACTTTAGCTGCCTCCTACAATGTTTGTGTGTCCTGTTTACATTTGGTTTTGAAAATGTTCTAATTGGGTGTGTGTGTGATTTTTTTTTTTTTGACTGATAGGTTATTTTGAAGAGTGTTTATTTTCCGAATACTGGAAAATTTTCTATGTAGTTTTTTCTCTTGTTGGTTTAAATTTAACTTTGTTGGGTCAGAGAACCTATCCTGATGATTTATAGCCTTTCATATTTATCGAGATGCTTTGCACACTGCTGTATGGTCTATCATGGTGAATGTTCCATGTGAAATTTTAAAGAATGTGTATATAGCTAACTTGGAGTTGTCTCTTGGGTTAAATTGCTTGGTAGTGTTTTCAGGTCTTCTATATTATTACTGATTTTTCTGTACTTGATTTGAGAAAGAAATATTGACATTGAAATTATGGATGTGTTAATTCTTTGATTTTTATCACTTTATCCTTTATGTATTTTGAAGCTCTATTATGGGGTATATAAACAATAAGTGTTATATTTTTTGATGATTTTACCCCTTTGTATTGATCCAGCTTTGCATCTAGTACCATCATTTCCTTCCTCCTGAAGAACTCCTTTTTACAGTTCTTATAATGTACATCTACACAGATGTACATCTTTGCAGATTATGGAAGCTGTCTTTCCATCACTCTGCCCTGTGGAATTCTGAGCTAAGTTAGTTTCCATGAATGCCGATCTTCATCTTCTTATGTTAGGAAAGCCATCAGGCTTTGTTTAAATTCCTTCTCCTGGTGCTTCTCGCCCTCAAATTGCCCTGAGGCAGAAAGCCAGGATGATCGTAAGGCCCACAGTATTTGTTTCCCTCATCCAGGGACCACACAGTCCTGCGCTGTCTGTTGCCCGGTTCCCGAAACCAGTTGTTTTCATACACTTTGTTCAATTTTCCACTTGTTTGTGGGAATCGGTTCCGATTGGTGCTTCTACCTCCATCATGGACTTCTTCTTAAGTAGTTTTAAATAAAGGAAAATATTAGAAATACTAACATAAAAACTTATAAAATGTATATGTTGCTTATATAAACAATATGCTAATAGAAGTTCCACAAACATAAAAGGGGATAATTATGAAAATGTAATAATGATAAGGTATGTAAATATAATTAAATTATAAAGTCTATTCTATTAAATGCTTAAGCATAAAGCCATTTTAAATTTTAAGATAAATTATTTTTTAATGATAAATCAAGTAGGAAATATTTGTATTAATTTTATGATGTGTATAGAATATTGTACAATTGATTCTTGAATATGTGCTATAGATTTTATAATTTGCTTTGGCAATTAAAAATTACTTAACCTTCTAAGATAAAGAGTGATGGAATTTAATTTCATAATTTTTCAGTAATATTCACGCATTATTAATAGGAATATGATTTACTTATTGACCTTTATTTTTTGAAAATCCATAATTTTAGAAGTAGTTTTCATTTCTTTTCTCTCAAAACAATATGGCCAACTAAATGCCAGGTGTTTATTTAATGTTATTTTATGCACAAAACCATAAAGCATGAAATTTTAATAGAGATGTACTCAAGATTGCTGAATGTTAAGTAATGTAAGGTGTGGTTTCAATATTTAAAACAAAATCTGAAAATTTTCTAAAAAATTCAGAAAAACAGAAAATAACTTGGATCAAATCTGTGCATAAACGGTTTCTGCTTCCCACACACGTGTTTATTATTGCACGTGTAACTGTTTCTACTTGGCTCTTTTCTTCTGTACCATGAGCTCATGTGAGGCACAGATCAGTTTTCCTGCTTGTCTTTATCCAACACTTATTCAGTGTTTGTAGTCTGTGAAAACCATTTGGTAAATATTTGTGAATGAAAAAAAGGAACTGAGTTTTAAAACTGAAAAGCCAACATAATTTATCATTTCTATTTTAGACATGTAACAATAAGAACTGGGTCATTTCCATGCAAGGCGTGGGTTTAATTTTTTATGACTGAATGTGGTACTAGTATCTTATGATTGAGGCAACATTTCTTACTTGCTTTTATTTTATCATTTAAAAATAGGAAGTGAAGGTTCATTTTTTGAGAAAAAGAAGTCAAATTCAATTAGCGTAGGAGAATTTTACCGAGATCCTGCCTTGCAGCGCAACTCACCAAGTTTGCAAAGGCACCCCAATTCATTGGTAAGTACACTTATGCTTATGCTGTGCATTTCGTATTTGACCTTTCACTGAATAACTGAAATTGTAGGTGCAAACTAGGAGCTATTGGTGCAAAAATTCCCTGATGTATGAAAAGTTTGTATCAGAGTAGAAATGAATAAATAGGTATTATTTTATATTTACACATGTAGACTTCAGTGCATTTGGGGCATATACAGGATGGGGCAAAAGTAAGTTTACATTTTCCTATGGAAAGGGTAGGTTAATTTTCATATGGAAAATTATACAATAATTAGTGTATAACAACACAGCCATAAACTCTGTGTTTTGCATATTCACAATTATAAACCTATTTTTGCCACCCTTCCCTGTATGTACTAAGTACAGTTCAAAATGGTTTTATCCTTTTTTTCTCTTCAGAGCTCCATGTCTATGATGCCCAGCCTCTGTCTATAGAGGTCTTATGGTGTGGCTGGTCCCATGATTACTTCAGTTAGAAATCCTACAGTGATTCCTAAGAAAACTAGACAGGAAATATTCTCTTTGCTCCAAAAAAATGACAGCGACTGTACTATAAATGTCTATCTGTTTAATAGGGGCCCATTTTCAGTCATGAAGATTTACTGAAGCGGAAAAGAAAAATATTGTCTTCAGAGGATTCACTTAGTAAGTATTTCAAAGTAATTGTAAGTAAATAGATACTTTGAACAGAATACAGGATTTGTTAACATTTCTTCTGATTGTTCTTGGTGCCCGTTTCATCTTATATAACCTTCAAATTATATTTGCCTAATAATTACAAACTCTAGAAAAATGAATATTATTACATATCTAAAAATTTACCTTTTATGGTATTACATAGGACCCCTTTATTTTTTTCTACTCTTTGTCTGAAATGTAAATAATACCCACACCAATGTCATTCTTTATCTCTTTCTCTAGTTCTGTTGTTTTTTTTTTACACTAACACCATTTGATTAAACATTTATTATTTAGTCTCTATCTCTGGCACTGGAATGTAAGTTCCGTAGTTCGGTTTTTTTGCTGCATCTCCAGTGCCTTGCAGAGAGTGTACACTATTAGGTGATCAGTAAACTTTTGCCAAGTTTAGTTAGCTGCTTACATTTCCTTGTTTTGTCTTTGACAAAAGGGTCATCAAAACTCCCATCCCACATGAGGCATTCAGACAGCACTTCTTCCCTGGCTTCTGAGAGAGAATGTATTACATCATTAGATCTTTCAGCAAATGAACTCAGAGACATTGACGCCCTGAGCCAGAAATGCTGTATAACTGGGCACTTGGAGCATCTTGAAAAGCTGGAGCTTCACCAGAATGCACTCACGAGCTTCCCACAACGACTCTGTGAAGTAAATTTAATTTATCCTAATATCCTCAGGATAATTGAAGAGCTTTTGCATTGATATTTAACTTACATGGTTAAATCTTAAAAGGAGGTTCCACTTTTGCGTCATGGGACAGTAATGGTCCCACTCTTCTTGTGTTCACACAAGTATCTTTGGGTGGTGTTCAGAAACACCTTTGAGGGTCAGCCGTGGAAACGGAAATGTGGTTGAAAGGGAATTCAGGATTCCGTCCTGATGATACGTGGTGCATGTTAAAGTCTCTCAAGGCTTTCTGTTGGTTATACTGCAATTACTTAATTGCTGTGAAAGCAATTCAAACTGCTCGAACTGGACTGCTTCGAACTGCTCAGATTGGACTGAGACCTGGTTTGGTGGCAGTGGCTCTGGCCGAGTGGCCAGCTGTGCAGTCACAACAATGTGCCACCACTCTGACTGCACTCAGCCTTTTGTTTTTCCATCTGCGAAATGCAGAGGCTTGACTAACTACTCAATCAGAGCACTGACTGAGTTTCAAAATTATATGTAACTTAAAAATTGCTTTTTCTCAAAGTTCTTGTTTCATTAAAATTAAGGTGTAAAATTGCCTAATGAGAGGGTAATCCTCTGAATATTGAATTTTTCATCATAGTTTTGTGCTATGTATCAGTTGTCAAAGGACTTAGACTCACAAGTTTAAAAAAATTACTAACGCATGTTTAAATTATTAATCTGATATCTTTGAACTGTAAAAGTCGATAAAGGATATACTGGGTATTTTTTTAAAGCTAGTTTGTTGCAAATACATTTTCCCTTTTCTGACTTATAAAGTACCATAGTTTTGAGATGTTTAAAAAGCAACATTGCATGATTTTTAAGTATATCACAGTGTGTCTCTCTCCTAAAGCTTGTAAATCTGAAGAGAGAGGAAAGAAAGGTGACCTCTTCCCCCAGTTCTGTCTAAAAATGTGTCCTCTCTCCACCTCCTCTGCCTGACTAAAATCTCCAAGTCACAGGGCATCATTTTAAATGTCACTTCCTTATCCTCTGCTTCTCCTCTTCTCTTCTTTCCTCCAGACGAGGTTGGTTACCCACCGGGTTCACATTTCCTCGGCACCTGGAATTTCTCTCCCAGTGCTCATTCCCCCATACCTTTTTATATAAGGCATACTGTCCTCAAAACACTGTGAGCTCCTTGCGAACAGGAACTGTTTCAGGCTTTGCTTGTGTCTATCCCCAGGGGCCAGTGAGATCTGACATATAGCAGAGGCTCAATCAGTAATTGGATTAGTTCGTGAAGGATTTAATAACTGAAATTTGGTAGACCTTCAGTAAATATAAGTTAAAGACTAGGTAAATGAAAACTGGAATTCAGCCTAGTGGAAAGGGGGAAGGAGGGAGGGAGGGGAAGAGCAAGAGTGAGTGAGAGGGAATGAATTTGAAGAGAGCCATGGCAAGGTGAAAGTAAGGAGTTCAAAGAACCAGCTGAGAACTTGACCTTGAGGAAATTTCAAATCCACACCCCTAGGTGGCAGTGTTTGTTCCCACCTAACTTAAAAAAAAATCCTGATTGAACCTTGGGAATAAATAATTTTAAAACCTACCTCCCTGAATAATCTGGTAGGATCTGAAAAAATGGCAGAAAGTCCTAAACAACTTCTGAAGCAAATATCCATTAATAAGCTTTTATAATCACATCAAATTCTTTAGAATTCCATGTGAGGATAAATATACATAAAGAAGAGCATAGGGAAGTGATTGTTTTGGTACCTAAGCCCTTTGACAATAATTCATATCAAAAATTTAAAAATAGACAATATGTAAATGGAAGTTTTCCTTCAATCACAGTAAACTTAGAAATTGCTTAAAAATAGACATTTGAAACAAAAAGTTTCCTAAAAAAAAGAGGTTCTAAATACAATGAGTATTATATACAGTGACTACTTTTATGGTTAAATTTTATTTATACTAAAATATATAACAATTTCCAAAAGCTAGCATTTAAACAATGTATTCCCTGGATTACATTGTATTGTTTATTCATGAAGTCATTAGTTTAAATATTTGAGTCTCATTCTACATCCATTTTTACTTGTTATAGGACTAACTAAACCTTATTTTTGTGACCCTGCTTTTGAAAGCCTACCTACCAAATTTTTCCTGGTTTCACCCAGTTTAGAGCAGAGATGGTTGAACCCGTCAGTGTACTGAAGTTCTCTTGTGTATTGTGTTTTCAACTTTTTTTCGTGTGTGTGTGTGTGAAGGGGGGGTGTAAAATTCTTAATGGTTCTAGTCACCAGTAGTATGAAAGGCAGAAATATTAGCTAAACTTAAGTTTCTCAGGTGGTTCATTTTGGAATTTTAAAATACTGTCTTTCCAGACGCTGAAGTGTTTGACCCATTTGGACTTGCACAGTAATAAATTTACATCATTTCCCTCCTACTTGTTGAAAATGAATTGTATCACCAACCTTGATGTCTCTCGAAATGACATCGGACCCTCAGTAGTTTTGGATCCTGCGGTGAAGTGTCTGGCCCTGAAACAGTTTAACCTGTCATATAATCAGCTGACTTCTGTTCCCGAGAACCTTGGGGATGTGGTGGAGAAGCTGGAACAGCTCATGTTAGAAGGGTAAGAAGGTTAAATTAGACACAAAGGGTTGCCTTACATTGAGGTTTTGGAAGGTTGAAAAAATATGCTGACAGTATTTCTATAGCAAAAGTTTTATACAGTGTTATGACAAAAAACCGAGGCAACTAATATTGCAACTTGTATCAATTGCCTTAAAATTTCACAATTTTAAAATCTTCTTTGTTGCTGTTCTTTGAAGGTGAATTTTTTTAAAGCATATGAGTTCATGCAGTTTAATATCTTTTTTTCTCTCTATGACTAGAAATAAAATATCAGGAATGTGTTCCCCACTGAGTCTGAAAGAGCTGAAGATTTTGAACCTTAGTAAAAACCACATTTCATCTCTATCAGAGGACTTTCTTGAGGCTTGTCCTAAAGTGGAAAGTTTCAGTGCTAGAATGAATCTTCTTGGTAAGTGTTCTCTGTGAGCCTTCTCTTTACCAGGACTTTGGAATATAATAAGATGAGTCATATAGGTTGGAAGTTAAAGGCATTATTTTAGTTTAAATACTGTGCTGGAGTTTCAAATATAAAGGTAGCTGATTGGTGATAAGAAGGAGTGAGGTGTTAAGCCTTGGACACAGGAGGGAAACTTAAATGCATGTTGCTAAGTAAAAGAAGCCAAGCTGTGGGGCTGCATACTGTGATTCCAACTGTAAGACATTCTGGCAAAGGCAAGCTATGGAGACGGTGAAACAGTGCTTTCCAGGAGTTTGGAGGGAGGAGGAGAGGGATGAAAGCTGGAGAAAAGGGGGTTTTAGGACTGTGGTCCTACTTGTGTGCCTACTGTCATGTGGACACATGTTGTTACACATTTGTCAAGAGCCATAGAATGTATAACACAAGAGAGTGAACTCTGTTGTCAGCTATGGATTTTAGTTAATGTATTAATATTGGTTCATTAATTATAACACATATGCTGAACTATGCAAATTATTCACAATGGAGAAAAATGTGTGTTTATGGGTGGTGGTGAGGAGAAAGGACAGATGAGAAAAGTCTGTACTTTCTATTCAGATTTTCTGTAACTTCGAGGTATGTCTGGAAACAGTCCAACCATTAATATGAGAATGGTTTGCATGACACTAATGTAACCCAGCAGCCAAGGAAAGTGGACTGGAATGCGCATGTGTGAACAATGACGGCTTCACTGTACTAGTCAGTGGGGGTGGTAGATGCCATTGAATGAGCATATGTACCATTGTGTGGCCATTGCATTCAAAATGACTGAGTGAGTAGAGCAATGAATTTGCATCAAATTTTGCATTAAGCTTGAACATTGTGGAAACTATGAGGATAATTCAGGAGGCCACAGCTATGGGCAACTAGTGATTGACAGCTTCATCATGACAATGCATGTGCCCCCTTATGCATCACATCTCCTGCAGAGTTTTTTTGCAAAACTTCAAATCACCCAGGTGACTCAGCTCCCCTACCCCCAAATTTGGCACCCTGTGACTTCTGGCTTTTCCTGAAACTAAAATCACCTTTGAAAGAGAAGAGATTTCAGACTGTTGATTAGATTCAGGAAAATACAATGGGGCAGCTAATGACGATTGGGAGAACTGTGTACAATGTTTTTTGTATCTTGTATCTTCAATAAATGTCTCTATTTTTCATAGCACATGGCAGAAACTTTCTGGACAGATCTCATATAATACTACTTGAAAATAGTCTACTTTTTGACACTGAAATTGAGAACAGGCTGACAGTGACCAGAGGGAAGAGGGGAGGGAATTTCAGGGGAAAATGGGACAGGAACAAGTACCATTGTTCCTCAGGGGGAACAAGTACCCCCCCCCCAGGGGGCGTAGAAATGGGAAGGAGGTGGAAGGGCTGAAGGGGTGGGAAGGGCTGGGATGAGAATAAAAGGCATAAAACTGTACTTGAACAACTACTAAAATAAAAAAAAGAAAAAGAAAAAAATTACAACTATAAATAAAAAATTTTTAAGACTCTACTTTTTAATTATTAAAAATTAAAAATGTTATATTAATTTTTAATTAAAATAATTTTTGGTTGTTATTGACCTGGACCCAAATGACAATATGTTGGGCTACAGATAGTCCTTATACCATGGTTCCTTTTGTTCTACTAAACTGAAAAATCTATGGCTGCTTGAGCTGGATAAAACAGGAATACTGAGTTTCCTACCTAAGTTTCTTTACAAAATTTTGTAGTATAAACATAATTAGTATTGTTTTTTAAGAAATAAAATTAATCATTGCCAGTTTTCAAATTAGTAAGGTTAATGTACATTCATTGAGTTCTTTATGTAAGATATTATAATAATACATAGTATGATTATTACTGTGATTAAAAGTCATGAAATACCTTTAGCATGAGAGGTAGCAGGGAATTCCATTCTTTCGTAGCCTATCTGAACATTCTAATGTTTAGGGAAAGACACTTTTATAGCAGTAAGCAGGAGCTCCACATCTTTTGTCTTCCTAATGGAAGCCGTGTGCACCTTGCTGCTCATGTGACTGTCTATACCTGACTCAGTGGTATAGACATTTGTTTCAGTAAAATAATGTTTAAAGCTTTCCAATAGAATACAGTTACACTACTTATTTAAAAAAAATATTGACTTGTCGAATATCAGAAATGATTAATGCTAAAAGCCATGTTAACTTGCGTAACATTTTCCCTTTTTCTCCCTCCCTCTTGCCCTTTTCTCATATTGAACATGTTTTTACCCTGAGCCTGGAACTGGGGACAGGGTGAGTCCCTTACCAGTGAGCAAAGCAAACCCAGTCTATGTCCTTAAGGGCCATGTACTTAAGTTCAAAAGACAGGCGTTAAAGGATCACAACACAACTAAATGTGATTGTGTGTTGTGCAAAGTGTTGTGAAGGAAAGCCCTCTGGTGCCAGGAGGTACTTTAAGGGGATCTGATACTTATTGTGGAGGAAGGAGGCTTGATGCTTAAAGTGGGTCTGGGGAAAAGAGCATCTGAAAGGACCCTGAGGTTTGGTGATGGTGGATATGTCATCTCAGCTGCATTTCACAAAAATCCTCTGGGGTAGGACAAGTATGGCCTCTGCTTGACTAACTGAGGAGATTAAAGCACTGGAGATTTTTGTGTGATGTGTTAGGGCATGGAATTAATTAACTAGCTGGGAAAACTTGAATACACCTAAGTTCACAAATCTCTTTGGTTTTCACTATGCAGCTTTAATAGTTTTAGAAGTTATCTTGTCTTCCGGAGGGTGCGCTGTGCAGGTGGTGTGTGAGTGGGACAGCGAACCATCAAAAATCACCTTGTGAAATGAAATTTCGGTCCTTTACTTTTATGAGTGTTTCCTGTATAGCATTTGAACCATAAGATTTTAAACTCTTCAGTGGAGAATCATTTCTACTAATTCATTTTGTCACAAATACTTTTGGGAAATAGGTGAGGTGTAGCATGGAATGTACTTTTCTGTTCCTCAGGAAAACAGCTTTTGGCAGTGCCCTGGAACTTTTTAATCCTTGAAGATTTTATAGATAAAGTATAGCTCATATTTTTAATCTAAAAAATACTAAGAAATAATTCTGAAGCCACTTTCATGCAACCATAGATTTTTAGATTTTCAAAGAATATCAGGTATCATTTTGTATAGCTACACTGTTCTGCAGATAACAAAACAGGCTATATGATTTGCTCAGTTTCCAATACTGTATTCCATAAAATTTTATACCTTGGAGGTCCTCATACTGTATTTCTGTTTTTGGAAATTCATAACGTATACCAGAATACTGCAGAATACTGAGAACTCTGTGATATTTCACTTTATTTTACCTAATGTTTCCATAATCTAAAAGAATATAGTTATTAAGTTGTGGGGGGGTCCTCTGCCAATAAGCCCCCCTCCCTGCTCCCTGGCAAGCATGGAAGAGAATAAGTCTACCAAGACATGATCTGCTTGGTGAGGAAAGGTAACCATATCTCAGAGGAGAAGTACCAAGAGCCTGTTCCTCAATGGGCTTTTATTTGGTTCATTTGCATAGGAACACAGGGCATATACGTAAAGCTCATCAATCACTGTCAGGCAGTAAGGATCATAAAACAGATAACATTTAAAGAACTAGAAGGGCTTATTCTGAGTCAGGGTCTGATGGGTAAAGGGCCATAAAACTTTGGGGAAACAAACTTATTTCATGCTTGGACCCTTATCAGAAAACTGAGGACATTCTCAGCAAAGCAGGTTTCACAGGATTTTATACATTCTTTCTTAGGCCTGATCGCCCTGGGAACCCGCACTGTCTAGCACAGGGCCTCACCCACCTCCAGCATTGTTTCAGGCTTATGTCAGGCAGGGGAAGTAAGGCAGCCAAGAGATTAGGAGACTTCTCACAGACAGAATGAGGACTCAGGCTATGTCAAAGCCGAGGGGTGAGGGTCCATCACCCCCTTTTTCTATAGCCCCAACAAGGCCTTTCCTGGGGGCCCCTGTGATCGTGTCTATCTTAGATCATCCCTCCCTTGAGGAATCTTACCAGTCATTGGCTAACTGATCAAGCATTGGGAGATAAGCTTTGTCTCCTTAGTGGCTTATGGTCCCAAGATCGCTCACTCAGTCTTAGGCATGGGGGTTACAGCTCCTGAAACCTGGCAGGGCGGTTCCCAACATTAATTAACATCTATTATCATTCCATAGAATACTCTTTATGAGATGGTACTATGAGAAATTCTTATCTTTGTATTATATTGTGAATTAGTATTCCAAAATGTTTTGTTTAAGTTACTTAAGAGTAATTTAAATTAATCCATAATGTATTTCATATAATACCACACATAATTTAAAGTGAATGTTATAACAATTTTAATTTTTATAGGTGTTAGATGGGTAAATTTCTATTTAGATGATTTTTTAGCTTTCATATTAAAAGATATGTATAAGTATGGTATATTAGTATAATGGTTAGTGCTACAGTTAAGGATATTACCTTATTTTAAAAGTAGATTTTTATAAAAATTATTATGAGAATAGAAATTAAGTGACAGATCATTTGTAGCTGTTCTTGTAGAATCCAGTAGAAATCTAGTTAAGATGATTAAAATGTCTCTTACCTCATCTTTTTTTCTTTTAGCTGCTATGCCTTTTTTACCTTCTTCCATGACAAGCATAAAATTATCTCAAAACAGATTTACATGTGTTCCAGAGGCAATTTTAAATCTTCCACAGTAAGTTTATCATTTTAATTTTAAATCAAGTGAGCTGGAACAGAGCCCTTAGAAACATGGTTTTGGCTTAGGCAAATGTCCTTATTTCTCAGCTTAATATTTTTAAATCTATGAATGTTGGACATTCACTAGACAAAAGACAAAGTTGTGATGTGGATTTTTTAAACTTCTGTATTAATTTAGTGTGCTGTTGTGTAGAAACAATTTAAGATTACTTGCTATATAATTGCATTATTACAATCAAATGAGATTTCATTGGCTATCACATTAACTTTTGAAGTTTTACTTGCTCTGGAGGTCCATTTGTTGTTAAGATACTGTTAACTTAGAATTATACTTTTAAGTTTCAGCAATGTTTTTGGTGAAGATTTAGATAATTTATATAGTCCCAGCTGTTGGGGGATAATTTTGGTTATTTTCAATAAAAAGAAAAGCTTCTTATTAACAGAATTATGCATTAAATAGACTTGAATGTGCTGTCATTTTACATAGTATTCTAATGGTGTTGTGCATTACAAGCCAAATCCAGAAGTATATGCATGCAACTATATACATATATAGACAAATGACACTTAGTTGTAATTTAGCTATAGCATGTGTCAGACATATGATAGTTAATTTAAATCCAGCCTTAAAATGTGTCAGATACTGTTCTAACTGCATAGCAGTGGCTCATCTCTTTCATCTTCCTAATAATCCTATGAAATAGCTACTGCTATTATCTTCACTTTATGTTGAGGACATTATTTCATTAGAGTTATAAAGTAACTAGGCCAAAGTCACTGTATTAAACATTGGTGGTTTGACTTCAGAATCTCAGGTCTCACATAGAGGGACCTCCAGAATGCAGGTGGTCCTATGTTTTAAGCATAATACACTCCAGAGACTGCATTTGGAAGTTAAATATTTATGAAATTTGATTGAGATGTATACCATAAAGATTTCTTCCCAGAGAACTGACAATATTATCTAGTCCCTAATTACATTATACCATTAGATGCCATCTTCTGGTATACATTTCCAGTATTTTGTATACATTCCTTTAAGTTTATTCTGTTGTTTCACAAACGAGCATCCAGTTGGCCAGCTTCAATCTCCATTGAGGCTAAGAGGCACCGCTTTGAACAGTCTAGTGATTCTCGGGTTTGTCTCTTTTGCATTGTTTGCTAGACATCAATATCTTATCTCTAATATGGTCAAATATATTTTCTTGTTTTCATGCATTTTAAAATTGCTATGCAGATGTGAATCTTTGTCTAGCAGATTGTACAGCTGTGTGAGTTTAGAATTAATTCATCATGCTTCAAATGCGCTGAATGAAAGGGGTCTGTACATAGCTGTAAAAGTCCAGGCAAAATTTCAGTCAAATATACCACAATCCCTGACTTTCTTTATTCTTCCTACACATGTACACTTATGTGTAACATGTATTTTTCTAGTATTTTATACAAACTTTGGGTAGCATGTTCTTGCATGAAAGCATCTGTTTGTCATCGAGAGCCTATCGTATGCAAGGTATCAGGTTCAGTGTTGCATTATTTATCACACTGAGACAAGTTGGGAAAAGGATGTGCCGGTGCACAGTATTAATGAACTCAGGACCCAACCTCTGAAGAACCCTTCCAGTAATGTGTGAAACTGAAAAGACATATGGAGGCTACACATTTGTAACTTTTGAATAGAAGGCAGAAACTTTAGTCACCATTTTTATATTTGTTAATTACTGTGATTTCTCAGGTATCATAAATATTTGTAAGACACTTGTTCTTTTTTCTCATTTTGAGATTGCCATTTTTATGTTTATGAAGTAAGGAAATTAAGCCTCAGTTTTGCTTTTAATTTAGATGTTCCTAGTGAGACGTGCCTTCTTATACCTGTATGTACAGAAAAACATACATACATACATATTTATATATAAATACTGTTAGTTTTAAAGTTCTTATCTCACTCTAGTGAAAGTTACTGATGATGTAATTTCATGTACTTTGGAAATACTCATTTGGTTTTTATCTTAACATTGTATTGTTTTAGTTTGCGATCCTTAGATATGAGCAGCAATGAGATTCAGTATCTACCAAGCCCTGCATGCTGGAAATCTTTGAACTTAAGGGAGCTCTTGTTTAGTCATAATCAGATCAGCATCTTGGACTTGAGTGAAAAAGCACATGCATGGTCTAGAGTAGAGAAACTACATCTTTCTCATAATAAGCTCAAAGAGGTAAGAAGTCATCTTTATTTGCTTAAAATTATCGCCAATTCGAAAACATGCTTTTATAATTTGCATCTTTAAAATTATCACTTAAAAATCTGTTATTTAATATTTCCACTTTTTAAATAAGATCTAAACCCATCCTAAGGTAAATAAGTACATTAACAATGCTTACTTTCTATACAAAATTACTTTCTTGTGCTCTATTTTTGAATTATCTGAATATATATATTTAAGTATGAGTTTGTGTAATGCATTAAATGTGTCATTTAATCACTAAAATCTCTGATCTGTTAACAGACTCTCAGATGCTCTGCGCTTCTAAAGTTGACACTATGCTGTGTTTTTCTGCTGACGTTCTTTCCTACATCCTTAAATTACCCCATCCCTTCAGCATGCTACCCTCACCTGAGTGGGCCTACCTCCTCTGCTTCACTCCATTGCCTCTGCTACAAATCCAAAATTGATTAACCATTCATCTCAGGGAAAAAACATTTTTTAAAGGCTTCATTACTTTATTTTTAGAGAGAGGGAAGGGAAGGCGAAAGAGAGGGAGAGAAACATCAATGTGAGAGAGAAACATCAATTTGTGGATGTCTCTTGCACACCCCCAACTGGGAGACTGGCCCACAACCCAGGCATGTGCCTTGACTAGGAATGGAACTGGCAACACTTTGGTTTGCAGGCCAGAACTCAATCCACTGAGCCACACCAGTCAGGGCGGGGAAAATTTTTTTTTTAAATTTTTGGCCAAGCTCAAGCCTGTCGCTTATAAAAACCAAAAAGAATTAAGTATCTTAAATTGTGAGGTTCAGAATAACTGAATATTTTTTGGTACCTGATATTTTGCCAACAAATTAATGTTCTTTATTTTTAAAACAATGAATATAGATGAGAAGTTTGGAATAGGGAAAAAAAGAACTCTGGTTAATGTGCCCCCTAAAGAATAAACATTTAGTAGTATTTCGATCGTATAAAGTCGTATACAAGTTTGTGATGACCAGACCTTTAGTTTTACTGAAGACCAGACAGTGTGAGGGAACAGGCTTGAAGCCCCAGATGACTGGATTTGGAAAGCAATACAGAAATTTACTTTCAATGTTGCGAAGAGAAGACACGTGTCGCCAAGGGAGAATAGGTGTTCAAGGATTATAAATAACTGACATAGATTGTTTTGGGTGTAAGTATTGCTAAACATTTACAGTGAAAACCGTGACAAGCATTGGGAAGGTTTTGGAACCGTGTTGAAAGGTCGTGCACACTGCCGATGGAAGCGCCGGTCCTTTCTGGTCTCCCATCAGCACCTTGTTTCTTGGTGGCCAGAGTTCTCCTTCCTACCAACAGAATGTGTCCTTTTTTCTTTCATTAAGATTCCTCCCGAGATTGGCTGTCTGGAAAACCTGACATCTCTTGATGTTAGTTACAACTTGGAACTGAGATCCTTTCCCAATGAAATGGGGAAATTAAGCAAAATATGGGATCTTCCTTTGGATGAACTACGTCTTAATTTTGATTTTAAACATGTAGGATGTAAAGCCAAAGACATCATAAGGTTAGATCATTTTATTTCCATTTGTTTCTATTAAGTTCGTTTCAGATTTCCTCTGTGACTTTGATGGATGTAGAGTTACAAAATAGAAAAAAATGTATAGTACTATTTAACATTAATATACTGTGTGTCATTTGCCTTTTATATATGAATGGGTTTATACGATGCCACTGGAGAGCTTCTCATTTTCTCTTAGCCAAGTTAATGTTGAGAGAATAGCTTCTTCTTCTTATCATGCTCTTTAGAGTATATGGGCTCTAAGAGCAAATTAGTATTTGGTCTCTCGTTACTGATTATACAATCTAAAGAAATATAGCACAGTACAATAACTTCTCAAGCTTCATTTCATATAGCAAATAGGTACATGTTATTATGTCTTAAAGCATTGTAGTTACTTACATGATATGAAGTAACTAACTTTGACTTTGCTGATGAGGATAAGTAACCTACTCACCCTGACCAGTTTTGAAACCACCAAAACTTCCCAGGTATCACTGTTCCTGGTCCTTACACTTCACAGACTTTAAATATCTTTCATAATGGACTTCATTGCACTCCTTACATTTTTACCCTGTTGGTCTTATTGTTACCTAATCATAAAATCATTTATTTTGATTTTCTATGTTCATCTGGCTGGTTGCAGCTTAATTATCACCTCTCATTGTGTCCTTGACTATAATAACATCCACTCAGGCAGGGACAATGGCTGTGTTTGCTCACCAGCTGACCCGTGGCACAGAGCCCGGCCCACAATTAACAGTGTTTCAAAGTGAACTGTATTTCCCTGATTATCTTCTACTTAAATTTTCTTAAATGCACATTTAACTTTTGGGGAGGAAAGATGTCTGTCCACCTGAGCTTCACCTAATTTGAAGGGAGTTTGTCTCAGGCTGTACTAAATATGACTACCCTTTGTCCTAAATAATTACTTCCCATAATTTTTCCCTGCTGAAACTGGAAAAGGTGTTCATATGGTAATTGGTTTAATTATTACACAACATTTAGTGGAACTGGTTTTCAGTTATTATTTGCTATTATTAAGCCAGCGTATAAGTAAATGTCTTTAACCTTGTTTTACATTTGTTGAAAAGACAGAGACCTGGAAGAGTTTAGAAATTATAGGCATCATTTGCTTTTTCAAAGGATGAATGTTTTCAATGAGTGGTGAATTCTTAGCAGTTAATGGTCCTTACACCATTGACTGATTTTCTTGTCTACTAGTGATGGAAACAGAACTTTGGGGGAGTGTGAAAGGTGACTGATTTCAGTAAGAGCAGGCACAGATATGATCTGTCAGATCTTATTTTCTAAAGTGTCAAAGAAGTCAAGAGAGTTTTTATGCCCTTTGGTCAGTACATCAGGATTATTGGTAAAAGACCTAATAAGTAATTGAACTGGATCAGTCAATAGAATAATATCTAAAACTCACTTATGGTTTAGTTAGCTTCTCTGATTTTAAACTGTGGCAACATATTAACATAGTTAAACATATCTTTACACACCCATTATGTTTTTGATAGCATTTAAAACCTATTAATGCCAAGGTGGTTTTGTTAGCTGCCCACAGCACTTGTAGTTTCAGTTATTTTTACATTAGGATTTTAAGAATAGCAACATATTATCTGCTGATAATATAATAGCTTATATGTAGTAATTTATAATGTAATCAATGTGATCTTTCCATACCCATATATACACATATATGCATACATATGCATACATATCATATATGCCATACATGTATATGGACTTGCACATATATAATGAACCCAGTATAACCTCACTATCACGGTTTAGTATAACAGTAGTCATATATAATCTGTCTTGCTTCTCTGTCACATGGGCTTTGTAAAATTTTATACTTTAAAATTTGGGGGGCTTTGTGTTATTTGAAGAAATCTCTGTGTACGTGTGTATGTATAAAATTCTAATGGATATGACAAACATATTTCCACCTTTCGAGTGTTTATGGTGATAGTGTCGCATACTGTACTTGGTCCTGCTGCCAATCACTGTGGACTGCACTGACGTCACTAATATGTGCATTAACAGGGCACCAAAGGACAAGTGTATTTTGCTTATATGAGCTGTGCATTCTTTTGCATACTATATTTTAAAAGTCTGACATTTAAAATAATTTAGTGCACAAGAATTCACCTGCATCTTAAATGTACTGTTAATCAGTTTATTGTTTTATCTGTGTCTTTCTAATACCAGGTTTCTTCAACAGAGGTTAAAAAAGGCTGTGCCCTACAACCGCATGAAACTTATGATTGTGGGAAATACTGGGAGTGGGAAAACCACCTTGTTGCAGCAGTTAATGAAAACCAAGAAATCAGAACTTGGGATGCAAAGTCCCACAGTTGGCATAGACGTGAAAGACTGGCCTATCCAAATAAAAGGCAAAAGGAAGAAAGACCTCATTCTAAATGTGTGGGATTTTGCAGGTATTTTTTTTCACTAGAATTTTAAAATCACATTGATTTTTTTATTTAGAACAGGTTTTTAAAAAATAACTGATATTTTGGTCCCAATACTGCAAAGAAACCAGTGAAGCTTATGGAATGATTCCAAAGCCAGTTACTTCTCCTAGGATTACTCTTGCCGGCAGAATGGAGCAGTGCATGGAGGGGATGTGAGAACCTAGTGGGTGGCAGCTGAAGCTGAGTACTTGGTGGGCAGCTAACACTTTGGTTAAAAGTTCTTGATCTCTAGTAAACATTCAATATAGTGTTTTTTTTTTAAAGATTTTATTTATTTATTTATTTTAGAGAGATGGGGAAGGGAGGGAGAAAGAGAAGGGGTGAAACATCAATGTATGGTTGCCTCTAGTGCACCCCATACTGGGGACCTGGCCTGCAACCCAGGCATGTGCCCTGACTGGGAATCAATCAAGCCTGAGAACCTTGGTTCTCAGGCTTGTGCCCAATCCATTGAGCTACACCAGCCAGGGCCATCAGTATAGTTTTTATAAACATTGTTGTTTGTTTTTCTCTTTTTTGTGTGCTAAACAGTGGAGAGCATCATTTAAAAAATTGTTTTGAAAGAAGGAAGGCTAAAACAGAGTCTCCAATGTTCTTTAGGTCGCGAGGAATTCTACAGCACTCACCCCCACTTCATGACCCCGCGGTCCCTGTACCTCGCCGTCTATGACCTCAGCAAAGGGCAAGCCGAGGTTGATGCGATGAAGCCTTGGCTCTTCAATATAAAGGTGATCCCTTCTAAGCATTTGAAAATACAGAATAATTCTTATTTTTTGTATGTAAGGCAATTTATTTTAGGCAAACAGTTGCTTTAAAAGTTTTTTCTTTTCTAAAGAAAGTCAGCAGCCCTGAAATTTTGAGTTGGGAGGTGTTCAGAGTAATTAAGTTGTGACATGAAAATAATGTGTTCCATATTGGTGAGTATTGCAGGTACTTGTCATAAAGATTAGAATATACATGCTAGAGTATTTTATCATATTTTTGAAAAATGGAATATGAACTTTTCTAATTTAAAATAAGTTATATAAAAGAAGAGCAGTCTGTACATCACTGCCTATGTTTTCAGTGTCAATTTAGTATGAAGTCTTTCAGCTCTTACACTTTTAAATGATACCAGATTAATAGGCTCTTTTTTTTTTCTTTTTATAAATGGAAGTGTCGTTGACAATATGCTCTTCCACTGGGGATCTCTGCTTATTTTCCAGTTTGTCCCTTGCTGTCACGTTTTCAGCTGTTCTTTACAAGCTCATATTATAATTTAAAAAAATGTATTTTGTTTTGACTTCCTTCAGTGGCTTGTTTTCTCATTGTGGACTCTAAATAGAATGACTTTGAAATTAATTTAAGAGATTGAGTTTGCCGATAAGGAAAATATAAACTACATTATGACACTTTGAAATAATTTATAAGGAAAATACAAACTACATTATGACACTTTGAAATAATTTGTAGGTTTAATAAATACTTGTTTTGAAGTCAAAGCATACTTACAGAATAACCCATTGTAAAGAATAAAAAAATGGGAAAGGAAAATATGCTACAACTGTTGCATGGGCCACCTGAAGAGTGGTCGTGATTGAATTAAAAAAGGGCATAAGAATGACTTAAAATTTTTTGAGGTTACTTTTTTTCTTAGGTTTAAGAAAAAAAGTTATTTTCTTCTTGATGTCTTTTAATTTTTCATTTCCACTCGAGAGAATTTCAGTGGGCATATGATCAGTCTCGATTTAAAAACAGCCACGAGTGTTTTTGCCTTCCCTGCAGGCTCGTGCTTCTTCCTCCCCGGTGATTCTCGTTGGCACGCATTTGGACGTTGCAGATGAGCGGCAACGCAAAGCCTGTATCAGTAAAATAAACAAGGAACTCTTGAACAAGCGAGGCTTTCCCGCGATACGTGATTACCACTTTGTGAACGCCACTGAGGAGTCGGACGCTTTGGCAAAACTTCGGAAAACCATCATAAATGAGAGCCTTAATTTCAAGGTGACGCAGTTAATGCCTACTGTAGGCTAGTAGATAAGTGTAATGTATTAATTCTTATGCCATGTAACTGCTTAGAAATATAGGCTTGAGGTATTTTTCATAGCTGTCAATATTATTAAAGTATTTTCCATTTTGAAATTACGTTATGTAGGCCATACTTCATTTCAGAGTCATAGAAATGGTTTTGGAGAGATGGGTGGAAAAGGTGACGGGATTAAGAAGTACAGCTGGTTGTTACAGAATAGTCACAGGATGTAAAGGACAGCATAGGGAATATAATCAATAATATTCCAATAACTATGTATGGATGTGGTACTTAATGGGATGATCCCTTAGTAAGTTATGTAGTGTCTAATCATTGTGGTATACATAGGAAACTAATGTAATATTGTATGTCACCTGTAATTAAAAATAAAAACATTAGAAAATTAGAGGATCTTGAGAGAAGTAGAAAAGTTCTGAGAGACTGAGAGGATATTTCTAAGAGAATCTCAGTAAATGTTTCTGATGCACTTTCTCTCCCAACTTCCTGTAGTGGTGATGTGTCAACAAGATAAGTGGGAGTCCTAGGGTATTAAGATCATCTGTCTTCGATTGGATTTTTTTAAACTTTTAAAAAATTATTGTTCAAGTATAGTTGTTTCTACCCACCCCCCCTACCCCAGCCATCCCCACTTTCCACCCCTGATCCTACCCGCTTTGGTTTTGCCCATGTGTCCTTCATAGATGTTCCTGAAAACCCTTCCCCCTCTGCTCTTGGATCTGGCCTGTTGTTCCTTCATCTGCTCCTTTCATCTGCTTCATCTGCTCCTTTTTTCATGCTCATCTTGATGCTCCTTCATGCCTCTTGTCCGTGTGGTTCCCATTCTAGGTTCAATATTGTGACATGGCTTCTTCACTTGGTTGTCAAGATCGCTAATTTCATTTTCAACACTGCCTAAGCAGTTTTTCATTTCATTCAAATGGTTTTTTTTTTTATTTTGGGAAAAATGTTTTTGATTTCTAAAGTGCCCTTCTTGCAAACCAAATGTAATTCATAGGTTTCATAAAACACAGATAAATTGGTTACCAGGCAGAACACTTGTTTTTAATACTTAGAAAGAAATTTCCTAGGGCTTTACAGACAGCACGGTGTAAATTGCATGAAAAATGCCCTGAATGCTTTAATATGACAAACACAATGGTGAATTTCATTGTTAGTTCCTGTTGGCTGAGCTCATTAACACTAATGAGAAAGGCCGTGGCATGTAACTAAGGTCCTGCTGTGCCTGGACAGTCTTAGCGAGATCTCTGATAGTGACTGACCCAGAATGTTTCTCAAGCTTTCAGTTCAGATGATAAATTTTATGGTTGCCCTGGCTCTCACGTGTCCACCAGTTAGCTTTAGTTCTGTTCCGTTTCCGCAGATTATGCTCCTTTCCAAAACCTAATGAGCCATTTAAATGCACTGGTCTTTATGGAGATAATTGGCATGTTCGTGTCATTCAACCCATTTATTACAGTCACTAAAAGGTTAGTAATGGTGGATCACTGGTGGCATTTTATATAAGAAGAATGGCATATTACTTCTTTGCAGATTTTCCTACTCCCTCAGGAGACATATGATTAGAGAGTAACATGACTTTAAAAAAACAAATATACAAATTTCATTGATCCAATGAAAATTATCTTTATTCAGGTGGTTTTCTTCTGAGACTGTACCTATACTTACAGACCTTTGTTCTTTCTTTTATGATTTGAGTATCTTCTCTTTTGATCATTTATGTTGGACCATACATTATGTCTGTAAAAAGGCATCTTAGAAGATAAGTTGTTTTTTTTTTTAAAGCCTGAATTTAGTTGAAGCAACGTCTGTGGATAAAGTGGTTGCATTGCCAATCAATAAAACCATGATTCTTCCTGTGTTTACAAATGAAATCTGAAGGCTGCACCATAAAAGAAAGTAAAGAAATGCCTTGAGAAATAAAAATATCATTTGAAGAAATGTGTATGTAGCTAATGGAGTCATCATTCCAGAATTTTGGTTTGAAAATTTGTTTGATCATTTTGCAAAACTCCAGTGATCTAGAACCAGTGAGCCTGCCAGAACTTGAATATTTTTCCTCCCTGTGGTGCTTCGACCTGCATTCAAATAGCAGCTTTTGACCTATTAGAGATCATTTTTTTTTGCACTGTCATTTTTTTCATCTTACTTTATCTTGGCTCTTCTCTAATCCCTTACCATCTCACCCCTATTAACATGTATCTGGGCAGACTCTAAAATAAAAGTGTGTTTTCTTTTTCTTGACTGTTGATGACCTGACACAAATGACAAGAAATAGGACGAAACAGAGTTTAATATCGAGAATGCTCTTTTCAATGTGTCCAGCCCATTGGCAGGTAGCAGGAAGGTATCCTTCACTGGCCCTGGAGCCCAGCGCTATAAAATTCCTCCCTTTCCTTCCTGACTCACTTTCTGTGAGAACCCTTGTTTATTTCTATATGTAAGTTTTCCTCTTTGGGTTAAAGCATAAAATTTAATCTGAAGTTTTTGTTTTCTCTTAATTTATCAATGATGCAGAGAGGGATTATGAAATGTTGACATTAGTAGAATTATATTTAATTTTCTGGGCCAAGGGATCTATGAACACAGTCTTTCAAATTGCTGTTTGGTAGTAAATATGTAAGTCATGGTTACGGCTGCTGTAGATGAAGTTCCTTAAGGTTCTGGTTACAGCCTGGCTGGTGCTCTGCTGGTTGGGGCATTGTCCCCATACGCCCAGATTGCGGGTTCGATCTCTGGACATGGCACATACACGAATCAGCCAATGAATGCAAAATAAGTGAAACAAAAAAAATCGATGTTTCTCTTTCTCTCCCTCTCTTTTTATTTCTCTCTAAAACCAATAAATAAAAATTTAAAATTTAAAAAAGGTTCTAGTTACAAGTAGAAAAAATGCAAGTTAAATCTTATGTGTATGTTTATAAACCCAATTTCTATTTGTAATTAGTTTAAGAATTTAGGTAGAGATTCTGATATTGTCAGGTAAAAAGAATATATAAGAATATATTCATAGGTCTGGAAATGAAGAGAGTTTGCCACCTGGTGGTTCTCAAAGGCATTTCAGTTACCACTGTTAGAGTTCTGTTTTTATTTAAATTAGATTTTCAAGAAATAAAGTTTGGAAAAGACTTTAATTGTAGACTTCTATTATATTAAGACCATTTAAAATGTTTTATTTTGTATATAGTATGTAGTGATTAAATGCAGAATAACAGACCAAAAATCATCCTCTCGTATCAGGGTGTTTACATGATTTTTTTATTTTCTGAAGTTTAAGTTTTCACCAAAAAGCATAGCTTAGGTGAGGAAATATCATGTCTGTCCCCAGGCTGGTTTTTCTGTACATTCCACTAATACAACATTTTGCAAAGAACAAGCACAGAATTAATGTTTTATTGGAGGGTGTGTATATTGTCATCTAACAAACCGAGTTCAAATAAATGTTCTTGTGATAATGGTTACTTATGCTAGCATATCTATGAAATCTTGTATTTTCAGTTAGTGATTTTTCCTTGGTGTTGCCACGGATTTACTGGATAGCTAGATAAATATTTCCGTACAATTTTATTTGATAGTTCTTTCCAAACTGGCTTCTGTGTTTGTTCTTGTTTTAATATCTTGTATTTATCCTTCACAGTTTAAATGATTTTATATCACATTTTGATTTAAGTTAAAATATACATCTGAATGATATACCTTTTCTTTAAAACTGTGAGCAGTGAATTTACCAATCACCTGACAAATATATGAATAAAATGGATTTTTCCTAGCTTGTCATTTTAATCACACAGATCCGAGATCAGCCTGTTGTCGGACAGCTCATTCCAGACTGCTACGTGGAACTTGAGAAAATCACTTTATCAGAGCGTAAAAATGTGCCCATTGAATTTCCTGTAATTGACCGGAAACGATTATTACAGCTTGTGAAAGAAAATCAACTGCAGTTAGATGAAAATGAGCTTCCTCATGCAGTTCACTTCCTAAATGAGTCAGGTTTGTGTGTTTATTTGTTTCAGAATTTTCCAAAACTTGGCTATGGTCACTTGTGAAATGGATCTGAACCTTGGTACAATTTACATTGAGTATTTAACAGGGTAGCTTCAGAATTCTTTAGTAGGCCACTGCTGATTTTCTTTTTGGAGGATCATCAGGTGCACTGGTGTTAAATCATGTATCATGTCATAAGACAAAAGAGTTGGAAACCATCTAGGGGCAACAGTGGAGAGCGTCTCAGAGCAAGAGTTAAAATGTGTGGGTTCTAGAACTAGACATCATGAGCCAGAAGCTGTGGAGCTCTGAGCGTTGGAAATACCCTCTCATGGTGGGAGGTGCTTGTCAGATGTGAAAGAGAATTATTATTGGAATGACCTCTCTGGGCACTTTGAGAACCTGGTTGCCTCAGATGATTCAGCCATGAGCGGCATATCTTGCTCGATTACATCACACACTGTCAGCCCAATAGCACAGTTAGCAACTTGCAACCTGACTTCAGTGCCACGTATGGACCCAATCAGCATAACCTCCCCAGAAACGTGTGAGTTGACTTGTGTTCCCAAGGTAAGTGGCTGGGGAACTGCTTTTGATCCCTAGATCCTACTTTATGAAAAATAGTTTTCCATGGGGATTATAATTTGTTCCTTCTTCCCATCATTTTTAAACTGATAGTTTCCTCGGACATTCTGTCTCTTACCTGTATTTGAAAATAAATGTGTTTTTGTATTGTACATTTAGAAAGTCATAAAGAAAATTGTGGATTTCTATTTATTTGAAAATAATTAGTAATTATTTACTAATTACATAGGGCTCTGTAACATAGGGCATTGTCTCAAACATGCTTATATGTAATCATTGTTTGTCATTCAAACAATTCTTCTTTGTGATATGGGGACTTTAGAGCTCCAGGATGCCCCGTTATGGTCCCATCCCTGCCAGTGGCTGTGCTGTAGGTTTCTCCTCTGTAAAACAGGAGGCCGGACCAGATCCTCTTTCTCTCTTGACATTTGTATATTCTAGATTTCATGTGTCACTGTTTTTTTTTTTTTTTTTTTTACCACAGGGGTCCTTCTTCATTTCCAAGACCCAGCACTACAGTTAAGTAACTTATATTTTGTGGAACCCAAGTGGCTTTGTAAAGTCATGGCACAGGTGGGTGTCTTCTGTTTTTGTGACATGGGGGTAATGACCAGAGAGAAGAATAAATGGCACCCAGAGTGCTGAGCTTTATAGAGTTTGTTTTCAGTGAAGGCAGAGACTATTGTAGATGTAGAAAACTATAGAATGCTTCACGTAGAAAACTGTTTACAGAAGAGCTTCATGGAAGAAGGGAAGATGTCTTGGAGTTCACTTTAACGTCTTTAAGGCCTTTGATGACATATTTGTAACGTTGTATTCCACAATGCTTTTCTAGATCCTGATTATAGCTTTGGTTTGGTTATTGATTCAGTCAGTTGAAGGAAAATGTCAACGAAAATCCTTGGGGTAAATATGTCTGAGAAATTTTGGTTGCTGAGCCTGTGAGACCTGTGTCTCTACAACATGGTGGGAAGTTTTGACTCTTGGGAGAAATGGTCTGAGTTCTAAATGCTTATAATTTTTGAAAACTTTGGATGGTGGTTTGTAATAGCTATTTTTTCTCCAGTTATATTTCATAAGGAAAATTATTTATTCCCATGATAATTACCAATGAGTTTATATTAATAAGTTAAAATATTCCATCCATATAGGTTTGTACAGAAAATTGTTGAAGGGAACACTCTAGTTCAGGTTTCCCAACATCACACCATTAACTCTTAAGGCCAGATCATTCTTTGTTGTCCATGGTAAGATAATGGCAGCCTCTTTGGCCTCTGCAGATATTAGTAGCACCTTCCGAGTTATGACAAACAACAATGTGTTCAGACATCACCAAATATTGTTGGGGATGCAAAATCACCCCAGTTGAGTTGAATCCTGAGCAGAGGTGAGTTCAGGAAGGCTGCCTCTAGCTTGTGTATTCACTGGCGATTGTTTGCTTTATGAGGATAATTTATAGTTTTACGTGTAGCTCCCTGAATCCTTTAAATGATTATAGCTTTTTACATTTGAAGTCTCACTTCTAATTAAACCATAAGGGTGATTAAATTCCCTCACATAATCTTGAATGATAGTTCTTAAGTTCCATTCAAGGTAAAAAGGGAACTTACTTGGGTCTAAATCCTATAACACAGAGCTTGAGAGCATGTTGGAACATTATTTAAATTGACAATTAAATGTAAGGTGGTTGCTATTACTATTGGGTAGCTATGGCTGGCAGATTTTTATCCTTCTGCACATGGAAAGTGTGATTTCACTCACCTTCCTTTAAATGATAATGGAGCCAGCACAGTGGGGTGGTTGAGAGCACAGCCCTGGACTCATTGTGAACTGTATTTAATTCTCTTACGATACTTATTTTGTGATGTTTCTTAATGTTTTAAGCCTTTCTTCCATTTGTAAAATAAAAATAGTAGAATGGTTAATCTTTGCATGACTTCCCTAGTTCAGTGTAAGTGATCAGTAAATGTTAGCTAATTTCATATTTGACCTATTTGGTAATTAACACTATTTTAGGACATGAAAATAATCTTTAAAACCATACACATGTATTTATGTAGTTTTGAAAAGTGTATTAGTATAAAGCTAGACAAAAAATATGTTAGGTAGATGCATTTTCTACAGCAAAGGAAATTTAAGTATACCCTGAAGATTTTGTTGTTCTAGGTGGAGCACTAAATAAACTCCCAGAAAATAAACTCCTAGTCAAGAAAAGGTTAAAGTTGCACCAGAAAGTGATATCTTTCCATGTGAACTGGGAATGTGTAATGTTGCACACATGTGGATACTATTAGAGTGGGTACACTTTATTCAGTGGATTAAGGAAGTTGGTTTATATCAAAATCTCAGTCTTTCAGCAAAAGCCAATTTCCACCATGACCGCCATAAAATCTTTGAAGATTCTATCGAATAATTAACTTGAAACTCCATGAAAGTTCTCATTAGAGTAGTTATACTACAAACATGTTAAAACTAAGTCAAGAATTTGAACAGGGCAAAGTTATTTTGAAAGATCTAAAAGGTCAGTATAATGATAATTTAAATTTCTTATTAACTTTAAAATAAATAGCATCATTTTTATTTATGCCGAGATAGTAAAATATAATGTCGCTTTCACTGAAGTTTATTGAGAATGAAAGCTGTAAATAATCAAGTGAAAAAAGAATTTGTGTGTAACTCATCAGGAAAACTAAATAGGGATTTAAAAAAATTAAAAATAAATAGGAAACATCCATGAATCATCAAAGTGAGGGTAGGAATAATTTCATGATGCAGAAGCTCTAGTGAGCCCACCCTCCCTGTGTAAGCCCTGAGCTGTTAGGTCACCAAACTTATTAAAGAAGGTCCCATCAAAGCACAGAGAGGTTTGCAAAACTTCATTCAACCAAATGATAAAAGATATGAAAGGCGCTTAGAAATTAATAGTGTGGAGTATTGACAGTTTGCTTGGTGATGATGAACTCCTGTATCTGCCCTTCCATTCTAAATGATAGCTTTGCTGGATAGAGCAATCTTGGATGTAGGTACTTGCCTTTCATGACTTGGAATACTTCTCTCCAGCCCCTTCTTTCCTGTAAGGTTTCTTTTGAGAAATCAACTGATAGTCTTCTGGGCACTCCTTTGTAGGTAACTGTCTCCTTTTCTCTTACTGCTTTTAAGATTCTTTCCTTCTCTTTAATCTTGGGCATGTAATTATGATGTGCTTTGGTGTTTGCTTCCTTGGGTCCAAATTCTTTGGGACTCTCTGAGCTTCCTGGACTTTCTGGAAATCTACTTCCTTCATCAGATTGGGGAAGTTCTCCATTATTCTTTCAAATAAGTTTTTCACTTATTGTTCTTCCTCTTCTCCTTCTGGCACCCCTATGATTTGGATGTTGAAATATTTAAAGATGTCCTGGTAGTTCTTAAGCTTCTCCTCATTTTTTTGAATTCTTGTTTCTTCATTCTGTTCAGGTTGGATGTTTATTTCTTCCTTCTGCTCCAAATTGTTGATTTGAGTCCTAGTTTCCTTCCCTTCACTAGTGGTTCCTTGTATATTTTTCTTTATTTCACTTTTTATAGCCTTCACTCTTTTATCTGTTTTGTGACCATACTCAACCATTTCTGTGAGCATCCTGATTACCAGTGTTTTGAACTCTGCATCTGATAGGTAAGCTATCTCTTCATCACTTAGTTCTATTTTTGGAGTTTTGATCTGTTCTTTCATGTGGATCATATTTCTTTGTCTTGGCATGCCTATTATGTTTTAAGGGGCAGAACCTCAGGTATTCGCCAGGGCCGGGCAACTCACACAGCTGTGTTGTGGTGCTGTATGTGGGGGGAGGGGTCAGAGAGGGAACAATCTGGGTTGCTTGGCTCTCAGCCAGCTTTCAGTCAGTCTCCCTACTACCAACAAGCAAATTGGGCCCTTCTGGTGCTGATTCCCAGGTGGGTGGGTTTGTGTACATTCTAGGACCCTGTGTGTCTCTCCAACAAACCCTCCTGTGAGGCTGGGAGTTTCTCCTGCTGCCTCAACCCTCATAGGTGTTAAAGCCGTACTTTTGAGGCTTTATTTCCTAGTGCTTGAACCTTGGGTTACGAGGTCTGTCTCACCCCCCAGTTGTTCCTCCTGGTTTATATACTTGCAAATGTGGGACCCCTTGGTCTGCCCCAGTCCACCGGCCACTGTCTCGCCCACCTGGTCTTCCAGCTGCCGCTTTGCCCTGTATCCTCTTCTCCCTGGCTGCCTGTCTCTGTACCTCATGCCAGTCTGAATGAATGTTTTCTTTTTTAACTCCTTGGTTGTTGGACTTCCATACAGTTTGATTTTTTGGCAGTTCTGGTTATTTTTTGTTTTGAAATTTGTTGTTGTCCTTCTTTTGGTTGTGTGAGGAGGCAAAGTATATCTACCTATGTCTCCGTCTTGGCTAGAAGTCTAATAATTGTTTCAAAAAAATTATTGCGCTTTTTTCATTACCATTTTGGCCCCTTATAGGCCCCTTCCCCTCCCCTCAATCACCACACTGTTGTCCATGTCCATGGGTCCTTTTCCTTTTTGGCTCCATCCCTCTACCCTCTAACCTCCCCCAACTCCAGAGCTGTCATCCTGCTCTCTATATGTGAGTCTGTCTCTGTTTTGCTTGTTAGTTCAGTTTGTTCATTAGATTCCACATATGGGTGAAATCATATATTTGTCTTTCTCTGACTACCTTATTTCACTCAGCATAATGTTCTCCAGGTCCATGGCAAAGGGTAAATCTTTGTTCTTTTTAATGGCCAAATAGTATTCCATGTGTGTATGTCTCATAGTTGTTTTATCCACTAATCTACTGATGGACACTTGGGCAGATTCCTTATTCTTGTGATTGTAAATAACACTGCAGTGAACATAGGGGGTGCTTGTGTTCTTTCAAATTAGTGCTTTGGGTTCCTTTGCATGTACTTGCAGAAGCGGAATCACTGGGTCAAAAAGCAGTTTCCTTTTTAATTTGTTGAGATATCTCCATATTGCTTTCTACAGTGGTTCCAACAATCTGCATTCCTACCAGCAGTGCAAAAGTGTTCCCCATTCTCTGGATTCTTGCCAACACTTGTTCATTGATTTATTGATTATAGCCATTTGGACAGGTGTGAGGTGATATCTCACTGTGGTTTTAATTTTCATTTCTCTGATAAGTAGTGGTTGAGCATCTTTTTATATGTCTATGGGCCATCTGTATGTGCTCTTTGGTGAAGTGCCTATGCAGATCCTTTGCCCATTTTCAAATTGGATTGTTTGGGGTTTTTTGGTGTTGTTTCATAAGTTCTTTATACATTTTGAATATAAAACTATACTATAAGATTATAGTAATCCAGACAGCATGGTACTGGCATAAAACTGGACATAGAGGTCAATGGAACAGAATAGAGTCCAGAAATGAACTCACACCTTTATAGCCAATTAATATTTCACAGAGGAAGAAAGCACATATAGTGGGCTAAAGATAGTTTATTCATGCAGAAAAATGAAACCAGGCCACCTTCTTATACCACACACAGTAAGTTCAAAATGAATCAAAGACTTCAATATTAGACACAAAACCATAAAATTCTAGAAGTAAACATAAGCAGTAAAATCTTTGACCTTGTTTGTAGCAATATTTTATGTGATATATCTCCTGAGGCAAGGAAAACAAAAGAAAAAACAAACAAATGGGACTACATCAAACTAAAATGTTTTTGCACAGCAAAGGAAACCATCAATGAAATAAAAAGACACCCCACATAATGAGAGAACATATTTGCCGATACGTGTGAAAAGGAGTAAAAATTTTTTTTTCCCATGGAGTGGTTGCCCTACTGGGCTCCTAGGTAACATCACTATTACTTAGTGAAGTTAGGTCCTCCTGTGTTATATTTGACCTTGTTAACATCATTGTGATTATTTTCAGTGAGCAAAGTGACACAAAATTCATTAAATTCAAAACCTTTCAAAAAGTAAATTCCAGTGATTATTTATAAGTTTGAATCTTTCAGATTTTGACAGTGAAAGTGGAAGGCTATTCAAAGCATCCTAAAGGAATTATTTCACGTAGAGATGTGGAAAAATTTCTCTCAAAGAAAAAGAGATTTCCCAAGAACTACATGCACCAGTACTTTAAACTCCTAGAAAAATTTCAGATTGCCTTGCCAATAGGAGAAGAATATTTATTGGTTCCAAGCAGGTAAACCAAAAACTTAAAAATATTATTATCTTCTGGAAACACACTATCAATTGTGTTATTTTAATTGTCAAACTTTGATCTATGATTAATGTGCTAAATATTATTTTTGCTTATTGTGTAAACTTTCTTCTGAAGCATAATATTTACTTTTAATGAAAACACTACATTTGACATTTTAAACATAAAGTAAGTGACTTATTTTATGTCCATAATTACTATTTGGTTTATAACTGCTTCAATTATTTTAGAAAGGTAAATAGTGGAGATTATTGTGTGGGCGTGTCTCCTTACATGGTACTGAGAGAGTTATTATAGTGGGTAAGTTCTGCAGAGGTAGTGAGTTTTTACCAGAGTCTTAAAAGAATTCATGGCAGTGAATTATCAGAGGAGAAAGGGCAGCACAATAGAGGCCTAATTTCTAGCCAGGTTTTATAATTTTTTTCTTATTGCTTTATAAAAATCTGGGGACTATTATAAAGTACTATGACATTGAAAAGTGCAGATTGCATTGATTGATGGATGGTGGCCAATTCTAAAAGTAGATAAACACTTTTTTCTAGGATATGCAGTCTATTCAAGTTTTTTAAAAATTATTTATATTTTAATTATTTTATTTATTTATTTTTAGAGGGGAAGTGAGGGAGAAAGAGAGGGAGGGAAAGGTCAGTGCGTGGTGGCCTCTGGTATACCCCTACTGAGGACCTGGCCCACACCCAGGCATATTCCCTGACTGGGTATTGAACTGATGACCCTTTGATTCACAGGCTAGCACTCAATCCACTGAGCCACATCAGCCAGGGATTTCAAATATTATATAATCCTTTTGGATACTTGTTTGTGCAAAACTAATCATAATCATTAATTTATTAGTATAAATAAGAATTCTGAAAAAATTTATGCTTCTACTACATCTGAGCATGCATTTAAATTGATTAAATAACCATTGCATTTTTAAAGCAAAAATAGCATATAGCAAAAGAATATTATAAAAAAGGCAATTGCTTAGAATATTTATCTTCAGTTCATCAATTTTAAGTAGTAAAGCACTTCGGTGGGCACTTTATGAAGCTCTTTAATGATGATGTCCTTCTGCATGTAGTCTGTCTGACCACAGGCCTGTGATAGAACTTCCCCATTGTGAGAACTCTGAAATTATCATTCGACTGTATGAAATGCCTTATTTTCCAATGGGATTTTGGTCAAGATTAATCAGTCGATTACTTGAAATTTCACCTTATATGCTTTCAGGAAGAGGTACGTATTTAATGAAGACAATACTTAGAGAAGTTGGGGGGAAAGCATATTAAAATTAATATGTCTCTTATTTGTAAGGCACCTGCAAACAGGCTCATAAGACCTTAGGTTGGGCAGTATAAAGACATGTGCTCAAATAGTGTGGGCAATTTGTCAAGAAAAAAATTTCTGTTTTTCATTTCATTCATATTATAGACACATTTATAATAAGTGTGAGCATCTTGCTTTCTAAGCCAAGGCAGATTAGAAGCTATAGTTTCAGAAGGTGGATTACCAGGAGGCATTGGTTTAAACATACACACACATGGACACTCTCACATGCACACATGCACAAATGGACAAAGAAAGACTAGGAATGACCACTGCAAAGTCAGGTGATTTACTCAACAGGTGTAACATCCTGACCATTCGTACCATTCAGTGTTTGAAAATGGGCCTCAAAATACAGGTGTTACTCTGTTCTGAAATAAACCATATCTTACTTGCAATTAATCAGCATAAAGGTAGTTACACTGCATTAAAACATCCAGGAAGTTTTGGTTTTAAGCATGACCACCAACTTCTTTATAAAAGTTATGAGAATATATTTATGATTCTCTTTCTTCATCTATTAAGCATATTAAACTAATAACACTATGAACCTGAAATCAATCTTAGTTGTCTACTGGACATTTTGTTTACTTTATTGCAAAATTAAGGGTAAAGTACTTAGCATCATATTTAATGGACGATCAATTATTATTCTAACACATTTTTTCAAAATAAATACACCTCTATTACTGTCACTTGGGATGTATAGAGTGATTTTTTCTCCTTTAATTTATGGAGTAGTTAATAGTTAATGTTACACCTGTCTCCATTTAAACTTCTTTCAGAACGAGCACTTCGCCCAAATAGAATGTATTGGCGGCAAGGCATCTACTTGAATTGGTCCCCTGAAGCTTATTGTCTGGTAGGATCTGAAGTCTTAGAAAATCACCCAGAGAGTTTCTTAAAAATTACAGTTCCTTCTTGTAGAAAAGGTAAGGAAGTTAACTTGAAACTTTGAGTTCCACCACTGAAGAATCAAACTGCTTTTTAACTTCCTAGTTCCTCTTATTTAGCTTTGTGTTAGGATCAAGTTCAGATAGGGTAGTGACGAGCTCCCCTTTGCATCATGTAGGCTGCATTCTTCTGGGCCAAGTTGTGGACCACATCGATTCTCTCATGGAAGAATGGTTTCCTGGGTTATTGGAGATTGATATTTGTGGTGAAGGAGAAACTTTGTTGAAGAAATGGGCGTTATATAGTTTTAATGATGGTGAAGAACATCAAAAAATCTTACTTGATGACTTGATGAGGAAAGCAGAAGAAGGTGTGTTTTAACTTAACATGTTTTTAAGTGATCTTTCAATATTTGTAAAGTGAGTTTCGTAATAAATGTAGAAAGTATTCTTCCCCATGAGGGATGAGTTAGAGGGCACTACATTCAATTGCAGTGACAGTTCAGAAAAACAGATTACATTTGTCACTAGTGAGATCACGTGCTCTAGATCCAGAAGGATGCTGGTTTGAGAAGATGAGTATTGGCACTTTGAGCAACATCAGTTCATCTCTGAAATGGTAACACTAACCAAAGCTGCTTCATACAATTGTTATAAAAACTCAAAAAGATGATTCATGAAAATAACTTAGCAACATGTCAGCCATATAATAGTTGCTCCATTGATGTGGCAAAAGTAGAGAATAGATAATTTCCTAGTCAGATATCGAATAGTAAAAGGCAATTCTGAATTCTTTCTAACTCGTGAACCCAAGAATGAATTTTAAAAATTCCAATAGATAGATATTAATTTAAACTTTAAAACTTTCTAAAATTTCCTAGATAAAAATAGGATTGTGAGAAAACCAAAACTGATTAGAAATAATAGAAAGTGTTTGAAAATCATTATCATAAATTCATATGCATCATTTAAAGTTCTTCTTTAACATTTTATGTACTTCTCAGGAGACCTCCTAGTAAATCCGGATCAACCAAGGCTCACCGTCCCCATATCTCAGATTGCTCCTGACCTGATTTTGGCTGACCTTCCTAGAAATATTATGTTGAATAGTGATGAACTGGAATTTGAACAAGCTCCAGAGTTTCTCTTAGGTAACTATATTTTTTTGGTTTGAGAATTAAAATTAGGATGCATTTTTTCTAATAATCTGTACAGTTTCAAACGTAACTGTATTATGGTTTTTTATGCCTTCATATAATTGTCATAATTTTTTTCATTTGGAATGATATATTTTAAAGTTATATCATGTCACAGATGTAGAATTTGCATTGTGCACACTCTTGTGGGCCAGGTTCAAGATGAGGATAGGACTAGCATGGAAGCACATATATTTATACAATGTGTCCTTGCATTTACTTCAATTGGAGGGATTGGAAGGCAGATAAAGAGGTTTTCAACTGAGTGATGCAGCCATTTTTCAGTCTCAGAAAGATGAAGTATATTGCCCATCAACTTTGGGGCTAGGTATGGGGAAGACAGATATGATAATTTTTCAACTTTGACTCCAGAATGAACACAAACAGATTGTTCTATCAGATATATGGAAGATGGAATAAAAACTCATTTGGAGGAAAGAAAATAAATGTGTCTTTTGATAGAATGGGATTGAGATTTGGAGGACTATACAAATAGAAATCTCCAACATGAAGTTGTCAATATAGTCCAGGAAGTAGCTTATGAAAATGTGAAATTTTTCTCTAAATAGAGAGAGATTAAGTTAGGGAGTGGACGAGGTATTTGAGTGGGAAGTATGTAGATGGAAGATAGGAAGAGTAAGGACAGTTCTTCAGTTGCTTCTTAATGTATGGAGCAGAAGAAAGAAGAGGAATCATTGAAGGAGACTTGATTCAGTGAAGCAAGGGGGTAAGATTTATTTTCAAGGATACAGCAGGTGTAATTACAACAGGCATAATTTAGTTTTCCTGCTTGGACAGATTAACTTTGCTTTGTACTTTCTTTTCAAAAGGTGATGGGAGTTTTGGATCGGTTTATCGAGCGACCTATGAAGGGGAAGAAGTGGCTGTAAAGATTTTTAATAAACATACATCACTTAGACTGTTAAGACAAGTAAGAAATTCAGTAACATTATAACATTAAATCATACATTGTTAATCTCCTGGAACCCTTGTATTGTACATGTTTTGGAAAATGCAAAATGGTAACCATACTTCCCCCAAAAGTTCACTTAAGTTTAATTATGAAATCTAACTTTGTCCTTTCTTCATGGAAGAAACAAAGAAAAGACAGTTTTCTGAGATTCTTGTTTTCAGGCTTCACAGTTAAATACTAGATGTAAGGAAGAAAGGAGTGTTCTCCTTGAGGTTTTGTATTTCAAAGGAACTAAAATCCATACTTAGTAGCCCATTTAAAAGCTTTTCTTGGCCGCAGTTAAGTCGTGCGTTCTCTTCTCAACAAGCAGTTACATTCAGGCAGTGCTGTGTGCTGATTGGCATAGGCCTGTGTTACTGAACCAACCACTGTGGTAATAAAGATGGTATTACTTAGAATATTCCCACCTTCCCCTGAGTCTGGAGTTGGGGTCACTTTCCCCTAAAGTCCATGGGTGAAGGTTGTATAGCTGAGCAAGAGTCAAGGTACTTTTAGAATGAAAGAAAAGTGAATGGATATTGCATAAGCAAGAGTGGTCCTGCCCGTCAGTACCCTCTCTTGTTTTGTGTGCTAGTGGGAATTTATTCATTTTTTCTGAAATTTTCCTGACAGTAAGAATGAGGGAGAGAGATAGGGTGAAAGGAGAGAGGAAATCCGGTGTGAATTCTGCCCTCTTATACCAGAACTCTATTGTGTTTTTGAAAGTATTCATTCTTTTTCCCTTGGTTTATTTTAAAAACATACTGTATGCTTGGTTCTGAGTCTAAATGACTTAGAAAATGCACATTTATAATATATTACTCTAAATAATGAAAATAATTTTATGTCTGTATAAAATATCCTGGAGTAAATTTTATTAGTAGTACCAAAAGTCACACTATAGCTCCAGGAATAAACTGATAAACATTTTGTATACAGAAGCAAGTTCGTGAACCAAATCTGGGCACAATATCTTTCAATCTGTAAACAACTTGTTATATGAATATATTTTACAGCCTGGGTCATTACTCTTCAATGTATGTTTTAAATTTTTGGTGATGTGCTCAGTAAGGAAACCCTTTTGGAAATGAGAACACTAGAAATGTGTACAGGATGGGTTAGTGCCCAGGCAGCTAGGTGAGCCAGGGAGATGGTAGAAGAAATAGGAGCAGTAGTGTGAGTGATATGCTGCTTCTTTAAAAAAAAAAAAAAAAAAAAAAAAAAAAAGAAGAAAGAAAAGGAGAAGGAGGGAGGGAGGGGCTTTGGCTGAGTGGCTCATTTGGTAGGAGCATCACCTGGTACACCAAAAGGTTGTGGGTTTGATTCCCAGCTAGGGTATGAACCCAGGTTGCAGGTTTGATCTCCACTCAAAGTGTGTACAGGAGGCAAGTGATTGATGTTTCTCTTTCACATCGGTGTTTTTCCCTCTCCCTTCCTTCTCAGGTGAGGATTCAAAAAATGAAAACACCTTCATGTTTAGCACCGCGTTTTGAGGGTCATGCTACCCGTGGTTGTGAATTGTGGTCATTCTGTTACACTCTTTTCTTCTCTTTCTCTCTGAGCTGCTTTTCTAAGAGAAAATTGGATTAGGCTTATGTCTGTGTCTATGAAAGGACACAGAGCTAACTTGACTTGTCATAACTTTTAGCCAACTGAGCTAATCTGACATAGAAGAAAAAGGCTTTTCATCTACTAAGGATAGACGATTACAGTCTGAAACTTTTGTTCTTGGAAAATCCCCTCTCAGGGTATTCAGCCTTTCTTGTTTAGTCGGCAGATTTCTCCACACTTCGGTTTCCCGACAAACGCAGTTGGCACTGACACTCCTCATCTTTGAAGCTGGTCGTTAAGAAGCAGAGCTTCTGCAGAAATCACAGTTGAAAATGTGGATCAGTTTAAAATCAGCTAAGCTATGAATTTCATCTAAATTACAGTTTCAGAGTAAAGCAGAATATGCAGAAAATGCGGTGTATATGGAATTAAAAAGCAGGAATATCATAAAGGAGATTGTACAGTCTCACATGATGTGGTCTAGGAAAAGATGATATCAAAATGGAGACCTCTTTGTTCATGCTAAAATGGTATCTCTGAGTTCTTGGGTTGGAGTGAAATTGTTGCAGGTGGCGGTTGCTTTAGGTATCTCTGTGGAAGTCATAGTGTTTAAGCTGAGATCTGAATGGCAAGAAGCTTTCAACCATTCAGATCTGTGAATGGTGAAAGGATTTCTAGGCAGAGGGATAAGCAAAGGCTGAGAACCTACGTCTGTGAGGAAGGGACTGGGCATGTGCCTGGGGCTGCATGAATGCCAGTGTGGCAGAGGCTGGTGAATGAAGAGCAGAGAGAAGGGAGTTGAGGTCCGAGAGGTGGGCTGGGATGAGCCCGGGTCAGGCCACAAAGGCCATGTAGAGACATGGAATTTTAATCTAAGAGTACAGGAAGTCGTTAGATTTTTCAGGAGAGAGTGATACCATATATTATCTGTGGAGTTTTCAGGAGAGGGTCATAGCATATATTTCTGTGGCCTTCGTAAGCTTTTCCAGTTAAAGCAGACATGATTGGCAGTTAACAGCTGATTAGCAGTGGCTTCTCAGAATCCTGGACTGAGAAGGGTTCTGTGGCTAACGAGGACGCAGTAGGTAAGATTGACGTGACCAGTTCGCATGACCCCGTGTGTATTCTGTCTCTGCATTAAATGTTCTGATAAAAGCACAAGCACAGAAACAGGAAGAATAGAACTTAAAATTTTAACTCAAGCTAGAGTTTCAAAACCAGGTGTGTATTCCTGAAAGTGTAAAAAACTATTAAAAAGCTCAAAGGAGAAACAAAGTTTCTGATAATTTAATCGAATGGAAAAACACTCAGGGTCTTTGTACACTTAGAGAAGGAGACACTTGGGTCAGAGCTGATACTGTATTGCTCTTCAATGATGTTTGACGTTTGCAGGAGCTGGTGGTGCTTTGCCACCTCCACCACCCCAGCCTGATATCTCTGCTGGCAGCTGGGATTCGCCCTCGGATGCTGGTGATGGAGCTGGCCTCCAAGGGCTCCCTGGACCGCCTGCTGCAGCAGGACAAAGCCACTCTCACGAGAACTCTGCAGCACAGGATCGCACTGCATGTGGCTGATGGCTTGAGGTAATTCATCGGGTCATGCGGTTTTCTATTCAGTGTATGACAAGTCCTAGGCTAAACTTACTCTCGGGCTCTGAGGACAGTACTTCTCTCTAACAATGTGGCCTAGTAACAGTTCAAAGAGTGGGCAGTGAAAACTACCATTTCCCTGATTAAACTTTAAAATTTGACAGAACAAGAGTACGAGGATCCTGTGGAGCCTCCTAGCTAGTGGTAGGTTTTGAACCCAGGAGTCCTGCTCCAGAGCCTATGAATTTTTTTTTAAGTTAACAATGAAAAAAAAAATCAATTCATTGATAATTGTGGTGGGTTGCAGAGAAAGAGAGAGAGACAAAATTGATCTCTTGTTTCCCCTATTTATGCACTCGCTGCTTGCTTCTTGGATGTTCCCTGACCCGAGATCAAACACACGACCTTGGCTTTATGGGGATGACGCTCTCACCAACCTATCCGATCAGAGTGAGAGCCCAAGATATTCTGTTGACCTGTCTCCTTTAAAAAACTGAAGGCTAGGCTTCAAAGTATTAAGGAAAGTATTGATTATTATGGATAATTACAATAAGCAAAGATGAGTCCCCATTTTTGAAAGGGACTAGAGTGCTTTGGGGTGTTCTGTAGGACTGTAATGTGTCTCAGAGGCACACCCAACCACACACCCAGACCAAGTGAGACAGACCCCTGGACAGGCAGCCTGGCTGATGGGAGAGGCCGTGGTCTTTGGAGACCAAACAACTGGGATAAATCATCACTCCATACACTTAGTATTTGTGATTTTATATTTTTGAATTATTTTTAATAGTCTTAAACTGTGACCTTCTTCGGTAATAACTGAGGACAGCCCAGATTAAAGTCTTGATTCCTCCCACCCCCATGGCTGCTCATCTCCAATCACCGCATCATTTCACCTCGGAGTCCTCCTTTAGTTCTTCCTTTCTCTCACGTGCCACACTTACTCCTTCAGCAGATGTTTTCAGCTCTGCTACCAAAACATATTTCACGGCAGTCCTTCTCACAACTTCTCTCTACCCCTAGAGTCCAACCCCCCACCATCTCTCCTTCCCGACTGGCCTCACTGCTTTCACCTTTGCCTCCTGGACTCTTCCTTCACACAGGGTTTTTCTTCTACCAGGAAGTTGGATCAAGTCCATCTCCTGTTTTCAACTCTCTCCTACCTCCCTTTTTACTCACTGTGCTCAGACCCTTGCCTCCTGAGGTCTCTTGAACATGCCAGGGGTTTTATACCACCTGACCCCCGGTTATCCTTTTGGCTTGCATCTCATGTCATTCAGTTCTTACCTGAAAGAGAATGTCCCTGACTGCCTATGTTTCTCTAGTAACTATACCACTTACTGCAAACTGGTATTCTCTATGTTTTTATTTTCTAAAACATGTTTATGGTCTGTCTTTGCCACTAGAGTCTAAGTGTGTCACAGTGGCAGGCACTTTTCATCTCATTCACCGTTGCAACACCAGCGCCTAGAACAGTGGAGCTTGGGTAAACATGTGTTCACACTGGGGAGAAAGGGAGAGAGCAGGGAGGGAGGAAAACAGTGCCTGGCCATAGCCACCACACAGTGGGCGTAAACTCCCCGTTCTTCCTTCCCTCCTGAAGCTCTTACTGTGCCTGACCCCTTCGGCCAGTACCCAGAAATGAAATGGAGTGGGCACTAAGGGAAATAAATGCTGTTCACCAGTCAAATCAAACCAAGAAGATATAGCTCATGATAATGCATGGAGAATTAACAAGTGCGTAAAGTAGATCTCCCTTCCTGAAAGAGTCCAGAAACTACTGTAAAACATACATTATTGTACATAATGTTGTACATTATTGTTTTATGTACAAAATGTACATAAAACATACATTTCATTATTGAATGAAACAGGAGTGCAGATTTGGGTTTGGGTTGATATATCTGCTTTTGAACACCAGGGGGAACCTTGTGTTAAATTAATGTAGATACCGTGCAACTAGGTCTTAAGTATTTTAGATCTGTCTTGGTCACTTCTCTTAATTTAACTAACTCCACATGCTAGTTTCTTCCTAATTCTTCCACATAATCCCCAAACTGTTTATTTATAAAATGGAGAACTGCCATTTTTCTTTCACCACTGTTTGAAAGACCTCATCTCTAAAATAACTTATTCTGGTTCTCTGAGACCTCTCTTTAAAAAACAAATCCAGCAGTTTGTGATGAAGTAAATGAAATCTCAACATATTTTCCCATAATTTGCTTGATTTGTTCTTAGCATAATATCAAGACAGCTTTCTGGATCTGTGCCCAAGAGGGTAGTAGATTTCAGTAGCTGTCAATCTTCCACCTGCACTAAGTAAAACTCAGCATTAAGGTTTGTCTTGCCCAATATAGTTTAGCACAGAGCTCTAACTACACAGGTAGAAAGAGGCAATAAGAGCACATTCCCTGGAGCCCCTTAGGGGTGGAGCTGTTTTGAGTGACATACAAGAACTTTACATATTCTGTTCCACAATTTTGCCACCGACTATTAGCTTACATCTTTAATCAGTCTGCTCCTTTGAGCTCCTTTTTTATTATTATGATTAATTTTATTTTTTTATTGTTGTTCAGTTACCATTGTCTTGTCTCCTCCCCATTGCTCACCCCAGCCCTGTTCTCCCCACTCCCACAGTCAGTCCCCCCAATTCTCAACTACCAATGCAGATACACCTTATATTTCCCATAGATTTCTGTTTGAACGTGTTCATAATTGAATTTACTTTCTCTGCTACTTCCTCTCCCCATCAATTTGCTTTCTTTTGTATCTGCTACTTGCCAGCAAAGATCATTGTGATCACATCCAGACTAACTTTCTTCCCCAAAAGTAAGTACCCATTTGTCCACCAGATTTTGTACTAAATATTTGCCATGATTTTTAAAAATTTATTTATTTACTTTTATGCCACTACTACTATCTTGGTCCAGTATCTCCAGGAAATTATCAGAATACGTCTTCTAAAATAAAAATTTAATTATGCTTGAGGTTTGATAGTCCCAGGTTTCCTACAGTGTACATACAAATTCCTTGGCGCAGCATCAGAACTCATTAAGGATGCCATTTGCCTGCCTCCAGTCTCTCTGCCCTCACTCTTCATTCTAGTTGTGCTGACCGGCTTGACATTTCGTTGACACCCATGTCTGTCTTTGCATTTGTCATTCTTCTCTCTCCACAGATTTGTCTGCCTAGAGAACTCATTTTCCTCTAGATTTTGCTCACATGCCATCTCCTCAATGAAGCTCAACTGTACCTCGAACACTTGTTCTCTATGATGTGTTTCTTGAGTCCACTCCATGCAAGACTTGGTGTTAGGTGCCAAAGTGGGAAAAGTGGACATTATCTTGCTCTTCTCAGTTAAAGAATTTATAGTATAGTGGGAGAGTCTGCTTTGCTTATCTTTACCTCAGTGTTTCCTTCTGGCTTCCCTAACATCGCATTCACCACACTTCTGCAACCTTGTTAGAGCCCATTTCTCCTTGTAGATGTGACCCCTCAGGATACACTGATAGTAATCATGATTCATGAATGACCGTGTTTTTAAAATGCAAGTTTTAAAGTAAAATATTTAATAACGCTCATTGTCACATAATGCATAAATTGTAGCTGAAATATTTTCAGGAAGGGAAGCTCTGCCCTTGTTAATATATCACAAGTTATATTTTGCAAGTTTATTAAAAGTTATTAAAACTGTACTTTTTAAGACAAAATTTTACAATTGAACATTTTAACTAATGCAGATAATCTTTCCTTCCCACTGACATTATTCCAAATTACGTTTAACTACATTTTAACTGCTGAAGTATTCTAAAAGAATCTGCATCCTGTAAATGTTCTGTAAGAGGCACACATTATGAAGAATTTGGATGCCATTCAATTATGCATGGCTCAGCCTGAACTTTTTTCTTCTTACTCTCCCAGCTTTTTCTTCAGTATGGCAAGAGTGACTAATGACCTTTCAGTAAAGCCCTTAGTAAATTTTTCTTTCAAGCCTATTACTTATTGTTAAGGTCAACTTCATTAGTACATTTATCTTATTTTTCAGCCAAAAATATGTATACTCAAGTGAATAGGCCTACTGCCAACTTTCCTGACTACATCCTGGAAGGGAAGGAATCTTCTGCATTAATTGATGCAATTAAATGATGCATATACTCTAGTCTGTCACGTAATGGAAATATCAGGCTTCTGCTCCCACTCTGCTCCTCCTAGACCCTGGGGTCGTGATTGGTACTGGGCAATGGGGTAGGAATGTGATACCAAACCCAAAGCACAGACAAACAAAGAAATTTAAAGTTACCTCTGTTAACATCTCTGAAAAATTGTTTTTGCAACGTAGGCCATGATACACGTGTAAGAGTCCATGGAGAGTCATATCAAATTTGATATCTTAGGACAGGGAAGACAGAGCTGGAGACCTGCTGAGTTGTGTGCTTGTGTAAGGAAAGGCAGTGATAGAGTTACATTAGTAGCTGGAGCACAGTCTCCAGAATAGCCAAGACCTGGTTGAGGTTAAAATTTTATTTTGTTTCTTTTTATATTAACTAGTTTTGAATATCAGCAATGTCCAACTTTAGTTGCTTATGAATCTTGGATGGATCACTCTAAAAGGAAAATCACCCAAAGTCACCTTTCCCAAGAAAATGTTTTACTTGCTCCAAAATGTTATTTGTCAACCTTAATTTATAATGAAACCAGGTTTAAAGTAAATTAGATCTTCAAAAAGATACAATATTGATATATAGGAAGTCTTTTAGTTGGTATTGTTATTATTAAAGAGCAGAAAATATGTTCCAAAAATTAGGAAGAATTTTAGTCAAAAAATAAGTGTCAAAAGTGAAATGGAATTAAAAAAATGTAAAAACCTGAGATAAACTTCTTTATGGTTTTAAGCAAATCAAAACTATTAAGCGAATTAAAACTGTAAAGTAAATGGGAGTTTTAATATCCTATCAACTCTTATTAAACATATTTATGTTTTAAACTAATTAAAATACTCATATGATCATTAAAGAAAATTGGAATTCCTTTTAAGTAATTATTAAGGTATACTCAAGAAAAGTCTCCAAAATTGGTAAACTGTTTGAAGTGGTTGTGCCTTAAATATAAATCACTCACTTACCAGGATTCACCTGTTTTGACTCTATTTTGTTTTGTTTTGTTTTGCAGTTGTAAGAGAATAAGCTTTTGCTTTGTGCAATAGTGTTGTACTTCCTTCTCTAATATCTCTCAACTTCGAGGGTCAAACTTAGCCCAGGATTTCTCCTGAAATACATATTTCAGGAAATCAGGATGAAACGTATAATAATGTAATCACACTTTAATGAGCGCGCCTGTGCCTTTTCTGGCAGATACCTCCACTCAGCCATGATCATTTACCGTGATTTGAAGCCGCACAACGTACTGCTTTTCACACTGTATCCCAATGCTGCCATCATTGCCAAGATCGCTGACTACGGGATTGCTCAGTACTGCTGCAGAATGGGGATAAAAACATCAGAAGGCACACCAGGTAGGTGATAAGGTTTGTTTGAATATTTCCTCTTCTAGATGGACAACAAGTGCCTTCAGTTTGTGAGGCAGGAGAATGAGGAGAACACGGAAGCCTAGCTCACTGTGTTCAGACATTGCACTGAGTGTGCCCAGTACCTTGTAATTTTGATCGTTCTGTAGGGCAAAAAAATTAACTCATGTAATTTTCCAGAGGGGAGGAGTGAACAAAAAAGAATATTTTTGTCATATTATATTTTAAAAGTTGGACTTTTAAAATGTTTGCGTCCTCCAGAGATGGTAAAAAGGAATAGCAAACATTTAATCTGGGCACTGTTGACACCTACCTCAAAAGGAGGCAATCCTAGTTCAGGTTCACAAACTCTTTTTCATAACTCTGAAACAGTTCAGTTATTGGCAGGGACCACACTGCAGTGTCTGTCCACCTTTTAAAAGGTAAATATGGGATGGATACTGTCAACTTGAAACAACTTGGAGACCTTTAACTTTAACTCAAAGGGATGTATTACATCCTGTTGGGGTGACAGTTAATGCTGGGTCCTTTGATAGTTGCACTGTTGACCAAGATGGATTCTGACTGATGGCTTCATCTCATCCATGGAAATGCAAAAGTCTTTGGGTAAACAAAATGTTAGTCTCTAGTTGTACGCGATCATCTGATAGAGATGATGCAACAGGTTCTGTTCATACTTCTCTGAAAGTAAAAATAGAAAGAAAATATATGTTTCTGTACATCATATGATATATAATAAGACCTGGCTCACAAATTTCTCCTATTTTTGATCAATGAATGCTTTCTTAATATACTCATAACATTGGTTAAACCAAGACTGTCTGAAAAATTGTTTCTAAAAATAGTTTTTAGAAAAGGAATAATATTTTCTCAATTATTTTAACAATTGTTATGATAATTCTCCAAGGAAAAATTATCCTTATTTTTATTTATTTATTCCTTCATTTGCCAATAATTTATTGAAAGTTAACCAAATGCCAACTGGTGCTATTACTTAATAGCTGTTAGGTATTCATCAAGATTCATTTTCTGGGGCTCAGTTTTCATTTCTGTAGATTGTGATGAGGAAAATAATGCATATCTCATGGTGTTGTCTAAAGGTAAAATGAAATAATCCATATCAATAGCACAGAACAAGGATCGGCATATTGCAATGGCCTCAAGCATGTTAACAATTCCTCTTGTGGTGAATTTGGAAAGGTGCATGAATAAATGTACATTTTACCCTCCAGAGGCATACATTCTGCCAGGAAAATTAAGGCTGGAAGCAAATAAACATAGAGCACCATGTCAGCTGCAGTAGGAGATCTAGTTTGAAGGGTAGTGGTAGTCCCAAGGATCAAAGGATACTAAGCTGTAAGTCGACAGGACCTCCTTCATGGAGAAGGTGATCCTGGAATTAAATCTTAGAAATAAGCTGGAGGCTTGAAAAAGAAAAGGAAAAAAAGCATGGCAGGAGTCATTCCAGGCAAAAGGTAATAAAGTATAAAATGACTTGTCTTATTCAGATAACTGCAGGAAATTGGGTATGGGTTAAGTGATTGATGGAAGATGAAGGGTTATTTAGTTAAGTGTTTTCAGTTTTGACTATACATTAGGTAACATGCAGAGCTTTAGAAAACACATCCACTGGGGCTCTGTCCTTCACTGTTGTGTTTTGTCAGGTGTGGAGCAGGAGCTCTGATTCTGGCCTCATGGTAGAAGTTCATGAGAGTAAACGTGAGTCGAATTTAGACTTATATTCAAATTTAGAAAAGCAATGCCAGTTGTTTTGCATTGATCTGTCTTAGTGGTGCACATTCTAGGCACGATAGTGGATTCTGAGGTTACTGAGATAGATGTGCCTTAGTGAACTCTTGGCAGTCTGGAATATATTAATCATGGGTTATAGAGTCAGTCTGCCTGGGTTTGAATCCTTGGTTTGCCATTCACTAGCTGAGACTGGAGAAAGTACCTAACTTCTCTTCTGGGTTTATGCATAGGACTTAGCAATAGTGTTTGCCTTTGGGGGATTGTTGTGGAAATTAATTGAGAAATTCATACAGTGTTTAGCATACCACCCGGCAGTCCTAGACTCTGCTTTGTGTTCTCAACTCCGTGGGTAGAGGGTGGGGATGGTTCTGTTTGTATCTCCCTTCCCTGTACTGGGGACTGTTTCGGGGGCACTCAGAGGACTTACCTTGTTTGTTTGCTCTCTCTCAAGGTCACTGTCCTGTGCTCCTGATGTCCAGTGTTTCATATATTTTGTGTGATTTGTTTCATGGTTTTATACAGGATGATCAATCGAGTCCAATGTTACTCCATCTCAGCTAGAAGTGGAGTGACATGTTTCAGTCAACGACAGCAAAGTACATGTGGGATTTCAGTTTGCGTTTCACATCTCCAGTCTCCAAGGCCATCGGTGCCAAACAGGGTGTCTGTACAGTGTGTCGCTGTGCCGCACAAGCACCACAGATCATTTCAGTGTTAGATCATAGGTCTCGGGGCCATACTGGCCCTTTGTAAAGATGCAGGGCGTGTACCTAGTTCTAGGCTTTCCCAAGAGCAGGTAATGTTAAAAGTGTTTGTTTCCATCCCAAATTAAATTCAGCGGCGAATACATTGAATCGATGAAAGTGCACTCTCTCTGTTACTACTATAGTAACAAGTATAGTTAAATATAAGGTAAAAATTTTACAAAAACTCACAACTGCTGTTCTAGGGAAGTTCTCAGTGATAAGGATACGCATATTAGGGGTCTATTTTAGAACTGTCTTAATTACTCACATAATTCTTTAGCTTCTGGATTGAGAATGATATTATGGCTACATAGGAAAATGTTTTTATTCTAAGGAAATATTATCTTTAAGGCTGAATGATATATTGTACCTGAAACCTAAGATAGTATATAAAATGTTATATATAATGTATATAATTTTACATGGCATGTAATAAAGATATATATGTGCTTATGTTATATATAACATGTGTATCTGCATATGTTCTTGTGTACACTCATGCACATTCACAGGCACCCAGAGATAGCAAAAGAGAAACAGAGGGGGAGACAAATGTGGAGAAGTGGTAACAGTATGTGTTTATTTGTATGTGTAGAAAGAGAAGGGTAGTGAACACATGTGGCACATGTTAACTAGAGAATGTTACTGGTGAGTATAGTAGGGACCATCAGGCTTAATTTCGACACCCCCATCCTTTGACTCCCCCTGACCTTCCAGCCTGGCAAAGGACCACTGAACTTCAGGCTGGTAAGCTCTCTGTCAAATAGAACTCTTTCCAAATTTAATCATTCAGTCATTGAAGGCCATGAATTATACTTTGTTATGTTGTTCTGGCTGTATATTTAAACTCTATAACAATGATGTATGTTCATTGTAGAAAATTTGGAAGTATTAAAAGAAAATAAAAGCAGACTATATTTTTAGTACATGGAAATTCTCATTGTTACATTTGGATGTATTTCTTTGTTGTATTTCATTATACATATTCTATCAACTTTTTATTTTGAAAATGTTTAAGCCCACAGAAAAATTGAGAGAATAGTACAATATGTGCTCATACACCCTTGTCATAGATTCATCAGTAAACTTTTGCTGTACTGTTCTCCCTCTCACTTTCTGTGTATGCGAATACGAGTTCTGAAATTAAGTACATCATACTATGTCATCCCTGAACACATTGGCGCATGTTTCTTAGAATGAGGATATTTGTTTACATAATCTCAATACCATTATCACAGCAAAGAAAATTAATTTAGTTGATTTTTGTTACATATTTATAGACTTTGTTTACTCTGAATTATATGCTACGTTGTTTTTTCACTTCCATTGTAGCATGGCATCTTAAAATGATTTTTAAGTTGTTGTATGGTATACACTTTAATTAAACTTCTTTTATGGTTGGAATTCTTTGGATTGTTGATATTTTTACTATTATGAATACTGTTAAAATTACTTTTTTTCTGAAGAATTTAAAAGCAATTTGTCTCTATTGTGGAGTGAAAGATTATATTTTCCTTTAAGAGAATCTAAGACTTGGACTATCACATGAGAAAGAAGGATTTTATTTGTTTTAGCCATGGTTTCCCATTTATTTTTCTATTGGGTAGAAGGAGCAAGGTAACAAGTTCCCAAACTAAGGAAAGCATTGGAATTTTAGCCAAGTTGAGGTCATTTGAAGACTAGGAAAGCCGACCCTTCCTCTGTTTGAAACACTTCCCTGGGAATAGTTGTTATTAGGAATGAGAATAAAATGTGACAGGGTTTTTTTCCAATTATGTTTCATTTCTTTATTTTTTAACATTACTTAATAATATATTATTGAAGTTTTGCTCTTATTATTCTTCAAGATCGACCTTGGGACGAAATGTCTTGGGACAGGGCTGTTAATTGCTTGATCAAGGTGTCTCCTCATAGAGATGACATGTCCTAGTTTAGAATTCATCTCTCAGACTCTTCATTAGCATATATGTCTAACTACATACCTCTTAGGTATATGAGCTCTGGTTGTAGCATAGTTGTTAATATATCTGTTTACTTGCAGGGTTTCGTGCACCTGAAGTTGCTAGAGGAAATGTAATTTATAACCAACAGGCTGATGTTTATTCATTTGGCTTACTACTGTATGACATTTTCACCTCTGGAGGTAGAATAGCAGAGGGGTTGAAGTTTCCAAATGAGTTTGATGAATTGGCAATACAAGGAAAATTACCAGGTAAGTTTTATTTATCTACAGTAGATATTAAAAATACCAGTAGCTTCATTTTTAAGTTATTTAATTGTAGCTGTATGCTTAATTTATTTCATGGATGATAATTTTTTGTTTAGTGCATGAATATAGTTAAATACTGTGATGCATAAATAAAAATCACACAAGGAAGGTAGCAGTTTTAGGTTTTTAAAAAATCCCAAATTAATATTGTTGTATTTGGTATATATTAAGAAGAATACTCAGAAAAGGATACTGCTATTAAAACTTCAGGTTTAGTGCCTTCTTGTTCTCATAAAAAGTTGCTGTGTGCCATTTGCCTGGAGTATTTTCATTTTCTTGGAGTGAAATAATTTATATGCAGGAATGGAAGATTGACTTTTTATGACAATAATTTTTAGTAGTAAGTATTTATTAGAATTAATGAATATGTAATGAGTTCAAATCTCATGTTGAATGGTTGTTCATGCTTTGAAGAAATTCTAGGACATTTGTCATTCATTCCTTGAGTATTATTTCAGTTCCCAGGACAAAGCAGTCTTTTAAATATATTTAGTTGTTTCTCATATTTTCTGCTTTTCCTTTCATTTAAGAAATATTTTCAGGTGTACGATATGTACACACATAGGTATATAGCTTTAACTATCTCCTTTTGGGGGACTTTAAAGATTCCCAGCAGGAGAAAATTTATAATCACTTGAATAAACTTCAGATACAATCTGGGTCATGTCCTTTACTTACCAGCTAGCTTCCCAGTGAAATCGTTTAGATTTCCATTTTACCTCAACAAGAAGAGTGGTATTTCTCTTACAAATAAAGGAACATACACAAACTGACTGGAGATATGAAGGTTAATATTCAAATGGCGACATTTATTGAAGAAGATCCAAGAAATACTGTACATAGGATAAAGACACCTCAACTCCCTTCAAAGCAGGCACCTTGGGACCTCACACAGTTCTCCCAATCACCATCAGCTGCCCCACAGTACTTTCCTGAATCTCATCAACCGGTCTGAAGTCTTTTGCCCTTCAAGGGTGGTTTTAGTTTTGGAAAAAGCTGGAAATCACAAATCTGGGCTTTAGGGGGCTGAGTTACCTGGGCGATTGGATGTTTCACCAAAAAAACTGCAGGAGACATGATGCATGAGTGGGCACATTGTCCTGATGAAGCTGCCAATCATCAGTTCCCATAGCTGTGGCCTTCCACATCATTTGAATACTTTCCAAGGAGGCATGTTCAACCTTAAGACAAGATTCAATGCAGATTTTTCTGAGGAAATTCCATACTGTTTTCCACAATGGCTGCACCAGTCTGCATTCCCACCAACAGTGTATTAGGGTTCCCTTTTCTCCACATCCTCTCCAACCCTTGTTATTTGTTGATTTGTTTATGATGGCCATTCTGACAGGTATAAGGTGGTATCTCATTGTGGTTTTCATTTGCATCTCTCTGATGGCTAGTGAAGCTGAGCATCTTTTCATATGTCTCTGGGCCCTCTGTATGTCCCCCTTGGAGACATATCTGTTCAAGTCTTTTGCCCGTTTTTTATTGCATTGTGTGTCTTCCCGGAGTGAATTTGTATGAGTTCTTTATATATTTTGGAGATCAAACCCTTGTCCAAGGTATCATTGGCAAATATTTTCCCATATAGTTGGTTCTCTTTTCATTTTAATGCTGTTTTATTCAGCAATACAGAAGCTTTTTAATTTGATGAGGTCCCATTTGTTTATTCTTTCCTTTATGTTCATTGTTCTAGGGTACATATTGGTGAAAATATTGCTGCATGGAGTGTCTGAGATTTGCCTACTGATGACTTTTCCTCTAGGACTTTTATAGTGTCATGACTTATATTTAAGTCTTTCATCCACCTTGAATTTATTTTTGTGCATGGTATAGTTGGTGATCGAGTTTTACTTTTTTACAAGTAGCTCTCCAGTTCTCCCAACACCATTTGTTGAAGAGGCTATTTTTACTCCATTTTATGCTTCCCCCTCCCTTTGTCAAATATTAATTGACCATAGAGACTTGGGTTTATTTCTGGGCTCTCTGTTCTGTTCCATTGGTCTATGTGTCTGTTTGTATGGCAATCCCAGGCTGTTTTGACTACAGCAGCCTTGTAATACAGTGTGATATCAAGTATTGTGATCCCTCCTACTTTGTTCTTATTTCTAAAAATTGCTGCAGCTATTCAGAGTCATTCATGGTTCCGTATAAATTTTTGAAATGTGTGTTCTATATCTGTGAAGTATGTCATTGGTACTTCATTAGGGATTACACTGAATTTATAAATTGCTTTGGGTAGTATAGATATTTTGATGATGTTAATTCTTCCAGTCCATGAGGATGGTACATGGTCCATTTGTTTGTGTCTTCCTTAATTTCTTTCTTGAGTGTTATGTAGTTTTCTGAGTCTTTTATATCCTTGGTTAGGTTTATTCCTAGGTAGTTTATTTTTCTTGTTGCTTTATCAAATGGGACTTTTTCCCTGATTTCCATTTCTGATATTTCATTGTTGGTGTACAAAAATGCCTTTGATTTCTGAATATCAACTAAAAATGGAACTGCCTTTTGACCCAGCAATTCCACTGCTGGGATTATGTCCTACAAACCCTGAAACACCAATCCAAAAGAACCTGTGCACCCCAATGTTCACAGCAGCACAATTTACAATAGCCAAGTGCTGGGAGCAACCTAAGTGCCCATCAGTAAATTAATGGATCAAAAAACTATGGTACATTTACACAATGGAATACTATGCAGCAGAAAGGAAAAGGAGCTCCTACCCTTTGCTACAGCATGGATGGAACTGGAGATCATTATGCTAAGTGAAATAAGCCAGGCAGTGAGGGACAAATACCATGTGATCTCACCTTTAAGTGAAACCTAACCAATAAAACAAACAAGCAAGCAAAATATAACCAGAGAAATTGAAATTAAGAACAACCTGACAGTAACCAGAGGGGAGGTGGGAAGGGGTAAGGGGAGTATGGGGGGAATGGTTTTCAAGAACAATGGTAAAGAACACATGCACAAAACCAAGTGGGGGTAGAAGAAGGGGAAGGAAGTGAGGATGGTGGGGGTGTGGTTGGGGGAGTGGTAGGGGGTAAGTGCAGACAACTGTATTTGAACAACAATAAAATAATTTTAAAAAAAAGAAAATATGTAGCCCTTGCTGCTGTGGCTTAGTGGATTGAGTGCTGACCTATGAATCAAAGGGTTGCTGGTTTGATTCCTAGTCAGGGCACATATGCCTGGGTTGCGAGCCAGGTCACTGGTAGCAGGTGCATAAGAGGCAACTACATATTGATATTTCTGTCCCTCTTTCTCCCTCCCTACCCTTTGCTCTAAAAATAAATAAATAAGTTATTTTTAAAAATTTGATACAGATTCATTGCTTTACTCAGTTATTTTGAATGTGATGGCCACATAACGCACATCCTCACTTACCAACATCTACCACCCCTACTGACTAGTACAGTGAAGTCATCATTGTTCACACATGTACATTTGGTCTACTCTCCTTGGCTGCCTGGTTACATCAATGTTGTAAAAGCCATTCTGGTTATATTAACAATGGTTGTACTTTTTCCAGACAGACTGTATGCATCTTCAATCAATCATTCATCTAGCAAATAATTATTATTTAATTAGCTATGCACTGTATTGAGTGCCAAGAAATATAGTGATGTTCCTGCTGTCGTAGATTCTAGCAGAGTAAGGAGACATTAGATGAACAACTAATAGTATGATGAAAGCTATGAAGACATATAGAAAAACATGACTTTTCCATGTTAGTAGAAGCTCTTCTAGGGAATGAATTCAAGAATGAGTAGTAATGGCTGGATATTTTTGGACAGACCTTGTATTATTTTATTCAATTGGTATTAATGTCTTTTCTTCCATAAAATTTTAAATCTTCTTAAATGTATCAAGTAGAGATAATGCTAAAAAATTAGCTTTTTTGATAAGTAGATTCATAATTAATGTAGGGTTATAGAGATCAGTGTTATGTAATATCTTGGTCTTTTATGAACATAAAGAGGAAATAAAATAATTGTTCTGATTTTTGTAATGTTCTAGCATGTTTCTGAATGTTTTAGATCCCATTAAAGAATATGGATGTGCCCCATGGCCTATGGTGGAGAAGTTAATTGAAAGGTGTTTAAAAGAAAATCCTCAAGAAAGACCTACTTCTGCACAGGTATTATTATAGACAAATTTATCAATATTTTGTACAGAATGGCAAGTGCGTATGTATACGCACATGTGTATAAACATCTTCACATGTAAGTGTAAATAAACATAGGCACAGTTCAGAACAGTTCTGAAGCAAACTCCTAATCCTCCTCCATCACGGATGCACACTAAGAGAACATTACCACCATCCCAGAAACCGCCGTATGCCTCTTCCTGGTTGCGTCACTTCCCATTCCTTGTTGATGTAGCTACTTTCCTGGCTTTGGTGGTAATCCTTGCTTTTCTTTTCTTTATAATTTTGCCATTCAGTTTAGTGTCTTGTATTTATAGTTTATTTAAAATGGAATCGTATCATTGTAATTTTCTGAGGTTTTTCAGTTGTTCCCCTAACATTACTGGGCAGGCTTCATTCACATTGTTGAACACAGCTGTTAGTTATTTTCAGTGCCATCGCATCCCACTGTTTGAGCACACAGCAGTGTATTCTCTCATGATCATGTCCTTGGGTGTTGGTATTGTTTGCAGTTTTTTGGTGCTATTAAACACTGCAGATTGTGTGAGAATTGCCTTCTTATATGCACCCAGGAACTGAACTGCAGAATCATAGGATATGTGAGTATCCACACTGTTTTCTGAAGAAGTTTAACAGCTTACCACTTTCATCACTATGTTATAGTAGCTATTTCTCTAGGTCTTTTCTCTAAATTTTCATACTCTCTGACTTTTTATTTTTTCCCCAAATAAGCTCCATCATGTGTGTATTAATTTACATTTTTTCTAATTACTAATAAGTATGAGCATCTCTTGATATATTGTTTGGTCATATATATTTCCTTTTCTTGGAAATGCCTATTGCTCATTTTTCTAGATTATTTGCATTCAAATGAAAGAAGATAAAGAGATTCTACATGTAGTGTATACAAATTCTTTGTTGATTATATGTGTTGCAAATTTCTTTTCCCAATTTTGGATTTATCTTTTGGTTTCCTGTTGGGTGCCTTTTGATGAGTAGAATTTCTTAATTTTAATATACAGTAATTTAACAATTTTTCATGGTTATTACTTTTGGGTCCTGGTCCTATTGCAAGAAATCTTTGTTTCCAGAGTCACAAAAATATTTACCTATTGTTTCTTAAAAAACTTACAAATTTTGCTTCTGATGTTTAAGTTCTTAATCCACCTGGGATTCACAGTTTTACTGGATTCAATTTCTTTTCTTTCTTATGCATAACCAATTCTTGCAGCTTCACCAATGAAATAGTTACTTCATCTCTTACCATTGAATTATTTCCACATTCACTCTGTAATTTGTCAAAGACGCATGCACATATTGACGTACACATTCTCTTCCATTAGTCAATTTACCTATTCTTCCTTCAGTGCTATCCTGTTTTAATTCCTGTAGCCTTATAATAGTCTTCTTTCCCTACTTCATTTTCTCCTTGAGGAATGCTTTTGCTATTTTTGTGTTTAATTTTTTAATTTTAAAATAACTTTTTCAACTTTTATACAAAACCTGGTGCTTGGGGTTGGATTTGCATTGAGTCTGTGGACAGTTTGAGGAGGATTATAACCTTACAATATGAAGTGTTTCTTGAATGTAGGTTATCTTTCTATTTAGGTCTCCTTAAGTTGCTTTCAATAAAGTTTTATAATTCTGTATACAGATCATAGACATTTCTTTTTCTGATTTTGTGCTCAAAATTGCTTTAAACTCAATTCTAGGCTTGAGATTTTTTTCCCACCCAGATGACAGAAATAAAGGTCTACAGATCTTCTTGACAGCATGCCTATTAATAACTATTTCTTAAGGTTCTTTTACCCACTTCCTCTGTGTGAAGTTCCAAGACAACTTTCCTTTTATCAGCAAAAGGGGGAACGTGGGGTGGCTTTATTTCTGGTTTTCCCTTACTCTGAGTATGCAGTTCTTTCAGGTCCCAGCTGTATGGGAAGCAGGACCTTTATTAGATTCTATATCGAGTGGACCCTAGACTGAATTTTTTCCTCCAGCCTCACAAGGTATCCAGAACCACCCATCAATTTTGCCTTCAGTAGACAAATGCCTTCAGGGCAAGTGTGGCTTTAGCGTTCCTCAGATCTCCCTATTTTGTGTGTTTCTATGAATTTGGCCTCATAATTCCTTCTGGCTTCGTCGGATCTTAAATGTTTTTAAGAGATTTAAAAAGTAACTTCTTACGCTCTTTAAGTTGTTTTTAGCGGGGAGTTTTCCCAATAACCTTTTCTAGCATATTATTGGAAAAAAGAACTTACACATGTTTTATACTGAAACAGATTTTAATAGATCAAAATAAGAGCTGTCTTTATGTTGTGGACTCTTGATTTTGTATAATAATTCACTGAAAAATTTTTGCTCAACTTTTAATTTCCTACTCAAAAATAGATGAATACAAATATACTCACTTTGTCAAACATTATATCATCATTTTGGCTATGGACTTTACTTGTTTTTTAAATTCAGTTACCACTGGTCTTAATCACACAGGCTTTATCACGTGAAATTTTCATAGCTTAATTATTGTTTTACCTTTTTCTCTCTTTTATTTTTAATTATACTTTACCAGTACTTTATATATTGTATAACAACCTTGAATTTTGTTTCAGATAGATGACATTATTTTAATAAAACATTGACATTTCATCTTTAAAATACAGTGCATACTAAGCAAGATGGGTAAACTCATCACCTTTGTCAGATGTGGGGCAGTGAGGTCATAAAAAGCTTGCTCCTTCCTGTTCCCTGACTCCTGGTTCTGTTTTTTGTTTTTACGGGAGCTCTACACGCTTCCTCTAGTTCTTTAGTGCTCCAAAGAAAAACATAGAAACAGAATCTAGAGGTGATTTGTGTATCTTGTTACCAAAGATCAAAAGTTATTTTCTCTTCAGCTGGTGGAAGATCTCTTGCATCGCTGGCCCGAGTGTTCACCTTCATTGTGATGTGTCTCTGTCCTACAAAATCAAGTGACCTGCCCATTGTCTGCCATTGGCTCTTTTCAGATGTTCCTTTCTTTTCTGGTTATAAAACATGCCATATGTACCAAAAGAGTGTGTGTCATACACGGGCCAAATTAAGTGTTACTTTAATGTAATTTTATTTGTCGTTTTGGATTATGAATCCAGTTGCTGTTGGTGGGTCGCAGTGCAGGTGACAGGTTCGGGTTTTTCCTGATAGGGCTGGACCGTTTAGTTCTACCTGCCACACAAGCATCTGATTTTTCAAGAGGGCTTGTGTTAACGTGACGTGTGCTGTTTTGCTACTTTTAAACTTTCTCTCTCAGGTCTTTGACATTTTGAATTCAGCTGATTTACTCTGCCTAATGAGACATATCGCCATCCATAAAAACTTCACTGTGGAGTGCATGGTCGCTACGAGTCATCCCAGCAGGACCGCGAGTGTCTGGCTGGGCTGCGGGAACGCGGACAGAGGACAGCTCTCCTTTCTTGACTTAACCACCAAAAGACTCACTTCTGAGGTAAATTCAAGCACTCTTTAAATTCGACACACTACAGAAAACTTGTTTTTGTGGGTTATTATTACTTAAAATTTTATTTTTCAATTACAGTTTACATTTAACAGTATTTAATATTAATTTTAGGTGTACTGCATAGTGGTTAGACAATTTTAAAGGGTATACTAGTTAAAAAGTTATGCAGGTGGAGATTAAGTAAGAGCTCATTTAGACGCATTATTAAATTGGCTTTCTGTTAGAACAAGAGTATTCATATGAAGTTACATAGTATGTGTTTTGTTTTGAAATTGCAGTATATGTGTATCTTAGGTCAGAGTCTCCAGAAACAGAGACTAAGATAGAATATCTGTGCAAGTGATTTAAGTCTGAAGCTAGACGTCCTCAGAAACTACACTTTTGCTAAGCTTTCGCCCCTCTTCCTTCTGGCTTCCTGTACTTCCTAAAAAGTTTTCCTTAAATCATTTCTCAGTCAGGTGCAGACTTCCTCAGAAGTCTACCTTCAGACTTCCTCAGAGAAGTTCTGTGAGCTCCATGAGAACTTCCTCAGAGTTCAGTGAAAAACTCTGGAGTGTGAATAGCAGCCTAGATTTATCCCTTCACTAGGCAAGGGGGCCAGTCTTTTGTTCTCACACTTCAGCTGGTCCTTAGCTGCAGTCTGCCCAAGGAGAGGGTTACGTGACCTCCCAGCTATTCTGGGTGAGCCAGCTCCCACTAGCTGAGGTCAGTTCTGTTGTGAAGGGTGCAACTCTGAGCTGTTATTAGTAGCCAACACTCAGAGCAGCTGGGGGTGGATGCATCTGACTGACAGAGGAGCTCTGGGTGTAACTTCTGCAAGAAGGATTAATAAATTGTATCAGCAAATGTAACACAAGTTTCTACATTTTAAAAATTGCCTAATATTTTGACTGTTGCCTTGAAATACATGTTGTGCCAAAACATGATTCTTAAGGTTGAAAATCCTCTCACATTATTTTGGTAGAGTGTGAAATGATAATTGGAAATAACTTTTAATTTATATTGAATTTATTGGGGCAACATTGCTAAATAAAATTGTGTACTGAATTGTATACAATTGTATACCGAATTCACTTATCAGTTCTAGTAGTTTTTTGGTGGATTCTTTACGGTTCTCTATATACAGTCTCATGCCATCAGCAAATAATGATACTTTTACTGCTTTCTTTTCAATTTGGATGCTTTTTATTTATTCTTCTTGTCTGATTGCTGTGGCTAGGACTTTCAGTACTATGTTGCATAGAGTGGCAAAAGTGAACATCCCTGTCTGGTCCCAATCTTAAGGGAAACACTTGTAGTTTTGCCCATTGAGTACAATGTTGGCTACGGGTTTGTCAAATGGCTTTGAGGTACGTTTCTTTAATTTCCACTTTGCTGTGAGTTATTTTTTATCATAAATGGGTGTTGGATTTTTAACTTTTAATTTTTAAATTTAGTTTCAGATGCATTCTAGATAGGCAAAACATTTGCCAGTTAACTAATTTATTGTTGAAAATGAAATAAAAAATGTATTTTTTTGAAATCAAAGTGATAAGAGAGGTAAGTATGTGGATAAGAGAATATTTTTATTTTATATAACTTTAGTCAACCTAGAAACGCTTTATATAGGGTGTGTTTTCTTTTCTTTACAGGAAGTTACTGATAGTAGAATACTGTGCCTCGCCTTGGTGCATCTACCCATTGAAAAGGAAAGCTGGATTGTGTCTGGGACACAGTCCGGCGTGCTGCTCGTCATTAACACTGAAGATGGAAATAAGAGGCACACCCTCGAAAGGATGACTGATTCCATTACTTGCTTGTATTGCAGTTCCTTTTCCAGGCTGAGGTAGAGTGGTGAATTTGACCATTCGGGCAAACTACGTACCTTTGGATGACTCAATTTTGTGCAAATAGTCATAGCATCATAATGGCTGCTCATTTTTAAGATTTTTTCATTGTTAAAAGGAATTGGGGGAAGCCACAGAGATATTTATTTTTCCGTACACAGATCAAACGGGGGCATTTATAAAATAGGTCCTTCATTTCTGTAGGCCCAGCAGCCTTGCACCACAGCTGTGGCGCTGTTTCTCTACCAGCCCTCACGTCTGTCTACTCACCTTTGCAGGACCTGCTCAGAGATGACTTCCCTTTCATTCTTTCTTTGAGTACATAGATACCAATAACTTATCATGGTCCAGTCTAAAACATTATCAGTTAACCAACCACTAAATTGAAACAAAAGTCCAATAAATGGATTCATAAATTTTTAATAGGTGGAAACATGTAATCACTATCAGTTGCAAGGATCTTATCTCAAAGGAAATTATCTAAATGGCATAATTTCAGGTTGGTTGTTGTAATGTTTGGGGCAGGATGATTTCCAGGAGCCATTAAGATGATTGCACCCCCAAAATTCTTCTGGGTTAAGTTAATACTGGAAAAATAAATATTGGAAAAATGTGAAACACAAGATTTTGGCAGCTGAAATTTAAAGTTTGAAGTTGAAATTGTTTAGATATTGTCAAAGAAAAATTTCATGAGAGGGCGTTCAATAGGCAAAGGTGACTTTATTCAAGACTATTGCAGTAAAGGAGAAAGAATTGGCTCAACTCTGCTGAAATAAAGGCTGGAGAGTATTTAAGCACTGGAGTGAGTTATGGAAAAGTACTGGAAGGCTTAGTGGGTGAGCGGAAGTTGTCAGTGTGAATAGACCATCTGTGTTTGCAAACTGGTGCTTGCTGACCAGGCTCCTGCCCTCCCACAGAGACCGGAAGATGTGGCCTTCTTTCTCAAACTTCTGAGGTGGGCTCTCAGATTCTTGAGAAAGACATAGTTGGTCTACAAAACTGGCAAGAGGCTAGAAGAAGATTTACATTTCAAATGGGCCGAGAAAGAGTTTACCAACAATTTTAAGTTTTCTAAAGTAAATGGTGAAAAGGATCATAGGCCTTTTCCTCAGGAAGAAACCTGTCTAAAGATTTAGCCAGGCTGAGGTGTGAAGTCCACCTTGGTCAAGACAAACATTCTTTTTGTTACAATGTTGACATTTTTCGTTTTAGCAAGCAAAAGAATTTTCTTTTGGTGGGAACTGCTGATGGCAACTTAGCAATTTTTGAAGATAAAACTGTTAAGGTAAATGTTGAATGCATTCTACATCAAAATTTACATCTTTGCTTTCTGCATGTGCATCCCCAGGCCCCTTCTAAGTGGTCATAAGCTTCCTGACAGCGTGGATCGTAAATTCTGCTTTTTGTCTTTTTATTGCTTCATCGAGTCTTGTACCCTATAGATCCTCTTGCTGACTGAGTGTATGTTTTGTATGCATGAACTAAGAATAAAATGATAAATGAAATCTGATCTATACTCTTAGGAATATGTAAATAATTCTGTTTTTATATAAGCAAAGTCAATAATTACTTATAAGTATATTGTGGAAAAACAAAAGGAAACTGAAGTTTTAAATCTGGTTTGCAACCAAGTTTTTCTTTATCTTTGGAGACATTGTTCAACTTCCTGTTATCTAGATTCTCATTTATTATTAAAGGACTATTCCTCTCTCCATCTATTCATTTGTGAGTTCAACATCCTACCCATTCATATACTCCCTTGGTACCAAGAAGCGGATTATCTCATGAGAGACAGAGAGATAGAGTAAAATGTATAGGTTATTTCCAGTGTCATTTTTGCATGGAGAAGTGAAGAGATTGTTATAGGATAACATTTTGAACACTGCTTGAATTGAATCCTGTTTTTGTAAATCCCTTGAAAAAGTGTATCTGGAATTTTTATTTTAATACCTCTAACTATATATGATGGGGAAGCAGTTTTTAGAAAGCTTAAATTTTACAGTGTTTCCTTTTGCAGAGACTCAATTAACTGAATGTGTTTTCTCTTTTTTGGCAAAGTGTAAAGGAGCTGCTCCTTTGAAGATACTCACTATAGGAAATGTTAGCACTCCTCTCATGTGTTTGAGTGAATCAGTGAATTCTAGTGAAAGAAACATCATGTGGGGAGGATGTGGCACAAAACTGTTCTCGCTTTCTGATGATTTCTCCATTCAGAAGCTCATCGAAACCAGGACGAATCAGCTGTAAGTGCAATTCCTGTGTTATGAAAATACTTTACCATTTTACTCGTATCTATTCTTTATAATCATGTCAATAATGCTGCTCATAATCCCAAATGGAAACCTTTTAAAATACATAATTTATTTTTTTATTATAAAATTAAACATTTATTATAGAAAACTTAGAAAAATCTAGAGAGCAGAGGGGCATTATAAAATCACCCAGCCTAATCATAATTGGGATAAAATATAAAAAATCTATGGTGACCTTAGGCGTATTTATCAGTGTAAATTTGTAACAATTTTGTTATCCCTGTATCACATCAAATACAGAATTTGAAGGATAATATCTTTATGTGTGGATTGCACAGCTGTATTTTGGATAATGCCCATTAAGTACTGATTGTAGGAAACATGGGCCTCAGGAATGAAGTCCTCTCTGGATTGGATGGTTACACAGATGTGTGTCTTCTACAGCAAAATTTGTTATTCCATTATTGAGCAAGAATAAAATAAAATGTAAGCTCTGTCCCAAACAGTTTCAATTTAAAAGTTGTAGTTTAACCAAATCATTGCAGTTGGTTCTTAGTTATACCATTTCTCAGTGAGAAGACATGGAGAGTGAGTGGTAGATAAGAGCATAAATCATAGTTCATATATTGACTTTGCCATGTGGTGGTTATGTGAACTTGGGCAAAAACTTCTCAAATCTCCAGTCCTCTCTTACCTGAGGACTGTACTATATGCTATGTCAAAGGCATGTTTGGACAACTAAACAGGAAAATTAATATTTAATATAAGAAGTTTAATATAATGCCCAGCACTTGGTAAGCTCTCAATCAGTGTTAGCTAATTAGTATGATTAGCCTTGAGTTACAAATCAAGGAGTATCCTAATTACTCAATATCCATCTAGTTTCCCAAGATGGAAGCTTGAGAATAACCCTTAATCCCTTTGTCCTTCAGTCTCTTTATCCACCAGAGTGTCCTCCTCATAGACTCTCGAATCCTTGTACTTCTCACTGTTCCCACTGCAGCCACCACGGGCTGGCTGGCAGCCACCACTGACTGCCCTGCTAACAACAGCATCTTTCTAACCACTTCTCAACATGGCAGAGGGAGGGACACTTTTAAAATGTAAATCAATCTGATGTCACTCTCCTGCTTAAAATCCTTTAGTGGCATCCCATTGTTCTTTACGTGAAGTTCAAATTCTTGAAAATGCTCTGCTGGGCCTTTTTTGATTTAGTGCTTGTGTACCTTTCTCAATTTATATTTTGTAGCCTCCTTGCTCAATGTGCTTTAAGCTAAGCTGATTTTACCTCAGTTCTTGAAGACAACTGCTCCCTTTTACCCCCAGTCTTTGCATGAGGTCTTTTCTCTGCCTGGGTGACTGCTACGCCTCCTGCCTATTTTCATCCAATTGTCCCTTCTTCTGAGTGACTGTCTCTAGCCCACCTATGCAGATTAGGTGCCTTGGATTTGTCCTTCCATTGCATCTATTATTTCCCTTCACAATAGCTATCATGCATTCTGATAAATGTATTTTTCAAATTGTTTTCTTGATGTTAGACCTAATGGTTCTCTCATGGTTGAACCTAATGGTTGGCTGCACATTAGAAACAAGTAGATAGCTGAAAATGATCTCGTGCCTAAAACTCTCCTCAAACCAATTAAGTCACATGAATTAAGCCCAAGAAGGGTCCCAGGCTTCAGTCCCCCCCCCCCCCCGCAACTTCTCAGGTGATTCTAAAGCGTAGTTGGGTTTCAGATGGCATGGCTACCTACTACAGGTGCTTGTGGATGAGGATACTTGTTTTCTGTCTTGTTCACAAATTTGCTTCCTAGCATGTGGCCAATATTTGGATGAACTTTTGTTGTTCTACAATTTCCTCTTTTAAGTCATGTAACCTTGAGCAGGTTATTGAGCATTTGTAAACTTTCCGTAATTATAAACATTGAGATTCATAATATGAGATTTTTCTATTGAGGATGAAATGAGATAACACACAAATATTTGATGAAGCCTAAAACTCTGGACAATATTTGTACTACTTTGAACGGTTTTCTGTTAAATGTAGAAAACCCCCAGGAAGGAACCACCTTAAATGTAGTGGCTCTCTGACTGCACGTCACAGCTTCGTGTCTCCTGCCAGAACAGAAAAGATGGAGAAAACATCTTCCTACCCTAGGATATACTAGAGGTTGTTTCACCCTGTGACATTTTCATGTCATCTATCTAATTGGACTGCAGTTTTAACCATTGTTACCTTTTTCTAGTTGATTCTTCTTCTGTTAGTTCACTGTTCATCCATTCCATCCACACTTTGTCCATCCGCTGAACAAACTCCCTGCTTTGTTAAACAGGCAGTTTCTAGATACATACTCATATACCCATCTGCTTTCTATGTGTGCAAGATAAATACTTATCTATGAGGATTCAACTGGATTATAGGTATATAGCAAAGACATGTCCTTGTACTTCAGCAGTTACATTTTAGTTACATTAGTGGTGGGAACACACTAATCAGTACAATTTTATATTTAATGAGATCTGTAGTAATATAGCTACACTAGTCAGGGAAAGGGAATGATCAGTCTGTTTTGACAGGTCAGGGAAGAATTTCATAGGAGTTGACATTCAAGTTAAGCCTCAGACTGACTAGCAGTTTGCCAATGCAGATGGGGCCTGTGGTAGCCAATCTGTTTGCAAAATATGTGAAATGCCAGACGTCCTAGGTTGAAATATTGGTATTTAAAAATACTTATCATTTGCCTTTATTTTTAAGGGGGAGGAATGTGTGGATTTTTTCTTTCCTCAGAACTTGACTGGTTTGCATTGATGAAAAGAAAATATTTGAGGACATTGCTACTAAAATTTATTTTAACATCTTAAGTTTTATAATTCTAGGTATAGATAGTGAACAATTTCCCAAATATTCTTGGCAATAAGTATTTTACTTGCAACATTGTAGGGTTATAGATATGATGATATTTCTTTTGGAAATTAAGATGTTTTGCACATGTGGGCAGCATAACATTCTATAAAGAACAAGATAAAACTGAAATTAAAATTTAAACCAGAAATAAACAGTAGTCATGATCTTTTATTATCAAGTAAAAAATGTAAGTGAAGTACCGAAGTAAGTTACCTATTCAGTTTTGATTAGAAAAGAACACGAAATAATTGCCAATACTCTAGCTTCCTTTTCAAAATGGTGTTCACCTTTTACACGCAGTAAAACTAATACAGGGTTTCACTGCACGTTAAATGGAAGAAGAATGAATGGTAGTGACACTCTCTTTCCGTCCTAGGTTTCCCTCTGCAGCTTTCAGTGATTCCAACATCATAGCTGTGGTGGTAGACACAGCTGTCTACATCGCGAAGAAAAATAGCCCGTTCGTGGAAGTGTGGGATAAGAAGACTGATAAACTGTGTGAACTGATAGACTGTGTGCACTTTTTAAAGTAAATCCATCGTTTATTTTTTTCTAAATTTTATTTTCTTGTGGGAAGTATACAATATAAGATCTACTATCTTAAAATTTTCGGTGTAAAAGGTATTATTGGAGACTCCAGATCCAAGCCATAGATGCTTTATTTTATGCCTGTAAGAGCTGTCTTTATACTTCAAATTTCATAGATGGGGGAAAGATGACTTATTTTTCTTCCTTTCTACCTCTAATAGAAAGTGAACAGAAAAAAAGACAAACCCAGAAACAAAATTGGTCATGCTTTTCAGCATCCTCTCTTGGTGTCCAGCAAATTTCATTTTAGAAAGATAATAAAAAAAGAACATAATATTTATGACTTATTCAAGACATTACAAAGAATATTCTCCAATGAAAAAAATAGTACCTTTTTAATAGCGACCATACTGTACTTGTTGCTGGCTGTACATCTAGCAGTGTTACTGTATTTGTATTACTAATTATAATTCAACTGTGGGTCCAAAAATACGGTGTTCCAATGGTAAAAGTTCACAAAACAATGTAAAAAATGGAGGAGAAATTTACCACACCAAGCAATGCATTAACTAAGGGGAAGGACCACACTGCAGCCTGAGAGCCCAGGCCTTAGCCTGATACCATGGGTGGGTCAGAGCATATCTCTGACTTGACCTTGAGCACATCCTTTGTGTGCTGCTGCTCAGACACAGGACTCTTGCCAACCTTGTTGGCTAGCTGTTTGTTATTTCATTTTGTTTTTACTGTATACATTGCTTGTACTCTGGAGAACATTTAAATTATATGATATACATAAAAGGAGACTTCAAAGTTTACTTTCCTAGAGTCTTCTTACAGTTTTCTCTGCACGGTGAGGCATTTATGCACAGGAGGGCTGACAGTTCGGCCTGCTAAAGGGACCCTTACTACCTGGTGTTCTGAAATTATTCGGATTCTTTTGTTTCTGATACCTCATTTTTGTGATGACCTATTTGTTAGCTCATGGAAAATATTAGTGGTTTGTATTGATATTTTTTGCATGTAAGTTATAATTTTATTTTCCTTTGAAGTTTTTATACTTCATGGGAAACTTTGGAAACTAATGGTTTTCCTTTATTTGGGGAAACTTTATTCTCTTTTTCACTGGAATTTTGTTTTTAACTATCGTATTCATTTTATTGGTTTTGGTTTTCTTGATGTTAAAGGGGTAGTGTGTTATGTTTGATAATTTATGCTTCAAGTAGAGAAATGTGGCCCTTTGGCATTCTGTATAAAGCAAAAGTAGTTTTGTACAATTTTAATGATATATGATGTCCTCTTGCATGTACTCATAATTTAAGATATTATATATATATATGCTGTGGCCGGTGTGGCCCAGTTGGTTGGGGCACCATCCTGTAAAACAAAAGGTCACAGGTTTGATTCCCAGTCAGGGCATTTGCCTACATTGTAGGTTCAGTCCCCAGTCAGGTTGGACAAGCAATCAATGTTTCTCTCTTATATCCATGTTTCTCTCCCTCTCTCTCTTTTTCTTTCCCTCTCTTCCCTTGTCTCTCTCAAAAAAAATTAATAAGCATATTCTCATGTGAAGATAAAAAGATTGAAAAATAAAATATTATACTTGTGTATGCATATGTACATGTGTATATATATATGGTCATACATCTGTTTTTCACTTAATTGTTGAAAAAATCATTAATGCATGCTTTCCTTATGGTTTTAGGGAGGACGTGGTAAAAGCAAACAAAGAATCTAAACACAGCATGTATTATTCTGGGAGAGTGAAAACTCTCTGCCTCCAGAAGAACACGGCTCTCTGGATCGGGACTGGAGGAGGCTCAGTGTTGCTCCTGGATTTGTCCACTCGCCGGCTGTTACGTACGATCCACAACTACTATGATTCCGTCAGAGTCATGATGACAGCGCAGTTAGGCAAGTTTCTTTCCGCTAGATTTTTCTTCTTCTCTGAGACAGTAAAATATGTAAATGTTATTTTGATGTAAGTTTTCTCCTCACTTTCCAATGTCATTGGAAATGTCTTAGAAGTTCACATAATGAAGTATATAGGACTGGGATAAATTTTGAGTAGGGTCATCAAAAAAATGGAGAGATGGGCTGGGTGGGGAGTAAATGCAGACAACTGTAATTGAACAACAATAAAGTATATTTTTTTAAAGGAGTAAAAAAATGGAGAGAGTAAGTGTTGTGTGTCCCATAAGAGAAGCAGATTATTGCAAGAGCACACAAATGCGGGTTTTATTGCTTTTTTCTTCATAAGGTAAAAATGGAGAATGTATAATATTGAGCATTTTTACTTTTTGACCAAAGAAATTAAAGCTAATCCTTTTTTAAAATATAGTTGATGCTTCCCACCCTTGTTAAAGAATTCTATTTGGTTTTTCACTCTAAGAAGACAAATTTATATTCTTGGAACAAAATGTGCTGAAATCCACAATCCATGATGTTTTACTCAAGTGTTTATCTTTCCATGCTCCTACTTATCTATTTATATATGGTGAGATCATGATAGTACATGAAATGTATTTTCTACATAGATAATCACATTTCATTGTCTACTTTTAACTAATTATTTTGCTTAAAATAATAATATTAGTATGCATACAAAGTTGATCACAGAACTAACATTATGGGATTAAGTTCTGCAAAAGTGGAATTTATGTAGCTTTAACAAATAAGTAATAAAATGTTTGATAGGATGAAGAAAACAGCAAATTCTTTTATAATAATATATTAAGGAGGGACAAGTGTTTCTCGCCACCCTGCCCTATTTTCCATACATGGATATCAGTTGCCCAGAAAGAGTTAGAATTAGATGCTTGTGCTGACAGGTAACTGTCAGGATGCACGTCCACATAAGCAGAGTAGGTGGTCTGCAGTGATTTGTCTCTCTAGTCTTATTCTACCAAGGTTACTATATTCTCTAAGTTAGTTTATGTGTCCTTTGGGAACCACGAGGTTATCATTACTGACATTATAGTGGGATTTAATAGGTTTAGTTGATTTTTTTAAAATAAAGATAAATTTAAACATGATTTATAAGGTGGAGCATGATCTGGCTTCACCCGCCTCTCTAGCCTCCATCATTTGCCACGTTGCTCCCAGTGTATTCTGTCTAGTCAAGTTCAGCCCCTTTTAAATACCATGCTTTATCCCGCCTCAAGGTTTTGCTTGGGCTGCTTGTCTCCTGCTTAGCTAACTCATCTCATTAGAACACAAAGTCCATGTGGATTGAATTTGCATATGTTCTCACACCCTTTCCCCAGGGCCTACCTTAGGCCTAGTATATAGAGGACCTTGATGGCTACTTGTTGAGTAAGATTGACTTGAGAAGGCAGCATGGTTTTGTGGCAGAGTATCAGTTTATCCATCCAGATGCTTCTCCTCTGACCAGTGCCTTAAAATATTCAAAGTACTTTCACACACGTAATCTCATATAATACGACTTTGGGTGGAGGGGTAATGTATAAATATTCAACCCATTTAGTAGAAAGGTTAAGCTGTTTTCTCAGGTTCACATGATAAGAATCACAGCAAGGAGGAGATCACAAATTTTATAACTTAAAAAAATTTCTGGTCTTCTTGGAGAGTTTTCTATTCATTATAATTAGGTATCTCTGAAAATATAAAATGTAAATTAAATTCCAAGGTTTTTGTGTCTCAAAATGTGAAGTGTACTTTTTTTAAGGGCAACATACTGTATATATTGTTTTAACAGGAAACTTTTTTTTTTCTTCTAAAGGAAGCCTTAAAAATGCCATGTTGATTTTGGGGTATTCCCAGAAAAGTACTGAAGGTGTGCAACCCCAGAAAGGTAATGTTTACTAGGGTATCATATCCCAAACATGGTGTGATGATATGTATGGATGATTATAACATATGTGTTTTATACATTTATCGTAAATGTTACGTATGCTATAAAACTTTAAACACTTAACTGGTAGCTTCTTTGTAGTACAAATAATTTAGACATAAGCCTTCAAAATTAAGTTTTAGTCATTTATGAGTGTTAAGTATTTTCTTCTAACGAAGTAGAGCTATCAACCATTATAAAATAAGAACTCGTCCAAGTTTAAATGAAATGTGGATATTTTATTCTTGCATCTTACCTATCCATGTAATGCCCAATTTTGAACAATGTTTGAAAAGGTTTTATTTATTTCAGAAAGTGAAATGTTAGGTTATTAAAGGCCCATATACATTTTTGAAATTTAGTAGTAAGTTTTACACTTTTTAAAAAATATTTTCTAAATGTAATTTCTTATGAAAGGCAATAATTTACTACATTATTTGTTGTATATTTATATTTACATATTTGTAAAATAAAAATACCTTATGTCAGATCTTTGAGATGTGATTTTATTTTTTTTTATTTTCTAGAATTACAGTCTTTCTTGTCTATTTGGGACATGAATCTTCCACATGAAGTGCAAAATTTAGAAAAACATATTGAAGTAAGAAAAGAATTAGCTGAAAAAATGAGAGGAATATCTGTTGAATAAGAGGGATGTCACAAATCTTTGTATTTGGTTGGGAAAATTCTTTTCTTCCCCAGTAAATACTTCTTTAAAAAAATGTTTACATATGAAAAGGGTATGGCCACTCTCTGAAAAAGCTCATGTGTATAGAAGAAATATTTATATGTTTTATTTTTAATATAAATATTGTATAAATAGTTACCATTGAAGTATATTTTAAAGAACTATTTAAAATGTAACATTATATTTCCTATATAATCTAATTAATTTTGTGGCTTAAGTAATGACAGGAAATCTAAAAACTACTTGATTGCAGTACTCATACTAAAATTCAGTGTATGAATTTTTTGTTTTGTAATCCGTAATGAAGGTAAACTTTATTTTACATGCTGTGCTTAAAACAAGTCTATTGCTTGATTACTTTCCAGATTTTCAGCAAAGTAGATTTAAAATATTAGGACAGTTTCCCATATAATATATTCCTTTTTAGATTGCTTTTAAATGCAGTTATTAAAAATGCTTGTAAATAGTCAATGAACTTATGCTAATAAAACCCTTTGTTGTGACGGGTGTCCTGTGTATTGCTGATGCAAACAATGCATCTCACGACCTTTCTCCATCTAAACGGAAATGCCAGGAAAACGTCAACCGTGCTGATGAGAAACGTCATGGACTGTCAGAGCCCTCCTGTCCAGGGAAGACACAGCCGCTCTGTCTTTTCTTATTTTGCAGCTCTGTCTTGGAATATGGATACCCTGGAGTTTAATAATTGTGGTAAACGCAACGTTCAGTCCTGCGAGTGATAGTTTCATGTTTTTATTTTGATTCTCAGTGCTAAGCCACACCACTGGCTGCATGTCCCTGTTTCTGATCTTCTGTGCTCTGTTTCTACTCATCTTTTTTCCTAAAATTTTGACCTTGCAGATCCCACATCATTCAGGTAAAAACCTTGTTTTCAGAATTGTAGACTTCTACCATTTCCATCCAGACCATGGGGCCAAAACACTCTTTAGTTTACTGAAGAAGAAAGAAGCTTTAGCTCTGGTGGGTACTTCCTAACCTAGTCTTCTAATTATACCTGATTGTTTAAATATTTCCCTGTGGAAGGAGTATCAGAGGCAAATATCTAGGTAACAATGTCGTTTCTGCTTTAAGGTAATTCCATTGGGCCTGCCTGATGTTTATCATTCAAACACTCCCTATGATTGGATTACTAGTCCAATATGTTCAGAACTGACTGGTATTTTATTATATGTAGACTTCAGATTTGTTTATATTAAGGGTAGTTATATTATTTTCTTTATATTTTATTTTGTATTGGTTTCGGATGTATAGCTTAATGGCTAAACAGTCATATACTTTACAAAGTGTTCCCCCTGATATTGCCAGTATCCCAACTGGCCCCATCCATAGTAATTGTGATATTATTGATTATATTTCCTATGTTATTAACTATATTTCCTATGCTCTACTTACTTTCCCTGACTATTTTGTAATTACCAATTTGTGCTTTTTTACCCAATATAAGGTAATCGAATTCTTAACTTGATTCTTTACTTTTCAAAGAGACCTGTTTTAATTTGTTATGTAGTTTTAAAAAGTCAGAAATGATGGAGCTGTTTGTTCCTGTGATAATTTTTCATTGTAACTTTGTATTTATATGCAATTTTTTTACAAAAGACAATTATGGAAAAATATGTAAACGAACACTGTATTTAAATGGAATAATAAACATTTTTAAAGTGTGCTTGTGAATTTTGAACACTTATGATAATGTTTTATTTAAAAAAAATTTTTTAAAGATTTTATTTATTTGTGTTTAGAGAGGAAGGGAAGGAGAGAAGGAGAGAAATATCAATGTATGGTTGCCTCTCATGAGTCCCCTGCTGGGAACTGGCCTGCAACCCAGGCATGTGCCCTGACTGGGCATTGAACCACGATCATGTGGTTCGCAGGCCCGCACTCAATCCACTGAGCTACACCAGCCAGGGCCTATTTTTTTTACATGTAAATTGTAACCCATCTCATATGAACCTTTGCATTAATCTGTGTATGGGACATTGCTCTAAGCAGGGGTGTCCAACCTCTGGCATCTGTGTGGCACACTGGCCAAAGAAGAATTGTCTTGGGCCACACTTTAAATACCTTATGACATGTGATCACAAAAAAATCATATAATATTTTAGGTTCATTTATCATTTGGGGTTGGGCCGCCTTCATAGCCATCCTGGGCTGCAGGTTGGGCATCTCGGCTTAGGAAGTGTTAACTAAAGTTTTCTTTTGAGGTTTTATTCAATTTTCTATAATACAACTAGTTTTCAGGAACCCAGGATAAGACATGATGGGTGTGATATATTCTATTTTAAATTCTCACAAAATATTTCTTAAAAATAATTGTTTACTCTTAAATACTGAAACACAAAGTAAGACTTTGTAACAACCAATTTCTAGAAAAATAGACACAGTAATTTAAAAATTATCCTGATTAGAGCCTTAAAATAAGGTCTTAGTCATTATCAAAATGTGAGCATAAGCATTTATCTTAACAGAAAATATTCTTACAGGGAAGTTTTGCATTTGAAAAAAAAAAGGAGCCCTTCTCAATCTAATTCTGGCAGGCGCTATTGATTACATGTGAAACATTCTAGCTAAAATGCAACATTTTTTATCAACACAGTAAGACAGATATTGATGATATACAGCAGAAGCAGCAGAAAAGATTGTGAACATACAAATGTTTCGATAGTGAGAAGAGATAAAGTCAGAAACCTGTGGGACTTCTCAGCTTGATGAAATCCATCACTGAGACAGCTTAACACATAGCCTGGAAAATGAAACTCTTTTCATGGGGACTCATCAGCAATACAGTAAAATCTTAAACCAAAATAACTCAGGAGAAACTGAAATCCTCATTCTCTATTTTGCTTAGTTTCCCAATAACAATTCAGAACCTGGGTGCCATTGTTTCCAATAACAATTCAGAACCTGTCTGCCTATGACTACATAAATACTTGACTATTTCTGACTGCTACAGGCATTCAGAGGGTTCCTAGTATCTCGGCTTTCAAGCAGGAAGCAGGAATCACCAGACGCAAGGCCTGCCCTCTGAGCACAGAGTGAGTGGTGAGCAGAAGCAGGCTTCCCCTTCTGCACTGTCCTCCCCCTTCTGCACTGTCCTCCCCCTGCCCTTGGTGGAGTTTCAAGCTAACACCCAGGCTAGGATGAGGGAAGGAGTGTCAGCATCTGGGCATGGGGGCTGCTGCTTGGCCTCCATGAGAATCTGCTGCCCCATGGCAACCAGGGCCTTGGAAAACTCACAGAGTACCTGCTGTGTATCACTCTGTGCTGCGCTTCACCACCTTTACTCACCTGAACACCCCAGGGGTGGTGTTACTATCTTCATTTATTTATGGAAATACAACACAGTGTGATAGTGTGTTAGGAGTATTACAGAAGGTAGACAATGCAGCTACCTGGAGGTGTGTTCTCTATTCTACCTGGAGGGAGAATAGAGAATCTGGGAGGATCACACACCCACACAGCAGAGCCATTCAGGCTTGACAAGCATTCGAGGCAGAAGAATCACATATGCACTTACCTTGGGGGTATGAGCTTTTTAAAACCTCAAATATTGGAATTTGTGACAACATCCCATCCCTAGAGGAGGTGCATCTAGCGTCTGCCGTAGAAAGGTAATTTACCAGAGCGGAAGCCCCGTGGGTGAAATGTTTGCAAACTGATCCTCTAACGTCGACAGCGTTTTGTTTTCCTGTTATGTTACACATGGTGCAGTGCAGATGAGGCACATGTCAGGGTAATTAGGCAACTACAGATAGGATTTGCAGGCAAAAGAAGAATTTCTATTCATAAGATACTTACATTTCTGCTGCCCATCACCAGATGTGTACACCTTTGATGAAAGATTGAATCAGAAGATCTTTGCTACAGACAGATCAGTGACAACATTGTTATTTTAAGTAACTATTTCTAGGAAGAGTATAAATTTCTTAATATGCTCCAGGATGTGGATTTCTTTGATGAGACACTGCAACTTAGGATAAACAAAGTATGCCTAGAATCTAAAAATAGCTTTTACATTCAAATGAAAAATATCCTTTAATAAACTTATATTTGTAGGTTCTGCATTTATTTAATCAATGCTGCTATTATTATTCAATTATTAAAACATACCTTGAGAGTCACTTTAAAAAAAGAGTAAATAAAAAAAGAAAATGTTACAAAAAACTAAGAAGAACCCCACATTTAGAACTAGAGAGACTTTGGCCTGCATTTCAGACCCAGCATTGACTAGGTCAGTGACCTGGAACTAGTTGCCCAAGTAACAAAGAACCCATTTCCTGGTCTATAAAATGGCAAGACTAGTGTCTCCACCCTCTACAGGCATGAGGATAAAATGAGATCATGCCCATTACATTATGCAATTAATTCCCAGGCAAATCACATACCAGGAAGAACTAGCTAGGAAGAGGGCAAAGATTTTTAGATTTTGATAAATATATGTATTGTCATTTCTAGAGTAATCATTAGAAGAATATGTAGAGTACAGCTGGCTCTGAACAACAGAGGTTAGTGGTGCCAACCACCATGCAGTCAAAAACTTGAGTGTAACTTTTGAATCTGCATTAAACCCTTTGCCTCTGTGGATGCAAAGCCTGCATACAAAGGGCTGACTCCATTTATAGAAAAAAATCCACTTGTAAGTGGAATCTATGTTGTCCAAGCTAGTTGATGAGAATAAAAGTCATAGAATATTTTTAATTCAGATGAAAGCAAAAAAATGAGTGAAATAGAAACAGGAAAAAAAATGGATAGATAAAAAATGTAGGTATAAAATCAATATACCAGTGCTAACATTAAATGTAAATGAAATAAGTTATGCAATTAAGACACATTTTTTTTGATGGTAAACAATTAAAAATCCATCTGTACGCTAGGAGATACATCTAAATTTTAAGAAGACCTAGATGTTGAAAATGACAAGCACACACAAATCTACATGCACACACGTGCACAGTAATGAATAAAATGAAGCCCAGGGAGCTACATTAATGTGAGACAAAGTAGACTTGAAGGCAAACATCATTACTAGAAATAAACGGGATCACTTTTTCCAGGCCCAAGGCGGGCGCCCCAAAATATCCTGCAATGGCATATTGATTGCTTTGAATGAAAATTACTTGACAAGCAGCTGGTGCCAGATGGGAACCTTAACCGTCTCTTGTGTCCTTGAATGCAGGAAATAAATCTCCCGTGTGACAGGTATCCTCCCAGCACCTGGAAGACACCCCCTTAGTGCCAGAGTTAACTCAGAGCTAAAGACTCTGCATGATTAAATCTTACTGCCTTTTTCCTAATTTACTATTTTGTTTAATTCCTTACTAATGAACACCCAAACCTTTCTTAGATTCTTTTCTAGTGAGCACTAACTTCTTTTTTGTCCTGTCAATTTTCACAAGTTTATTGTTTCTTTGTTTAAACGGTATAAAAAGGTGTCCAGTTTGATCATTTCTTTGAGTATCATTTCACAATCTATCATACTCTGATTATCCTGTGCACACATACTAAATTGTTTTGTTCTTGTTAATCTAGTCTTGTCTCAGTTTTACTATTTTATTACTAGTATAGCCATAGAACTAAAGATGGGTCAAAGTGGGTAATTCTCCTTTTTCCTAAGGACCTTTAATGATAAAATATTTATTTTACCATGAAATTATAACTTTTAAATTTATATGTACAATGTGCATTTGAATTTATATTATTATGTATTCTTTTTTTTTAAATTTTATTTAGTTATTTTTCAAGTACAGTTTTTTGTCTATTTTTCCCATCCCAGCCTCCCCCGCCCCTTGCTCCCCACCTCCCTCCCATTTCCACCCCCCTTAGCTCTCGTCCCTGTGTCCTTCCTATTTGTTCCTCCAAATCCCTCCCCCTTTTTCCCCTTAACTTCCCTTCCTTCTCCCCTCTGGTCACTATCCCCTTGTTCTCTATTTCAGTGTCTTTGTTTTTTGGGTTTTTTTTTTCTGCTTGCTTGTTTGTTTTGTTGTTTAGCTTCCTGTTAAAGGTGAGATCATATGGTATTTGTCTTTCAGCACCTGGCCTATTTCACTCAGCATAATGCTTTCCAGTTCCATCCATGTTGTTGCAAAGGGTAGTAGCTCCTTCTTTCTCTCTGCAGCATAGAATTCCATTGTGTATATGTACCACAATTTTTGTATCCATTCATTTACTGATGGGCACCTAGGTTGCTTCCCAAATCTATATTATTATGTATTCTCAAATAAGTAAAGCATAAGTAAGTAAGAGTACAAAGAGTAATTAGACATGTCAGAATGAGAGATTCTAACACACCTCTGTCGGTAATTGATAAGAGTTTGGACTAGACAGAAGAACCAGTGGGTGAGGATGGAGGACTGACCAACACAATGAACAACATGGATATGATGGACATAAAAACATTGCAACTATTTTTATTATATGTGCTTTTTTAACCACACAAAGGACAAAAACTGACCATGAACTCGCCCATAGTCATTTATTTAATTATTTAAGGTTAAAGTGCTGAACTCATAAAAGTGTATTCTCTCACCAGAATGCAATTAAGATAAAAACTGATTGGAAAAAGGTGTCTCGGATTGGGTTCTTTGGCTCCAAGATACAAATTTGTCTGCAGGAAGTTTGTCAGGAAGTGCTCTCTGGACCCACACACGTTGGGAGAAAGGAAGGAAGCAGGATAGGGCAGAGGGAGATGCTGAGTGGTGTCACAGACATAACAGGGCCACTGCTTGTGTCATGAAAAACTCCGAAGCTGCCAAGGCCCTCAGAGTTGCCCTAGGTTGGGGTGAGGAGCCCAGGCCTTTATACCTGGGAAGCCCGAAGAAAGCAGGATGATCTTGTGCATGACAACACTTTCAGCAAAGGCATCTCTGGGAGGGAGCTGTTGGCTAAGGTGACAACCTTCCCAGCAACCAGTAGGGTGTGCCCTTCAGTTCTTGGTGGAGCTGAGCAGCATCTATAATAGATCCTTAAAATCCCAATATATTGCTGAAGAAATAAATACGTGTGTATATAACTAATTGCTTTAAACATATTTGTTGCTTCTGGTGAAACAGATGAAATTTTGTAGGACTTACGGTGTACATGGGGCAGAAGACATAAATGAGGACCTGCCCAGTGTGGGCAGTTTAATTAAAGAGTCACTCCTCTAGTAAAGCTGTAACCCCAAAGAGGTATACTCTCAAAAGTAGAGGTAAACCAGACCCAACTCACTCATATTTTTGCCTCTCCTCACTCAAAGGAAAATTGTGCTGGTGCTGAGCATAGCAAGGTGGGGATAAAAATATTGGAGGCACTGTAATTCTGAAATCATAGTAGATTTATAGGCCAAATGTATCACGCTTTAAAAATCACCAGGAGATTTATTATTGAAAGTAGTTCCACTGGTAGTGTTCAGGGGCCTGGAGGAAAAAAATCTACATCTTCTCTGGAAAAATACACATTTATCCTAGCTCTCAAATAATATAAGTGCTTTTGAAGACAACACTCAGTGTATAGTACAAATAAACAAAGCCTACAAGAAAGAAGACAACATGAGAGAGAAGCTTCAGAATCAACTCAGAGCAAAAGGAGAGCAGCTAAAAGTCCAAATATTAGAACCATGAAACATAGAACCTGAGATAAAAACAGCCTTGGAAACTTCTTCAGGGCACAGGAAACTTTAAATATAGACACAGGGGAACAAAAATGTTAATGCAGATTTTCCAGAATGCAGCATCACTAGAAAAATGGATTGAAAGTATAAACTGAGTAGCCAAGAATCTTGTAGATGGAGCAAGAATGTCTCACGTATGGCTGGGGGAAGTGTCCGAAGAGGGAAAGTAAGGGAGAGGTGTGTTTGAACAGAGAGTGGCTAAGAAAACCTGGAGTTGACAAAAGATACCAATCTCTGTGTACACAAGAAGCTCTCAGAATCTAAATCAGGATAAATTAAAAGCCACATCCATATAGACAAACCTAAGTGAAAATAGAGAACATCAAAAAGAAGACCTGAGTGATTCCCACAAACACAGTATTGGGTGATAAAAGCAAAAACAAAAAGAATGTATATGAATACTTCCATTCTTGCACAATTAAAACTCGATTGTTTAAGAATGCATAGATAGGCAGTAAAACTATAAAGGAAGCAAAGAAATGATTATAAATGTCGAGAGAGTATCTCTTTAAAGAAGGAAAGAACTATGTTGAGAAGCTGGCAGGTGGGGGTTTGGGAGGCTGGAAAACATTCTATCTCTTGACCTAGTCGGTGGTTAAATGGGCTTTTGCTTTATAATGACTTCTTAATGTATGTGTTTATGTTTTATATATTCATTCATGTATATCTCCATTAAAAGTTACACACACTAATTTACTTCTACTAAGTGAAATAAAATTGTCCTGAAAACATTTCTTAAATTTTGTTTTTATTTCTTCAGGTCTAGTTTTATTTTTTTCTCAGCCTGTCAAATATTTATAGGGAATATGGTTTAATAGGGTATAATAGCTTATAGATAGTGAAATAAGTCATTTCTAGTTAATATCAGCACATAATACTTCATTCAGCTTTAACATTACCATTAAGACCATACATGAAAAATAATTCTAAAAATTTAAGATTAGATTGTTGAGTATTGAGACATACTGGGAAGGAGAGAACAGTAGTATGTTTGGTGGCAGATAATGATTTATTTTTTCATAACATTTTAACTTTTTTATTAATAATTTATACTTTTTATTATATTCTAGTTATTCTCAATTTACATCATGAGTATCTTATCTTTTTAGTATATTTTATTGATCATGCTATTACAGTTGCCCTATTTTTTTCTCTCCTTTATCCCCCTTTGCCCCTGCAAACCCCCTCCCACTAGTATTCCCCACCCCCCGCCTTAGTTCATATTCATGGGTCATACATATAATTTCTTTAGCTTCTCTGTTTCCTATGCTACTCTTAACCTCCCCCTATCTATTTTGTGCCTACCAATTATGCTTCTTATTTCCTGTACCTTTTCCCCATTCTCCCCCCTCCTCATCCCTACTGATAACCTGCCATGTAATCTTGATTTCTGGGATTCTGTTCCTGATGTATTGTTTGCTTAGTTTGTTTTTGTTTTTTAGGTTCAGTTGTTGATAGTTGTTAAGTTTGTTGTCCTTTTACTGTTTATAGTTTTGATCTTCTTTTTCATAGATAAGTCCCTTTAACATTTCATATAACAAGGGACTCATGATGATGAAATCCTTTAACTTGAGCTTATCTGGGAAGCACTTTATCTGCCCTTCCATTCTAAATGATAGCTTTGCTGTATGGAGTAATCTTGGATGTAGATCCTTACCTTTCATGACTTTGAATACTTCTTTTCAGCCTCTTCTTGCCTGTAAGGTTTCTTTTGAGAAATCAGCTCATAATCTAATGGAAATTCCATTGTAGGTAACTGCCTCCTTTTCTCTCTCGCTGCTTTTAAGATTTTCTCCTTATCTTTAATCTTGGGTAATTTAATTATGATTTTTCTTGGTGTGTTCCTCCTTGGATTCAATTTCTTTGGGACTCTCTTGGAAGCTTCCTGGACTTCCGTGTCTATTTTCTTCTTCACATTGGGGAAGTTTTCCTTCATTATTTTTTCAAATAAGTTTTCAACTTCTTGTTCTTCCTCTTCTTCTTCTGGCACCCCTGTCATTTGGATGTTGGAATATGTAGAGTTGTCCCAAAATTTCCTAAGCCTCTCCTCATTTTTTTAAATTCTTTTTTCTTCATCCTGTTTCAGTGGAATGTTTACTTCTTCCTTCTGGTCCAAATCATTGATTTGAGTCCTGGTTGCCTCTCCATCATTGTTGGTTCCCTGTACATTTCCCTTTGTTTCACTCTGCATAGTCTTCATTTTCTTTTCTATTTTGTGATCATACTCAAACACTTCTGTGAGCATCCTGATTGCCAGTATTTTGAAATCTGCACCAGATAGTTTGTCTATCTCCTCATTGCTTAATTCTTTTTCTGGAGTTTTGATCTGTTCTTTCATTTGAGCAACATTTCTGTGTCTCAGTGCACCTGTTATGGTGTAAGGGGCAGAGCCAAATGTATTCACTGGGGTGGGGCAACCCACATTGCTGTGGTTATGGTACTATATGTGGGGGCGATAGGTCAGAAAGGGAACATTGATGCTTGCACACTTCCTCAGCTTTTCCCCTGCTTTCAGTCACTTTGCTTGTGCTTTTTCAGTAGATTGTGCCTTTTCAGGTGCTTTCCTGGTGCTGATTTCTGGGTGGGTGCTTTCTGAGATCCTGTATGCCTCGCCAATGGACCGTTCTGTGATACTAGGAATTTCTCCCACCACCGCAACCCCAATAAGTTTTTACCATCAGAGGTTTTGAGGCTTTGTTTCCCCACACTGGAACCCTGGGTTATATGGTCTCTTTTGCTCTCCGGTTGTTCCTCCCAGTTTATTTGCATGTGAATGTGGCACTGCCCAGTCTGCCAGCTGCCACCTTGTGGTGGATCTTCTCCATCCCCGCTTCCTGTCTCCATCCCTCTGACTGGTTTGGATGAATGTATCTTCTTTTAACTCCTTGGTTGTCGGACTTCCATGCAGTTCAATTTTCTGGCAGTTCTGGTTGCTCTTTGTTTTTAAATTGGTTGTTATTCTTCTGGTTGTACAAGGAATTGAAGTATAGTTGATAAAGTTTTAATTTTTGACATGTATATTGAAGCTTCTTGTAAAACATACAGATGGAGACGTTCAGTAGGCAGCTGTGGAAGCTGATTCAAGACTCAGAAGAGATTTTGGGGTCAGAGGTAGACTTGTAAGCCATCTGTTGAGAGGTCATCTGTATGAGTTTGGTAAGGGTTGCTATAGCAAACTCCTGACACCTTGATGTCAAGGTGTCAGGATGTCAAAAACCTTGACACCCTGTGTTTTCTCACAGTTCTGGAGGCTAGATGTCTATGATCAAGGTGTTGGCAGAGCTGGTTCCTCCCGAGGAGTGTAAGGGAAGCAGCTGCTCTAGACTTCTCTCCTTGGCCTGCAGATGGCCATCTTTGACCTCTGTCTTTACATTGTCTTCCCCATGTTTATATCTCCTCTTCTCATAAGAGCACAAGTTATACTGAATTGCAGTTTAACCTCATTTTAATTTAATTTTCCCTTTAAAAAACCTGTTTCTAAATATGGTTACATTGTGAGGTGTTGGGATCTATGACTTCAACTTATGAATCTTTGAGGGGATACAATTCATTCCATAACACTACTGTTTTTAAAAGAGGAAGAGTGTAAAATGGCTAATGAAGAAGGTATATTAGAAAAAGGAGTATCTGGAAAATGTCCACAGTAATAAGAGATAAAAGGGGTAGGTTGAAGAAAATAGTCTCAAGAAGGAGATAAATAGTGAAATCAAAGGGATAGACCATTAAACAAGGATCTGTGTAGACTGAATATAGCAAATGAATGTGTTAATGAAGCCATATGTGGTGACAGTTTAGAGAACAGTTTGTAGAGTAGAAGGCTGACTGAAGCGGGTGAAGAGTATGTCTAACTAAGAAGGAACAGTGGAAATAGGAAAATGGCGATAAATGTTGGGAAGTAGAAGAATAAAGTTGGAAAGAAGGAACTGATACAGTAACTATGTTGGTAATTGTGCAGGACAAGTGACAGAATTCTCTTTAAAATATGGCTTTAGATTGAGCACAGAAAATCATTTCAACAATACAAGTGTGGACAGAAGATACAGACATAAAGCTATGGTCAAGAATATGGATCACCACAGGCTTCTTTATCAGAAGAAATCCAGTGTTCAAATACCTCTTAAAATTTTACTCAGGTAAGTTGATATTATGGCTGTAAGTGTCGATGCAACTACAATATCATGCTGACAACCTTTACACAATTTCTTGTGTTTTTTTAATACAATCACTATCTGTAAGTCTGTTTTAACATTATCAGTTTCTTCTGCCTACTAAAAACTAGTCAGATTTTTTGAGAAGTTAAATTGGAAGTGGTTATTTACCATAGCAAATTATTTATTTGAATATATCTAATTTTAATTATTATTTGTTTAAATGATTATATCCATCATTAAATATTGTTTACTGAAAATGTAATTATATTCTTACTTTTTTTGGTATAAAACTTCTTACATAAAAAATTTCTAATTTTTCAGACACTCAATTTTCCAATGTAATTTCAGGTTATAACATATGTGAAAGTAGGGAACTTCTTGTTCCACAATCTAAATAGATACTGTTTAACATTTTCTGTATTTCCTTCTCGTACAAGTGTTATTGAAAAAACAAACTATCTTGCCCATACTTGTGCTATTGTTCTTTCCACTGTTGACCTTTCCTCTGACAGAATATCATTAAATGTACTGACACTTAAGCCATATCCTTTTAAATCAAGAAGGAAACATTTTACTATTGTTCTTTTTGATGAATATGCTTTTAAACTATTTTGGTATTATTAGATGATTTTATCCAATTGTTATACTATTACCAAAGAGTTACAGTACTTAAATCACTTGTAAAAATAAGGTACCCAGTGAGAAGTTTCAGAGGGAAATAATTGAATCTGCCTCCTAGAAAAATGATTTTTCTTTTAAGAACCATATTTAACATTTGCTAAGTTTATAGTTTTACTTCCTTGCAAAATACTTTTCTATTATAACACTATCAATTGTGGGTACTTTGACATCTTAGAAGGTAAAAAAAAGAGCAATCAGCAGTAAAGTCCTAGGAGTGGTTTGAGGAAGAAGGGGCACTGACTCCAACATGTGTATCTATACCAGGGGGAAGCATCAGGGGGAACATTCTGTACGTTGTATAAATGTCTAATCACTGGGTTATACACCTGGAACTAATACAACGTCATATGTCAGCTGTAACTGAAAACTAAAAATTATTTAAGAAAAGAAGGAGATGGAAAAATCAGCAAGAGGAGAATAAGGGAAAACAGCAAATGAATAACAAAAACTCTGGAATTTGCAATAATCAAAGTGTACCAAGAAGGCAGGATTGATCAACTGTGTTTAAATGTTTTTAAGAGGTCAATAAAAGGACTAAAAACTCACCACTGGATTCACAAAAGAAGATCACCAGTGTCGGTGACAAGAGCACATTTTGTGTAACATAGTGATGGAGTGAAAACTGAATGAGAGTTGAATTAGTTCATGAGATAATGAGAGGTCAGAAAGTAGAGTCAATGAGCACAAGTAACTCTTTCGTAAAGTTTCACCATTAAGGGGAGCAGAGAAATAGGAAGAGACCTGAAGAGGTAGTGAGTTCAATGGTTTTTAAAACCAGCAGCTTTCCTGAGATATGATTCAGGTACCATAGAAAATTTGGTTTCGTTCTATTTATTTCACTTTTAAAAGTAAGAACAAATAGCAGGATGTATTTATGCCATTGGGAATAAGCCAAAGGAGGAGGGAAACCTTGATGATAAAGATGGAGATGAAGTAATTACTGGCATAATGTTGATGGGTGGAATCCAGCACACTGATGGGAGGGAACCTTAGATGGCAGTACATAGAGTTTCTCTGTGTTAAGAAAGGAGGCAGAGTACATGGTACAAATGCCAGTAAATAAGAGTCTCTGGGAATGAGAGCTTGTAGAGTTCCTCTTTTGATAGCTTTAATTTTATTTGGTAAAGTTGGAAGTGAGGTAATTAACTAAGAGGGAAGATTAGAAGGAAGTATTGGATATTAGAGAAGACAGGAAATATGAAGTCAGAAGAGTGTGAAAGCAAATGGACTAGAAAATATAATTGCCTGACCCTCTAAGGGCACACTTGAATATTAAATTTAATAAGTGCATTGTGTATTTTTACCCTGTTGTGATCCTCTACATGGTATAGGTAGGGAAAATGGAAAAAGGATTTAACTTAAGCCATGGTTGGGGTTTTGTCAAGAAAGTATAAAGAGGATGAGGGGAATTAGAGGTTCATGCAAGGAAATAATGCTAAACGATAGAATTTAAGTTACATAAGAAGGTATCTGAATTGTCTAGAGGAGGGGGAACTTCCCAGTAGATTGTTGGAACAAGTGATCTGGAAAGAGAGTTGTTAGTGTTGAGACTTCAGGATATTTGAAATTGCTGTTGACTTTGTTCATAATATATTTTCCATCCAAAATTCTTCTTTGATTTTGCATGTCCCAGTCCCATTTACTTTTCTTGCTTCAGTTCTTAAACTACCCCCTTCATAAATTTTCCCCTAATTCTTCCAAGATAAAAGAAATCCCACCTTACTTGACTAGATAATTCTCCAAAAAGGACATGCAGATGGCCAATAGATATATGAAGAGATGCTCAATGTCATTAATCATCAGAGAAATGCAAATTAAAACCACAGGAGATAACACTTCACACGTGTCAGTATGCTATCAACAAGAAATGAACAAATAACAAGTGTTGGCAAGGATGTGGAGTAAGGGGAATCATTTTGCACTGTTGGTGGGAATGAAGATTGGTGCAGTCACTATGGAAAAACAGTATGGAGGTTCCTAAAAAAATTAAAAATAGAACTGCCTCATGACCCAACAATTCTACTTCTGGGAATATATCTGAAATGCTACTTTGAAAGCATACTTGCACACCTGTGTTCATTGCAAAGTTAGTCACAATAGGCAAGATTTGGGGGCAACCCAAATGCCCATCAGTAGATTAGTGGCCAAAAATTTGTGGTACTTTTGCACAATGGAATACTACTCTGCTGTAAAAAAAAAAAAAAGAAAGAAATTTTTACTCTGTGACAGCATGGATGGACCTGGAGAGCATTATGCTGAGTGAAATAAACCAGCCAGAGAAAGATAAACCATGTGATTTCACTCATAAGTGAAATCTAAGGAAGAGAATGAACTAACAAGCAAAACAGAAATAGACTCATAGATAGGGAGCAGGCTGACAGCTGTCATGGGGAAGGATGGTTGCAGGGCTGGGTGAAAAGGGTGAAGGGATTAGGCAAAACAACAATAAGAACTCACAGACACAGACAACAGTATGGTGATTACCAGAAGGAAAGGGGTTGGGGAACTTAGAAGAAGGTAAAGCAGTTATAAATCATGTTGGTGGGAGAGACTTGACTTGATGTAGGGTGGTGAACACACAATACAATATACAGATTATATATTATAGAATTGTGTATACACCTGAAATGTATATCATTTTATTAACCAATGTCACCCCAATAAATTCAAGGGAATTATAAAAGGGAATAAATTGTGGTAAGAACCAAAAAATTAGTTTTCAAAGAGCAGCCTCACACTGGATAATTATAAATCAGAGGGATTAATGAGTCCAGGATGTTGCTAAATGGGGCATTGATGGACCAAGCTGAGCAAACCAAGTATTTCATGGACAATAAAGTCAGGAGTGTGTTCTGCTCCTAGTTTCCAGACTGTTGCCACCCCTTAGCACTGCACTCTGCTGCTCATTCCCATTTGTCTCTTAGAAGCTACTTTGGATATGATTACTTCTTTGATTCCTGAAACAATGGCCTTTGAAACTAAGAATAATTATAATAATTGGCTGCTAGGAATGCAATTTCGGAGCCTCAGTTTTTGTTATTTTTGTGTAATTTCAATTTGGTTGGTGGTTGCCTTCTGCAGCATTCACAGCACAATCGAAATCTTTAAGTAAAACTCTATTTCTTATTTTTAGTGAAAAAGAAAAAGAAACCTCAAGTTGACCTTACTCCCTGGAGCACATAAGTAAAAAGCATTTAATATATATTGGTGAGACCTTCTGAGAAGGTAAGTATCACTTACTTCCTTGAAATTAATCAAGAAATGAGTGATTAAAAGGGGGGGATGGGTTGTTGATCTTTATATATCTTTTCCCCTTTCCTGGTATTCTTCTGCTTTTCTGGAGGGAATAAACTGAGGATTGCTTTCCATTTGACTACTGAGGTCTTTTCTGGGTAGTGATTGGTAGCAGAACTGAAGCAGAATACCATCAAAGCCCAGGAGCTCGCCCTTCCATTTTTCAGTCCACCTGGCTGGCCCCTCTGTTACTCCTCTCTGTCTTGCTTAGCACAAACCAGAACTTTTCCTCTTAGATCCTATCTTGAACTTCCTCCCTCCACTCTAGAATACCTACACATATAATTCATACATGGTATTTCCTATTTAATTTTACTTTTGTCATAAAACATTCTTTTTCTAATGTAACATTCATATCTTGTACTTATTTGTATATTTAATTATACAATTAATAATGAAAATGTACCTCATTGGAGTATGATGTATCCTGTGAGTAGTAAAGCTATTATTATAACCATGATGCATTTATATATTTTGGTATGTCTATACTTACACCTATATCAACATGATAGATATATATTTCTTAATAAGAAATTTCTCTTATAAGAGAAATGTAAGACATATAAGTTATATATTTCTTAGTAAGAAATATATACTTCTTAATAATATATTTCTCTTAGAGAAATACCAATTGACATATTGATAAGTAAAGAGTTCTTTGTTACAAGGTAAGCTTCATGTTTAAAATACACTTGTTAAGGGAGAGACAATTGAAATATTTAATTACAATATTTGAGTTTCTTGCGGTATTATGACTTTTGCAACGATGAATAGGGTACAGATACATGTATATCATCAGCATGTTTGGTGTTTAATCCTGAGGCTTTCAGTTCCTGCCTTTGCTGTTTGCGCAGGGCGGCAGGAAGGCATGGTCTGGGTTTGGCATGAACTGGACTTGGTCCAAGATAGTGGATGCCACATAAATAAGACACTAAACCGGCTTGAAATGGGTTTCATCTTTGGCATGCTATGATATTTATCTTTGTCTGTCATCACTAAGTTGACCACAACTAACCCATGACGAGAAACGGTGGTGTATGAGTCGGTATAAAAACTCTCATTGCAGGGTTCCTTGAGCATCTGGTTCTGCAGGATGACCTGTCTCCATTTCTAGGTTCCCAAATTCTTACCATGAAGCTGACCTTTTTGTACTTGGTTGTGACGCTTTGTGTCTTCTGCAAAGGTAAGGGACTCATTAAAAGAACCCTTTCTCATTGGATAGACCCATGGATATATGTTCTCATTTGGTATTGTCTACTTCCAACATTTTTCTCCTTGGAAAATCTTTCCTACATTTCAGAGTAGTATAATCAATTTTTTAAAAACTGGAATTTAACCCTATAGGATGTTATTTCAACTTTAACAAGCCTGTCTTAAGGAGATAATATATTTATCTGCTTAGAAGTGTCAGTGAATAGGTTACTCAAGATGCATATGGAGCTGTTGTTTGTTACTCATTTTCATCATGGTTCACCCTTTAATGGCTATGTTGGAGTTACTTCCACATTAAGACTAAAGACCTGCACCATGAGTAATTTCTGTTTTCACAAATCACGAAAACATAACTAAAAGACTTGTGCATCCCACCAAAATTTCTTGGTAAGAAAAAATTTTAAAACATTTCAGATATTTTATTCAGATAATTAATTTCTGAAATTAATTGAAAGGTAAGAGATTATTGATTAATTTTGCTAATTAAAAATTGAGAAAAATAAAAAAAATCTTTAGTTTCTAAATGGGGCTGAAGAGCAATAATATCCAAACAAAGGAGAAGGCCTGCAAAAAGAAGATTTATTCTACATCTACTCTTAAAATCTATTTTCTAAATTTAGGAGTAGGGTATAATTTACTTCTCTCTGAGGAGCCAGAATAGAAGGGACTACAATTATTTAAGAGAAAATATTTCTATTGTTAAACTAACTACCTGGGAAATCATCTAATGGACCATTAGAAAGTGCTTACTTTAAATAATGGTGATTTTCATAACCTTATATAGTACTTTGCTATATATTTTGCTTCTACTTTACAAAAATTAAAATATTTTGCCTTTACCTAAATGTATTTATTTGTTAAATAACAGAGTAAAAACACATTATTTTCAAAGAAGTTACTCAATAATATATCACAATAAAAGTGTTTTAAATGTATTTGCCAAAGTGTATTAAATTCACCAGAGAAATGGAGAGTGCTTCTAAAATAATTTCCCAGATATCCACAATCTTTCTAAGAAATTATTACAAATATTTCAATAGAAAGTTCATAGATGGGTGATTTTCTGACAAAACTCGGAGTTTTTATGTATTTATTTATAAGCTTATTGTAGGAAATAAGGAAATACCTGGAACTGCTCCTTGCAGAAACTCCAAGTGTGTTAGTTAGAGTGACTTTGCATTGCCCTTCACCAATGGGGCCCATGTTCCAAACACCCTTTCCTTTCCAGTGGGTTACGGGATGGAAAGGCCTGGGAGCTGGAAGTTGAAGAAGGCAGATATTAAAGAGGCACCCATATAATCAATCAGAAAAAAAAATTGTATTGTTGAACCAACCATGACTGTATAGAAGGCAAAAAAGTAAAAACAGTTCCCTGACTAATTGGAAAAACTAAAGTGATATGAGATGTAGTTGGACATGAAATAGATATGGATATTTAATTCTTATTTTCCCCAGGATATTCCATCATCTCGGTAGATTAAAATCTATACAGTTGATTTTTTTTTTTATTTTTTAAATCTAATTTACTATTTGTAAACACATTAACTAGAAAATATTTAGGGAAAATAAAATCAGGTGAAATTTAGGTGAAAATACATTTTAGATTGAAAGTTGTGAAAGGTTTTAATAGTGTAAAAAAGATTAAAGTACTGATAATATTTATTTGTGGTTTTAATTTACTTGACCTTATAGCTCCAGGACTGAGTTGGCATTGAAAACTTTCATTTAAGTATGTTGACAGGAAAAATGTATTACTTAGATCTATTTAGATCTTATTCAATAAATTTAAAAACCTCCAAAATAATAAATTAGTATTAAAATGTAACAATTATTTGGTACAAAAAAGTATATGGCTTACATTGGATTTAAAAGAAGAATGAGAACAAAAACATTCTCATTGACTTAAAATATGCTATAGAGAAGTGTAAAATGATCTGTTTCTATTTTTTTCATTTTTTATAGATGGTGAAGCCTCATTTAACAGCACAGAATCAGGTCAGTACCTTTCGGAAATCAATCTTGATTTAGAGATATCAAGGTGTTCTCTAAATCTGCTTTTGGAATCCAGAAATATGTTTCCAGCTCCACTAAGATATAATTGACATATTGTGTAAGTTTATGGTATACAGTGTGATGGATGATTTGCTCTACATATATAAAGAAATGATTACCGGGTTAAGGTTAGTTAACACCTCACATAATAACTAATTTTTTGTGGTGGGAACACTTAAGATCTACACTCTCTGTGACTTTTTAATATCTAATACAGTATTGTTAACTATAGTCACAATACTGAGCATTGGATTCCCCAAACTTATTCATCTTATAAATGGACATTTGCACTTTTTATCAATATCTCCCTCCCCCGCCCCAAAGCTCTTGGCAACTACCATTCTAGTCTTAGTTTCCATTGAGTTAGATGTTGTTAGATTTCACCCATAAGGGAGATCATACAGTAATTGTTTCTCTCTGTTTGATTTATTTCATTTAGCACAATATCCTCAAGGTGCACCCATGTTGTCACAAATGACAGTATTTCCTTTTTTATGGCCGAATACTATCCCATTCTTTCAGCCATCATCTATCAATGGACACTTAGGTTTCTTCCATATCTTGGCTATTGTGAATAATGCTGCAATGAACATGGGGGTACAAATATCTCTTTGAGATAGTGATATAATTTTTTGCTGGGTCATATGGTAGTTCCATTTTTTTATTTATTGAGGGACTTCCAAACTGATTTTCACAGTAACTGCACCAATCTATATTCCTACCAACAAAGAATACAGGAAGTATATGTGTTTCACATATACTTGATTTGTAAGTGAATTAATTACCAGGACTCCTTGGCTCATTTATCACACATAACTGTACACTCCTCAAAGACAGAATTTGGATCAATGGTATTCACTCTGTGCTCACTATGCTGAGAACAATGGCTGTGTTGGGACAAGCAGTCAGTATACACTTGTTTTGAATTAATAAAATAATTCGGAAACATAGGTATGATTTTTTATGTATAACCAAATGCTTTTCAAGGTATACTTTCCGAAGTGAACCAGAGATATCCCATCTTACCCAAGAAGACAAGGGACTTCTAAAGATACTTTAACTTTTTTTTGAGGACATCAAAGTGAATACCAGTGATGCAGTGGTGCCCTGAGGACCTACTGCTGTGTACAAGATAGTCGGTCCCTACTTAAGAGATGGTTTCTGAGTTCCTACATCTGCTTTTGAGTTGACTTTCTGTCTCTTCTAAACATACAATTTTATGTGCTGATATGATCATTATGTCTGCTTTCTTTTGCATCCAATTCCAATTCTTATTTCACTCTGTTGAGGTGAGAACACCATTGATCCAAGCTCATTAACATGTTTGTGGTAAGAGTGTGTACTTTGAGTGAGGCCCTGTGGAATTATTTCTGATGAGTAAAAATTCATCAGTGGGCTTTATGATAACTTTGTTTGTTGCTAGAGGATTTAGGGAAGACTTTTGGCTGCAACCTACATTTTAGAGAGAATCTTCCAGGTATTTAATCTATAAGAATATGTAATTGTACATTTTTAAGAAACATTTATAATAAGTGTCTCCAAACCATATCGCTAAACCATTTCTTCACTCTTTGACTAAATACGTTTGCATGTACTTGTGTAAGTACACACAATTTGGTTTTGGTGACAATTGATTAGCACACATAGGAAACCCTTTATCTTTTAACTGGCTGTGTTTACTGTTTGTCTTAATTTACACCTATAGGTCAGAGATAGAATTGCTGACCATAAATCCTGGATTCTTCACAACAGTTCCAATTGTTAGAAGTTTATCTTGGTATCCAACCATATGCTGACTTTCTACTTCAGTAATGTAGTCTGGGTTTAGGAAATTTGTAAAGATTACAGAGTATGGAGAAACATTAAAAAATAACCAATAATCTGCAAGCCATTAAGTCCTAAAATAAAAATATTACCCAAAGTATTTTTGAAGTTTCTTGAATATGTAATCTATATGCAACTTTACACAAAATTCTATTACCATACTTAAGTAGTATTTAATTTCACATAATTATTAAGAAAGATTTTTGTATACCAATGCTTTGATGTTTTTAGTAAAGTATCTTTCTATCTCTAACTCTAATTTACAAGTGTGCTTATATGTAAATTATGTTATGTGTTGTATTTACTCTTATTGTGAGTCTTTGACTCAGCTGTACATACCATATAGCTCGACAACTTTGCAATGTATATGCTATTTATTTAAATATGAAAACAATTCATTTTTACTCACAATAATAACCCTTAAATCATTTGGAAGTTATGTGCATATTAATTTTATGGGATCCAACTGTAAAATAGAAATTATGGCCATCTGTTTCAAATTAAGTAAATTTAGTTTTACAGTATTTTTGTCACACGAAAAAAAATCTTTTAATTAAAACACCTGAATTTTACCAACTGAATAACAATTAATGCTTTGAAGCACCTTTTCAGTCATCCCAGAATTATTGTATTTTGCTGTGCTCTAATTCATGCCTCTGGGCTGTACTCCACACTGGCTGGAGGACAGGCAGAGGTATTCCTTTTATAAGGGTGTCCTGGAGGGGTACAAACATACCAGAGCCAATGAGTAATTACATATTCATGCCTGAGTATTGAATTCAATGAGCACATCTCTGCGGGAACACCTCCCAAGGACAAGAAATGGCTGTAATCAAGGTTGACTTTCTGTTGGAAAATCTGTCAAATGCTCTGCTAATGACAGCAATTCTCCGCCCCCCTCTTTCTTTTCAGATGATGAAATAAGTAAAAGCAGTTCAGGTAAATTTCTTGCTTTTCTTAAACTGTTTATACCAAATAATTATAACACAGCAGTGGTACTTTTCTTTGAAAAGAGGAGTGTCTTCCTGGAAAAATCAAAACATTTAATGAAACATTCCTTATTATTACAAAGAAACATACTCTAATGAATTTTTGTATAATTTGGATCAGACATTAAATATCAGACATCAGTTATTTTAAAAGATGGTGGCATTTGAAATGGAAATTTGCTCTGGTTACTAGCTTTTCTACAATCACTTAAACCTCTATGAGAAATGTGGATGTAGATTTTACTTCTACTTTTATTGACAGAACATGCTTTTATTCTGCATGCTGGGATTAGTTCTTTAGTGATCTATTTTAGCTAAAACTGATCTAGCCCCCACAGCTTTACTCTGATTCCTTTGGACAATTGAGTATCACTGAGTACTATCCAATGTTTTGTTTCCCTACCCACCAAAAGGAAAAGTAAGCCACAGCAAATCAATACTGCTTTCATGAAATTTTTCTTAACTCTAACAATAGTATTTTTGTGAATATCAATACAGATTTAATTTCATTCCAGTCTAATGTACACTGTTAAAATAGCCCAAGATTACATTTATACATTTTTATTATAGTGCATTTTATATCTCTGTGTCTTTCTACAACCTAAATACAATAAAAGGTAATGGAAGAGAGTTTTCATTGGGGTGAAATGCAAGCAAAGAATAAGCAGCAGGTCCATTGTCCTCTGAAGACAGTTATCACTTCCTCAGAACCACACACAGACTCACAGTTTCTGTCATAACAATATAGGAACTGCTTGTCTACTTACTTTTGTAAGTGTACAAAAGCTGATTGTTAGTTAGAATAATTTCGGGCATATGAGTCTTCAGCATTCTCCTAAAAGTCTTCATTCAAGAAATTAGAGTGAGGCAAGGAAGCTCTTGGAATTCCCTAATTCTATGAAAATCCTCTGAAATTATGAGCAATTGAATTTATTCCTATGTTTTTGAAGGAATCATCCAGGTCTAGGTATTATTTAGAAGGGACTTGTGAGTCTCTAAGCATAGAATAAATATTGGATAAATAAAAAGACAAAGCACAGAATCCTCAACCAACCATTCAACCAGCCAATGGACTCAGAACCCTGTTATTCCCCAGCATCTACATTCCTTAATTTAAAAAGGCTAACATATTATAGAAGAGGTTCTGTAGGCCAATATAGAACTTCATGTTTTTTTAAAATTGACATTATGAAGGGTTTTTAAAAAGATTTTATTTATTTATTTTTAGGGAGAGGGAAAAGGAAGGAGAAAGAGAGGGAGAGAAACATCAATGTGTGGTTGCCTCTTGCGTGCCCCCCACAGGGGACTTGGCCTGCAACCCAGGCATGTGTCCTGACTGGGATCTGAACCAGCGATCCTTTGGTTCACAGCCCGCACTCAATCCACTGAGCTATACCAGCCAGGGCAGAACTTTATGTTTTTTATATTCTTTAATTTTACTGATTTCAGAAAACATAACGGGTTTGTTGCCATTACTTTTATAATCCCCCTTTCCACACAGCTCACCCATATTCGCCTCTCTAATCCAGCAATTTTTCTCCACAGGGCAAAGGTGAAGGAGCAAAATTATTTTTTATTTCTTTTCTAGTCCATCTTATGGTCCAAAGTATAGGCTAACTTTTCCAAAAATTTGCCAAATGTGTGCAAAAATAGTATGACCTAACTCTGAAGTATAGAAATATATTCTACTTCTCTTTGAGATATGAAATAGAGAAACACATTTTGTTTATTTTTAAGCATTGTATAGACAATCTGTCTTCAAGCAAGGTTAAGGCACTGTGCATATTCCTTGAAAAAAGGGTTTCTTGGCAGATTTTACCAATTGATATTGCGCAAGTTACTCCACCTCTTTTAAATGCCGGTTTTCAGATCTACAAGTGAGAGACAATGATAGTATTGATACTTACCTCATAAGAGAGTTGTGAGGATTAAAGGGGTGAGGCATGCAAAGTGCTGTTGCACATGAGAAGGTGGTACACACGTGAAACATGCTGCCCCTTACTACCAGTGGCTCGAGTGGCAGTATTATTTTAAATAATAAAACAGAGGGATAAAATGGTTGATAGAAAGAAATGTGGCAATGGCCCGGCTAAGATTCCAAGCTATTTATTTCAACAGTAGAGGAAATGAATTCAGAGGAAATGTCGGCCTGACAAAAGGAAGGATCTCTCTGTGGGGCTGAACTCGGGAGAAGTGTGCTAAGGATAGTGAATCCCATAGTGAATTTAATAAGTGGAGTCAGATACCTCTGCATGAGTTTGATTTTACAAAGTTGGCGAGGAAAATGAAATTATTGAAAGATACTGTCTTTCCAACTGAATATTAACTATGTGCCAAAAGTGCACTAGGTGCTCTCATCTCATTTAATTCATAACTGTATTAAGAAATATTATCTTATTCACGCTTATTTTATAGTCTCCATTTAATAGAGATAAGGAAACTTGGTTTCAGAAGTATTAAATAATTTTTTCAGAGCAATCCAAAAGACAGGCAGGAGCAAGAATGTAAATGCAGGGCTACATAGCACAAAAATCTACCAACATTTCAAAGAGGTAGAGACACAGCTCACAAATTTTCTAAAGTAAAGAATCTTAAAAAAGAGGAGGGAGTCTCTTTTTATTTATTTTCAGTAGGGAGAGTTAAGTCTTACTTTAAGTTGTATTTATTTTTACATAGTCTTCATACTTTACTTACAAATCATGCATTTTATTTTCTTGTCTAGCCAGTGACCAAAATGCATATCCTTTATAACTTAACAAAAATAGTGTCATAATTAAGGCATCATTACTTCTAAAGTATTTTAATTTTATTCTAGAGATTTAAAAAATGTTAATGGTATGACAGAAAGCATAATACACCTCATGAAATGTAGTGTTTTATGTAATAAAGTGTATATTACTTTAATGAGAGATTTTTGTTGATGAACATATTTTCTAAATAAATATTAATTGAGTGTCCTCTGTGGTTCAGGCACTGTTCTAGACACCTAGCATATTTCAGTGAATAAACCAAACAAAAGAAACTTGAGTTTATGGGGCTTGAAGTGTAAAAGGAGAAAGGTATATGGCATGGTGATGAAATCTAGGACTAAATTAGAGTCACAGAATAATGATTGGGAGTGTGAGAACGGGAGTGGGTTTGCAATTTTAAATTTTCAGAGTATGCCTCATTGAGATGACTTTTCAGTAATGCTTGAGGTGAATGCCACAATTAATTTAGGAGTAAATATTTTAAATTTTTTCTTTGAAAAAATAGAGGAAAGAAAATCAGGTATGTTATCTTAACCTTACCAGCTATTACTGAGCCAAGGACAGTGTGGTTCCAACCCAACATAATATGTTGTTGGGGGAAGGCCCGATGCTGAAACTTGGTGCTTGGTAATGGAGAAGGGCACAGATGGGGAAGTCTCTGCCTGTCCTCGAGAAGAATTTCTAGGATGCATCAGTTACATCTTCCCAGCTCTGTACATCTTTCTTAAAGTCTTAGAACTAAGACAAAATTATATAGATATGGCGATTATGTCACTCAGTCATATATGTTGTTTCAAGTGCTGCCAGAATAACTGGACTTACACAAAATGAAATATGGCTTTTCATAGGGTTACAATCAAATCACCTTATTGTGTTAGCAATGCTGTCTTCAAATAAAATCTGCTGTTACTCACATTAGGTGACTTACTGGTTGGAGGTTTGTCCTTTGATGACTTAAACAGAAGAAGAAATTTCTTGTGGCTTCACTCTTTATCACTGAAATGGTTCTCCAGGGAAGGCTGAAGACAGGTGGAGAGACCATTGTGATACTGAGAGTTTAGAGTTAGACTACAGCCCAGCAGGTTCTGTTAAAGAAATATGCTTACCTAGGAAACAAGTGTTTTTTCCCTCCATTTGGGAGAATCTGATAATCTTTTATTTGCAGTGTGTGGCCTTAATAGTAACTGTGGAGTTCTAATAATCTGAAGTCACTAATTCCAGTGCTGTCAAAGCTGATGAATTCCATCTCTAGAGAATTTTGGCAAAGATGTTTCCATTAAACCTAATTTTTTCCCGACACTTTGTAACTTTTTTTGTCATCTTCAATTAATATTTATTTCTGCCTAGTACTACTACTGTGATGATCAGTCATTTTTGTAATGTATCAACTACAAATTGGAAAAGCTTCCGGGCCCGGTTTAGTGCGGGGTCTTTCTGTTCAAGTTCCTGTCTGCAGCCATGGATCATATTCTGTTCCCAGATTTTATCCTTAACTTGGTTAGTCAGTTTGCTCAGTGATATTACAAAGCAGGTTTCTAAGCAGTTTTGTAGCCTAGCAATTTTGTTTTGTCTGGGAAAAAATCAAATTTCTTTAGGCAAGGCATGTCCTCTCTGGTTCAATATACCTTTCCTTACTGACTAACTTAAATGTTTACTTTACCTGCCTGGTCCCTGAAATATCTCTATTTCATATCTCTACAAAAATGAGAAAGAATGAGTTCCAGTGAGGAAAATAACTTCAATATTTCACATGAAAATTTAACATTTGAGTTCAGTTGCTGACAACTAAAAAGAAAGAAACAGTTTTGGGTGCAGGGAGGCAGTTGAAATATTTTCGGGAAGGACACAAAGTTTCCTTTCTGCCCAGTCATCGGTTTTGAGATTGACAAACTGAGTATGACTGATAACTATTGGCTCTTGTTTATGACACGGAGATGTTTAATTGTTTGCTCATGTTATACCAGACACAGTGAAACTTTATCTTACATGTCCCCACTGCTTCACTTTTCTTATGGAATTCTCTCAAACCTCATGGTACCCTGGTTGCCATGCATACCCCTGATTATAACTGTGTGGAAGTATGTATGGGAAGATATATGGAGAGGACAGGGACTTTAAATTTGAAATGTAGGTCTCATTCAACCAGTGTGTAGAGTATAGTTTGTTGAACAATATGGATGAATTAAATTTTTCTCTGATGATGATTGTAGTTTTGTATGGTAGAAGAGACCAGTGCAGCAAGTGGTCTTGCCAATAGTGTGTCTGGTGGCATGGATTTTGGTGGCACTGCTTCAGATCAAAATGAAATTGGTAACAGTCCATCTGGCCCACATTGATTTGATATGGGTGCAATAAGTGGATTATCTGGTTCTAATTCTGCTTCTAGTGAAAAAGATATTTTAAGTCGTTCCTTACTTTATTTTTTGGACAGAAAAAATCATCAATTAGCAAAACAGGGATTGGTGGTGGTATTTTTGACAAATACAGACATTGTTAGAGGAACTTACAGGAAAGATTTTTTTTTTGAGTTATCTTTGATCCTTAAAGGATCTGTGTTAACTTCAATAGCAGTTTAAACATTTTAATAAAGAGATATGTAGATTTAGTACTTTTATGAAGGAGTGTGGAGCTGGAGGAAAGCTACCCAGTTTCTACCCCTAGTATTTCCCTCTAACCTTCTGTGGACTTGGAAAGACATTTAAAGTCTCTTGTTCCCAAGTTTTGTCATAAGAACAGAAACATTTTAGTGTCATGCTTCTCCAAGACTTCTGCAAGGCTAACTTTGTAAATGCTATTACTCATATTTTAACTTCTTTATCAGTTAGATATATTACCTTAAAATTACTTTACAGAGTTAAATCTATTTCTACTCAATCTTAGTAAGACAACCTGTTGCAAAGAGAAATGGCTTCATTTTATGTAAAGTAAATGCCATTGTGAAAAATATTTATAAATTTATTTCAAAATATTTACTTTTGTTGTTGTAGTTGTTATTATTTCATTATGCTTGTTTGTAGACCTTTCTATAAGATTTCTTATAAATTCACTTGCTTACATAAAAGGGTCAGTGCATTAGAAATAAAAAATCATGGGAGACAAATGTTAAGGTCTGCCAATTTTTCTTTTTGATCAGGAAAACTACATTTTCTTTGTGTAGATAATCAAGTTACTGTATTATATAGTGGATTGGTTTGATAAAATCTACCTTGGACCTGTAATTGTAGATGATCCAAAATGTATAAGCTCTTAATGATTTTTGAACCTACTATGGATGATTGTTCCAAGAAAAAATATGGATTTCCAAGATAATCATGTATGTGACCTTGGAAAATGATAGCTCTCACAAAATGAAACCATATATTCAGGATAAAAAATACCCATTTATGGCTTTCAATACTAACTTCTAAATTCTTATATAAAGTCTAAATATCTTGTATATTTAAAATTAATTTGTATCCTGAAATTGAAATAATCTATTCATTTTGTTAAATAGAAAAAGGATCCCATATTCCAGAAGCAACTCCAAAATACTCAGAAACAAGTGCCATTATTGGTAAGTAAAAATTATTCTGATTTCTATCCATGTTTTTATGACCAAACTAATCAGTATCTAATGAAGACAAAGTAACCAAGATTTGAAACTATATTAGTTTTTAAAAAATTGCCCACTATCTATCTATCTGATCGTTGTATGTTTGAATGACATCACATTGGTACTATTTTTCCACAAAGATACATACAATCACACCACATCCACATAAATATGTATGCATGTGTGTACATATGTTTGTATATGTGCATATATGTATAGAAATAAATAATGGAATCCCTTATACCCATTTGATACATGGTAACCTATTCAGACAATATTGGAAAGACTATCTGCACAAAAAGGAAAAACAATTAAACAGAACACAGCTTCCCTCCATAGATCCCTCCCTATAGTAAAGGCATTTTCCCTGAGAGAAACAAGATTTTTTCGGTTACATCTATTTTGTTTTATGCCATTCTAAATGAGAACTACAATCAACATCTTAGTACATATAGTCTTACAGTGGCTATGAAAGAGATTCCCCATAGTGAGATTGCTGAGCTAAAACTACGTATATTTTAGTTTAAATTTTCATAGATCTTATAAAAATCCCTTCCAAAAAGGCATCAATAATTCACATTTCCAAACGCGATTTTTCTGCATTCTCACCAGCAGTGAGCATTAGTACTTCCAAATTTGAGCCTTATCCTACAGGGTGAATGGAATCTGTAGAAACTACTAGAACTAATAAGGGAATTACGAGAAATGACCCATGAATGCATAAACAGTGGGACAGGATGTTTTTATTCCCATTTCCTTCTGGCCAGGTAGCCAGCTTGGGGTACTCCCAAGGACTTGGGTGCTGCTTTCAGAGTGTTTGTGCAGTACGCGAGAAAGGCAAGTGCTGAATGAAGGGGTGACTGTGAGGATAGAATCTTTCAGTTATTTTTCTTATCTGGGTACATGAACACTTTAAAAAATCAGAGCTGGAGTGTACATTAATTTCTCTGAATGATTATGAATATTCTCTAAATATTTTGCAGGTGAAGCTTCCACTTGGGGCCAAGGAGCATACAAAGCTTTCAACGGCCGCATCTTCTCCTTTGAGTCATCGTGCACGTACACTTTCTGCCGCCACTGCGATGACCCTGGAGATTTCAATATCGAGATCAAACGGGGCAATGAGAGCGAGATTGAAAAAATAGCAGTTGTGGTTGACAGTAATGACATCTCTGTATCTGGTGATGCCATCTTAGTCAATGGAGAAAGGTAAAAATCACGGTGTTTGAATAAATGCTGTAGAATTATTCAAAGTAAACTGAGGCAAGGAGGTTAGATGAAGAAAAGATGGGGAGAGATGGTGCACTCTCTTCTTGTTTTGATGCCTGGGTTGATATTTTTAGTAAATTCCTGGAAAGGGGTTTGGTAAATATATAAGACTGAGATACACAAGGTGGGAAAAAAAAGGGTGATTGTGTTGTTTGACTATTTACAGTATCTAGATTTTGGTCAACAGGCATATTCCAGAAAACTGTTGAAAGAATATTCCAATGTTCATCTGTATTTCTAACATTGAATATAAATTTGAGACTTACAATAGATTGAAGCCCTTAGGCCATAATTTTCAGACATAGCAATTCATGTTTGGAAGGGATAGCACATTTGAATATTTACCAGGATAATAAAATGTGGCATGATAATTCACTTGCAAACATTTCAGACTATTTCATCACTAGTTTCCTATATTGAACCAATGTTTTGTTGTCATTGTTCATTTCTACAAAGTCCCAAAGATGTATTCATCTTTCCTTAGAAGTCTTTCCAACATTTGGACAAGAGCCATGAGTCTCTTCTTCTACAATGATATAACACATAAAGCTTTAATATTTATTATAGCATTTCTAAATACAAAAAAGTGAATTATCAGACAAACATGCTGTAATACTTCTGACATGCGTATGTACTTGTGTTTCATACTTTTCAGTGTACAGCTACCATATAACAATAAGCTGATCCACATTAAAAAATATGGAGAATATAATGTCCTGAATAGCCGTAGAGGAATTTTGTCTTTAATGTGGGACAAACATAACAAGCTCTCAGTAAGTTTATGTATGATTTTATCATAATCCTGGGCCTCCTGTTCTTTGCCTTTTATTACAAAAACAGTACATTGGAAGGAAAGTAAGAGCTAAAGTTAATTGAGAAATATCTATGTACTTGTCACTGTACTAACCATTCTCTCAATATTGAAATGCATACTATTAATCTTATTTTAAAGATGATGGAATTCAGGAAATTCAGGCTGAAGAAAGTTAAATAACTTGCCCAAAGATACATTGGAAGTGCTGGAGTCATGACTTACTTCAAATCTAGAGCCAGGTCCTTCAGGGGAAAAACACCCTTTAGTACATCCCTAAGTAACCAGCTTAGATAGAATTAAATACAAAGAGCCACGTTCCTTGGTTTGGGTAAATTTTGTCTTGAGGTATCTTCAATATTTTATAAATATATGCATGTAAATTTCTTTTAAAGCTCACTCTTCACAAGCAATATTCAACCTGTGGTCTTTGTGGTAATTTCAACAGCACTCCAGGTAAGATTTCGATGTATCGTGTATAAGAAAATTGCTTCCCAAAAGCAAATGATAAAGTAATGGCTTATATTTGGATAAATCTAACAACAATTTGTATTTTTCAAAAGAATAACAATTTGTTAAAATAAATATATGTATATATTTCTCAAGTCTGTGTTTATCTTGAAAATGATGTGTACATATAATGAAGATTGCGAACCAAACATTGCTTTCTTTTTAAGGAGAAGATATCAATGAGCACATTGCCAGTAGCAAAATTCCTGGTGATTGCCCCCAAGCTCTTAGTAAAAACTATGAAGTTTGTGAAGATGGAATACAGGTAAGGAATTAATACTTTATCGAGTAGCAAATTTCAGCAATATTCTCCTTGGTTTTAATTAAGATAGCCAGCACCCTTTCTAAGCACTCATATCTTATTCTTGGAATTCTGCAACAGCTTCCCCTCTGGTTTCCCTATAGTTTATTTCTCAGCTTTAGTTTAACTAGAGATGCTAAAGTAATTTTTTTCTAAAACATTACGATATTAACTATATATTAGTGTGACAATTCTGATTTCTTTGCATAGTTGCCACTAGTAAACATATCACAATATAGTTTTCCCTATAAGTCAGTCTGAGACCTAGCTCAGGACCTCTAACCTGGGCCTTAGGAATCAAAAGGTCCAGGCCACCTCTATGGCCACTAGCCCTACAGGTAATGCCAGCACCAAGGAATAACAGTGAGTCAACACATGTGACTGCACTATTCATTCAGCTTTTACTGATGCAAGTTCAACCTCAATCAATAACAATGGATCACTAGCAATAACACTCAGAAACAATCAGTTATAATATCACACAAGAGAACTGGGGGATAATGAACCTAAGTCTCAAGAGTCCAGATCAGATCCAGGTCTGGGAAGCAGTGGGGTGGTCGACATCTTGCAGGGCAGAGTCAGAAGGATGGGATCGTGGTGGAGCTCTTCCTCCCAAGGTGGAATGTGCAGGATGTCTCAAAGTGACTCACTCTCGGGATGAATTGCCTATAGTCTGAAGTCCTCTGCTTGTATATTGTTGTATGATGCAATGTTGTGTCAGCTTCTGATCAACACGTGTGGTTTTGTGCAACTGGATAGGCACACATAGTTTATGCTGCTCTACTGTGCATGCTCTGAAAGGGGGCATTACCCTTCAGACAAACACTTACTGTTTACCACATTGCACTGTGCATGCTCAAGTGATTGCATTATCACTCTGAGTCATTACTCTACTGTGCAAGCCCTAAACATAGCTTGCCTCAGTGCTATCTTAGTTGACAGGACTGGTGCCATCTTAATTCAGTCTTGCTCTCCACAGTGGTGTTTTAATTTCTCCATAAATTGACAAGCTTTACCTCTTCACTGTTATCTCTTGATAGATACTAACTGGACTCTTATGGTTTAGAATTCCATGAACTGTGTCACTAAGAACTAATTTCTGCACTTGCTTCTTTACTTTTGCTCCAGATAGCTAATCTCAATTGTCATCCTTTGTATCCTTTACTTTCTTCAAGAAAAAGCTTACAGGTAGCTCTGGCCAGGTAGCATGGTTGATTGCAGCATTGTCCCCTACACCGAAATGTTGTGGGTTTGATCCCTGGTTAGGGCACATGCAGGAGGCAGTCAATCGATGTTTCTCACTCTCTCTTTCTCCTTTTCTCTCCCCCTAAAAATTAATAATAAAGAAAAATAGCTACAGGTAATCCTTTTGGTTATAATACTTGAAAGTAATCATCACTTACTCTGAATTTTCCAACCCTGTGTAATTCCATTAAGTAGAATTTGATAGAGTCATTTGATGACTGAATTAATGTTTATGTATTCCTGTTTTAATCTGGAACAAAATTCTCAAGATCAGGATAGGTGCAGATAGAAGAGATTTTTGCTTTAGAGAAAATGGGTGTTACATTTATAATCATCTTGTCATCTTGTAGCAAATTGAATTAAGCCATGAGATTATATCAATATAAGATCATCTACTATCTTCCTTTGAAAACTTCCCTGATCTTTGCATTTAGAATGCCTTCTCTTTCCTGTGTTACCCTATGCTACTCACTGGTACTTATGATAAGGTACCATCTATAATAATTTCCCATGTTTTTGTCATATGTTTTCTATAAGATCATGTGTGAGTTCTGTAATTATGTGTTAACTGTTGTAGTAGTTGCATATTTTGGGATAAGTTACACCTTATTGCTTAAAAATGTTAGCTGAATGCATATATAAATTTGTATTAAGTCCATAGGATAGAGTGATATTTCTTGACTTAAAGGAACCTATAATCTAGTGAGAAAGATATGCAAAGTCCAATAAATAAAGAAGCAATCTTTGAAGATTTTATTTTGGTTCATTTTATAGGGTTTACTTGATGCAAATTATGCATTTTTGGCAATAGCTTTCCCATTTCCTGAGGAAAAAAAGCCCATGGTTAAAATAGAAAATGATTATGTAGTAGTTAGAATATATTGAATTTTGAGAGTTTTGTGTTAATATGTCTTTACTTCCTTAACCAACATGAGAACAAAGATGTTGTTTCCAGAGCAAACTCACATGACCCAGGCCAAGTGAAAGAGAGTCATGTTTTACTGTCATCTGTTTACTCATCAAATATAAGCAGACAAAACAAATGGCCAATATCCTTCTGTCTATTGTGGTTTGAATCATTTATCATCCAATTTCTGACATTTACCAATCTCTCCTTTTCTCACCTCTTATTCTTTCTCAATTTAAAATTTCATATTACCTTTACAGAATTTCAGATGAGTGCAGGTACAATTTCTGAAGCTGTTTTATAGAAATCCAAGTGTCAGAAACTAAGTATTCTTTTAGGAGCAACTGTACCAACTGTAATATTTCAAAACCCTTCACTTCAACCAGCATCCAACAACTCTCCCTGTTAAAGCAACAGGGCATTATGCAAACGAAAAGTGCTCCTGAATTTATCTCTTCTGCAATACTCATTTGATTGTCCATTTTCTTACAATTTAGTAAAACTTTGTTTTTATTTTACAGCACTGTAACAAAATTATTGGAACCTACTTCGAGAAATGCGGAAAGGTTACTTCCTTGTCCAGTGACTACAAAACAATCTGCATTGATGAATACTGCCGACAAGGAGACAAAAATTCCACATGTGACACTTACTCGGAACTGTCCCGCCTTTGTGCCTCCGATGGCCCTGGCACCTATGAATCCTGGAGAGAAGATTCTGATGTGGTTTGTGGTAGGTTTTGCATTTTGTCGTAGATTGCAAGTCAGAGATTACTATGCAGGGATGGGCAAAAGTAGGTTTACAGTTGTCTGCCCACGAAACACAGTTTATTCCTGTATTATTATTAATTATTGTATTACTTTCCATATGAACAACTGTAAACCTACTTTGCACACCCTTGTATAGTACTTACAGTACAAGTATAATATCAATTTCAAAGTAGAATTAAATGATATTGTGTATGATACACATTTCATCCACATTAAATTTTGTATCATTAATAATACAAATATAAATATTGGCATAATATATTTGTACTGAGTAGGTTTAAAGACTTATGTCTTGAAAATTAGATTCAAAGGATCCCATCTGAGAAGATCCCCATTAGAATGTTATACATTTATTATATTAATTTTCCTCTAATATTCATGCATACATATTTCTATATTTCTCCAGAAAAACCGAGATGCCCAGAAAAACATATCTACAAAGAATGTGGCCTCTCAAACCCTGCAACTTGTTCTAATGTGGCTCCTTTTCAAGACAGTGAATGTGTGAGTGGCTGTACCTGCCCAGAAGGTAATATTTACACCAAAACATCTGACAACGAAGTGACTCACCTATAGTGGGGTCTTACCCCTAACAAGATAGGTAGTGGATTTACCTATTCACAGCCCAGCCTTCTAACAAACTGCAGGTGAGGGGTAGAGAGAGAACTTTAAAGTCAGTGTGTATTTCAAACACTACAGTACCTGAGGGCTGTGAAATCCCACAGATCATCCTGTGTATTTGGCTCCATAGGCCTGGTCTGTACAGAAAATTATACACTTGCCAGTTCTGAAAGAAGTAGTATCTGCTTAAATACAAATCACCACTTTAAGTGCATGTCAACCCTGAAAAGAATGATCTCAACAGTGATTTCACAATATACTGCTCGAGAATTTACTGATATTTATGTGGTTTTGAGATTAATCTTACATAATGCATTCTAGGTTATCTATTGGATGATATTGGAGAGAAAGGGAGATGTGTACTGAAGGCTGAGTGTCCCTGTGAATCTAATGGAACAGTCTATCAGTCGGGAGAAGTCAGGAAAGGACCCTGTGGTTCTCAGTGGTACGTACCTGTGTGCTTTTTGTCCACATTTTGCTGATGGTAAAAAAATACTAATATTTTCATCTTATTTGAAATGAGCCCTAAATCCACCTTAATATAAACTTTTCCTTAAAAAAAAGCAGCCTCATTTCAGTGTTAATAATTTATCTTTTAATTTTTGAGGAATGTTTAATGTGCTGTTTGTATAAAATATGTGATCTTTCTATGTATCTTTCAATGATAATGTTCTTCACTAACTTAAATCATGTTTTCAATAGTGATCCAATTGGTGCTGGCAAGTATAGAGCAAAGAATAATACAAGAGTGTGGTTACAGTAATGAAACAGTAATTGTGCTCATTACCAAGAATAGTTAATAAAATGACCAATCAGAACTTCTCAAGTTCTGAGACCAACACTTCTCAAATAACTTTTTATGAGGCTACATTGCTGAAGATATGTTTCCCAGAGTGGATTTGAATGTTTCAAAAGTTAGGGTAGATTATTTCTCCTGAATAATTAACTCTCCCTTTTGACTGCTGCAACAATTTGCCGACTGGAGAGATTTCCCCATTACTCATTATTACTTTTTTTCTGAAATTGCAAGTTTCTGTAAGACTCTAAAGAACTTTTCTAGAAACAAGTAATATCCTTCCGAAAACCTAATTGGACTCAATGAAAACCAATCTCTTATTTATAGTATATTATTTCCCTAAAAATAGGAAATGTTTTATTAGTGTGGTAATAATTTATTAGTGATAATTATGAATAACAATAGCTATGGTTGGTTAAATGCCTATAAAAATGCTGTTCAGGAGAAATATAATTTGAGTCACAAATGTCACCCTCATAGATAACTAGTACTTTTTAGTTGGTGCATTTAAAAAAAGAAACAACCATGTGAAATTAATTTTCATCTTATTTTTTATGTATCCAAAGTATTATCATTTCGACATAAAGTTAGTATACAAAATTACAAGAGATTTTATAATTTTTTTATATTGTCTTCGATGGCTGTGCATATTTCACTTACGGCAGATCTCAATCCGAAGTAGCTGCATTTCAAATAATCGGTAGCTGTATGACTCTGTACTTATTGGACGGTGCAGGTCTGCCATGTGGCAAGTAGCATGTGTTTCAATGCTAACAAGGAAATATGCCCCATAGAAACAAACCCTTGAAATCCAGTTTACAAGTGTCTATAAGTTAAATGCAGGCAGATGTTATTATCTTATTCAGTAGAATTCAGGTCTTTTAAAATACCAGGATGCCACTGTCAGTGAGGCGTTTTATGAGCTGAGAAATTGGGTGGAGAATGCAATTCTCATAAAGCTCAACTAGTAAAGCTCAACCAAGCATCTTAGTGTAAGTTGTAATGTTTTTAGAACATGGTTTCTGACCTTTAACATAACCATTTTCTTTTAACAGCACGTGCCAGGAAGCAAAGTGGTCTTGCACTGAAGCACTGTGTCCTGGGAGATGTAAGGTGGAAGGAAGTTCAATTACCACCTTTGATGGTGAAAAATATAACCATCCTGGGAACTGTCACTTTTTGGCCATCCACGTATGTACTAACCTGGAGCATGAGAGAAAACTGATGCAGGCACCAAGCTATTTTTTAGCCAATTTGAAGCACAATCTTTACCTCCAATTACTATTTAAAAAATAAAAACCAAACAGCCCTTCAATTCCTGGCCACATATTCCTGTATCTGTCTGCTTCTCCCCTATTGGCTTGACAACCAGTACTACCAGTGCCCTTTAGAAATTCCTACTTGACAAAAAAGCCCCTTTTATCACTAATAGTTTTCTAAATACATTGGAAAATTATTTGTTCTTTTACTTTTCTTTCATGTGTTCACTAGTAACTCAAATGACCCCATCTTTTACATTTTATGATGCATTTTTCTCTTTCATCATTGTTCTTTTACACTTACTTTTAGTTTTTATGATACGATATATCAGTGTGGTAGAGGTTGTCCTTATATTTAAATTCTCTTCAGTATTAACATTTTAAGTCATTTGAATTGCAATAAAAGGGGGGATTTCTTTTTGTAGTTTCTGCCATTTAGCTAGTATGAGAATAAAGAATTTTTATTTAGTCTTTCCGATAAGAAACAAAATGAGCAAAATTTGTGATTCCTAAAGTGTGAGATGTCCAGTAATCTAAGAAATGTAGTGGCTGCTGCTGAAAGTCAGTTTTCCAAATTTCTTTTCTTTCTTTCTGTGCTTCTCATGTAATCCATGAAGATATGGAATAGAAAAAGTGAAAAGAAAATGTTCCAAAATGTATGGAATATTTGCTTCTTATAGTTTAGAGATTCCTTGATCTTAAAGTGAGAACTTGAAGTCAATGTTCAACTTGAATTATATAACAATTTTGCAAATTAATTATCTCTCACATTGGATTTAAACAGACATTGTGGATTGCCCAGAGAATAAACAAGCCAGGTTGCCTTTAATTCTCCTTAGTCTCCATAATGAAGCATGGTTCCCTTGAAAGAGAAGACAAAAAAGTAAAGATAAAGAAAAAACAATCACTATAAAAAACCACCAATCATACATGACATAGATGTAGCTGATAGACGATAGATACTAGGACAATCTGTAAGCACTTGGCCAATTTTAGAGTATACTGTGGACTAAACTAGGTTTCTGTTTTTGGAACAGAATGACTGTAGATAAGCATTATGGTGATAGAAGGAGACTAGACTTTGGGTGGTGAGCGCACAAGGAATATACGGAGGTTGTAAATATGAAGCTGCAGATCTGAAATGTATATGTTATTAATCAATGTTACCCCAATAAATTTAATTGAAAATAAAATGCTAACATGCATTGTGAATGAATCACATGGTACTAACATATAATCAATAACATTGTAATAACCACTTAAATGAAATGCAATTTTTAAAAACAGGATGAAGATTGGTCTGTTGGTGTTGAGCTCCGTCCATGTGCAAGTGGTCAGTCAGGAACGTGCTTAAATAGTGTTACACTCCTCTTGAATTCGGTAAGTCATCAGCTTCCTGAAACTTATTAAGAGCACAACCAGATCAACTCACAAATTCAGAATTTGGGGGGGTTGATGAAGAGAGGATTTACTATGTAAATTAAAAACACAGATAAGATTATACAGAAATTGGTAAAGTCTCTGGAAGAGCTGGATAGTTCCAAGGATCCTCAAATATATAAAAACTACCATAGGTATACAACCGTTTTCCTAATTATAGTGCAATAGAGCAATCTTATGTGCTTATAAAATTATTAAATTCTGTGACCTGTTTAAGAAGGCAGTTATATTTGTTTAGAATTTTGTGTATGGGAAACTAACATTTTCAGGGAAAATAGACCTAAATGAGGAAAGAGAACAATCACCCTGGTGTTTGGCACTTTCAAGCTATTTGACCTTTGAGAACCCAGTTAACTTCTAGGCCCTTAATTGCCTCATCTATATATTGGGGATGAAGGGCCCTTTACAACCTTCCTCAGGGAGTTGGTATGAGAAACGATGAAGCAAAGTATAAAAAGTGCTTTAAATTTTCTATGTTTTAGATATTTATAAATTAATCCAAATTAAGCATGTTTTATGGGACAAAAATTCAAGTTCATTCTTACATTAAAGTGAAATTATTTTGTAAATGAATATGAGCTAATGATGTATTCTAAATTTCAGACTGGTTCCGTTGACAAATATATATTCAGTAGAAATGGAACAGTCACAAATGACAAAATTGGAAATCAAAGTGATTACTACTCAGGTAAGTTTTATAGTACCATTAATAATACCATTTAAAAATAAATGTAAGGGGCACTTATTTATTGAAGTGTTAATGATATCAAATGTTTCTGTTTTAATATCTATTAAAAAATAAAAGCACTTTAAGAAATGAAAAACTGTAATGTGTTCATGATTGCTATTAATTTTAATTATTTTAACAGACAAAATACAGATATTCAAGGCATTTTCCTCATACTTGCAAGTAGAAACAGACTTTCACGTAAAAATGCAAATACAGATTCTTCCCGTGATGCAATTATATGTTTCCATGCCGCCCAACCAATTCACAGACACAGTGGGTAAGTGCTCCACCTTTGCTTTTATTTCTAAGGCTCTAATGTGATCATGATTTATTGTAATTTTCAATTGTCTGTTAATGACATTAAACCATAAAGCATTTTTACTTAACCTACCAATTTTCCTTTTCGTATTGCAGTAAAATAATTCCAATTTTCTTTTTATAGTAAGTATAATATTATTTATTACAAAATATATTCCTAAATCATTCTTTTTTTTTTTAGTTTTTATTTAGTTATTTTTCAAGTACAGTTTTTTTTGTCTATTTCTCCCATCCCAGTGATATTTGATAATAAGTTATGTATCATTTTGTTAATATACATAATTAAGGTTTTTATTTATAGAAGAGTAAATGAAAGTATTATGAATATAAATCTTTTTTAAATGATGTTTCAAATGCATCATATCTTCCAATGAGGTTTCTATTATTACAGAAATCAGCTCTTACAGACTATCATTGATGTCAAGCAAAAGAAACAAAACAATTATGGCAAATCCTATGGTTACTTATATATATAAAGAACAATCAAGACATTGTCTTAGATAGCTTCTACGGTTTTGATTTGAAAAAAGAACTGAATGTGAAGCTAGGATACGAGTCCAAACAATTGAGTAAAGAGATGTTCACCTTTGTCCTGTGCCCTTTTGTAGGACTCTGTGGCTCCTACAACAACAGAGCCGAGGACGATTTCATGTCAAGTCAGAATATACTGGAAAAGACATCACAGGCATTTGCTGATTCTTGGGAAATGATGTCCTGTCCTAAAGGAAATCCAGCTTCGTGCATCAGTATAGAAACAGGTAAAATTAATTAAATGCCAAACTCTAATTAAATATTAGGTGCTAGGGATTGTATACTTATTCTGGTAATGATAAGAGGCTATCAGATAATCCTGGTTTTAACTGCTGTTTGCTGTACTGTCCCATGGTTAGAAGAAACAGCAGAGAATCAGTCCTTCTGGCTGAGAGTTTTCCCAGTGAACACATCTTTCCCGGGGCTTCGGGCGTCATCTCAATTGTCTTTTCCTGTAGCTGTTCTTTCTTTTTCATATGGTTTTCTCCATAGCTACAGAACAATAGGTTTAGAAGAGACTTTACAGATTATTTGGTTTATTATTCTTTTCTTTTAATTTAGTCATAGATATTATCATTGCTTGAAATAATGAGACTCATTCAAACCACTGATCCACTTAACAATACAGGTTTAGCTAGATTCAGGTCTCCCAATCACTACTTTCAAATAAGTATATTAGTTATACCAAACCCCACATTTACATCTTACTAGGGAAGCTGTATACTTGGATGGCAGGGGTGAGGTTATAGTGGTGGTGCAGTGGCTTCATTGACCAACTTATCAACACAGACACAAGTCAATATTTTAAATTAAAAGGCACCTACCTAAATAAATAATCTGGTTCCTTTTCACCATTTATGTATTTAAACTGCATTTCAGAAAAAGGTTAGCTGATTGAATACAAAAGTCTTAAACTAATAAAGATGGTGCCTCTATGGTTTAAAGTATTTCTGATTATATCATGCTGGTTTTTATATAGTGATAGAAATTCAATTCATGGTAGCAAAACACTTTGAAAACATAATTGCCTTAATAAAGACAAAACTCTGTTAAACATTTATACTTTGTTTTTCAATTAAAAAATATGATATCATTAATACAACTTGTGGGTGACTTGATTTTTTTCCAGAAAAGTTTGCTGAAGGGAACTGTGGAATTCTTCTTGATTCAAGTGGGCCTTTTGCTTCCTGTCATGCCATTGTGAATCCTAAACCATATCAGGAGGTATGTGGGAGTCTCACAGTAACAACTTTTTTGGGAAATACTTTGATGATATAAATGAGGCATATAGCTATTAAAATTTTTCCAAAAAAACCCATTGACAGTAGATTAAGAGATATGTTTTTATTGAACATTGGATTCCACATTTATTCAATTGTTAGATATACCAACTTTAAAAACTGGGAAAAAATGAGGAAAAATCTTAAATGATTTTCTCTTTCTGTCTTTTCTAAGTTCTTTGCAAATTCCATTGATAATTGCCTTGCTGTTCTACAAGTTTTTAAAAAGAAATATTTCCAAAAGTTTCAGAAATATTTTTTCAAGTAAAAGGAGTAGTTATAAAGTCATTGTACTGTTTATTTGTTCATGTGAATATTTTCATAATATAATGTAAATTTGCTTCTTATCTTAAAGGAATGCAAAAAACACACGTGCACTTGTGAAAATGGTCAAGATTGCCTGTGTGCAATTTTAGGCAACTACGCGAAAGCATGTGCCGAGAAGGGAACATACATGGTGGGGTGGAGAACTGGACGATGTGGTAAGAAGGATGAAGACTGGGGATAATTCTACTGCCTTCTCAACTTCGCTATAGTGTGTGTGTTGTGTGTGTGGTGTGCGTGTCTTTAGGCACATATATTTACAAATCTGTCCTTGTTCTTTCCAAGATGATCTTCTGTTTCTGAAACAAAACAAATTGTTAGTTGTCAGAGGCATGGTTTAAAGCAATCTATCTTCTGGTCCTGGGAAGGGGAGGATGAGCTTTGGCACCAGTGTGGCATCTTGGAAATCAGTGTGACAATAGGCAATAGAAACTATAAAAATCTTCATCCTCCCTGATACTGCATTTATACTGTTGAGGATTTATACCAAGGAAAATAATAACAATTTAAAATAATATTAATAATAATGTGCATTTCTGTTCCCCATTTATATTGATTCCTCAAGATTCATATCCTCTTTCTTTTTTGTAATTCAATTCTGATATTTCTTTGGGAATCTGCCCCATCTGCACTGCAGTAAATCTTAGTAGAACTACCAATCAAAGCAACCCTCCCTCCCAAAGGGCAAGGGATTAGCATGCGATTTAAATAAAGTCACTCAGTGCCCATATATCTTTGAACCATCAGTACAGCTATCTTTGAACCATCTTTGCATTTTTACTTCTTGATTTATTCCTTTTTTCTTGATACAGTATGTTCATATTTAATAAGAACAGAACATATGTATATGTACATATATATTCATGCAGAAACATATGTTTCTGTTCAATTATTGTATGGTGAAATTTAAATAATGTTTTACTTTTATTGCATTTCTAAATATTAGATATATTAATAACTTGTTTATTAAAAACCAAATAAAAACCAATCAGTAAACTAGAGGCTCAATGATCATAAAACTTTGTTTTAAAATATGTATTACACTGTTCGAATACGGCTTTAGAAAATACTTGATTTACAAAAATAACACTTTGTAGAAAAACATCCCTTATAGATCAAACTTAATACTTCATAGGCCATATCCAGTCAATAAGATGTTCTATTAAGTTTACCTCCCAAATTTCTCTAAAATCCATTCATATCTATCTTTATTGCCTTCAATCTAATTCAAGAAACCATTATTTTTTTCTTTTGGGTGACTTCAATAATCTCCATCAATATCTCTCTTGGTTGGTTCCCTTTAATCCATTTTCTACTGAGAAATCAGTGTAATCCTTAAAGTAAAACCAAATAAAGCTACCCTGATCATGTGAAACTCAGTCTAAACCAAGGCAGTGGCTTGACAAGGCTCTAGAAGACCAAACCGTAGGAAGGCGCTGTGAGTTCTAACCTCTGACTCTGTGTCTGGGCTTACAACATCTATTCTCTTACTTGATCTTTAAAAGAATTTCCCTCTCTTCTAACTTAGGCTGCTTCCCAGGCACAGAATTCCCTTTCTCTAGGCTGCCTTCATGCTGTCCCTCCTCTTTACTATGTGCAGGTACCCAGTTGTATGCAGTTAAGAGACTTCTGTCTTGCTTCTTATAGCAGGTAACACATGTCCTTCCCTCAGGAATATAATCTGCTTGGGATCAGTGTATCACCAGTCTTGTTTATGGGCTATAAACCCCATATTCCCCTATATTCCTATACTCCCCAGCAGGCTGGGTAAAGGTATACTAGGGACTTAATATTGACTGAAAAAAAATGAAAAAAAAAGTATTTTTTCTCGACTAAAATCTCAATTATGAGTAATTTACTATAATATCTATAAATATCAAGTTGAAGTAAAGTTGCTCCTTTTTCTGAAGATATATACATACTTGGTTTTTCTGTCTCTATACCAACAGATGACTCTTGTCCAAGTGGCCTAGTTTTCAAGTACAATGTAAAAGCCTGCAATACTTCTTGCCGATCATTGTCAGAAAGGGATAGAAGCTGCGATGTAGAAGATGTTCCAGTGGATGGATGCGCTTGCCCTGATGGGATGTACCAGAATAGTGAAGGAAACTGTGTTTCCAAATCTCAGTGTGACTGCTACATAAACGACAAGGTCATGAAACCAGGCAAACTCATCCATATTGATGACAATAAATGGTATGGAGATGACATGTATGTTTGTTATAGCCTTGCATTCCAGGGACTATCCTTTTCAGAGAAATGGTCTTTTGCTAGTTTGTTGTCTTCTTCAGACCTGTCATATTCTTAATTTTATATTTCTTACTAAGAACAGTTATTGTCCCCTTGGACCAGGAGTTTTCACTGCATCATGGCTGTAATTGATTTATCCTCTTGTTTTGGTTTTAAATACAGTAGGAGAATATTTTAGCAGCTCCTACATGCAAACAATGCAAAATAATTTCCTATTCAGACAATGTTTTCTAGTTGTTTCTCAGCATTCATTGTTCCACAAAACTTATTCAGTAAGTATCTACCATGTGCCAGGCCTCATGATGAGTGCAGGAGTGTAAAGATGGGGGCACATTGTCTTGGACTCACAGAGTAAGAGGGTGTTGCCCATTGTGAGGAGGTTTGTATATTATAACATGGGAGTAGGAAGGACCAGTTGCTACCGGAGGAGAAGGGAGAACTTCTCAGAGAAGACCAGCATTTGAGTTCTCCAAAGGAATGAATGTTTTTCAGGTAAAATTCTGCTGCAAAGAGTGATTACATTAGAGTAAACAGAATGCACTCATGTACAAAATGCTTGACAAAGTATTGCACACATATGTTGTTGCTACACAGGATTGGGCTGGAAAAGTAGACAGTGGCCTAGCTATGCTCAGGAATTTAAACTTAGTTCCTGGGCAGTAGAAGGGGTTGAAGAATTGTTATTTAGTCATGGCTATGGAGGTTGCACTTTCTGCAAAGTGATTTATCCACATGTCTAATTCCAAAGAACAACATGGCAATTCTTAACAACATAACTTCAAAATGAAGCAGCCACTCCAAAATGCTTTGGATGCACCTTCCCCATGTTCTTTATCTCCATGAAACATTCAGTTAGCAATAAGGATATTTCTTGGTCATTTAAAAGTAAAGCATAGGTAACACTTTTTTAATCCTCACCTGAGGATATGTTTATTGATTTGAGAGAGAGAGAGAGAGAGAGAAACATCAATGTGAAAGAGAAATATTGATCAGTTGCCTCTGTGTGTGCCCTGACCAGAGGGCAAACCCTCAACCTTTTGGTGTTTGGGATGATGCTCCAACCAGCTGAGCCATCCAACCCGGGCTAAATAACATTTTTTTTTTTCCATCAAAGCACACAAATCATTTGTCTAGAGTTTGAAAATGATACTTTCTTTCTAGATGGTGGCAAATCAGCAGATTCCCTTTTTAACGAAACTTAGGCTACCACCACATTATGGTTTTCTTCAGCATTACCTACTTCAGGCTCCCATGAACTCTCCTGGCACTACTATGAGAGCTAACGTTGTTGTCCTTTGCCCTGTACCTCTGTCTCTGGCTCCTGTTCCCTGCACTCGGGCTAGAATGTCTAACCTAAATTCAGATCGTTCCATGCAGCTGCTCAGGAACTTTAATGGCGACACAACCAAAGAACGCAAACAAATGTGCGTGTTGTTTAAGATCATTGGAAATCTGAACCAGCTCTCTTTTACCACTTGTCCCTATCATACATCCTACCTGCTATCCAAAGAAGTTACTAGAACATACCTTGTTCTTTCCTGCATCACAGCTTTGTGTCTATCTCGTCTGCAGGATCTGGTGAATCTAACTCAGCTGTCAAGGTCCAACTGTCTTTTCTAAGAAGCTTTCTTTGATGTCCATAAAACCTTGTTGGTACATTCTCACAATACATAGGAGGCTATATCTTATAATTGGGTACATTTGCATCTTCTGGGGACCTTGTCTCATTCATACTACTACTTGTGATAAAACAGGTGGTTCATGAATTAGGGCTTAAAGTTGCTGTAACAGTGCATTAAGATGTTGTCATTGAAATTTGATGTTAAAGATGAAGGGGTTAGCCAAAGAACATATGTGGATAACCCACAGATGCAGACAACAGTGTGGTGTTGTCAGGGGGAATGGGGAGTGAGGGGAGGGGTGGGTGGATGGGGGCAAAGGCAGGTGGATGGAAATATCTCTAATAGTGCAAACAATAAATAGATTAATCAAAAAGTAAATATATCATTTTTTTAATTTCCAGTGTCTGTGAGGATGGAATTATTCTTTGTCAGACTCCCATTGATTTACCCCCACGTAAGTGTCAAACTCACATTGAAGGCTTAAGATACCTACTTTGGTTAAAATAAACAAACAAACAAGCAAACAAAAACTAGTCTAAGAAGCCCTTGACTAACAACTCCCTTTATCCTGCAGAGAATTGCTCTGGAGGGGCCGAATATGTTGGCTGCAGTGACCCTAAGGCAAAGAGAAGAGTTGAACGTACATGTAGCACTCGGAACATACCTAATTTTGATGTAAGTAACATGGCATCAGGGTTTAGTTCTTTAAAACGTTTTTTGCACTTTCATGGTAGAAGTAACTGAACCGCCAATGAAAACTAGTGAGGTCGTATTAATTGAGTGTTATTTTGACTTGGCCAGTGTTGACACTAAGTGCATACTTGGTATATTTCTCTACTGCACATTAGTGTGGTTTTGGGGATATGCTTAGAACAGTGCCTTATGTTGTGTATGTTGTATTTGTTCCTGAAGGAGAACTTGTCTTGCAAACGTGGGTGCTATTGTCCAGAAGGAATGGTTCGAAATTCTAAAGGGCAATGCGTCTTTCCTGATGACTGCCCCTGCTCCTTTGGTGGACGAGAATATGACCAAGGAAGCGTCACCTTAGTAGGCTGCAATGAATGGTATGTAATAAAGGATGACTATCTTATTTGTTTGGAGTATTTGAAAGTGTATAGTCTGCTCTTATTTTTATGGGAAAGAGGAAGTCATGCTTTGGGATATTTGAAAAAATAATGGTCAAATATATTTAGAAAAAATGCTGTTTATTTAAATAGCAGCTTTTGGAACATTATGTATGATGAACATCATCAAATGTAATGAATAAAACTGCAACATGTAAATCAATATGACTTTGTTTTGTGCTTTTTAATTTTTCAAAAATTTTAAATTTTATTTTATTTTCTCCTCACCCACAGACATGTTTATTGATTTTAGAGAAAGGGGAAGGGAAGGAGAGAGAGAGGGAGAGAAGCATCAATGTGAGAGGGAAACATAGATTGGTTGACTCTTGCATGTACCCCAAAAGGGATGAAACCTGCAGCCTAGGCATGTACTCTGACCAAGAATCAAATCCATGACCGTTTTTGTTTATGGGATGACACTCCAACCCACTGAGCCACACTGACCAGGGCTGTTTTATGCTTTTTTACAAAATCAGTAGGAGTATATAAATCTTGGAATAACATAATTACCAGACTCCATTTTTGCTTCCCTTTAGTACTTGCATAAAAGGATCTTGGAACTGTACACAAAATGAATGTCAAACTACCTGCCACATCTATGGGGAAGGTCATGTTCAAACTTTTGATAGAAAAAGTTATAGCTTCGATGGCCTCTGCCAGTATTCATTTGTTGAGGTAATTAAAGTGTTTTACCTAGGTTTTCTGTATTTCTTATTTATTGTGCATAAGCTCTAGAGAATTTTATTCTCAAAATGTTTTTTTAAAGCCCCTTATATGTTTCTCAAAGGCAGTAAAATATAGCACAAAGTAATGCTGACTCTCAAGGCAGTCGACCTGGATGTGAATCCTGGCTTGACTATTTTTCAGATGTGTGACTTGGTATACATTCCTTAGCCCTCTGTGTCTCAGTTTTGTTATTTATAAAACAGGGGTGGACAAAGCCCCAACTTGAAACAAAATTAGGAAAAATACTGGCACACATCCTCAATGCTTAATAAATATTAGATATTATTTCAAGAACAGCACTATTAGTAACAGTGATGGCATTTTATGAATGCTTCTTTGTCAAGCAAACATATATTTTATTCATTTAATCATTACAATACCAAAAGGCTCATGATAGTATTTCTATGATTCAGGTGAAGAAATAGAGGTTAAAGAGAATAAACTATGTAAATTACTAAGTAGATGATGCCATATTCAAACCTGAGCTATCTGATTTCAGAATTTGTTATATACAACTAAGCTTGCTCCTCAATAACACCTAATGGGTAAAATTTGGATTGTTTTATATTTATGCATTAGTCTTTGATTGAATATTAAGTTTTCTATAAATCACTGAGTAAAAATTTACCCTTAGCTATTTATAGTGCCCAGAAATACATTTATGATGATAAACTTATATAATTTAAATAGTTACATATCTATGGTATAATTCCAAACCTATGTAGAAGTACTGAGAAATGCCTGAGTCAAAGTGAGTTAACTAGTTTGGACTCATCCAAGGTGACCATTGTCTTTTGGAAATTACATAACAAACTACTAGCATATGGTCATTTATTCAGTTGATGATGTCACTGACTAGGAAATAATTAATACAAATATTGTAATTGAGTCCCACATCCCTGATATTAACAAACGTATTGTGATTTAATTTTCAAAGGATTACTGTGGTAGTGAAGATGGCACATTCCGTATTTTAACTGAAAGTGTCCCATGCTGTGAAGATGGGCTCACATGCTCAAGAAAAATCATCGTTGCCTTCCAGGTACAGCACCACTTCTCTTTAGTTACTCCTTCTCTCGGGCAACAAGTGGCCAAATAAAACTGCTGTACTTATAAATATACCATTTACTTTACAGGATCAGAATGTGATCTTGCATGATGGTAAAGTAACAGCAATCAGAACTACAGAAAGTAGGGAATGTGAACTCAATGAAAACACATACTCTGTGCATACCGTCGGCCTGTACTTGATTCTGAAATTTGTCATCGGAGTAACCATGATTTGGGACAAAAACACAAGGATTTCTGTCATATTGGATCCACAGTGGAATGTACATACATCTTGAATAAGTAATTAATTGGGGAGCAAAAGTATATCTGTTAATGAGAATTACAGACACATGAATAGGTAGAAAGTTGGAGAATGCTGGTCTCTGTTATAGAACAAGCCCTCCACATCTATCCAGCCTTTGTAAGCAATATGAAGTATAATCAGAGATGATAGAATGTGGTGAAAAATAAATGCAGTAAATCTGAGGCATTCTAGTTGAACCATATTTAATTATTTGTGATTATTATATAATTCGGTTTTGAAGTAATTGGTGTATATATAGAATTAGCTGTATTCCTGAGAGCAAATATTCTAAGAACCTAAGAGTATACTCATATATAATTTGAAGGTAGTGAATATAATTATTTTTTTAATTCTTAAGGTACTTACCTTAGTTGATACTAGATCATTTTATGATATAGGATGTCTTGGATTAAATGGGAGCAGAATCTTATCTATGGGTTATGGTTTCCTTTAAAAATTTGAAATGGAAAACAGATGATAATATATGTAATCATTATCTATCTATCTCTATGTATGTGCCTAGTACGGCTCACTTTTAACTTTCTGATCTCATCTCCCTATATATATTTACCTATCTATATCCTTAACAACTTACTTATTAGTTTTCTTTTCTCATCTACATAGGGTAAAGTGTGTGGTCTTTGTGGAAATAGCAATGGTGACCTCAAAGATGATTTCATAACACGACACTCATCAGTAGCTACTGGAGCACTGGAGTTTGGAAACAGTTGGAAAACTACTCAAGAATGTTCAGACACAGTAGCTCAAACTTTCCCATGTGACTCAAATCCATACTGCAAAGCCTGGGCTGTGCGGAAGTGTGAGATCATCCGGGACAGCACTTTCAGAGACTGCCACAGCAAGGTAGTACAGCTCCCAGAGCGATGCCCCACACACGGTCTGTTCCCAGAGACTCACGCTCTGTCCTCTGCCTAGGTGGACCCCAGTGCTTACTACGATGCGTGTATTGAAGAAGCCTGTGCATGTGACATGGAGGGGAAGTACCTGGGATTCTGCACGGCTGTGGCTATGTATGCGGAGGCATGCAGCGCAGTGGGCGTCTGTGTCACCTGGAGGAGACCCGATCTTTGTCGTAAGTGAATTCCATAAACTGTTCTTGACAATGTAATTAGATAGAATTGTTTTGTTAGATAAACAGTCTTCCTCTCATTGTCTATGAAATGTATCTTCTTGTATTTAGAAAGGTTTAAAAGCCCAAGTAAGTTATGATGGAAAAAAAACTTATTTTTAAAAACATTGCTCCTGGCAGACAATGTTAAATTTTGTTGTAGTTGCAAAAGTTTTTTTGTTCACAGGAGAAAAAATGATATTGATGGAATATATCCCATTAAAACTCAGATGAATAATAGAATGTTTACTTAACTTGTTATAGTCATACATCCTTAAGAACTTTGTATCACTTTTGGTTGAAGTACTCATTATCTCAAAAACTTTTGTAGAGCTCTAGCCAAGATGAACTGTAAAATGAATGTAAATTGAATCTTGATATACATGGAAAGTAGTAACTTTAATAGAAATCAGTCAACTCTTCCTTTTAAAGGAAGGTATTATCAGAAGGTATGACAAATGAGCAATGTTGAAATTGAATCCTCATTTTATGCAGTTTATTATGCTTGGCATTATAATATATTGAAATCTGTAGTAGCCTCACTTTGGTACTGCTATTTACATATTTTAAAAAGACAAATTTTCCCAGAGATTTATTTTTTAATTTAAATTTAAGCATTAAAACCATAAATCTAGACTATGACCTAAACTATCTCAAAACGGGAAAATTGATGGTTACTTTTCCACCTCAAGCCAACATGAATGTGAGATTTCAAAGAAAGTTCTATTTTGATTTTATATGCTTTCCCCTTCTTTTTTTGTGAGTTATTATTGGCTTATATAGCAATTGAAATAAATCCAAAGGAAGTCAGTAAGACAGAATGATATACTTTAGTTCTGCTTATTGTTAATATTATTCAAAATCCCTTTTAAAAATTCTTTGGGAAATGAAAGGTGAAAATTGTTACATAATAAAAGGAGCACTTTGACATAATCCCATTACAGCTGTCTACTGTGATTATTACAATGCACCTGGAGAATGCAGCTGGCACTATGAACCTTGTGGAACAGTGACAGCAAAAACGTGCAAAGATCGAGTTATTGGCCAGAAATTTTCTGCACTTTTAGAAGGTAAGACAAATCGAATAATATCCATGAAATACCGCAAATGATATTGATACTTTAAAACTGGAAATTGTTATTAGTTCCTGACAATTCAGGGTTCTTTTGTCATCTAACAAATAGCTGTCCTTATAATAACATTAATATTTCCACACTGGAACATAAATTATCTGTTTAATGAGAGAGAGAGAGAGGGGAGATGTACTGCTACAATCTCATTGCCCATTTCATTCTTAAGAATGTGGTGCCATTTTGCTATTATCAACTTTAGTTCATGAAGTCATTTAGGTGACTTTACAAATATATAACGTGGTATAATCAGTTTCAATAAGTAGAGACAAACTGAGGGCAGGTCATTTTCACCTACAGGCTGTTACGCCAAGTGCCCAGACAGTGCTCCTTACCTGGATGAGAACACCATGAAATGCGTCAGTTTGTCTGAGTGCAGCTGCTTCTACAACGACGTCGTACCAGCGGGTGAAGTGATCCAAGACAACTGTGGGAGAACCTGGTGCGTTCTCTGCTGACTCTCTAAAAATAATAGGAAGTATATGTATGTCATTTTTAACTTATTTCTAAACAACAAAGCCAGGTTTAGTATTATATCAGGTTAGTTATGCTTTGTTATATACTGAGTAATGCAGAAGACAAGATGAAATGTCACTATGTAGTTTTGGGTAAAACAAGTTTGAATTCTATAAATGCACGAGCATGTTTAAAGCCATTCAGACAGTGACGTGGGAACAAAGAGGGGACGCCACACTAGAGCGACATGGCTGTCATGTGACATCATGCTCGGAAGGGAGTGGGAACGGGCTCCAGAGACAGACTGCGAAGTGCTTCTTCACGTCCCAGGAATTCCTCCCTGAAAGCATTAGAAATAACAGTGTGTGAAAAAACTACAAGCAATTTGAATCAACAGCATGCTTTTGGGGAAACAGTTATTGACTGTTTTCTTATGTGGTTCTGGTATGATTTTGGGTGTTAGACAATTTGTTGTTTTAAATTAGAGAGATGCATATCACTAGGAGTTAAAAGTTTCACCTCATTTCTTTCTTTCTTTTTTTAAATTTAACTTCCAGCTATTGCATCGCAGGAGAGTTGGTGTGCAGCAGCGGTGAGTCATTGCATTTTACTCTACATGATTTAGCAGAGATGAGGAGGTAAAGGGTCTGGAATCTTTTCAGTCCAGCAACAGCAGAGAAGTAGGTACTTGGTGCTCTAGGTTGCCCCTCAGTGAACCGAGACCGTCCCATGCCAGTGTATTTGTTGACACTCAGTCACTTCAAACCCAATGCTGCAGAGGCATTGAAGAGCCTGGCCCACGGGCCATTTTCCTGCTGCACACGTGCCCCTGCCTATTTGTATGTTCTGGGAATTAAGGGGGTGAGACATCAGCCAAAACAGTTTAATAAAGGGGTGGAATGGAAGGTGAGTGTTAGTATAGGTAGAATTAAATAATGGAAGAGTTGCTGAGCAGCACATCTCAAAAGTAAACTCAATAAGCTTCAGGAGAATATATGAACTACTTTTTGTGTTAGTAACATAAAAAAGAGACAAATCACTTATAGGCAACTTTAGATTTAATTATTTTCAAGGTTTTGCATTAATAATAGTAATTTATGATTGTTTCAGGAACTGCTTCTACAAATTCAACATTTACAGGTAATGTCATCATTATGTTTTAAATATGCATTTCTTTTATTTTCTTGTGGATAATTTTATGAAATCACTTGAGTCTGTGCTAGTAAAAGATATGCTGTAAATCTGCTAATACAAACATTTCAGATTAATATGAACAGTTACTAGAAAATATGTCAAGATATTTCATTATACTCCTGTGATAAAGTTAGGAATATGACTAGAACATAGAATAGGTATTGTATGCTTATTGGCTAAATATCATAAGCCAAACCTTGACACTTTTAGATAATAATTGGAATAAATGGAATGACAAAGAAGTAAGTTGGTCTTCCAAGAAGTACATATTTTAAAATCATGATTACACTGGGAGATCATTTGAAAACATAGAAATAAAAAGTTAATTACTTTTTTAAAGAAAACTGTTAAATTTTACTTAATCCATAAACACGCAAACTTATTTGACCACAGAATTTTTACTTTCCTACATCACATATTAGTATGCAGAAGAATTAGTGTTCTATAGAACACATCATTTAAGTGTTCTTTACACAACTTTACACAATTTTACATAAGTTTTGTAAAGACTCTTAAATAGAGCTGAATGGGTACACTAATGGTCAAGTTTTTTAGGGTGTTTTATTTGCTCCTGTGAATCAGACATCCTCCAGTTGGAGTATAGTATATGGACCATGTTCCAAACTTGTTTATGTAAGAACCATTTTTCTACCTGGCATACTGTGAAATATTAGTTGAAGTCGTAATCTTTTTAATTTTCACAATTTATTTTTCTTCTTTCTACCCAGAGAAGGTCATATACTTTCTTCATGTATGTATTTTCTGTAAGCTATAAGTGCATTTTAGTTCTGTCCATTCAAGAGAGTGCTGGGCAGAATGCGGTTTCACTGTAGTGTGGGGCCTTCTCACTTCCTGGCGCTCTGACTTGCTGAAGAGTGGCTGCAGAATATTGTTCTTGCCTCGTGTGATTCAAGGGTGGGGTTTATTTCCTGTTGACTGATTTTTTTGGAGTTAGCACAGTAAGTTAGAAACCTTAGGTTTTGGTAATATACTTAAAGTCATGTGATCATCTGTAAAATGTTACTTGAATTTTAGTAATTATTGGTCACATATTTAAAGCAAAAGTGTTACATATCAAGATTCTGAACCTTATTTCTTGGCCAATATATAGAGCTTATAAAGTTCCTGTGAGATTTTGGTTAAGTGGTATGAACTGAAAATGATTAGTTATTTTTGGTAGACATGCAACAAGTATATAGAGTTCTTTTGGTTTAAATGAAAGATTGTTTTATCACTTAACCTGTGTGCATAATTTCACAAACTTTTTATTTGATTAATGGCCACTGGTTTTTTCAACTAAATTTTCTAGCAAAAATTATTCAAGTAATTTATTTTTATAAATATTGTCTTCTTTAAACAGTTTCTACTACAACAGCTGCCTCCATATTAAGCAACCAAACAGGTAAAAATAAGTCTTATTTGTGCTTTGGCTTTTGAATTAGCAGCAAACTGAATCTGCTATTCAGACATTTTGGCCCTATTTTTAAATGTGTCATCCTCTATTTATTTATTTATTATTTATTTATTTATTTATTTATTTATTTATTTTTATTTTGCCTTTTTTAGTTTTTATATTGATTTTTGATTAATTGGTGTTCAGTTACAGTTGTCCTCATGTTTCCCCTTGCTCTCCCCTGCCCTTCCCTCCCCCATCTCCCCTGCCCTTCCCTCCCCCATCTCCCTTCCCTCCCATATTCAGTGCCCCCACACACACAACCGTATTCTTTGTCCATGGGTTCCTTATACATGTCCTTGATGCTTCCTCTTGTTCCCCCCATTGTCGCCTTGGACTTACATCTAAATTGTAATATCAGTGAAAATCTTCTCTATTTGAAGGTTATATGTCCTAAAAAGAATACTCCACATACTACTAATTTGGAGAAAGTGGTTACTGAAAAAAATTCCATGTTAAATTCTTTGAAAATAATTTATAACTTATTTTTAACTAACATCAAAGAATTTTAACTTTAATTGCATGGTTTGTAATTAAAATACTGGCCAGTAGGGTACAAAAGTATATTAAAATGTACGAATACCTGATAAATGAGTTTAACTGTTACATACAGTCATTTATTTGCATTCTAGAGATATGTAAACATGTCCTTCAATACCATTTTAACATACATATCCAAATATTTGTCTCCTCCTTTGTATAACAATCCCACTGGTAACCAGTAGCTCAGGCACAGGTAAGCCAAATATCCAACCACAAGTTAATCAAGGGGGCATTAAAAAAATTCAAAGCTCCCCTTTGCTGGAGCTTACCTTTACAGTGGCATACTTAGGGAAGTGTATTTTCCTTTGTTTTGTTCCTAAGATTGTCTTAGAGGAAGACTTCAGAAAAAATGTCATACAAAATGTTTTTCTGACCTTTTACTTCTGTTCTATGGGTTTTGAAATTTTAATTTCATATCTTAACATCCATTCACCAATATAATCAAATTTCTGTGAAACATTTATTTTGATCCATTCTATGTATAACGACAGATGTTCCCAGCTACATAATTTTCCCTCTACACAAAACTTAATTTTTTCATTTTTTTCTTTAATTTAGCATCTTTCATTCCAGGGAGTGCAACATCAAGCAGTGAAACAACAGGTAGGTGAATTAAAAAGGCCTACAAATGACAAAGATTTTTGCATGTATTAAAATGATTTTATCTCAACTTATTAGAATTAACATACCCAATTTCCTATACTCAGGACCTTATCTTCCCCTAGCTGAACACTTTTGCTTTCTCCATTCTTTCTTCTGTCCAGTATGTGTTTGTACATATATACATATATTTAAATCCATGATATTTTTATGGAAGTATAATTGACGCATAACATTATATTAGTTTCAGATACACAACAATGATTTGGTATTTGTATATATTGAGAAATGATCACCGCAGTAATTCTAGTTAACATCCTATACATCACAGACCACAGATTGCCATTTTTGTGTTTCCTGTTAACCTAGTCACCATTTATATAGTAGTTAGCTTTCAACAATTTTTTTAGGATAACAAAGATCAGAAGAACAAGAAATGTACGGGTATGGTGTAGAGAGAAATCAGGGTTGTTTGAGACTTGGAGGGGCAGCTTTTCCCCGGGTAAAGTACTTTTGATCAAATACTTTGCTGAATTAAGTACTTTTCACTGGTCGCTGGTGTGTTTGTTTCACCAAAGCCTGAAAGGATTAAGAAAGTTATTTTAAGTTCCTTTCCATAAATTTAACAGCATGGAGGTTCCTTAGAAAACTAAAAATAGATCTACTATATGACCCAGTAATTCTATTACTGAGTATTTATCTGAAGAAAACAAAAGCACTAAATCAAAAGATATATTTACCCTATGTTCACTGCAGCACTATTTATAAAAACTAGGATATGAAAGCAATCTAGGTGTCCATTGGTAGACGAAAGGATGAAGAAGACGTGGTCTACATTTACAATGGAATCTTACACAGCAGTGCAAAAGAATGAAATCTTGCCATTTGTGGCAACATGAATGGACCTAGAGGGTATTATGCTAAGTCAAATAACTCAGACTGAGCAAGACAAATATATGGTTTTGCTTATATGTGGAAACTAAAAGTAACAAAACAAATGAACAAAATGAAAACAAACAGAAACAGAGACCAAAGGGATGGCTACAAGAGGGAAGGAAATGAAGAAATGGGAGAAAAAGGTGAAGGGCAATATAGTCAATAACAATTTGTGATAAGTTTGTGTGGTGAAAAATGATTACTAGAATTAGTAAGGTGATCTCACATTGTAAAGTCTAAAAATGTTGAATCACTGTACCGTACACCTGAAACTAATATAACTAATACACTATTGAGTACTGACTATACTTAAAAATTTTCAAAGATGCTGATGAAACCTGTTTTCCAGAATAAACAAACAAACAAACAAACAAATAAATAAAAGCTAGCCGACCTTTCTCAGTTGGATCAAAGGCACTACTGTCAGACAGGAGAAATAACTAAGTCCTCAAAAGAGGATTGATGATTTATTTGACTTTACACTGGAGCATCATGGGTAGAAGTTGAGGTAGAATTTTATTGTGGCACATGTCATTGAGGTAAATAGCGTAGGAATAAAGTGCACGCTTTGCAAATTTAGAAAAACATTACAGAAAACTTTAAAAGCATAAGGAAATCAATATACAAAGCTTAAGCTTTTTTTCATGTTTTATATATTCATTTTCTTTCCTATGCAGTAAATGTTTCAATGGCTTAATATACTATGAGAGATGCCTAGCCAACAATTCCAGTTGAATATTATTTTTTAGAAAAAAATATGCAGTTATGTTTTTTCTTGTTTACATCTACTGCTCTTGACACAAAGCTAACATTTACTGAGCATAGTTCTAGGTTTGTGACACATATTATCACATTTCATACAGAAAACTCTATGAAGCAGGTCCAATTATTTTCCCCAATTAACAAAGGAGGAAATGAAAACATGAAGAGGTTAAATTATGTGTCCAAGTCACTTGTTAATAAGTAGCAGAGAGAGAATTAAAAGGCAGGACATCATCTCTAGATTCCACTCTTATGCTTCTGTCTTTTGATGTTTAAGAAAGAGAATAAAGCTGGATTTAATTTAATTGCATTATTGAAGTAGCATATCATTACAGATTCTAATTTCAAAGTGGAAATTGTGTTATAATTTATAATGTGTTCTGTAAGTTTGTATTAAAACTAATTAAGAGTCATTGATTATATGGCATACTGATTCATAAAATTAAAAAGCAGGTTTCTGTCTCATAACAATTTGATATCTTAAAATGCATTTTTCTTTTCTCAAAAATTTAAATTCCAGAATGATATAACTATAGGTTATGTAGAAATGTTTAAATTTTCTTTTTTTGTGTGTGATATGCCTATTCTAAAATAGTACCAATCATACAAAGAAAATAATTACATCAGGCTATTATGGACAGCCAGCTGATTGTAGAGAGAAGTTAAAGCAAAAAAATTAAGAATCTGAATCCCTTTATTTCTACTTACTAGCTATACGACCCTAGCTAAAGTCCCTCAACATTAGTTTTCTCATCTGAAGTGGGAAAAATGAAATATCTACATTATAGGACTTTAGAGAAGAGTAACTGGCATTGTGCAGCTTAGTGTAATACATAGTAATACTCAGTAATTTTATTACTAGTAACATTTCATAAAGAATAATTTATTACATATGTGAATTTAAATTTTAGCAGAGACACAATATTTTTCAGTAAATAATTAGAAGCATGCCGCTTCCTGAATTAATAAAAAGTTTGTGGATTTTAATTTTTCCCCAGCAATAAGATATTTTACAAAACTGTAAGCTCTGCAGTGCTGAATTTATTGTTTATTAGAGAATATATTATGGATATTCCTTAATCTTATCTTTCAGACATTTATATTAAAAAAGGAATCCATTGAAGGAAAATGAAAAAATAATTTTTTAATAAAATTAAAATGGTTCAGAAGTAATGAGAAAAACTTATTAATAGCTGGAAAGTTAATTTCAAGATTTTATTTTAATTACCATATTTTGTCATCTACACTTTTTTGCCCAAATGTTTGAAGAAAAAAATAGGAATGCACATTATACTTGAGTAGTACCTAAAATACTTTGTATCTGATCTTGTGTTTTGTAATTATTAATTATATAAAAGTTCTTGTACCATAAAATGTTAAAAAATAAATGCCAAAATTTCTTTATAATACAACAAAAACACGTATCTAAATATAAATAATTAAATAATTGAATTAAAAAATTAAAATGAATGGTTCTTTTCCTGAATGTTTAGGCTAAAAATGTGGGTGCACAGTATACCTGGGAGCACATTATACATGTCAAAATATGGCAATAAGTTTATCATGAGGTGGAAAATAAATAAAATTAAAATAATAAAATAAATTATCTTTATTAAGTTCATCATGAGCTAAAAATAAGTGGACACAGTCACTTTGAAAATTTTTAGGGTGGATGACTATTTCATAATGCACAGAGCTGTCAATATTTTGGCAAAGGCTGTTCTTCCCTTTACTGTTTATGTCTGATGACAAGGAAGATGATACAAAGTAATTCACAGCATCAATGACATTATCATGTGTGCCCATTTGCTAGTAATGGCAAAATCGACTGAAATTGTAAGTTATGGATGTCGAAACTGAGAAGAGTAAGGCTTTATCAGTTTTAGTCATTGAACTATGAAGAAAAGTGGATTCTTATATATTCCTAAAGGCTTATCCCTACTGTGTTGTTGTGTCAACAATTTCAGACTTATGTCTTTTGAAAAAGGAAGCAATGTTAGAGTAGCCTGACTGGTGTGTACTTTAATCTGTGACTAGTTTAGCTAACCTAATAAAAGATGAGACCTTGAAATCCACTTCGGAGCAGGTTGCCATGTTAACTACACCAATTACATGGAAAAGTCTATAAATGTTTTATCATTAATATGCTAAAAATATTTCTGATTTGTTCTCTACCATTCATGGTGTACTACTGTGTTCCCCATAACTCCATGTTAATAGGAGCATATTTAGATGTGGAAATTCTGGAGATTTTATTTTAGTCCATGTGATGATACTGTTTTTAATTAAATTTAGTGTTTTCAATTTGCAAGAGCTCAAATTGGGACCATTGGAAATCCTTGGAGGTTAAATCTGTCCTGGGAAATGGAATCTGCACTAAAAGTTGAAGTCTTGGAAGCCTTTGTCGACCATAGAGTTGTAGTCTTTCTATCCTATTCTTGCATCCAGATTATCAAGACATTTTAATTCAAATGTTCAATTTTCCATTTATTAGTGAGAAAAGATATCAAGATCTGAATTGGTGTCTGCTTGATACTGATCTAAAAATTCTTTGTAATTAAAGCTTGGCACTAATTTTGACAATTCACACATAAAGGTTCTCTCAAACTAAATAACATTTTGTAAAGTAACCAGAGGAGACATGATATTTTATTATGTATTTAATATATTCTATAATTCTAGTCTAATTTTTAATATTACTATTCGTATTGTAAGTGGGCAATAAAAAACAAAAACTGCAAGAAGTGGTGCATCATACACAGAGGTACCACTACATAAAAAGCTTTATGCATCACAGTCCTAGGTACTAAGTGACTTAGATTTTAGCCCAGGTTTTCTCACTGAGTAGCAGTGATCTTGATTAAATAAGTTCCCTTTTCTGACTCTAATTCTGTATATGTAGAATAATTATAATACTTTTATTTCATTCATTCACGTGTTCATTCATGCATTCGATTGACAAATAGTTATCAAGCATCTATTATGTGCTGGGCACTCTGATATTATTAGAGATAAAAAGGTGAGTTAAAATAAACCTGTTTCCTGCTTTTATAAAACCTATAGTCTAGTCAGGAAGATGAGTATAAATCAAGTAATTCCAAAAACAAATAACTTGCATCAAGAGCTATGAAGTACATAAAGTATGAGTGAGGAAGAGCAGGAATTTAATTAAGTCAATCTTGAGTCAAGATTTAATTAAGCCAGAAAGGCTGAAGTAAAAATGACTGAGTTCAGAAGTGACCAGTGAATATTTATGTAGTCACAAAGGAGAGAAACTGTTCCAATACAGGGAAGTACAAATAGCAGGAATGAAAGACAGAAAGAGGGCCAGTGTGGGTGGCTTCATAAAGAGGGTCAAATAGATATATTGTGAGGATTTTTTTCCTTCTTTTTTAAGTTAAAAACTACTACAACATAGTAAAGGGGCATTACTACATAAACAATAGATTTCCAGAGATAGTCAATAGAAATTAAGACTGAAATACAGAAAATAGCTGACACTTAATTATTTACGAAAGCCAGAATTTAATAAAATCTTATTTTCAAGTCCACAGACCTGTCTCAACAAACATTGTATACGTTCCTATAACATTCCTGCCAATAGGGCCCGCATTGGGAACACAAAGATCAAATCATGGCCTCTTCCTTCAGGAGTTTATTGGTATCTTCAACTTTATCCCTGCAAGCCTGCTTTTTCAAATCATAAAAAAAATCCTAAAAAGTGTCTCTCCCTTCTCTCACCCCAAACTCTTATAGACTGCTTTATAGAAATGCTGCTTTACAGGAAAATATTGGAGGCTCAGATAACCAGAAGTAGAGTGAAGTCAGAGAAACAAACTGCCAAATCAGCCCCTGCTTAACAAAGCATTACTTGACTCTGTCATGGTTAATATACAGGGGTGGGCAAAGGGGGTTAATAATAATGATGAATAATACAATAATAAATAAATGAATAAAACAAGAGTAAGCTCTGCATTTCAAATACTTGCAACTATAAGCCTACTTTTGCCCACTCCTTTGGATCTATTCCATTCCCTCTGTATTTAGTAGAATTCAGCACATAGGTATGTGTATATTTCACACACACATACATTGGAAAGCATGTTATAATGCCACTATTTAAAAATAAGTTAAAAAGTTATTATCCTTCTCAACACAAAATATATTGCAAAGTGCCAGCTATTAAAAACTAACAAAGAAACAGTCTTTCTGTATTTTCCCTTGAGGTCAGAAAACTCATATCATTTCTCATTTTCTTATCAGAAACAACTCTAAGTCTACCCACTGAACCTTTGGCGACAGGTTAGTATATTAATTCCTGGTTTTTTATGTTAAAAATAGATAACAGTATAAATTATTAGTAAGTCTGGGTTTCTAAGAAAATATTATATGGAAAATTGTCTTTTAAAAATATTTAAAACAAGAAGTTTACTATTTTATTTCCACTAGTTTTTAAATTTTTAAATGAATTTAACTAGTCTTTGGCCAATTTATATTTGTTGGCTATAATCTGATTTCCAGTTTTATTTTTTTCATATTATTAAATAGTAGTACAGTATCTATAGCAGTACTAAATGACATCAAGTTTAAAACTTTTAAAAAAGAACATAGGATGAGAGAAAATATATATCTAATGATATGTTCTTTTAGGTGTTTTAAGTATAAAAGTAGCAATTAGCTCCTCTATGATAGTATTTCACCCTTGTTACAACCAGTCCTGGGTGACAGTATGATTAAGTTCCATTTTTTTTAGAGTAACCATGCCAAAACAAAAGTCTGGAGACTTAGTGTGACCCCATTATTGATACAAAGAACATGACTTTGTTTAAAAAAAATAGCAAGGACTAAATGAAAACTTAGAGGAAAGTGTAATCCAACTAGCCAAAAAAGAGTTCACACTCCCCTGTGTGCAGCAAGTCATTGAGAACCGACACTGGGTTTTGCAGTGAAGATAAACTGTTTTACCGAAATGACACCACCCAGGAGAAGGGGAACCTAGAGCTCAAAATCCCAAGTTGCCTGTGGCTTACAGAAGAGAAGTTTTATTGAACAAAAATCATGAGTAATCATGAGTAAGGGGCTTTGGGTCATGTGACTTGCTGGTGGGTCCTAGATTTGGTTAGCAGTTAATTATCATCTTCCAGTTGTCCTAGAGTCAGGTTTCAGCAAGACTGTGGTGGGGTGGTCGTTCAACTTTGTGGGCTGAAATATATCTCAACAGTGCACGTCAATAGGTTACCATGGTGTGCAAGGGGGAAAGCTGTAAATCATGTGACCTTTACTCATTGTATGCTGTCATTATATCTGCTGATTTGATTATGTGTTTTAGCAAGAGCCCAACAAGTCCTGGGCTAAGCACTTTCTATAATTGTTGTCCAAATGCTACATGACTTCCTTCTTGTGGCTGTTAAAAGAGCTTACAATCCTATTATGTATTAACAGTACTTTTTTGAGGGTATGAATGCTCTGTCTTCAAACACAAAATTAGAAAACTATCATAGGGAATTCTGGGCCAAAAGTCACTGGATTCTCGATCCTATTTTATATAGTGGGAACGGAGTGACCAGTTATGTTAGCTGTGCTACAATGCTTAAGATGAGATGAGTTCATTTTCTATTTTTCTCAGGTGTTATGAGTACTCAGTTTCCTATCACCGTCACAGCTGGAAGTGCAGGAACAACAGAAGTAGTGGGTGTCCTCTTCACTAGTCCTTGGCATGTATCAGGTACGTGAAGTTCAGAACAGAGTACACAGCCATGTCTAAGCATCTAGTTTCAGGCAATGATGTGCAGTACAATGTTTTATGAAATAAAGAGAGCTGACTTAGGTATAATAACAGATATGGGTCTTCTTTACATGTAATTAAAGACTAGAGTCTTTGGTTTTCTCACAGCTTGATTCCATAAAGTTTATCATGTTGTTAGAATTATATGGACCAATTACCTGGGGTGTCGATAGCGCCAGTGCACTTGGTATTAGCATGTGTTTGTTTTTCCTTTGCCTTCCTCAGGAACCACTGGAGCATCAGCAGGTGCAACCTCAGGAGCCAAAACCAACACTACAGGCGACACAGACTTCAGAGATGGTGAGAGAAAGAAATGAGTCAAATGCTATTTCTCCTGTAGTATCTTCTCACAGGTCATCCTCTGTTCTACTCAGAAACATTGCACCCTGGGTACAGCATCAGATACCAGGATCAGGGGGCAATGTCTGCATCAAATCACCTGGACATTCTAGGAAAATATTCAATAATTAGTCTTCATATATTAGTAAAATTTTAGTGACATATTTCTATAGTACACTGAAATGTCAGAATTATGCTCAAATTTATAACATAATTTAATCCACATTAAAACTATATAGTAAAATCAATGTATGCTATTAAAAGGAGAAAAATAAAAGATTTCAAGGCTGACAGAAGCAGGATTAGAACACAGAACCCCGAGTCTTCTCTGTAATTGTTCTACTGTTCCTTGATCTATGCATAAATCGTAGATCCTAACCGCCCTTCTCGCTCCCCTGAAAAAAAAAAGCCAAATGAAGATAACGCTTACCCTTGTGCATTACTGGCTAAATTTCACCTATTGCTAGTTTCATGAATAAAACATTATTATTTCTTAAACATACATAATTTTGATTAAAACAAACCTGACTGAGTTCCCGCTTACCCCTTATGAAGTAGTTAATGTAAAGTACCTCTTGCATTTTCTCATCTGCATCACATTGGTTCTGCTTGTGCTCACCTGTTAAATATTTTCCTCTGGTCTTGGCAGTGGTCCACAGACTCCCCTTCCCTTCACACAGTGGTGATCAAAATGTGCTTCTTAATCCAACAGCAACTACTTGTTCTGCAAACATTTTAGAAATGCGACTTGTTAGGTGCACTTCTCTAAAATCAGAAGCACTTAAGAGTGAAACCCAGCACAGTGTATTACTTAACAAGCCCCTTTAGCAACTGGTGCTTATCAAAGTTGAGAACATTTCCATTCTCCACTTCCCTCCCAGTTTACTCCATAGTCAGTACCCCAGACCAGAAAGGAATGGACTTGGGAACACTCAGCTGTCACCATGTCAATCCACTACTTAAAATCCTACAGTTGTTTTGACTGTTGTCAGGATAAATATCTTGACATACCACTAAAAGCCATGTCTTTAGAGTATGCATGGGACTTCTCTTTATGACTTAATCAATAAAATCAGGATCTGATTTTGTTAACTAATATATCATTCTGATTTGGTTTATATACATTTATTTTTCTTAGCAAATTTATTGGCCAAAAATTTATGTCATATACTATAAGGAATAAAATAGAGTTTATAAAAATGTGTCATCTGAGAGAATCAACAGCACCACACATTAAGAAACTGGTTTCAATTACAGCAGTGACCTGACTGAAATGTCAGGGTAATGATGGTTTAGTTTACATTTCCTGAAGTTTGAATCAAAATTATTTGGGTAACAATGACAAGTTGGTCTGTTGTTGTTGTTGCTGCTGTTGCTGCTGCTGCTGCTGCTGCTGCTGCTGCTGATGATGATGATGTTATCAGGGAGTAAGTAGTTTTAAACAGGGCCGCACAGGTTTTCTTCAGAAGCGAGTGTCATCCAGAACTGTTTGTACTGGTCCATGATGAGATTGTGATTGAAACAGAGAAGAGGCACTTGGAAACAGCCAAGTTACTTAGGGATGTATACCTTTTAAATAAAAGCATATGTTTTGGATGATTTGATTTTAAATAATTTTATTGCTCTACTTTATGGATATTCCCAAAACATCATTAAGAGCATATGGAAATGTTCACAGTATGACACTTCTACCACAGATCATTGAGAGCAAAAGTTAGAGTTAAACTCTGGGACTAGACCACGTGGGTTTGCCAACCAACCCAGTCACCTGAAGATGTCACTCCGCCACGACTGCTAAAGGGAAGAATGACATTACTTGCCTCAGAGGACTGATGTAAAACTAAGTGAGTAGATCCATGTCTAGGGCATTTTTTAAATGCTATATATATATATTTTTTTCAGCTGGATCAGGGGCCCCTACTGCACCAGTAATAGAACCCGAAGAAGTTACTACACCCAGAGAAGCAAGTACAGGAGCAACAAGCCCAGGAAAATCAGGCAAGTCAGGATGTACACCTTCATGCCCATTAAATGGTATTGAATATTTATAGGTTGAGCTAAGGATTAGATTTGTGTAAAATTAGACCATCTAGGTGCAGAAGTCCTAGGTACCATTTTAAGATTTCTTTTATATTAGAAACCTCAATTCTTCTCTGGCTGGTGTGGCTCAGTGGATTGAATGCTGGCATGCAAACGAAAGGGTTGCTTGTTCTATTTCTAGTCTAGAGCACATGCCAGAGTTGCAGGCCAGATCCCTAGTAGGGGATACACGAGAGGCAATCACACATTGATGTTTCTCTCTCTCTCTTCCCATCCTTTTCCTACTAAAAATAAATAAATAAATTAATTAACTAAAAAAGAGATCTTGATTCAGTCCCATAAGTAGAGTGACAGGTGGAATCCTGCAGCTCTAGAAGTAATGCCCCTTACTCACTGTTAAGTTAGGCACCTAGGGAGAAGCAGAGACCTTCACCACAGCAGCTGGGATCAAAGGCACCACTGGAGGCTCACCTGCCCCAGGCATAGCCTCGGGAGGCAGGCAGGTGGGGTAATGAGGGGTCTGTAGCATGTTCATACTGATCTTAGGGAAGTCACACCATCAGGGCAGCTTCACTATTACTTATTGGTTAAGGCACATACTCATGGCTTCACCACTACATAGTCCGGCTATAATGACCTCCTATGAAACACACATTCACCATCTAGTCTGTTTCTCTAATACATGTAGCCCGTTTCATCCTCATAGCTTTTGCAGTGGATGTTCCTACCAATTATAATAATTCCCCAGAGTTTCACATAGCTGTTAGCTTCTTTTTAAAAATCTCAAACTAAACAGTATTATTTCAGAGATACTGCTAGCCAGGCTCCTAAAATAAAACTTCAGGTGTTGATAATTACCTCTCCTTAAGTTAGTGCTTTAAGTCTTTATTGTTTGAAAATTTGGTTGGTTGGTTGGTTGGTTGGTTGGTAATTAATGTTACTTATATGTATCCATGTCTCTCACATCTACTAGGATTCTATGGGGATCAGAGAACTATCTACCTAACAGCCATATCTGACAAGAACTACTCAAAGCATTTTAAATTTTTATTCAATAAAATGGGAAATAATACTATAATTGTCATACTGTTGTTCTAATGGAAAAATGAGGTAATATATATAACTGAAAATTTACATGACATGTGAGATATTAAAAACTGTTGATCGAGTAACAGTTAAAAGACAGTTACACCACACACACAAAAAAAGGTATAAAACAGGTGAGTTTCCCACAGGATCCAGATGCACAATAGTTATAGTCTAAAAGAAAGGAACATGCGATCTTAGGTTAACCAAGGTCAAAAACATTTAAAAGAACATATTTTTACTACATGTTTTCAAAGGCACTACAGGAATATCAGCTGAAGAATCAGGTGCCACAACAGTACAATCCTCTGGGGTGACTGCAACATTGGGACCATCATCTGGAGGATCAGGGACGACAGGACCATCTAGTGGAGAATCGGGCACAACAGGAACGTCTTCGGCAGGTTCACAACCCACTGCATCAGCATCCGGGAAATCAGGGACAACCTCAGCCTCAGGGCCAGCTGCAGGAACAAGTGCTGCAGGAGCTGAAGTGACAGGAACTAGTGGTGGAGCACCAGGAGGATCAGGGACAACTGGTTCAGCTGCTGGCTCTCCAGGGACAGCTGGGTCGACTCGTGGAGCACCTGGAACAAGTGGACCATCGCCTGGAGGATCAGGGACCACAGGACCATCTAGTGGAGAATCGGGCACAACAGGAACGTCTTCGGCAGGTTCACAACCCACTGCATCAGCATCCGGGAAATCAGGGACAACCTCAGCCTCAGGGCCAGCTGCAGGAACAAGTGCTGCAGGAGCTGAAGTGACAGGAACTAGTGGTGGAGCACCAGGAGGATCAGGGACAACTGGTTCAGCTGCTGGCTCTCCAGGGACAGCTGGGTCAACTCGTGGAGCACCTGGAACAAGTGGACCATCGCCTGGAGGATCAGGGACCACAGGACCATCTAGTGGAGAATCGGGCACAACAGGAACGTCTTCGGCAGGTTCACAACCCACTGCATCAGCATCCGGGAAATCAGGGACAACCTCAGCCTCAGGGCCAGCTGCAGGAACAAGTGCTGCAGGAGCTGAAGTGACAGGAACTAGTGGTGGAGCACCAGGAGGATCAGGGACAACTGGTTCAGCTGCTGGCTCTCCAGGGACAGCTGGGTCGACTCGAGGAGCACCTGGAACAAGTGGACCATCGCCTGGAGGATCAGGGACCACAGGACCATCTAGTGGAGAATCGGGCACAACAGGAACGTCTTCGGCAGGTTCACAACCCACTGCATCAGCATCCGGGGAATCAGGGACAACCTCAGCCTCAGGGCCAGCTGCAGGAACAAGTGCTGCAGGAGCCGAAGTGACAGGAACTAGTGGTGGAGCACCAGGAGGATCAGGGACAACTGGTTCAGCTGCTGGCTCTCCAGGGACAGCTGGGTCGACTCGAGGAGCACCTGGAACAAGTGGACCATCGCCTGGAGGATCAGGGACCACAGGACCATCTAGTGGAGAATCGGGCACAACAGGAACGTCTTCGGCAGGTTCACAACCCACTGCATCAGCATCCGGGAAATCAGGGACAACCTCAGCCTCAGGGCCAGCTGCAGGAACCAGTGCTGCAGGAGCTGAAGTGACAGGAACCAGTGGTGGAGCACCAGGAGGGTCAGGGACAACTGGTTCAGCTGCTGGCTCTCCAGGGACAGCTGGGTCGACTCGAGGAGCACCTGGAACAAGTGGACCATCGCCTGGAGGATCAGGGACCACAGGACCATCTAGTGGAGAATCGGGCACAACAGGAACGTCTTCAGCAGGTTCACAACCCACTGCATCAGCATCCGGGAAATCAGGGACAACCTCAGCCTCAGGGCCAGCTGCAGGAACAAGTGCTGCAGGAGCTGAAGTGACAGGAACTACTGGTGGAGCACCAGGAGGATCAGGGACAACTGGTTCAGCTGCTGGCTCTCCAGGGACAGCTGGGTCGACTCGAGGAGCACCTGGAACAAGTGGACCATCGCCTGGAGGATCAGGGACCACAGGACCATCTAGTGGAGAATCGGGCACAACAGGAACGTCTTCGGCAGGTTCACAACCCACTGCATCAGCATCCGTGGAATCAGGGACAACCTCAGCCTCAGGGCCAGAGCTGCAGGAACAAGTGCAGGACGTGCAGGAGCTGAAGTGACAGGAACTAGTGGAGGAGCACCAGGAGGATCAGGGACAACTGGTTCAGCTGCTGGCTCTCCAGGGACAGCTGGGTCGACTCGAGGAGCACCTGCAACAAGTGGACCATCGCCTGGAGGATCAGGGACCACAGGACCATCTAGTGGAGAATCGGGCACAACAGGAACGTCTTCGGCAGGTTCACAACCCACTGCATCAGCATCCGGGAAATCAGGGACAACCTCAGCCTCAGGGCCAGCTGCAGGAACAAGTGCTGCAGGAGCTGAAGTGACGGGAACTAGTGGTGGAGCACCAGGAGGATCAGGGACAACTGGTTCAGCTGCTGGCTCTCCAGGGACAGCTGGGTCGACTCGAGGAGCACCTGCAACAAGTGGACCATCGCCTGGAGGATCAGGGACCACAGGACCATCTAGTGGAGAATCGGGCACAACAGGAACGTCTTCGGCAGGTTCACAACCCACTGCATCAGCATCCGGGAAATCAGGGACAACCTCAGCCTCAGGGCCAGCTGCAGGAACAAGTGCTGCAGGAGCTGAAGTGACAGGAACTACTGGTGGAGCACCAGGAGGATCAGGGACAACTGGTTCAGCTGCTGGCTCTCCAGGGACAGCTGGGTCGACTCGAGGAGCACCTGGAACAAGTGGACCATCGCCTGGAGGATCAGGGACCACAGGACCATCTAGTGGAGAATCGGGCACAACAGGAACGTCTTCGGCAGGTTCACAACCCACTGCATCAGCATCCGGGAAATCAGGGACAACCTCAGCCTCAGGGCCAGCTGCAGGAACAAGTGCTGTAGGAACAAGTGCTGCAGGAGCTGAAGTGACAGGAACTACTGGTGGAGCACCAGGAGGATCAGGGACAACTGGTTCAGCTGCTGGCTCTCCAGGGACAGCAGGGTCGACTCCAGGAGCACCTGGAACAAGTGTACCATTGCCTGGAGGATCAGGGACCACAGGACCATCAAGTGGAAAATCGGGCACAACAGGAACGTCTTCGGCAGGTTCACAACCCACTGCATCAGCATCCGGGAAATCAGGGACAACCTCAGCCTCAGGGCCAGCTGCAGGAACAAGTGCTGCAGGAGCTGAAGTGACAGGAACTAGTGGTGGAGCACCAGGAGGATCAGGGACAACTGGTTCAGCTGCTGGCTCTCCAGGGACAGCTGGGTCGACTCGAGGAGCACCTGGAACAAGTGGACCATCGCCTGGAGGATCAGGGACCACAGGACCATCTAGTGGAGAATCGGGCACAACAGGAACGTCTTCGGCAGGTTCACAACCCACTGCATCAGCATCCGGGAAATCAGGGACAACCTCAGCCTCAGGGCCAGCTGCAGGAACAAGTGCTGCAGCAGCTGAAGTGACGGGAACTAGTGGTGGAGCACCAGGAGGGTCAGGGACAACTGGTTCAGCTGCTGGCTCTCCAGGGACAGCTGGGTCGACTCGAGGAGCACCTGCAACAAGTGGACCATCGCCTGGAGGATCAGGGACCACAGGACCATCTAGTGGAGAATCGGGCACAACAGGAACGTCTTCGGCAGGTTCACAACCCACTGCATCAGCATCCGGGAAATCAGGGACAACCTCAGCCTCAGGGCCAGCTGCAGGAACAAGTGCTGCAGGAGCTGAAGTGACAGGAACTAGTGGTGGAGCACCAGGAGGATCAGGGACAACTGGTTCAGCTGCTGGCTCTCCAGGGACAGCTGGGTCGACTCGAGGAGCACCTGGAACAAGTGGACCATCGCCTGGAGGATCAGGGACCACAGGACCATCTAGTGGAGAATCGGGCACAACAGGAACGTCTTCGGCAGGTTCACAACCCACTGCATCAGCATCCGGGAAATCAGGGACAACCTCAGCCTCAGGGCCAGCTGCAGGAACAAGTGCTGCAGGAGCTGAAGTGACGGGAACTAGTGGTGGAGCACCAGGAGGATCAGGGACAACTGGTTCAGCTGCTGGCTCTCCAGGGACAGCTGGGTCGACTCGAGGAGCACCTGGAACAAGTGGACCATCGCCTGGAGGATCAGGGACCACAGGACCATCTAGTGGAGAATCGGGCACAACAGGAACGTCTTCGGCAGGTTCACAACCCACTGCATCAGCATCCGGGAAATCAGGGACAACCTCAGCCTCAGGGCCAGCTGCAGGAACAAGTGCTGCAGGAGCTGAAGTGACAGGAACTACTGGAGGAGCACCAGGAGGATCAGGGACAACTGGTTCAGCTGCTGGCTCTCCAGGGACAGCTGGGTCGACTCGAGGAGCACCTGGAACAAGTGGACCATCGCCTGGAGGATCAGGGACCACAGGACCATCTAGTGGAGAATCGGGCACAACAGGAACGTCTTCGGCAGGTTCACAACCCACTGCATCAGCATCCAGGGAATCAGAGACAACCTCAGCCTCAGGGCCAGCTGCAGGAACAAGTGCTGCAGGAGCTGAAGTGACAGGAACTAGTGGTGGAGCACCAGGAGGATCAGGGACAACTGGTTCAGCTGCTGGCTCTCCAGGGACAGCTGGGTCGACTCGAGGAGCACCTGGAACAAGTGGACCATCGCCTGGAGGATCAGGGACCACAGGACCATCTAGTGGAGAATCGGGCACAACAGGAACGTCTTCGGCAGGTTCACAACCCACTGCATCAGCATCCGGGAAATCAGGGACAACCTCAGCCTCAGGGCCAGCTGCAGGAACAAGTGCTGCAGGAGCTGAAGTGACAGGAACTAGTGGTGGAGCACCAGGAGGATCAGGGACAACTGGTTCAGCTGCTGGCTCTCCAGGGACAGCTGGGTCGACTCGAGGAGCACCTGGAACAAGTGGACCATCGCCTGGAGGATCAGGGACCACAGGACCATCTAGTGGAGAATCGGGCACAACAGGAACGTCTTCGGCAGGTTCACAACCCACTGCATCAGCATCCGGGAAATCAGGGACAACCTCAGCCTCAGGGCCAGCTGCAGGAACAAGTGCTGCAGGAGCTGAAGTGACAGGAACTAGTGGTGGAGCACCAGGAGGATCAGGGACAACTGGTTCAGCTGCTGGCTCTCCAGGGACAGCTGGGTCGACTCGAGGAGCACCTGGAACAAGTGGACCATCGCCTGGAGGATCAGGGACCACAGGACCATCTAGTGGAGAATCGGGCACAACAGGAACGTCTTCGGCAGGTTCACAACCCACTGCATCAGCATCCGGGAAATCAGGGACAACCTCAGCCTCAGGGCCAGCTGCAGGAACAAGTACTGCAGGAGCCGAAGTGACAGGAACTACTGGTGGAGCACCAGGAGGATCAGGGACAACTGGTTCAGCTGCTGGCTCTCCAGGGACAGCTGGGTCGACTCGAGGAGCACCTGCAACAAGTGGACCATCGCCTGGAGGATCAGGGACCACAGGACCATCTAGTGGAGAATCGGGCACAACAGGAACGTCTTCGGCAGGTTCACAACCCACTGCATCAGCATCCGGGAAATCAGGGACAACCTCAGCCTCAGGGCCAGCTGCAGGAACAAGTGCTGCAGGAGCTGAAGTGACAGGAACTAGTGGTGGAGCACCAGGAGGATCAGGGACAACTGGTTCAGCTGCTGGCTCTCCAGGGACAGCTGGGTCGACTCGAGGAGCACCTGGAACAAGTGGACCATCGCCTGGAGGATCAGGGACCACAGGACCATCTAGTGGAGAATCGGGCACAACAGGAACGTCTTCGGCAGGTTCACAACCCACTGCATCAGCATCCGGGAAATCAGGGACAACCTCAGCCTCAGGGCCAGCTGCAGGAACAAGTGCTGCAGGAGCTGAAGTGACAGGAACTAGTGGTGGAGCACCAGGAGGATCAGGGACAACTGGTTCAGCTGCTGGCTCTCCAGGGACAGCTGGGTCGACTCGAGGAGCACCTGGAACAAGTGGACCATCGCCTGGAGGATCAGGGACCACAGGACCATCTAGTGGAGAATCGGGCACAACAGGAACGTCTTCGGCAGGTTCACAACCCACTGCATCAGCATCCGGGAAATCAGGGACAACCTCAGCCTCAGGGCCAGCTGCAGGAACAAGTGCTGCAGGAGCTGAAGTGACAGGAACTAGTGGTGGAGCACCAGGAGGGTCAGGGACAACTGGTTCAGCTGCTGGCTCTCCAGGGACAGCTGGGTCGACTCGAGGAGCACCTGGAACAAGTGGACCATCGCCTGGAGGATCAGGGACCACAGGACCATCTAGTGGAGAATCGGGCACAACAGGAACGTCTTCGGCAGGTTCACAACCCACTGCATCAGCATCCGGGAAATCAGGGACAACCTCAGCCTCAGGGCCAAGGAAAGGCTGCAGGAACAAGTGCTGCAGGAGCTGAAGTGACAGGAACTAGTGGTGGAGCACCAGGAGGATCAGGGACAACTGGTTCAGCTGCTGGCTCTCCAGGGACAGCAGGGTCGACTCGAGGAGCACCTGGAACAAGTGGACCATCGCCTGGAGGATCAGGGACCACAGGACCATCTAGTGGAGAATCGGGCACAACAGGAACGTCTTCGGCAGGTTCACAACCCACTGCATCAGCATCCGGGAAATCAGGGACAACCTCAGCCTCAGGGCCAGCTGCAGGAACAAGTGCTGCAGGAGCTGAAGTGACAGGAACTAGTGGAGGAGCACCAGGAGGATCAGGGACAACTGGTTCAGCTGCTGGCTCTCCAGGGACAGCTGGGTCGACTCGAGGAGCACCTGGAACAAGTGGACCATCGCCTGGAGGATCAGGGACCACAGGACCATCTAGTAGAGAATCGGGCACAACAGGAACGTCTTCGGCAGGTTCACAACCCACTGCATCAGCATCCGGGAAATCAGGGACAACCTCAGCCTCAGGGCCAGCTGCAGGAACAAGTACTGCAGGAGCTGAAGTGACAGGAACTAGTGGTGGAGCACCAGGAGGATCAGGGACAACTGGTTCAGCTGCTGGCTCTCCAGGGACAGCAGGGTCGACTCGAGGAGCACCTGCAACAAGTGGACCATCGCCTGGAGGATCAGGGACCACAGGACCATCTAGTGGAGAATCGGGCACAACAGGAACGTCTTCGGCAGGTTCACAACCCACTGCATCAGCATCCGGGGAATCAGGGACAACCTCAGCCTCAGGGCCAGCTGCAGGAACAAGTGCTGCAGGAGCTGAAGTGACAGGAACTACTGGTGGAGCACCAGGAGGATCAGGGACAACTGGTTCAGCTGCTGGCTCTCCAGGGACAGCTGGGTCGACTCGAGGAGCACCTGGAACAAGTGGACCATCGCCTGGAGGATCAGGGACCACAGGACCATCTAGTGGAGAATCGGGCACAACAGGAACGTCTTCGGCAGGTTCACAACCCACTGCATCAGCATCCGTGGAATCAGGGACAACCTCAGCCTCAGGGCCAGCTGCAGGAACAAGTGCTGTAGGAACAAGTGCTGCAGGAGCTGAAGTGACAGAAACTACTGGAGGAGCACCAGGAGGATCAGGGACAACTGGTTCAGCTGCTGGCTCTCCAGGGACAGCTGGGTCGACTCGAGGAGCACCTGGAACAAGTGGACCATCGCCTGGAGGATCAGGGACCACAGGACCATCTAGTGGAGAATCGGGCACAACAGGAACGTCTTCGGCAGGTTCACAACCCACTGCATCAGCATCCGGGGAATCAGGGACAACCTCAGCCTCAGGGCCAGCTGCAGGAACAAGTGCTGCAGGAGCTGAAGTGACAGGAACTAGTGGTGGAGCTCCAGGAGGATCAGGGACAACTGGTTCAGCTGTTGCCTCTCCAGGGACAGCTGGGTCGACTCGAGGAGCACCTGGAACAAGTGGACCATCGCCTGGAGGATCAGGGACCACGGGACCATCTAGTGGAGAATCGGGCACAACAGGAACATCTTCGGCAGGTTCACAACCCACTGCATCAGCATCCGGGGAAATCAGGGACAACCTCAGCCTCAGGGCCAGCTGCAGGAACAAGTGCTGCAGGAGCTGAAGTGACAGGAACTACTGGAGGAGCACCAGGAGGATCAGGGACAACTGGTTCAGCTGCTGGCTCTCCAGGGACAGCAGGGTCGACTCGAGGGGCACCTGCAACAAGTGGACCATCGCCTGGAGGATCAGGGACCACAGGACCATCTAGTGGAGAATCGGGCACAACAGGAACGTCTTCGGCAGGTTCACAACCCACTGCATCAGCATCCGGGGAATCAGGGACAACCTCAGCCTCAGGGCCAGCTGCAGGAACAAGTGCTGCAGGAGCTGAAGTGACAGGAACTACTGGAGGAGCACCAGGAGGATCAGGGACAACTGGTTCAGCTGCTGGCTCTCCAGGGACAGCAGGGTCGACTCGAGGAGCACCTGGAACAAGTGGACCATCGCCTGGAGGATCAGGGACCACGGGACCATCTAGTGGAGAATCGGGCACAACAGGAACATCTTCGGCAGGTTCACAACCCACTGCATCAGCATCCGGGGAATCAGGGACAACCTCAGCCTCAGGGCCAGCTGCAGGAACAAGTGCTGCAGGAGCTGAAGTGACAGGAACTAGTGGAGGAGCACCAGGAGGATCAGGGACAACTGGTTCAGCTGCTGGCTCTCCAGGGACAGCAGGGTCGACTCGAGGAGCACCTGCAACAAGTGGACCATCGCCTGGAGGATCAGGGACCACAGGACCATCTAGTGGAGAATCGGGCACAACAGGAACGTCTTCGGCAGGTTCACAACCCACTGCATCAGCATCCGGGGAATCAGGGACAACCTCAGCCTCAGGGCCAGCTGCAGGAACAAGTGCTGCAGGAGCTGAAGTGACAGGAACTACTGGAGGAGCACCAGGAGGATCAGGGACAACTGGTTCAGCTGCTGGCTCTCCAGGGACAGCTGGGTCGACTCGAGGAGCACCTGGAACAAGTGGACCATCGCCTGGAGGATCAGGGACCACGGGACCATCTAGTGGAGAATCGGGCACAACAGGAACGTCTTCGGCAGGTTCACAACCCACTGCATCAGCATCCGGGAAATCAGGGACAACCTCAGCCTCAGGGCCAGCTGCAGGAACAAGTGCTGCAGGAGCGGAAGTGACAGGAACCACTGGACGAGCACCTGGAGGACCAAGGACAACTGGTTCAGCTGCTGGCTCTCCAGGGACAGCTGGGTCTACTCAAACAGCACCTGGAACACGTGGTGAGTAAATAGGTGGATGTTAGATGTATTTTCATTTTGCTTTCATGCTTGGGTCTACATAAAGATGATGAAATGATTCATCAATACATCAGGTGAAAATTTCAATGGCTTTAAATATATGATTTCATTGAAGTACTTGGATAAGTATGTTTTCTCATTTCACTCATGAGGAACTTAAACCACCCTTACCTAATGTCATCCAGGTTCTACAGCCAATGCAATAATGGAACCGGTGTTTTTGTCAATTGTTTACTGACTGCAGAGCTGCGTTCCTCTGGGACGTTTTTATGCAAGGCAAATATGCAGTGATCTTGAAGACCCAGTAGTGAAATTTTACTTTTAATATGTATTAAACTAATTTTTTCCATTTCTCACTGTAATAACTGCCCCAGCAGGTAATAAAAAGAGGATTAAAACATTTAATGTGAGTTAAACTGGGGCATTTGTTTTGACAAAGAGATTTGAGGCATTGTACTTGACCAAACTATAATGCTATTGTTGTATAAATAAAATAATTAATCACTTTCTTCTTTTTACAACTACTCAAACTTGACATAAAATTGCAAACTCTTTTAGTGCATTTTTTTATCACAATACATGGACCAACTTGTTTATTCAAGTCTACAGTACGTTATTATTTAAGTTTCTGTACTAGTGGTTTCTGCACCACTGTAATGGTTGAGAAAGACATCATTCCTCAATTTGCAGGTTATCTAATAAAACCTAAGCTTTAGTGACTAAATCATTGGTGATGTAAGGAATCGATTGGTTATAAATTTTCCTGGTAAAGAGTTTCACCACTTCTATTCCAATTATTGAAAACACCACTTATGTAAATTTATTTTACAAACTAGGCACTAGAAAATAGTTAATTCAAAGATTTGATTTAGACTAAATTCATAATTATTCTTTACTCAGTCAGTGGTTATGTAAATCTCTCATCCTGACTTGAGTGTCAAATTAAACTTCGATGGAAATAACATTCTGTTTTTATATTAAAAAACCCCACTTATGTAAAATGGCAGTCGAAGCACTGAAATAAATTATTCAAATGAAAATCAAGAAGTGTGTTATTTAATTGGAACATGAATTTAATCTTTTCTGTTTTAGGATGAAATATCAAAACTTCACCAGTACTCACTGTAGTTAAGTTGAAATAAAAATGACCAAAATATATTTCTGCGCAATGCAATTGGAAATAATATTTTTATCTTTTCAATTCGTGTTGTGAAAAAAAAACTACAGACAGTGATGTTCTTCCCAATTATAATTTAATACAAATTAATTATTATGAGACAAAAGATATATATATATGTATATATATATATATACACTTCTTTTTAATATTTAGTTCCTTCAGTAGAGCCTAAATGAACAGGTAAGTATAAGATTATAAATGTACACTCTAGAAATTGTGTTACAGTAACTAGAATAGATTTATGATAGTAGAAGTTATCATTTATAAACTTGATGAAACATGACATCAAATTAGATTTTGGTAGCTTAGGGCTTTTTCTTCTTCTATTCTTATGCCTTCAGAAATCAAAACAAAGGTGTATTGAGTTCCTTACTTAATATTTAAACTCTACACCGGTTGCTTATAAGCATTCACAATCAATCAAATAAATAATAGTAACTCTAGAACTACCCTTCATTAAAGAACAAAGTACCCTGTTTCTCAGAATATTAGTTTTGTCACCTATAATTTTCACAGATATTATTATTAGCTTTTATTGCATCCTGATATCTTTTTTTAATATGGAACAGTTTTAAAAGATAAGCAAAAAATAAAGTTTGTTCTATAGGACATGGTACTTTTTAAAATTGTTTTCTGCATTCTTTTAGCATTTACATTCAAATATAAGTTCCAAGAAGGCAGGTATTTTTGTCTTCTATTGTCCACTGATATAAAACTTTTCCTGGTCCTTATGTTTCAATAATTGTCCACCTGATCAATTAGATTCATCCTCTGTTTAATGGGGCACATTCGACACACATCCCTCAGTGTGCCACTCAGGGCCTAACCAGAGAGCTGAGACATCTGAAATAAATTATTCATTTATTTCAGTTTATTCATTAATAAAAACAGGTGTTTACAACACAGGTTCAGTTGAAATGATAAGAAAACTATCACTATGGATATGGTGGAAATGCAGCTTCTGAAGACTTTCTGAGATGAACGTAACACAAAATACCTCCTCCCAAACACCCAGAACTGCCTCTTTTATTTTCTCCCTCAGAGGCCACAACTTCCACAGAAGGTGCGTGCCCCACTGTGGGTACATTCGAAGCAGTGGATACCTTGTGATAACCACTAATTATAATGCACATAGGAGAGCTGAGACAGAGAAAACATTTCTGGAGAGCAGTTCACCTGTCCTTTAGTGATGCTGCATTTTGGGTGAACTAATTCTTTTTGTTTTGAAATCTTGTCCTGCGAAGCTACTAATGACAGAGTTTGGAATTATAGCTGTAATCCTTCAACATAGCAAGATTGTGCCAATAGTTCTGAGTAAGTTATCTTTTGAGATTATAAATAGTATAAGATTTCTGGAGGAAAATGAGGATACTTTCTTTCCTAATAAAGCCAGAAGAGCTACATAAACCCTAGCAACATGTCTGCCTTATACAGATGTAGGCATTTTACAACAAAGCAAGAAAGAGCTCAATATTTTCGGATAGTCTGGTTTTCAGAGCACTCATGTGTCCCTTGTGCTTCCAACCTGTAGCAGGTACCACTGCAGCATCGGAAAGTGAAGTCACTGGAATGAAAACAGGTGAGTGTGAAAGAAACCCAACAGTTGCCCAAAAGAAAATGATGCCCAGAAGTTTGTCTCAGGTAGAAAACACAGAGCCTAGAAATTTTTGGCAACAAAATGGTTAATGAGTAAAAACATGGGGCTTATATAAAAGGAGAGGCGGATGGCGAGTCAGGAAGATGAATGCAAATATACTTAGGTCTTTTGTAGGTACATGGTTTTAAACAAGAAACATGACCTTGTGGTGACCACAGTCCCTTTTGTGTTTCAGGGTACACCTCAAGTGTAGTCTTGGGCATAACTAGTGTCCCAGGAAGTTCCCAGACAGGTGAGGCAGCAAGTTGAAAAGACTCTTCCCCATCCTCTCTCTGGGACTAGATGTCTCCTCTGGGATTTTCCATTGCAGGGGTACCACCATATCTTTTCCATGATCCTGAAATACTCTCCAATCACCTCTTTCTTCATTCTGTCCCCCCAGATACCACAGCTATCCTGGAAGAAAGCAAAACAAACAGAGTTGGAATAGTCACAGGTGAGTGATCTAAACTACTACCTGTTCTTTATAGTAATGTCAGGAAACAACAATAACACGTGCCAGGTCCTGCAGTGCACTCTTTTATGGCTGAGCATAGAGAGCCCTTACTAGACCACCATGAAGAAGAAATTACCGACACAAAAATTGTAATATGGAGAGAAAATTCTTCTCTCTTCTCCAAAGTAACAGGCAGGATGGTGAAGAAATCAAAAAGAGTTATAAAACCTTTTTACATGGGGCATGTATGGATGAAATCTTGGAACATAAAATGATAGTTTGGTGTTACATGGAGACTTTAGGTTTCTATTCGCATCAAGTTGTGAATAGGCAGTTGAATTAGTGATGACCCCCCTTTTTTGTTGTAGGCACTACTGGCATAATCCCTGAAAAAACTCTGGAACCTGGAACTTACAACACAGGTAACATGAAAAAACACATGCAAAAACTAGATTTTGGCATGTTAGATAATATATTATAAGAACACAGAGTGTGAATTTCCTACACCCCAGACTTCAGTCTTCCCTTCTTTTTTTCTATCAGGGGCCACAACTTCAATGGTTGGAAAGGGGACAAGTCAAGCAGGACTTACAGGGGGTGAGCTGTTTATGTCTGAGTCTTCTTCATCTTCTCTTCTTCCAGTACAATCTCTGTTAGTGTGGTCATGGTGAACACCTGAATGGGAAGGCAGGCTGATGACATGTGCCTGCCTTTCTTCTGGGAACACTATATGCGAAGTCAGAAAACCAGCTCAGCCCAGGGATTCTCTGGCCTCACAAAACCCTGTCATTATTTTCAGAGGCCCAAGCTTGTGAAGCAAGCTGTTGGATGGGAGGGATGAGGCCCAGCTGCAAGCAAGCCTTTGCCAAGGCCCCCTTGTTATATATGATTTTCCACAGCACTCATTAACAGATATCAAACTGACTTATCTGTCATATTTATTATTCATTGCTGGTCTCCAGCTGCCAGAATGGAGTCACATAGGGGAGAAATATTTGCATGTTCTGGTCAGTGACATACGCAAAGGCCTAAATAATGTTGCTTAATAAATTTTAGTGGAATGAACAAATGTGTGCTACTGTTGAAGGTTCACTGTCCTTGTGTTAACAGGTAGCACCACGCTTTTGCCTGGAGCCAGTGGCAGCTCACAGAGTTCCAAGCCAGATAGGATACCTGGAGTGCCAGGTCCATGTATTCAGAACACAGTGCACAGCCTCGTCTAAGCACCTAGTTTCATGCAATGCAGCCAAGTACAATATTTTACAAAATAGAGATAGTTGACTTATGAGTAAGAAGAGATGTAGGTATTCTTTATGCGTAATTAATCTGTAGAGTATTTTTACACAGCTTGGTTCCACAGTGTTGGTCACATTCTCACACTTATACAAATGCTTTACCTGGGGTGTCGATAGCGCCAGTGCACTTGGTATTAGCATGTGTTTGTTTTTCCTTTGCCTTCCTCAGGAACCACTGGAGCATCAGCAGGTACAACCTCAGGAGCCAAAACCAAAACTACAGGTGACACGATCTTCAGAGATGGTGAGAGAAAGAAATGAGTCAAATGCTATTTCTCCCGTAGCTTCTTCTCACAGGTCATCCTCTGTGCTACTCAGAACCATTGCACCCTGGGTACAGCATCAGATACTGGGGGGACCAAGGTCTGCATCATGTCACCTGGCCATTTTAGGAAAGCATTCAATAATTCATCTTTATTTATCAGTAAAATATTAATGACATATCACTCTGGTATGCCAACATTTCTGAACTATGTTCATATATATAATGTACTATAATACACACAAAGCCATGCAGTAGTCTACTTACTGAAATTAAAAAGGAAATAATAAAGGTTCTTAAAGCTGACAGAAGCAGGATTAGAACTCAGAATCTTTAGCCTTCTTGCAATCATTCCACCACTTCCTGGGCTATGCTTAAGAGCATTTATTTTGTTTTGTTTGAGTGATTATCCAGACAAAACAAAACAAAAAACAAATAAGGAAAAAACAAGAGAAAGCCAAAGCAATATGAGTATATGCTTGGCCATGTGCATCACTGGCTAAATTTCAAGGATTGTATCATGAATAAAACATTACTGTTATTCCTTAAACACAGATAATTTTGATTAAAACAAACCTGACTGAGTTCCATCTTACCCCTTATGAAGTAGTTAATGTAAAGCACCTCTTCCATTTTCTCATCTGCATCACATTGGTTCTGCTTGTGCTCACCTGTTAAACATTTTCCTCTGGGCTTGGCAGTGGTCCACAGACTCCCCTTCCCTTCACACAGTGGTGATCAAAGTGTGCTTCCCAATGCAACAGCATCTACTTGTTCTGCAAACATTTTAGAAATGTGACTGGTGAGGTAACCTACAAGCCAGGTAGGTTATGAGAGGATGCAAAGTTCCACCTTCAACATCGGAATATCCAAATGTCCCAAGTGGTGGATAAATGACATTGAGAATGATAAAGTCATAATCTGCCTCTTCTCTCTTTTAGGCACCTCTGCTGCCCCAGGGAGTCCAGGGACAGGAAGTGAAACAGGTGAGGGTTGCACAAGGTCTCCTTTCACTTTCAGCGGCAGGGGACAGGGGTTGGCAGGGAAAACTCCAGTAACAACAATGAGGAAAGTGTGAGTCAGGGAAGGAAAGTGTGCAAAGGAAATGACGGTTGGTTTCTTATAGAAAGAGAGGCCCCAGGAATTATTTGTGTTTGCTCAACGCTATATGGTTACTTCAGTTTGAAAGGGGAGAGCATGCTGTGCTGATACCTTCATTTTTCTCATTGACAGGTGCCCCAGGGGAATACCCCAGGACAACCATTATACCTGGCAGTTCCCACACTGGTAGGTGAACAAGATGGAATCTCAATACTTTCACTGGGAGTATCGTTAGTAGGCCTGCTGTGATACCAGGTGAACGTCATTCTTTCCTTGATCTTCTATCCTCCCACCTCACCACTCACTCTGTTCTGCCTTCAGAGGCCACAACGTCCACAGAAGGCAGCGGCACTTCTGGCAGTGGATCCAGACCTGGTGAGAAAGAGTTTCTGCAGTTTGGGTGGGGTTCACCATTCATGATGGGTCTTCTTTGCCTTGGCTGCTGGTGTGTGTGCTTTGCAGCAGAGTGGTCTGCACTTGTGCCCAGGTTTTCCCAGATTTCCCAGACTTTGGGAGACTCTCAGTACTGGCCTCCAGTCTCATAGCTGCTACTTTGTAAAGAGGGGCTACTGGTGAAAGCAGTATGAGAGCTCCCCCCTGTGATGGCATACACATCACTAAGATGCCATAGGCAGATCAGACATATTGTGTCTCTGGGAAATGAGGAAAGCAATGTGAACTTGTAAACAGGCATATCCTCTGCAAAGATTTTCTTGTTCATAAGGGCAGTGATGATCGCAATATTTTTTTGGGACACTGATTTCATTTTTTGCATTTCCCTGGTGTCATTTCCTTGTGAGTGTAAGTGGTGAATATAGGCTAAAGCCATGTGTTTAACCATATTTGGAAAAGTGGGTTTCCTGGGACTGTTGGTCATGTTGAGAATATTACAGGTTTTGGAGATTTTCTACTTGCATTGGTCATACAAAGGCGATTCTCAGTTCATTAGGAAGCAGAGACAGGGCCCTTCATTAAAAGAAAGATACAGGTAGAGTGCTTTTGGAGTGCAGATTTCAGGAGATAAACAAGAAACCCATGGAAGATGTCAGACCCTTTGTGTTTCAGGTATCACTGCAATAGCCTCTGGCGCTACTGTTAGTCTTTGGACCTCTAACTTCAGTCAGTGAACCAATTCATGTAGACTTTCATGTCCTCTTACAAATTACATGTCCTCTTTCGTATTATTCATTGCACGCATACCCTATGTGGTTTTTATGATCTTTTTTTTTCTCTCTTAGGCACTTCCATCACTGCAGGGAGTCCAGGGTCAGGTAGCAAAACAGGTGAGGGTGACATGAATTCTATTTTCTCTTTCACTGGGATATATAGGAAAGGAATCTCCAATTGCCACTATAAGGAAGAGTTTGTCAGGAAAGGGCATTGAGGAAGGTCATGGACAGTTCAATTTCTTCCGAGACAGAGATCCGAAGGAAACATCTTGCAGCTAGATCAGTAATGAAGAGGGAGCTAATGCTGTGCTGATATCCTTATCTTTCTCATTTTTGGTGCCACATGAAGATTCTCTAGAGCAACCAATATCCCTGGGATTTCCCACACAGGTAGAATAACAAAAAGAAGTCTGCATATTTAATGACATAATATAATTAGTATTCTTGTTCTGACCAAATAGGAACGTACTCTTTTCTCTAATATCCTAAATCCTCTGCTCTCACCATTCCCCGTGTTCTGCCTTCAGAGAGCACAGCGGTAACAGTAGGCAGTGGCAGGTACAGCAGAGGAGCCAGGCCTGGTGAGAGTGCTCACCTCACAGTGGGGGTTTGCCATTAGTTAGGCTCTTCACAAGCTCCCATTTGCAGGTTTACTTTCCTGCAGAATTGTTGCATTTACCCAGTATTTCCTTTGATTTAACATATTATCAATAACTTTCAATGTCTGCTCAAGCTTCACAGCGGTAGCTTTCTCAGGAAGAGCAGTTGATGAAATTCCTAGGGGAGGGTTCCTCCTTGATGGCATATGCATTGCCAAGCTGTCAGAGGAACTGGGGCATATTAGATACCTGGGCAGAAGAGAAAGCGATATGAAGTCTTAAACATGCCTGTTACATATAGGTTCCCTTTCTTAAAAGAGCAGTAATGGTCGTCGATATTTTTGGCACATTTAAATAGTGTTCTGGTTTCCCTCCCCCACACAGTAGGTACCACTGCAGCACCACAAGGCCAAGTAACTGGGAGTGTCATGGGTGAACCTGGGAGAAACCCACCTTTCTTCTTCATTTTAAGTGAATGGAATATCTGTGGAGGGTGTCTTACATTGGGAATGTTACTATCGATATTTTTACTACTTTCTTAGTGATATGGGTCAGAGGAAAGCCTATGATTTTCACCTCATCAGGAGGCAGTGAAAGGGCCCTTAGATATAACATAGATGCACTTAGGGTCCTTTTAGAGGCAGGACTTTAACATATAAGCATCACTGTGAAGATGTCTACCCACTGTGTTTCAGGCACCACGGGGCTGGCCCTCGGCACAACTGTTGCCCCTGGCAGTTCCAACACAGGTGAGTCAACCAGGTAGCAGGGACTCTGATGGGTCAGTCTTGATGAGATTCCTCTTCAAGTGTTTTCCTGTGTAAGAGAACTGCCCTACTTTTCTGTGGTCCTTAAATAATTTTCAACTACCTGTATTCTACTTTCTTCTCTTTTAGGGGCCACGACTTCTGTAGAACATGACAGAATAACAAGTGTCGGAATAATTACAGGTGAGCTCTGTTAAGGCACTAATTGTACACTCTAATAACTCACCAATTAAAATTTTTGTCTGAAATACATCGAAACTCTTTGAGTTTCTCATATTCTAAATATGGGGCACAAATTTAGCAGATGGTCAATATTTGACATAAAGAAATTCAGCTCAGATAATTCAACATTTCATCCTTGTTCTGTGCTCTAAGACATCCTGGGACCTATTCCCCGACAGTTATATAGGTAATTTGCATGCAAATCTACTTCACTATAACTTAACCTTAAAAGAGAGATCCAGTGGTAGTAGACTGTCTTTGCAAATTTGTGGAAGGAAAGAAGTGTTTCATGGACTATCTACAGCTGGACTCAAAACTAGGAAATCCAGAGAAATAATCTTACTTTGGGAGAAACAAAGTTTTTATTGTTGTTGTTTTTAATAGCTCATGCCCATTTTTTTTATTGGCAATGAACTGACCTAGTGACCCAAATCCTTCTTATTTCAGGTACAACGGAGGACATCTCTGGCAAAACACCCAATCCTGGAAGTTCCAACACAGGTCTGAAGTTCTGAGTGTGTCCCCTCAAGAGACCCAGCCCATCGAAGCCCAGTTTGTCCTGTCTACATCTCCAGTCCTTACTCCTCTTTGTTTTCTTCTCTTAGAAGCCACGACTCACACAGAAGGCAGTGGGACAACCCAAGGAACAGTGCCAGGAGGTAAGCTTTTTAGGACAAAACCTAGGACTCTCATTGTTTGTCTATTTGTCTTGCTGCAGTAATCAAATGAGTGGGGAGGAGTGTGAAGGAGGGACCTGCAGTTTCTCTGAGGCTATATTGTATGATGTCAACCTGATAATTATTCTGCTTGGGGATTCCAAGTCCTCAGGTGTCTCAGCCAGATTGTCCTCAGTAGTCTGGCTTGCAAATATGTTCTCTTCCCTGCCCCCGATGGGTGTAAGTGCACATTGCCTGTATCTCATCCCCTCAGTACTTCCAGTCCTCCTTACCCAGCTTACCTTCCCCACTCCCTCCCCAGTAAGTAAATTTCTCTCATTTACTTCTACACAATGTTTATTGTTTCTTTTTATCTCCCCTTACTAGAAAGCTTCATGAAGGCAACTGATTATTAAAATGCTCTAGGTTGTAACAAACATTATTACTTATAAAGACTAAAGATGCTTCATTTCCTCTCTTAGGCACCTCTGGCACACCAGGTAGATCTGTCTCCGGAGCTGAAGTAGGTAAGGGATAAAGACCTGCTCCCCTTTTACTGCATAGTGAAAGGGGAACCTGGGAAATAAAATGCTGTGAACTTTATTTTCCATTTTCTTTAGAGAAGAATGTCTTCAGGGAAGGGCTCCCAGTGTTTTAGGGTCACACCAGTGCTGCCAAAATGAACTAGGGAGGAAGTGCTCTATTGTTCCATTCACTTTTTGCGTTTTAGGTACCACTGAAGAGTTTTCTGGGACAACAATTACGTCCGGAGGTTTTAACACAGGTAGGTTAACAAGAAGGAAATCCCCCCTTACTTAACTTCAGATGTCATGATCTCTCTTTTAAGTCTGCTATAGTAAAATACTAACCTGACATCTCTTCCCAGTAGTCCCAATTACCAGACTTTACCATCTTGTTGCAGGCACCACTACAGTAGCTTCTCGCACTGCACTTGAACCCGGGAGTTCAAACACAGGTGAGCCAGCTAGCTGGAGAGAATCTTCCGTGGTGCTTCCATTAAGAAGAGTACACCCTTAACTTTCCTCAGAATGTTAAATGGCCTTCAGCTCACATTTTTCCACCTTTCCTCTCTCTTAGAAGCAACATCGCCCTCTAGAGGCAGTGGAACCACAGGAATCAGTACTAGTGAGTTGGTGGATTTCTTTACCTCTCTGCTTTCTGATGATAACTAAATAACTAAATCTTTAGAGTGCTGTTTTACATACAGCCTTCTCATTATTATTTCTTTTATCCCTCACTCCAAACTATGAGGTAAGTACTATTTCTTTTTTACAGATGAGTAAATCTGTGGCTCAGAGATATTAATTAACTTTCCCAACGTGACACAGCAAATAAACAGCAGATTTCAACTCAGGCAATCTGGCTCCAAAGTCCATCCTCTTAATCATGATACTATGCTAACATTATACAATATCACTGGATTTCTTTATTGCATGTCTAAACTTTTCTAGAACATTAAAATTTCTACAGCATCAATATGTTATCCAAATAAAAAATTCAACAGACAGTCAATCCTGCTTTATTTCTTTTTCTAGGGGAATCTAGTAGCCTAGTCACTGGCATTCAAACAGGTAAAAAAAAAAAAAAAAAAGAAAAATGCCTTTCTATCCAGCATTGACCCCAGAGAAAAGAATGTTATCTTTGTGAGTCCCCACAGCGCCCCGCCCGCACATTGCCTGACAAATTTATATTCAGAATGAACCATTACATTAGGAAATGCATAAAACAATTCTGGAACAAGCTATTCCTGAAAATGATCTCTTTACATAATAAAAAGTTCTGTAGTTTCCTTGTCCTATTCTAGAATATACTCTTATTATAGGAATGAAAGTACATAATGTTGCCTTTCAATTTTGCTTTCAGGCTCTACTGGAGCGGCCCCTGGCGGGACCACCTCACCGGGAAGTTCCAACACAGGTAAATCAGTGAGGAAACTGGTGCTACAATTTCTGTCTTAGGGCTAGCTCTGAAGCAATAGCATATGGTATCTCTTTGTAAAATTTAAATTTGTATTGTGTTTCCCATTATCTTTTAGGCCCCTTATATCCCCATCCCCTCCACAATCACCACACTGATGTCCAAGTCCAGCAGCCCTTTTTCCTTTGTGCTCAATCCCCCACCTCCCCCATCATAGCTATCATCTTGTTCTCTATCTATGAGTATTTGCAGATGATATGATACTGTACATAGGGAACCCCAAATATACCACCAAGAAACTGCTAGAACTGATAAATCAATGCAGAGAAGTAGCAGGATACTAAGATAATATTCAGAAATCAATTGCATATTAATACGCAACTAACAGAAAGGGAACTAAAAGGAAGGGAAATTAAGAAAATAATCCCATTTACAATGCCTCAAAAATATTTAATAATAAATCTAACCAAGGATGTAAAAGACCTCTACTCAGAAAATTATGAGACACTGAAGAAAGAAATTGAAAAAGATACAAATAAGTGGAAGCACACACCATGTTCACGGAGAGGAAGAACTGACCTCATTAAAATATCCGTACTACCCAAAGCAATCTATAGATTCAACATAATTCCTATCAGGTTTCCAATGTCATATTTCACAGAACTAGAATAAATATTTCATAAAATTAAGTTAAATGTGTTAACAATAATCTAATATCCTCCCATAATTTTGTGATAGGTTATATAGTCTTTTTTTCCTTTTTAAGTTTTATTAAATTTATTGGGGTGACATTGGTTAATAAAATTGCACAGATTTCAGTTGCACAATTCTATAATGCATCGTCTGCCTTGTACTGTGTGTTCACCACCCAAAGTTAAGTCTCCTTCCATCACCATGTATCTCCCCATATGTCCTTTTCTACTGCCCCCCCTCCATCCCCCTTTCCCACTCTTAATCGCCGTGCCATTGCCTGTGTCCCTGAGGTCCCACCAGCTTCGTTCCTTCCCCTTTTCTCCCAGCCCAGTAAACTCCATTCCTTCTAACGGCTGTCAGTCTGTTCTGTGTGTATCTATGAGTCTGTTTCTATTTTGTTTATTAGCTGATTTTGCTCATTAGATTCTGCATATAAGTGTATCCTTGATGATTACTTTTTAAAGGAGTGACTCCCAGGTCTTTGAAAAAAATATCCTGGGTTATAAAGCTGGCCAGAGGCAGGAAGACGATTTACATCGCAAAGAGGGAGAGGAATGGTGGGAAAGACACAGGCAGGGGGGCCAGGAAGTGATGCTAAATTTCGTTTTGGAAGATGACTTTGAAGTTCAAACAGGGTTTTTTTTCCCCTAGGCCTTTTTAGTTTTTTGGTTAGGCTTTCACCAGAACTTCTTTCCTGGCAACTTAGTAATAAAACTCCTAGTTGGAAATCTCTGAGTGTGAGACTATGAAATTCTATTCCTGAATTTTTTAATATTTCATTCTGAAGGCTTCTCCTCAGTGTCAAATGGAATAAAAATAATCCCCAAAGTGAATGGACTGGAATGAATTGTCTAATCCACACAAAGCTTTCCTTGAGGATGAATTTGTGTGGCTGTCGGCACACTCACACACGCAGAAACTCGATTGCATGTGTCATTCTAATGAATAAAATGACAACACCCTCCTTTCATTGCCCCTGAGAAACCACTGTGGTAACAACAGGAAATCAAGAAACTGAAAATAAAATAAGTCAGTATGGGGAAAATCTTAATTTTTTTGTTACCTATTCAACTAACATTTCTTTGATACTTTGTATGTGTTCGACTCTGTAGCAGACACTAATAGCCAAGAACATCAATAAAACACAGTCCTTGTCATTTTATTACTTTGTGTGTGGGGGGCTGTGGATTATTATGGGCACTGAAACTGTCTTCACAGTGTGTTTAACATTAACCTATAAACATGTGCAGCAGTTATGGTCTCAAGGGTGTAGTGAGTGGAGAATATTAATTTCCCCCATTAGTTGGTATTATTGAGTGAAGGGAACAGAAAGGACGTGATTGAGTTTAATGAGGGCTGTGGTGAGAAGGGAATTCTCCTAAACGGCCCTTGAAAAGAGAGACACGAGACAGCATGAGTGAATTCAGGAATCAACCAGATAGTGACTCCATGAGGTTCAGGGAAGAAATGAGATTGGAAAGGTAAGTAGAAGAAGGTTCACGAACCTCATTGCCAAACTCAAACAATACTTTAATCCTTACACCAAATGGGATCCCTGTAAGAATTCTATCAAGAAAATAATATGATCAGATAGGTGTTGGGGAGAAATTATTCTGATAACAAGGTGAAGATTAGGAAATTGTTCCTTTTAAAAAAAGATATTATTCATTTTATTGTTAGACAGGGAGGAAGGGAAGGAGAAAGAGAGGGAGAGAAACCGCTAATGTGTGGTTGCCTCTCACGCGCCCCCTACTGGGGGCCTGGCCAACAACCCAGGCCTGTATCCTGACTGGGAATCAAACTGGTGACCTTTTGGGTCTCAGGCCTGTGCTCTATCCACTAAGCCATGCCAGCCAGGGCAGGAGATTGTCCTTTATGATTCCTCTTACAAATATCTTCAATGAATTCTTGGAATTCTGGTTCAGGGAAGATTTTCCTACTATATTAATGCCTAATAGATGATTTCTCTCTCCTACTGCTGGTTTCTGCTAATCTGCTGAACTTTCTTAATTGGGGAATAGCCTAGCCTCCCTCAGTAAAGAGAGATGCTTGATCCTGCCAACTCCCGCATCTTTAATTCCCTTTCTGTTTTTCTGTACTTGTTATTTGTGGGCATCTCTCTACCTAAAATGCAGAAATTTATGTTCTTTTCAAATATTCTGTTGCTTCTAGGCCAGAGTATTTACATGGTATGTAGAATAAAAGTATTGATCTGATTTTTAGCTGCTTGAAAACAGAATTTGAAATTTATCAGTAAATTATTGGTTTGACCAAAATATGTGAGGTGTAAAGCTTCAAAAAGAAACATGTGACCTGTTTAAAGCATTTGATGGGGGTGGAGATAGAGCCAGATTGAAATAGTTCCAGAAGACTAAAAGATATAGGTTCTTAGTGGGTTAAGTAAGTAGGTAACTAAAAATACTTATACGTGTCCTGTATATGACTTATTCTTTTCCTGTTTTGATTATATATTTTCTTGTCCTCTTCATCAGAACTGTCTTCCAAGGAAATCTCCAAGTTAGAGAAGTTTACCTTGATGCTTTCTCATTTCTCCTTCAGGTTCACGTATATCCCACCCCTTAAAATTTGTGATCCAGAGAGAACACTCACTAGTCACGGAATTTCAAATGCCACAAGGACCAGAAAGAAAAGATAGATCGGAATATGTGTGTTTTTTAAGACTAGCAATGTAGCTAGTTATTTTCAGTAATGAGGTAGCAATGTTTACCTGAAAACTATTCTAGTAACTTCAGGGACTAATATGAGCTGTCTGTTTTACACAGGATGTCCAGCACCACTTCCACCGCCTCCAGGTAAGAACACCTGCATTGAAAACCCGTCATTCTGCATCAGTGATGCTTATAAATCAGTTTCAGAGGTCATGCTAGTAAAAGTCACCACGAAAATGTTATAGAACAGAAAAAACTTAAAGTAGATGAATTTTGTTTTTACTCACCAAATAGTGAAGAGTAGTCTGTTTTCTTCCACGCAAACTGATGAAGCCAAACCAAATAAATGTTATCAGTCAAAATAGTGTACCAACTAAATAAAGTGTTTTATGTAATTATATATCTTGATCAAAGTATTATCACTCATGAGCATCTTTTTGAATTAGATAATTTCAACTATTCTGAGAGGTAAATTGTAGTGAGAAAAATTAAACTTAAACAAAACTCAATAATTTTAGAGGGTTTTGAGTTCCTACTGTTCTCAAGCCAAAGTGATAAGCTTTGTAGAAAGTGGCAAAAATTACCCCCAAATGTCTTCTTTGACCATAGAATATAGTGGGAGATGGGAGGTTCTCAAAGAAACATGGACAATTTTTATATAAAGCTGAGAATAAATTTCACAGTAAGAAATGTGAAATACATCATGGAATTGTAATTTGAGAACAATATACAGACTAGTCCAGGGTATATAAATGAAGAAAGAAGTAAGACAAGGTTGAGAAGGTAGATTGGGGCCACATTAGGGCAGACTTGAGAAGATAGAATGCTAAAATAAATAATATTTTATAAAACTATTAAAGGGATGTTAGAAGTTTTTAATCAAAGAAATGATGAGATGAAAATTAGGTTTTGGGAGAGTTATCCTAACTACAGTATAGAGAGTTGACTGGATCAGGAAGAGATCTGAACGAGGGTAACCCATGAAAAAGCCAGCGTATGCTCCATCATTAATAATAAGAGCCTAGATTATTATATAACAAATAGAACTGGGAAAGGAAGGCATTCAAGTGAGTATGAAGATACAGGACTGCGATAGATTAGATATCAAGTGATAGAAAGGAAGGAATCAAGATGACTCCTAAATTTTAAGCTTAAATGATTGAAAGGATAGTTTGATTCTTACCAGGAAAAAGCCAGTTTAGATGAGAAACTGATTTTAGAGGCAAGCGGATGAAATATTTTTTTTTTTTGCACATTGAATTTGATGTTTTTACAAACTGCCCAGCATGCTGCTTATTGGGCTGAGTGAGGTCAGGGTCTGCCTCCCTCGAGATGTTTGGACTGGAGCCAGAAGTTTGACAGCTGTCTACTCAATAATCACAGTGGACACTTGACATTGTGGTGAGAGGAAGTACCAGAGGAATGACTAGAGACAAAATGAAAAGAAGGAGGAAGAGCTGAAAAGAGAGGAGAATTTCAGTGTTGAATCCGAAGGAAGAACATTTTCAAGCTGAGAGTTACAAGTGTCAGCTATTCTAGGGATCTTGAAAAACTGAGAAGGCCCTTGAGACTGGTCATTATAAAGTCTTGGTGACTTGTAGGATTATGGAAGCAGAGGTCAGATTGTAAGATAGTAGCCATAAGATTTATGGACTACTGCCTAGAGAAATTAAGAATTCTCCTTTAGAGGGGCTTATAAAACCAGGAAATATATGAGAGCTTACTAGAGAAAGTTTGAGCAAAGTGGATGGATATGATTTTTCTACCTTAAGCATCATACAGTTCTCCATAATTCTGTCTCTCTGAAATCCTAATGTTAATTACAGTATTGTCCACCTGGTGGTTATCTACAAATAACAGATGGTTATATTTTGCCAAATTTAATCAGCATTTATCATTTCATGTTAACAGTTTGCCATGGCCCACTGGGAGAAGAGAAATCTGTATGTACATAATTTTTCTCTGCCTTAATTCAAATTGGCCGTCACTCCTGTATTTGACTAGAAGTCTAACCTTGGTTTGTTTCTGAAGCCTGGAGACATCTGGACTGCTAATTGCCACAAATGCACCTGTACTAATGCAAATGCTGTAGAGTGTAAGCCTAAGGAGTGCCCTTCTCCACCGACATGCAAGACTGCAGAGAGGCTGGTAAAGTTCCAAGATAATGACACCTGCTGTGAAATCGGATACTGCGGTGTGTATTCAGAATACGTTATTTGAATTGAATCGTTGTTTCCTCACTCATACATTCCAAAGATATTTATAGAAATACTAATGTGTCAAACACTATGCTAGATAGAGGTGATAAATAAAAGAGAATCAGTACTTGCCCTCTTAAAATTTACTGTCTTTGGTGTGGGGAAACCAAAGTGAACAGTTATGAATATAATCAGTAGATTAAAGGGGTATGATGGTGTCATGGGAAAAACATTGTAATTGGCTGATATATACATTGTCATTGGCTGATATGCACAATGCAATTTCTGTCTTATAAATAAAAAAGCATTATAATGTTTATTTTAGTATAAAATAATGTATTTGTTTTTCAGAACCAAGAACATGTTTATTTAACAATACCAACTATGAGGTAAAGATTGTTCCACTTTCTCTATTTGTATTAATATGATTATGAATAAATGCAGGCCCTTTCAGTTCATGACATGAAATTTTCATAAGTAATGGTGAGGCAGAATTCATTTTTTCCGATATTCAATTTCAAAAGAAATGTCAAATGTTGCACTCAGCATGGCTCGCTTCAAAGGGAGAAAATATACTTGATCATTAACCACCCAGCAATGGAGCTTCTGAATCATATTCCCCATGGGTCTCACCAGATGGAGAAGACACACTTTGTAACATTCAAATCAATGAACAGAGTTAAACTGTAATTATAGCCAGAAAGATCAGATGGTCAAACTGTCAGAGATCAAATAAGAAAACCCCAAAGACTGGAATCTCATTACGTGAATGTAGCAATACTGTATATTCAAGGGTGGGTTTTGACAACTGAGTTGGCCTTCTGGAAAGTAATTTAGCTTTTTAGAAAAACTATCAGGAAGCCACAAAAACCAATTGATTCTCAAACTGATTTTGATACATTGAAATCGGTGGTACTAAACATTAAAACATCTGAAATAAAGCACTCATGTGTGTGGTATGTTAGGGAAGATGTAAAAACAGAGTCAGAGAGTTTTTTTTAATTTGGTAACTCATTTATCACACCCAATTTTTAGTTTTGTAAAAAAAATGTTAGTGTCCAAAGGTGACCTGACTTGAGAATTTATGACAGTTTTTCAACATTAAAATATTATGATGTTTAGTGAACAAAGAAAATCTTGTACCTCTAATCATTTATATGGAAAATGATTGAAATAAAATTCTAATTGACCAGAAAGTTTATTTTGTGGTTTGAGGCTCTAAAAGAAATGCAATTTTCAAAACAGATGTTTGAATTTTGAGCATAAATAAATTATAAAGCAATCTAGAGAACTTTAAATGTATGGAAACACAAACAAAGACAGAAGTACAATGTGACTTGTTATTTTTGATAAGCCTACCTTATGCCATTTTTTCCCATTTGAATTTCTTATTTGTTTTTTCTTAAACTTATAACAACTGGTCAATTCACAGCTCCAAATAAAATAGCCTTTCTTCAAAATACTTAAAAAGTATAATAGAGTAGTAGTATGTGAATTTTAATTTGAAAATCTTGACTTGTTCTCTGCTTTCAATAAGAAAGTTGGATTTATACTTGGGAAATGGAAGGCTTTCAATCTACTCCTTCTTAAATATTAACCTAGTGGCTGAAAGTGCCCCTGGAAATTCACCGAGCATCATGAATTTGAATTTTTAACAGGTTTTATTATCATCTTCAAATAGAAATGAAGATGAATAATTCCCTTGTTCTCTCCCCCTCCCTACCTCCCAGATTGGCGCTTCATTTGAGGACCCTAAGAACCCCTGTGTCTCCTACTCCTGCAATGAGACTGGTTTGGTCATAGCGGTTCAAGACTGTCCAAAGCAGACCTGGTGTGCAAAGGTAAATTATCTTCTCAAGTAATCAACAGCAAGATTCACTTCTCATATTCAATGTAAGCACAACCTGTCTTCTTCCTTATTTGGTAAAGTTTCTACATGGCCACTAGACCTCTGATAGATTTCATTCCTGATATCTCATCTACCTTTTATTATCAAGTGTATTTTTCATATCAAGGATACATTTTTGGGCTGTATAAAACTTAATATAGTGCTATTCTAGAAGAAATAAATTACTGTAGAAAGCATATTGCTATTTTTAACAAAAACCCTAGTTTGTTTTCAAGGCTTATGGGGTTAGGTTAATAATTTTCTATAAAGGTACAAAATTTTCATGGAATTCCACGTATGTGTACTATTCAGATTGTTCTTTGTGCTACAGTCTTCATTTTTGTTCCCCAACATGTGGTGAAGGCTTTGTATTAATGAATGCTTAAATTTAAGTTATTAAGGAAGGTTTAAGCTCAACTTATTTTTCTTTCTGAAGATATAATTGATAATATGTTTTACAGTTTTATTTTAGTACTCCAGTGTTGGATTTAAACATTTTTCACGTTTTTACTCTGATACATTAATTAGTTTAAGAGTGCAATAATATGTTAGGTAAAAATGCCTGCCTGTCAGACACTTACAGTGTCCAGTGGTGATGTCATTATTAAAGTATTTTTCAATTAAAATGAGTAATATTTTTTATTTCTTTGCATTTTATTTTAGAAAAAAATTGGTTGAAATATTGTTTTTCCCTTTTGATCCATTGTTGCAAAAGTTAGTGTAAATACTCGGTCTCATTTTTATTGCTACTCCCTCCCATTCGTGCTTACTTATTTTTTTGCATTTAAAAAAATTTTTAGTTGTTGTTCAAGTACAGTTTCCTGCCTTTTACCCCCATCCCGGCCCAACCCCCAGGCCTCCCCACCTCCCTCCTGTTTCCAGGCCTCCCTTGTCTTTGTCCATGTGTCCTTTAACCTTGTTCCCCCAAACCCTTCCCCTTTGCCCCTGAAATTCCCTCCCCTCTCTCCTCTGGTCACTGTTAGCCTGTTCTCTATTTCAGTGTCTTTGGTTATATTTTGCTTGTTTGTTTTGTTGATTAGATTCCTGTTAAAGGTAAGATCATATGGTGTTTTTCTTTCACTGCCTAGCTTATTTCACTCAGCATAATGCTTTCCAGTTCCATCCATGCTGTTGCAAAGGGTAGGAGCTCCTTCTTTCTTTCTGCTGCGTAGAATTCCATTGTGTAAATGTACCATAGTTGTTTGATCCATTCATTTACTGATGGGCCCATTCGTGCTTACTGATCTGAGATCATCATGTTCATCTGTCCCATCTGCCCCCTGTGTGATACTGTTTCAGTAAGTTAAGAAATGTTATATTATTTATAGAAAAATACAAAAGATTTTTAGTCTTTTTGCTTTCTCTCCCACCCATATAGGTAGACCGAGTCTATGATTCAAAAAAATGTTGCTATACATGTAAGTAAAATTAAGCTCCACATGTAAAGAAATGTAAACTGTTGAAAAAATGGCTTCTTTAAAACAAAACAGCAGATTATTAAAAGAAGGTATCCTGTGTTAATAACACTTCAAGTATTCTAATCTATTTAATATATCCATAAACTAACAATGGATATTTGCACCTAATGTGCTATATACTGATTTATGTTGGTTGCAACATTCCCCCTAGTAAAAGACCAGTGATGTTTACAAGAAGGAATATATTGTGAAATAGCTATTACTATTCTCTAGTTGAATTAAGGAAACTGAGGTTTAGCCATTGTTCATATTAAACACTTCTGACTCTCTGATCTGCTTTGTTTTAGGTAATACTAACTGCAGGACTTCACTCGTGAATGTCACTGTCACGTACAACAGGTGCACGAAAAGACTTGAGATGGCGAGATGTGTAGGGGAATGCAAAAGGACCACCAGGTGAGTTTTTGAGTGTATACTGTGGGTTAATTTTGTAACACTGTGGGGGCAATAAAGCTTTCAAAACATTACATGGAAAAAATTTTATACAACAGCGAATGATCAGGACATTAATATGTAAAATATTAAGATCTGAAATATAAACGTTTTCAAAAGCAATGATTCATTTTGAAGTAGCTTTCTATATATATCAGACATAATACATTTAGGCAAATGTATTTTCATACAGTGAATACAGAGTACTTAAGCAAATACTCTTGCTAAAAGTGCATTTTTAAATTGTCACATGCACTTTAGATATAACATTTTACTTTTTTCCCTCTATGTACACTTTTACATATTAATTAATGGGTGGAGAATAACAATTTGGTTTTAGTTGTATATTTAAACATCTGTTTTCTGTATCATAATGCTCTAATTATGACATTATAAATTTCCATTTTGAATTTTTTTTCTTTTTCTTTTGACTTTACCTATCGCATCAGAAAAATGTAATACAGGTATAGGTAAAAGTAAATTGGTTGGGAGGCTTGGTCAATCACTTAGACGATTTAGCAGTTGAGCATCGATGTCAATTGAGTTCAAAATACATTCCAAAAATATTTATTTTTGATTTTTTTAGGTACGATTATGATATCTTCCAGTTGAAAAATTCCTGCCTTTGCTGCCAAGATGAAGCATATGAGTTGAGAGAAATTGTTCTTGACTGCCTGGATGGCAGTACGTTACCTTACATATACAGGCACATCACGAAGTGTTCTTGCTTAGACAAGTGCTATACCTCAACGTCTTCATCTATGTCCTGAGAGCCCACTTACTGTTAACATTGCCTTTCTGGTTGTAACTTGCAGGCATTTACTTTATAAGTGAACAAAACTAATCACCCACTTGTGAGAATAACTAAAGATCTGTATCTCAATCAAAAGGTGAATTCTCATTCTAATGCATTTTTTTGTTGTTGTTGTTGACCCAGTCTGGAAAAATAAATACAATTTTGCAAGCAGTTAGTGAGTACATGTATTTATTTTATAGCAATAAGAATTCTGCAAGTCAAGGAGAAGTGGAGTGTGGTATCATGGCTCTCCAGTATACCCATATTCTACTCAGTTGCCTAGTGAGGCCATTCTCCCATTATGTTCCTTCCCTTCACAGTTAAACTTACTGAAAACAGAGTCTTTGTTCTCTTCTCTTACGTCTTTATGTTAGTTACATCAGCCCTTTCATTCTACAACAAGTCTCTCTGCTTAGGACATCAGCGGCCTCGTTATAATTTTTTCTATAGGGTCTGGTAACATTTCCACTCTTTCTTTCTTGAATCGTTTTTCTTGCTGTTTCTGTTACATCATTTTTGATTAATTCTCCTACCTTTTGTGGACAGCTTCCCTTTTGTCAGCCCTTAAACTTTAATTTCTTCAAAGGTGCATCCTGTTCCTCTTCTCACTTTACTCATGTTTCTTAGATGATTCCATCAACACCAGTAGATGTGTTTATACACTGAGGATTTCTAATCTACACATCCAGTCCCAGCCTCTTCTCTGAATTACAGACATTGATACAGCTTGAGGGGAGGAGAGTGGAATGCAGCCAATCAGAGAAGTGAAAGAAATAAGAATGAAAAAGGGTAAAAGTAGCTTAAGGGACTTAGGTAAGAATGTCAGGAGAACCAGTGGCACACTCTAGGGGTAATAGACAGAGAAAGGAGGGAAAAGAGCAGAAAGTTTGTTCAAAGAAATAATGGCTGAAACATTCCCTAACAGGGGGAGAGAAACAGAGACCCAGGCTCAGGAACCCAGAGATATCCAAATAAGAGGAATTCAAAGAGATCCCTATTTGACAATTTATAATATAATTTATAATTAAAGTGTCAAAACTTAAGAGGAGAGGATCTTAAAAGCAGCTAGAGAAGCATCTCCCTCTCTTCCTCTCTCTCTGAAATTCTGCTACTTATTAACAAAGTTTTTCTCTTGTATCCATTGTCTGCATTGCATTTCAAACACATTTTGGCTCAGTTAGGTAATTTTGTTAAAGTAAGATGGGGCTTAGGTAACACTGCCTCCCAAAAGTATTTCAGTTATTATAGCAGGGTTGTCCAAACTTTTGGCATCTCTGGGCCACTCTGGAAGAAGAAGAGTTGTCTTGGCCACACATTAAATACACAAACACTAATGAAAACAAAAAAAATCTCATAATGTTTTAAGTAAATTTACAATTTTGTGGTTGGGCTGCTTTCATAGCCATCCTGGGCCACATACAGTCTGCAGGCCATGGGTTGAGCTCTGGTCCCCTTTCAGAGGATGTTCAGGAAATTATTGGCTGTTCTATATTATTCATGGACATTAAAGAGCTGTCCACCCATATTCCTTGATTCTCATGGGCTCAGTAGTCTTCTGACAAAGAACATGGGCCTTCCACGAGGCCTTCAGTCATAAACAGAACCGTCTTCCGTGCATTATATTCAATTAGATTACAGATAGAGCTTGCAACAATGCCAGGATCCTCACGAAGCTTCAGCCACTACTTTTAATGCAGCTTATGAGAGAGCTACATGCTTGAGGAAGATTGAGAAGGAACATAAACTGCCTTTACACTGTGAGTGAAAGTTGGCCTGGTGGCCTATGTGGAATAGACCTTCCTATTCGGATGGGAGCAGAGGTCAGATACTGAGGCAGAGTTTTCAGGTCTTCTCAATTCTCTCCTTTTTGAGTTGATTCAATGGTCTTAATGCCAACTTTTTGGCCAGTTAGGGTATGGCTGTCTCAGAAAAGAAAAGAAATAAATGAAAGCACTACTAGTATATTTGTATAGCTCTTCTCCCAAGTATTTCTCTGTGTCTATGTAACCACCTGCTTCTAACAATAAAACGAGCCTTTTAGTTTGTCACCTTCACAAACTTCTCTAATGGAAAAGTATCAAAGATATACTGTAGGTTGCTATTAAGGTCTCATAATACTCATAAGGCTGAGAATTCACCTGTTACATTTTGCTTCTCAAATCACATTTGGCTGTACAATCCAATCTGGTACACCAGCATTTGCAATGTAATACACATCCTATTGATTCCTTCGGGAAATATTTACTGAACAGCTGCTATTTTAGGCACTGGCAATACAAAAATATGTAAGTAGATTATGCAGAGTTTATTTCTAGTTGAGTGGGAGTGTATCAGTAAATAAAAATATTTTAGGAGCTATGGGGAAAGTGAAACATTGTTAGGATGGATGAGAGCAGTATGAAGAAGCTACTTAACACTGTTATTAGTGTGTCAGTTAGGACTGGGTAGGATATGCTGTAGTAACAAATCAACTCCACAAATGTGGTGCCTTATAACAACAAAAGTGTATTTCTCAGATATGAGAAAGTCTGCAAAGTCTACTTTGTAAACTCTCCAAGTTAGTGATCCTTCACATAGTGACTCAGCAATCCAAACTACTGTAATCCTGTGGTTGCCTTTTCACCATGAGACATTTTTTATTATGATGGTAAGGGAAAAAGGGAGGTTCAAATATTGAGCGGGGCATCCCATTGACTCGACCTAGAAACAGCACATTTTATTCTACTCATGGTGCACTAGCCAGAATAAGTTAAATATCCTTACCTCAATGCAATAGAGTTTGGGACTACAAACTTCCACGTGTCCTTCAAAGAGAGGTTGTATTGGTGATGCTTACCACACCTGGGAAGACCTATCTGAGATCTGAAACTAAAAAGCCAGCTATTAGAAGCTAGCCAAGAGAAATATTTTAGGCAGAAGAGACAGGTGGAGCAAGGGCGCTAAAGTAGGGACAGAAAGACCAGTGCACTAAGGGAAGAATGGCACGAGATTGTGTCAAAGAGGAAATCAAGGGACAGATTACACAGGGCACAAAGCACAACTAGTTTGGTATTATCATAAATAAGATAAGAAATCTTTGAAGGTGTTTAGAAAAAGGAATGACATATTTTGATGTATATTGATAAAGAACAGACAGACTGATACATAGACACCTGCATGAAGGCAGAATTGGAAATGGTATTGATTACAAGTATTCACGTGAGAAGTAGCAGTGGTTTAATCTTGTGTGGTGTGGTAGTTTGCAAAATGGCCACAAATTCCTCTCATCCCTTTATGCATAATCTTGCTGAATGGATTTACTTTTCTTCCCATCAAAAAGTAGAGTCTATTTCTCCGTCCTTGAATCTGGGTTTGGCCTGGTGACTTGCTTTAGTGACACAACAAAAGCTTGGGGAAAAAAAAAGAAAACAACTGGCCTGTTGGAGTTTTGCTCTTCTGACCCTGGACATTCTTTACTGTCATGTGAACCAAGTCCCAGACCTGCATCATTGCAGATGAAGGTCCATGAGGACAGAGGTTCCAGCCATCCAAACCATCCCAGCCACCTCATGTAGGACCTCAAATATGTAAATAAGATCATTTAAAATCATCCAGTCAGCCCACACCAGAAGAATCACCCATGCGATACACATAATTATGAAAAATAATAAATGCTTGGTATTTGAGACAACTAAGTTTTGGGGTGTTTTCAATGCATCAGAAGTTAACTAATGGTTGTCAGGTAGCAGTAGTAGTAGTAAATGACAATGGGAAAAAGTAAATAAATTTAGAATATTTTTGAAGTAAAATTATAGGATCTGCTAACAGTTTAAAAACAGAGTAAGAGAATGAAGGAATTAAAGATAGCTATTAGGTTTCAGTATCATTTATTAAGATGAGTAAGTCATTCATAAGTAAGGGGTAGACCACTTACTAGGATTACCCACAATACCAACAGTGTGAAGTATTCTGAATTTACATAATATTTACCCTTTTGCATTATCATGTGTTCAATGAAAACCATATATCTCATAGCAGAATTAAGATACAAGTGGTTACAAGATATGTGATATAAATATAAACTCATTTAATTTATAATTAATTGCCTATAATTAGGCAAAACCTCTATATTTTTATTCATTTTAATTGGAAAAATCAGTATGAAGTAAGAATTATTTTTCTCATTCTAAAAATATGTATATTTGGTAACTTTACTCACTTGTCTAGAGGAAATAACAACCAACAGAAACACACAACCACTGTGCACAGATACTCATTATCAAACATTTTCCACTGAAAGAAACCAGGTATCCTTAGACAAATGGCTGATTTGTCATCTGAGCTGTAAATCTGAGATATCTTGTCATCTCTGAAGGCAAGGTAACTATAAAAGACTCTCGAGGTCGTGTACAAAAGACACAGAAGCCACTTTAGAAGTGCTCACACTGGTGAAAGATAAATGTGAGCATTAAAATAATAATTACTTAAATTCATTGAAAAGAATCAAATATATACATTAAAATCCATGTGTTTATAATGATACTAAAAAGAAAAAAAAACCTCTTTAGCTATTTTAGGATAGTTGCTAGATATCAACTGTTTTTTTTGTAAAAAATTGGTAAAGGGAAAGAAGCATTTATCCAGCCACTGCTGTATGTATATGTAAGATAACCAAGTGGGTAATGAGAAAAATTTCTTCTTTATACAAACTGGTACATATAGGAGAAATAATAAAATTCAAAGATAGCCATTTATAATTCCTAACTAAATGACAGGCAGCCATGACCAGGGCTCCCTTGAGCCATTATGTAAAAGATGATGGATGCTTTGACAAAGGCTGAAACCTCTTGGCCCATTTTCTTGTAATATTAATGTTACTAAGAGTGAATAAAGTAACCATTACACTTACTGATTCAATAGCCAGGGAAAGTATTAATTATAAACTCTTCTTGGTGTATTGTCAAAAATCTAGAAATAGCAAAATCAAAACCACCAACTCAACAAATAGTATTTAGTAGGTGTTTATTATGCATTTCAGAAGAGTTAGTGAACTGAGAGCTTTTAGTTTTAAAACTGATGTGAAGTTCAGGGTGTGATGTTACAGGATGGCTTATAGAGTGTAAATCAAGGAGTTCTTAACCTTTACAATGATTGGTTATTACAATGGAGGTTTCCAAATAGCCGGGGGTCGGTTGAAAGTGATGATCTCAAGCATTTTTAGGAAGATGGCTTGTTTCTTTTATGACTTTCAGAGACACAAGAAATAATGAAAGTTAAATTTTACTTATGTTCATGATATAAGCTAGATTTATTTTACTTACATGGCTTAAATAGTTTTGTCTGCTAGGAAATTTTCAAGTGAGGCCTGCATTTTATATTGAATTTTAACAGTACTAAGCCTGAATCTAATTTCGCATCTATCTTATTATAGGAACATATGAAATAATACTGTAAAGATATGCAGTCAATCAAGAAAAATGGCTCAGTTTATTCAGCAAATAGAATTATAAAGGAGGAGAAAATAATATACTGGAGAATCTTAAGAATCATATGAATTAAATACAACTCTTGAATGTAGTGTGGGTTCTTACCAGGACAAATCAACCTTATAAAGACTTTTCTGAGAGAGGGAAAGCAACAAAGATTGTGTAGTAAGTAATATTAAAGAATTGACATTAATTTCATTGGTTGCAATGATGGTATTGTGATTGTACTTTCCTTTTTTGTATTCTTCTCTGTTAAATATACATACTCAAGTACTTATTGGTGGAGTGATATAATGTCTCTTATTTGCTTTAAAAATCCCCAGAAAAAAATGCATTGCTACTCTTGGGTGTTTCCTATGTCACATGAGAGATGGAATTTGGCAAAAGAGATTCTCTAGAGACAATACTGTACAAAGGGGATAATGTCTAGCTTTGACTACACAAAGGTTTGAACTAAAATTCATTTATATTTCAGAGGAATGCCAGAGTATGGCATTCTTCTTTTTGTAGAAAAGTTATACTAGGTTCTCAACAGTCATTTCATACGTTCACATGTTATAATTGCTATCTGCAAACTAGAAGGGTTGGGAAGACCCAATATGACAGGAAACCAGTGAACAAGGGCTGCAGAACACACGCTCACTCTGTGTGGCAACAGCTCAGTGTGTTTGAGGCATCTGCTCATCACACCATTGCCCGGACCACCCTTCAACACTACGGCCCTGATCATGCCCTCTTACACATTTGCATTTCAAAAGTTCTTGCATATTTTAATAAAAATGAGATCTATTTTGGTTGCCAGCTTGAAAGTTTCACTATCTGACATTGCTATAATGCTATGATGATATGCATATTCAATGAATGTATATAGAACAAAAATATACAGTTTGCCCATAGGATTTAAAGCATACAATATGAGCAACCCATGGTTACATTATTGTATCTGTTTTGGTTGATATTTGCAATAATAGAGTGAGTATTATATCTAATAGACTTCCTTCTTCACCAAACTATTACAGAGAAATGAGGCATGAGACATGGTGGACACTCAAATAATTCCTTTGGAATCTATTGATATTTCTTTTAACCTTCTAATGCTTTGAAAGTTAATGTTCAGTGGTACTACAAAATAATTGTGTATGCAATTTATGTTGAGGAAGTGGTTGAGTTTTTGGTTTAGTCACACTGAATTACTAGTTTTGCTGGTCGACATGGTCCAATAACTATAATTCCATATGGTTCCACTTGATATTTACACCTATACCTGTACACTGAAGAGAATTCTTTCTCAGCTGCTTTAGAATTTCTCGGAGAGAAGCAAAAATTACCATTGTGCACATCAAGGTTTTAGTGAACAATTATTTTGTTTTGACTTTAATTTTATCTCCATGTTCTCGTAGTGAAATTATTTAAAAAAGCTTCCAATAAAACAATAAACATCTTACGTTATGGTTTGGACAGATTCCTCCTGGTGGAGACGTGGCAAAGGAAGGGAAGGGGATGGAGCCAAATTCCCCTTGCATGAGCTTCCAGCTCATGCTGGTTGTCATGGATGGAGAGCACCCGGGGAGGCACTGAGGTCTAACAGCAACAGAGTCAGGTTGGGAGCCAGAGTTACAGTGCAGGAGGTCAAGATTCCTACTCCACTCATCCGCAATCTTATGTGAAACTGATACAAAATAATATTAAGTGTAAACTGTAATCAATTTTTCTTTGCATACAAAAAGAAGGGAAAAGCAATGGATTACCAAGGAATGTTTAGAGGACTAAGAAATAAAAACTACTTACTGTTAAAAGCAAAGAAAAGCCGTAGTCAGGGTGTGGTGTGTATTGTGATCTAGAAGAAGAAATACATATTTGGTTTTGGACTCCTTTTCTGGCCCAGACCTACTAAGAGCCTTGGAATTTCCTAAGTGATGAGAAAGATAAAGGTGTTTTTGGTTATGATAATGAAGTGACATGGAAAACACTGAAGGGTCGAACTGGTTAATAAGATAAACCACCTTGTGCTTAGAGATGGAACTTCTGGTCCCACCACAACCTCACAGACCCAACCCCCAGGGAAAAGGAGGGGCGGAGGTCAAGTTCAGTTAAATCAATGGCTGATGGTTTAACTCATTCTGCCTGTGTAATGAAGCCCCCATAAAGATACAAAAGAACAGATTCAGGGAACTTCTGGGTTGGTGAACACTTGAAGATGTGAAGAGCACGGCTTGCCAGGAGAGGACTTGAAAGTTTCACGCCCTTCCCCTGACACCCTGCCCTATGTGATCTCTTTCATCTGACTTTTCCTGAGTTGTGTTCTTTTATTATAAATTGGTAATCTAATATGTAACATGTTTTTGAGTTCCGTGAGCTACCCTAGCAAATTAGTTGAGCTGAAAGAGGAGATTGTAGGAACCTCCAATCTGTAGCTGGATGGTCAGAAGCACAGGAGACGGGCAGGAGGGGGAGGCAGTCTTGTGGGACTAAGCCCTCAACTCTTAGGGTCGGAGCCTATCTCCAGGTGCAGAGCATGAGAAATGAGTTGAATGGTGGGAGAGCTGGCTAGTGTCTGAGAATTGCTTGGCGGAGTGGGGAAAAACACCTCCACATATTGTAATTGGCTACTACAATCTTAGGTGTAGAGACTACTGTAGCACCAAATAATAAAAATATAAAAGAGGAAAGAAGTGAAGCAGAGAAAACTTATACCAGAGTTCACATCTGAGCTACTTGGCTGTCTCACCAAAAGAAAAGAATAAATTTTATAGCTCTAATCATCCTATATGAAATTGTATAGGACATGAGACCACATCAACTTTGTCCTGGCTCTGACCTATGAGGAGACATTCTCACAATATTATTAGCATTTTTAAAAATCTTTTGAAAATAAATAGGTGTGGAGAAAAGCAAATATTATGAAGGAAATTATGGACAAAAACTGTACTTGTTTAAATAGGTTATGCTGATGTCTAGTAGGAATAAATGCATCTCAAGAAAGGCAAGGAATGCTCATTTTATTCATGCTTCATCATAATTACCATTTACTCTTTCATTTGTTTATTCGGTAAATTTTAACCAAGGATCTGCTATGTGCTGTGCTCTGTAAATGCACCATGAAAATGTTCTTGAGCTCAAGAATGGTTGTAAGATGTGATCACAAAGAAAATAAAAAGACACATTAAATATGCCCCCGGCCCCCGGGGGGCCTCCCTGAGATGAGAGTTGAGATGTGACTTGACAGATGAGAAAGTGCTGGCTACACTAAGCATTGCCAGAAGAACGTTAGAGGCAGAAGAAACAACATAAGATACGCCTGGTACCTTTAAAAAGCAAAGTAGCTTGTGTTGCTTAATTTACTGAGGCAGAGCGTGTCCTGGGATGAGGCTGGAGATCAGGCAGGTCCCAAATGTGTAAGGCCTTATAAGGCAAGCAATGACTTTTGTAGCTTTCTAATTATACTCTTATTTATTTATTTACTTACTTATTTAATTATTTAAACCTGGCTGCTATGTGGAGAATTTATCTCAATATTCAAACAGAATTGTGGTACATATACACAATGGAATTCTATGCTGCAGAGAGAAAGAAGGAGCTACTACCTTTTGCAACAACATGGATGGAACTGGAAAGCATTATGCTGAGTGAAATAGGCCAGGTGCTGAAAGACAAATACCATATGATCTCACCTTTAACAGGAAGCTAAACAACAAAACAAACAAGCAAGCAGGAAAAAAAAAAAACCAAAGACACTGAAATAGAGAACAAGGGGATAGTGACCAGAGGGGAGAAGGAAGGGAAGTTAAGGGGAAAAAGGGGGAGGGATTTGGAGGAACAAATAGGAAGGACACAGGGACGAGAACTAAGGGGGGTGGAAATGGGAGGGAGGTGGGGAGCAAGGGGCAGGGGAGGCTGGGATGGGAAAAATAGACAAAAAAACTGTACTTGAAAAATATCTAAATAAAATTAATTTAAAAAAAGGGCGAGAGAAGAAATGCTTAAATGTTAAACTTAATATTTATATATTATGTAATTTATATATTATAGAAAAGAAAATTATGGCAGTTATAGCCTTTGGTTTACAGATGTGTCTTTCAAATTGTTACTCAATAAAGTGTTCCTGAATTCAAATTACAACTGAATTATGGTTGCTTGCTTATAAATATGTAAAGTCCAAAATATCTGAATATGTTTGTCTTCTCTACTCTCATTTTGCATTTATTTATCTTCAAGCTAGCAATGCAATGAATAAATTGGTCATAATTCAACCAGACACGATCAGCATGAACTTGCCATGATGGCTGCCACGAAGGAAAGTGGGATGAGGGCAGTGGGGCATAAAGCCTGACAGACTCTCCCCAAGGAAAACTGTAAATGTCTGTAACTAAAGACAAAATACTTCAGATTTTCCTAGTTCTATATTTGTATGAGCTACTTTATTGTCTAACCTGAGCCAATTATAACGCAAACATACTGACAAGATTGTTTCATATCTTACGTTGAAGATTGGACTAAGAATTTATTTTCTAAGACTAATTTGGAAAGAGAAAATAGTTGCATTATAAAAACAATTAAAATAATCGAAGCTCAGAAACATCTTGCTAAGGAGGCTGGGTGTCAAGGGCTGAGTGAACATACCGAGGTTATTACTTAGACTGTAGTGTGAAGTAGTCCATTTCAGATCTCAACTTTGAATGATTAGTAACCAAACTCCGTGATACGGACAATCAGAACGTGACCGAAGGAATTCATTCATTTGTCAAAATAATACTTCATTTGTCAGAGTTAATACTTCTCAGTGCTTTTACTTAGATTTATATAATTTTGGTCTTCAAATAGAGACATATAAAAGACTTAAATATAGGAAATGGAGTCTTTATGACATTTGGTTTTATAAAAAGACAGAAGACTAACAAATGCACATTTGAAGGACTTTAAAAGTGTTCTATCTACACCTGGACAAGCTAAAAAATTCTCTAGAGCTAGAGTGTGGCAGGTTAATTTATTCCACATTGACCCAGAAACTAATGTATGCAATGTTACTGAAGCCTTTGTCTGTTGCCATAGCAGGACGAAGAGGAATTCTCCCGTGGTTTGTACCTTCAGAACTTTTTCAACATTCTCTGAAATAGTTGATGTGTATTTTTGCAGAGGTCTTCTCCCTTGTTAGCAGCAATCTATTTTGTTTAATTAAAAGCTAAGGAGACGTGGACACTAATAGCAAAATTAGCAAGCACCGGTGGTAATTTATACCACCGGTATCGAGTCAAATTTAGCCACAGTGTAGTATAGACAGAAAAGGGCTTTCCAAACACCACATTTGGCATTTTAAGAGCAGAATTAGTAGTTAGATCTCATAAACCACATGCAAATAATTAAAGAATTAATATACAGTATATTAATAATTTTCCTTTCAATGTTAATTTTCACACCATCTTCTATTCTTTTTTAGTGCACATTTATTGGTCTAATTCTTCTGGTGTTTGCCCTTTCATGAAGAGTTACTGTCTGCTAGATATTCTTCTCTAGTCACAATATGTGAGGGCTTAGCCAAGAACTTTCTTCTTTAGTCTTTCTCTACTCACTTTCCAGTTAACCATAACTATTTAAGCACTCTGCTGGAAATAATCGTACTGAAGTGCCTATATTTTTTTGAACACACCCTTCTACTACGTTATCTCTGTGTCATCATCATTTATTTATTTTTGTTTTCTACGTTGTCCATGTGAGAAAAAACAACTCACCTACCATTGCCTGCCTGATCACAGCCCCTTCCTATAACAATGCATAAGTCTTGGATAAGAAAAGTTCTATAGATCCAAGAACCTGAACCATCTGGACAGACATGACTGTATCAGGATTGGCGATAAAAACAACTAGCAATAATTGGATTCTCTTTCTCAAGAATTTTCATTTGGTTTCTTGAGAGACTGTCTGAATCAGACTTAGTGCAAAAACAGATACCAAGGGGGGCAAAACTTGTGGTGGTTGTGGCAACGGAAAGGTCATATGAAAGTTAATATAGTTGGCACCAGCAAGCCAGTCACATGAAACCTGAAGTAACGGCAAAGCAGAAGCTAAGAGTCTTGAAGAAGAGTAACTCACATCTTCTGTAACCCACTTCACCGTTCTTTTACCATTGTTCCTATAAATGATAACCTGTTAACTAATATGTGACTGCAGAGAAATAGCCTGTTTTGCTTAAGAATTCTAGGAACTAACTTCAAAAGAAGCAGACTCCAACCTGCACCCATTCCAGCCCTGGGAGTTTTGTTGACCTCCAAGCAGTTATTGGAACAGACTGTGCTGGCTTGCAGGGAGAATGCTCAATGAAGAACTCTTAACCCCCTCCTTTTAATTCCTCTTTCTGTTTTTCTTCCTTCTTCTTACAAAAACCCTTGCTCATGTCCCATTGTCGAGATGGTCTTTGTGATGAGAGCCCCCCAGCTTCTCAGGCTCCCAGCTCTTGAATAAAACGATTTTTCCTTCCATCAGCTCCTGTCTCTAGGTTACCGGCTCTTGAGTGGTGGACAGCTGAACCTGGGTTCAGTATCAAGAAGGCTGCAAAGAAGCAAAAATGAGAAACTTGTTGTTCTAGAGATAGAGTCAGAGAGAGAACAAATACATAAATGGGCCATTCTTGAGGCCAAGCTTGCTTTTTTTTTTTTCCTGCAGAGAGAGAGAGAGAGAGAGAGAGAGAGAGAGAGAGAGAGAGGTTGATTTTCTTCCATATTTTTTTACTGACTTCCTTTTCAACTTGAGCTACTTGAAGTGGGTTTCTGCACTTCTTAACCAAAAGTTGTTTTCATTTTAAATTTAAAAAAATTTTATTTTAATTATTTTTAATCCTGTCTTTTACTCCCATCCCAGCCCAACCCCCAGCCCTCCCCACCGCCCTGCCATTTCCACACCCCCCCCGCTAGTTTTTGTTCATATGTCCTTCATACTTGTTCCTGTAAACCCTTCCCTCTTTCCCCTGAAATTCCCTCCCCTTTCTGCTCCGGTTACTGTCAGGCTGTTCTCAATTTCACTGTCTTTGGTTATATTTTGCTTGTTTGTTTGTTTTGTTGTTTAGGTTCCTATTAAAGGTGAGATCATGTGGTATCTGTCTTTCACCACCTGGCTTATTTCGCTTAGCATAATGCTTTCTAGTTTCACCCATGCTGTCGAAAAGGGTAGGAGCCCATTCTTTCTCTCTGCTACATAGAATTCCATTGTGCAAATGTACCATAGTTTTTTGATCCACCCATTTACAGTAAATAAATGGATCATTTAAAATTTTTTTGGTAATAGCACTTACCATGAGGTTTACCCTCCTAACAATTTTTTAAAGTGAACAATATAGCATTGTTGACTGTAGACACAATATTGTACAGCTGATCTCTAGGACTTATTTATCTTGCTTATCTGAAACTCCATGCCCATTGATTAGTTGTGACTAGAATACTATCTTTCTGTAGTTACCTCAATTCTCCCCTGCTAACTCCACAGCCGCATCTCTCCCAAGAACACTCTCTTCCTCTTCTTCCTCAGAAAATGCCTCTTATGTCCTGTACAAACTTCTTTCACAACACCCGTAAGTCTCTGCTGGATGTACTGCTATCTGTCTGTCTCCCCCATGTTAGATGGTACGCTTCTTAAGAGTGGGATTCTGGTTGTGTTTTGCATGGGGGGAGGGGAAGGATTGTATCCCTGGCACCTAGCACTGTGCCAAACACATAATTAAGTGTTTAGTAGATATTTATGGGATAAATAAGCAAAAGAGTGAATTTTTATTTTATTATATAAATAGTAAATATATACATCAAAATAAAACAGTAAATATAATAAACATCAAAATAAAATAGTAAATATAATATGAATAAATATAATAAAATAAAAATTCCAACTTTATATTTCCTTGAAGTTATCTTCCTTTTTAAAAATCCTTACACAAGGATATGTTTATTGATTTGAGAGGGAGAGACAGAGACAACAGTTGCATTTTGTATGTGCCCCGACTGGGGATTAAACCCACAACCTACATATGTGCCCTGACCGGGGCCCACAACCTTTTGGCGTATGGTGTGAGCCGCCACAATCAACTGAGCCACCAAGCCAGGGCAGTTATCTTTTTGTGGTTCTTTTTCCCTTCTTGAAGTTCTAGATTGTACCAGTGTTTTCCAAATTCCAGTCTACAAATTAGGTTCTTGTTTGGTGTTATAATAATAAGACTGGCAAAAATTCAAATTTAGTGGGACTGGTCTGCACATGCATACTTTGAAGAATGATTGAAGGTCCATGATTTCGAACATGACTTCGGACTCCATCTGCTATAGAAAAAACATTTTGTCCAAGAGCAAAGAACTCCAAATGCCCAAATCCCACCAACCCTCTCTAGTTCTCATCTGCCAGTGTTACTTTCAGCAGCTGCCTCTCTTACTTCTATCCATGTAAGGCTTTCCTCATTGCAGTGGACTTGGAGGTTGTTCTACGGTCACACTCATCCTGGCTTTCTGAATATCCTTTAGTTTTGACCTTCGACTTTTCTTCTATAATTTCAGATAGATGTTACTCAAAGCCTAAATACTGATTCAACAAAGTGAAAGAAATTGAAAAAAAGACACCACAAAAAAATAGCTTGAGCGATAGTATGTTTCCATCTCGGGTCGTGGAAGGGAAGGTTTCATGCTGATGTGGAAATTGGAATGGTATCACACTGACCTTGCAGACCCTTCTATTCCACTGTTTTTCATAGACTCAGTGTTTGGATAGAACTCGGGCAGTCGTCTACTTGAAGCTTCTAGTTTAAAGATAAGGATACTCAGTACAAGAGAATGGGTGAGTCGCTGAAATTCACTGTTTGCTGGTGGTAAAGCCAGTCCTAAAACATAAGTCATGGGTGGTACCATCAAATGTTTTTTCTAGGGAACAAATATAATTTTTTAAATATTTAATATTATTATTTGTTATTTTCCTGATTATACAAATAATACATGAATATGACAATTTTGGAAAGCTGCTTGGCAGTATCCACTAAAACTGAGTATTTGCAATGCTCCAGACCAAAGTCCACTTCTAGGAATATACTCAATAGAAATGTACACATATATTTACCAAGAATGTTCGTAATAGCACTAATTTTACTTGACTCGGAATGGAAAGAACTCAAGTGTCTATCAATGCTAAAATGTATAAACAATGTATATTCATAATGGAATTCAACATTAAGGCAATGAGAATGAAAAATACCTACAACTGCAAACAAAGTTTATACAAAATAATAAATGAGCCAGACAAATGAGCCACATACAAAAGAGTATATATGTTATAATCCTATTTTTAAAAAGTCCAAAAACAAGCCAGAATTATCAGTGGTGACAGCTGAGAGTAATTACTCTAGGAATGTTAGAGGAATGACTGGAACAAGGCAGAAGCTTCTTGACTTCCTGGAAAGATTTTGTACTTGATCTGGATACTGGTTACACAATGCATTCACCTTATAAAAATTAATACATTATACACTTTTCTATGCAGTGTATATTTTTATAAACTCTACAGAACTAAAAATACATTAAAAATAAAAATAATCTCTATAGAAAATTGAAAATATACAGAACATATTAAAGAAGCTGAAGTCAACTATTAATATTTTTGCATGTTTATTATTATATTTTATGCACACACACATTTTTCTGTACTTTTATAATCCCAAAAGTTCAAAAAGCAATTCTTTTCCATAGCACAGTGACGACAAAATTCTGACCTCAGCTGAACTCATTTAGCGACAAATGAGCCCAATTACCTGACTTCAACTGACATGAAGTTATTTATAGTCTTTATCTATCCTTCTTGGAAAGAATATGTATACACTTCCTGCAGAGAGATTAATACATCTGAATATGGGATAATGCCACAAACACCCCTGAGGATATAATCTTTGTAATTACCTTTTAAATCCCTAAATTATGAATTCCAAAATGTATCTGGTCCTCTGAATTGAATATTCAGCTTCATGTATTTTTCTAAATGTTTTAGAATTTTATTCCTATTTTTAGAGAGCTCAGAGAAAATACGACAACATGTGTGGATTTATTATGTCTTTGTGAATTGTGGTAGGCACAGTAAAGCCCCACCTGACCAAAGGTATCCACACCTTAATTTCCAGGACCTGTGCAGGGACTTAAGAAAGAAGATGGATTAAGGTTGTTAATCAGCTGATCTTGAGGGATAGATTTTCTTGAATTATCTAAGTAAGACCATGTAATCAGACAGGTCCTTAGAAGTAGAAGAACAGAGGTAGAAAAGAGAGAACCAGAGAGAGAGCAGTGTGAGAAGGACTTAGCTCAAAATTTCTGACTTTGAAGATGGAAGAAGAAGGCCATGAACCAAGAAAAGCAAGAAGCCACTAGAAAATAGAAAATGCAAGAAAACAGATTTTCTCCTAGAGGCTTCAGGACGAAATACAGTCCTACTGAGATCGATATTAGCCCCGTGAGACACATTTTGGACTTTTGACCTCCGGAAACTGTAAGATCATTAACTTTTTTTGTTATAAGCCATTCTTCATACTAGGTTTTACAAGTATCAATAAGAAAATAATATGTACATACATGTATATACCATAAAATTTATATACATACACACATATCACACACACATATTAATAAGATATGCATCCCTATATGTGGTTTATATACATTTATGTGCATTTTAACCAATATCTGAATCATGCAGTGATGAGCACAGAGTAGAAGAAACACAATAAGAATTAAAAACATGTAAAAGAAAGAAATAATTAATTGAATGAATATTTTAGAAATTATATTTACAGATGGGCATGAAAAGTTGTTGAGAGAGCAGAAGAGTCAGCTCTTGGCCTGTGGAACAGTCAGCTATTGCTGCACAGAAACTCAAAATTTCCATAGCAAACATCAATGAATGTTCTTTCAAGCTCATAAGGTTGCAGATTAGCTGGAGTAGTTTAGCTTCACATTTCACACCAGATGGGTGTCCTCGTTCTGTCTCTCAGCACCCTCCCATGGTGCTGAGCAGAAGCATGGAGATGGCCTCCCCATCCACCTACGCATATAAATTGCATCAAGTCTGCTAACTCACTCACCAAAGCAGATTACCTAACCAAGGTCAAACTCAAGGGGTGAGAAGAAATTTATGCTTTGTGGGAAGAATTTCAATTGTATCCAAAAAAGAAAAGAAAAGAAAAGAAAACAAAACAAAACAGGAATACAGGGAGACATGAAGAATTGAAACCAAAATTTTAAATTTTGGTAACTTTTCTTGCTATTTATCAGAAAATACTGCTGAAGCCAGATATGGACATTGGGGTATGTCAAACTAAATAAGACCCTCAAGGACCAAAGAAGAAGAAACTACACTGTCATGTAAGATAGAAGATATGTGTAGGAAGCAATTATCAAGGAAAGAAAGTTGCATCTGATTAGTAAGGAATTAACCAGGAATGAGGCTATGTTTTAAAACAGCAATTTATAAATATCAGAAAAATCATTCATTTTGTCCCATTTTAAATGGACTTTATATCTTAGAGTGGCTATAGTTTCACAGAAAAATCGAGCAGAAAGAACATGGCATTCCAACACAGGCCTTCCCTGTCCTTCCTCCCCCTAGCCTCTTCCTCCCCACTCCTCCCCCTTCCTCCCCACTATCAACATGGTGCACCAGAGTGCTACAATTGTAGAGTGGATTATAACTACATTGATATACACATCATTATTACCTAAAGTCCATAGTTTATATTAGGTTGACTCCTGGCATTGTACATCCTACAAATTTAGACACATATATAATGACATATATCCTGTATTCAATATATACAGAATAGTTTCATCACCCTAAAACTCCTCTATGCTCCGTCTACTCATCCCTCTCTCCCCACCACCCTCTGGCCACCACTAATCTTTTTACTGTCTCCCTGGTTTTTCCATTTCCAGAATGTCATGCAGGTGGAGTTATACACTATGTAGCCTTGTAAGTATGGCTTCTTAGTAATATGCATCTAAGGTCCTGCAATATGCTTTCGTGCCTTCATAGCTTATTTCTTTTTAGCACTGGATAACACCCATTGTCTAGATGTACCACAGTTTATTTATTCATTCACCTACTTATGGGCATCTTGGTTGCTTACAAGTTTTAGTAATCATGAATAAGGCTATATTATAAACATCAGTGTGCAAGTTTTTTTTTGTAGACATGTTTTCAACTCATTTTTGTAAATACCAAGCTGGATTCGATGGTGAGGGCTTGATTAGTTTAGCTAAATACTGCCAAACTGTCTTCTGAACATCATTTTGCATTCCCACCAAAAATGAATGAGAGTTCCTGTTGATTCACATCTTCATCAGCATTTGGTATTGTCCATGTTCTGATATCGGCCACTCTAATAGGAGCGTAATGGTATCTCTTTGTATTAACTTGCATTTCCCTGATGACATATGATATGGAGCATCCTTTCATATGCTTATTTGTCATATATATATATATATGAATCAATAACTTCATTGGAAGAAATAGCAAAACTTGAAAAAAACCCTTAAATGAATGTTTTTCAAGGGCAATATTGCAACATGCATGCTCAGCATGGTGGCCAGGAGAAGTTACTCCATGTCTACGGAGGAGGCAGCCCAAGCTCATTTCTTCTTGCTGCTATGGCCCACGGAGAGCTTGTCAAGGAGGTACTCTGCTATGTTGGACTCAGGGGATCCCATATTGCTCAGGCAGGTGATATGGTCCTTTAACTCCTTGTTGAATTTCATCTGCTTATGCAGGAAGAGGCACAGGTGCACATCCTTTTTCTTGGTGGCCAGCTGGTGCAGATACAACAGGCTCTGTTTCATATTCATCTCCAGGTGCAAGGCAGACTCCATGGCCCTTAAGCATTTTCCCAGTAGTCGATGTCAGATCTGCTGGTCTCACACAGGCACATGAGACCTCTATGCTGGTTTTGCAGACACATCAGCCTCATGCTCCCTCTCCTTGTTCGACTGCCACAGGAAGAACTGGCACACATGCTTCAAGGCCATGTTGTCACAGTCAAAATAGGAGACCATAAACAGGTACACACAGCAGGCTAGAGCTCCAGGTTGATCCAGTTGTTGATGGAGGCCTTGCAGTAGGGGTGGTAGCTCTGGTGCATTTATGAGAGTTGCAGGGTCCTTATGGCTGGCAGTGCAGCTGCAACAGGCACCAAGGCCAAGGCTTCTTGCAAGTGGGGGCATAGGGTGCTGGCTAAGGTAGAGGTTGTTGGGCCTTAGAGCATCCGGAGGTTGGCAGCTAGAGTAGTGAGTGGGAGGCTGAGTCAGCGGAGGTTGTGGTGGGGCTCTCAGAATGCTCCCAGGATGGAAGAGAAGGATGCCTTTAGGTCACTCTGGGTCTGGACCCATCTGTGTATGTTCTTGAGGAGGCGTCTCCAGATCTTTTGCTCATTTTAAAAAATTGGGTTGTTTATTTTCTTGTTGAGTTTATACAGTTCTTTGTATATTTGGGGTAAGAATACTTTACTGAATGTGTGTTTTGTAATTATTTCTGTCAGTTTATGGCTTGTCTTTTCATTTTCTAGACATTATCTTACATAGAACACAAAAGTTGTTAATCATAGTGAAGCCCAGGTTACCAATTTTTTTTCATAGATTGTGCTTTTGGTGTTATATTTAAAAAATTATCTCCACAATCAAAGTCATCCACATTTTCTTCTGTGTTGCCTTATAAGAGTTTTACAGTTCACATTATACATTTAGGCCTATCATCTATCTTCATTTAACTTTTATAAGGGGTGTGAGGTCCGGTTATTCCAGCACTATTTGTTGAAAAGACTATTCCCTATTACATTGCCCTTGTGCCTTTGTCAAAGCTCAGTTGACTATTTTTTTTTGGTGGATCTGTTTCTGGGTTCTCTATTCTGTTCTATTGATCTATCGACCTATTCTTTCACTACTATCACACTGCCTTGGTTACTGTAGTTTTATTATAGTTCTTGAGGTTGAGTTTTATTCAGTCCTCCAACTTCATTATTCTCCTTCAATATTATGTTGACTCTTCTTTATATAGACTTCAGAATAAGTTTGCTTATATCCACAAAATAACTATGAGATACTAACTCACACTGAATCTGTAGATCTAGTTGGAAAGAACTGACATCTTGACAAACGAAAATTCCTATCCATGAAAATGGAACATCTCTCTATTTATTTAATAATTCTTTGAATTTTATGAGAATTTTATAGTTATCCTCATAGAGATCTTGTGCATATATTTGGTTAGATTTATACCTAAGCATTTTATTTTGGGTGGCGCTATTATAAATGGTATTGTGATTTTAATTTCAAGTTCCACTTATTTGTTGCTGGTATATAGGGGTGCTTTTGACTCTTGCATTTTAACCATATTTTCCAAAGTGGTGAAAGTAGCAAAAGGTGTGAGTGAGAGGAAAGTGAGAGCAAATCAGATCATGTAGGACTTTGGGGAGAAAATAGGGAGACAATGAAATTTGGGGACAATGGAGTTTTTTCTAAGTGATACAAAAAACTAAAGGAGGGTTAACAGCAAGAGATTGACATGGCCAGATTTAAAAGGATTACTAGTAATCCTATTGTGGATTATACTGGGAGGACTACAGTAGAGGAAGTAAGGTGGCTGATCATTTGAATTTTTCAGTGAAGTAGGTAAAAGATGATGTTGGCTGGGGCTTTGACAGTTAGAAGGTAAGAAGTGGCAATAATAGGACAGAAAAAACAAAATAAAATTTTGATCCTAAATAATTGGATGATGCCTGGCTTCTGAGGTGGGAAAATACTGGGAGAGGAGGAGTTCGGCAGGAAGAATTTTGCCTATGCTAACTATAAGACGCCTATTTATCAATCAAGTAGAAATGCCTTAGTGAGAGTTAGATATCTGAGCCCGAAGTTCAGGGGATAGTTTCTACTTGAAATGCACATTAGGGAGTCATTGTGAACTACAGATAATGTTTGGAACCATGGTACTGGACAAGAGAGTGTAGCATGAAATGTATTGAGGTTGCATCCCTGGAGGGTACCCAACAAGCAGAGAAAGAAGAGAAAGAAGTGGCTTTTGAAAAAGGAGGGTACTCTGAGTCTCACCATGTGTCTTTACACCATACATCCTAAATGTCTCTGCTAATCTAAACACTGAATTAGATGATCACCATTTCTTTAAACATTACATTAAGAACTAACATTAATGACAATAGTTATTAATTAATATCAGTAATGAAAAACACTTAGAGATATCAATTTTCCCATTTCCCTCTTCAAAGAATAACAAAACACAGAAGGTCTGATCAGAAAGTATTCAGCCATATAATATGGAAAATAGAGGCATTTACTAAAGAACATACAAGATACAAGAAACACACATAGGACAATGACACCTCAGTTTCCTTCAAAGTAGACACCTTGGGACCTCACATAGTTCTCCCAATTGCCATCGTCATATTTTCCTAAATCTCAGTAATGGTCTGAAATCTCTTTTCTTTCAAAGGTGATTTTAGTTTTGGGAAAAGCCAGAAGTCTCAGGACACCAAATGTGGGCTGTAGGGGGGCTGAGTCACCTGGGTGATTTGATGTTTCACAAAAATCTCTGCATACGAGATGATGCATGAGAAGGCATATTGTGGTGATAAAGCTGCTGATCGCCAGTTGCCCATAGCTGTGACCTTCTGAATCGTCCAGATAGATTCTGTGGAGGAATGTTCAAGCTTAATGCAAAATTTGATGCAGATTTGTTGCTCTGCTCACTCAGTCATTTTGAATGTGACAGCCACACAATCCACATGCTCACTCGATGGCATCTACTACCCCCACTGACTGGTACAGTGAGGTTGTCATTGTTTATGCATGTGCATTCCAGTCCACTCTCCTGGACTGTCATGTTACATCAATGCCACAAAAACAGTTCTCATTATATTAACAAAGGTTGGACTTTTTCTGGAGACACCTTGTATAATGAATATGACTCTTTCAGATATATATTTGCCTTAGAATATTAAATCTAAATTGAAAAAAAACTACCAAAAATCTTTTTACATGTTAAGTATGTATAATCCTCACTTAGTCCGGATTAAACAAATACAGATATTTGATTTGTTTGATTCTGAAATCAAACAGACTTATGATTGATTTGGGGAGTCACTCATGGACATGTAGTGCCAGGCAGTTCACATATAACATATAGAATGTGTACAAAGTAGGTTTACAGTTGTGAGTACAGAAAATAAATTTTTTTGTATTATTATTTATTAGTTATTGTATTATTTCTAATACAAACAACTATAAACCTACCTTGGCCTCACCCTTTACATACATATGTGTGATATCTGGTATTATATTATAATTGATAATCTAGAAGCAACTGAGATAGAATGGTTGACTCAGATTATTCAGAAAGTTCATAGCTCAGTTGTGGATAATCTCAATTTTACTTGACTTTTTGATTACTCTTTAAAATTCTTTTACCTTAGTTCGGTCTTTGAAATTTCCAACAGAGTTAACAGATTTGGTTTAAAGACCTATTATTAGAAGCAAACATTTAAAATACAGCAAAAGCCAAAAGAAATTCTAAAAGGTTAAATGTATACTAAAATTAAGGATAACTCATTTTTTAAATGTGTAATTTTGTCAAATTCCCTTGAAGAGGTTAAAAAATAACTCTAATTCAGTCCACTAGAGAAAAATGATTTATTTCATAAAAGGAAGTCTCTGAGAAAGGAATGAATTAGTCATAAGGGCCATTAAATCTCCAAAATTGAACAAAGGATTCCACAGGAAATTATATAAATATTAATAAAAATATTACTTTTCCTGACAAGATGTCACTTGCTTTATTAAAAATCACCTAATCTGAGAAAAGTATCCCCAGAGAAATACCAGAACACAGGGTGGTAGAAATATTAAATACGATAACTTTTTTAACACTTTCATCCTCCTCTTTAGTTCTCCTAATTTTTCTCTTCAGAGCAAATGAGTTTAATGAGTTGCTTAAAACTTAAGACTATTATGATGTGTCCTATTGTAGCTTTTGGTGTGATGGCTTTTTGGTAATAGCCGGCTACTTCTTGCCAGTGGAAGAAAGCTATGCTTGCTGAGGATAACAATGGCAAATTAGGATCTCTGAATTGTACTGCCAAGTCATTCAAGGAGTTGTGAAGCAACGCTAGATTGGGTCTGTTCTGTCTGGATGATTTTAGGTGGATGCTTTGTTTTTCAATCCTGTAACCTCAAACTAAGCTGCTGGGCTCCAGGTGTAGCAGTTATCTATAGTGGAGTTGGATTGTAAAGAGTTGGACAACTTTCCTAGTTAAACAATAGATAGTTTACAAATTATTGCAGTATATGTGAACATATAACTTTCCATTATGAATCTGTATTTCTCTAGAATAATTTTCAAGCTCAGATCATGGATATGACAATTTTTAAAAATTTCCATGGCAAAGAAAAAAATGCTTTCTTCTGAAAACTATAATTCTCACATTATTTCTGTTATCCTGGGTTGAACTCTCTGCTACTATTCTATTTCTTTTTTTGGAAACAAAATGTCAGACATTAGAATATTATTAGAATTAATGTGCTTTGTTAATAGATCTATTACTATAGAAGACGCAAAATCTGGTTTATACATGTACCTGCAAAGTAGAAATATTTATCTTTTATATTAGCAATTTTCACCAGGTTCAATTGTGCTAACCTTTTGAGTCACTGTGGAGGACCAGACCAATAAAATGGCATTGGTATGGTCAAGATAGCATAAAGTATATAAAACAACTTGGAGTTACTCATGTCAACCAAGATGGCTGGCAGTCAGCCATGATGCTTCAGTGCAGGAGGAAACTACCTAAGTCACACTAGACACATCTGGCAAAGAGACACACTGAAGATATCTGCACAAGAGATCAGAATAGCCATGTCTACAGAGAGGAACCACCTATAGACAGGCTCCTGGGCAAATTGCATACTTGCCATCAGAAGTGCCAAGATTTTATCAAAAAGGCCCAGAAGGGTAGAGTGTGCCACTTTCAAGGTATGACTGAGGCAGGCTCCAGACCACTGCAGAGACAGCTGAGTTCCACACACCACACACAGTGCTGCTCCATGCCCCGCTGATCTCCCTTGGCATTGGCCGCTGGAGGCTCTGCCCTGCTGGACTGAGGACTTTGTCTGCCCTGCTGCCCACCTGCTTCCAGAGATCCTTCCTTGCAAGACACTGACCACTCCCTTGCCCACCGTGCTGTTTCCCAGATCTGCAGTCTGAGACTCTGGGACTTGGGTTTATTACCCCCCACTGATTACCATGTGTATATGTGTTATGTTTCATTGTTATGTATGTGTTATATTTCAGATGTTTCATTGTCATGTTGCATTGTTAGAGTGTGAGTAGGATATTAATGTAAGCTGATGTTCTACTTTGAGTGAACCTGCATTTAATAAAACCTGAATGAACAGCACAGCTACTCTGTGTGACTCTTGTCTTTTCTTTGGTGTTGGCCTGCTCAGCAGGCAGCAAGCTGAGCAGTTGCCCTGCTGACTTATAGGAAAGAATATATCATGCACATATGCTCATGACAGTCACATCTAATTCATTTTTTATCCTTATTAATTAATTTTAAAATTTCATATTATTTCCTGTTCCTACTTCCAGTAATGTCTGTCTTACTGAGGAAATTTGTAACAAAATATCATAGACTGGGTAGCTTTAACAACAGACACTTATTTCTCACAGTTCTGGAGGCTAAGAAGTCCAATAGCAAGGTGCTGGCCGATTGGGTGTCTAGTTAAGGACACTGCCTTGTTTGCAGACAGCTACTAGTCTTCACAGGGTGGAGAGAGCCCTCTAGTGTCTTCCTCTTATAAACATCCCAATGTGGGGGTTCCACCCTCCTGACTTCATTTAAACCTAATTACTTCCCAAAGGCCCAGCCTCCAAATATTATCACATTAGGATTAGGGCTTCAGTACATGAGTTTTGAAAGGACACACATATTCAGTTCCTAGCAGTTTCTTTTTAACCAACAATAATGCCAATAACAATAACTTTCATTTTAACTCTTACCCTGAACCAAACACTGTTCTAAGGATATACCTAATAGCTCACATAATCCTCATCAGAACTCAAGAGGTAAATACTGTATTACTTCCATTTTACCGATGGGAAAACTGAGAAAAAGTGATACTAAGTAGCTTGCTTAAGGTCCTTTGGCGATGAAGTGGCGGAACCGGATTATAATGTTTCATTTCAGAGCCACTCTTGCAACCAGCATTATGCATAAATTATTTCTTTGCTTCTTTGTTTTTGTTTAACTTATTGGTAACTTTTAAAAGAGTATAGTACAGAAATGTGAGCAAAGGAATATCTTGTTTTTACTTAATAACTGGTCATTTGCTCTAGTGATCCTTAAACATGTAACTCCTTCAACAACTAGGGCTGCCCTGCACTCAGCGGTGGGCGCGTGTCCAACACAGTCACCAATCGGATTTCCGCTGAGTTGTGGTGATGACACCCTGGTCTCTGTGAGCAGTACCCAGCACTTGCATTTAAGAAACCTGTTTAATGTACAAAAAGAGGAGAATTAAGAAGGGGGTGGGTACCAGATTAGGGATAGCCTGAGTAGACCAAATTTCTATAGATTTGGGAATATTTTTATGAGTAGTAACATGTGACTCAATTCAGCAATTTTTAAACTTTAAAATCACTAAGGGATATAGTTTTATGTAATCATGAGTTTCTCTAGATAGCCCAACAGTATGTTAGCAGCAATGATTTCACTAAAATGGCTCATATCAAAACATCAAATAAAGCTTGTTTTTATGTTTCTTTTATGTCCTGTTTTTATTTCAAAACCATTTTGATTATTCAGCCATGAGTATTTTAGAGAACTCCCTAAGAAAATCTTTTGTACTACAAATATTCGACTGCCCATAATAGTGTTCTTTGCTAGTCATCAAAGAGCTTTTCAACGAAATGTTATTACATCAAAGAAAGTGGCAGGCATTACCAACTGTATCACACAGATGATCACTCCTAAGGCATAGACAAATAATGGTCTTGGTGACATTACAAAGCAAATTAGTTTCAGAGCTAGACTGCTGATCTAATCTGTTTTCCCTGGCATAATCTGATAAAAAAAAAAGTTAAAATGAAAATATCTGTGGTAGGGCATGCCATTTGAGTACATATAAACTCACATTTATAGAATTCTTAGGCTGAAAGGGGCCTTAGGGAACAATATTGTCCAATTTTCTGATAATTTACAGGTAAGGAAAGATTATGCAATTTACCCAAAGCCACACAATTTTTTTTATGATAGAGAAAGTACTAAAATTTCATTTTATTTTTATTCTACAGTTATTGAGAGGATACTATATATGCCGATTATCTGCTGTGTGGCAGAAATTAAAAAATTAATAGTGTATGAGGACTGATTGTGTGGGAGGAAAAGGAAGTAAAAAAATGTGATACAGCTTGATTATTTCTATGACAATAGAGTCTCCACCCCCATCTCTATTACTACGCTGCCCCTATACCACTGCCTCCTTCTATTCTGAGTCAGGAAAAGGAATGTACTGCTGCTAAAATAAGCAGTTTTTGCTTGGAAGTTACACTTATAATTATACTTCCAAATTAAAGTCTGGAAAAATCCTAGTTGTAGTTGGCAAAGTGCTTTGTCAAATTTGTCAAATGTTATCATTCCAGAAAGATTATTTATTAAGTTTATAGAGAATATATAGAACATATATGAATATATGTGTGTATTTATTAAAGTTATTATATTTATTAAGTTTATTAAAGTTAAATTGCAAGATATTCTATTTCTTTAATTCTAACTATTGAGTACTCATCTCTGAGTTTTGTGTCCTAAGAAAATAATCATAAACATAACACTATTTTCCCTGAAATTTACAATTTGTTATCACTGAACTATGGAAGTATATATCATCCAGGAAAGGAAATACTGAATAGATGAGAAAGCCCAATACTTAATTTATTTTTTTTTTTTTTTTTTTTTTTTTTTTAATTTTTATTTAGTTATTTTTCAAGTACAGTTTTTTGTCTATTTCTCCCATCCCAGCCTCCCCTGCCCCTTGCTCCCCACCTCCCTCCCATTTCCTCCCCCCCAGTTCTCGTCCCTGTGTCCTTCCTATTTGTTCCTCAAAATCCCTCCCCCTTTTTCCCCTTAACTTCCCTTCCTTCTCCCCTCTGGTCACTGTCCACTTGTTCTCTATTTCAGTGTCTTTGTGGGTTTTTTATTCTGCTTGCTTGTTTGTTTTGTTGTTTAGCTTCCTGTTAAAGGTGAGATCATATGGTATTTGTCTTTCAATGCACCTGGCCTATTTCACTCAGGATAATGCTTTCCAGTTCCAACCATGTTGTTGCAAAGGGTAGTAGCTCCTTCTTTCTCTCTGCAGCATAGAATTCCATTGTGTATATGTACCACAATTTTTGGATCCATTCGTTTACTGATGGGCACCTAGGTTGCTTCCAACTCTTGGCTATTGTAAATTGTGCTGCTATGAACATTGTGATGCATAGGTTCTTTGAAATTGATGTTTTAGGATTCTTGGGGTATAATCCTAGCAGTGGAATTGCTGGGTCAAAAGGCAGGTCAATTTTTATTTTTCTGAGAAAAATCCATACTGTTTTCCATAATGGTTGTACCAGTCTGCACTCCCACCAACAGTGAACTAAGGTCCCCTTTTCCCCACAACCCCTCCAACATTTGTTGTTTGTTGCTTTGTTTATTATAGCCATCCTGACTGGTGTAAAGTGGTATCTCATTGTGGTTTTAATTTGCATCTCTCTGATAGCTAGTGATATTGAGCATCTCTTCATGTGTCTCTGGATGTTCTGTATGTCCTCCTTGGAGAAGTGTCTGTTCAAGTCCTTTTCCCATTTTCTAATTGGGTTCGGTGTCTTCTTAGAGTGGAGTCTTGTAAGTTCTTTGTATATTTTGGAGATTAAGCCTTTGTCTGAGGTATCATTGGCAAATAGGTTTTCCCATACAGTTGGTTGTCTTGCTAATTTAATACTGTTTTCTTTAGCCATGCAGAAGCTTTTTATTTTGATGAGATCCCATTTGTTTATTCTTTCCTTTACATTCCTTGCTCTAGGGGACATATCAGTAAAGAAGTTGCTGCGTGAAATATCTGAGATTTTCTTGCCAATGTTCTCCTCTAGGACTTTAATGGTGTTATGACTTACATTTAAGTCTTTTATCCACCTTGAATTTATTTTGGTGTATGGTGTAAGTCTGTGCTCAAGTTTCATTTTTTTGCATGTAGCTGTCCAGTTCTCCCAACACCATTTGTTGAAGAGGCTATCTTTACTCCATTTTATGTTACAGCCCCCTTTGTCGAATATTAATTGACTGTAGAGAGTTGGGTTGATTTCTGGGCTCTCTGTTCTGTTCCATTGGTCTATGTGCCTGTTTTTATGCCAGTACCAGGCTGTTTTGATTACAGTGGCCTTGTAATACAGTTTGATATCAGGTATTGTGATCCCCCCTACTTGGTTCTTCTTTCTCAAAAGAACAGCTGCTATTCGAGCTCGTTTATGGTTCCATATAAATTTTCGAAGTGTTTGTTCTATGTCTGTGAAATATGCCATTGGTACTTTAATAGGTATTGCATTGAATCTGTATATTGCTTTGGGTAGTATGGACATTTTGATAATGTTAATTCTTCCAATCCATGAACAAGGTATATGTTTCCATTTGTTTGTGTCTTCCTTGATTTCGTTCTTCAGGGCTGTGTAGTTTTCTGCATACAGGTTTTTTACCTCCTTGGTTAGGTTTATTCCCAGATATTTTATTTTTCTTTTTGCTATATCAAATGGGATTTTTCTCTTTATTTCTGCTTCTGCTGATTCACTGTTGGTATACAAAAATGCCTTTGATTTCTGGATATTGACTTTATAACCAGCTGTTTTGCCAAACTCATCAATTAGTTTGAGGAGTTTTTGGGTAGAGTCTATAGGATTTTCCATGTACACTATCATGTCATCTGCAAACAGTGACAGTTTTGTTTCCTCCTTTCCTATTTGGATGCCTTTTATTTCCTTTTCTTGCCTGATCGCTGTGGCTAAAACTTCCAATACTATATTAAATAGAAGTGGTGAAAGTGGACAACCTTGTCTTGTTCCTGATCTTAGTGGAAAAGCTTTTAGTTTTTTCCCGTTGAGTATGATATTGGCTGTAGGTCTCTCATATATGGCCTTTATTATTTTGAGAAATGCTCCTTGTATTCCCACTTTGCTGAGTGTTTTTATCATAAATGGGTGTTGTACCTTATCGAAAGCTTTTTCTGCATCTATTGATATGATCATGTGATTTTTGTCTTTGCTTTTGTTTATATGATGTATTACATTTACTGATTTGCGAATATTGAACCATCCTTGCATTCCTGGGATGAATCCTACTTGATCATGGTGTATGATCTTTTTGATATGTTGTTGGATGCGATTTGCCAATATTTTGTTGAGGATTTTAGCATCTATGTTCATCAGCGATATTGGCCTGAAGTTTTCTTTCTTTGTTGTGTCTCTATCTGGTTTTGGAATTAAGATGATGCTGGCTTCATAAAAAGAATTTGGGAGTTTTCCATTCTTCTGAATTTTTTGAAATAGTCTGTGGAGAATAGGGGTTAGCTCTTCCTTAAATGCTTTGTAGAATTCTCCTGTGAAACCATCTGGTCCGGGGCTTTTGTGTGATGGGAGTTTTTTGATTACTGCTTCAATTTCTTTTGCTGTTATTGGTGAATTTAGATTTTCTGCTTCTTTTTCACTGAGTTTTGGAAGATTGTATTTTTCTAGAAATGTGTCCATTTCCCCTAGGTTTTCAAATTTCTTGGCATACAGTTCTTCATAGTAATTTCTTACAATCTCTTCTATTTCTGTGGTATCAGTTGTAATCTCTCCTTTTTCATTTCTGATTGTGTTTATTTGTGTCCTCTCTCTTCTTTTCTTGATGAGCCTACTTAAAGGCTTGTCTATTTTGTTTATCTTCTCAAAGAACCAACTCCTGGATTCATTGATCCTTAAAATTGTGCTTTTAGTTTCTATGTCATTTAATTCTGCTCTAATCTTGGTTATTTCCTTCCTTCTGCTTGCTCTAGGCTGTCTTTGTTGTTGTTCCTCAAGTTCTTGCAGGCGTATGGTTAGGTTGTTTGTTTGAAATGTTTCTATATTCTTTAGGTAGGCCTGTATTGCTATAAACTTCCCTCTCAGGACTGCCTTCGCTGTGTCCCATAAGTTTTGGGTTGTTGTGCGATCATTTTCATTTGTTTCCAGAAATGTTTTGATTTCTTCCCTAATTTCATTCTTGACCCATTCATTGTTTAATAGCATACCATTCAGTCTCCATGTTTTTGGGTGCTTTGGGTTTTTTTCTTTGGGGTTGGTTTCTAATTTCAGTGCCTTGTGGTCAGAGAAGATGCTTGGTATGATTTCAATTTTCTTGAATTTGTTGAGGCTCCTTTTGTGTCCTATCATGTGGTCTATCTTTGAGAATGTTCCATGTACATTTGAAAAGAATGTGTATTTAGCTTCTTTGGGATGAAGGGTTCTATATATATCAGTTAAGTCCATTTCATCTAGGGTGTTGTTTAATGCCACAATATCTTTTTTGATAATTTGTTTGGAAGATCTGTCCATTTTTGATAGTGGGGTGTTCAAATCCCCTACTATGATTGTGTTGCTGTCAATATCTTTCTTGAAGTCCTCTAAGATTTTCTTGATATATTTGGGTGCCCCTATGTTTGGTGCATATATGTTTACAATGTTAATGTCTTCTTGGTGGATTCTTCCCTTGAGTATAATGAAATGACCTTCTGGGTCTCTCTTTACAGCCTTTTTTCTGAAGTCTATTTTGTCTGATATGAGAATTGCTACCCCAGCTTTTTTTTCTTGTCCGTTTGCTTGGAAAACTTGTTTCCAGCCTTTCACTTTTAGTCTGTGATGGTCTTTTGTCCTGAGGTGAGTCTCTTGTAGGCAGCATATGTGAGGGTCATGCTTTCTTATCCATTGAGCTATTCTGTGTCTTTTGATTGGAGAATTTAATCCATTTACGTTTAAGGTTATTATTGATAGGTACTTATTCATTGCCATTTTTGTACCTGTGTTCCTCTCTGTCTCCCTCTTATCCTTCCTTCCCTTAAAGCAGTCCTTTTAGTATTTCTTGTAGAGCTGGTTTGGTGGAGGCATATTCTTTTAGACTTCTTTTGTCTTGGAAGCTCTTTATTTGGCCTTCTATCTTGATTGAGAGCCTTGCTGGGTAAAGTAGCCTTGGTTGTAGGCCTCTGGTTCTCATTACTTGAAATATTTCTTGCCATTCTCTTCTTGCTTGAAGTGTTTCCATTGAGAAGTCGGTAGCTAACCTTATTGGGGCTCCCTTGTATGTTATTTCTTTTTTCTCCCTTGCTGCCTTTAAGATTCTCTCTTTGTCTTGGAATTTTGCCATTTTGATGATGATGTGTCTTGAGGTGGGCCTCCTTGGGTTCCTCTTGATTGGGACTCTCTGTGATTCCTGGATTTGTGAGACTTTTTCTCTTATCAAATTAGGAAAATTTTCTCTCATTACTCGTTCAAATACGTTTTCTATCCCTTGTTCTTCTTCTTCTCCTTCTGGTATTCCTATTATTCGGATATTATTACGTTTCATATTGTCTTGCATTTCTCTTAATCCCTCTTCATTCTTTCTGAGCCTCTTTTCATTTTCTTGCTCTTTCTGTGAGATGCTTTCTACCCTGTCCTCCAACTCACTAATCCTATCCTCCGCTTCATCTATCCTACTTTGGAAACTTTCTACTGTGTACTTCAATTCGGAAATTGTATTCTTCATTTCCTCTTGTCTCTTGCTGATGGTTTCCATTTCCTTTTTGATGTTGCTGTAGTTTGCAGAGAGATCATTATAATTTCCCTGTAGTTTCTGGTAGCTCACTGTGAGCTCTTTGAGCTCTTTGAACTTCGTAATAACCAGTGCTTTGAATTCACTGTCTGATAGTTGATCAGCGTCTATTTCATCTAACATTCTTTCTGAAGTTTCTGCTTTTTCTTTCATTTGGGGATTGTTTCTTTGTCTTCCCATTGTTTGAGACTCTTCTTGTTAGTCTCTGCTTCCAAAATTGATCTGTTCTGAAACACTGGTTTTATGGTGTAAACTTCTGTGGTATGTTCCTTGTGAAGTTCAGTGGTACAGACTCCTTGAAGTTTCTTGATGTTCTTCGTCTCCACCTACACTCACGCTGGTCCTCGCACTGGTCTCTGCGTTGGTCGCCTACCACTGCTGAATGTCCCGGCTCTAGTAGCCGCCTCCTCAAGCACCCAGGCCCGTTACTAGGGCAGTGGCACAGAGGCTGGGAATGTCCTGGCTCCCGTATCTGGCTCTCTGCCGCCCAGGGCCGTCACAGGGGCTTGGAGTGTCCCGGTTTCCGTACCTGACTCCCCCGGTGTCTAGTCCTGTCTCTATGGCAGTGGCACAGAGGCTTAGAAAGTCCCAACTCCCGTACCTGATTCCCCAGTGTCCAATCCCCTTGCTATGGCAGCAGCACAGGGGGTTGTGACCCTCCCAGTTCCCGTAGAGGGATCCTCTGCCACCCCGGGCTGTCTCAGGGGTTTGGAGTGTCCAGGCTTCTGTACCTGACTCCCCGACGTCCAGTCCCGTCGCTATGGCAGCGGCACAGGATTTGAGAGCTTCCCGGCTCCCGTAGCTGGCTGCTCAGCTGCGTCACAGGGGCTTGGAGAGTCCTGGCTTCCGTACCTGACTCCCCGACGTCCAGTCCCGTCGCTATGGCAGCGGCACAGGATTTGAGAGCTTCCCGGCTCCCGTAGATGGCTCCTCAGGGTCTAGGCCTGTCTCTATGGCGGCGTCACAGGGGCCTTTGGTGTCCCAGCTCCTGCAACTGACCCTTCCGTTGCCCAGGCTAGTAGCTATGGCATCGGCACAAGGGTGTCCCCGCTCTGGTTCCTGACTCCTCTGTCTCCCAGGACCGTCACAGGGGCTTGGAGTGTCCGGCTTCCGTACCTGAGGCCCCGGCTCCCAGGCCTGTTGCTCTGGCGGCAGTACAGGGGCCGCGTGAGACCCAGCTCCGGTAGCTGACTCTGCCGCCGTCTGGTGTTTCAGCGTCGGTCACAATCTCTGGTCTTTTAATTTCATAAATGCTGGGTAACCGATGGTTTATTGTGCTGTTTTTCCATAGATCTGCCAGGATTTTCACCCATGAGTACAGGAGCTAGTATCCGCTCCATCTTACTCCGTCGCCATCTTCCCAGCATCCCCCAGATTTTTTAAAATCTCAAAGCTATAGTAATCAAAACAGTTTTGTGCTGGTCTCAGGAAAGCATACCCTACAAGGGAGTACCCATAAGACTGTCGGCTGATTTCCCAAAAGACACTTTGCAGGCTGTATTGCAGGCTGCTGGCACCGTCAGCTGTGTCACTGTGCAGGATTTCGAGTTAATCCAAAGTACTGTGGTACCCTCTCATGGTCCACTGGCAAGAGTCCTTTGTACCCAGTTCCAGTCAAAGTCTCTGTTGCTTTTCAGGCCCCGTGGCCAAAGGGGGCACCCCAAAGCCGCGTGGGCCTCTTCTACCAAAGCTGCAGGAGTCCGCACTCCACCAAAAGCATGTGGCTGTCTTCTTCACCTGGCTGCAGGGATCTCCATTCTGGCAAAGCTGCGTGGTTCTTCCCTTTCACCTGGGAAAGAGGGGGTCCGCACCCTGCCAAAACCACGTGGCTCCCTCTTTTACCTCACCAAGAGGGAGTCCTCACGCTGCTGAAACCGCGTGGCTCTCTCTTCACCTGGGCAATTATCCCCTCATGTCCTGGAGCCAGTCTTTTCCAAGCTCTCCCAATACTTAATTTAAATGATTTATTTTAACTTGGGATTTTGAAGATAATTATGGACTTCATAGCTGGGGAAGGTCAGCAGGAGAATGGTGAAATGGAGATAGTCATCACTCAAGTTTACCGCCAGGATTTCTGGAGGACTTGTGGCAGCAGTGAGAGCTGGTGTAATGCACTATTTTATATTTTTTATTTTTTTAAATTTTTATTTAATTATTTTTTCAAGTACCTTTTTTTGTCTATTTCTCCCATCCCGCCCGCCCCCGTCTCCCCACCTCCCTCCCATTCCCCCCCCCCAGTCCCCATCCCTGTGTCTTTCATACTTGTTCCTCAAAATCCCTCCCCATTTTTCCCCTTAAATTCCTTTCCCTCTCCCCTCTGGTCACTGCCCACTTGTTCTCTATTTCAGTGTCTTTGTTTTTATTCTGTTTGCTTGTTTGTTTTATTGTTTAGCTTCCTGTCAAAGGTGAGATCATATGGTATTTGTCCTTCAATGCCTGGCCTATTTCACTCAGGATAATGCTTTCCAGTTCCATCCATGTTGTTGCAAAGGGTAGTAGATCCTTCTTTCTCTCTGTTGCATAGAATTCCATTGTGTATATGTACCACAATTTTTTGATCCATTAGTTTACTGATGGGCACCTAGGTTGCTTCCAACTCTTGGCTATTGTAAATTGTGCTGCTATGAACATTGTGATGCATAGGTTCTTTGAAATTGATGTTTTAGGATTCTTGGGGTATAATCCTAGCAGTGGAATTGCTGGGTCAAAAGGCAGGTCAATTTTTATTTTTCTGAGAAAATTCCATACTGTTTTCCATAATGGTTGTACCAGTCTGCAATCCCACCAACAGTGAACTAAGGTCCCCTTTTCCCCACAACCTCTCCAACAATTGTTGTTTGTTGCTTTGTCTATTATAGCCATCCTGACTGGTGTAAAGTGGTATCTCATTGTGGTTTTAATTTGCATCTCTCTGATAGCTAGTGATATTGAGCATCTCTTCATGTGTCTCTGGATATTCTGTATGTCCTCTTTAGAGAAGTGTCTGTTCAAGTCCTTTTCCCATTTTTTAATTGGGTTCGATGTCTTCCTAGAGTGGAGTCATGTAAGTTCTTTGTATATTTTGGAGATTAAGCCTTTGTCTGAGGTATCATTGGCAAATAGGTTTTCCCATACAGTTGGTTGTCTTTTTAATTTAATACTGTTTTCTTTAGCCATGCAGAAGCATTAAAGTCCTAGAGGAGAACATTGGCAAGAAAATCTCAGATATTCCATGCAGCAACATTTTTACGGATATGTCCCCTAGAGCAAGGAATATAAAGGAAAGAATAAACAAATGGGACCTCATCAAAGTAATGCACTATTTTAATCCACAAAAGGCATACGAATTTGTTCAGGTGCCTTAGATAGTACAAGCATCTGGTGTACATTACATTTCCCTGAATAGTCTGATATTCAAAATTTTTTATCTGCATATTCCCTTAGTACACCCCATTTTTAAATTCAAACTGAATTCACACTTCTAAGGGTAAAATAATAGCATAGAATTTCCTATAATCCCACATTATATTTAACATAATTGCTTCCTTCTGAGCACCTTATTACCATTTCTTAATATCTGATCCTCATCTGCCTCATCCTAAGCATACGAAGAACAGCATATCATCTCCACAGACATTAAATTGACAAAATAGTTTTTCCAGAACCATTTCCAATATGAAAGGAATAGTTCTCTCAGAGAGGTCTATCCCTGGGAATATTTTTAACACCAAGACATGACTAAGGAATCATGAAGGGGTCTTAGGGTAATGCCATGTGAGGAAGACTGAGCCAGTCACTGCTGGCTTTAAAGACAGAAGTGGCTACAACCCAGGGAATGCAGGCAGTTTCTATGAGGTAGAAGAGGAAAAGAAATGGATTCTTCCTAGAGCTTCCAGAAGGAATGGAACCCTGACAACATCTTGATTTTAGTCCAGTGAGATCTGCTTCAGACATCTGACCCCCAGAACTGCAAGATAAATTTAAAAAGAAACTTAGTCCATGAAAGGTTAAAAGGTTCACCAAGGGTGACTGTACTAGCCACAAGGACTGAAATTCTAGGACCTGGCCTTTTTCCTCTGTTCACGGTCCTGCTTTGTGCTTTGCTCCCTATGGGAATCTCCCCTGACCACGTGGAAGCTACTTCAGGTGCTCTGCTTTGTGTCCTGCTGGCCCCTACACTTCCTTGATTCACTGCCATGCTGGAGGGCATGAATTGTTCAGTCTTTGAGCTTGTTGTGACCCTCTTTTGGTAAAGACCTCTATCTTATCAGGAGCTGGTTGGAGGACAGAGAACTCACTCTTCACTTGCTGTCTTAACTAGATCCTCCTCATGGATACAGGACCTAGTAGGAAGAGGCAAAAACTAATGACTCTGCCTGTTGCCACTACCCTGTATAGATCTTTTGCAACTCAGCACTGAGGAGGAAGAAAACTGCTGATATTCACTGGCTGCCACATGGTCTCTGTCCTGGGAAGCTGGGGGAGATGGGAGCTTCCACTTGACTGCCAAGCCCATGGGGCAGCTTAGCTGTGCGAGAAAGGAAGACCGCACTCTCCATCAGCACTTCCGACTGATTCCATTCTAAATAGCAGGAGCTGATGTAGCAGAACAGGTAGCACAGAACTATAGACAATTGGGAAGTACTAATGTTCACTGGCTGCTGAAATCACCAGTACAGTTCTGTCCCAGGGAGATGAGGACTGCTACATGACTGCTAGACTCTGGCCTGCTGAAACAGCTCTCACGGTAACGTTGATGCTTGGGTGGAGTCCCAGGCTCAAATGCCATGGCCTCACACTGTTCTTAGTGAGTTCCCATAGATTTTGTTAAATAAATGCTCCTCAATTCATTAAGAACCCTTTGGGAAAAAAGGAGTTATGATAGAATGGAGACTATGATAGAGTCACTAGGGTACAATTTTCTATTTGTTGTTTAGTCATAATTTCTCGTTGTCAATGTTGTCTCCATCTTAATATTTCCATGTGGATGTATATGCCTAAACTCCTTTCATATACCAACAGATGGTATAATACACGCAAAGATGTTAAACTAGTAAAAGGCAAGTCTAAAAAGCAAATATTTTGATTAAGGGATCAATGTGATTAAAAAAAAAAACAATCCAAACAGTGGTTTTGTTCATAGAAAGGACTATTTACTGTTATCAGGATTTAAATACATTTTCAATATATTAAAGTTAAAAATAAAATTGCGTACTATTTCTTCTCCCTTTAAGTTCTACTTGAAAATCCCATTATGATATTTATAAACCTGGTAAAATGAGAATATGTTTCTTCAGCTTTTCTGGGATTAGTGTTGGATTAATTTAAATTGAACACAATAAATTCCCTTAAACAAGCAGTCTGACTTACTAATTAAATTTTATTAAATTTCCTGGAGGACTTGACACAGCTTTTATAAATATAACATAATTGAACTACAAAATACCGCTGAAATAAATTAGAACACATTGTTGAAACTTATTAAAGAATACTTAAATAAATAAAGAGATAGTTCATATTCCTGGATCAATTCCCCCACATTGATCTGTAACAAGGTATAAAACCCCTTTAATAAAGCCTATTAAAACCCTAACCAATTCCTTTTGCTAAAATTTACAAGTCAATCCTAAAATTTATATGGAATAACAAGAAATTCCTGAAATAGAACAAAATTTAAGTACCTACCAAATGCCCCACTTTCTAATACCATCACATTGAAAGTTTGAATTTCAACATTTGAATTTGGGGAAACAAACTTTCAGACCATAGCAAATATATTAAATGAAAAAGGCAATTAACAGAAGTATATACACTTTGCACCTTTATTTTTATAAAATTATTTTAGAAGACTGTATACAAGTTTGTAGAGATACTAACAGATTATCTGTATATATTGAACTATAGATACATTTAATTTTATTTTTCCATATCTCTATTTTCTATAGTTAATACATACTGTTTTCACAATGCAAATATAAAATATAAGTTATTTTAAAGGAGAAAATTAGCTTTTCCCAATCCTAACAAAATATACTTTCGCTTATAGAAATTTGGGCTGAAAAGGGTGGCCTTATCACTCCTAACTGTCAAGGAACACAGAGATGTAGTTATTTCTGCCCTAAATATAATTCAGGTTTGTATAGCAAATAAGATGCTCCAGGAAAATATGCCATATAGTGGATAGGCAAATGGCAAGAGTCTACTATAGATGCATCATATACTGAACTTCTCATTTAAGGATTTCTCAGCTGTAGTTTACCTAAAAGACTGATTTACAAATAGTTCTATTATCTTAATGGTTTTAAGTTAGTTTGTGATAAATGAGAACATACAGTCATGATGCAGTGGGAAAAGCATGGTTGAATTCAGCCCTGGATTCTAATCCCATTTCTATATATCTTGTGTGCTATTCTAAAATGAGTGAAAATAATATCTATCTATCTATCTATCTATCTATCATCTATCTATCTATCTATCTATCTATCTATCCATCTATCTATCTATCATCATCTATTTATCATCTATCTATTTTGGTTATGCTTTAAAAAAGCTATGAAATGTGACCTATGCAAAGAGAGACAAATCCAGGGTTGCACTAACCAACAAGGTCATATAGTCTAGCCATTTATAGGGTGCTTATTCTAATTCCTTCTATATTGTGTTAGACATGTTTGAGTCCCAGAAGCGGTACACTCATACTTTTAAGGAATTAATTCTGTTTATAGAGATATCTGATTGTTGGAAAGGTATTTACTTGCTTGAAATCTATTTTATAGCTAACATATTTCCTGATATGTTTTCCATTGCTGTAATATTTCTTTTCAATGTTTGTCATCAGTGTGTCTCCAGCAAATAGCCTTTATAAATTAACCTTGATATAACCTAACTAGTGAATATGAATGCATCCAGTTTTTTTTCATTTCCTTTCAGGGCAAGCACATCTGGTACTCAGCAGCACTGTTGCAATCTCACACAAAAAGGGTTAGTTGATGATGCTTCTTGAATATCCCAAGTGCCAATGAAAGCAACTTGGCTTCCTTTGAATACTCCATTTCATTCCTTAAATACTGTGTGAGTGTCTAAAACTACACATGTCTTTCTGATAGTTTTTGTTTCCCTGATACCCAGGCCGATGTCTAAGGCATTCTTCTATCTCCTTGGTTCATTAGCAGAATCCCAGGGTATCTTCCAAGCTTGATGCTTTCAAGAGACTGAAAGTCAATAGGCCCATCTGCCCCACCGGAAGTGGTTTTGCCATCTGGCTTTAGGAAATTGGGTCATGTCCTACTGGTTCAAAGTGAGTTGGTAGTAAATCTTTCCTATGTTGCAGTACAAAACACAATCATGAAAAGGCCACATTTGAAAGGCAGAAAAAAAACCCCACATCTTTGGAATAATCTTCAGCTCATTTTACCTACATATGCCGACCAGGAAATCATCAGTCTATAACCATTTTTGGGACATCTATTACATGCCAGATGTTTTATACTCATTATCTTTAATACTCAGAAGAACTGCATGGAAGTTTTATTTTCCCACTTCACAGATGCATCCCTAGCATTAGAGAGATTAATTGAGATGCCCGCAGATGCGCAGATGCGCAGAAGTACATCGATCCCAACCTGCACTGGCAGCATAACTTCCATGCACAACTGCTTTCTCTGACTTTCCATCACCTTTCTGTGTCATGCTTCCCATTTCTATGCCATTCATTTATACTGTGGTTAAAGGAGGGTAGTAGGTATTTTGCTATTTATTATTTGTAAGTTTCTCCCCAGAATAATAAACAAGCTTTGAATTTTATTAAAGCAAACAAAAGTTTGAATTCCAACATGTTGCAAAGCCAGAAAGAAAATCCTTGATACACTTCTATGAGTTTTCTCTGAGCATGTTCGTCATTTTGAGTTTCAACTCTTTCTCAGTTGCAAAGATTTATTTACTTATTCGAAAACAAGTTGTCAGAATTCATTTGGGCAAAAGGATTTAGAAGGAAAAACTGTCATCTACTTGAAATTGTTTGACCATTTCAAAGGATAAGGCTCCCTTGGAAAAGAGAGAAGGCTCAGGCCGGATGTGCTCTTTCTCAGCTAAGGAACAAAAGGTTCCAGAAAAGAACAGCTCTTTTGTTTAAAGTCACAATCTATAAAACTTTAGAGAAAGAAAACTTGATGTGCATTTAAACTTGACCCTTTCATCTCTATTGCTGATTGAACCAGAACTTCTTGGAGGACAAGAGCAAGAAAATATCTTTACAACTTACAGTATCGATTACCCAGTTGAAAATGCCAAATGAATGTTTTAGAACTCTTAGAGTATTGATCTTAGAAGTCATTTTCTGTAGCAAATTGTGTACACAAAAATATTGTTTTCTATGTGGATGTTAGAACACAAAGCTTTCTTTCTATTTCTTTTCAAGTCATTCTAGTTTTAAGATGTGAATTTTGAATTTGCTTTCAGAATAATCAAGGTATTAATTTTCAGAGAGTAGGTATATAGACATATACCAATGTAGTACAATGACATGATCTGAAGCAATACTGATAAAGGTCACAAATCACTAGTTTCATACAGTTTTTTTTTTTTAATGAGTAAATTCTTTTCAAAATGAACAGCCTTCTAAGAATGAAATCTGAAGATTTTCACTTTTGACAAAGCGTTTTCATGAGATCTTTTCTTTATTGAAGTTCTTAGGTCACCCAATCTACCGGAGCAGACTTGAGTTTTATTGATATCAGTCAGAGGCCAGAGTGAACAATTGCTCAGATTCAAGACTCTAGCTGCAAAAGCCTGCTGATGAAATACCCACCTCACCTGAATTGGCTACTGATCGATTCTTAGAAGCAAGCTAGAGGTTGAACCTGGAAGATGGAACAGAGATTAAAGTTCAGTATAGAGCTAGGGACCTCAGAAAGAAACCGAATATGATATTCTACAGACTTCAGAAAGAAATCAAGAGTTAAAGCCATACAAGAAGACATGAGTCCCATAAACATGTTTTGTCTTCTTTTGTTCTCCATATTTCCTAGATGACATTTTCATATTATTATGAGTTAATATAACATCTTTATACTAGTTACCTCTGAATTTATATTTCAAGTTCAGACCTTCCTTCTGAGCAGCAATTTCACAAACTGCCCACATGCTATTTTACCTAGAAGGTCTTAAAGTTATAGTCTCCCAAACAGAGATCCTGCACTTTTCCCCCAAATCATTGTTCTCCTCTAGTCTTCTTCATTTCAGTACATGGCAGCATCACTCTCTTGCCAACTGCTAACGTGAAATCATCTTCCCTTTTCTTTACTCACCTGAGTAAGCAAACTGATTTTATTTCCAAAAGATTTCTTGAATATACTCATTTCCCTGAAAGCCTACTGCCATCATAAAGTGCAAGATACTGTCACTTACTATCTAGATCACAGCATTAACCTCCTACTTTTCTTACTCTTATGCCTGTTCTCTTAAAATACATTGTTAGCCAGCAGCGAGCACACTTAAAATATAAATTACACCATATAATTATTATTATTTGCTTAAAGCTTCCCAGTGTTTTTTCACTGAACTCCAAATGAAATATAAAATTCATTCAATGGCCTAAAGACCCTATACAGGCCTAACTTCCATCTTTCACCATTCTCCCCATGCCACCATGCATGTCTGACATCCTCCAGATATCCAGTGTTCCAAGTTGCATCCTATCTCATGCTTTAACACATGCTATTCCCTATGTCTGGGATGCACTTTCCCAAATTTCTGCATGATTAGCTCAGTGCTCAGGTCCCAGCCTCAATGCCACATCCTTGTGAGGTCTTCTCTGATCACCTTTCCCACTGTAGGTTCTCATCTGACATTCTGTTGCACCCTTGGCCCCTTGTTTCCTCCAAACTTTTATTACAATTTGCAATAATTAATTTTCTGGCTTTTTTTCAGTCACTTTGACTACCATGTAAGCTCCACGTCTTCTTTATTTAGTAAAGTATCTCAACTATTGATTAAATAAACAAATTGGTCAAGAGTCAAAAAGCCTAGTTTGTTTGTGCAAAGGAACCATTTGAGAAGGTGGACCAAGAGAGGTTTCTCTGGTTAGGAGCAGTTTCCGAGGAGTTCTGGGTTGACACCATTCAGGAACAGATAGCTTCATGATTCCTTGTTGGTTTTGCCTTGTTTCAAAAGAGTCAGATATATTTAAAGTATTAATGGGTTTTCCATTTGATAATTATAGCTGTTTATTTCCAACACTGCCAATTAGTAGAACCAGTGGGAAAATTGTACTGCATAAAGAAATGTCATTAGAAAACATACCTTGAAGTTGAAAATTTATTGAATTAAAGGTGATAGGTTTTCCTTTTCTAGAAAGTTATTAGAATAAACATAGAATATATGTAATATGAACATTGTTATATACAAACTTTTTATTTGAAGATGAATTAGTTCACTTAGCACCAATTTGACTCAGGAAATAAGAGAAGGTATGTATTGTTGCATCAGGCATTCTCAATAGTAATGCACTAACACTTGTTTAACTTTATTAATCACTATGATTTTTGTTCTTTCCTATTAAAATTGAACTACATAGGGTACCATAAAATCCTTTTAACATCTGAATCTGAATTAGTTTTAGAAACAGTAGCTATAAACATTTTCTTCTTCATCACATATTCTAGTAGTGGAAAACTCACCATCCCCCAAACACTTCATTCACGTAAGTGTTTTGCTCAAGCTGGTTTGCTCCAGTTCTGGGCCTAACTTACCAGCTCTTCCTATCTGACAAGTTCTACTCATTTTTCAAGATGTGTCTCAAATATATCTCCTTTGGAAAATGTTTCTTCTTTTCACCCTAAAAGACCACAAGTGCATGTGCACAGGTGCACACCTATGCCCACAAGTTCTGTCCAGAAAGTATCCAGATATGAAAGTATTCAGTATTTTTCATATCCTATGAAAAATAGAGACACTATTTGAAGAAGACACAAGAAATATTGTACATAAGACAATGATGTCTCAGTCGCCTTCAAAGTAGGCACCTTAGGACCTCACACCGTTCTCCCAATCACCATCAGCTGCCCTGTCATATTTTCCTGAATCTTATCCACAGTCTGAAATCTTTCCCCATTCAAAGGTAATTTTAATTTGGGGAAATGTGAGAAGTTGCAGGGTGTCAAATGTGAGTTTTATGGGGGGCTGAATCACCAAGCTGTGAATCACTAGTTGCTTGTAGCTGTGGCTTTCTGCATCATTTGAACAGTTTCCAAGGAGGAATGTTCAAGTTTAATGCAAAATTTGATGCAGATTCACTGCTCTACTCATTCAGTTATTTTGAATGCAGTGGTTACATAGTACACATGCTCACTGAATGGCATCTACCACCCCCACTAACTAGTATAGTGAAGTCATCATTGTTCATGCAGAAGCATTCCAGTCCACTCTCCTTGGCTGCCAGGTTACATCGATGTTGTGGAAACCATTCTTGTTATATTAACAATGGTTGGGCTTTTTCCAGACAGACTATGTATACCCTCAATCAAGCATTCATCTAGTAAATAATTATTATTTAATTAGCTCTGCACTATACTGAGTGCCAGGAAATATAGTGATCACATCTCTGCTGCCATACATTCTAGCAGAGTAAGGAGACATTAGATGAATGATTAATAGTATGATGACAGCTATGAAAACATATAGAAAAGTATGACTTTTACATGTTAATAGAAGCTTTCCTAAGGAATGAATCCAAGAATGAGTAGAAGTTAGCAGGACAAAGAGACAAAGAAGTATTCTAGGCAGAGGAAAGGGCATAGTCAAATCTCCTCAGTTAGAAGATAGGTTAGAAGGTATATATTTGTTTAAGAACCACAAGAAGCCCAGCATCATAGAGCAGAGAGTAAGAGGAAGAGCAACACTCAGATGAGGTGAACAGTTTAACAGGATGCAGTCTGTGAAGGTTCCTTAAAGCCTATTGAGGATACTGGACTTCAACCAATAGTAAGAAAGAATCACCAAAAACTTTTAAGAAGAAAAAGAAAATGATCATTCAAATTAGTGTTTTGGATTTCTTCAGTTATATTTCCAGAAGTGGGATAGTGGGGTCAAATGGCATATCCATTTTTAATTTTTTGAGGTATCTCCGATCTGCATTCCCGCTAACCATGCAAAAGGGGTCCCATTTTGCCACATCCTTGCCAGCACTTGTTGCATATTGGTTTATTGATGATAGCCATTCTGACAGGTGTGAGATGATATCTCATTGTAATTTTAATTTGCTTTTCTCCAATGATTAGCTACATTGAGCATCTTTTCATATGGCTATTGTCCATCTGTATGTCCTCATTGGAAAATTATTTATTCAGGTCCTTTGCCCATTTTTTTATTGGATTGTTTGGGTTTTTTTGGTGTTGAATTTGTAAGTTCTTTATAAATTTTGGATATTAACCCCTTATTAGAATGTATTGGTGAACATGTTCTCCCATTCTGTGGACTGTTTTTTTTGGTTGTTGTTGTTGATAATTTCCTTTGCTATGTAAAAATATTTTACTTTGATGTGGTCCCATTTCTTTATTTTTTTCTTTCATTTCCCTTGTTTGGGGAGATATATCAAGTAAAATATTGCTACAAGAAATGTCTGAGATTTTGCTACCTATGTTTTCTTCTAGGATTTTTATGGTTTTAGGTCTAATATTTAAGTCTTTAATCCATTTTTAATTTTTGTGTGTGTGTTATGTAAGAAGGTGGTCTAGTTAGGTGGAGAACAAAGTAGTTTTGAGAAAGTGTAGAAAGGTTATCATAATAGTCTAGCAAGATATTTTGGCAGATTGGAGTGGGGATGTAACCATGAAGAAGGAGAGAAGTGGGGTGATTTGAATGTGATTTTAGAGGCAGAATGGACAGGACTTGGTGATTGAGCTCAAGGAGTGATAGAGAACAAAGAATCAATGTGGGCTCTAAAGTTACTGCAGTGAGTAGCTGGATGGATGGTTGTGCTATTCTAGAGGTAAATAGATTTTTATCACCAATTGATATTTAGAATTATATTGATAGTCTTTCTTTTTAAAATTTTATTTATTTATTTTTAGAGAGAGAGAAAGAGAGGGAGAGAAATATCAATTTGTGGTTGCCTTTCACATGCCCTACTCTGGGGATCTAGCCCACAACCCAGGCATGTGCCCTGCCTGGGAATCAAACCAGAGACCCTTTGGTTTGCAGGCCCATGCTCAATCCACTGGGCTACCCCAGCCAGGGCCAATACTCTGTTTTACTGTGGTCAAGAAATATATAATAAGAAAGAGCACAATGATACTTTAAGTCTGGGAAATGGAATTTTAAAAATTTTTATCAAAAAGAATTTCTGAGATTCCAAAGAAACAGGAGCTGTAGAACTTGTTGTTATGACAATAAATGAACATACAGAACGGGGTCATCTGCAGTAATGATACTTCTTGCTCATGGCAAACTCTTCCTGTGGCTGCTTCTAAAAGAAGTCATTTGTGGCTCCCCCCTCTTTATTTCCCTGTTCCTAGTAAGGTTTACACTCCTCTGCATTTTGCATATATAATACCTCAAAAATTAAAAAGAGCATCTCCAAGCTGCAGAGATTCTAATCAAACATTTTAATAACATTTTTCTCTGTGTTAATCAACTTTCTAAAATGTGAGCTATTTTTAGCACCAGTTACACTTGTACCTCTGGGTCCAATTCTAATTCTCTTCACATCGCAGATGATCTCTCGGCAGCAGTATTCTTTTTGAATTCAATCAGTGCTTTCAGAAGAGAAAGTGATGCAGTGGAGGATGAGAACTGGGTCATGGCAAGCATTCTCCCTCACAAAAAAGCTGAATTCTCTTACTCCCAGGTGCAGAGACAGGGTTAGATGATTAACATTTAGAGAGTACAAAAGGAACCATTCGAGTTGGAACCCCCTCCCCCCAAAAATCTTACTTCAGTAGAGTTATTTCAGACTGGCTGAACTATTGTTTCGTTACCAGAATTTTAACTTTATCAACAAACCATTTACTCTTAGTAAACTTGCTATTAAAAATTTATAGAGCTAAAAAAATAAGCAGTGTTTAATGCAGTCTCCTTAGACCCACACTTCCTACCTAGCATCCTGAGAAAATTCAGATTAAGACCAGCACACCATCTATTGCCTAATAGATCATCTGTTTCCAGGAACTTTAGAGACGTCCATTAATTTTTATTTTGATGTGGTTGCAGTGAGGGAAATATAGTGGTTACCATTTTGTAAGGGAAGTAAGAAACCCAACCATATGAACAAAAGTTTCAAGATCTGTCATTTTCCCTCTGCTGTTCATCTATTCATTAGTGGCTCAGTTTATCAACCATAAAAAAAGAAAATCATTCTTTTGTTATGCTCATCTTGATTTTGAAGTGGTCAGCAACTGTTTTTTCAAAATTTTCTACCCATTTTCAGCACTCAAGTAAGGTTGGGCAGGTTAGGATGGAGTAGACAGGAGCCCTAAGGAATCCAGAAGGAGATTTTAACTGCATGTACCACATTAATTTCTATTAGAATACCAGGCAGGGATGAAGAAAGATATTTCCATCTAGTAAAAAAAAAAGCCATGAGAGAAATATTCAGAGACTGGTATAAAATTTGGAGCTATTTCTCCGGAATTTTCACACTAGTGTTCTATTTATTCACCTACCACCTATCCACTGAAAATAGTGGTTTTATTGTCTTAAATACCTTTCAATTGCCTCTGAAAAGGACAGGTACTATAATTTTAGGAAAAATATAAATTTTGAGGGAATTCATAAGAAACAATGTACTAGGAAAGTGGTATCAAAATATAAGAAAAAGAATTTAATTTTCTAGGTAACTACATAAACATAAAAATAGAAGCCTTGTCCATCTTGAGATACAACTCAAAGGAAGAAAATGTGATGTTGAACAGAGAGTGAGTTGATAAGGAGTCAACTTCTGATTCTCTCCGCTATACACATATTCCTCTTTAATGGCACAGAAGATAAACAATAAAAACCTTTTCTGGTCTGTGGGAAAGATGTTGAAATTTTGGAAGAGAGAGCAAGAATATTCCCATGTGGGCATCTGGGAAAGATATCTTGCTTTTGTCTTTTTCAAGGTCAAAATCTGAGTTGGGCCTGTTAGAAAACTTTCGGTAGTTTTCATAACTACTTTCACAACTGGAGATCAGGGATATCCTGAGCCTTACCTCTTACCCGGATTTTAGGAGGGAAAGTTCCTGCAGAGCCACCCCAGTTATGGTAGAGTGGGAACAGATGCTGGGCAGCTCTAGGGGGAGAGGCGGTTCTCTGTTCCCCCTGCTCTTCAGAAGTCCACAGCCATGTAGATGAGCATCTGAATGACTTCAGTGTCCTTGAAATGGTAAAGGGAAATATGCCTTGGAGTTGGGGTGAAGAATATGTGAGGTGAGCTATTGTCCTGGCAATTAGGGAGCAAGGCACTACTGTGTATACCAGCAGCAGGTGGCAGAGAGAAGCATTTGATCATTAAAGGCTGTAAATGGAGAAGGTTAACTAGGAAAGAAAATGGCCATGAATAAATACCAGTTTTTCTTTACAGCCTTAATCAGATGTAAGTACCTTCTCCCCTGGGAGAGAGAATATTCTTGAATTCACAGAATTAAAATTTTCTTTAAAAGCTGTACAGACTGAGTTTGATGGCAACTGGTAAGTTCAAGATTTCTATCTCCGGTAAAAACAAAATGGAGGCTTGGAGGTTTAGTTTATTTAGTTCGGTTAATGAGAATTTGTAAGGAAGTTTAATTTTTGCACATCTGAGTTTATTGATTCTGACAATTCGCTAGATGTCATGGATATATATTATTGGGTGTGTAGCTTACTTTCTGAAAAAGGGTTATTATATCACTCCAATAAATGATGTTCTTGGCCAGAAATGACCCATATATTCTGTATCTGGTGCCCAATGTATCTCTGTAACTTTAGCCTCATTTACTGTTGAAAAGCACAATAGAAAAAAGACCTTCACTATATTTGAGAAAATGCTGCGGCACTAGGAAAACTAGTATTACCCTAAAGAGTAAAGAAAAACAAACACTGGGAAATGAATGATTACATGGCAACATTCTGTCACTCTGATACCATAAAGGGACACATAGCCACAGTGAAATAAATTGACTCTTGGAGATGAACTAATGTATAAAAACACAAAGGGGGTTTGCAAAGCAACAACATCAACAAAACACACGTAAAACAGACTGCCATCAATGAATTAAAATATATTTTTCAAGGAGCTAAGGTAGTAAATTGACCCTGAAGAAAATATTGAGGATATATTTGAATAGTACTCACAGAAGACAAAGGAAAGAACAAGGAGCTAAAATAACAGTTCAGGAGATTAAAGGTGTAGAGAATAGGGAGCAGAAAACCAATCAAAGAATTGAGATTATTGTTTAGGCAGATATCAGCATAATTGCATAAAAGTGATCACTGAAGGCAAAACTGAAGATAAGAATTCTGACTCCCCTTCTCACTCCAATAAAAAAGATCAAGTGATTGTATAAGTACCTACCTAATTTCTCTTAGCTATTTTATCCCTTTATGCTAATATACCGAGAGTGTAGAAGTTCTTGTTTACCGTGACTGAATTCTGAATAATAGTACATGCAGCACGGTATGGAGGAAGTTATTATAGTCAATGTAGAATCATGGCTGGAAATCTGGGATTGAATATCTGATCAAGTTCTAGTGTAAATGTGGGAAGAAACCACTTACCGTTGGTGGGTGGGGCACTGGTAACACATGGCATGTAGTGACAAAGATAACCCTGAAATTACCACTTTTGTTCTGAGACAAGTGTCTTGCTGAAGGTAAGGCGTGATGGATAACGTGGCTACTTTAATAGAGATAATGCATATACTAAAATCATGAATTTTACATTTTAAGAGTGAGTTGTATGTTATATGAATTATATCTCAATAAAGTTGTTATTAAGCAAAAGAAATTCATGCAAATTGAAATAGGAAATATAATTTTTGCCAACAAAATCCAGATGTCATAAAGTGACTGTAAAGTTAGGGATATTACTAGGCGATACAATTAAAGGATATGGAAAGCTCCTTTTTGTGCAGTGGTTTTTTGGAGGGAGGCATTTGTTTAAGATGCATGAATTTCATTGGACAGTGACAACCTGAAAAAGACAAGAAATTCACTGTGAGTGATATGCAGCAAAAACAGAAAACAACAGAAGTAAAGCAGATTCAAAAAGAAGAAACGAATGGTTCTGGGAAGTGGCTGTACAGCCTCCATGAGGGGTCATCCCAGACCACTGTGATTATGATGGAGAATACAGATTGGCTCTGTGACGTCTTCTTATGTCTGTTTCTTATTGGCTATAATTCCTTCAACAAGTAGCACCACGGCTTTTCTTTTCAATTACTCCAAATGCTACCAAAGTGTTGGTTTTTAACCCCTTGATAATTAGTTACTAATGCAATGAAATAACTCAGATCATACTGTCACAGACTTAAAATTAGTTAAAGAGGTTCTTACTAAATCATAGTAAGAGAAATCCTAATAATGTTGTTATAATGGCTATTTATTACAGAGTAGCAGAGTCACCAAATGGGAAGCAAGTTCTTAGGCATCACCATGTTGTATAGCATTTATAAGTACCACTCAGCAACACAACCATACCTCCCAGACTATTTTGTAACTTGCTAGAAAAACAAAATGGTTTACAATAAGGCATGTGGTGTGTGCTATGATTGGCTGAAAGTACCGTGTTCACATTTTCAAAAGAAATTGTGAAGTAGACTGTTAATTTCAGAGTGAAGATACTGAGGCTGAAAGGTTTGCATTTGAGATTTACAAATGTAAAGACCCAACTCTCCAACTCTGAAACTCCAAACCAGAGCATTACAACTTGTGAAATACCTTGACAGCCGCACTGTAACCAGACTAGTTTATATTTACTGGGATATTTCTACTGGAGCAGTTCTTCAGCTTTTAGAGAGAGATTTTTTTTCCTGTTTCATTAGCCTGCTTCCTCTTTCTGGGAACCAGAATTTCCTTTGTCTCCTAAGTTCAGAGATTTTGCATTTCTCTTCTACAAAATATGCTCAGTAAATGTATCAATTAACTACAGATTGGTAAAATGGTTTTATTAGAATTGTAATGTCTAAAATGTTCTGTAAAGCAACAGATTTAATAAAATCACAACTCTGACAGCTTTTTAAAAAGCACATGGATCAGATTCATGCATGTGCATGTCAGCCTCCCTCCTCCCACCCAGGGTTTGCTCAAGGGGCCGAAGAACAAAAGGGCCATGGGCCGTGTTATGTCCAGACTTCCCTTCACCGTGGCTCATCAGGCTAACAGCTGATAAATGCCCCACTTGCCAAAACAAGGACTAATGTTGCTCATAATATATGGGCATGACACAGAGGAACCAGAAAACATCCGCGGGCAGGCTGATTACTTTGAACCACATCATAGGGATTTATTCTCCCTGGAACTAACACTTATCCATAGACTTACTGAGTATCTCATTCACAACTTCAGGATTTCTCATAATATTATTTCTCAGCAATGGACTGATTTTCTACAGGGAAAATACACTGAAGCCTGAGGAATTTGCTGGTTGTACTATGTCTCCTGTGACCCTAAAGAAAATATCCTTACGCAATCATGAAACAACGTATTAAAGACTCAGTCACAGCACTTTCTGGAAGACAGTACCTTGAAACGTTAATAGGTTCTTTTGGAGAATGCATTGTATGATTTTAAGCAGCAATTCATGTTCCAATTCACCTTGATTGTAAGAAGCACTGTTATTTTAAATACTGTTCAGAAGTGGAAAAAAAGCTACGGTCTAGTGAACTATGACTTGCAATTATTGTAAGAAGCAGGCTAATGTCAGAGACACAAGAACAAAACAAGAAAACAAAGCAAAACAAAACAAAAAGACTTAACATAGGAAAAATGGTACTTTTTAATTGTTAATATAAAAGTTAAGAAACCATGGGGGCGGGATCAAAGTGATGCTCCGACTTACAGTACCAATGTCACCTTCGAAATACCCCTGGCATTCTTTAAAAACCTGTCCTGACAACTTAATTATGTGGACTTGTCAAAATTTTATTTCACGGTTGTTCAAGGAAAGGGACCAAAGCGGGTCAATTCAAAGGTTCATCTCTTGCTGGTGACATGTAAAGAAAAAAAACTTGTTAAATAATCAAGAAAAGGCTTTCTGATTAGTGATTAGACTTTGGGCTAACAGTCAGCAGAGAGTTAAATGTTGAGTGGGAGTAACTAATTTTCTGGAACAAATCTTAGGTGTCTTAAAAGTTTATTAGGCAAATATGCAATGCTGCCCAAGCAATTTGATTAGAAATAGTTTTTTGCCCCTCAGAAGGAGGTTGTAAAATACACAGCAAAGGTGGTTTGGGACAATACTTCCTTCCAGTCATTGAAGGGAAGGATGCTTCCTCATGATGATTGTATTGAGGCTTTTCTTGTAAAAGCAAAACAAAGCAAAACAAAGCAACATCAAATAGGGTGGGAATAGAATAGCTGTGTCTTCCTGTAATGTATCTAATTACTAAAGGGAAACCCTTCACACGGCAACAAAGGGGAACCTGTCTGGAGTCAAGTAACCCCTGAGGCGGCTCCTAACCTGGCTTATCTAGTAGTAAAGGTTATCAGGTTATATTGTCCAAGTGACAGTCAGCAAGACCACGAATGAGCCGGGCACCTCAGGATAAAGACTTGGATCAACCTACAGGCCAAACAAGTAAGTCATCAAACTAAACAAATGGACAAAACTAGCCAGCTGAGTTAAGAGCAAGAGGATAGCTCTCATGACCACTTGTGGAAATGACTACTTAGGGAAATACATGCTTTCTGTCTATGTTATGTATATATGTGTATGCATTAATTATTTTTTCCTTTTCTCTTTTATTCTTTTAGGTAGGGTGTATCATGGATGTTTAATTTCTAATTGAGTTTATAGGCTAATACAAATGAGAACAATCTGAACTACTGTAGTGAGTTCAAAATAGAGTGACGTAAAAGTTTATTTCTCTATGTATTAGCGTAGGTTGTGGTCTCAGGCTGGATGGTAGTTTGAGCCATTGCCAGGGTTAAGAGCTCTTTCATTGTCTCCTCCCCCATTCATAGAAGGCTGTCCCTGCCCCTCATGCCAAAAATAGCCAACTCTGTATCTATTTTTTAGTCTGGATGAAAGAGAAGTGAACAAAGCTGGGCAACATGTTTAAGGTGCCATTTTGGCTGAACAGACAAGGAATGCGTATCAGCCAAAGGTGAATATGGAGACTGATGAGACTTTGGTTCTCTCCTCTTGGGGAGAGGGTGAATGCATGTATATCTGTATGACAGTGGCTATTTTCATTGGCCATTTTTGTTGTTGGAAGTTTAAGGGCAAATATATATATAAAAGTTGCTTATCAAAAAGATTGGATTCAGTGGACATAGTGAAATAGCACTCACGTTATCTTAGTGTGGCTTCCTATACTGCAGATGTTGAAAAGTGTAAAATTCTAATTTTAAAACTCCCTTGAAGCTGAGGTTGAGGAAGACAGTTGGGTTCTGAGTATTTGAGGAAAACTGCGCTATGACAGGCAGAAGTTTTCCTGTTTGTTTGGGTGTTGTCTCTGGCCAGCCCCGTTTTATACTTGCTGGTTTTTCTAAAACAGCACTCCAACTAGAGCCTTCTAGAGTAGAGGATGACGTTACTTTCTTTCTGTAAGGGATGAGATAGCATGTATGTTGCATTTCGTGATTAAGCGGTCACAGATAAGCTCTGTCAAAACTACCCAACTCTGCTGTTGTAGTGAAAGCAGTCACAGACAAAACGTAAGGAGAGGGGTGTGGCTGTGTTTGACGACTGGATCTGGCCTGGAAAATAGGGGTCGCCAAGCTCTTTTTCTGGAGCATGGTTCAGGGAGGTGGCTGCAAGGAGCCCTGGCGATCCAACTTAACATTTTGTTGTCTGGTCACTCACCTCCTGGGCTGTCAGGAGATAGTTGCGGAGGTGCTGGCTTCTTGCTTATTCGATTACAGCTGTTCTCTGGATCACAGCTTCCGAGATGGCTTCCTTGTTTTTCGGTCTTCCTAGTGACAGAAAAGACTGTGGCACCCTACTGGATCGGTTCAATAGTGAACCGATCTGGGAGTCACGCCGGAAAGCCCTAGTTTCCCGTTCCTTCGGCGACTTTTGTAAGCACCCAATTTCCTACATTTTTAAAACAATGCTTTTTAAAAATACATCTAGATCGGGTGATGTTTCCTGCAACTGAAAATTTGATCTGAGTTTATCTCTATCTATCATTCAGGGACCATAACTCCCCACAGACCCCATGTCAGGAAAGAGGAACAAAGGCTTAATGTGTTTTGAGATTTTTGGTTGCCTGAAGAAATGCCTTCTTTTTTTCTTTTCCTAAACGCAGGAATAATAACGCTGTGAATGGTGCATGCTGATACTTAGTCTGAAATCTTGGCAAGAAAAGTATAAGATATGACCTTAGAATCAACACAACCACACTGGATTATGGTTAAACATCACAAATTGAACCCATAAAGCTTTCTTTCCATTTGGACAGAAAAGCTACCAGCAACCATGTAGAGAGTTTATGATACAAGAATATTCCACCTTGTCTTTTAACAAATGATAGGCCTAGGTTGATACTTGCCTATTACAAATTAGTAAAGACAAAATAATTCATAGACATGTTATACATACTGATGACTAAGGTAGATACAGTTGCCCATGTGTTTTTCCATTTTAAGAGGAACATAAGAAATTATCAGAAGACATCAATTGCAGCAGATACAAAATAGTAGAATTTTAGAGATGAAAAGTGAAGGCAAAGATGCAAAAAGAAATGCAGAAGTAAAAACAATATTTAAAGAAATACCAAGAGCAATCAAAAAAGAAAAATCAACACTGAAGAAGAAGAGAGCATGGTAAACTTGCAAATATCAAGTCAATGATATGTATTTCTTTATAACACAGAGGAAAGAGACATACTTGAAAATTAAGGGAAAATGACATCAAAGGAGAAGAGAAAAATAGAAATCCAAACTAAGAAATACATGCATTCCAAAGGAAACTGGACATAATTAGCAATTACTCCAAAAGAAATTTTTCTCAGCTAAAGGAGAATCTACATTTGTTGGCATGAATGTGCTCACTAATTTCCAGGAAACAGTAACATAAAAAACAAACAAAAAAAGACCTATCAAAATTTGCATTTTAAAAGAAAAAAATAAAAACAAATAAAAGGCAATCTTAAGAAGTGATTTAAACTAATGTATTTAGGTTGCTTCCGTACCTTGGCTGTCGTAAACAGTACTGCAATCTAGGTGTTCATTGATAGATGCATGAGTAAAGAGGAGATAATACATACAGATAATACAATGGAATGTACTCAGCTATTAAAAATGTGAAGTGTTGCCATTTGGGACAACATGGGTAAACATAGAGCAGGGCAGAGAAAAACAAATAACAGTATGATTTCACTTAGATGTGGAATCTGGAAAACAAAACAAACAAAGTAATTTATTTAATTTCTAATCAGGCATAGAAATTGATCAACGTGATGAATGTTGGCGCCAGCCTGGAATGGCCTTACTGGTAAGTACTGCTGGATAGATTAACTCTGTTTTCATGTCTGTGTGAATTCAAGAAAATGTATTTTAACTATGCAGCATATCAGAACATATTTTGTTAAGAACATACTCTTACCAAGACAACCACTTGAAAGTGCTCCCAATAAACAAGGGATAAATTAAAATCAAGATTTGATACACAGATTTAAATGTAACTACTCTAAATAAAGTTATAAAATTATGTACAAAACCTATTATTTTCCTTTTTAGTCAGCTTAAATTTATGTACACTGAAGTACAAAAATTTTAAGTTTATAGCCTAATGTAAATATGTGTACATCTGTGAAACCATCAACCGTATCAAGATGTAGAATATTATCAGCATCCCCAATGGCTCTTTTATGCTACCACATGGTCAGTAGGGACCCCTCAAAGTCACCAATTTTATTATTATTATTATTTTTGCTGTTTTTGACCTCTTTTGTCAATATTGTATGTTGGGAACCACTCTGCCTGGTTTCAGGAATTGTAACTACCCCCTATGGCAAAGGATAATTGAGCAACCTTTGGAATGTGAGCCACAGGAGACAAAAGCTTGTCTCAGGTAGCAAATGCTGCCTCATTTTCCTCCCCCTGCCCCCAAAGCATAATTGATGTTGATGGTGGGTAAGACTTCTCACAGAGATGGGCAACCTAAGCCAGACTCGGTCACTTGGGAGGCCATCATGGAAGGACTCGGGGGCTGCAACAAAGAGGGAGCAATGGACCCTTGCCCCCTGGCTATGTGACATAGCCCAAGTCCCATGTCCTCTGGGAGGAGTGCTTCCTGGCTCTAATCCATGTAAGCCTGAAAACATGATGGGGAGGGGTGCAGCTCCTTGTCTTGCCAGAGCAGGATCCAGGGTAAACCTGGCATAAGAATTCCTAAGAATCCACCCTGGCTGGATCCACCTCAGTGGATTGAGCACTGGCCTGCGAACCACATGATCACAGTTCGATTCCCACTCAGGGCAAATGCCTGGGTTGCAGGCCAGTTCCCAGCAGGGGACTCATGAGAGGCAACCATACATTGATATTTCTCTTCTCTCCTTCCCTTCCTCTCTAAAGATAAATAAATAAAATATTTAAAAAAAAGAATTTCTAAGAATCTTGTGAAACCTGCTTTGCTAAGAGTGTTTTCATTCATATGATAAGGGTCCGAGCAGGAAATGAGTATGTCTCCCAAAGTTTTTGCAACCCCCTTTCCTGACAGACACTGACTCACTCAGACTAAGCCCTCAGATTTCTTTGAAATGTTATCTACTGTTTGATCCTTACCGCCTATATTCCCGTGTATTACAACCCAATAAAAGCCATTGAGGAAGGGGCTCCTTGCCTTTTTCTTCTGAGAAATTGGTCACCTCTCCTCCCCAAGCAGATTACATCTTGGTATTGTTACTTTTATCTGTAGTGAACAGGGGGACTTGCGGGCAAAGTCACCCCCACAACTGTATATGAAAAATTAATTCAGACTATATGTTATATATAGTAGTATGTAGTTTATTTATTTTATTTTTGTATAATATACAATTAAATGAATATAGCATTAGTTAATCAGCTTGATACTACTGATGGGCATTTGAGATGTTTCTAGGTTTTGGTTACTAGGTTTTGTCTAATTAAGTTGTTTTAGACGTTCTAGTGTATACTTTTAGTGGCTATAAGTACTTGTATCCATTGGCTATATTCCAATGAAAGGAATTGCTGCATCACAGAAAATAGGTACGACCAACTTTTGTACATACTGTCAAACAGTTTTCCAGGTGGTAGACTCCTCTTCTGTGATGATCAGCCTCATGTTTCAACTTGTCTGAACTTTTAAATCAAATACCAGTTTAGGTCTTGCTGTGAATGTATTTTGTAGAAATCTTTAACCTTTACAATCAGTTGACTTTACGTAAAGATTACCCTCCAAAATCTGGGTGAGCCTCATCCATTCTTTAAAAGTCCTTGACAGCCTTTCAAAACTGAGTTTCCTTGAGGAAGAAATTCTCCCTGTGGACTGCAGTCTCAGCTCCCACCCGAGAAGTTACAGCAATAGGTAATTTGGCTGTCCTCTTCCAATATGTTCCTTCACTCTTCACTCTCCTGTAGTATCTTTTAATGACAGAATTTCCGAACTTAATGAAGGACTATTTATTTATCATTTCTATTTTGGTTTAAGTTTTAGGTTCTGTTTTAAAATCTCCGTGTACCTCAGGTCATAAAATTATTGATCTACTAAAAATTTTAATTTATGTGTCACAATTAGGTCTTTGGATTAATTACTGTGTATTATGTAAAATGGGAGTTAATAATGTTTTTTCATTTGGATATCCACTTGACTCACCTCTGATTGTTGAAAAAAATCATTTCACTACTTATTGCCAGGGACATTTTTGTCCTATATTAGATTGATCATTATCTGCATATGTCTGCCTCTGGATGCTCTATTCCATTTCATTGGTCCTTACTGTGTAAGTTTTTGGTAAATGATATCTGGAATTGTAAATCCTCTCTATATTCTTCAAGATTGTCTTGTGTGTTCTTAAACTTCTTTTGCATTTCATATACATTTTAGAATCAATTTGTCAACTTCCTCATAGACACCTACACAAAACTGAGAATTTAATTCAATTAAACTTGATCTACAAATCAATTTAGGAGAACTTTACATTATTGGTCCTCTTATCAGTACAACAGTGATGATTCTCTTGATAGATCTGTAACTGAAATGGTTACAATGGCTTATAGAAAATAAGGACTAACTTTAAGGTACCTTTTGAAGTTACTGAAATTATTTTTCCAGCTTAGACAGATACCTGGGGCACTTGGAAATGAAAAGCAGTAAGATATATTATACAGAATAAAGATAATAAAAAATGTGGCAAAAGTGTTGCCTGATATGTGTATATATATTCTTCAAAAGAACCTGAGACTAGTAGCATTCTAGGAAATTATACTGATTTATGAGCTGCTACTAGTGGCAAATGCTTACATAAAAACTTCTGCTTTAACTATATTTTACATGTGTAAATTTCTACTATAGTTACTGACCTTCCCACAGTGATATTAATGAAAGTTATTTAAGTACACTTTTCCACAAAATAAGCAATGTCAAGCAAAAGTCATTTCCTCTTGACTTAGAAGATGAGATGAAATTAAAATATGCATGCAGGAATGACATAAAAACAAGGTTTGTAAACAAATATCCTAGGCACTGGAGAGGGTGATTAATGGAAAAAACAATATGCTTGAAATACTAGAAAAGTAATTAAACTTTCATTAATACCCTGAACAAAGTAAAATAATATTAGAGATTGTTTATTTCAGCCTCCCCCTAACTTCCATTCTGCATTGAAAAGATTGCTGGTGGAACTGTCAGGTTGGAAAATGTTACTTTCTAACTTTTGACTCCAGTGTACATCTAATTTGACTATCAATCTATCATCTAGCTAGCTAGCTATCATCCTTATATATGACATATAAACAGAGCCAGCTCCAAAGATTGGTCTTTAGTGATTTATCCTCATACCAGACCTTTCCGTACTTTTCCTGCCTGTCCTCCTCACTCTCACCTTCCAAACTGTCAGAGCCTTGCATACTACTGTCATTAGCCTGCTTGACACTGCTTCTCAAAGATTGCTGGTGGTTTCTAATATATATGTTCACCTCTGCGTCCCACCAACACTGCTACGTTACATTTTCTAGCCCCTTTTGCAGGTGCAGCAATGAGACTGGGTTCGTCAATGTGCAATATTTACAAGCCCAGCCCCTAAAATCTCCTTGAAGATCCCCCTTCTTTTGGTCTTTCCTTCTGTTAGCCAGATGCAAAGCATTCAATGGAAGACTTGGGAGCCTAGGTGACGGTCATTTGATAAAAGAGTGACTGCAGGAATATGTGGGACAGTATGCAATAACCTGACCCCTGGCTCACCACAGCCAACGTCCACATTGGACCGTGATGGGACTCAGCGGAATTTATTGTTGTGTTAAGTCATGGGATTTGGGAGTTGTTTATAACAAGAGTTAAAGCATTTCAACAAATAATAGTGCCTGCATTTCAGATCCTTTATCCATTCTCTGCTTACCCTTTAGGACAAGAGGTGGGAAACTGCAGACTGTTGGTTAAATTCAGTCATGGCCTGTTTTTTTATAGCCTGCAATCTAAAAATGTGTTTACAATTTTTTAAGGGTGTACTTAAAAAGAAGAAGGAAGAGGAGGAGGAGAGGGGTGGAGGATGGTGGTAGAAAGAGGAGAGGATGTGACAGAGATAGCATGTGGCATGAAAAAGCAAAAATATTTACCATCTGGTCTTTGACAGGAAAAGGTAGCCAACCTCTGCTCCAGAATATCGACAGTTCAAAATCCTTTGTAAAACCTCAGTGTGCCAGGGCTGTCCACTATAACTCCATGAACATCGATGCCAAGAATGCTGACTCTGCCTGCTACCTCAGCGTTCAGCATCTGGGTATCTGAACAGTGCCATGCTCTCTGCAGAGACACAAGCACTCCGCATGCGAAGGGGCATCCTAATGCCATCCTGGGCCTCACTTTCCACCTAGGCCCCCAAGGCAGCAGTCTTTGTGCTCAGAGCCTCACAACGTTCCTTTGAGTTTGGGCGTAATCTTTGATCTTACCTCTCCATGAGCTGAAAACACATCTCATATACCTAGGAAAGAAAACAGTCATCACTATCCCTCTCATAATTTTCATGTTCTAATTCTATCCCAGTCCTTCTCTTTGTTAGAGTAAACCTCATTCTCACAGAGTCTCTCACTGAAATAAAGGCAAGGACAGACACTAATTATAGATACCGGTTCTGTATGTAGAGAGGTGTATCTGAGTGTGTGTGTGTGTGTGTGTGTGTGTGTGTGTGTGTGTGTGTATGTAGGGGGATGTATGTAGGGTGTTGTCTATACTAGCAAGCAACAGGTTAAAAATATCCTTTAATGCTTGCATCTATCTAAGTCTGACCATAAAAGAAAAATATTTAAGATTACCAGTGGCCAGTAAAGGAGATATCTATACCAGACTTTAATTCTGAAGCACCAGTTTCCTGCCCATGAAATTATTAAAAAATGGTAACACTTAGTAAAATATATTTAAGACAAAAATTAAAAGTAAAAAGAGGTACTAGGGATAAGTAACAAAAAATATAATTTTTTTTGGCTGAGAAGAATCCTGTAAGCCTCATTAGGTGGTAGGATTTCATAATGGCAATATCTAATCCAAACCATCCTACCAACCACTACTAAATCTGGGAACTGAACTACCATAGATTATAAAAGGCAATTTACAATCAATGAAGAACTTTAAAATCTTCTGGAATTCAAACTGAGGTTGGACTAAATCATAGTATCATTACAATAAATTTAAAGGCAAAAAAAAAGTACAAAAATGGCTGGTTGCCCAAGCAATTCCAGACTACATGACACTTGCTGACCATGTATTTATTTGGTCTTGAAAATCCTTTGCAGAAAAACAAAACTTATCCAAGATATGTAATCATAGTTAAGAAATCACTGAACTTGTAATAAGGTTATGTTGAAAAAGGTTCCAAAAAACCCCTAAGTTTTAAATCCTGGGTTTCAGAGAACATGCAAAAGAAGCCAAGTGTCATTATAATTCACAGATATTTTAAGATCCCATACCGAGATCTGAATAAATCACTTATTTCTCCAAAGTAAATGGACCACCAAATATGGTGGTCAGCTCTCTTCTGCATCTGAGAGAACAACTGCAGAGCCAAGGAGACGCGGCGCACAGAGCACCTGGGCCAGAGAAACCCTCTTGCCAAGCTCTCTCCTCCGACTTCCAGAGAATGAGCAGTGACAGGCTTCCTGATGGCAATCTTCTCCCCCACCAGGCTTCACATCGACTTTAGTTCCCTGATGGATTGACTAGATAAACAAATCCACACAGTGTTGGCATAAAAAATGAATATTTTATGTGCCTTCAACCAATTTAATAACTTTGGCTTTTTGGCAAGTTTTGCCTCTCAGGGGGCAGAATGTCAAAACCTTTTGTAAAATTCTACAACCATTCTTATTTGCTCAAAGTTATTTTAAAAAATATGCTTTAAGATTAAAAAATGGCATAAACTTTCAACTTTTAATGTTGTTGATTTAAATTAGAGGCAACACAGCATATAAGATCTTTTGGTGTTTCTGGAGGTAATGGTGATATTTCTTAGTAGGTTGAGAGCCTTCAAATTTATAGAGGGAATTTTAATTAAATTTTGTCTTTCCCAAAGGAAAACCACTATTTTTTTGTAGAAAACATATTATAATCATTCCAAGAATGACTAGCTAATTTAAATTTCAGTTCAGAGAAAAAATGAGGATGAACTTCTAAAAAGACTGGCATTAAAGACTGTACTCTGGACAAAGGTAATGTTTCCTGCACACAATCAAAATCTGAAGCCAGATGTATGGCTGCTATAGGAGGAAAGTTTGCCTGAAGGAGCAGGTCTATACTCTTGGAATGACACATCATTACTAGCTTACAAACTGTTCCCACCTTTGTCACAAAAGAAGGTGGGGGAAATTTTCTTCTGCCATTTTGTTCCCTGCCTTTTTCCAGCCACCTTCTTTTTCTTCCCTTCAACAACAGACGCCCGCCACCCCCGAATAGAGATGTCTAGGAAGATGACAGCGATTCTCTCTACTTGATTCTTGTTTTGAAAATCTCTAGTTTTGAACCTCATGTTCTCTAGTGCTAATTCTGATTTGATTTTAAAAACATATTCCCTACAATAAAGTTTAATTTCTTTTTTCCCATCATAGTTTACATTACCTAAACATATTTAGAATTATTATAAAAGCTCATTTATCATTATTGGATGTTGTATTTTACCTTCCTCTGTGTTACTTCATAATGTATTTGAATAATTGATGGTTTCTCATAAACCTGAGTACGGATCTTTGACTTTTTAATGTCTATCTTCTTTTTAAAAAACCAGTATACAGGAATTTTGCACACATTTAATTTACACATTTTGATAAGTTTGGACTTAGGCATACACCTGGGATGTCAGCACAATGAAGGCACCAAATGTATCTATCACCTCCAAAAATTTCTTTGTGTTTTGTGTGTGTTTGTGGCAAGAGAAATTAACATGAGATTTATCCTCAGCATATTTTTAAATGCACAATATCATATCGTTAACTCTGGGCACTATGTTGTATAGCAGATTTCTAACATGCATTCACCTTGCATAACTGAAACATTATATCCATTGAGCAGTAACGGCTCATCCCCGCCCCCACCCCCCAACATGTCTACTTTCATATTTTCTCAATATTAGCATGCCTTGGCAATATGGCTATAAAAATCAACTCTTGGTAGAAAAATCATTTAAAATAACAATCTTAATAAAATGTTATATTTTACATATAATCTATTTTTTGTTCTGTTAAATAGCAATGCCTCATTTTTAGGAATCCCTGTTCAAGGGCAAAGTTGTATTTTACTCTTGCCCAGAAGAAGACACAAATCATCTAGAATATTTCATTTTACATTTTTTAATGAAGATAACTAAACTGCCTACACCACAGATAAGAACATTATAAAATATTTCACTGAGCCTGAGGTGTTTTGTAGTCTGGAATATAATTATTTGAATAAAGCTAAGTACAGATATTGAGAGATTTTCCACAAAGAGAATTTGACAATTTAGACTGGAATCAACAGCAAAGGTCATTAATCATCGTGCTGCAAGAGGTAATTTCACAGCCTTGCAGTGTTTCTGAGATGATGGAAGGCCAAGAGGATGAGAAAGCTGATGTGCCTGTTAAGAGTTCAAGAATTTTTTTGTCCAAGAAAAATGTGTGTCATGTAGACAGGAAGAGGAGATTTAATGTACTTTAATGATAGTTGCTTAAGGGCAACATTTTTTCCAGACTTCAGATATTCTGAGATACCTAAGACCTTACATTTATAAAGCAATATACCAGTGTAAAATAACAATACCCACCTAATAAGCTTCCGTTACCTTAAAAGAAAGTGCCTGATAGGTTGTAGAAAATGCATTCTCATTTTATGCAGACCAAAATAACATTCACAAAAATAAGGTCAATAGGGAACTTTCTGGGAGGTCATACTAAATTTCAGGGCAGAAGATGATAAAATGGCTGTGGCTGGTGTAGTTCAGTGGATTGAGTGCGAGCTGCGAACCAAAGGGTTGCTGATTCGATTCCCAGTCAGGGCACAAGCCTGGGTTGCAGGCCAGGTCCCCGGTGGCAACCATGTAAGAGGCAACCACACATTGATGTTTCTCTCTCTCTTTCTCCCTCCCTTCCCCTCTCTCTAAAAATAAATAAATAAAAATTTAAAAAGTAAGTATTAAAAGAAAAAAGAAATACAATAAAATATATGTACCACAATTTTTGGATCCATTCATTTACTGATGGGCACCTAGGTTGCTTCCAACTCTTGGCTATTGTAAATTGTGCTGCTATGAACATTGTGGTGCATAGGTTCTTTGATATTGATGTTTTAGGATTCTTAGGATATAATCCCAGCAGTGGAATTGCTGGGTCAAAAGGCAGGTGGAGCTACTACCATTTGCAACAACATGGATGCAACTGGAAAGCATTATGCTGAGTGAAATAGGCCAGGTGCTGAAAGACAAATACCATATGATCTCACCTTTAACAGGAAGCTAAACAACAAAACAAACAAGCAAGCAGAAAAAAAAAAAACAAAGACACTGAAATAGAGAACAAGGGGATAGTGACCAGAGGGGAGAAGGAAGGGAAGTTAAGGGGAAAAAGGGGGGAGGGATTTGGAGGAACAAATAGGAAGGACACAGGGATGAGAACTAAGGGGGGTGGAAATGGGAGGGAGGTGGGGAGCAAGGGGCGGGGGAGGCTGGGATGGGAAAAATAGACAAAAAACTGTACTTGAAAAATAACTAAATAAAATTTTAAAAAAAAAATACAATAAAATAAATGTAAATAATAAATTTCAAATGCAAGTTAGTATTAAAGCAATGAAATTCTGTTACAAATAGAGAGTTATGTTTTCTGTAAGTATCTGAATTTAGACCTTTATCATACTATCTATTAACAGATGGAGAGACAGGAAATAATAATATATTTAAATAAAGTGTTCCCAGTTAGCACCTCTTAGCAATGAGATTTAGTGCCTGCAAAAAAAAAAACAAAACCAGAAAAGGAGGAAATGGGGAAGGGACTTTTTGAGAAGGTGGGAACAAACAGGAAAGGAAAGAAGAAAGCAAAGAAAAAAATGGTTTTGAGGACTAACTACATTTTAGGCATTGTGATAGGTGTCTTCATCTGTCACCTGATTTAGTCTTTAAAATAATTTTCTACATAAATATTATGACATTGTTTATATAGATGAAGAAACTGAGACCTGTGAAAAATTAGAGTCGATTGAAGCCAAACTCAGGTTCATTTTGACTGTTAAGCTCATCCATTTTCCACGCTCTCGTAATTCATCCTTTGGAAGTCATAAAGATTAATCTCCCGCATTTAAATGACTAATCATTGTTCAGTGAAGTGAATTTAAGTCCTAGAGACATTCATTTCCCGTTCAAAGCTTGAGTCTCCAAAGGGACCTTAATGTTTTGGCTCTAAACCATGCACAGGGTGTTTAACTGTGGAACCTCTGATGCGGGGATCAGGGGAGGCAATCCGAGCGGCCTTCGACATCCATCCGGCAGGATGCACTGATGGAGCGACCATCCAGTGGTGTCTGCTCTATCTTGAGTGAGGGCTAGACATTTCCTTTAAGATACAGAGTAGTGTAGCTTCCGAGAGGGAAGATTGTCAATGGAGAGAAATACTCTCTTTTGTAACTAACCTCTGGATTCCCGGACCAGATAGGACTGGCTTTGCACCCTAGGATTTCAGTCATTTCCTATCTTACTCTCTCTCTCTGTGATTTTGTTCCCTATGCCCAGTTGTATTTCTTACAAGCTCCATGCCTAGTTTTTAACCAGACTTTCTGTTTCACACTCTTTTATCTGAGATCACTGCTCTGTCTTTTTCATCTTCCTAACATCCATTCCTCCTGGGCTACTTAGCTGGACTTGACTCTTGCCCCATTTTTACCTTATGCCCAGTTGTCTCTTCTGGTTTGGGCCACACTGCCCCCACCCCAAGTACCTTCAGACCAGGGTAAAGCCTATGTGACTTTTCCTTTCTGCATTCATGCTAAATCTCTGGGGTGCCTCTAGGGCTGGGACAGGGTGGACAATACCAACCTAGTGACGGCACTAGAATATATTGGTTTAACCATTTTCTTGCAACCTCTTGCTCTTTTTCCTTCCACTATTCTGAGTTAATTCTCAAGTGGGCCTTCAGTGTCAGCCAGCATCTCCACCATGTTTCCTTAGTACGTACATTTACTTTTCCACTCTCATAGATGTCAGTTTTATACCTTCATTTGTCTCCTCCAGCCAGGAGTATCTCCTTCTTCTCAGATCTCAATGGCTGGCCTTTCTTCCTCCATAGAAAACAGAATAAACCAGATGCGGAAATTCCACATGCTCCTTGCATCATCCCTACAAACCCACTGGTAAATTTGCCTCTCCCCCATCACTGTGGATGACATATGAACCATCCTATCTAAAGTTGATCTCTTCATTAGAACACTGGATCCCAACCCTTCCTGCCAGTTCAAATACATTAATTCAGCCACTTGCTTCTCTTTATGGGATGACCATTTTCTCCCTTTTACTGGGTCTTTTCCAAATTATACCAGTGTGGCACAATATCTCTGATCTGTACCTCTCCTGCTGCGGTCTCTTTTCCCAATCCCCTTTCCAGTAAAAGATTTTTGAAAATGTTGTCTATGTTTGCTATCTCAATGCCTCTCTTCTAATCTCTTCCTGAATTTATGCCAATTAGGCTCTTAATTCACTGAAACAGCTTTTGTCAAGGTCTCCAGTGACCAGTTTCATTGCCAAGTACAATGGTTAATTCTCTGTTCTCATGAAATATTTAAAAGAGTTAGACATTTCCTCATTCTCACTTTCTTCACATGCCTTTTGGAATCTCTCTCTCTTTCTCTGTCCCCCTCCCCTCCCCCCTCAGTACCCTTCTTCATTATTAGCTACTTTCTGACCTTCTCCTTTGCTGTTTCCACTTGATCTCTCCTAACTCTAAATTAGAAGCCTCCATGACTCAGTACTCAGATGTTTTTCATCACTCCCTAGGTGATCTCAGCCAGACTCCTGGCTTTCATCATGTTGTCAGTTTCAAATTTATACCTCCAACCCAGGAGTCTATGCTGAATCCCGACTCATTTACTCATGTCTACTTGACATTTCCACTTGAATGTCTAATAGGCATCTTGATTGTAATATGTCCAATCCAAATATGAATTTCCCATATCTCTGGCTCAACCCATTCCTCTTGAAAGCCATCCCATCTCAGTAAATGAAAATTTCATTATTCTATTGTTCAGAGAAAAACAATACCATTCCCTTTCTCTTCCACTGTATTCAATGCATTAACTAATCTTACTTGATCTATGTTCAAAATATTTCTAGAATCTCCCTACTTCTCATCAACTCTACCACCAACACTTCTGTCCAAGCCATTATAATCTCATTTGCATGATAGCACTAAACTGTTAACTAGCCTTTCTACTTCTGCACTTGTTTCAGTATTCAGTCTATTTACTATACAGCAGCTAGAATGGGTTTTTTAAAATGTAAGGTCAGGTTCTGTTGCATTTCTGACCAACACTGTCCAACGGCTTCTCAACTCACTCAGAGTAACAACCAAAGTCCTCGCAATGGCTGCAAAGGCCTCCCTCCTTTTAGGCTATTAACCTTGTCTCTTTCTACTTTCCCCTCATTGTTTATTCTGCTTCAGGCACATCAGCTTTGTTGCTATTCAGAGAAAAGGCAGCTTTAGGAGTTTTGTACATAGAGTTTCTTTCAAATGAAATACTCTTCCCCACAGTCTCAAGGCTCCCCTCCTCACTTTTTTAGGTCATTACACTCCTGTGTCCTGCATAAGAAAAGCAAGTATTCAGGTTACTCCCTGATTTATCATATCATTCTTTATTTTTTGTTATTAGCTACCACTTCTCCCTAGACTGCAAACTCCATGAAAGCATGAAGCTTGTCCTGTTCTTCGATGTGTCCTTGCTGCCTAGAATAATACTTGACTTAGATTAAATTTCAAGAAATATTGTTGAAAGAATAAATAGGCATCATAAAATGATTAACTAATCTGACTTGTTTGGTGAGGAGGTATTTTTTTAGAATGAACAATAAGCTATAAATATTAAACATCTTGGGCAAAGGAAAAAAATAAAACCTAAGGTGTTCTGGTAACTTGTTGAAGATTGGTACAATATAAAACTTTGTTTATTTATCTAGAAATCAACAGAAATTCAGTGAGATTTACTTCTGTTATTTTGTTCTGTGAGGAACACTGTTGTCTTTGCAGACACAGCTGGGATTGTTCATGATCTATTATTAACCAGTGTGGGCCAGAGCCAGGCTCTGGAGACAGACTAGCCCATGAAATCAAGCAGCTATCAAGTGTAGGTCAAACAAGGAGAACATAGCGTGAGACAAGAATCAATAGTAGGTAACCTATGTAAGCAAGTCTTGCAGGGATGGGGATATTAAAATAAAGTAACAGGGTCTCGTGGCCCATAGATGAAGCTTAGATCAGTTTATTAATCAAGAGTCCTTCCAGTGTAAATGACAGAAACTCAAATCAAATTAGCTTCCTCACAAAAGAGAATATATTGATTTATGTACCAAGATGTCTGAGAACACTGTTCTAGTCACAGCTAGACCCAGGGGCTTAAATGAGGATATTGGTGTTTTGTCTCGCTCTTCATCTACCGAACAGGCTCAAGCTCCACAGTAGGTCAGGTGGTTTGCCACAGCCTCACTTCCTATCCCACTAGCCTATCATCTCCGACAGGATAGGCCTTTTCTTCTAGTACCAGATGGAATGTTCTAGGGAAGATTCTGCTTGGCCTGGCTTCAGTCATGTTCCTGAACCAGTCACAGTGTCCAAGAACATGAAGGAACTTTGGCCAAGCCTGGATCATATTCCCTTTTCACAGAGAATTACAAGACTGACATGAATACCCAGACTTAATTCCACAAAGGAAAGAGAAATTCTCTTACAGAATGAGAAGGAGGGAAAGTTGCTTAAGTAAAAGTGATATATATCTACTACATAGGCGATAAAAATTCAGTAAGACAGTCAGGTGTTTGAGATGGGGAAACTTCTCAATGTGTGGAAAAAATAGAATTTTTTAAATTTAAATATATGTTGCCTATTGATTTATTTTTAGAGCAAGGGGAAAAGGAGGGAGAGAAACATCAATTGGTTGCCTCTCACACGCCAAGGACCTGGCCTGCAACCCAGGCATGTGCCCTGACTGGGGATCAATTTGGTGATCCTTTGGTTCGCAGGCTGGTGCTCAATCCACTGAGCAACAGAAGCCAGGGGAAAAAAATAGAATTTTTTATGTGTGTGAGGGATTCCCAGATGTGGTAAAGATACCAGTGGGGAATGGAACAGGATGTCATCATAACATTCATTTTCCCCCCCAAAGATTATATTTCAGTAAAAAGCAACAATTGAATAACATCAAACTAAACATGAAGGGTGGAACATGTATCACTGTATTTTTTTTCCTTCAAGATGAGTGACAGGTAAAATTGTGCTCCCCAAAACGTAATATTAATTTAAAGATAATTAACCTTAAGATGTTACAAAAGTCAGTTATGATTCCTCAGTAAAGTTAGTAAATATGTAAAATGTTAAATTACTTACATATAAAAATAAAACAAAAATGTGTTCTATTATTAAAAATTATTTCTATTTACCTATGGTCCTATTTTAAAGTTATACTTTGGAGTGATCTGTATATATTTTCTATAGAATTCATTATAATCTACATAATCTTTGATCATTTCTATTTTTTACTTTTTCTATTTGACTCTTTGTATTTCTACTTTTCATGTTGCCTTTTACAGTTAATGAAGGGGTGTTTCTTTTCTAGGAAGCAAAACATCTTTAGAGATGTTTAGAGATCAGATTTGGAGTCATTGATCAGGTGTGCTTTCCATTGAACTGCCGCTTCTGTTGAACAGGAGTGAAAAAAATTCGTATTTACGGTTTGGTCCTGGAAGCCAACTGAATTTCTCTGAATAATGAGAAGCTCCTGAAAATAAACATTGTTAATAAAATATTACTGACCATGAATTCATACACTTGTGAATAACTGTGCTAATATTTGACTCTCTTAAGACTTTGATGTCCCTAAATGCAATAGCTTTCTTTGTTACCTCTCTCTTTAAAACCTAAAAAGCATTAGTTTAAATTTCCTTTCTTGGTTGATTTACAGGAAATAGCATCTTTTACCAAGTTCCTCTCCCCAAATATTTCTTGGTGACTTTCAGGAATGTTTTCTTGTTCTGCAAAAGCCTCCTGCATGTCTCTTGGCATCTTCAATCTAGGCTCCTTCTCAGGCTTCAATGCAGATCCCTGCTGGCCAGGTCAGTATTACTCCTCCAGGGCCCCGGAGCTCTCCTAACTGTGAGATTGCATCCATCCAATAGATCCTGAAGGTTTGCTGCTTTTCAAAGATTTACTAAAAGGCCCCGAGAACAGAACAAGTTACAGTGTAGACTAGGGAAGAGAGGCATGGAAATCCCACCATCACCCCTTTTCCCAGATTGTGGACATAACAGTTTCTAAGATCCCTGTGCTGTACCCCTCCTCTGGGGACCTGTCCTCATGCTCCTAAGCCCCGACCTGCCACCTGGTTGTGTTCCTTCCCATTTGGACCTCCCCACTCAGAGTCATGACACAGAAACTCAAGTGATACTATGCAGAGCATTTAGTGCTTCAGTACACAGAAATTCTTTCTGGGATAGAATTGTCTTTACATTTGCATTTCTGTAAGGCCCCTTTAAAGAGTTTTCCCATCCAAACCCAATCACAATTATATATATGAAACACACACACACACTATCTTCATAAAACGATCAATTCTGCTTCTGTATCAAAAGCAACAGGAAAAATGGCAGGTTGTCCTGGCAATACTATTTAAGAGGAGAAGTCAGTAAATGTATTTTAAGGTAATGAATTGTGTTTTGGAAATGAAAGTATAAAACTTCAGCCTCTCCAGGGATTTAAGAGAGTGGAATGTACTCTTTCATTTTCATGAATACCCCTTTGTTAGTCTCTAAGAATGAACTTGACTTTCAAATATGCAAATGTATTGCTGTGACCTTAGGGAGAAAATGACTGCCATAGTGGAGTCCATTCTAGGGGCCATTTCTAAAATTGCCGTGGTTTGGGTGTTTCTGGAGTAGAAAGTGAATTACCAGAGTCTATGTTTTAAAACTGTTAGCACAGTATGTAATTGTTTCATACTGATATCATTATGAAAATATGTGAAAATAATATTTCCCCTTCCGAGGGTTTGAATATCCACGCTCAGTTAAAAAAACAGCGGAGGCAGGGTGCAATGTCAGAAGATGGCGCTACTCTCCAAGAGAGAGGGTATTCTTTTGTCAAGCAGGTTTCCACAATGCGACTGGTAGATAACAAACAACAAGTGAAAAGACAGCTGATTTTGTTCATTGAATTTATTGGAGTGACCTTAGTTAATGACATTACATAGGTGTCAGATGTACAATTCTGTAACACATCATCTGTATGTTATATCGCATGTTTACCATCCAAGTCACGCCTCCTTTTATTTCCGTTGATCCAAGCCACCATATCCTTCTCCACCTCCCCCGACCTCCTTTCCCTCTGGTAACCACCATAGTACTTTGTGTAAGGCAGCTGATATTTGGAGGATAACACTGAGACTGAAAAACCATCACGCCTAATCAGAGTGGTGGTCGGTTGTATTAGGAAATATAGTCATTGACTCTTTTATTCAATGCACATTTGTTGAGTTTTTACTATTTGTAATGTTCTGACTTGTGGAAGATATAAATAAGAAACCATGCCTGCAAAAAGCTAACAGTTTCAGCTAACAGTTTATCAACATTATATGCATACATATATTCATGAATGCACACAGGGCTGTTAAATACACTAACATACTACATACAATAAAGCAAAATTATCAATGACTAGGCAGTTTAGAGGACAGCCATTCTAGGATAAAGACACAATTAGGATAGCAAGGGGAATAATTTGTCTAGAAGAATAGACTAAGTATAAATGAAAGGTGGACATAAAATAGGGAAAATAAGTTGACTTGAACTTCGGAGGCCTTTAATACCCCATCAATATGCTTGTATATTATTTCCTAATAATGATGTTCTACTAAAAGCTTTTGAGTCAGGCAATGACATGATCAGAGCTGTGATATGAAAGTCAGTCTGTTTGGTGGTGTGGAGAAGGTAAAGTTAGGATAGAGGGAGAAAACGGAGAGTCTGGCTAGAATTTGACGGAGTAACATCTGGTTCTTGAAATTTCCCCAACAGATATTATTCATGTATTTTGCATGAGGAAGAATAGTTTCACCTTTAAGAATAGACTGACCTTTAAGAATATTGAATCAGGCTTGTGTAAGTTATTAATCCAAAAATATCCCAGATATTTCACTGTTTACTAAAGTTTCTTTCTCAGATTTCTTGTATTTGCAAATACAATGCAGCAATGACTTAAATGCTTAGAAATGGGAGACAGAGAAATCTTCCCTTTCCACTCCGTTGTGCCACACATACAGATGGGGAGTGACTGGAGCAGAGGGTCCATAGGATTACTCTAAAAGCCCACAGCGGGCTACATTCTCGCCGTGGCAGAGATAGGAGGTGTTTGCAAAGGGTTCTTGGGGACATATTTGCTATTATCTCTTGTCTTTCTAAACCTATTTCATGTTGAACCTTTTGACTGATCTAGCCTTTAGAGAGCTGAGTGTCAGGGAGATGGAATTGAAAGGTACCTTGGGAGAATTCTTATAAAAAAACAATGTTGGGGCTGAAGGAGGTGTTTTGTTTTGTTTTGTTTTGTTTTGTTTTGTTTTGTTTTATGACACTGTATCTGCCAACAAGAGTGAAAGAGAATGTTCATCCTCATCCCACTAGGGCTCCTTCTTAGTCCCTCATTTATCTAATGAAGGTTTGTGAGTCCCATGCACACATGAGCACGCAAAGTGAAGGTCTGAGGAAAATGTCCAGGACTCCAGTTTAGGGGACAATTAACAGTACAACAGCTAAAGGAGTGTGGGAACTCGAAACAGCACAGTGTTTGCAGGAGTGGGAGGTGCCAGAGAAAGAGGTTGATGAGAAGACAGAGACCAGGTCATGTCCTGACTTGCACAAGTCATTGAAAAGTTTAGAATTTGCCCTGTATCAAGTGGGATTCTTTTGGATTGCCATGCCATATACTCAAAACCTGAAATGTATAAACAACATACTTCCAAACAAAATCTGTTCTGGTTGACCTTCCCTTTGGAATTTGTATGACTCATTCACTATTGGCACAATAAATGAAGACAGTTGCTGGAGCTGAGAGCTGTCTGCTCTGCCACATGGGTTAGGTACACGGGCAAACTGAACTTCTTTGCAGTAGAAGACATTTTGTGGTCAAAACAGCAACATCTGAGAGTGAAATTTAGATTGGAAAATGTGCAATGGAAGGAGAGCTGAGAAAGTTTACTTAATTTGCTTAAACAAATGAGTGAATGCATTAGAAGTGCTTGGAACAGAATTTGGCACCTAGCACTCAACAAATCTCAGATACTAATTTAATAATATGATTTATTTTTGAAAACCAAAACTTAGAGTAGGAAAAATACAGAAGCTTGTAAATGTGGAATAGGATTATTCACCTGTTAACTCCTCATGAACCTACCCCAGCTGATACATTCAATAAACACTTATCGGCACATCCTCTGTGCCAGGCACTCGGGGCAGCTATGGAGACAGCAGGGACCAAAGAAAGACAAAAAACCCTGCTGGTGGAGGTTTTACTCTGGGAGTTTGGCTTAGGCTTCTGAGTCTGGAGCTAGGGTCACATAATGGACTTCCAAATCTGTGGAGACTACAGTGTCTCTTCCCACCTCCGCCTGTAAACCCCGCTGAAGAGGGATGTGGTGAGGAGCAAGAGGATTGCCAGAGAGGCCGGTACCAACCCAATGGCTGTCACCTGTGAGCAGGGCTCACTGCTCTTCTGGCGGTTGCTTCAGTGTCCCAGGCCCAGTATTGACCCCACTCTCCCAGGCCAGCTGGTCCCTGTGCAGGGTGGCAGGCTCCTTAGGGCCCTACTCTTCTGTAAGTGCAGGTGACTCCTTTTGTGTAAGGATGTTGCTCCTGTTGCCTGGTGGGTGCTAGTGTCACTGAGTTCAATTTTAAACAGAATGCTAAGCAATTGTCAGATCAAGTATAATATAGAAGCATTTGAAGTGTGTATTTCTAAGCAGTCTGAACCAATCTATCATTGCCAAGCTGCTACTTTCTAGAGAAGAAAAAATATTCCTCTTCTTTTGTTTAAACTTTATAGTAAATATGAGATTAAATGATGTCAATAGAATGAAGAATTTCCTTGTCTAAAAATATCTTTATTATAGTTTAAATCATATTTTTTTCCTGTGGAAAACTAAAACTTTACTTTGAAAACTTCTAACAGCTTCACATAATTCTCTGTGAAAGTTGTTACATGGATTCTACTTAGCAACAATTTTTTTATTAGTCTGTGTGATGTCAAAAACTTGCTATGAGATTGCTTGCTCCATAGAGCCATTCAGTTTCTACTTTGTCAGTCCAAGCTCCCAAAAGAACATTGTAGTATCTTTTTATGTTTTTACACACAGAAATGTAGGTTCAATTATATTATTGATTTTGAAGTAGTTCTTAAACCAGGAGGAACACTCAAGCTTTCAGGATTGAATCATAGTGTTTAAAATGGTGTGAATAGATTGAAACAAGTCTGTTACCTACACAGGCATGCACACACACACACAGACACACACACATACATACACACGGACTGTCTTTGGCTAATAATAGAATTGGCCTGGATCAAGACATCCAGAAAAAAGAATAGAAAATTAATGACAATTGGTTTGTGAAAACTTAGAATTGAAACTGTTATTTACCAAGAAAGTGGATTCTCAAGTATAAATTAACCTAAATTATGCTCTTTGAAGGAAGTTGGGTTATATAATTTACTCTAAATCATGGACATTGTACACATGTATATCACTTGCATAAAACATGTAAATGTTTCAAGATATGCTTGACAAGTATCCCCAGATTAATGTATATTAAATGAAAATACAGATAGAAAAATTCTAAAAGTAGATGAATAATTTTTTCAAATATCTTCTAGTAAGATACACCTTAAGTGGTCTTCTTTAACACTATACCAAAAACAGAGTGAGCAAGCTATCTTGTCAAATCTGCTAATCAAACAGAACTGGGAGAGGAGGGTCGTGTAAATAGTTGATAGTACTCTCCAGATTCCAGAGAAGTGTCCCAGAGCTCAACAGTCCAAAAGGCTGCAACTAACAGTGTTATATAAGAAAGATTACCATTTTGCATTTGAATAAATATAAACAATGTTTAATTAAAGAGAGTATAGAATGGGAAGTAGTTGGCTTCAGAGAAGTTGATGTGAAAAAGAAGTCTGAAAGTTCTAATTGACCAGAGATTATTACAAATATCTCATGATCATTAAAGCTATTCTACACACTGAGAAAGGCAAGGTAAAACCATTTTATTTATTTATTTATTTATTTACTTATTTACTTATTTACTTATTTACTTATTTATTGTTGTTCACTTACAGTTGCACCTGTTTCCCCCCATTACCCTCCCCTGCCCTACCCACTCCCACCTCCCACATCCAATCCCCCCATTGTCTTTGTCCATGGATCCTTTATACATGTTCCTTGACGACCCTTCCACTTCTTTCCCCTGTTATACCTCTCCCCTTTCCCATCTAGTCATTGTAGGTTTGTTCTTTCTTTCCATGTAGGTTTGTAGGTTATAATTTGCTCATTTATTTGTCTTGTTGATTAGGTTCCACATATAGGTGAGATCATATGGCATTTGTCTTTCACCGCCTGGCTTATTTCACTTTTAGTCTTCAGAAGCCATAGTACATCTGGAGTATTATTATGTTTAGGAAGTGATGTAATATTTTTATAGAAACATCTGCAAATATTGGTATCACCAAGGAAATTAAAGTGATATGGTAAAGGAATGGTATCATCTAATGTGAGAAAGCATTGAAAAGCCTAGGAATGTTTAGACTGTAGAAGAGAGATATACAACAGAAATGCCAGCTCTGTTTAAATATATAGAGCAATGTTAGGTAGAAGAGAAATTAAATTTATATTATTCAAAAAGACAAATTTAGAATCAGCTAGTAAAAATTAGTATGAGGTACTTGACTCCATATAAAGACTTTTCTATTCATTGCAATAAAAAAAATCTTAAGAGAAAAAGTCCCTTATCACTGGAAATTCTCAACTAGAAATTAGATAAATGTGTTCAAAGCAGTTATAGAGTATAATTTTTATGCTGTGGAAAAGTTTGTCTTGTACTAGTTGGACCATTGCGGACTTTCAAAATATATTTAAATTTCCAAAATTGTTCAACTAATATTTTACCTTCCATATTTTGGTATATAGCTTTGTAGAGTATTTTCCTTTACTTTAAAAATATTTATTTGCAATAGACTTTTATTAAAACCAAATCCACAGAAAATATAAGTGAAAAAGAAATACCAGCACTCTTCTCAATTCTTTCAATGAAAGAGAGGTAAATAATTAATGTTTTTTCTTTCAGCTTAGCATGGGCAAGAATGTTCATATTGAAATTATGTAAAGATAAGGCATTTTTAATGAACATTAGAAATGATCCCTGAAGGTTTGTTTTAGATAAGGCATTTTTAAATAATACAATCAGTTTTTCCTTAATGAACACACGGTATGTCTTAATTTCAGTTATATGGATACAAAAGTTTTTGATCTATGCTTGGAAATATACCCTTTCTTCTTGCTTGTCTTACTTTTATATTTTGAAACTACATATGCCCATCCCTTTTTCTTTCTAGTCTCGGAGAATCCAATTTACTGTCGAAATTACAACTCTGATTTCCTCCACAGGACTCTTTCTTGAGAACATTTTATTGCCTACCCCCTATGTCTGATCATGTGTATCTCTTCTTGAATTCAGCTAGAGATAGGCTGGGCCAGGTAACCTGGGGTCTTTCAGGGCGTGGGAAAAAGTTTATTCTTTCTTTATAGAGTGGGAAAGTTATTAGGGGATTTTTACACATAGTGATGACACGATCTACTTATAATATAAAAATATCATTCTTTTTTCTGCTGAGTGGCAAAATGAGAGCAGAGGGCCAAGATGAGGCAGGAAGCCAGTTGTAGTGGTAGTGAAGAATTGACTGCAGTGTGGGCCGAAGTGGTAGTTAGTTCCAGGGGTGGTAAGAAATGTTAAGACAGGATGGACTGTGTTTTAAAATATATTTCTCACAAAGAACTTTTTGTGAAATAGCATCTCACAAAATTTTTTTTGTGATAGCATCTTTTACTTCATAAAAACTTAGATTTGGCCTATGAAATTATTAAATTATAGCCTCTCTTATTTGGTAATTATAAGCACAAAGGAAAACTTGAAGGAGAACACTATTGTATAGTTAGTCAGCATTTTGCAATAAGGCTGAGAAGTGTTGTTAATTATCAGTTTAGCTTCTTTGCCTCTTTTTCTTAGGAAAAGAGATAAAATCAACTCCCCAACACTAAAGAAGTTACAAAAGTGGGTGAAGTTAAAGTGCATGGTTTTTACATGTGCTCACATGGTTATCTTCATCTGTAAGCATTTTCTGGTGCAAACACACAAAGGCCAATCTACACTAGCCATACCTTGGAGTGAATACACATGTGACTTGAGAGAAGCATACATTTTCTGAAAATGTAAACACTTTAGCATAAAAGTGGAAGACCATTAATAAAACAGGACTACCTCACTACCATCATTCTTAGATATTATATAAAATTACTTGGCTGCGAGTCAATATTTCTTTAGAATTACTTGGCTTCAAGTCAATATTTCTTTCCTCTTAGACTGTGGTGAATTTGGGGGTTTTGAATTTTCCAACATAATAAGTGTATGGTATACAAGTACGATTTTTAAAAAATCTAAATGCCTCAGTAGAATTGAGAATTAATGTTCTCAACAGAAAAGCTTGAGTGCAATTCTTCAAGCACCTGTTCTGTCCAAATATCCTAACCTTCCATTTAGGATGGTCATTGTATGAATGGCAGCGAGAATCGGTGAGTCTATTACAGCAGCACTGTTCTTCTGTCCCATCATAACCAACGGCTGCACAGAAACCTGGAGTTTACCTAGAGATGCTCCTGTGTACTGACAAGTCAACAGTTTTCTTCACTTTTGAGAGGCAAGTGGTGCTCTAGCTTATGTTCTCATAGTTTGAGAAACAATACAAAATTTATGTAACTGGGATTTTTAGAATAAAATGTCAAATTCCTTAACTACCATTGGGAATAGTAAAAAATAATAAAGTTTGTGACTGTGTACTTACTAGATTCAATGGGCAGTTTTTTTCTCCATTTTCTTTTAGTTTAAGCTGCAAAATTTCACTTGGCACTGCTGCTGCTGGAATGTAAGAGAAATTTAGAGGCAGCTGGAGTTGCCCTCCTTTTTCACTTTTTATTGATACTGATGCCTGAGGCTTGGTAGAATACAAATTTGTGCTACTTTATCTTCTAAGTGGGGAAACCCTATTTATCAATACAAGGCACAATGCACATGTTATTGTGTTGATCTGATTCTTTGCAAATAAGATGAGAGCAGAAAAGTCAGCACAGCAAAGGAAGAAAGAGTGATTGTTGACTTGCTGAACTTGAGCATGTTGAACTTAGGTAAGCCATAGGAAAGCCACATGAAGTAATTGAGAGAATGGTGGAATTGGAGCCCAAATATCTGGATTTGAATCACAAACCTGACGCTCATTAGATTTTTGACCTTGGGCAAGCTATTTGCTTTCTCTGAGTTTCAGCCTCCTCATTTGTAAAAGTGAGGCTAATGATGACCATCTTAAAGATTCGTGATGAGATCCTGCCTTAAAAGGAACCTGGCAGGTAGAGGCTGGTCCACAGAGAATGGTTGAATCTGAGCACTCATTGTTCCTTTCTGTCAGGTTGCTTGGCTTTGCTATATTTTATGATCCTAGAAAGTTTTAGCTTAACTATTTAACAAAGCCTCAAAGTGAGTCCAAGACAAGACAAGACAAGACAAGCGTAAATGGAAAAATACTGAATGAGCTATGAATTTATTTTTTTTCAATCTTCCTTTTCTGTAAGGCTGTGCTAAAGGTTTGGACAGTATGCGTCTTGTTTTATTCTTTTGGTGGTTGCCTACACACTGACACTATCTTTCAGCCAATTTTAGATAATTCTCAATGTTTAAAGTTGCTGAGTTCTGCTACTTTTGTTGTTATTATATGATGCTTCTGATCTGAATACTTTTTGTTGCTCACTGTCAGATATTTTATAACAGTTTTTTCCAGCTTAAAAATTATTACCCAGATATATTTTTGAAGAGCATAAAACATTTAATTAATTTTTAAAAAATAAGTGGAATAGTATGATTAAAAACAAATAAAAATAATTATAAATGGAAGATGTCCTTTCAAATTATAATTGCACTTTGACGCTTACAAATTCTAGAGTGTCTAACACTGTGCCTCCGAGGTGAGGCTGGAGAAGTTCACTGAGAAGGTGTGACTGCCAGTGGACCTTTCGGAGCCTCCTGAGCCCCACCCCTGTCCTGGCAATGTACCTTCAGGCCACGGTCCCCGCAGTAATGGTCTGGTTTCAAAGACACGGCTTCAAGAGAGTAAAGTGTTATTGAGGCCGTGTGACTCAATATGTGACTGAACCCAATTAGGCCTTTATATAAAGTTTTAAGATTATGGCAAGTGCAGGCCGAGATCTACTCATCCTGTTGTTGCCCAATAAGCTTTGCATATAAATTTCCTTGCTTAGTAAAACTTCCACCTGCCATTCTGGAATGACTGCTTCTTTCTTCCATCTCTTCTTGCTTCTTTCTTCCATCTCTTCTTGCCCTCCCTGTGTGGGGCACCAGTCTCAGATTTCACCTGGGAAGCTCCAGAAGTTGCCTCAGGATGAGTGGTGAGAGGTTGCATACCAATAGGTGATACATTCAATTGCTCTACCTCTCCATCCTACCCGAAAATCTGTATTTCAGACTTGATTTCTCTGTTCTTGATTCTTTATATGAATCTATTTTTTGAGCACCAGATGTGCATCTTTGTAATTTTTACTCCATGGAAGGATACATAAGTGGTATACTTTATGAGACCCAGATTTCATTTCTTTTGTCCATGAAAATAAATGCAAAAGTGGATTATGCTATGACTTTTTATACCTGTTACATTGTAGTTATTGGCACTGAATATCTCCAACAAATCTCCAGTGCTGTGCATTTCTTTCTCCTCTTAAGAAGAGAGTGGACCAAGTATCTTGATCCACAGTGGTCATGTCATAGCAAAAAAAAAAAATGGGCTGCAGAAAAAAACTCGGGCATGACAGAAAAAGAACAAAGGAAATACCTAGAGTCTCAACTCAGGAAAATATTTCTAAACTGAGACCATGAGATTATTCTGTGATAGTCTTTAACTTATTCCTCAAATACTTCACCATTTCAGAAACAATGTGTTGATGGGAATGCAACCTTTCAAAAAGTTATATTACAAACCATAAGCAAATGTTCCCTGCTTCACTTTTTTCTCGCTCCCAAAACATTTTTCCTTGAGACACTTTTAACTCTTTTGATAACATTTTCTGGCATTTATCCCCCAAATCATAAATTGTATGCTTATTCTACAAATCATTTACTGTCTTGATGTTATTTTCAAAACATTTTAAGATCAAAAGATGAAGATCAAAGTCTAATAGTTTCTTCCTACACTCTTCCCCTCTTGTAAAACCATTAATCCAAAATTACCACAAAGTGTAACCTTGTGTTCTGTGATGCTATTCCCTTAGCTGAATAACATGTTTTCTCCTGCAATAAATAATTTATTTTAAAAAATTGTTTATTTATTTTTAGAGAGAGGGGAAAGGAAGCAGAAAGTGAGGGAGAGAAACATCGATGTGTGGTTGCTTCTTACACACCCCCTACTGGGGACCTGGCCCACGACCCAGGCATGTGCCCCGACTGGGAATCAAACCAGTGACCCTTTGGTTCACAGGCTGGCACGCAATCCACTGAGCCACACCAGCCATGGCTAAATACTTTATATTTTGGATATATTTGTAAAATATATTTATAAGATATATTTTTGTTATATGTATATGATATCTTTTGGGGAAGGGTATTCTTTCTGGAATCCTCTGCTGCCTCACTTAGAGCAGGACTTAGTACTACCTTCAGCACACTGCACAGCAGGCTTCCTCATCCTTTTTTGACTGACCCTGAAGTCTCCTTAATTCTCTCCTATGTTCAAATCCTTGTTTTGTGTATGCTATATCTCATCCTAGACTGCTGCAGGGATGTCATTGCTTCTAGGATCAACAGAGAGAATCATAAATTTATAATGATATTTCTAATTTCAATTCTATACCACAAGGTTATTCTTTGCCTTTTTGCCATTCTATATTTGCATTTCCTTCTTTCACATTTTGAACCCTAACTCCCAACAATATTGTCAATGTTTTTATTTGCTCAGTCTTACAACGCATGTAGTACAGAATCAGAATTGATACAGTTATGAATCATACTAAAATGTCTTTCAGATTTGATTTGATATTTTCCCCACTAGATTGTTAATATTTAAATATTCTGTTTAAGAGTTACTTGGAGATAGACCCAGATGGAAGGGGAGTTGGAGAGAAGAGTAAAAAGGTAAAAAAAAATTAAGAAGTACAAATTGCCAGTCACAAAAATAGTCATGGGGTTGTAAAATACAGCATAGGGAAAGAGTCATTACTCTTGTGAGAATTATGTATGGTGCCAGATAGATACTAGACGTATCAGGGTGATCACTCCATGAGGTATATGAATGTCTAATCACTATGTTGTACACTGGAAACTAATATCCTATTGTATGTCAACTGTAATTGAAAATAAATTTTAAAAAAGGGAATTCTGTCTCATGTTTCAACATGGATGAAACTTGACATTGTTATGCTCAGAAAAAGAAGCCAAATGGTATATGAGTGTGTGAGGTACTAGAGTAGTCAAACTCAGAGACAGAAAGTAGCGTGCTGGCTGCTGGCTGCAGGGAGCAGCGGGGTTGGGGAGTTATTGCTTAATGGTAGACAGTGTCTGTCTCCAAGGCGCACACAGTTCTGGAGGTGAATGGCGGTGACGGCTGCACAATGATGTGAAGTACTTAAAACCAGTAAACTGTGTGCTTAAAAATGGTTAAGATGTTAAATTTGATGTAATGTCCATTTTACCATAATAATTAAAAAAATAGAAATTGAAACTGTATTAGAAAATACATGGCAAATCTCCCATATCCACTGTCCTGGGAAGATAAGTCTCTCTGTCTACAAGTTTCTATTCTTTTGAAAATATCTATGTCTTTGTAGCAGAGCCATATTACTTTATTTTCTAGAACACCATCGTTCTATGAATAAATTAGTATGTCTCAAGAAAAGCTTTTTGTAAATATATAATGGAAATAAATTAGAGTTAGTATCTCTGGACTGAATCCTGTGATCCTGCTGCTCAATCTGGTCAAATTATACTTAAATGAAGTGGCTCTTTAGCTCCTTCGTCTTCCCTTCCCCAAAGGAAATGTTACGCTTACTCTAAATTTAGAGACATTTAATGTGTGAGGGGCATGAAAGTTTTGGAATATAAACAAAAATTATGAAGTTGTTATTTAAAGGAACAGTAAATTACCACTATCAGTGAAAAAAACCCACCAGGTATGTGTGTGTGTGCCTGTGCATGTGTGTGTCTGTCAGAAAGCTTTTCTGAGGTTGGGCCATCAATGGAGAGTTAACTCTCTCGAGCCCACCAGCTGCCTAAGGAGCGAATCCAAGCAGCCTGCTCCGGGGAGTCCAGATGGACAGCTCTACAGGACAGTACACCCAGGGGGAGTCATCAGTCTGGGACTGCGGAGTGTTCACCAACAGTATTCACTGATTATTCTACTGCCTGCCATGGATATTTTTTAAAAATACACATGTGTCATAATTATTTATTTATCCTGAAATATTTGTTGAGCAGGTACCATGTGCTATGCACTGTTCTAGCACTGGGGAGACAGCAGTGAATAAGACTGGGTCTTGGTACTCATATAGCATACATTCAATAGGGAGACAAATCAGACAGGTAAGTAAACATTTAAATACCAGGCATTACTTCCTACAGTAAAGTGCTATGAAGAGAAGTGTACATTGTGATATATGAAGGGGGACCCCCCAACAAAACAATGGAATTATCTTCTGGAAGGAGGGCCCCTTGGAGTACAGGCTTCCCCCACTAAGGGAGTGTTCTAGGAACCCATCTCTATCAGCGTACCAGTTGGTGTTGCTGTGAGGCTGCATTTAGCTTCACTGAACTTTTTTTGAAGACTCTTTCAACATGTTTGCCCATTTCATGATGGGTGATTCACCCATGTCCCTCTCCACACTATGCTAAATGTTCAGCAGTTTTTGACTGAAAAAGGCGTGACCTCCATGCTCCACCCTCTCCATTCCACCAATCTTGCCCTGAGCAACTGTTTCTGTTTCCCATATAAAAAACAGTCCTCCCAGTGTGGAAGAAATGAAATAAACAAACAAAAAACAGCAAAAAGCATTAGGAGGCATCAAAGTCAATGATTTCAACAACTGTTTTGAGCAGTGGGAAAAACATCTTGATAGGTGTATTGCAACAAATGGTGAGTACTTTGAAGGTGACTGAAGTTTAAACATGTAAGAATAAATACACATTTTTAACAAATAAATTCTGTTCCCTTGGGTCCCCCCTAATAACAGAGAATCTGATTTTGGGGTTGTGTTTTAGGAGTGTTGTCACAGAAGTCTTCACTGAGAGATGGCATTGAAGATTAGACTTGGGAACTCACAGAAGCCGGTCACATAAAAAACAGGAAAAGAAAGAGCCTTTTAGAAAAAAGGAACAGGGACGGAGTTTGGCGTATAGGAGGAACAGAATCAAAGCCAGCAAAACCCCAAGTGGTTTGAGAAGAGGTCAGGGAGGCACAGAGTAGCCAGATTATTTGTAATGGAAAGAGCTGGGCATTCAATCTGTAATACGAATCCATTAGAGAGTATTTAATGTACAAATGATCTAAACTGATTCCTGCTTCTAAATGATCACTCTGGATGATTTAGCATATAGCTGGGAGTGAAAAGAGGGAGACCAATTTTTAGGTTATTGTTTGAGGCTTATGAAAAGTTAATGGTAGCTTTGATCAGAGTAGTTGCCCTATGATACATTCATTATATAATCTGGAGGAATGATTAAGAGTAATTGTTAATGGAGTAGATAGGTATGTGAGAAGAAGGAAAGAATGGAGAATGACTTCTAGATATTGAACTTGTGCATCTAATTGAACGTTGGGAAAATAATCCAACTGATTGCATCTAATGTTGCAGAAGTTGTTGCTAATGTACTTTAGTGTGATCTCAAAGAGAGCAAGGAGAAATGAGAAAGAGCTAAAAAGAAGAGTAGCAAGTAGTTTCCATTTCTTTGTTGCATCTGGTCAAAACTCACAGCCTAATTCTCTAGTGTTGATAGGCCACCAGGGTGTCCGTTGGTGGTCTAAGAGCAGTTGTCCACACTGCAACATGCAGCAGCCTGTGCACCTCTGTCCAGTCCTGTCATCATAAAGTCTCCTCTGAGAGGTGACATTTAAGATTAGATTTGAAAAAAAGTTGCAGAAATTCAATCATATAAATATCTGGCAGAAGACCCCTCTGGAAAAACTGAACAGCCACTGAGTTTGACACATTTGAGGTACAGAATCAAGGCCAATGTGGCCAGAAGATACTAAACAAAGAGTTGAGTGACTGGAGATCACATCAGAGATGTAGGAAGGAGCCAGGCCATTTGTAATGGAAAAGAATTGGATATACAAACTGTAATGCAAGGGGTTAGAGAATTTAAAATGGGAGAGGACTTAGAGAGGAGGGGACTCTCAGAGTGAGAGGGAATCAATCATAGGTGGAGTAATATTAGCTCTAACAACCCTTCATCACAAATTCTGTTGACTTCTACCAAACATTCTTTACAAAGAACTGTGAAGCACATGGAAAACTCTAGTTTCTCATATGATTTTCAAGTCTACAATTCAAATGAAGCACTGCAGTCTCTTTTTCCTTTTCTAACTGACCTATGTTCTATTTTCCTTTTCTAACTGACCTATGTTCTATTCTTTGAGCTCATACTAGACATCTGTTAGTCAACAAAGGAATTCTTGATAGCATAAGAGCTACCTATTTAAAGCAGAGAGTGTCTAATAGAATTGTAAAGAGCAATAGTAACATAGAAAACAATTTCGAGGTGTTCAGGTATACTGGGAAGGTAAGTTAGCAGCATCTAGCTGACTATAATGATATGTTGTGGACCGCTCTGCCTGGATCTAGGAATTGTAATTCTACCCCCTGTGGCTAAGAAGGAGTCAGAGACCTCTGGAATGAGAGCCACAAGAGACAAAGCTTGTCTCTGCTAGCAAGTGCTGCCTCAGTTCCTTCCCTGCCCCCAAAGCATGGTTGGAAGTCCTTGAAGAATAAGACCCCTCAGAGGAGGGGCAACCTAGGCCAGACATGACCACTTAGGAGGTCATCACGGGACGACTTGGGGAGACTGTAACAAAGAAGGAGCAATGGACTGTTGTGACCCCCTCCCCTTGCTTTGACATAGCCCCAGTCCCCACATACTCTGGGAGAAGTGCTTCCTGGCTCTAATCCCCTTAAGCCTGAATACCTGTTGGGGAGAGGTGCAGCTTCTTGCCTTTCTAGAGTGTGTCCTGGGGGAAAAAATCTGGCATCACAAAGACTTCCTGATAAACCTGTGAAATCTGCTCTGCTAAGAGTGCTTTTATTCATATGTTAAGGGTTCAAGCAGGAAATTCTAAAACTCTCTGCCTGACAGACTCTGACTCAGACTAAGCCCTCAGAGTTCTTTGAAATGTTATCTACTATTTGATCCTTGCCGCCTGTATTCCAGTGTGTTACAACCCAATAAAAGCCTTCAGAGGAAGGGGCTCAACGCTTTTTTCCCCTGAGAAACTGGGCACTACTCAAGGCCTTTTTCCTCTGGGAAACTGAGCATCTCTCTGCCCCAAGCAGATCATATCATGTCTCTGACATGTTTACTCTCATCCGTGGCACACTGGGGGATTTGCGAGGAAAGTTGCCCCTACAAATTATATGGGAAGGGAAGAGAAGGGAGGGGAAGGGAAGGGAAGGGAAGGGAAGGGAAGGGAAGGAAGGGAAGGGAAGGGAAGGGAAGGGAAGGGAATTTGGTGAAAGGGTTTTAGAGTTATTAGAGACTTAGGAAGAAAACCAGAAAAGGAAAACATGTGAGGGCCACAATGGAAAGTTTCCAATTCTCAGGGTTTTGTACTATAATTACAGGAAAATACAGAGTCAAAGTAATTTTCCATGAAAGATACTTGAACAAATTTTTATAATAAGGAGAAATCTAGAAAAATGGGTGTTAAAAATATAAGACATATAAACCATAATGCTGAAAAGAGGACAAGAAGAAAAGGGTAGGGGAAAACAATATTTTGGGTTGTACCTTTCAACTGGAATATCCATGAAAATTCAGGGGAAATTTGTAGATACAAAAGCCTAATAAACTAATAACATTAAATAATAATTGGCCAATTTTATTCTATTACGTGTTCTAGCTTTTTATACCTTTTATAATGAGCATGTATGATTAATTACATTGTGTTCGGTTACCCAGGAGAGAATTCTAGGATAAATATTTGTGAACAGAAAATTTATTGGGGAAAATATCCATTAAAGACAATTTCTTTTCATTTTGCCCTCGAACATAGTTATAACAGCAATTTAAAAAATCCTTGTCTGCTAATTCCAGTATTTGCCTTTACTTTTAAGCATGAGTAACATTTTTCTGTTTTTTTCTTCATTTTGTTCAGGAGGGTAGCAGGAAGAAGCAGGTACGTCTAGTGATTTTAAATTACATGCTGGACATTCTGATGATACATTGCAGATATACTGGATTCTTCTGTGTGTTTGAAGAGTATTAATATGTTTATTTTGCTCAGTTTTAGAAGGCAGTTAAGTTGGCTTCACTCAAGTTCTAAACTCTTTCTCGCTTTTGGCAGGCAGCAGTCGAAATTCCTGCTAAGTGATTGTACTAGTCTCTGATGGCCACTATTATAAATTATCCCCATAACACAACGAAACAAAAACTTTTGTTCTTAGTTAAATCAACAAAATGTCTTGAAACAATAAAAACATATTCTTTCACACTTCTGGAGTGTGGAGTGTCCACATTAGTGTCACTGAGCCAAAAACCAAGGTTTTGTCAGCCTGGCCACCCTACCCCCAGAGGCACTGGGAAGAATTCATGTTCCTTCCTTCTTCCAAATTCTGATGGCTCTAGGGATTCTTTGGCATATGGCTGCATTACGTCAGTTTTCAAGGCCAGCATCCTCAAATTTCTCTTCATTCTGTCTTCATACCACCTTATGTTCTGCATATAGGAAAATCTCACTCTGCCTCTCTTATAAGAATCCATGCGATTGCTTTTAGGACCCAGTGGATAATCTAGGATAATCTCCCCGTACTAAGATCCTCAATCACTTCTGCAAAGACTTTTCCATATAAGGTAACATTTATAGATCCAAGAGGATAAGGGGCCATCACTCAGCCTGCTACAGTTCTTCTAGCTTTATTTGGGTTGCTTGCAGTATGTGATGTTCATAGGTCCTTTTGGAGTCAGTTTAAAGTTTGTGTAGAGTGTATATTCTGACGTCAGAACTCCCCCTTTCTGGATTTCTCCTTTTCAGGATTTCCATGTCTCATTTTCTTTCTTTTGTCATCATCCAGAAATCTGTCTTCTCTACTCCACATGCTGAAGCCATCCATCATTTCAAGGACATACTAAAGAACATGGAATTTTCAGTGTCTGTAATTACAGTTAGGAAAGAAGAGAAAGGATAATTAAGGTTGACAGTGGGAGTTCATAGTAATATCTGACTGCCTATTCTCCATGAGGAATAGAGACCAAAGCTTCGTAACAATTGAGTATTGGTCTCTCTGTATGAGTTTTAAGAATTTGGAGAACATAGGCTATGAAGTAAAGACTAACATGCTCTTTTGTTATGCATCAAATATTAAAGAGAAAAGTGGAGTCTGTTGTAAAATGATAGAGTCTGTATGAAGATAGATTTGCAATATTGGCGTGTGGTTTTTCTGCTTTTTTGTCATACAGCAGTCACTCAGAACACAGAAGGCATTCTAATCTCTTCTTAATCTCCAAAGAGATTGCAGTGGCTCTGAGTGAGTGAGTGAGTGAGTAGCTGGCAGCCGCTGCTGCTGACCACATTTCCAGAATTTAGTGTTTGAAAACTCTTCTTGCTGCCCTGTGGTACTGACAGTGGTTGTGTGAGCATGTGTAATGTGTGCAGCTCTTTGCCTATGTTTCCATTTGGCTCAGTAAACGCTTATGTCAGTTGGCTGATGTGATCTCTGAGATGCTGCAGTCTGGCTTAACGTGACTCTCTTCAAACCAGTGGGCAGAGCTTCCCTGGTCTTTCTGCTGTATTGGGTTTAGCTTGAAATTTCTATTGGAAAGCACCCTTTTCTTTCCTCCCCTTTCTTTACTATATCAGGCTATGTTAGCAACTGTTCTCCTGGAGAGATTTGAGGTGAGGAAATTGTGGGTGGAGGAGAGGAGAAAGAAAAAGAAATACATGCTGTGGAAAGCCACACTCTTGCTGAGATTCCTAAGGAGCCTACAGTAGTTTAGCATTTAATAACAATGTGATCTCCTCTAATAACTGTCTAGGAACCCAAGTCTATCAGAAGCTGTTTGAGAGTGACAGCTGTGTCTTATGCTAGTAGTTAGTTAAGATAGGTACTTAATTTAGGTGATGAAGAATTTGGCTATTTTACAGACAGAATGCAGCCTGTGAGGGAGATGGTTTCTTGATGTAGCAGTAAAATAAGACACTTTGTTACCCCTAATTCTACCTGTGATCTTTCTCTCATCTTTTCCTACTTAAGAAGTTCCTTCAATCCCACTGCTTCCCGATTTCACCTGGACCAATGTCAAGGATGGCAGATGGGCACAAAGTTGTTTTGCTCTGTGCCCCTGAAACTAAAAGGCAGGCTTGGGATCACCGAGCTTTGTGTTGGCTTGACCAGACTCAGGATTTAAGCACAAAAGGAATGATGGGCTAATATCACTAGAAAGGGAACAGACTGTTTGTCAGTCTATTTTGCTACCAAATGAGGTGCCTAAGGCAAGTCCCTTATGCAGTTTGGCCTGAATTTACTTCTTTTACTCTTTATTTAAAGGTTATTATGCAGGCTTTCCCATCTGAAACACTGTTCTTACCGGGAGATATTTGGGAGTCTCTCTGCACTATAGAATAAGCAGTTTAACCTTTTCTCTACACGAAAAACTGCCATGTTGCATTTGGGCGAAAATGGGAATTTGAAACAAATAAACAAAACCCTCACTTTTTTCTTGTGTTTTTTTTTTACATAAATATACGTATTTTTCTATTTTGCTCCATTTTTAATCGAGCTTCTTGCTTCTCTATCGAAGCATTGCCCGTGATGTTTTTGCCTGTCAAATCTCAGAGCAGATGGTCCTTCTGGGAAGCTCTGGAAGTGTTCGGTGTCTGCTAATGCCTGGCCTCTCCCTCTCTTTTGGGGTCTCAGATGACAAGTTATCAAACCAGCTTCCCTCCTCTTAAGGGTCCTTGATCCAGTAGCAGCAGGTTTTGGTTCCAAGCACTGCAGAGACCCTTTGCAGCTGGTTTTAGCCGCTACCCGGTCCGCAGCAAACCTAGGTCCTAAGGTGAGAGTGACATCCGATGTGTCCAATCAGAGGAGCAGATTTCTCTTGGGTGCCTGCCCCTCTTTCCCCTCCGTGCCAATAACCGCTCTAAAAGGCCGGGCTTCTGCTGTCAAGTAGCTCGGGTGGACTCGACCCAGACGAGGAGGGGCGCCGGCTGGGAAGATGCGCTCCCAGGTGTTTGCAGCGGAAGTGGGAAACCTGTAGGTGATGGTCCAGCTGTGCCGCGCCAGGACGAGCAGGAGCAGGGAACAGGTAGGAGGCAGGACTTTTCCTTCTTTGCAGATAGGGTAAAGAATGCGTAATTTCACGCTACTGTTGCCTTCCCCCTTCCCCCAATCCTGCCCCGCCCTCGTCACCCCCAAATCTCAGGAGGTCGTCGCTGCTCTCGTCGTGAAGGGCTGAGGTGCAGGGGGTCTGGTGCTGGGAGGGAGGTGCACAGGATGCTGCAGCCGGGGGTCAGCGGAGGAGCACGGCGGCAGTGCCCGAGAGGCGGGGACTGAGCCCCAGCTGTGTCTCCTCAACTTTCAGGCTTCCGCTCCCACCGCCCGTGATGCGCCCACGGGGTGTCATGTCGCCCTTGTGTGGAGGGTCTGGGGGAGCAGACGCGTCGGCCCCAGGGAACCCGGGGTCTTGCTCGGTCTGGAAGAGCTTCTCCTCCTCCCCACGCCTGTCCACACCTTTCGTTCTCCCTCTCCTTCCTACCTTGCGTCTAGACTCTGGCACATCCCAGGGAAAACTGGGCATGAGTGCTCGGAGGGGAAGAAGGGACTTCTCCCTCTGCTCAAACCTGTCTCCCTTCAACAGGGTGTGCGGCAGCGGGGGTAGGGGCGCGGATATCCTGCACTTGGAGGGGTATGTTCGGATTAATTATGCCTCTATGGAGACGACACGGGCCCCTCTCCCATCTCTGCGGCAGTCTGAGCCGGGGGAGAGACAGCGAAGGCTTTGCCTCTTCTCTCCTAGCCTGGCGTTGTCTCTTGAGAACCACCTTCTCGCGTAGTTTCTGAAAGATGAGTTTATCCGCGGGGATTCCCAGAGAGTCAAGTAATTGTGCCCTGATGGGTTCGCAGCGACGAGGCGGCCTCCCTGGGTGACCGCATCTGGGAAGTAGGTGTTGGCCCACTGCCGGTTCCTGCCGGAGTCGGATTGCTGGAAGCAGTAGCAGAAATGCAGAGAAATTATACGCTGCTGTATCACTTCCAGGGGTTGATGACACTCTGCTTTGAAAACTGCTGAAAATTGGGGTGATGGGAGAGGGAGAGTGGAGAGCTGCAACCTTTCCTCATTTATTTGTGCCAAAGCCAGCATGGACATCTGTACGTGTGCATGTGTGTGCGCATCTCCAAGGTGGAGCTATATATAGCTCCTGCACACCCAGCCCGCTCGCCTGCTGCTGAGCAGGCTGCCTTGGCCTTCTGAAGCGATCTGGAGGCACTGAGTGGGAGGGGCAAAAAGGAATAAAATTCTTCACTGGGGGGAAAGCCAGAGAAGATCGGCTCAGAGGGAGGAAACCGTGCAGGAAATAATGTTTCTGTAATGCACTTGAAGATCAATAATTCCAAATATCATTTTCAATACATCCTTGGAGTGCTATTTGATATTCATCTATGTTCCTGCATTTTTTTCAGCTTCATGGTGTACCCGGGAACGTTACTGGCTTGAAATGTAACACACGTTTCAAGTAAATACATATCATAGCTGAGATATCTTATGAAACTCACTAGAGCATAATGGTTGGCTTATGCCTGTACCTTGGTTGTTTGGTAGTAAATTTTGGGGGGTGGTAACTTATAGCTAGCAGCATTTGGGGACCTGGGTGGGGGAAAGGACCCATCCTCTTTACAGGATGTAGCACTAAGGGACCCTTAGAACCTTTGGAGTAGTTTTGATACATTTCTTTGTATCAGTTTTACTGTGGACCCGATACTTAAACTTGTGCTGCTGTTTCATATCATATCTGTTTGTACTGCATGGACTTTCTTTTATAGATGTATGTGCATTTATTCTTCCCAATACCTGGAATTATTTAATTCTGATCATAGCATTTCTGTTTTCTTAGATGAGAAAATGAAAATGTAAAGGATACAAGTAATTGGCTTAAAGTCTTCAAAAATCCACTCTTTCAACCCCAGTGTTCCAATAACCTATTGGGAATTATACACATAGCACTTTCCCCTCAAATAGTATAGTTCAGCTTCCCATGTTTTTTGGTCCTGGTAACAAAATCTGGTCAAGATTGATACCAGTAATAATATAGGCCAATATTATTCAGTGATTCAGACACAGTCATATTTGTTGCTTTAACCCTTTTTGTAGTCTGATTTGTCCTTCTAATTAGAGAGGAAGTAGTTTGAAGGAAAAGACTGTTATCATTGAACACAGTCCAAGGTGGGCTGAGAGGTTCTCATTAGGGAGCATCAACACAAGGAATTGTTCAGATGGATGCAGCAGTGACTTGGGGATAATGTATTTATTGGTTGATAGGAGACTATGTGTGGGAACTACTTTTGGAAGCTGCCTTTGTCTTCATTATTTCTTTCATAGGGAGTAATGGATGACATGAGTGTTTCTATATCCCTCCACAAAAATTTTCTAATAGGGGTTATGACTTTCTACAGGTTATTCTGTATTTTCTCTTATATCTTGTGCCCTTTGAGACCAATAAGACACCAAGATGAGAGATAGAAAACTCAGATTTCTTTAGGCAAAACATTCCATGTAATTGCCTTTTAAATAATCAGCAATGTCCATTCATTTCCATTTCCATTTTCCATTCTCATGCATTTTTACATGTAAATTAGCCATGTTCTGTATTACATCACAGACCCTATCTTCTGTAAGTCATCTTTAAGCCCCGCTTCTTTGTGTCAAATGGTTGTATTCTTTTATTGGTATATTGATTTTTCTTCCCTTACAATATGCTATTTTCCACATTGTTCATCTTCTTAAAATGTTACTTGTTACCACAAGGATCAGATGTCATCATTTTCTCCTGCTTTTTCTAAGGCTCCTTTCTTTGCGCCCCTCCTATTTCTTCCTGTCTCTAGCTTTCTGACAAATCCCCCAAATTGGTAATAATTTATTTTATTGGAAATAAAGTTCCCCTTTTACATTTCTGCTTCTAATCTCTTCTTCATTAGCCATTTCAAAATACTATCCTAGTGGCTAAGAGCAGAGGCTTTGAAAGGAAACCTATATGTGTAAATATTTATGTATCATTATGCAGATAAGTAAAAGTCAGTAAGTGAACTGGGCATTACAATAACAATTACCTCAGTTTTTGTGGATTTATTTCCATCGTAAGTGAGAGGATGCATATAACACATTTAAAATAGGGCTTGGCCCATAGTAATTACTCATAAATAACTGCTTTCAGTAGTACAAGTACTATCTACAGTGACAATGATGTATATAGTGAAAACAATTTTTTGCCTGTTCCCCATCAATAGCCATCACCCTTAAACTGGTTTTTAGCAAAGGTTTGTGATTAGTTGTTTTTAGACCTTTTTTTCCGCTTTACCACCATGTACCCCCTAACTCAGTAACTTCAGTACCTTGTTCATTTTTACTCACAATAGGTATCTTTCTCTGTTTTCCCAACACCAGTTTCATCTGTCATTCATTGCGTGCCTGGATTTGTGCAGTAGGCAATTTTTTGAATGAATAAATCCCTCTGCTTCAATTTAAGGCATTGCACATTATTATTGGTGTAATGTATTTTTAATTTATATTATCAGTTCTACTTTGCTTTGAAACTTTCATTGTGTTTCACTTCCTATCTTAAAAAGTACCATCTTAGAAGCAAGAATACTTGGGTTTGAATTATGAGAATCAGGCTTAGCAATCATGTGCCCTGGAAAATAGAGCTACTGAATGGGACATTTCACTATGGTAGTATGAATGCCCTGTTTTGTAAAATTGTATCCAGGAGTATATCTTTTTACTATTACTTTAAAAATAACATTTTCATGATTATAAGGAAATGCAGAATCATTCAGAAAAAAATTGAAATAAAAGAAAATTGTATTCAGAGATTCATTCTTAACCTCTCAGGTTTATTTTTGTAAATATGCATTGATATTTAAAATTTACCCATTTGGAATTAGAATCAATATTTATTTTTGAATTTAGCCTTTATCCCACTTGACATCATAACATAAACATTAATTTCATTTAATATTCTTAATAACCATATTTTTGTGGCTGCCAAATATTCTTTTATATAGAGCATTTAGATTGTTTCTGGTTTTTCACGCTTCTGAAAATGAACATACATATGCTTTAATCTTTGTGGTTCTGATAATTTCTTTACAATAACTTCTTAGATATCAAATATATAAATATAGTCAGACACCTAATGCTTATTGATAAATTGCCCCATCAAAAACTTTACACACAAGTTGATACTCAGTATAAACCAATATGGCAATATATTCTTATTAACACGGTGCTGTCATTACAAAATGTGACTATTTTGATAGTAAAAAATGTATTTAGTTATTCTTTTAAGTTGTGCCTCTGTAATTTTGGATGTGTTCAAGAAATGTGTTTATAATAGGCTCTTCATATTTTTTAATTTGTGGATTTCATTTGACTCTAACTTTATTGGGGTATTCATGTTTTCTTTGTTTAATACAAAATCTGTATACTGTGAAAATTTTCCTCATCCTGTTTTTTGCCTTTTGTATTTTATGTTTTGAACATACAGAAATTTGAACTTTATAATAGTCTAACCTATATATTTGCAGTAGTATCTCTCATTGCTTTACAGCTCAGAAAACTTTATCTTACCTGATAATTAACTGACTGTAGAAACATACATATGAGGATACTGCTGCTGAACTTCTTGCCTTCTTTGAAGTGGGATTTGGTTTATGTATATCATGTATATATAAGTATGTCCCTGTGTGAGGGAATGGCTGCTGAGGACACAGAAAAATGCATTCACAGTCTATGAAAATCCCATTATTATTTAGGCAGCTCTCCTAGGAAGTGAATAGTACCTTAATTCTTTCTGAGCAACCACTGTCCATTTCAAAAGTGCCACAGGGCAAAATGCACTATGGGAGATATTAATGACTAGGTTACTCAGCCAAGGCAGGCACATTGTTTGCACAATTATCCGAATGACTCAGGCACTAAATCTGCTTTTGCCAGGATTAACCAGATGGTCCTTAATACACTAGATAATTGCTGCCCCCTGTACTTGATTTTTATAATGTACACCTGACCATGCTATTGCTTTTCCTGCACCGTTTTGTTACTGTTCTCTAAATGCTAGGTTAGTTGCACGTGTCTTTTATAAGAGGCGATTTCCCTGGTGTTAAGAGCACACAAGAGTTATGTAGAACTGTGGATGAAACCCACTTTAGCCAGTTACAGTCTGTGTGATTTGGGGTAAGTTATTTAATCTCTGTAAGTCTCTGTTTCCTGTGTAGAAAAGATGATATTAAAAATTCATTGTGTAAAGGGTTTTTGGGAACAGGTATAAAGGACACATGGACAAAACCAAAACAGGGTAGGATCAAGGATGGGAAGGGGGATGGCTGGGGTCGCAAGGATTGGTGGGAGGAAAATGGAGACAACTATTCTTGAGCAGCAATAAAAAATATGGAGAAAACCTCCAAAGTTCAGAGTCCCTACTTTAGTTTTTCTCTTTTGTAGTCTTTTTTCAAACATATTTTTCATACCATAACCAAAGTTATCTTTCTAAAACCAATCTCATCAGATACTTCCTCTGCTGAAAATCTTTTGATATCTCCTTTTTAATAAGTTGCCTGAAGTCCTTTATTAAATGGTTCCTCTTTACTTCTTTAAGTCTGTTTTTTCATTGTCCCAATCTCTTCCATCTCCAGTCTTTCACAATGCCAGCCACACTGAACTGTTCACACTTCTTTTAATGCATCACATTTCCCCCCTCCAAACTCTACTCTTTCCTCATAGGCTAGTCTTTGCTAAAATTAACCTCCTTGTCTGCTTTGAAATTGACTGTTAACATTTTTAAGGCTCAGCTCATCTGTTACCTTCTCTGGGGGACTTCCCTAAACTCACAGGCTGAGTTTTGGGCACTTATTCAGTGCTTCCATAGGGACCTCTGGCTACCTCAGCTACAGCACTTACTATAGTGTAACCAGTTGTTTACTTGTCTATTACTCGTACTCATAAACCCCTGAGGATAGTGGTCAGGCCTTATTCCTTTCTCTGTTGAATGAAGGACATATAGTTGATACTCAATTAATGTTTCATGAAGAAATGAGTAAAAGAATAAAAGAAGGTTGAGATTAAACTTATTTAAATATTTCAACAAATTAAGGATTTATACCTCTACCCTAGAATGAATGAATGAATGAATGAATAAATAAATAAATAAAAACTGGAAGCTATGTCAATCTTCACAATTTTTCAGGGATTAGCTTCCTGGTTTTATTGATTTATACAACAAAATAGAAAAAGGGGAGTCCTTTAATATGTAATTTTATGAAGAAAAACCATACTTATGACACTGCAGAATTCCCAAATCTTAAATCAGTGGGAAACTTTTATATGATTCTGTGTTAGAAGGAGGAAGAAATATACAGTTACATGGATAATATAAATATATAAATTAAGCAGTGGTAGAGCTAAATATTGGCAAAATTTATTTCTCTTTATTTAATAAAAAGGTCTTTCATGATGTGATGTCCAGTAGTTTATAAAGTATGATTACGTGCATAAACTCATTTGGTCCTTCACAACAATTCTGAAAGATTGAAATACATGATTAGCTACACTTAACAGATAAAGAAACAAGCTCAGAGAGGTAAGTCATTTGCCTAAGGTCATATAATAGTGGTGTAACTTGAAAAAAATAGTTGCATGTTTGGTGTATTGTGTTTAGCCAAAACATCTCCTGAGATGCTGGCCATCTGCCACCATTTTTTCCAGACAAAGATACTGGTGTTGATATTAACAAACCATTGAGAGTCCTGAGCAATCCAGTGAGAATACACTGTAACAATACCTATTTGTAGTTTTCACTTGGGTTTTTAATGATCTCAGAAGAAACCCATTGACCACAGTTTGGAGTTTAAACATATTTTAAAATCTTTTACTTATTTACTTGACTGGTTAATTAGACTATACACACACCCATATTACACTCTTTTTTTTTTTTACTTCAGGGTGTATTTCTTTTTATTTTTGGTGACAATTACAATGTTATTTTCTCATATTTTAAAACTAAACTATTAAAATACTTTTTCTAGATATTCTAAATTAAGTAGACAATATTCAACTTTTCAGTTTGGCTTAGCTTCTCGGCAATCTTAGAGAATCAGATGAATTAAATATGTTTTTCAAAAATACTGAAATCATAGAAAAGAAATTTATGAAAAATAGTTGGATACTTACCTAGAACAGTGATGTAGCCTAGTTTGAAAGTTGAAAATACTGAGGTATAAGGCTGATTTTCCTATTTGACTTGTGCAAATGATTTCTTCTCTATAAACGTGTTGCATGCATTATCCCATAACTAACCAAATGTAGTGAAGTAGATTTTATTTATTGTTACCATTTTACAAATGAGAAAAATTAGAGAAATTAAAAAGTTAATGATTAGAGAAGATAGAATTCACGTTCAGGTTACCTGACTTCTAAGCCTAAGTTAATAAGCATTGGGTCATTCTGCCTCTTGTGATACCTGTCTTTAGTATTTTGTGAGTTACTATTGAAATTTTCTCTGTTTTAGTTGATCAGTATTTATCCCTAGACTCCTAAATATACTCAGTATCAAAACAAGAGATTAAATTATGTAAACATTTATCTTTTATTTATAGATATCTCAGAAACAAAATGGTCTTTCACTACAATGATTTACATGGGCAGTTTCCCAAACACAAATTAAGCAATTACAATGTGCCATTTGAAAATATATTACTTTAACTTTGAACTAAATATCAGAAGTTTTTATGCCTTCCTGCCTTAATTTTGCTTCCAAGAATCACAAACCATAAACAGCAATTCTATCCTAAGACATCTAATCTAAGAGTACTTAATTGTCATGGTTACTGAAAGTACAGATTTGCTAGATATATCAGGCAAGATTTCTGAGGATATTATAAATAATGTTTATGTATTTCTGAGACTCACATTAATATAATAGACTATGATACTACATAAAATTTTCTATTACACATTATTTTATTCATTAAAGCAATATACTTTTAATGAAAGTCTTGTAAAATGCATGCTGGATTGATTTACTACATTTTTCTTTTGGTTTGCTTATATTAATTTAGAGAGATAAGTTTTGGTACTAAAATTAACTCAATACTTCTAAAATAAGGTATTTTAAAATTCTGATTTATGCACAATTAAATGGTGATGAAACTAAGATGTTTACTTTCAATAAAGCATTGTATTGCTTTTTTAAAAATCTTTTTGATTAAGAATAACAGAAATACAGTAAATTTCACAGAAAAGGGTCAGCTCAATGAATTATAACAAAGAATTTACACTCATAAAATTAAAACTCAGTTCAGGATAAAGAACATTGCAAACACCTGAAATTTCCTCTTCCAGGTTTTCCCAATTGCTACCACCTTTCTGGTCTGCAAATGTAGCCGCTATTCTGACATTAAAACTTCATAGAATAGATTTGGCCATTTTGAAATTTATATAAATGGAATTATAGGGAATCAGGTACCTTTTGGCATCAGGTTTCTTTCTCAAACTCTTTGGTGAGATATACAAGGTGGGGCAAAAAGTAGGTTACAGTTGTGAGTATGCAAAACACAGAGTTTATTCTTATATAATTATTTATTAATTACTGTATTATTTTCCATACAGACAATTGCAAACCTACTTTTACCACACCCTGTATTCATGTTTTGCCTTGTAACAATGAATTTGCATGTAAAATGTAGCTAATTTTTACTGCTCTATAGAATTTTATTGTATGACTACTTCAAAATGTACACATCTGTTCTACTTGTTGGACATCTGGGTGTTTCTAGTTTTGTTTTATTACTAATAATTCTCTTAAGAGCATTCATGACTGTCTTTATAGCCCAGGTATGTGTATGCATTTTTTTGTAAAGATATAATTAAGATTAAAATTGCAGTGTCATAGGCTATTGCTTAGTGTACATTTCTAGTTTTTTCAAAGTGGTTGAGACAATTTCCACTTCAACCAGAGTGTGTGAAATTCCAAGTTGCTCCATAGCTTTGCCAACACTGCCACCGATTACCACCACCTTTCATATTGAAACCTTTTCACCTTTTATTGAAGATTTAGGACAGGCCTGAATGTTTACTAGAGTAGGTCCTTTAGTTTAGCCTTTTTTTTTTTTTTTTTGAGTTCTTGAATAAGAGCTCAAATAAATTGGCTTTTCCAGTTTGCAGGATGATGCCCAGCCCATTGAGCCACACCAGTCAGGGCCGATAAATTGGCTCTTTGCCTTTCTGTCTAACTTTTAAAGTCACTTTGTTAGTTTTTATAAATTCTTGTTGGAATTTGTAATCTACCAATCAATTTGAGGATAATTGACATGGTAAAAATTAGTTTTTCGATTTATGATCGCCTATATATCACTTTATATCCTTTAATTTTTTTCTAAATGATTAAAGTTTTCAGTGTGAAAACCTTGTACAACTTTTGTTAGATTTATTCCTAGGCTTTTGACTTTTTGTACTATTGTTAAGTACTATAATTTCTAAATTTTCTATTTTTTTAAAATTTTTTTTAGATTTTTATTTATTTATCTTTAGAGGGGAAGGGAAGGAGAGAGGGAGAGAAACATCAATGTATGGTTGCCTCTCATGTGTCCCCTCCTGGGAACTGGCCTGCAACCCAGGCATGTGCCCTGACTGGGAATCGAACTGCGATCCTTTGGATCGCAGGCCCATGCTCAAATCCACTGAGCTACGCCAGCCAGGGCTTATTTTCTAATTTTGTCCATAGTAAATAAAAATAGAGTCGAATTTGTATGTTGATCTTTTATAGACTTGCAAAACAAACTTATCAATGCTAATAATTTATTTGTTGGTTTTTTAAGTTGTAGATACTCAGTTATCGAGAACAATGAGTTTATTTCTCCTTAGCCATTTCTTACAACTTCTTAGAATCTTGCCTTATTCCCTGGCTTGGATCTTCGGTATAATGTGGCACAGGAGTGGTAGTGGACATCTGCATCTCATTTCTGATTATCATAAGATATTACCATTAAGTATTCGATTTTTATGCTAATATCAAACTAAAACAGTTTCTTCCTATTTTTGTTTAAATTTTTAAAATGTTTAAATCTAATTTATTGATTTTGAGAGAGAGACAGAGAGATGTTTTCTGCTTATTTTAAAAATTCTTTTCTATTCCACTTATTTTTGAATTCATTGATTGATTCTTGTATGTGCCCTGACTGGGGATTGAGCCAGCACCTTTGGTGTATCAGGTCAGTGCTTCTGCCAACCAAGCTACCTGGCCAGGACTACGGAATGCTATTTATTTCGTTTGTTTGTTTGTCCTTTTTTAATTATTCAATTAAAGTTGTCCCCATTTTTAAAATTTAAAATGAAAAAAAAATAATTTATTGAAATGGCCATCTGATCTTCTCTTGTATTAGATTAATGCAGTGAATTATATTGATTGATTTTCAAATGGGAAGCCAGAATTCCTGGAATAAGTTTAACATGTATGTACCAGGTATATATTATCCATCATGTACATTACTGGATTAGGTCTGATAATGTTTGACATAGATTTTGTTTTAGTTCTATTTTTCAATTTTTTTGGTGAGCTTTTGCTGTAAAGCTTATGTTGGATGGACTCATAACATGAGTTGGAATACACTCATTCTTCCCTTCTGTTCTACTAAGAGTCCACGTGTGATCCATATTCCTTCTTTTTAAAGTGTTTTGCAGAATCCACTGGTGGATTCTGGAGTTTTTGTGTGTCATAGCACTTTAAGTTAAAAGTGTATTTCTTTTATAAGTTCATTCATATTTTCTAATTGTTATTTTACTTATTTTTGGTAAGTTATCTTTTTCTAGGAATTTGTTCATCTAGATTTTAAAATATATTTGGCATTGTTTCTAAAAATAATTACATATCATCATATTAATAGCCATAAAATCTTAATGATGACTTTTTCACTTAAATATACCCTCAGAGCTGACAATTGTTGACAAGGTGTATATATATTTAACATATTTTTATGTATAAAAATAGTTTTAAGTATATTATTATTAATACTTTCAAAATAGCATTATACCATATGCAGTGTTCTCTCACTTCTGTTTTTATCCTTGGAAGCCATTATTTCCACGCATTATAGAGTAACACATTCTTCCTAGCATTTGCATAATATCCCTTTGCATAGAACATAATTTGTGTACCATCTTTGGGTTATTTTCACAGTTTTTTTAAAAATAGTGCAACAAGAACATTATTCTATATGTGATTTTGTACATTCCCAGGAATGTTTCTTTAAGATAAATTTCTAAAGTGAAATTGCTAGCAAAGAGGTACATCTTCATCTTCACAGGTTATCAATATTTCCTAATTGTCCTTCAAAGAGATTTTATTAATTTATAATCCTACTAGATGAATCAGAATATTTGCTTTTGTATATGTTTTCCAGTACTAAGTAGCATCAGTCTTTCAAACCCATTTAGAAGATTTTGTCCTTCCAATAAAACTATTACTAAAGAAATAATATAAATGAAACATACTTGTCTACTGATGACATCATAAAACCTAACATGTGGCATTTTCCCTTATTGTTTTATTTTATATGTACAATATTTCAATTTTATTAAGATTGTAAAACATTTCAGTTAAAATGAACCCTAAGTTGATTTTTATAAATTTCAAGTGATAAAAACCTCTTGCTTCCATTGCTTTTTTATGTTAGTACCATAGACTTTGGTATTTAGTATGATTATGTTTGCTCATATAGGAAATATTGTAATACTAGCTGTTCAGCAGGCATAGATTTAAGTCTATGTTCTGAGACTGAGTAGATATGTACTGCTGGGAGGGCGGGATATTCAACTCCTAGTATTCTCATTGACTTCACTTTCTAGACTTGGGGAAATAGATAGGAAAGTAAGTGTGGCCCTGGCTGGGTGGCTCAGGTGGGTGGAGCGTCATCCTGTACACCAGAAGGTGACGAGTCCATCCCAGTCAGGGCACATACCTAGGCTGTGGTTTGATCCCTGACCCAGTCCTGTATAGGAAGCAAGCCTTCGATGTTTCTCTCTCACATCGATGTTTCTTTCTCTCTCTTTCTCCCTTCCTTTCTCCCTAAAATCAATTAGAAAAATCCTCAGGTGAGGATTCTTTTTTTAAAGAAAGTTTGCTGTATAGTCTGTCATCTGATTGTTTTTCAGATTTAATTTAGGTGCTTATGCTAGTTAAGCAGGTGCCTCTTCTAACTTACTTGCATATTTTTGACCTCCTTAAGGCTACTTGTTTGTGAGTTTCCAGATATGAACAAAAGCCTGTCTCCCATAACTAATCTACTAAGTAAGCTCTTTGGCTAGAAATAGAAAGAAATAATCTAAATACTTAATTTTCTTCATTTATTGTATTGAATATATAGTATTCATAGGTGGAGAGAAAAAAAGAGAGACAGACAGACAGACAGATATAGAGGTAGAGAGAGAGAGAGCATGTGCAGAAACACAGGCCTGCTGTGTTATTGTATTGGGGCCTAATGAGATAGTAATCATGAAAAAGCCAGACTCTTTCCTACCTTTAGGAGGATTCTAATCTAAGTGGGAAAATAGATTAAAAATAACCCCAAACTATGTAATGAATGCCTTAATGCAAGGACAGTCAACATGTTAGGTAAATGTTCTATGCCAAAGATATTTAGGAGCATATGAATGACTCAAATAATTGAAATAAATCTAATATATGACAGACTATAAATTATAAAGTGGCAAGACATGTGGCTGAAGAGGAGCAAAGACCAGATCCAGAGAGTGCTAGTAAGGTGTTAAAGGCTTTGTATTTTATCCTGGAGCAAAGCTTCCAAGTAAGGCAGCGATTTAATTATATTTCTTAAAATGACTTATGAGGATTTAATAAAAGATATTCGGTATGAAAAAGCTTTGTAATTTAAATGTTAAGAAAATTAACTCTAGATTTGAAACAGCATATGTACATAATTCTTGATTAGAAATCTTGCTACAGAATTGGCAGGCCTCTATTCTCCAAATCATCTCTTTTAATAAGCTCTAATATAATTTTGTTTTTGACTTCATTTTGCTATTAGCTTGTTATAAAAACTCCCTTTGAGTAATTAAGGAAAGAAAATTAAATAAATGAACCGAGTCATATATTTTCATTTTAATCATTTTTACTACTTCTTTGAGAGCCAGATTTCTGCTAAGGCATACATATCTTTTTTTAAATTTATAATTCTTTTTTTTTTAATAATTAATTTTATTTAGTTATTTTTCAAGTACAGTTTTGGGATGGGAAAAATAGACAAAAAACTGTACTTAAATTTATAATTCTAATGTTTAGTTTTTTATACTTTTTTTGTTGAATTCATTGGGGTGGCATTGGTTTATAAGATTTATAGGTTTCAGGCGTACAGTTCTATTATACATTATCTGTATATTGTGTTGTGTGTTCACCACTCCAAGTCAAATCTCCTTCTATCACCATTTACATCTTTTTAAAAGCTACAGAAATTTACAGATGTCCTAGATTTAGGATTCTATCCCCTGCCATGGCTGAGAATACCTGCTTATTTTTATAAACACATATGGCTTTGTGTTTGTATACAATCATATTTGTAACAGAAGTATGTATGAAGGAGTCATGTACAACATGACTAAATCACTCAAACAAAGATGCCCAGTAGTACAGGGATATTAAGAGATACTTAAAACAGAAGCACTTTATAAAATACTCTTCCTTGAAGCTTCCTATGTCTGCCATCACCAGACGGATAATTATTTCTTTACTTATTTTTACTGTGGTAAAGTTACTAGTTTTAAGGAGGAAAAATTGTCAAAACTACTATCCAAAGTGATTTTATTAGGCAAAGTAAAATGTGCTCCACAAATCACATCTTAGTATGTAAGAAACACTTGCAATAAAAATTCCCACTTTTTTTATATTCTTCTGAAATTATGCATTAAGGAGTCACAAAAATAACTGTTATGTAGTGAGTGGCGTAATGTCTTCTTTGTTTCTTCGCTTTCTCCTTGTAACGCCATCATTGTTCAGGGAAGTATTGTGCTGAGGTATACAGATGATGCTAGTCATTTTTCGAACGTCTAAAAACATTTGTCCTTTTCAAATCTAATTATTGCCTATTAGATTTATCAGAGAATTAAAATTTAAGTCAGCCTTTCCCCAAGAGGAGTTTGTTTCACCCAGAGAATATTTTCCTTCACAATTGCTTTTGTAATATCCATTGACTTGAAACTACCATTTGAATCTTGACTCATAATTTCTGCTTCATTATTGCCATGACCTGCTGCTCAGCTTATTTATGCTTATCTCTTCATGTGTCCTGAATATGTCTGAGTTGGACAGGTGCTGTGGATAATGGATAGTGATGGAGAACTGTTTCATTGATACCAGATGACAGCCTTCTTCAGTATTTCTTTACTAATGGACTCTTAGGCAGAATTCTAAGTAAAAGTAATATCTATTTTTGTAAGAATCTGTGATGCTTTAATGAGAAAGAAAGTTTTGCTTGTGTCTGCATTGCATATCTGGCAGGCATTTTTCAAATTTATGCTTTGCCACCCTGTTCAGGAAGTTTCCCTTAGCCTGACCTTTCCCTGTCTTGTGTATGTCCTATGGACTCCTTTACAAACTTCTGCATAACCCCCTAATTATCATACTTATATATGTCTGCCTTTCTTTACTATATGGTAAATGTTTTAGTCTTTTTATAAATCTTCAGTGCCTAGAACACTGCCTCACACTTAGGGGTAGTCAATACTTCATATATATATTTTTTTGCAATAAGCAAAATATTTTGAAAAGGTTCTTTTGTAATAATTATCTGTATTCTGAGGATGCCAGGAGGAAACCATGGACTTAGTAGATGCACACACTGCTTTCTCCATGTTGCTGGGTACAGTTACAACCATACTGCTGTCCTACAACTGAGGTGCTACAGGGTCTGTGACTTTATAATTCATAGGAATTACCTGCGATTATTTGTTAAAAACGAGTACTTCTGACCTCCATCACCACAGATTCTGGTTCAGTAGGTCTTGAATGGGATCCAGAAATCTGCAATTCTAACAGCATCTTTTTTGCCCCCAGACTACATTTAGAAAGAAACAGGGCACAAAGAAAGAAATGTTTCTACGTTATCCAGATTCTCCCCTTCTCTGAAGCCCTTAATTTAAAGCTTCATTTTTTTTTGTAAAAGATTCTCAGATCATTTACAATGACACTGGTTAATTTCTCATACTATTATTTTTTCCAAATAGATCAACTAAGATTCATTGCAAATTACCTGCAAGGCACAGATCTTAATCATATGGAAACTTTCACACTATATAAATAGTATCTACACCACAGGCATTTTTAATTTAGTTGGAGTTACGCAAGTTAACTATTATTAAAATGTAATTTTCCATATCACTTAGCAGTTTCATATTCCAACTTTTTAAGCTTTCATGAACACAAAAACTGCGTGGTCAGCCTGGTTTTGTGTTCAGCACCAAGTATATTATATTAAAGAGCTATTTAATAATCTGAGTTTTTTAAATTTATTTTTAGAGAGAGGGGAAGGGAAGGAGAAAGAGTGGAGAGAAACATCAATGTGTGGTTGCCTCTTACGTGTCCATTACTGGGGACCTGGCCTGCAACCCAGGCATATGCCCTGACTGGGAATCGAACCGGCGACCCTTTGCTTCACAGGCCTGTGCTCAATCCAGTGAGCTACACCAGCCAGAGCTGAGTTTTTATTTTTAACCCATATCATTGCTTTTTCTTTTACTGCCCTCTCAGAAATATTACTCTGATTATATAGCATCCAGAAAAATATTTCTCTCCAAATCATGGATCCATATAATTCATGGAAGTAATTATGGAAATCAATTTATTTATTGGGGAGAAGTTTAAATAAACTTTAAGTTAGACAAAATCTAACCTGCAATCTCAAGGAGTTTATTTATCAAAGTGTTTATCATTCTTGTTTATATGATACTAAATAAAGTATGTGAAAAAATAGGTAGACTAATTACTCAGTGCTTTTTATTTTTATATGCTAATAATCTTTTGACAATTTGACATTTTTATAAGTTGATTTTTCTATTTATAAAATGGCATAACACATGTAAACTGTTAAATGTAGTTTCTCACCGAGGAAGCAGTTGATAATGGAAATAATAGAAATGCCATGCTTAAGTACTATGTCTTTCCATCCTATTTATTATGTTTTTTTAAATTTTAATTTATTTAGTTTTAGAGAGAGAGGAGGGGACTGAGAAAGAGAGGGAGAGAAACAGTGATGTGTGAGAGAAATATCAATCAATTGCCTCTCGAATGTCCCTAGTCAGGGGCCCAGCAACCCAGGGAACCGTTGAACCTGTTACCTCTTGGTCTGCAGGCCAACACCTAACCCACTTAGCCACACTAGTTAGGACTAAGGTCCTATTATGTTAGAAAAATGTGTCATGAAGGCATAGGAGAAGAAAGTCTGTATTCAGGGGGAATACTGAGGATCTCTCTATGTTTATAATAAAATAAATGAAATTATAATTACAATGCCCAACTAAAAACCTTCTATTGTACTTTGTTACCCTGAGAGCCGTAGGGAAGTGAAGTTCTATGTCTTTTTCACATTTAGTACTTTGGTTCAGTCTATGATTAAGTAGCAGAATCATAACTACCCCCACCTGGTATTCTCGAATTACACTCTGCTCTATTTCTCACTTGTAAGAGAAACAAGATAAGGTCAGGTGACCTCCCTGGGATTTTTGCAATCATTCCAAAGATCTCCTGCTCCTTGACTACCCAAGAGATGGGAATGGTTAATCATGGGTTCATTCTATTGTTAGAATTGGGATACTAACTAAAAAATATCAGGCTTGACCACATGTGAATATAAATATGTAGTCTGAAGTTAATATAAAATATTTAAAATTAACTGGTTTTTGGGGGGATTATCCATCTAATAGGCCTTCTTTAATTATAAAAATGAGAGTTAACTTAAGCATCTTGTCTATCTGAAAATTCTTCACCATTAGACATATTAACATTCTTAGGATTTCAAGAACTAGATGTTCATGTCAAGCATTTATAAGCCCAGGAAATTCATACAATTTGAGAACTTGTGAGAAAAAAGATGAAACAGACTTCCTGGAATTATACTATGGAGCATTTCTGGAATTAATAGGTTGGGAGTAGCAATTGGAAAATGTTACAGAAAGGAGCACATGTTACTGAATTATAGAATTCCTTCATCTCTCCATGATAAAATGTTAATGAAGTGATTTATCCTTTTTTATTAGGAAGTGAAAAGATACAATAACATCTCTAATTGCTAACCTTTATCATTGGCATGCTCAGCTCAGAAATAGATATATAGATATTATATGTTATTTGTTTTAAGAAATCACACTTTGAATTACTTCTCCTACAGTCTTTTATTTATTTCATTCTGAACTGATTACCTTATAAGATGTAAGAATTGTCAAGAACTCTATGTAGTATAAATTATTTTATAAACAAATATATAGGCATTTATTATAAAGCAACCAAAACTCGAGGAGCTAAAAGTTGAGTATATCGTGTTAACATTCTGCAGCTTGTACCACTTTTGGACTCTATAATACAGCTCCTGGGAGAATCTGATTTCTTCAGAACCTGCTGAAACAGAATGTGACTCTGATATTAAACTCTATGTTCTGCATGTGATCCACTTACGTAAAAATGGACTGCAAGTGTTTCATTTCTTACAAAAAGGTAAATATTGGTCCATTCATATCAAAATCTCATGAAGTTCTCATGGTTATTCTGCAGCTGATTGAAAAAATTTCCTCTGCATAAAAATGATCTTGTAAGCATTTTTTGTGGATAAAGGGGGAAAATGGATGCAGAAAGGAATGAGACTCTATAACACCATGTATTACAAACCAAATTTCATTTGCTTTAGAAATCCTCTCAGCCTGTGATTCTCAAGTATGAATATGCATTAAGTATCACTGGAATAGCTTGTTAAAGCAGATGCTCTCAATGATTTCGATTCAGTCATCTGAAGTGGGGCTTCATAATTTTCATTTTAACAAGCTCTCAGGTGATGCTGCTGCTGTCTTTTGACAACCACCCTGTGGGTAGTACAGCCCTGAGTCACCCTGGTACCAACCCTTTATCGTTCATTGGTAACACTTACATTCAGAAAATGACAACCAAACCAAGAGTATTAACTCATGGAAAAAAGGAACTAAACATAACTAATGGAAGAAAATAACTAAACAGCTTAGTAATTGTATACATGGAGCTGTATTAGCGGGATTTTTTTTTGCCTTGATTTCACGTGACTGAAAGTGACACAAGTAGTCTTCCAGGGCCTAATTTGATTACCCCTGTGTTAGAGAAAATATTGACATTCCTGTTGTTTGTAAGAAATAAATATGGTAGGTTTTTAATTTTTTGTTACAGTCAAGTAACAAACTTGCTCTGTGGAGAGCAAGTGGGACACCCCAATGTTTTCTCATTAAGTGATTTCAAGCCCCTGAGTCTAGCAGTTAAAGAATATGCTGTAGTCCTGGCTGGTGTAGCTCAGTGGCTTGAGTGCAGGCCTGTGAACCAAAGAATCACGGTTTGATTCCCAGTCAGGGCACATGCCTGGTTTGCAGGCCAGTTCCCTGCAGGGAATGCATGAGAGGCAACCATACATTGACATTTCTCTCCGTCTCCTTTCCTTTCCCTCTAAAGATAAATAAATAAAATCTTAAAAAAAAGAATATGTTGTAATTTGTATGACAAATAAACAGTGAAGATAAACTTAAGGTTAAGGATTGAATTCCAAAGATATTTCTAATATTTTCAAAATCAGGGTGATACAATATCTTAAAACCTTAGCTAAATATTTAACCACCTAGATAACTTTAGCAATATTGAGTCTTGGGTTCCACCATTCAGATATTCAGATTTAATTGATTTGGGTCCAGTCTTGATACAGGAAAATGGATGAAGGAGAATGATTAAGAAAAAACCACAGACAAGAAGCCAACAACCATTTCTTGCTATCTTATTTTCATATGTCAGGTACTACATTAGATGGTTATAGATATTGGTGTCTTAAACCTCACGTAAAGTTAAAAGGTAACTGTTCATTGAGAGCCTTTTATTAAAATCTAAGGAAAGAGATGAATAAATGGATAAAATATTTTACATTAGAAGAGGCCATTTAGTACACAGGGGACTAGACATGAGAACCCAGGTCAGGGCGACTGTAGTGTCCATCCTTCTCCATTTCTTTGCAGGAGGACTAGACATTTTCTTCTTGTATTTCTCCCTCCCCTCCCCTCCCCTCCCCTCCCCTCCCTCCCCTCCCCTCCCCTCCCCTCCCCTCCCCTCCCTCCCCTCCCCTCCCCTCCCCTCCCCTCCCCTCCCCTCCCCTCCCCTCCCCTCCCCTCCCCTCCCCTCCTCTCCCCTCTGTCCTTCTTTCCTTCCTTCTTTGTTTCTCTACAAATCTAAACATTTTGGAGTAAGAGACAAGCTCTAGCAAATGTCAAAAGACTGCTGTACCATATGAGGAGCATTATTTGAATATGAGCCAATATAAATGTCTAAATGGGAATATTAGCTTCATTTTCCAAGCATAGCTCTACCTCACAGCCTTATTCTGTTGTGTAGGGGCATAGGAAGATAGGTAGCTAGTGTAGATACAAAATTAGGTAACAATTATTGCTGTAATTATAGTTGAAAACTGTGATCTCTTCATGAGACTAAACAGTGTTCACAAGACCAAAAAATATTGGGTTGGCCAAAAAGATCCTTTGGTTTTCTCCATAAGAGGGCTCTAGTAGTGCTTAGTTATCTTTCACTTCATTTGAAACAATTTTGTTAGACTGTTTTGTGACAGCTGTCATATCAGTGTGCATTTAAAAAAACTTACCAAATTGGTGAATTTTTGTGTAGTCACTTTAATATTGAAGATGAAAGAAAATATGCAACATTTTTGGCATATTATGCTTTATTATTTCAAGAAAGGTAAAAACATAATTGAAATGCAAAACTGTAACTGACCAAACATGTCAAAAGTGGTTTGCAAAGTTTTGTGCTGGAGGTTTGTCACTGGACGGTTATGCTCTGTGGTCTAGGAGACCAGTGGAGGTTAATAGCCATCAAATTGAGACATTAATTGAGAATAATCAACCATGCAGGAGATAGCTTACATACTGAAAATATCCAAGTCAATACAGTTATTAGTGAAAATGAAAAATATGTCCTTTATTATGTGGAAAAAACTAAATAGACTTTTTGGCCAACCCAATAAGTAATAAATTCAACAAACTAATCTAAAATGGATATTGAGCTACTTTTCATATAAAGAGCTTAGAATAGTATCTGTCAGATAGTCTGGTTATTATATTATTTGTATACATTTGCTTTCAAACTTAAATCTTTCTTGCTTTAAGTTGTGGAGTAAGCTCTTATTTCAGTTAGTTATGTAAATTAATATCTAAGTGAGAGAATTTCTGCTCATCAACTGGGTGTTGGTATTAGCAAATATAAAATCATCTACAGCTCTGACTGGTGTGGCTCAGTGGACTGAGTGCCAGCCTATGAATCAAAGGGTCACCAGTTTGATTCCCAGTCAGAGCACACACATAGGTTGCGGGCCAGGTCCTCAGTACAGGGTGTGCAAAAGGCAACCACACAGTGATATTTCTCTCTTTCTCTCTCTCTCCTTCCCTTCCCTCTCTCTAATAAATGAATAAATGAATAAATAAATAAAATCTTTAAAAATCATCTACCAATGTACTTTGTTTTTTTCTGAGGCGTCTATTCTAATCTTTCCTTAAAGGAGCAATATAACTTCATGAGAAAAATAGTTTAAAAATTCTGTATAAAAGTATGATTTTGTTTTCCTTGCATTTATTTAAGTTGAAACTTTAGCATTAAAAGCACCATTGGATAAAACTGCTTCTTTAAGTATGATGTACCTTGTAAATTACAGTAATCTCTTTTAGTTTTCTCAAGCAAAATAAGGGTCTCTTGTAAAATAATGAATTATGCTTATTTCTTGTAAAATTATGCTAATTTCTTATAAAATTAGATTTGTTATATTTAGGTTTATATAGTCATTATTTTTTCTCTCTTTTTTATTATTGTTCGAGTACAGTTGTCTCCATTTTTCCCCTCACCCCAGACATCAGCTTTAACTATACTAAGGAAAATGTGACTTCTTTGTTAATAGGTTATATATTTTACCTTTTAAGAACAAAGATTCTAAATTTTTAATTGACTGACATAAGTCAGTAGATTAAGTTTTAATTTTATCTCAGTATTTTATTTGTTTTCTTGTGGAATTGTGTTTATTGTCCCAGCTGATGGACATCTCTTTTTAAAGCCATGTGTGTTCTCATTTGAAACAAACGATCTGCTGAAAAGTTTTAAAGATGCTCCTGAGAGTTGCAAAAGTTTTCTAATGGCTTCTGTGACAAGGAGCCTGGGAGGCTTCCTGTCAACACTGAGTTGGATTCAGTGCATTCAGTCGTGACTGTGGAGTTAGTAGTCTGTTTTTGTCCCGCTGGGCAAAAAAACAGGCCTGTTGGGACAATGGCTGAAGCCCAGCATGGTGGAACAGTGGAATTGAATAGAGTACCCATGTGGCACTGGGAGGCAGAGATTATTATTTCCTCTCTATAGATGAAACTGAGGCCACGTGAGGTTACATATTTAGAGTCATAAGCTGTAGGCTGGTGCATGAACTCAGATTTGATAGACGTTGTACCTAGTCTTTAAGGCAGGGCAGCTGGCAAACACAAGGCCCTTGAGCCGAATCCAGCCCTCCACCTTGTTTTATCCAGCCCAGCACCTTGTTTCTACTGGCTGCAGCACTGAGCTCTTGCTTTACTGTTAAGGAGTAGTTACATTTATGCAGTTCTAAAATTACATTCAGCCCTTTGAAGGCAACCTTGAGGCTGATGTGGCCCCCGACAAAAGTGAGTTTGACACCCCTGCTTCAAAGTTTTCCCAGGCTCTGCTGTTTATTTGAATGGACGGTTTCATGCATTTCTGTTCCCTGGTTTTCCATTTGGTGAAAATTTGAGATTTCATCAAGTGCGAGCTGGCACTTCCCGTCTCACGGTCCTGGACTGCAGCAGAACTCAGACATGCCATCCATGTGATTCATTTGGTGACAAAACCTGATTGTGACCTGAACTCACTCGGTAGCAAAACCTGTTCTGAACTGATTTGAAGTTACTTATACTTTATTCTCTCCAGGATGAATATTGAATATTCACAATTTTTGCCAAAAAAGTAATGATGTTTTAGTTACATGTTGTTACTCCAGTCAGGTATATACCTTTCCAAAACTCCAAAAATTAAAAAAAATCTAATCCAAAGCATATCTTGCCCTGTGGGATTTGGGAAGTGTAGGTCTCTATTAGATGTTGTCCTTGACCTCAAGTAGCTTGTAGTTCATTGAGGTGTGTGACAGGAAATGCTGACCTCAAACAGGTAGTCAACATATAGTTACTGAATGTCAGCCAGTTGGCAGATACAAACATGTCTACCTATATAGTTAAGAATTAATTATGTAGCATTCTCTCTCTCTCACATATATATATATATATATGCATATATATATATGCATATATATATATACATTCTATATAGTATAAAACTATTTTATGTATATGTATAATGTTAATTTTATAGTACTATATAGAAAGGAAGTATGATTTTGGAATTAGTCTAGTGATAGTAAAGCTTTCAAAGAGAATTAAAACTTTTCTTAAGCAACTTTAAGTTGGTTTCTTAATAAAGTAAAGCAAAACCACCATTAAAAAGGGCACCTCTGTACATATACCAGAAGAAAAAGCAAATAAGGCAGTAAAAGTTTGATAAACTCTATATCAAGTATGTTTTTCTTTCTATGTAAACAGAGGTGTTTTGAGGAGAGATCAGTGTAACAGGTTTAAAGAACCAAATAAAATGTAGTAGACTTTCACTTTAGACAAGTTATTTAAAACTTCTATGCCTGATTTATTATCTGGAAACTATTAATCATAAAAGCAGCTACCACGTAGAGTTGCTAGAGAATTACATTAGGCAGCACATGTAACATAGGAGGTTCCTATGCCTGGAATATAGTACATGTGCAGTAAGTCAATGCTGCTTATTATGAAGCTGTTCTCACCTAGACCCTGTGAATAAAGATATTCTTAGGCCATGCAATTCTGCATAGTATTATTAGGTATTCAAGAGAGTTATTTTCATTGTATATTAGATTTCCCTTTGCTAGGATAGATTGTTCCACAATTTTTAAAGATTTCATATCTAATAACCAAAGCAATTATCTGGTGAAGTAGCCATCTTTGGAGGCTCCAGGCCTTCACATTTATTATTGGAAGTTTCTCAGATGACTCACATGAGACTTCTTGATTTAACTTCTGTATTTTTTTCAGGGAGCAGAGGAAATTGGAACTGCAGTGTTTTATCTTATGAAACGCTTGATGTATTATTTATGGAATTACTTTTGGTGACTCCAACTTTAATAGCTACATCATTAAATATAATTATAAGGTGATCACGCCCTTTCACTCTCTAAGAATCTCACTGAAATTAGCAACAAGATATCACAACTGTGAAGAATCATGGCAATGGATGATATTCACAATTAGAAACTCGGTCATATTTCTGCTACATATACCAACGTCATACTAGAGTAAAGTAACTACTAATGTGGCCAAGAATTTCTGTCTGTGTTAAAAAGACCCATCTAAAAATGTAAGTAAGGTCACATTATGATTTTCATAGACCCTTGGCATTTCTACCTTTGTGTGCCCCTTACTCCATGAAAACCAGTTATAAATCTACTATAATTATTCCTGTCTTTCTGTAGAGATGAATGGAATTCAGGCTGAGGGTAATCCAGGAAGGACATACCTCACAGAATGAAACGGTGGTTAGATTTTTAAGCTAAAAGCTAGAGAACAAAATTATTAAAACCATCTTTTGTTTTACTTCAGTTTTCACCAGCTTTTTGATAGTTTACTTTAACAAGTAATGTTTGAATTTAGGTCTGCAGGCTTTTTTTTTTTTTTAATGGCAAGTCCTGGCCTGGCTCAATTGTAAATCACTCCCTGGTCTCTTCCCCTTGAAACAAAAACCTGGAGTTTGTGATTTATTGCTGATTTGTTTACTTCAAATGATTTTACTGGCTAAAACCTACCTTCTACTCTTTACCTGAGATTTTCACCAAAAGGATCCAATCTTTGTCTACCATTTCCAAGGCAGACATGATCCTCCCACCAGAGATGCAAAACAGGCCTCCATAACTCCCAAGATTTTACATGTCAACAAAAGATGCCCAGAATTAAAATCCACAAATGAGAAAAGAAGAAAACAGAATCTATAAATCAATAGCTTTTGAAATGAAATTAGCTCATTCAAAGGAATAAGATTATGATAGCAAAGCAAAGTGGTCATTGTGGATGATAGTATTTTTTTAAGGCTTTGATTTTAATGGTAGAACAGGAAGTAACACCAGACACATTCTAAGACATTAGTTACTTCTGGGTTGGTCTGAATCTTTATAAAGCATCCTTGTTTGCCAAGCAGGTAAACTAGTGGTTTTTAAATCTGGCAAAGCAGCAGGATCATCTTTAAGCCCCATTCCTAAGTATCTTCCTACGGAAATTCTGATTTCAAAATCCATAGTGGAGTCTTTATGTTCACAAAGTACCCAGAAAAGGTTCTGGAGGTCTACCAAACTTGGAAACATTGTTATAGTCCTTATGTATGTTTAATGTCAACTTCCAGAATCTCATTTCTTCCTCTACTCCAAATCTGAAGGTCTCTTCTCATTCTGAGCCGTGAAACCAGTGTGTCGCTGACAAGGACTGGCTTTTGCAACTGCCCTGTGGCTCAACTATTGACCGTGGGTCATGTGTAGGGTGAGGCAGTTCTTCTCAATCCAGGATAGTTTTCCAGGGAAGAATACAACTTTAAGCTGGGATTGTGTGCATTGACCAGCAGAGGTGACCTGGGTGGGGTGCTACAGCCATGCTTTCAGTGAAAATTAATTTTGGCTGCAAGAAAAAGAAAGCATGGTAAAAAGTGGTTTAAACAAACAAACAAACAAACAAACAAAAAAGGCTTTATTTTTTACATGAGTCAAGAAGTCCAGAGGTAGGAAGTTTACACCTGTGTGTCAGTTTCAGGCCATCCTTAAGTATCTTCACTCCTTCTTCCTTCCTGCTTTAGTATCCTAACCATGTGGTTTCATCCTCTTGTTCAAGGGGGCTCTAAAGCCTGGGACATAGGGCCACATTCCAGGAGGGAACAGGAGGAGGGGCAGAGGACCAAAGGGACTGGCCAATCAGTACAGTGAGCTCAACAAACCTCTTAGAGAGCTTTTCTGGTAGTACTACCTAGAGACTTCTGTGAATATGTCATCAGTTAAAGCTAAACCACACATTCACCCTCAGTTGCAAGGACTTATTAAAAATTTTATCTATTTGCCTTCTATAGAAAAGGAGCTCAGATGAGAAGAGGGATTTGGGATGATTCTCTGCATGGTGTTTGCCAAACCAAACACTTTCACAATTTTTATAAATGACTTTCTTAATCAACTCTTAGGAAATTAGAGATTCACTTCTACAATTACATCATGCTTAGAAAATAACAAAAAAAAGTACATATAAAATTATGTAACAAGCTAAGTCATACTCAGCAGAAAATTATTTTACATACTGAAAATTAGTGAATTTTTATTGAACTGAGCAAAAATTAGAAAAACAATAAGAAATATATACTTAAGGAAAATAAAGAACAAAAAAAATCACTGAAACCAAAGGATGAACATTAAAATTTAGGGGAAAAAATGATACTGTTAATCTAATATTTATTCTTTGACAAGGTCAATAAAATAAATCACTCCTTGACCAGACTTGTAAGAAAACAAAAGAGAAAGGCAATATAATACATTAGGAATGATGAGGGGTTATAACAACACATTTTGGGTGTTTTCCTCTTTAATATAAAGAAAATACTATGGTAATTCTATGTTAAGAAAAGGCAAAAATGTGGATAAAGTGAATTTTTTTAGTAAAAACAAGTGAATAAAATTGATTCAATAGATAATAGAAAACCATGGGGAAATGGATAAAATTCATTTAATTTCAGAACAGGAGTTAAGTGGAAATGAAACCAACAGTTGAGCAAAATATTCTCAGTACAATCAAAAAATAAATTTTAAAATTAAAAAGTACACATTCTCTAGATTAGATGTGTGCTTACAGAAATTTTTCTTCAGGGGAGATATATATATATATATATATATATATATATATGTATATATATGTTGTATAAAGATTATGTGACTGGACAGGCAATATAGTGCTGTTTATCATCACTACATAGTATATAAAAAATCAAAACTATTTGAATCCCCAATTATAGAAGATAATGGTTTATGTACCCAGTGATGTAGATTTGATTGAATTGTATGACATTGCTGCTATTGACCATGTCTAACCTGCAAAAACAATGATTTCAACTCAATATATACACCCGAACATGTACTTATTCCAATATTTTCACTGTGGTTATCTCTGAATGAGAGGATTATTAACTATTATAGTTGCCTAAGTAATTCTTTTAAAAATATTTTATTTATTTATTTTTAGAGAGAGGGGAAGAGAAGGAGAAAGACAGGGAAACATCAATGTGTAGTTGTCTCACATGCCCCGCACTGGGGACCTCACCTACAACCCAGGCATGTGCCCTGAGTGGGAATCAAACCTGCAACCCTTTGGTTCACAGGCTGATGCTCAATCCACTGAGCCATACCAGCCAGGGCAATTGTCTAAGTAATTTTAGTAAATGAACACAATGAGCACATGGCATGCATGTATTGGTTTGTAATATTCCAGGAAATATATACTTGGGGAATAGTCTTTCGATTTTGGTAGTCTTTGCATTCCTGGTGCAGGAAAGCTCTGCAAATATTTATTGAATCAATGATTAAAAAATATATTTGTGCTATAAAATAGAACATTTTTCATTGCAAATGAGGAGAGGTAAGAAAATTGCTCATTAAATTATTTGCCTCATAATATGGAAGGGTTAAAGCCATTGTAAACCTATCATGCTCAATTTAGACTATTATTTTTCCTTAATGTATTTATTGTAGTATTTGATAAGATGTTGTTATCAGATGTTATACAACTTTACATCCAATTAAATTTCATAAGCCTGATGTGGGAAATGAAAACAATAATGATACATGACAGTATACAATCTCAATACAAAAACTTCTGCCCACTAGTTCAGGATAGAATGGTAACAGAGTATTTTAATCTATCATAGTGGTATATGAAATTACATCAAATGCATTTTATTGATTCATTATCCAAGTTTTCAAATTTCAAAAATAGAGTCTTGGAAGATGTCACACAGTTTTATAGACCAAGCTCATGGTGTGCTGGGAAAACTGAGTTGCATCACTGAGTTATTTTCTTCTCTAATATTAAAGAGAGCACAAGAAAACGCTGACTGTGATAGTATTTAGTGGAAATGAAGATTGAAATCCACATTTTCTCAGAAATCCTATTAGTGATTCTATTTAGGAAAATGCAGAACACTGAAATGTTAATGATTTGCCTAAATTTTTTTTTTGTTTAAATGTTTGGATAAGGTGACATGAGTTAATTCCATAAAACCCTTTTTTCCCAAATTACTTAACAGATGTAAAACTCCTATTCTAGTACCGTTCTTTGATCGCACTCTTATATGTCAAAATGCTAAATTTTGTCTATGTAACATTAATAAATGAAGTAGGTTTTTTTCATTCTCTGTACTCATATTAGTATATATATTTAATTAGACATACAAATTACAACTGCCTTGCTATTTTTTACTGGAAGATTTATTCTTTCAATCATGGATGGGGCAACTTGTAGAGAGATCAGAAGCCATAGTCTTCATATTCCGTTTATAAAAGAGATGTAGTTCCTGGGTATGAACTTGGACTTGAGTAGATACAGGTGGAGCAAGAGAAGATATTTATGAATATTGTAAGCAAATGCATTTGGTCATAATATTTTGTGGTTGGTGTCATACTTGACTTGCCTAGTTTGATAGACAAAATACAGTGATATTAAAGTACAGTGTTGCCTGGTAACAAAGAGGTTATCAGCCCAAATGAGGCTCCATTTACTTTTCTTGTGTTGGTTTTTTTTTTGGTTATAAAAATTGCTTAAAATGAAGGTTGAAATATACAGTCAAAACTTTGATTCCTCACATGCTATAAAAGTCAGATTTTTTTCCTTAGAAATTAAAATATATTTAGTAGCAAAATTTAGCAGCAAAACACAAGGCTTACATTTTCCTATAGTGCTGTCATTTTCAAAAGTGTTCAGGTAAAGAGATCATTTTTACAAGAGAGAGAAGTGCAAGAGATTTTTTTTGACCATGAGATGAGGAAAGTCAAGAAGCTTAAAAAACAGTGTGAAGAACTTAGGCTGACTGTAAGAAAGTCTTTATTCTCAGGAGCATTTTTTATACTCACCCTAGGATATGTTTATTAATCGTATAAAGAGAGAGGAAAGGGGGGGAGAGAGAGAGAGAGAAACATTGATTGGTTGTCTCTTCAATGTGCCATGACCTGGGATTGAACTTGCAACTTATGTATGTGCTCTGACTGGAAATGACCGGAAACCTGCAACCTTTTGGGGTACAAAATGATGTTCCCACTAGCTAAACTGTCTGGCTAAAGGCCTGAGAGCATTTTTCAACATTCAACTAGTAAGAGATTATAGAATATTTCCAATTTGATCAAATACTATGTAATAAATTTTAAATATTTTACATGTAACAAGAATACATTTTCTTCTTTGTCCTGCCATTTTGCGTTTACTCTTAGTGCCATACAACTTCATTTAATTCGGAAAGTTTGTACCTGAAAAACTGAGTACAACCTCTCAGTTGATCTCTGGGTTTGTCAAGAGCACTGATATTTGATTTGATTGAAGCTCCTGCAGTTAATGGAGTGTTCATTTCATGATGAAGTAGCCTCAAAACACTCTAAAGTGAACGCTGCTTTTATATTTGGTGTTTCTTTCAGTGCACACCAGGGTCCCTCTTTTCTGGGCTTTTTCAGCAATTCTCCTTTTGACATTTCCATTAAACCGTAAAAAATCAGCGTTGACTGATTAACATCTTGCTTTAAGAGCCTTGCTAAAAGCCATATTCATGAATCAAAGTCAGTGTGTACCACTGATAATTAACTGGACAAAATTCAGCTTTCCAAGCTAATCATCCTTTGGCTGCTTTATGTAATGGCTGTCAATTCAGGTCTACAAAACCACCGGAGTCCACTAAAAGGCAGGAGGAGGCATAAGAGCTAGTGATTCGGCCATGTTCTTTAGCTGGAGACATATTCTGATTAACATTCTGAAGTATAATGAGGAAATGGAAACATTCACAAATGTTGACATGAGATTTCTATATTAATTATATATAAACAACCTAAATGAGATCAAACTGATGGTAGGTGTTAGATGGTGAGATTAATACCAACACATGGTATTTTCTAATGAAAAATACCATGTGAAAGTTTCTGAGCAAGACCCCATAAAGACAATAGGTCTTCTGTGTCGCTACAGGGCATTGTGGTTAAGAATGCTGCCTTTGCAGTCAGACCTGTTCAAATACCAGCCTTATGCTGATCATGTAATTTTGGAAGAACGATTCAACTTCATTCTACCTATGCTTTCTCATTAGAAACATAGAAGAAAGTAATTTTACATATCATATATGTTTATATTGAGGGTTAAAACAAATAATGACCTTAACCCATCGAATGAGATTTTTGTTATTTATTTATTTATTAATTTTTAGAGAATGAGGAAGGGAGGGAGGAGAAAGAGAGGGAGAGAAACATTAGTGTGCAAGAGAGATACATTGATTGGTTGTCTCTCACACACCTCCAGCTGGGGACCTGGCCCACAACCCAGGCATGTGCCCTGACTGAGAATGGAACCATCAGCCTTTGAGTTCACAGGCAAGTGCTCAATCCACTGAGCCACACTATCCAAGACATTGAATGAAATTTAGTAGATGCTGAATAATTATAACATTATAATTCTAACTATTAATGTTATAATTGTTCACTAAGGGAAAGGTCAAGTACACAAATTATTGTGACATAATAATGTATTGAGCTTGCTAAAATATATACAAATGAACTGCTTTTAGGATTCAGAAATGGAGAACCAACATATGGTTCAGGAGATTTTGAGGAGGAAGAAAAGTTGATTTTGAAGATATTACTTAAGAATGTAGGTATAATTTATCAACAAAGGTAAAAGTATCTATTTCAGTTAAAGAGTATAAGCAAAACTATGCAGCAAGAAAAATGGTGTATATTTGAGGAACAGTAAAGCAATCTTACTGGAACATAAGATATTGTAATAGAGTAACAGGAAATTATAGTGCAAAGAAAGATTGAATAAATACTGTGGGTTGACTAATTTAAATCATCCATAGATTGTTGGACACTTCACAGGATATTTTGTTCACTTTTTGCAGGCCAAAATATTACCACATCAGGGACTCCAACAGAACCAAAATAGGCTTGAATTTTCTATAAAATTTCAGTCAACTTGTATTTAATAATTAAAATCACTGGTCAACTTTAGAGATTAAAGCTGGTAGCCTTTATGGAAGTAATTTAGTGCTATTTTTAGATGTAGCAAGAATCTTGAAAATGTACACTTGGTTCACACGAAGTAGGATATTTACAATGTTATTAAAAGCTTATCTTTGGTTAAGGCAAAGGGTCTCACTCTCACAGGAAAACCACTTGTGGAGTTTGTAAACATACACGGCTTTTAGACTGACCTTTGCTGCTTCTGATTGCATTTGCTTGTAATGCAACTCAAGACATCGGTAATTTTCCAAGGCACAAGGGATTTCCGGCTGTTGGAAGGAAGATCATAGATAGTTCTTTCCCTTTCTCTACCCTGAAGTCATTGCAGCAAGAATAACAAAACATATAAACCATATTTTTGACAAAACTAGGGCTATCTGTACTCTTCCATCACAATTTAAAACACGATTACTGTTTAGACCACTGGAGTGTATGCTAAAGAGATAAAGCAGTCATCTGTTTTTGAGCCAATGGAAACATGATGGAACCATTTACATAAGTTGTAAAGATATGCAAAACAATGGTATAAAGAGTTTAAGAACACATAATGGGTAGCAGTGGACTTGAAATATTTATGAATGAAAAAAAATTGAGGATATTTCTATACCTTGCTGGATAAGGTTGTTAGATTTAGCAAAACAAAAGACATTCAAGTTGTGTATCACATGAGATATATTAAAAATTGAATCATTCTTGATCTGAAACTCAAGTTTAATAAGGAGTCCTGGACTTTATGTGGCAGCTCCACTCTGGAAGGGGTCTAGAGAGGTAAACAGAGGCTCCAATCATATCTTTAATACTTGATTTCTTAATTTTTGAAATTTTAATTGTTGTTCAAGTACAGTTTTTTGTCTCTTACTCCCATCACAGCCCACCCACCCAGTCCTCCCCCTCCCTCCCATTTCCACCCCCCTAGTTTTTGTCCATGTGTCTTTTATACTTGTTCCTGTAAATCCTTCCCATTTTCCCCTGAAATTCCCTCTTGATTTTTTAAAGAGGGAATTATTCTAGTATTATCAAATGCTAGAATTTGAGAGAGATTGTTATTTAGCACTGGGGTAACCATTATATAATCTTATCTACATTGTAAAATAATTTAAAAATATAAAATGAACGGCCAAACCTTGTTGGTAGTGGCAACATAAAGGAGGAGCTACCTTGACATAAACTTGACAATAAATGCCAACATCTGAATGAAGAAAACATTACACCACTATGGGTTATGCAGGGAGATATGCATAGACAGGTATTTTGTTCTTGGATAAGAATGAGTTACCCCCCAAAATAACTCAACATAAATTTTTGTGAACTAGACAACATAATGATGCTAGACTTCACAAGGATAAATAAGTTTGTAAGAACTGACAGATAAAGCTGAGGATATTGAGTAATAAAGTGTAAAACCAAACTTGTTATAAAATATACTATAAACCTACTGTTGTTAAAATCAGTGATACTGAAACATATTGCAATTACAGTACATAAAAAGTTGTGTCTTCTCAATACATTAGTTGGTCATAGAAGTAAAATTGTGACAATCATTTCATAATGTGGATCTATCCACAATATATTTTATAGGTATAGTTAATTTTATTTCATTTTTTAAATTGTTCTATTACAGTTGTCCCAGTTTTCCCTCATTGCTCTCGCCTGCCCCATCTACCCTATTGTCCAGGTCTGTGGGCCATTTTTTAAAATTTATTTTTATTGTGTTTTACCATTGCCATTCATCCCCCTTATACCTTCTTCTACCTCTACCTGCAACCACAATAACCACACTGTTGTCCATGTCCATGAGTCTTTTTTCCTTTTTGTTTGATCCTTCTACCCCCTAACCACGTCCCTTACGTAGTTGTCAGCCTGCTCTCTACCTATGAGTCTGTCTCTATGTTGCTTGTTAGTTCAGTTTGTTCATTAGATTCCACATATGGGTGAAATCATACAGTGTCTGTCTTTCTCTGGCTGGCTTATTTCACTCAGCATAATGTTCTCCAGGTCCATCCATGCTGTTGCAAAGGGTACATATTCTCTTTTTTGAGGGGGGCAGGTAGTATTCCATTGTGTAAATGTCCCATAGTTGTTTTATCCACTCATCTATTATTTATCTGAAGGACTCGTTATGTCTCGGCATTATTTACAATCACCAAAATTTGGAAGTTACCCATGATACATTTTTTGTGTCTTTGCTATCTTTCTTACCTTTTCTCCTTTTTGCCCCAGTTCCATTCTCCATCACTTTTCATGTATAAATTGTAATAGTTCTCTAACTGTCCTCCATACTTGCAGTATTTTCTTCAAATCTTGCCTCCCACCTTAGTCAAAATAATTGAATAGACTCACATGATGTTAACTTTCTTATATAAATTAGTTCTTTGCCTCTTCATTGCATATTAGACAAATATAATCACACTGGTGTGGAATGAAGGATACTCTAGAATCCAGCCCTACCTGCATCTTCTGTCCTGTCTTTAGCACTCAACTATCAAACTTTCTCCCCATTGTCTCCCCCACGCCAGACCACTTCCCACTGCCTGGGATTTCCTTTCCCCTTCCTTGACCTGGCCAATTTTTATTCATCCTAAAAAATTAACACAGCCGACATACCTGGCCCTCCTCAGTGGTATGGACAAGGGTACCTACTCTGGCTACCTCTCCATCCCTGTTTCACAACTCGAGTAAATCTTGCCATTTTTAAATTGGATACCCGCCTTCTTCACTACTCAGTGCATTCCTTAAAAGGATTTCATTTCTCTTTAGCCCTCTGTTCCCAACATAGTGTACATGTATAATTGATGGTTAAAAAATATCAGAGTGACTCTTTGAATGTCAATTGAAGTGCTTTCAGTAAAATATCACACATGCCCACATAATTTGTATCTCAAACAAACTAGTGCTCAAACACACTGAAGTTTCTGGAAGGAGGAGAACAGCAGTATTTCTAGTTTTGTTGGCTAAATCCAGCCACCTATTTACTTCAGTTTAAATCAGCTTCAATGGTTCTGATTTTTTACTTCAATTAAACTTATAAATAAATAAGATAAATCACAATTGACATTTATTTGTTTTTTAATGTGTTTCCATGTAAACCTCTAAGAAACAAAATTCTCACTTTATCATTGTCCACTCATTTTTCTTCCTATGTATTCTCTAAATCCATCACATACTTTACCATAATGAAATATAAGAAGGATGAACTAAAACAAAGGATTTAATTCAAAATAATCTGGCCATTTAGCTTTAATTAAGGACTATTGAACAATTACCTCAGTGAGGACTGAATTTGATTACATTAACATATTGAATTTTTCTCTTAAGTGATATCTACTAATGACCTATTTGTACCAGCTATTATAAATATCAACTGAATATTTAAAATAACCTGTACATTACACATTATTTTAATTTCACAAATAAGAAAATATGACATTGAGTCATTAAGTGAATTATTCAATGTAACCAATAGTAAATGCCAAATCTCAAGAGAAGCAAAAGTAGACTAATTCATTTTACTTTAGTCTTATTTTTCTTGATTTCAATTATAATTCTGCCTATACTTATCTTTTGTGATAGATATTTATAAATATCTTTTATTAGATGAGTTGCATTTTAATAAAAAAGTTAAAAAATTCTACAAATGAATTCATAATATATCATTAGTTAAATATATTTTAACTTATTATTGCGTTTTTAATTTGCTTTGAGAGGCAGAGTTTTCTTTCTTCTCCTATTTATTCTAGAGAGAAAAACATCTAGATTTCTAATATTTCCTAGAGTTTTATGTATAGTCTCAAGAAATGAAACAAAATACCTCTACCTATAATAGGGCTTTCTCTCAAGTTAGACAGACTGGCCCAATACTATCACATTACGATGGGAGTTTGGCTTAAAATGTTAAAATATAACCCGTGTAACCTAGCCACAACTGGAGGGAGCCAATAATGTTCTCCTACTGTTTGACAATAAAAAGGAACTTCAGGGAAGTTTCATTTATCTTGCTCTTTCACTGTGCAGCAAGGTGACTGCCAAGTTGAGTTTTACAATAGCTTAAATGGGCTAAAACTAAAAGCATTTGACAGAGTGGTATTTTACCATAGTCGCTCTATTAGGCAGTAGCTGAACCAAGAGTTTACACAAAGAGAAAAAGAGAAAAATGCTTTCTCTTTGTTGCAGAGAATTTTATCCAAATGAACTTGCATTTGATTACTTAATATTTCAGAAATAACAATATTTTCAAGAGAGTAAAGTTTGTTTTCCCTTCTTTTCATCTTTTCTATCATTTCTATATCTTGTTCCCTTTAATGTCTTTTGCCTTCTATCTCTAGAGATCTCTCGGGCTTTGCTAGTAGTTTTCATATAAATCTCCCTGACCTTGAAAACTGTCTAACAAGAATTATCCTTTCCACAGCTACCTGATTAGTTGGGGGAGGGTGAAGTATCACTGCTTTTATTTAATAAATGAAAAAACCAATAATCAAAGAGGTTAATAAGGTTAGTCACAAGAAGGTAAAATGTAGCTTTTTGGGGTTTTTTTAGATTTCATTCCTTATATTTTTTAACTGAAATAAGTTGTAGTCTGATTTTTAAGATGGTGCTCCAATAATTTTCTGCATAACCATTCATCGAATGTCTACAGTACAGCAGGCCTGAGTTAAGCATGCAGTGGATATGCTACTAATATTACTGGATGACAAAAATGACAAAATAATTAATAAGTCCCAATCCCTACTCCTGAGAAGATTGTAGTTTAGTGGGGAAGACAGACTAGCCAATAATTAAATTCTATTATTTTATAGTAGATAATGTGTCAAATGCATGAATATACTGTTATGGAAATGTGGAGAGCTGAACAAGATACTCTGCAGATTGAGGACAGGGGGAGGGGAGGCTTCATTAAAGAAGCAAATTTGAGCCTCGTTATAAAGTATTTTGCAGGAGAGTGAATGGGACAGACAATAGAGAAATTCAGAAACAAAGTGACAGGGCTGAGAAAAGACCCAGCATGTTCTAAGTCTTTCTGTTCAGTTTGGCAGGAACACAGGGTGTGGGTAAGGAGCGTCAAAACATAAGCTGGGACACTTGCTCTAAACTTTCAAGAGCTTTGAGATACTAGTGAGTTTGAATTGTTATCATGTGGGCTATAGGGACAGAACTCTATTTTTTTAAAGACTAATTAGAAGGAATGACAGAAATAGGGAAATTGTAGCAATAATTAAAGATGTCAGTTCCTACTAGGAGATGTCATAACCTACTAGTTATGTTAACAAATTATTTACCCTTTTTGTGCATCTATTAGTCTATAAAATGGTGTTTTTTATTTTTAATAATTATTTTATTGATTATGCTATTATAGTTGTCCCATTTTTTTGCCCCCTTTTTCCCCTCCACCCTGTAGTGCCCCTTCCACCAATCATTCCCCACCTTAGTTCATGTCCATGGGTCATACATATAAGTTCTTTGGCTTCTCCACCTCCCATTACAACTAGAGTAGGAACAGATGCACAGAAATGGAGATCACATGGAGGGTTATCAGTGGGGAAGTGAAGGGGGGAGAATGGGGAAAAAGTACAGGGAATAAGAAGCATAAATAGTAGGTATAAAATGGTGTTAATGCATGTGAATGATGTAAAGTTTCAAAGGGGATAATATATTCTTAGTATTTAGAAAGCATGTTTGGAAAAAAAATCAAAGAACACCAGAGATGAATGCATTCATGGAGTGGACGTGAAGAAGATGCATCAAATTCAGGAGATTTCTGCAGTGGAATAGCTTGTATTTGGTGAATGGTTATTTTTGATGAGAGAGGTAGAGAAAGACATGAAGCTTGCTGTTAAGGTATCCAGCTTCAGAAACAGGTATTATAACAAGAAATCCTTCAAGAAGTCAAAAGTGATTAAAGAAATTCCTTGTTAACATTTTTGTACAAATATTTTCTAGAAAACTCTGGAATATTCAATTTCTCTTAGATTGCCAAGGAGTAGAACTTAGAGTAGAAGTAGTGTTTGGGAGGGACAGACTTGGGAGTCAATGGAATGAAAGATGTTTGTTAGACATCTTGCAAGTTGAATGTGTGGAATAACGGGTAGAAATAATTCCTGTGGTAACCTAATGTTGAAGAGTGGGCAGAGGAGAAATTTCTGATGATAGAGTCATAGATACCTGGAAAGGGAGATATATTGGATATGAAGACTCTTGAGGGGAGGCATGGCCCGTATGCAACATTATGTGTTTGAAAAAATAAAATCACTGTTTTAGAGAAAATTTGAGGGAATATCTTCTTCCTATTACAAACATGGTTATTATTTTAAGTGTTTATTTTTAACATTTTGTTTCCTAAGCAAATGTTTCTTTAAATACGTGTGATTAGATTTAAATAATTTATAACCTGCTTCATTCACTTAACATTTAATATGGTCCATATTGTCACATAACCTTCATAATCACTGTAAACTAGTCCATGTTGAATTATAGCATATTTATTTCAGTATTTCCCTTTTAGAGGGTATAATACAATTTTATTTATTTATTTTCTGGGAAACATCTCAGACCTACTACTGCTTTCTAAATTTCTCATTTTTTCTTAGAGAGTCCTATTTTATGAGGCTGGACACTGATCACAAAATGTCTATTTAATGGAATTGTTATTTACATTTATAATAAAGGAACATATGTACCTTTCCAACAATTATTACTCATATAACTTAACTATTATTAGCACTTTTAATTCTCTCATTATTACAGTCATTTTCAAATAACATATGGATATTGGCAACAAATACTTCATAACATCTAATGTTAGCCAGGCTTACTATTACCAAATGACATTCAGTTGTTAAAACATTTTAAAGTATTAAAAATGCTAAATTAAAAATTTGACATTTATTAGAGACCTTAGTTCTTTATTCATTATTAATTAAAGAACTAACTATATGAGTCACTAATGTATATGGATATAGGTCAAAAATGTTATACATAATTAAGAATACAAATTTGATAACATAGGTAAATATGAAAACCCATTCTATCTCTTATGATTTGTGTTTTACTTAAAAAATATCACATTTCTGTATGTCTTACTTGGTACGTCTTTTACAAATACTTTATCATGCATTACATTTCTACCTCACTTTTCAAATCTGTTGAATTTTGTACATATTATAACAACATTCTCGGGTAAAGTATTTTACCAGGATCCTCACTGAATGCCTTTTAAAGTGTTTTACTTGTTCATTTAAAAATAACATTGAATGGGCCTGGCTGGTGTGGCTCAGTGGATTGAGCTCGGGCCTGCGAACCAGACATTTGCGGTTCGATTCCCAGTCAGGCACATTCCTGGGTTGCAGGCCGGTTCCCTCCAGGCCAGTTCCCAGCAGGGGAGGCATGAAAGGCAACCATACATTGATGTTTCTCTCCCTCTCTCCTTCCCTTCCCTCTAAAGATAAATAAATAAAATTTAAAAAAAATAACATTGAATGGTAACCAGTGCCAGGCATTTCACTCACTTAACATTGCCAGCTTTTTGAAACTTTTTCACTGTAAATTTTAGCACTCAGGTTCAGTAGAGGAAAGAAAAAGGAAAGCTCGGCAAAGTAGTTTGCTGTTAGAAGATTTTGAAAATATTTTGGTATGAATTATTCTTGTTTCTTTTGAAGTTTTAAGGCAGTTGGCCTTTTTAGTAATTTGTATCATCTAGATATATTATCATAGTGAGAAATTTGGTGAACTAGAGAAATAAATTAAAAGTTATGGTCTTAGATTAGAGCTATGCACCTGACAAAACATCCCGTTGTGGACTTTGTGGGACCAGGAGTTGATAAATTTGATACTTAATATTTGCAAACTTTGTGGTTTATTTTATTTCAATAGAGCTGAAATTCTGTACAAAATAATTCTGCAGATGACTTGGTGAATAAAACTCTACATAAAACAAATTTTCATGGAATGTGAATGAGAAACTAGCTAGCTATTCTATAAAATGGGTAAAAAGATATTTTTATGTTCCATTTTCTGTTTCACTTTGAAAATTCTATGTTTTTATTTAGTTCTTAGCATTGATTTTATTTTTACCTGTGATTCTACTTGATAAAAAAAAGTAATAAATATTTGAGCACCCGACATGGTCAGGCCACTCTACCAAATTCAAAAACCTTAAAGGTTGATCCAAGATGGTAAAGGAGTAAGTGGCAGCTACACTAACCAATCTGGGCCAATCTGGAATTACAACTAAATTGTAGAGAAATCATCCACAATATCTAACTGAACACTAGCTGGAGAGAAACCTTATAACCATGAACAGACGGAAGAAACCACTTCACCGCAACCTGACTGATAGGGAGTACAGAGGGGGCATGAGAAGGCAAGCTGAGTTCCCAGGGGTGGCACCTGAAGTCCCAGGGGTGGCACCTGAAGTTCCAGAGAAATATTTCAGTGTCCAGGGGATTCCCCCTGGAAAGTGTGGGGTCTAAAACCCAAGCTGGGCTCCCTAGCTTCCAGCACAGGAGCTGGGAGGAAACCCAGATAACATCCAGCTGTAACAAGCAGCAGGGTTTCTATCTGCCAGGGCAGGTAGCTGAAGATGCAGAGAGCCTCTTAAAGGGCCAACACACCAAATTTTGTTTGCAGCCACTTACACTGGGCTCCACCAGAGGGAAGGCAGAATGACCTACATGCACTTGAAGTGAGTCTGGGGCTGGTGGCTGTGGGGAGAGAACAGAAGAAACAGCCACCATGGTCCCTGTGCTGAGTCATTCCCCATGCTGCAGAGGCCATCTTGCTCCAGCAGAGCCTTCCCCTCCAAGTGCCATCTGCCTGAGGTAAAGAAATAGTCCTTCCTGCAGGAATTACTCTGCCCTTCCCTGTCCTGCCTAAGATGGGCTACTGATTGCAACTCGAATATATTAATAGCTGATCAGTTTAATGGCTGGTTAGCTTAATAGCTAAGACAGAAAATACAAAGCAGCCAAAAATGGGAAGACAAAGAAACATACCCCAAATGAAAGAACAAGAGAATTCTCCAGAAGAACTAGATGAAATGGAGGCAAACAATTTATCGAATAGAGAGTTTAGAGTAATGATTATATGGCTACTCAACAGCATGAAAAAAGACATAAAAGCCATAAAAAAAGGACCAGTCACAATAAAGAATGCAATTTATGAGATAAATAATACAATGGAAGGAATAAACAGTAGATTAGGTGAAGGAGAGGGTTGCATGTGTGTTTTGGAAGACAAGGTAGAATAAAACACCCAGGCAGAGCAGCAATGAGAAAAATGAATTTTAAAAAATGAGAAGAGCTTAAGAAACATTTAGGACAACATGAAATGTAACCACATCTGCATTATGGGAATACCAAAAGGAGAAGACAGCGAGTAAGGGATTGAGAATCTATTTGAAGAAATAATGAAAACTTCCCTAATCTGGTGAGGGAAAATGTCATGCAAATCCAGGGAGCTCAGAGAGTCCCAAATAACTTGGGCCCAAAGAAGTCTATATTGAGACACATGATAATGAAAATAACAAGGCTTAAAGAAAAGGAGAGAATCCTAAAAACAACAGGAGAAAAGCAGGTAATTACCTACAAGGGAGCACCAATTAGACTGGCACCTGATTACTCAACAGAAACATTTCAGGCCAAAAGGGAGTGGTGTGAAATATTAGAAGTGATGAAAAGCAAAGACCTACAATGAGGGCTACTTTACCCAATGAGGCTATCATTTAAATTTGAAGGAAAAATAAGGAGCTTCCCAGACAAGAAGAAGCTAAAGGAGTTTGTTAACACCAAATCAGCACTGCAATAAATGTTAAAGGGTTTGCTTTAAGAAGAAGAAAAAGAGAAAGGGGTAAAAAAAAATCAGAGTAAAAGAGTTGAACAATAAAATGGCCATACATATGTATCTGTCAATAATTACCTTAAATATAAACAGCTTAAATGCTCTAGCCAAAAGACATAAGGCAGCTGATTGATAAGAAAATAAGACTCATGTATATGCTTCCTCCAAGAGACCCATCTCAGATCAAAGATACACACAGGCTAAAAGTAAAGGCTGGAAAAAGATATTTCATGCAAATGGAAAATTAAAAAATGCTGGGGCAGCAGTACTTAAAAATATTTAGATTTTAAAACCAAGGCTATAGTAAAAGACAAAGAAGGACACTACATAATAATACAGGGAACAACCCAACAAGAGAATATAACCCTAGTAAACATTTACACACCCAACATAGGACCACCTAAATATGTAAAGAAAATCTTGATAGATAGAAAAGGAGAAACTGATAAAAATGCAGTCATAATTGGGGTTTTTAATACCCCATTGACTTCATTGGATAGATCTTCTAGTCAGAAAATCAACAAGGAGACAGCAGCCTTAACTGACACACTAGATCAAATGGATTTAATTGTTATCTTCACAGCATTTCATCTCAAAGCAGCAGAATATACATATTCCTTGAGTGCACAATGAATGTTTTCCTCAATAGACCACACGGTGGGACACAAAACAAGTCAATAAATTTACAAAGATTGAAATCATATCAAGCATCTTGTCTGACCACAATATTATGAAACTAGAACTCAATCACAGGAAGAACACCGAAAAACACTCAAAGACATGGCAGCTAAATAACATGTTATTAAACAATGAATGGGTCAACAACATCAAGAAAGAAATCAAAAGATACCTTAAAACAGTTGAAAATGAGGACACATAATCCAAAATCTGTGGGACACAGGGAAAGCAGTCCAAGAGGAAAGGCATAGCATTACAGGCAAATAAACAACCTAACTTCACACTTAAAGGAACTTGAAAAAGAACAACAATTAAAGTCCAAACTGAGTAGTAGGAAGGAAATAATGAAGATCAGACCAAAAATAAATGGAATAGAGTCTTAAAAATGATACAAAAGATCAATGAATCCAAGAGCTGTTTCTTTGAAAAAATAAACAGGTTGACAAACCTTTAACCAGACTCATTAAGACAAAAAGAGAAAGGACCCAAATAAATACAATCAGAAAAGAAAGAGGAACAATAACAAATGACACCAAAGAAATACAAAAGATCATAAGAAAATATTATGAACAATTATATGCCAACACACTGGACAACCTGGACAAAATGGATAAATTCCTAGAAACATGCAATCTCCCAAAAATAAATTGAGAAGAATCACAGAATCTGAATAGACAGATTACACCTAGTGAAATTGAAGCAGTAATAAAAAAAAAAAACTCCCCCAAAACAAATGCCCTGAACCAGATGGCTTCCCAGGTATATTTTACCAGACATTTTGAGAAGAACTGACATCTCTCCTTCTCAAACCATTTCATAAAATTCAGGAGGAGGGAGGGCTCCTAAATTCATTTTACAAGGCCAGCATCATCCTAATTAAAAACCACATAAGGACATTACAAAGAAAGAAAATTATAGGCCAATATCCCTGATTAACATAGATGCTAAAATCCTCAACAAATTATTAGCAAACCGAATATGATAATACATCAAAAAGATCATACACCATGATCAGGTGGGATTTATTCCAGGAATGCAATGTTGGTACAATATTAACAACAATTAAAAAGGTGATTCACCACATAAACAAAATGAAAGATAAAAAACATAGGATATCAATAAATACAGAAAAAAATCTTTTGATAAAATCTAGCACTAATTTATGATTAAAACTCTCAGCAAAGTGGGAATAGAGAGAACATACCTAAACACAATAAAGGCCACATATGGCAAATCCACTGCCAGCATCATACTCAAATGGCAAAAACTACAAACGTTCTCCTTAAGATCAGAAACAAGACAGGGATATCTGCTTTTACATCTCTATTCAACACAGTACTGGAAATCCTAGCCAGAGCAATCTGACAAAGAAGAAGAATAAAAGGCATCTAAATTAGAAAAAAAGAAGTAAAACTGTCTTCATTTGCAGATGACATGATATTGTGCATAGAAGACAACAAAGATTCAGCCAAGAAACTACAAGAACAGATAAATGAATTTCACCCTTTGAGACAGCATGGCTGGACCTGGAGAACACTTTGCTAGGCGAAATAAGCCAGTCAGAGAAAGACAAATACAATATGATTTCAATCATAGGTAGAATCTAGCGAACAAAGTGAACTAACAGGCAAAGCAGAGGCAGACTCAGAGATGAGCAGTTGATAGCTAGTGGCCATAGGGTACAGGGTGGAGAGCTGGAGCAAAAAGGAAAAAGGACCCATGGGCATGGACAATGGTGCCATGATTGCCGGGGAGAGGGGGGCATAAGGGGACTAAATGGTAATGGAAAAATACAATGATTAAATTTTTTAAAAAGTTTAAAGCATTTAGAAAAATTACTTTGCTTAAGGAATTTTTATTCTGGTTAAAGAAAGAAATTACATGTTTTTTAAACAGTAGGATTAACTTACTAACTGAGCATTTGTTTACCTAGCATTTTCAACATACTGACTTAGGGATACAGTTATAAAGAAGACCATCTATACTCTACAGCATTAACAGTTTGTTTAAAGAGTTGGGAGTATGGTAGCATCAGAAATTAATAAGTTCAGATAATCATAAATTCTAAGAACATAATGCAGGGAAAAGGATAGAGAGTGATTATGTGTGTGCAAGTATCTGTGTGTGTATGTATGTGTTTTGGTGAGTACTATAGAAAAGACGGTCAGAGGAAATCTCATCAGAGAAGTAAGCCACAAAATAAGTGGGGGGAGAATTAGATGAACAAAGAAAAACAAACATGCAGGGCTCCAGGGGCCTAGCAAGCACAGGCATAGTGATAAATCCCAGAGCTGGAATGAAGAGGCAGGCAGGCAGCTAGCTGCAGGCAGCATGCATGAGGCTTTTGTTTTTTCTTTGAAGTGTAGGAACCTAAAATCCACTAGAAATTTTTAAGCAATGCTGCGACCTGATATGATTTGCATTTTTAAAATATTAGTTTGGCTGCTGTATGGATAATGAATTGCATAGGAGAAAAGAAGTAGAGTTTAATCAGCAGGTTATTGCTCCAAAATAATGCATGCATAACAATACAAACGAGTTATAAGAAAAATAAGTCATACTTAATGTCATTGAACTTGACTATGATTCGCTGTTAAAGAAATGTTCCTTAATAGGAAGCTGAGAAACAAAGAAGACGAGACCATTACAGGCAATAGAAAATGGGTTTGTTGCCAAAGGAGATTGGCATTTTCATTACTTCTTTCGAGGCAATGAGTATCCCAAGTAAGTGAAATGGGAGTGTTCTTGGGGAATATTAGACAATAAAGCCTTGTAGGCAAGAAACCCAGATCACCAAGGGCATAAAATACAAGTTCGGAAGTTTGTACTTTGTTTTGTAAGCAGTGGAAATTAAGTGGAAATAGTTGAGAAGACTACGGAATATACAATTTGAAGAGGACTGTAGAATGTACTACTGCAGATATTTGACCTGAGGTGGTTTGTTGTAGGTTTTGAGGAACTAAAACTGGACTCAAAAAGACCTAAGAGGAAGTGAAATAAAAGACAAAAATGAGCAGGAGGGCACAGGCCAGGTGTAGTGTTAATGGTTAAGTGTCAGACCCTGAAAAGAAAGACTTCCTGTAATGGGTTGAAGGAGAAGGGCTAATAAAAAGTAACTCCAAGTTTCCATAAAGGAAACATACCATCTTTAATTCTTGCAAGACATTGGTGAGGTAGATAGTATTCTTATTTTACAGATGAAGAACTGGAGGTGTTTGCTGTACAGTATCTTGCTAAATTCTTACAGCTAGTATCAGATGGGATTTTGAAATCCCAGATAAATTGTATAACACTGTTTTCACAATGTTTGGAAATAGTTTAAGCATTTTAAAGGTTGATTGTGAATGCATATTGTACTTTTATTCTCAAGATGATTATTTTTATGTTGGAATAGTTGTACTTAAAACTGTTGTGCTCATTTATAAATACTGCCATTGGACTCTAGATACGTAAAACACAGAAGTACAACTGTGTTTAGATAGAACTTTGGCTTTTATTACCATTTTTAATTTAATCACAAAATGATATTGGTAGTTGTTTTGTCTATTCATTTGTTGCTTTCAGTTTTATATCCCACACATGAGTAGAATAATATGATTCTTAACTTTCCTGTCTGACTTTTTTCACTTACCATTATATTCTCAAGATCCACCCATGTTGTCACAAATGGCAGTGTTTCATCTTGTCTTATGGCTCAGTGGCATTCCACTGTGTTTAGGTACCACAACTTCTTGATCTAATCACCTAATGAGGGAAACTTTGTTGTCACCATGTCTTGGGCACCATAAGTAATGCTGCAATGGACAGAGGTGTGCGGTTATCTTTGCAAAGAAGTCTTTTCAAATTTTTCAGGTTGATATCTGGAGGAGGGGTTGCTGGGTCATATGGTAATTATATTCTAAATTTTCTGAGGAGCTTTCCTACTGTTTTCCATAGTGGTTGTACCAGTTTACAGTCCCACCTGCAGTGAAGGGAACCCCCCTTTTCTCCAAAACCACTTTAATGCTTGTTATTACTTGTGCTGTTGATAATAGCCATTCTAACAGGTGTGAGGTGCTCTCTCATTGCAGTTTTGGTTTGCAATTCTGGATGGTGGGTTAGTAAAGGGTAAAGCATGTCAAATACACGATGATGAAAGAGTTGACTTTGAGTGGCAGGTGCACAATGTAATATATAGATGATATATCATAAAACTGTACACTTGAAACTCATGTAATTTTATTAAGCAATGTACCCTAATAAATTTAAAGTGATATTGCTATGTTTGTTTTTAATATCTTACATATTAGATATTTTAATGTATCTGTTATCTTGCTGAATTAATCAACTCTTTATGTATAGGTTAGTTTAACTGCAGACCACCAAGCATAAGAGAAAATGGGATAAAGTCAGAGGAATCAGGCTAAATAAACAATTTTGTAGAAGAAAAAATGCTTATACAATAAGCAATAGTTTAAAATTATAGGTGCAACACATATTTTAACCTATGTTTTCTTAACATGTTAAAATTAAAATGTGTTTGACCTAAAAACAGATAGTACACTATTTAGTTTCTTGTTAATGATTTATTTCAGTTTAATTCTTGTAGTTGTTATAGGAATGATTAAATTGGTATTCTGATCAATTAATATTATCTAAAGAGTACCAAAAATTTATTATACAAGGTCTGTCCAGAAGGTATCTGGCCATGTAATGTGAAAAATAGAGACATTTATTGAAGAAGATACAAGAAATATTGTACCTAGGACAATGACGCCTCTGTCCCCTTTAGAGTAGGCACTTTGGGACCTCACAGAGTTCTCCTAATCACCATCACCTTCCCCATATTTTCCTGAATCTCATCAGCAGTTTGAAATGTTTTCCCTGTCAAAGGTGATTTTAATTTCGAGAAAAGCCAGAAGACGCAGGGTACCAAATCTGGGCTGTAGGAAGATTGAGTCACCTGGGTGATTTGATGTTTTGCCAAAAAACTGCACAAGATGTGATGCGTGAGCAGGCATGTTGTCATGATGAAGCTGCCAATCACTAGTTGCTACACTTTTATTTGAGGCACACTCATTTCATCATTCCCAGAAGCCTTCTGAATCACCCAGATAGTTTCCATGGAGGAATGTGCAAAGTTAATGCAAAATTTGTTGCTCTACTTTCTCAATCATTTTGAATGTGACAGCCACACAGTACACATGCTCACTCAACTGCATCTACTACCCTTACTTGCTAGTACAGTGAAGTCATCATTGTTTGTGCATGTGCATTCCAGTCCACTCTCTTTGGCTACCAGGTTACATTGACGTTGTGCAAACCATTCTCATTATATTAACAATGGCTGGACTCTTTCTAGACAGACCTTGTATGTCTGATATTCTATTCCTTTTTGTAGAGCAGTGTAGGGACTGACTTATATAACAAATGCAGAGAGCTGTTCCTTGTTATAGTTTTAAGGTATATTATTATAAATTAATATTCATTGATTTCTCCCAGTGGCCCAGAGATTGTAGCAAAGTAGATACACAGTTTATTTAAAGTACACAGGCTGAATTTCCACTGTCCATCTTTCAGTTTTACCCCTCATAACTCAGTGATATTTTTGACTGAAAAAGTATTTCTTTTGATAATTATGCTTATTCTCATTCATGTGTTTATAAATATTGTGACTGTATGTTAATACTACCTGAGAGTTCTTTCAAATAAAGGAAATAAAGCTTTTTCGGGGGCAGCTAGGAGCCATAATATAAGTTAGTTCAATAAGCATTTTTATTAATAAAATGGTAGGTGAGAGGTCTCGAATGAGCACTGAGTTCACAATGAAAATAAATAACTGTCTAAATTATAGTATGAGAAATAGTTACACACATTATTTCATTTATTTATCCCACAGTCCTGGGAATCAGCTTCTATTACGATCACCCCACTTTCATGGAAAATAAAATGAGGTTCTAAGAGGTTAAATAATATGAACAAATCATGGAATGGTAAAACCACAATTATTATAATATGTATGTATGACCTTAAGTGCTATAAAGTGATTCTAAGTATCGTATTTTTTTAAAGTAGAAATTGTAAGATATGTGTATTGGCAAATGTGAATGATCAGGAGAGTAAGCGTTCTCCTGCACTTTGATCAAGTCATGCATGATATTATATTTATTGTTCCTTCTTCTTAGCATGTTACCATTGTTGTAGATTTATTTACTGTATAATTTTATTTATGAGTTGGAATGATAATAGCATGAGGAGTAGATTTAAGGGGGAAAAACTGATATAGAAATACTCATTTGGTTGTCACATGCTATAGTTCTGGGTCTGAAATAAATTTGTTAATTAGAATAATAGTTTGAATAATAAAAGGAAAAAATATAAATGATCTGCAGTGATGAGGTCCAAAGACTGGTATAAATATAAATCCCTTTCCCTTACTGAGCTTACATTCCAAAAAATAGATTTATGTCAGGTAGTAATAGGTGCTGTGAAGAACTTACAGTAAAGCTGACCAAGGGAGAGAAGGAATTGGGGGAAGGAAGAGCACTGGGACCTGGGATGTGGGGACAGGATTTTCACTATTTTATATCCATGGTTCAGCAGGTTTTGAATCTGTCTCAAGAGGGAAGAAGGATGTTGTATTTTGTCAAATACTATTGCTAGTTCCTCAAAAGAGAGAACTGAGGATTGACCAATAATTTGGTGGGGACTTGACAAGAGCTATTGCTTGGATTGGTAAGAATATGAGCCTGATTGAACTGAGTTCAAGAGAATAGGAGAAAAGAAAGTGGACATAGTATTGACAGCCCTTTGGAGTTTTGCAAAGGAAAGTAGAGAAATAGAATAGTGGTTCTATGGGGATGTGGATAAAAGGAGGTTTGTTGTCATTTTTTAAAAATTTTATTTAGTTATTTTTCAAGTACAGTTTTTTGTCTATTTTTCCCATCCCACCCTCCCCCGTCCCTTGCTCCCTACCTCCCTCCCATTTCCACCCCCCTTAGTTCTTGTCCCTGTGTCCTTCCTATTTGTTCCTCCAAATCCCTCCCCCTTTTCCCCCTTAACTTCCCTTCCTTCTCCCCTCTGGTCAGTATCCCCTTGTTCTCTATTTCAGTGTCTTTGGTTTTTTTTTCTGCTTCCTTGTTTGTTTTGTTGTTTAGCTTCCTGTTAAAGGTGAGATCATATGGTATTTGTCTTTCAGCACCTGGCCTATTTCACTCAGCATAATGCTTTCCAGTTCCATCCATGTTGTTGCAAAAGGTAGTAGCTCCTTCTTTCTCTCTGCAGCATAGAATTCCATTGTGTATATGTACCACAATTTTTTGATCCATTCATTTACTGATGGACACCTAGGTTGCTTCCAACTCTTGGCTATTGAAAATTGTGCTGCTATGAACATTGTGGTGCATAGGTTCTTTGATATTGATGTTTTAGGATTCTTAGGGTATAATCCCAGCAGTGGAATTGCTGGGTCAAAAGGCAGGTCAATTTTTATTTTTCTGAGAAAATTCCATACTGTTTTGCATAATGGTTGTACCAGTCTGCAATCCCACCAACAGTGAACTAAGGACCCCTTTTCCCCACAACCTCTCCAACATTTGTTGTTTGTTGCTTTGTTTATGATAGCCATCCTGACTGGTGTAAAGTGGTATCTCATTGTGGTTTTAATTTGCATCTCTCTGATAGCTAACGATATTGAGCATCTCTTCATGTGTCTCTGAATGTTCTGTATGTCCTCCTTGGAGAAGTGTCTGTTCAAGTCCTTTTCCCATTTTTTAATTGGGTTGGGTGTCTTCTTAGAGTGGAGTTGTGTAAGTTCTTTGTATATTTTGGAGATTAAACCTTTGTCTGAGGTATCATTGGAAAATATGTTTTCCCATACAGTTGGTTGTCTTGCTAATTTAATACTGTTTTCTTTAGCCATGCAGAAGCTTTTTATTTTGATGAAATCCCATTTGTTTATTCTTTCCTTTACATTCCTTGCTCTAGGGGACATATCAGTAAAGAAGTTGCTGCATGAAATATCCGAGATTTTCTTGCCAATGTTCTCCTCTAGGACTTTAATGGTGTCATGACTTACATTTAAGTCTTTTATCCACCTTGAATTTATTTTGGTGTATGGTGTAAGTCTGTGCTCAAGTTTCATTTTTTTGCACGTAGCTGACCAGTTCTCCCAACACCATTTCTTGAAGAGGCTATCTTTACTCCACTTTGTGTTACTGCCCCCTTTGTCGAATATTAATTGACTGTAGAGAGTTGGGTTGATTTCTGGGTTCTCTGTTCTGTTCCATTGGTCTATGTGCCTGTTTTTATGCCAGTACCAGGCTGTTTTGATTACAGTGGCCTTGTAATACAGTTTGATATCAGGTATTGTGATCCCCCCTACTTTGTTCTTCTTTCTCAAAAGAGCAGCTGCTATTCGGGCTCATTTATGGTTCCATATAAATTTTCGAAGTGTTTGTTCTATGTCTGTGAAATATGCCATTGGTACTTTAATAGGTATTGCATTGAATCTGTATATTGCTTTGGGTAGTATGGACATTTTGATGATGTTAATTCTTCCAATCCATGAACAAGGTATATGTTTCCATTTGTTTGTGTCTTCCTTGATTTCGTTCTTCAGGGCTGTGTAGTTTTCTGCATACAGGTTTTTTACCTCCTTAGTTAGGTTTATTCCCAGATATTTTATTTTTCTTTTTGCTATATCGAATGGGATTTTTTCTTTATTCCTGCTTCTGCTGATTCACTGTTGGTATACAAAAATGCCTTTGATTTCTGGATATTGACTTTGTAACCAGCTGTTTTGCCAAACTCATTAATTAGCAGTTTTTGGGTAGAGTCTATAGGATTTTCCATGTACACTATCATGTCATCTGCAAACAGTGACAGTTTTGCTTCCTCCTTTCCTATTTGGATGCCTTTTATTTCCTTTTCTTGCCTGATCGCTGTGGCTAAAACTTCCAATACTATATTGAATAGAAGTGGTGAAAGTGGACAACCTTGTCTTGTTCCTGATCTTAGTGGAAAAGCTTTTAGTTTTTTCCCATTGAGTATGATATTGGCTGTAGGTCTCTCATATATGGCCTTTATTATTTTGAGAAATGCTCCCTTTATTCCCACTTTGCTGAGTGTTTTTATCATAAATGGGTGTTGTACCTTATCGAAAGCTTTTTCCGCATCTATTGATATAATCATGTGATTTTTGTCTTTGCTTTTGTTTATGTGATATATTACATTTACTGATTTGCAAATATTGAACCATCCTTGCATCCCTGGGATGAATCCCACTTGATCATGATGTATGATCTTTTTGATATAATGTTGGATGCGATTTGCCAATATTTTGTTGAGGATTTTAGCATCTATGTTCATCAGCGATATTGGCCTGAAGTTTTCTTTCTTTGTTGTGTCTCTATCTGGTTTTGGAATTAAGATGATGCTGGCTTCATAAAAAGAATTTGGGAGTTTTCCATCCTTCTGGATTTTTTGGAATAGTCTGTGGAGAATAGGGGTTAGCTCTTCCTTAAATGCTTTGTAGAATTCTCCTGTGAAACCATCTGGTCCAGGGCTTTTGTGTGATGGGAGTTTTTTGATTACTGCTTCAATTTCTTTTGCTGTTATTGGTGTATTTAGATTTTCTGCTTCTTTTTCACTGAGTTTTGGAAGATTGTATTTTTCTAGAAATGTGCCCATTTCCCCTAGGTTTTCAAATTTCTTGGCATGCAGTTCTTCATAGTAATTTCTTACAATCCCTTCTATTTCTGTGGTATCAGTTGTAATCTCTCCTCTTTCATTTCTGATTGTGTTTATTTGTGTCCTCTCTCTTCTTTTCTTGATGAGCCTACTTAAAGGCTTGTCTACTTTGTTTATCTTCTCAAAGAACCAACTCCTGGATTCATTGATCCCTAAAATTGTGCTTTTAGTTTCTATGTCATTTAATTCTGCTCTAATCTTGGTTATTTCCTTCCTTCTTCTGCTTGCTCTGGGCTGTCTTTGTTGTTGTTCCTCGAGTTCTTGCAGGCGTAGGGTTAGGTTGTTTGTTTGAAATGTTTCTATCTTCTTTAGGTAGGCCTGTATTGCTATAAACTTCCCTCTCAGGACTGCCTTCGCTGTGTCCCATAAGTTTTGGGTTGTTGTGAGATCATTTTCATTTGTTTCCAGAAACGTTTTGATTTCTTCTCTAATTTCATTCTTGACCCATTCGTTGTTTAATAGCATACCATTCAGTCTCCATGATTTTGGGTGCTTTGGGTTTTTTTCTTTGGGGTTGGTTTCTAATTTCAGTCCCTTGTGGTCAGAGAAGATGCTTGGTATGATTTCAATTTTCTTGAATTTTTTGAGGCTCGTTTTGTGTCCTATCATGTGGTCTATCTTTGAAAATGTTCCATGTGCATTTGAAAAGAATGTGTATTTAGCTTCTTTGGGATGAAGGGCTCTATATATATCAGTTAAGTCCATTTCATCTAGGGTGTTGTTTAATGCCACAATATCTTTGTTGACAATTTGTTTGGAAGATCTGTCCATTTCTGATAGTGGGGTGTTAAGATCCCCTACTATAATTGTGTTGCTGTCAATATCTTTCTTGAAGTCCTCTAAGATTTTCTTGATATATTTGGGTGCCCCTATGTTTGGTGCATATATGTTTACAATGGTAATGTCTTCTTGGTGGATTCTTCCCTTGAGTATAATGAAGTGACCTTCTGGGTCTCTCTTTATGGCCTTTTTTTTGAAGTCTATTTTGTCCGATATGAGAATTGCTACCCCAGCTTTTTTTCTTGTCCGTTTGCTTGGAAAACTTGTTTCCAGCCTTTCACTTTTAGTCTGTGATGGTCTTTTGTCCTGAGGTGGGTCTCTTGTAGGCAGCATATGTGTGGGTCATGCTTTCTTATCCATTGAGCTATTCTGTGTCTTTTGATTGGAGCATTTAATCCATTTACGTTTAAGGTTATTATTGATAGGTACTTATTCATTGCCATTTTTGTACCTGTGTTCCTCTCTGTCTCCCTCTTATCCTTCCTTCCCTTAAAGCAGTCCTTTTAGTATTTCTTGTAGTGCTGGTTTGGTGGAGGCGTATTCTTTTAGGCTTCTTTTGTCTTGGAAGCTCTTTATTTGGCCATCTATCTTGATTGAGAGCCTTGCTGGGTAAAGTAGCCTTGGTTGTAGGCCTCTGGTTCTCATTACTTGGAAGATTTCTTGCCATTCTCTTCTTGCTTGAAGTGTTTCCATTGAGAAGTCAGTAGCTAACCTTATTGGGGCTCCCTTGTATGTTATTTCTTTTTTCTCCCTTGCTGCCTTTAAGATTCTCTCTGTTGTCACTTTTTTTAAATGGAAAAAGTTTAAAGTTAAGTTTGATGATGAACTTTTGAATAGAGAAAAAAGTCAAGGAAGCAGGGAAAAAAGGAAGAAATATTCTGGAGTATTGTTTTTAAGTAGCTAAAAACATTCCAAGTATATAATGAGGGATTAGCTCTAGGTAGAAGTAGGGCAGCTCATGCATATTAACAGGAAGAAAGATGTAATTTATGGTACAGATGAAAGTAAGTTGGTGGATGTGGTCCTGGCGAATTTAGAAGTTCTTTTTTTGCTTGCATCCACTTTTTTTTCCAAGAAATAATATAGACATCAGCTGAGAATCAGAAATGGAGAAAAATGCTAGTGAGGGAGTGGAAGTATGCGAACTCAGGAGAAGATGGTTCAGTGAAAGGGGATTGTAGAGAAAAATGTTTACTATGAGGATGTTATGTTTGAGGTCCTCGTCCTGTGGGTCATTTAAGAAGAGGACATGCAATTCTTTAGCTTAGTCAGGAGATGAAGACCAGAAACAGATCTGGAAATTGGAGGCACAGATATGGTCATTTAAACCACGATGTAAAAGATATGTCCAGGGAGAGCAAGCAAAGTGAAGAGAGCAGGCCAAGGTCATATTAAAGAATGTCATTGTTTATTTGTTAAAGGAAGAGATCCAATTAAAGAGAAAGAAAACCGGAGAATAAAAAAAACTAGAATAAAATAGCAACAGCAGTAACTAGATGAAAATTTATGAGAGAGTGTTTAATTTTTAAATGAGCTCTAATTGGATGAAGACTAAAAAAAGACATTCATTACATTTTGAAAATTAGGAAGTTAGTAATTGACTAACTGGAAATTGTTTCCAAAGAGTTATAGGTCTCAAGTTTCAATTTCAGTTGGCTGACATTTCAAGATATTCAGCAGTGACAGTGAAACATCAAGAGAGATTCATAGCTTTAAAGTAAGGTGAAGTCAAAAGAAATTTCATATTTTAGTAAATGTTTTTTTTAAAGTATCCTCCCTGTGCCAGACACTATTCCAGGTAGCTTTGAACAAAGTAGATATTGTAAACAAATCACAAAAAACTCAGTCCTCACATATATTTGTTACATTCTAGTTTAGGGGTTTTTTGGTTTGTTTGTTTGCTTTTTTAGCCTAAGAAACTTTGAGAATTTTTTAATTTTATACCAGGAGAGTCAGAGGAGAGAAAGAAATACATGGGGTGCTTCCAAGGCATGAGAGAGCTAAGGGGTTCACTAAGTGCATTGGGTCATGCCACAGCACAGGAGGAAGCCATGATAAAATGCAAAACAGGCGATCTTCATTTTCAGTTATTGGCATTCACACAAACAATCATTTTTGCACTGAAATGCTATAGTTCAGAGAAAAGAAGAATATCATAGTTTTTAGAAGACTGTGATTCTACTGGAAAGCATAACTGAAATAAGCCAGGCAGTGAAAGACAAATACCATATGATCTGACCTTTAACTGGAACCCAATCCACAAAACAAACAAATAAGCAAAATATAACCAAAGACACTGAAATTGAGAACAGGCTGACAGTGACCAGAGGGGAGAGGGGAGGAAATTTCAGGGGAAAAGGGGAAGGGTTTGCAGGAACCCATATAAAGGACACATGGAAAATAACAAGGGGGGCATGGAAATGAGAGGGAGGTGGAGAGGGCTGGGGGGTGGGCTGTGATGGGGGCAAAAGGCAGAAAACTGTACTTGAATGACAATTAAAAAAAAGACTGTGGTTCTATCTATACCCACTTAACTAGATGTATGAGCAAAGCAAGGAGCCGTGTGGAGCCACAGCTTCTTCATGTGTAAATCAGTGCTGTTTATTCACAAAGGGTTATTACATTGGTCCAATGAGATTATACATTCTCTAGAAAAGCCTAATAAATCAGAGGTTTTATAGTCAGGGCACATCTGCAAAATTTGGTGACTTATATTTCGTGGCTCTTAAATTAACATCCAATTTTTACAATATTAATTTTTATATATCTAAACATGATTGGACTGACACTTCATATTTTTATGTAGTATTTTAGTACTTTACATTTGTAAAATATAGTCCTATTTATAAAACTCTTGATTGAGTGTCTTATAAGGAAGCTAACAAAATAAATTTAGAATATATAATTCCTTTGACAACTGCGGACTAACACAAGAACAACAACTTTATTATGCTCTGTGTGGTCATGTGATATAATAGATGAGAAATGGCTTACAATGACTGCTCTGTTTGACGTTGATTAGCCCATGGTCTGGGACAATTGAAGTTGTCCTAAATTCACTGTTCAGAGCTACGAAGTGTGTAGCACATTCATTGTCCCTAAAATAACATTCTTTCTTGAATCAAGAAACAATAAGCTTAGGATTTCAAAGTTCCTTTCCTTATAGGCTCTAGAAGCTCCTTTTAAAATGTTGAAATATATAAAGACATTAAAATATTTCAAATAGTGGAAGCTTTACTTTTCTGATACAATTTTGATAAAAATTTATATTATCTGTATGGGACTGGGCTTGTCCCACCATCTCCCTCTGGGGGCTCTTAGTGTTATTTTATTTAGTTCCAAATAAAACAATCCCATAGAACATTAAATATTTTATAATTCTAATCTCTATTAGTGGGAGTTTACAATAATTATGGAGGTTATTGCTTAATATTTTTAAATGGTATCACAAAAGTTAAAGACAAAAAAATAAAATAAAACCTTTAAACTCTAGAATGCTTTTTAAAAAATTTTATTTATCTTTAGAGAAAAAGGGAAGGAGAGAGGGAAAGAACTATCAATATATGGTTGCCTCTCGTGTGTCCCCCACTGGGAACTGGCCTGCAACCCAGGCATCTGCCCTGACTGGGAATGGGACCACAGTTGTTTGGTTCACAGGCCCACGCTCAATCCACTGAGCTACACTGGCCAGGGCCTCTAGAATGCTTTATAATATTTTTAAAAATACAAAGCCTCTGATTTATAAAAACAATAATACTGTTCTCTCTTATTCTCTCTATATCACTGAATAAAACAAATAAATAATTAAGGTACTAAGATACGGATGATATTTAATCCATTTATTTTATTTTATTAATTTGCTCCTTTTAAACTATGTTTTACTGATTATGCTATTACAGTTGTCTTAATTTTCTCCCCTTTGCCTCCCTCCCTCCAGCACCTCCCATTCCCTCAGGCGATCCCCACACCACTGTTCATGTCCACAGTCATGCATGTAAGTTCTTTCACTACTCCATTTCTTATGCTGTACTTTGCATCCCCAGGGCTATTCTGCAATGACTTACTCGCACTTCTTAATTCCATCACTTCCTCACCCATTCCCCCACACTCTCCCCTCCCTTCTTACAACCATCAAAACATTCTTTATATTCATGATTCTGTATCTCTTCTTGTTTGCTTAGTTTTTTAGGTTCAATTGTTGATAGACATGGATTTATTGCCATTTTATTGTTCATAGTTTTTTTCTTCACTTTTTAAAAAATAAGTTCCTTTAACATTTCATCTAGCAATGGTTTGGTGATGATGAACTCCTTTAGTTTTTTCATATGTGGGAAGCTCTTTATCTGCTCTTTTATTATAAATAATATCTTTGCTGGGAAGAGCAATCTTGGCTATAGGTCCCTGCTTTAATGACTGAATATTTTTTGCCAAACCCTTCTAGCCTGTAAAGTTTCTTTTGGGGAATCTTCTGACAGTCTTATAGGGGATTCCCCTATAGGTAACTAACTGCTTTTCTCTTGCTGCTTTTAAGATTCTCTTTACATTTAACTTTTGACATTTTAATTATTAAGTGTCTTTGAGTGGACCTCTAACATCCATCTTATTTGGGATTCTCTGGGCTACCTGGACTTGCATGTCTATTTCCTTCACCAAGTTAGGGAAGTTTTCTATATTATTTTTTTCAAATAGATTTCTAATTTCTTATTCTTTCTCTTTCTGGCAGCCCTATGATATGTGAATGTTGGAATGCTTGAAGTTGTGTCAGAGGCTGCACTATCCTCATTTGAGGGGGATTCTTTTTTCTTCTTGTTGTTCTGATTGGTTGTATTTTGCTTCTTTATGTTCCAAATCATTGATTTGATTCTCAGCTTCATCTACTCTATAGTTATTTCCTTCTAAATTGTTCTTCGTCTTAATTAGTGTATCTTTTGTTTCTGGCTGGATCTTTTTTATGCTGATGAAGTCCTCACTAAGTTCCTTCAGCATCCTTATAACCAGTGTCTTGAACTCTGACAGATTATCTCCATTTGTTTAGTTCTTTGTTTATAGTTTTTATCTGTGCTTTCATTTGGTGATGTTTCTTTGTCTCCTCAATTTGGCAGCCTCCCTGTGCTTGTTTCTATGTATTAGGTAGAGCTGCTATGACTCCTTGTCTTGGTAGTATGGCCTAATATAGTAGGTGTCCTGTAGGGTCCAGTGGCACAACTTCCCCTAACACCCAAGCTGGGTACTCAAGGTGCTTCCTTCATGTGAGCTGAGTATACTCTCCTCTTGTAGTTGAGCCTTAGTTGCTGTTGGCAGATTAGTGGGAGGGATTTACCCAGGCCAGTCAGTTGCAAGAACTGTCTGAGACCACTGACCACCAACCTCTGCACTCTGGAGGATCAGCTGTGCAGGGAGATGGTGGTTGTGCTCCAGTATGGTCTGTAGCTATCCACTGGGTGCACAGGCTCTGGGTTTCCCAGGTGGTATGGGTCAAGGTCAGCCCCCACTTGTGTTCTTCCTGTAGCTACCCTGCATGAGCTATAAAGCAATCTGAGATGGCTTCTACTTATGCAGGGCTTGGAGATTCCCAGGCAAAGCCAAGCAGTGAATCTAGGCTTCATCTACTGCAGTTCCAGACCCGGAGTCATTTAGCAAGAGGTATGAGGGCTAGGGACTCACTGAGGCTGACTGTTACTTGTTTGAGAGAATTTAGGAAGTTGTGAAGCATGAGTCAAGACCAGCCAGTCATATGGAGAAATCACTGTTAGTAGCTTGGGTGGGCCCTTAAGTTGGGTTGATGGAGCCTCATGGGATTTCTAGGGTGGGGCTAACAGTATTAGCCAGGTTGATGGACTCTCAGATGTGGCACCTTGAGATGAGTGTCTCAGTGTGGGGCGAGACTCCTAGCTCCCTCCCAAATTTTTATCTACCATATGTGGGTGTGGGACCAGCCCATTCTGCATCTCCACCCTTCCTACCAGTATGAATGGATGTTGTCAGACTTCCATTCAATTCAATTTCTGATGGTTTTCAGTGATAGTTGTTCTATTGCTTAGTGGTAATTTTGATGTGGTTGTACAAGGAGGTGAGCCATGTTTAACTATGCTGCCATCTTGACTGGAAGTCTAATCCATTTGTTGTGTAATTAAAGTTGAAGTTCAGAAATAGTCTCTGACTCCTCAAGCCATATGCTTGGAATGTAGACAGTGGAATTTCTATATTACCATACTATATTTCATTGCCCTATTGCTTTAATAATGAAATATTTTTAAATGTGTTTGTGGCAGTGATGGTCAGAATACAGTAGGATTTGTCCTAATAATGCAATAAGCTATTTGTTCCATTGTTGGGTGCCCCCAACCCTGAGGCACTAGTGATTCTGACCAATATCTTCTAAAAGAAGTGTAGAAAAAAAAACTTACTCTGCCTTCAAACTTGCCTCCTTCTTTTTTATTATTTTTATCTTCAATAGTTATTACTTTCTTAACTTTCTGAATATAGTGCTTATATAAGTGCAATATACTGAATTATAATTATTCATATCTCCATAACTCAGAATAGCCGATATAAATACTGTGCTATTTATTTTGGCATTTTTCTATATTATTTATAATGCATATTTTAGACAAATGAGATCATATATTTCATTCTGTTTTGTAATGTAGTTTGTAGGCTTCATGGTATGCCTCAAGCTACATCAGATATCTTTACACACTCTTCAAAATTGTGATTTCTAATGCTCTATCACAGTCCACATAAGGATGCATTATAATTTATTTAATTCATCTCATACTATTGGGAATTTATATTGTTTTTAATTTTTTGCTATTTAAAATAACCACATTTTTTATTTTAAATAAATAACCACATTCTTTAGAATTTTGTTTGTTATTACCAAATTACCTTCAGGAAGTTGTCAGTTGATATTCTAAGTAGTATGAGAATCCTCACTTTCTTGTATGTTTTACAATACTGGGTACACTATATTTATTGACAGATATGAATAGTAATATATGTATGTTATGTGATATATGAATATACATATATATACAAAAATTTTATATATATTAAATATAAATATCAGCAATAATGGTATATTTTTTATTTCTTTTATGTTATATATTTGGAAAGTTGAATATATTTTATATATTACCAGCTATCTCTATATTTTCTTGAAAATCTTAATCATGTGCATTACCCAGTTTTTTCTTTTGAGCAGCACTTTTTATCAATTATTTGTGTTTTAATGATATTTTTTCTTTATCTATTATTTATGTTAGAAATTCTTACCAGATGGTCAATATTTTATAGATATTTTAATCTAATTTTTCTGTTGTTTTCAAATGTTATAATTATTACACCTACTGTTATCTTTATTTATGTACTTCTCATCTATTAAAAGGAACTCTATTTCTTCTTTTAGTGCATTTTTTTCTGTCTCTACTTTTATTTTTTAGCTTATTATTTTTTTATTTTATTGATTATGCCATTACAGTTGTTCTATTTTCCCCCCTCCGTTCCCCTTCACCCTGCACACTGCTCCCCCACCATTCCCCCCTTTAGTTCATGAACACATGTCTCAAGTTCTTTAGATTCTATATTTCCCCCCATCTATTCTTACCATCCCCCTATCTATTTGCTATCTACTGTCTATGCTACTTATTTTCTGTACCTTCTCCCCCTTTCTCCTTCCCCCACTCCCCTGTTGCTAACCCTCCACATGATCTTCATTTCTATGGTTCACTTCTGATCTAGCTGTCCTCATAGTTTGCTTTTGTTTTAGGTGTGGTTGTTAATATCTGTGAGTTTGTTGTCCTTTCACTGTTCATGTTTCTTTAACTTCTTTTTCTTAGATAAGTCCCTTTAACATTTCATATAATAAGGGCTTGGTGATGATGAACTCTTTGAATTTGATTTTATCTGAGAAGCACTTTATCTGTCTTTCCATTCTAAATGAAAACTTTGCTGGATAGAGCAATCTTGGTAGTAGGTCTTTGGTTTTCATGACTTGGAATACTTCTTTCCAGCCCCTTCTTGCCTATAAGGTGTCTTTTGAGAAATCCGCTGACAGTCTGATGGGAACTCCTTTGTAGGTGACTGTCCCCTTATCTCTTGCTGCTTCTAGGATTCTCTCCTTCATTTTAATCTTAGCTAATGTAATTATGATGTGCCTTGGTGTGTTCCTTCTTGGGTCCAACTTCTTTGGGACTCTCTGAGCTTCCTGGATTTCCTGGAAGTCTATTTCCTTTGCCAGAACAGGGAAGTTCTTTTTTATTATTTGTTCAAATAAGGTTTCCACTCATGGCTGTTCCTCTTCCCCTTCTGGTACCCCTGTAATTCGGATGTTGGAGCGTTTAAAGATGTCCTGGAGGTTCCTAAGCCTCTCTTCATTTTTTCGAATTCTTGTTTCTTCATATTTTTCTGTTTGGTCATTTTTTCCTTCCTCTGGTCTGCTCCCTTGATTTGATTCCCAATTTTCTTTCAGTTACTATTGGTTTCCTGTGCATTACCATTCATTTCAATTAGTTTAGTCTTCATATGTTCCTCTAATTTGTGACTAAAATCAACCAGTTCTGTGAGCATCCTGATCACCAGTGTTTTGAACTATGCATGTGAAAGTTTGGCTATTTCTTCATCGCTTAGAGTTATGGGCTCTGGGGCTCTGAGTTGTTCTTGAGCCATGTTTTGATCTGTTTGTGCCTGTTACATATGAGGAGAGGCGCCTTAGGTGTTCACCAGGGTGGGGCCACACAGGTCGCTGGTTTGTGATGCTGTATGTGGGGGCGGGGTCAGAGAGGGAGCAATGGTGGGCCTGCGAGATCTGTCTCAATGCTCACCTCTTCACTGGTTTATCTGTGTTTAGTGCAATTTTAATATTGTTGCATTATAATATGTTCTAATACTTCTAATATAACATTTCTATACATTTTATGTTCTAGAAATTATTTGGTTTTTCTTATTATTTATTTATTCTTCAAAAAAAAAAGAGATCACCTTATTTTCTTATTTTTTATTTATTTGTCCTTCTAATGAAATCCACCTGGGAAAAGAGAAGTAATAACAAGTTCGTATGTTGGTGGGCATTAACAATTGGTGTTAAAAAAATCATTGATGATGGAAGAAAAAAGGAGAATTACTGTTGTGAAGCAAGCTGGCTGGAGGGAGGGAATCTCACCACAAGTGGAAGTTCTGGTTTTGTAGAATATGTAACATATCCATGGTGCTTAATAAGGATGGAGACGGGGAAGGACATGGGCACAGTTTAAAGAGAGAAGAGGTAAGCATGAAATAGTAATCTCAGAGAGTGAGAGAGTGAATGGTCTGATTTAACAGCCCCTTTCAGGATTCTGTTTCTTAGTGTAAGATGAAGCCACTCTGATTGTATGATATAATCTTATTTTCTAGCCATATTTAGATAGAGGCAGGCACAAAATAGGTAAAACTGACTTTAACTGACTTTAGGGTTAGATTTAATCAAGGATAAAGTAAAGCAAAACAAGGGCAAGAGTGATAGTTTTATATACTAGAGTGATTTTAGTGATGTATCATTCAACTTAGAACAAGTAAGGAAAGTAGTGAGACATGAATTAGGGATGAGGAACAGAATACAGGTACATCCATGGAAATTAGGTCCTTATGGAGAAGGCAAATTGTTGGAGTTGGTACTATCTGTTTAATTACAGAGGGTTATTACATTGGTCAAATGAGATTACATGTTTTCTAAACAGCCTAATATGTCAAAGGTTTTATTAACAGTATCTTTAAAATCTTGTGATCTATATTTTGTGATTCTTAAATTAACATCCAATTTTTTTATAATCATTATTTATTTTTCTTTATCTGAGCATGATTGGAGCGAAACGTTATCTGGAGGTGGTAGTCAGAGAGCGTGATGCTAGAAACTGAGATGATGGAGGGGTTGTCTTTATTCATGTGGCTAGAGGGGCTGAGGTTGTGTAAATGATCAGATCACTGAATAAAGGGGAGACAAGAAACCCATAGGCCAGTGTGTTGAAGGAGTCTGCTGTATAGATATTTAAACTACCAAAGACAGAGATGAGATTACTGTTGGAAATTGTGACTGTAAGCAAAGATTTTGAGAAATGAGTAGATAGATGATTGTACCAAGAATGGGTACAAAACAGTGCAATCTTATGAGAATCGAAGCTGAAGATTGTTAGGGAGGGCCTTTGTGCCAGATGTTCCCTGTGCCTAGAATGCATTTTTGCCACAGACCTCCCAATAGTTTGTTCCTTTTCATTACTAATTCTTTGCATAAATATCACCTCTTTTAAGAGGCTTTGCTACATCATTCAATCTAAATTAGTCCCTCAAATTACACTCTATTTTGTATTGTACTTGTTTTATATTTTAATGGGATTTGTAAGTGAATGAAACTATCTTGTGTATTTACTTGGTTTTATACACTGGCTCTCGAAATATAAGTAATTTGGAAACAGTGACTTTGCTTGCCTTTTTTGTGGCTGATTTTCCAAACTTAATAATTACTGACACATATTAGGCAGTCAAGCAACAATCAATGTAATTAGTTGTTGAATAAATGAGTGAATAACAACTTTATGTTGCATGATTCTGAATTATGTAGCATGATTCTAACTGTCACTGCCCTATTTTTATAAAGGTCATTCTAAAGTCACATCAGTAATTTAATGTTTATAATCATTTACATTCAAGGCTTCTGGGGCTCTGAGTTGTTCTTGAGCCATGTTTTGATCTGTTTGTGCCTGTTAACGTATGAGGAGAGGCGCCTTTGGTGTTCACCAGGGTGGGGCCACCCAGGTTGCTGGGTGTTGCTTTAACACCCTGTGTTGCTTTAACACAGTAGTTGATTTAGTTTGTGTAATCAGAATGTCTCAAGCTCAAAACAAAGTGTTCTTTTGGTGTTTCGAGAATTTTCTAGGCAACTTAAGTAGAAATCTGCTACCGCTTTAAATTTTACTACCATTTATACAGCACCTATCAATGGAAAGTTCCTGTATTAGTCAGCTCGGGCTTCCATAACAAAATATCATAAACTGGGTATTTTAAACAAGAGAAGCTTATTTTTTCAAGGTTCTGGAGGCTGGCAATTCCAAGATCCCAGTTTAGTTCTGGTGAAGGCTCTTTTCCTACCTTTCAAGTCGCCACTTTCTCATTGTGTCCCCACGTGGTTGGGGCAGGAAGGGAACAAGCTCTCCGGTGTGTCTTCTTCCAAGGGCACTAATCCAGTTATGAGGGGTTCACCTTCATGACCCCATCTATAGACTATGAGTGCAAGAGGTTACTATCATTTAAATGAAAGCAGCCTTTTATAGCTGCCTCAAAATTGTGGTTTTTATAGATTATGACATGTATGAGCACTCTGCCTTGTAAAATTTTGCATCCAAACAGACTATGAGATATGGTTCTTTCGTTTGTGTTATGAAAATTTCCTTTTTATCTATAAAACTCTAAAAAGAATGATAATGAACCCTTATTTATTCACAACCCAATGGATATCAACTTGAGGTGAATCTGGTTTTTCCTATTCCCCACCCACTTGTGCATGACTTGCAGCAGATCTGGTGTCAGTCATTACCTCTGAGTTCCATAGTTTCTGCAGTAGTTCAAGGCTTCAATTTTAATGCTAGGGCATCTTATTGCTACTGGGAGGATTGTTGGGTTTTGGTTTGTTGTTTTAGATTACAGAGTAGAAAAAATATGTTTTGTTTTGATTTTGAACATCACGCACATGATCAGTTCAAATTGATTTCTACAATTGAAATGAAGAATTCAGGATATTCATTTAAGCTCTTCTATTTTATATCTTGGTCTTTTCCCATGCTGAGAATTCCTGTGTCAGGAAAATGAGGGATGATAAAATTCTCTTGTGAAAATAAGTCGCATATATACCTCATCCCAAATTTTATATACAGCAGCTTCTATAATACCAACATTACCACTAACATTAATATTAGTGACGGCAGTGACTTTGTTTCTTTACAGTTCTTGCTCATAGAGTAGCTGACTAAGAATCTTCAGTCAAATCACTGTGTATGCATATTACAGATTTTTTTTCTTATAGTAAAAACACAAGAGCTACCTTCTCAACAAGTTTATATGTATACAATACATTATTGTTAACTATAGGGATAATGTCCTAAGCAGAACTCTAGAACTTATTTATCTTGCATGTTGGAGACTTTACGTGTGTGCATTGGTGTTTTCTCCTTTGGAGCTGTTCCTGTCGGTGTAGTTATACCACCAACTGGGTACACATTTGAACTCATTGGTTTCATTTTAGCTTTCATTTTGGAATCTCCTTGTTTAAATTTTTTTATAATTACCTGAAATATTTACATGGTTCAATGACAAAAATTATATAAAGTTATAATTAAGAATATAGTTTGTAGTTCAGTGCTTTGCATGCTTTTACATCCCCTTATTTATTTAAAAATAGTGTACTCTTATATATTTAAAAAAATACATATGCTTGTATAAATTTTAGTAGATGAATTGTAGCATATTTTATCAATATATATGTGAAGAGGAGCTACTGACATAACAATCTAATTTTTTTCCTCTCTAATAAGCTTCTTGGTTATTGTACATGGATACCCAAAATATTTTTTTTCCTTTAAAGTCTAATAACTTTACTAGGATATGCTTTGGTATGGGATGGGTTATTTTTCGAGGTATGCAGTGTGACCTTCTAAATACTGTTTCAAATCTTTTTCCTTACAGGAAATGTTTTGAGTTGCAATTTGGGGGATTTTTTCTATGTTTAATTTTTATTTTATAAGGATATAAATGAGCTACATTTTACATTACTCAATTAATAGTCATTAACATAATGTTTACCACGTGTAGTCAGTTCTAACCAGTAAAAAACAAATCTAAAGGCTAAGGATATACTCTATTACCTGGCTCCCTGAATTCAACTTTACCCAAACTGTATGACCCCAAATACTGAAATGTTTCCTTAGAAAAATAATTACTCTGGTAAATATGTTTAGAAAAAATCTGGATTAGTCTAATTAAACAAGTTTATTGGCAATCTGCATTATAAGCTTCAAAGAGGATTACGTGTAACCTTCTCCTTTGGAGAAGAATATATGTGTGTGTGTGTGTGTGTGTGTGTGCATTTCACACACATATTTGAGAGGGAGCATTTATATATAGCATTCCACATACATATTTTTCTAAACGCGTATTTCAAAAATGCTTTTAATGCCTTTGTCAAATAAAGGCATTAATATCTCTAAGTGAAATACAATTTGGAAGGCATTGTCTTCATTTATTTATCATGGAACTGTCAACATATATCTAGACAGATTTAATATGAAATGTTTCCCCTTTGTAACAATTCTTAGAAAAATATATTCTATAAATTAGTACTGTAACACTGGTATTTATGTAACACATTATTTTCTCATAAAATCTTAGAGGGTATTTTTTTAAAAGTATCTTTGACTCAAGAAATTATGCTAAGATCTGATCTTTTCTCTATACTCACTGGAGTAATGCTGTTTTTCAATAGGCAGTTGCCATCCCCCCCCCTTGTAAAGTTTTAGTAAACTATTTCTAAAATATATCATTACATCAGTTTTGATTACCGGCTATCAACTTGGCACTGAATACATGGCATTAGCACATATTTTGAGTTTATGTCATTTCTTGGATGGATGAGTTTAAAATATTCTGAATAGCAGGTTTTTTAATTACCAGTTTGTAGCAGTTGCAGATAAAGCCTATTTATTTTGTACCTATTTTCTTATCATTGTTTTAAACTTACCATTTTCTGTAGTTAGAATTTCTTTTTCCTATTCATCTGGATTTGGGCAGCTCATTGTTTTTTCAGTGAATAATCACTGAGAGGCTAGGGTAATAAAGAAATAAGAACGTTGTTTGGAATAGGCTAAATTTCTAACTTAAACTTTCAGATGAACACCAGAGTTCCAATTTAAGCTGAAGGGCAATTCAGGATACCTCATTGATTTGTATTTTTGTTATCGGTGTACAGTGAATATTAAGTAACAAAAAAATGAGCAGGTCTTTGTATTCCAGACTGTTTGCTTTTCTCCCCCTCTTTAATTCACAATCGGGCTCAAATGTATTAACCTTTGGCTTACTACAACTAATTCATTTAATATAAACGAGGCTTCATTTTCCTTGACAAGAATGCTGAGTACGTGCAGCATGGATTTCACTTTTATAAATACAAAAAGGTTACTTCTAATTCAGCCATTTGCAGTTCTCAAAAAAAGAGGAAATTGGTTTAAACTACCACAAAATAAATTTGGGGCAAACTCTTGACATTTTATGACATACATTTATCAGCTGTGGATTGCTAAGTGCACTCGTTAACTTGGTAGGTAATAGTTAAGAAGAAAGGGAAAAGAATTGGCCCATGAGCACACAGAGGTCATCACCTTGGAGGACAGATTAGAATTTTAAATAATCTTGAAAATTTTGAGACATGATCAGAATTTATCCAACAAGTCTACTTAGAAAAATTATCCATGAAATCTAAGATAAGTAATCTATATAATTGCAAAAACTGAGCATGAATTTAAAATAAAGCAGAACAAAGCAAAAAAAGTAAGCTTCCTTATGTAACATACAAAGATAGATACTGTACTAGTTATAACAGTGAAAAATGGAATAAACTTGTGTATAAGGACCCTAATTTGAATCTTTACTTGGCAAATACTTCCCTGAGATGTGAAGGTTTTATAGAACTTTTTTCTCTGTTTTCAATTTTTTAATTTTAATTGTTGTTCAAGTACAGTTTTCTATCTTTTACTCCCATCCCAGCCCACCCACCCCGCCCTCTCACCCTCTCTCCCAGTCCCCGCCTACCCGCCATAGTTTTTGTCCGTGTGTCCTTTATACTTGTTCCTGTGAACCCTTCCCCTTTTTCCCTGAAATTCCCTCCCCTCTCCCCTCTGGTCCCTGTCTGCCTGATCTCTATTTCAGTGTCTTTGGTTATATTTAGCTTGTTTGATTGTTTTGTTGATTAGGTCCCAGTTAAAGGTGAGATCATATGGTATTTGTCTTTCAACACCTGGCTTATTTCACTTTGCATAATGCTCTCCAGTCCCATCCATGCTGCTGCAAAGGGTAGGAGCTCCTTCTTTCTTTCTGCTTCATAGAATTCCACTGTGTAAATATACCACAGTTTTTTGATCCATTCATTTACTGATGGGCACCTAGGTTGCTTCCAGCACTTGGCTGTTGTAAATTGTGCTGCTATTAACATTGGGGTGCATAGGTTATTTTGGATTGGTGTTTCAGGGTTCTTAGGGTATAATCCTAGCAGTGGAATTGCCGGGTCAAAAGTCAAATCCATTTTTAGTTTTCTGAGAAAAATTCCATACTGTTTTTCATAGCGGTTGTACTAGTCTGCAATTTTATTAAGTATAAATGAGGTGGGCAGGGAGAGGCTCCTGCAGCTAAGAGTATTCCAGCATGGCTAGTTCTTGAGAGTTTCCTGGTTGGGAGGAAATTTACATTTCCATGGGGTAAAGAAAGAATGGACAATTGTAAGTTTTTAAAGTAAATGCTTTAAGAAAAAGGAGGTTAGGGGCCTACAGTCGGGAAGACATGTGTCTAAAATGTAATCAAACTGCCTTTAAGACTGTCTTGGGCAGAAAGAAGAATAAACATATAGTCAGAAACTTCTAAGAAATATTCCTTACATTCCTTGCCTTATGAAATGACACACTCCAGATATTGTTTAATTTTTTTTGAGCCAAGGTTTATTTATAGCATCATATTGCTTAATTTTCCAACATTTGCTGATTTTATGGTTATCTTTTTGTTAATGATTTCCAGTTAAATTTCCATTGAGATTAGATAACACACTCTATTTGATTTGTAAGTCTGTCCAGCATAAGAACAATATTTATAAATGTTCTTTAAGCATTTAAGAGGAATGTATATTTGTAATAATTGGATGCAGTGTTTCATATTACATATTTTATGCCATATATAATATATAACACACATATATCATAGATATTCTGTATGTGTAATAATTTATATCACATATATTAGAATATTAAGTCAATTGATGATACTACTCACAAAACTTGATAATGGATTGCATATGGGGAGAATAAAGCAAATAAAAGAATCAAAAAAACTCTAGACTGGTGTTTTATGGCTTGAGTGACAATGGGAATCATGGTGATATTTTCTGAGGAGTCAGAAGGGAACTATATGGAAGAATATGTCAGTTTGGCCTGCTGAGTTTAGATACTTATTTGACATCCAAGTAGAGATGGCAACTCAGCAGTAGGATGTTAAGAGTCTGGAGCTGGGGAAAAGTTTGAAATGGATATATAGATTAGGGAGTCATACAAATGGTCCTCAGAAGCATGGATTTAATCACCTAGAGATTTTACATAGTATTTATATGTAGGAGAGTCCTAAAGCACTACCTTCAGAGACAGAACAGAAGGGGAAGAACCAGTAAAGGAGAGCAAGGAGTGTTTAGCAAAGTGAGAGGAAAACTGTGTTTGGTTAATAGTTATGGAAAAAATGTATTTCAAGACAGAGTTAAGTAGTTAACTTTGTTAAATGCTTCTAAGAAGTTAAGTAACATGAGAACAAAAAAATGGCTATTGATTTTTGAAAGCTGGAGATGCTCGGTAACCTTGACAAGAGCACTTAGAGAAACCTTACATAATATTTATCCATATTTTTGCCAATAGAAAGTCCAAAACATTACTTAATCGTGAAACAAGTGAATCCACACTTTATCAATCTCCCATTACTTGAAAAGAATCAGACATGCAAAAACAAATTTAAATAAAAATTTACAAGTCCTTTGCAAACATGTATTCAATGCTATGGAAGATGAAGTTGAGCATGGCCTGTTTAGCTAACAGAAGCTTTTAAAGGAGAAAAGTTCATGCAAACAGAGGCTTCAGAAGTGCCTGGCAGCTTTCTGGGCAGACATGGGAGGAAACAGCATACCAAAGGCACTGGAGAGTAAAGACTCAGGCAGGACACTTTTAATGAGATATTTAGAGACTTGTAACTTCACCCTCTGAGATATTTAGAAATGTGTGTGATGGGGGAAGTAGGTGGTACCAATGATTGTCTAGTGCTACTAGCACTTAATAGGGAGGCAGAGATATTAAATTTCCTTTAATCCTTGAGTGGATGCTCCTGCAGGACTTATCCAGTAAAGCTCGCTAGGGTGTTTCTAAACAGAGACAAACTGTAGTTGAGTAGGGTACACAGGGCAGAGGATGAGGAGGGACATTGGAGAGTAGGGGTAAAGTTCAATATGACAAAGCTTTCAGAAGTAGAATCCATCTAATTTGGTGGCTAATGAGCTGGGTCTGAGGTCCGGCAAGGCTGTGACTGCTACATTTTAGATGGGAAGCACTGTGAGTAGCAGTTCTTTTCTGTCCACAGCAATATAGGGAGAGAAGCAGAGGTCAGAGGGGGAAGATGTTGAGTCTGTTTTAGAAAAGGCTAAGGGGTCTGTTGGAAATAACCAAGTGTGACTGATGTTCTACAGGTAGTTGAAAACAAGAATGTGGACTTCAGAAGAGAGATTAGGAATGGAAATAGAATTGAGAATTATATGTTAATAGTAATGAAAACCCAGAGTAGGTAACATTTCTCATGGAAAGTTAGAATAAAAAGAGAAATTAGGATAAAAAATAAAATGTAATAACGATATATGCTTTATTCAAAATTCTATCCATAGAACTCATGTCTATGTTTTATACAGATAGTGTTTAAGAAAAGCACATGCAACCATTAAAGGATTGTACATTTTTAATATAGTCAATAAGAGTCTATGGAAATTTCTAATTTATTCTATATAATATCTACTCTGGTAATACTAGGGGTCAGATAAATATAAAATTATATAAATAAATATAAAATCTTTCTTTTTAATGATTTCTTTATAATGTAATCATCTAATTTTTAATGTCTAATTCTATTTATGTTACTTAAATACTAATTGGAAAGCTGTCAAACAGAATTTTCCATTTACTTTTCTTTTTCCTTTTTTTGTAAGTAAAAATAACTTTAAAGTGCAAGGGTTATTATAATTAGAAAAATCTTAATGTAAGAAATTATTTGTTGTACTATTTTGAGTTAGCAGCTTATACTTCTATGGACTGATCAGAATAATTTTAAAGTAAAATTTCTTCTCAGTTCAAATGGAGATTACCTTTACAAATTTACTTTATATTCTTATTTTGTTATTTTTTAAATCTCTTCATGACATTTGCATAACACTCCTTAATTTGTAGTTACTTAATTCTTACCAAAACTTGGCAGCATGATTGTCAGTCATCAGTTTTACGAAAAGAACACTGAAAATCAGAAGTCAACATCAGATAGTTAGTAGGGATAGAGAGGGCCCTCAGGTCAGGTCCTCCTCCTCTCTGTCCAGAGTCCTTTGACCATAATACCTGAGCTCTTTTTAACAAATGACACGTATTTGTTAAAACACATCCTAATACTGCTCCTACAAATTCCCTGTGAGTGCTTACAAACTTAGGAAATGTTACAGAAAATGCTAGACAGGACTGAGTCTATCCTCTGCTCCCACTTTTTAAAATTAAAAAACTAGATGCAAGGGTCTCCTATGAGATTGAAACAAGTACTACATTTTGGGGTTTATAACAAAGAAAGGTTATTTTCATCTGTAACAGCTCCTGGCTGGTCACAGTGTTCCATGCCACAGAAAGCCCTGAATAATATCTGGGGGGGGGGGGTGGAAAGTGCTGAAGCCAAGAATTAACATTCTTTTTGGCTGAACAGTTGCACCCAGGTTGGCCTCTCCTTTTTGCAGCACTGTTTTCACGAGGCTGGTTGAGAGGCTGCTCCGTCCGTTCCAATGCAAACTGTGCGTTTACTTAATGTAAATAAATATTTACATTAATGTTGATGTTTTACAATATGACATTAAAATATTACTTATTTTGATTACTGATTTTTTTATGGGTTTCCCTTAAGTTTTGTACCTTGGATTAACTGTCTCGTTCTTACCATGGTACTGGTCCCAGACTGTGTTTAGATATTTTTAAGGTAATAATAAGTTGTAATATTTGTAGACATACACCTGTGAGCTTTATCCTTAGCCCATTATCTTAACTAGTTAGTTGTATTTAAAAAAATACCTCTTTGATCCAATAATATCAGGGAAAAAAGACAGAAAACGTACAAGGCTGAAGATACAAGGGCTTCAGAACTATACTGGAGAAAAATGAGAAGAGAATTCTGAGGGATTGTTTTGCACTCTGGTATGATGTTCTTTTCAGAGGTCGTGAAACTGAAACTATAACCCTATCAAGTTTGGAGAAACCCTGTAACCTTAGTCCTGCAATGCTTTCTATTTCAACAAATATCACCAAATCCTTCTTCTTTATAAGGTAATCAAATTACTTCGGCACCTCAGAGAATGCTACTGTTCCCCGGAGAGAGGGTCCCTTGTGGGATTTATCCGCAGTCTTTGAAACCCGTTATTTTTGAGAGAGAGATTCACCAAGTTGGATACCTGCAAAAAGAATAGTGCTCAGACCCAGTGTTTCATTCAGAGAATTTTCAGAGGAAGTAATTAAGATTCCTCTGAGTCTATTCTAAAGAGCCACTTAGGGGTGACATTATCTGGAACTGGAAATAAAATTAGTCATAGAAGAATTAAATTTGTACTGAAAATGGTGGGGGGAGTGTGGGAGGAAACAGCAAACAACTGCACTGGAACAACAATAAAATTTTTAACAGTGTGTATAAAAATAAACCCAGAAATTTTTATATTTAAAACATTTTTGATTACTGACATTAAATGTTATTAATTATATGTGTCTTCAGAACTTTAGATGTTGAAGCCATGAAAATAATTTTTAAAGGGTGTATATATAGCCTTTACCAATCTGTGTGTTAAGCAACATTCAAAGTGGAATTTTGAGGATAAATGCCACCAAAAGGAGTACAGGGAGCTTGAGAAGTGACATATAATTAACAAAAAGATATGCACAAAATTACCAAAACAGAATGATCAGAGACTGTGTAAGATCCTGAGTTGATTAATGCTTTTTCTATTATTGAGATATATTGTATAAGCTAAAGCACATGCTATATGCAAATAATGAAATATGAGACAATTAAATTCTGCCAGTGACAGTGCAATAAGCAGAAGCAAATGTGTTATGAGACAAATGATGTGGAAACTTCCTTATGAAGGCTTCAATTTTAATTAATTGTTTTCCAATTAATAAGTTTTATATTTTGAATTTAGAAAATAATTGGTGATACAAAATTTTGAGAAAACAGGTACACATCTGTGGCCCTTTGTGAATCAAGTCATCAGACCCAGGGTCTGTATTCAGAGACCCAGACTGAATATAGCTGATCTAACCTCAAACAGTGTTTTTAGGAGGAGGGTCTCAGTAAAAATGCCATTTGGGGAACTTTTGGAAGCTCTGTGGGATAATGTAGCTAAACTGAGGCATTCGAATGATTTCCTCTGTTAGTAAATTAAGAAAAAAAAGGCCCAGGTTCAATCTGGATAGGACTGAGAGTTAAAGCAGAAATAAAGCAGAGGAATAAGTACCAGTCACATTTATGGAATGAGAAAGTCTGGGTAATATCACTCACTAAGATTCAGAAAAGGCAAGTGAAACACCATGACCAATGAGAGTTCTGATACAGTAAATCTGGAATCTGGGCTTAACGAAAGTAATATCTTGCTGCAGGAATGAAACAGTGTCTCGCTGGATAATATCTTGTGGTCACTGTAACCCTGGCACTTAGCAAAGTGCCCAGTATAATATACACTCTGTAAATAAACCATGAGTTTCGTGAATGTGTAAAAGAAAGAGTGGGAACCATTAAAGGATTTTGCACAAGAGTGAAATGGTCAGGATGGCGTTTTAAAAGGTTACTCTGGCTGCAATGAGGATATAAGGTTTGATCTACAATTGACAGTACATAGTCAGGGTGTTGAGGAAGCAAAGTGAGAATTGTGGAAGAAATGACTCTGATTGTCAAAAGGGCAATAAGGAGACGCAGAAGCATTTGAAATATGTTTGAACTGAAGACTCAACAGAACTTAGTTATTGGAAGTATGATGCCAGACTGAGGGAGGGGCTGGAATGGTGTTCATTTCTGGCTTACGCAATAAACAGCATGAAAGATGGTGCCAATTAAACCAGGAATCCCAAGAGGAGGACTGAATGAGGGAGTAGGCAATGGGCTCAGTTTAATTGGTTAAATTTGATACTTCTATGGACGATTCTAGTAAAAATGATCAGCGGGTGGTTGGATTTGTGTCTGGATATCAGAAACGAGAGTTGGACTAGCAACATTGAGATTTTAGGTTTATCAGCCTAGATTGGGTTATTAAAGCCATGGAAGTGAATAAAATAACCCACAAAAATATACATAGGAAGGAAATAAAGCCCAAGGTGGGTCTCTGAGGAATGTCTTTACTAAAGTGTGGGCAAAGGGGCTCACAGAGGAAACCATGAGTGGGAACAAAATAAGGAGAGTGTGATGTTGCTGAATGAAGCAAGTTTTTCCAAATAGAAAACATGATAAAGCTCATAAAGGTCAAATGGGATCAGAACTAAGTTACACAAGGAAGGGCACACACATACAAAAGGAATTATCTTCTGGAGAATGGGCCCCCTGTAGTACAGGCTTCCCCCACCATCTGAGTGTTCTAGGAACCCATCTGTACCAGTGTACCAGCTGGCATTGTTGTGAGAGGCTGCATTCAGCGTCAGTGAAATTTTTTTGAAGATGCATTCACCCATTTCATGACAGGTGATTTATGAGCACACCTGCCCACACCATGCTGAATATTCACCAGTTTTTGACCAAAACCAGCATGATTCTCATGTCCCACGTTCCCTACTCACCCAAATCTCACTCCCAAAGACTTCCTCCCCCTGCCCTGAGGGTGAAATAAGTCCTCAGAGAAAAACATTTTGCTGATGTGGAATAGGTGAAACAAAAAAATGGCAGAAGCACTAAAATCATCAAAATCTACAAGTTGAGAAGATGTTCTAAGCAGTGGAAAAACATTTTTATAGGTATATTACATCAAATAGAGTGTGCTTTGAAGGTGACTGAAGTTTAAACATGTAAAAATAAATACACACGTTTTTAAAAATACATTATGGATTTTTGGGTCCCCCCTCATACGTATCTTTTGAATTACTTGGAATTAAGCAATAGGCCTTGATGAGAGACCTTTCAGGTCAGGGGTGGAGGAGGGAGCCATCTGCATCCTATAGTGGGTGGGAAGTGACATCCTGGAGGCAGCAAGTGCGATGGGAAAGGAGACAGGGAGTGATGTAAGACTGAAATAGACAGTGAGTTCAAGTTCCTCTTTTCAGAAGCTGGATGTTGAGTGATAAAACAGGCATAGAAGTTTACGTTGTTGTATTGTACTCCTCAGGCTTCCTCTCAAAATGACTCCCTCTACATCCAGTGATTAAATGTAGATAAGGAGCAGGGTCCAAAGTGCTAACTGTGTATTCTTTTTTTGGTTTACTCTGTTATTCAGAGTTGCGATAGGAATCAGAAGAAGCATTATTGTGTCATTGTTCTTTTTGTTGTCTCCTTGTTATTAAAATGTTTACTGGTACCACCTGCTAAAGAACAGTAGTAAAATTTCTACTAGTAAAATTTCTATTAGTAAAATTTCTTTTTTTGTTATTTCTTTATTTTTATTTTTTGCAATTTTTTAATTGCTCAGTTACAGTGGTCCTGCCTTTTCCCCCATTGCTCACCCTAACCCCAAGCCCTTCCCTCTCAGAGTCAATTCCGCTCCCCTCCCCCATCACCCATGCCCATGAGTCCTTGTTCTCGTTTCTTGGCTTGGCCCTTTCCTTTCTTTCCCGTGATCCCCTCTCAACCCTCCCCTCTGGTCACTTGCAGTTTGCTCTCTATTTTCAAGTCTCTGGTTCTATTTTGCCTATTTGTTTTGTTGATTAGGTTCCACTTACAGGTCAGATCATATGTCATTGTTTTTTTTCATTTTCTAAAAGTGGACGAATCTCAGTTTTACCATAGCCCTTCATTTCCTTGTTTTCTCACTTTCCTTACCTTCTTGTTGTTTAAAGCAGGCCAGAATATTTTGTCCTTCCTCCACCTAAGATACAATGTTCTATAAGTACTCCTGTCAGTGTAACAAAATGAATTATGTAGCTTACAAAAACTTAAAAGTGCCAAAATATATCATATTGTTATGATTTAAATGGCTCTTTTTCCTTAAGAATATATTATATATGTATATGTAATTCAAGAGTGGTGATAAACCTATTTGACAACAAAACAAGTTCTATATCGATATTTTTAGCTTTATATCTGTCTGTGTATCCATCTGCATGTATTGGCACAAGCTTTCAGTAATTGGTCTTCTACAGGCAAATGTGCATAAACACATTATCTTGGTTGATACATCATCATTTTAAAGATAAGTACAATGTAACTACCACATCTCCTGACTCTGAGATTAATGTTTATATAAAATAACACCTTGATAAATTTTAACTTTGTGAAAATTAATACTTGGATTTAAGAAAACTATATTCCCAACGCGCTATATGAAATAAGCTGCTGATAAAACATTCCGTGCGAGCTTATAGCCCCCTCTCTCCACTTACTGGTTTGGCACTTTCCTTTTGAGAAAATGACCACATGGTTAAGTGCATTTGATTTTTATTTTTATATTCATCCTCTGCAACGGTGAGGATTTAGACATTTTTTCCATTCCTTCAAAAATACTCAAGAGGCATATTTATCTTTTAAAACATAAAGATATATAAATTCAGGCAATGATTTTATTATATATAATATAGTATAATGTTGACTTTTTATGTTAAATTTGTGTTTTTGTGAATAGTAGAAAGCTGAAGAGATTTTAAAAATCAAAACTAAAAACAAGTTGAAAATAAAACAAAAGCTGTTAGCCTTGTGTTGGTGCTCAGCACTCTTTACCTAAAAAAATAAATAAAAAGGTTTTTTTTTGACCTCTGCTTTGCTGGTTTTGCTATGCTAAGTACATTTCGACAAGTGTTAAAAGTGGTCCATGTTCTTAAGAAGCAAGTTGTGCACTTAAGATTCAGCAAAATTCCAGGCCTATATATATCAGCAAATACTAATTTATATGATTTGTATTTTATACATAATTATTAGGTGCATATGTGTAGGACATGGGACTTCAGATGTGGTCTGATCGAGTAAAGTCTTCATAGCACCTATTTTATCAGTATACTTAGCATGCCTTTTCTCTAAAATTTAGGCTCAGTGGAAGCGAAGATGTATTTGCCTTGTTCTCATTTATTTGTTATACTCTGAGGTGCGTGGTGCATAGAATGAGTTTTGAAAACTTTAGTCAGTGATGTTTATTATTTTTAACATACATTCTTAATTTAGTGGTTACCAATGCAATTTTGTTGTGAATTCCCTCTTTACGTCTCATTACAGTATTGACTCATATTCAACATTATTTAAGATTTCCAGATTTTAGTTTTTTAGTAGCTTGCTTTCTAAGTCATGATGTTTCAATTATATGTAAATGTATTTTGAAATCAGTAGTCGATGGTGGTGCAGGGGGAGGGGAAAATATAATGAGCAAAAACATAAAACTGCAAGCCAAGACATTAGAAGGAAAGAAAATTTGCTCACTGATACAGATGGATTTAGTTGATCTGTGATGAGAGATGGAAAAAAAGAATGGAACATGGGATATTTTCTTTCATGATTAGGATTTAAAAGTAAGAATTGGTGGTGGAAGGAAACTCACATTTGAGGGCTGTTAGAGGACCCCCACGTGGTACAGACCCCCACGTGGGAATGGTACTCTAAGAAGGCAGTAATGATCCCAGTGTCAGGAGAACTGCAGAGACTGGAATTCATTTTTGGATGAATAAGGGAAGAAATGGATCTACCAGTAGTTCTAACATCCATGGGAGGAAAATTTGTAATCTCACAATCGACAACATAAAGTCGAATAATGATTATAGAAAATGCATTTGAGCCAATGATAGCCTCCTTCCGTGGGGGAAGTAAAAACTACTGGCAGTTTTTAGCTTTTGTTGGAATTATAAGAAACAAACAGATTCAAGGTGATAAAGTCTGTGCTTTGAAAAAGTATTTCACCTCTTCCCACTCAAATTTCACCAACTCCTGTAGAAATCACACATTTAACTCTCATGATATCATTTAGTTATTTTAATCTTTCATTATAATAGAAATAACATTTAAATTATATTTATATTCACCTACTTTTTAACTTTACCTTTCTTTAGTTTTTTTAAATAAAAGTTTATTAAAAAGTTTAGGAAATTAAAGTAAGTCTTAAGTATTTTTTTCTAATGTTTAGTGAAAAGTGATTATTTTTCTCTATTTACTATAGGGAGGAGGGATTTGTTTTAGTAACTTCACATATTGTATTTGAAGAAGAGCTAACTTATATTCAAAAGAATAGTTCAATAAAATGGATTTAAAAAAACAATGAATGTTACTTTAGGTTTCCTTCTGAGGATCTTAATTTGGAGAAATTTTTAAATATGAGATACACCTACCTAGAAGCTTGAAAGCTTAGCCTTATCTCTATACTTCTTTTCTTCATTACATTTCTGAGTACAAACTAAGTATAGATCTTTGCTTATATCTCTTTAAGCTTGATAGCCTAATGATGGGTAGCAAATGTAGGTATAGGCACATTATGAATAGGCCAGGGTTTATTTTAAGTTTTGTACTGTTTATTTGAAGAGCCTTTTCTTCCAATTTCAAATAAAGCATGATGCTGTAAGTATAGAAATCACTGCTCAGATACCAAAGCATGCAAGTATTTAACACTATGAATTTCATGAAAAACTACAGAAAGAGTTACTGTTGTAGGCAACAGATGAGTCAATGCACGCTCTCGGAGATGAAGATAGGTTTCAAAGATCTCTAATTTTATTGATTACAAAATAATAGTCTAATTATAAATTTGGTGGCCAAGCTTTACCTGCGCAGGGGCGAACTCTCGGGGTGTCCAGAGACACGGTGCCCAAAAGGGCTGCAGATGAGAGTCGAGCGTGGCTCACAGACTACGGGGTTCTTATAGAGCAGAGCAAGCGAAAGCGGGGTTACAGAAGCAGATGTGGCAGTTAGCTATTAGCCAGGTTGCTAAGTTAAAAAAACGGCAAAAGTCTCTAATTGGTGGCTGGGAGCTGGGGGTCTCATCTGGCCGGCCTTGGTCAGTTACCTTATTTGGCTAGGAATTTTAACCCAGCCGTTCCCTGACATTTATTTATTACCCAGTCTCAGGAACTGCAGATGCCTAACGGCTGTTTGTATGTTTCTACTACTAATGGCTATTACATTACATGGTGGTTTGTTATTTGCCAGGCACCAGCAAGTGTTCACAACCTAAGGATGATGTTAAATACTTGAAATGATAAAAAAAATTACCCTAGGAAGTGTGGCCTAATACAAATAAGTAAATAAAGAATAACAAGCCTTAGAGGTCAGTATGAAGCAAAAAGGTACTGTAAGTAATATGCCACTGCATGGTTACTGCCTGAGTCAGTTCCAGAGCGAGACAAATATTTGTTACGAAACAAAAGTTTCCTTGATTCCTTCAGTGTAGCTTATTAATTATCTATTGTAAAAGCTACAAAAGCAATTATTTCGGGCTTTTGCCTCATTCTACATGATTAGCTGTAATGTTATTGCAGCTCACAGCCCTGCTATTTCTCTATTATTCTTTGGTTTTATATTTCTCTTATCATGATTGGCTTCAGAGTTCCTAACGTTCTAAGATAAGATCAAGAATTCTTATGGTTATTTCAATTATTGAACATATAAAAGCAAAGGACCTGTAAATATAGTAAAAATTTTTAAACTAATTTTTAACTTAAAATGAGTCAGTTTTGTTTTGCGTTATTATGTTTCAAGAAGGCTGCTTAAAACACACACACACTCCCTAAGACAGGCTTCTTTTGCTTGCAGCCACTACTTGTGACTTGGGATTCTTGGGAAATACAGTGGATCTTCTGAGAAATACAGTGGTCTCAGTTATTCAGGCCCCATTTTTATATCTTAAATGGCTCCTTTCCTACTGTATACACTACCAACCTCAAAATGTCCAATGAGTTTCCATTCTTGAAAACAAACATGACAGAAAACAAAGTAAATTTTTTTATTCCTCCTTCCTCCTCTTTTATCTTCTTCTAAGTTTTAGATTTAAAAAAATAGTGTGCACACTGTTTCTACATCTTTATCTGCTACCTTATTCTGGCCCTTCCTTTACTAGTGGATTGAGACTGACTTTGCAGAGCCGACTGCTTTTGACTGCTAGCTGGAGTCCTTTCTGCACAGTTCTCATCTTCCTGAAACTCCCCGAAATAGAACACATTCCTGAGAACCTCTTGTCATGATTACTTTTTTGTTTGTTTTTGCCTTCAGTTACTGTTTTTAACTGCTGTATCCTTTTTTTATTGCACTTTTACAGTATTATTTCTTTTTTTGGCTCATCTTTTAGGTCCCACCCTCCCTAGTCTTAGTTTCTTATCACTTATGTCCTCTTGTTCTCTTGGTATTAGTTCTCGCACCTCTATAAAAATGACACAAACATCCCAAATTCTAGTTTTGACCATGCTCTTAAATTTAGGTACGCATTTCAACATTCTGTTTTTTTAAATTTCTTTGTTATCTCTTCCTAAACCTTAACAAAAGTCATCTTTCTTCTTTCCCAATCTTCAATTGATAATGTACCGGACATCCAGTCCACCATGAGAGAAAGGTCCGAGTTTCTTTCATTTCTATTTCTTTTTATTCACTCTCTATATCCATTCGGTTACCAGGTCCTGTCAATCTATCTTGCAATTCCTTTCATCTACATAAAATTTCTTTGTTTTCATAGTGAAAAACTCTTTCCAAGACTTAAACGCAGGAAAGGCTAATGTTGTGTATGGTGCAGGGACGGAGGTTTCCCTCCGGTCCTCACCTGGGTGACACCCCGGGGGCCCTGCTGGCACAGGGTTTGGCATAATGTAGACGAACAAGGTTTTCAGAGTCAGGCCAGGACTGGAACTGTCATGTAGAGCACATTGGTATAAATTGGAAAAAATTCCTTCAAAAACATATCTCCTTTAATTTAAAAAATATTCACAATACTGATTTTGTAAAAAAAAATTACTGCCCTCTGTGGGAAAATTCTATACTAAATATTCAAATCTATTCCATCAATGCTGTGATATGTAATGGTCTACTGACTTAATAACACAAATCATTTAAGATGCCAGATTGTGGAATTTCTTATACTAATATAAAGATAAGATGAAAATACTGTTGGTTTCTGTAGCTCACTATAAGTTTTAAAAATATTGTCTTTGAGGATATTTTATTTAAGAACATTCCAAAAGAACCAGAAGAAAAGTCCTATTTTTACAAAATGATGAGAAGGCTTTTGGCAGACTTAAAAGGACGTGTTGTGGCTTCATCATTTCTACATTGTGATCAATTATAACATGCTCTTATTTTGGGACCAGCTAACTACAGGCCAGATCCAGCCCATGTGCTGTGTTTATAAATAATATTTGTTTGTAAATAATGTTTCCCACATTATTGACACATTATAGTGTAATTTGCCACTACAATGGTAGAATAATTGTCACAGGGACTTTATGGTCCCCCAAGCCCAAAATATTTTTTATCTGACTCTTTACATAAAAAGTTTGTTGGTCCTTGCCTTTTTATTCCCTTTTAAAATATTAATTCACTTGAATTTCCTTTTTGCTCTATTCTACATGTAGAAAAAACCCAGACAATATTAACCAGATTAGGGTGAGTCATATTTTTCCTTCCAAAATATTTTTTATCGATGAGCAATGAAACCTGGCTGCAGTGTACCGCCTTAAACATGCACAGTTCCTTAGGGTTTGTTAAAAACAGAGCAATAGAAACAAGAGACCCTAAGTCAGAGCAACCTGTTCCTTTCACCACATTTTTGTTGGCATTACCTAGTGCAATAAATGTTTCCTATAACGAATAAGCTTTTCAAAAACTAACTTTTTTTTCTTTTTTTTGACATTAAACAATTATACTGGGGGAAAAGCCCATGTAATACTCAAAAGATCCTCATGCATTTGATGACCCAGTGACTAAGTTGTTCTCTGCTGGAAAGAGAATTTTAATTTTTTAATTAAAATTCAGGGAATTCTATGAGTACCTATTTGTTCATTAAAGAGAGTAGTTGACACCATACTTTTTACATGGAAAATAATTTATATTTTATAAGATTTATTCTTACAATAAAATCTGTTAAGAGCTTGGTAAATAAGTTTCTCAATTATTGTAACTATTTTTCTTATAAAGATTCTGTTTATTAAGTAGATATGTCAAATTAATTCAGTGTATCCTTCAAAAGTCTATTTAATACTCAATTCTCTATCTACTTGTTTTGAATTATTTAACAGTTTCTTCTGTGTCACTTCTCATTCTTTAAAATGAATAAGAATTTAAACTTCCTCACCTTTTTTTACTTGCCACTTAGAAGACCTCTACCAAGGGAACATACCATTTAAAATTTAGTTGTCTGGTGTCCTTCGGATGTGTAGCTGTATCTAAGGGTATAATTAGTTATGGAGCAGGAAAATACATAGCAAGCTTTAAGAGACATTTATTTGTTTTCATCCAACTTTCCAAGGTCCAAAATATCAATGGCTAGGGATTTGACCTGACTTAGGGACTTGACCTTACTTGCTTTTACTTAGAATCAAGTAATGAAAGTTAAGTTTTCCTATTATTAACTGTGACTCAGTAAAGAAAAACTTTGGGATCCAAAATAGAAAGCCCTCAAACTTAAATGAAGATGGGAGCAGGAGTTAAGTCATTTTTAAAAGAATAAATTGATTATAGAAAATATCTTTTCTACTGATGTAAAATCTAGGTACAAACAAAGTACACCGGGACACATTTGGGCTGGATTATGAAAGGTTAAATAGTAGAGCTGTCTAGTTCTGTAGCTGCTGCTGCCATTGTTATGATGAATTGTTTTAGTTTGGAAAGTTAATTCTCCCCAGAGTAGATGTAGTTCTGGAGCAATTCTAAGGAGTTTGAGGTTAGAATTTACTATGGAGTCCTAAGATATTACAGACCATCTATCTTTCTTCTGAAAGTATGTTCTATACAGTATTTTATACCCTATTACAGGCATGGTGCTACAAAGCTTCAAAGTTGCCTTTTGGGGGACAATAGCTCATAAAGGAATATACAGCACAGGGATGTGGAAGAAATACTCTGCACTGTTATTATACCAGGTGCACCACTCACCGAAACAAACAGCATATTCAAATATACTAGAATGTGAAGTAATTGGAAACCAATGTGAAATATTTATGTATAATGCAGCTTAACACACAAAAAACATAGTCTAGAGAACATTATAAGAAGTTCCCAAGGCTGGGCAAGAAGTCACCTATCTCATAGTTTGTGTAAGACAGGTGTACTACACAGATGATAGACAAACTTGTTGCGTGTGCATCTCAATTGGAAAACAATAACAAATAATATGAAATTTAAGGGCATAAGGATTTGGAATATTTGAGATGAAAGATTTGAAATGTCAGCCAAGAAATTACTTAGTTATCAATAATATGGGAAACTATGATGTGGTTTTAGGATATCCAATACAAAATTTTTTTGAAAATGTTTCTTGTTTTGTCTCATGTTTTCATAGAGTATCCTTCTTGAAAAAAACCCCAAGTATCATTGTAAATTTCATCTGAAAATTCTATGAATCAGAAGAGAAATGTAAGTGAAGTCAAAACACTCAGCTGAAGCCTCCTGTTTTGGGTTCGAGGTTCAGGGCTCATTGAGTAGGAAAATGTGATGTGTTTCTTGGAATAACTGATCACACCAAAGGGTGTGTTTTTCTTTTTAAAAATATTTGATGCAAGGAAGACAGAAGTCTCTTTTCTCTATGAAGATGGTATTGCTAATTAATGACCCAGGCTGTGTCTTACAGAGGGGAACAATCACATGCTCATTAATGGTACCTCCGGTAGCCAGCCCTGTCTCATCCATAAACAGCTGAAAGTAGGAGCCAAACCCATGAAAATAAACTGGATGTAAAACACATTCAAGATCCTTGAAATGTGGGTGAGCAGCAAAAGGAATGGTGATCTTGAAATATGAGTAAGGACTGTACTTGACCTTCTAAACCATCTTTGAACAGATAGACGAAGTGCTGGGAGCATATGAGTTCACAACTCATATGAGAGACAAAAGGCCTTAGGTGAGAGCACAAGGTGAGATCAGACTTGGAGCCATCAGGAGACCCACTAGCACTGCATTCTCACATGGGGGTCTCTATTCTATGGGACACTTGTCTTGATCATTGAAAAGAGAAAATATAAATCTATCTTCAGATTCAGCTGTTGAAAATGGTCCAATCACATCTTGAGCACAATGAGTCAACTATCTCTGAGAGAACTTTGCTCTGCTTTTCTTAATGGTTTCATTGAAGACAAATATCTCTCCTCCACATACTAACAATTTAAATGTAGTATACATTTTGTTATTTTATTTTTATTATTTTAATTAATTAATTTATTTATATTTAGAAGGGAAGGGAAGGAGAGAGGGAGAGAAATATCAATGTATGGTTGCTTCTGGTGCATCCCCTGCTGGGAACTGGCCTGCAACCCAGGAATGTGCCCTGACTGGGAATTTAACCATGATCCTTTGGTTCACAGGCCTGTGCTCAGTCCACTGAGCTACACCAGCCAGGGCACATTCTGTTATTTTAATATCTTATGTGGGATGAGAGGAGAGCTGGTCATTGTTATTTCAGCCTTCCATAAATTAGTCACCATAGTGAAGTACTGTACAAGAGAACCCCAAAGCAACCTCATTAGGTGAGTTAGCACAAAAGGCCCTAAGTTTAATTATTTTTGTGCACTCTGTTTTCTCAGTTGTACTCTATTCTTGTCAAAGTGGATCCTTATTGATTTATTTAATAGCTGTTTATATTTTGGTTTCCATATCTGATTTTATTTAGTTAGTTTTCAGGAGAAAATAATGCTTTTCCCTTGGTAGCAGTGAAGATGATCAATGTAACTGAGATGTGGAAATCAAAGACTCTCTTTTCTGTTCTCATCTTTCTGTATTATTTTACATTAGACATCTTGTAAGATTAAATATTCTTTAGAATATGACTTGGACATAATTTTCCCTGTCACATAAGAGACCATTCATCTTTGCAGTTCAATTTTGCAACAAAACAATATTTCACTTGATTTACTTTTCAAGTCTGCCATAATTGACAGTTTCTCTAATTCTTGAGGATAAGCTGTATAATTCCTTTGTATGAAAATATTGAATAATAAAAATGTGTCTGGAGAACAATTTCTTTCTTCCAACCCATCACATAATTTTTCCCTTTAATTAAAAAAAAGAAAAGGGTTTCTAAAATACAAACTCTATTTTTTGTAATGTACCAGAAGACAATATATCAGCCTCCTCTGTCTTATTGAATCCAGTGACTATATTTCATTCCTCCTCTGATTTGCTCTCATCAGCATTCCACGTTCTTGCTCACTCACAGGCCCTCCTTCCTAAGATCCTCCTTCTTGACTTTGGTCATGCCCCAATCTCTTGGGTTTTCCTGTATTTCTTTATTTCTCTTCAGTCTCCTTTGCTGGTTCATTTTCTCCTGCTGGTTCATTTTCTCCTGCTTTAAATGTCTGTATTCTTCAGGGCTTGCTTTCCCAACTCTTCTACCATATACAGTATAGTTAAGTCTTTAATAGCACAGGCTGTGTAAACTGACTACCCAGGTCGAATTATGTACTTTAGTTTTCAATAGCTGTCTAACAAGTTACCGTAAACTTTGTGTCTTAAAACAACACTCATTTAGTATCTCACAGTTCTGTAGATCAAAAATCTGCATGAAGTTCAGCTGGGTCCTCTGCTCAGGGAATTAACAAGCTGATATCAAAGTTTCAGTTTGGTCTAAGGGCTCATTTGTGGCTTGAGGTACATTCTTCCAAGCTCATTCATATTGGCAGAATTTCATTTCCTGTGGTTGTAGGATTGAGGTCCCTATATTGTTGATGACTTTTGGCCATGGGCTACTCTGGGCTCTTGGAAGCTACCTGTGATCCTTTGCAATATAGCCCCTTATGTGAGCCTCTCGCACTGCTCATCTCTGGTATCAGGAAGGCCAGTTTCTTTAGAAAGGATCAACTGTTTTTCTTGCTAATTTTGATTAACTCAAGATCAGCTGATTAGTAACTGAGTGTTGGGAATTATATCCCATCACATTTCTGGGTTCTATCCACAAAGGATAGGAAACTGTACAGAGTGTGTACACCGAGGGTTGGGAATGCTGGAGGTCATCTTAGAATTCTGCCTATGACACCCTACTTCTGCCTTTTCCTAGCTGTGTGAATTTGGGCCAGTTGTATAATTTATCTGTGCTTTGATTTTTCTTAACTTTAAAGTGGGATAAAAATAGACTATTCTTTATAGGATTATTATAAAGATTAATTGGGTTGGTACATGTAAAACCCTAGAAGAGTTCTTAATACAGAGTAAGAGTCTGCAAATGTTCAGTTGGCATTTTAATGTATTTTCCCCTCATAGATATTGCATCCTCTCCTGTTGCGTCAATGTTACTGATATTCCTATGATTCCAAATTTATACCTCCAGTCAATATCTCTTTTCCAAGCTTTAGACATTTCTTACCTCACATCTCCACTTAAATCTGTAACAGCAATTCAAGTGTAGTTTCTCTATATCTAAACTCATGATTTCACTTGTAAACTGGGTCCTTTCTAATGATTTTTATCACAGTGAATAGCACCCTTTCATGAAACCCCTGTGCTTTTCAGTTTGCTATGCCCTTTCTACCATTCATTCATTCATTAAAAACTTTTTTTGAATATCCACTATGTGCAAAGCATTGCAGCAGAGGATGTAACAGTGTGAAACAAATACAAATTTTCATAGAACTTACACTCGAGCAAGAGGCACAGATTATACTGTATTCCCCAAAACCTATCAAAACAAGCTATTTTCTCAATCTAGCAAATACTCAGGTCAATGTCACTATCTCTCCCTCCTGAACTTGGTTCCTACATTCACTATTTCTCTACTTTCTCTTCCCTTCAACAGAGATCCCCTCTTCAAGGAGATCTTATTAACTCACTCCTTTGTATGAATACTATTATTGGCTTCCTGTAGTATGTGAGATAAGGACCAATCTACTTCATAGCCTGCCATGGCCCTGCCTAACCTCTCTCGTTTTACGCTCCCCCCCCCCTCATCCCTCCGTTTGAGTTTTAGCCCTGATGGCCTTCTTTCTGCTCCCCACCAGCACCGCATGCCTCATGCCTCAGCACACTGCACCTGCCAGTCCTCCTAAAGTGGGCAGCCTCTCCCTTGTCTGCTCTGTCTTTGTCTGATAACCCTTAGCTAAAATTGTACGCCCTATGAGTCTCTCCTGATCTCTTTAGACTAAACCAGAATTTCCACTACACTGAAAGTACTATAAGAAACTTCTTCATGACATTTACTATAGTATTGTTATGTACCAATATGTGTCGTTATTTGATTAATATCTGCCATCATTCTGGGGGAGGGACAAGATTCAGCAGTATGAAAAATAGATCTTATAAATGTGCTTTGTTTATGTATTTTAACTGTAAATGCTGTTCTCAGAAAGTGCATTTGATGGGACAAGCTTCTTATTTAACTACTTCTGTGTCAATTCAGACCAAGTTTGCCCTGCTTGTATTTAGAAGGGAGCACATTTATGGTCATGAGGGTTACTGAGGACCTGAGCAAGAATGTGTCAAGTTTTCTATGAACTATAAAACTCAACACAGAATTTTTGTTATTAATATCACTGAAATATCAGTTTATCTAAACACCTGAAGTTGTGTTGAATTTGTTCCATTTGATTGCCTGCAAGTACTTTATTTCCTTTACCAAATGTCTCAGATCTACCTGTTTGTTTTGCTTAAATGTACACCTGTGAGAATACGTATTACCATGTTGTCCATCTATTACTATGTGAACAGCCATATGGGATATGTGCAGAGATATGCAGCCATGTAATATGAAAATACAGACATTTATTGAAGAAAATACAAGATACAAGAAACATTGTACAGAGGATGGTGACACCTCAGTCCCCTTCAGAGTAGGCACCTTGGGACCTCACACAAGTCTCCCAGTCGCTATGAGCTGCCCCATTGTATTTTCCTGAATCTCATCCACAATCTGAAATCTCTTCCCTTTCAGAGGTGATTTTAGTTTTGGGAAAAGCCAGAAGCCACAGGGTGCCAAATCTGTGCTGTAGGGGCTGAGTCACCTGGGAGATCTGATGATTTGCCAAAAAACTCTGCACAAGATGTGATGTATGATTGTGTGCATTGTCATTATAAAGCCGCCAATCACCATAGCTGCAGCCTTCTGAATCATATGAGTAGTTTCCCCAGAGTAATGTTTAAGCTTAATGCAAAAAAATGTGATGCAGATTCATTGCTCTACTTGCTCAGTCATTTTCAATGTGACAGTCACACAGTGCACACGCCCATTCAATGGCATCTACTGCCCCCACCGACTAGTACAGTGAAGTCATCATTGTTCATGCATGTGCACTTCAGTCCACTGGCTTTGGTTGCCAGGTTACATTGATGTCAGGCAAACCATTATATTAATTAATAATGGCAGAACTTTTTCTGGACAGACCTTGTTTATACAGTTTATACATAGTGTATATGGTATATATTCAGGCTCCTCTAAAATAAATTCCAGTCTCATGTTCAGTATTATAAAATGAGCCTATCTCAGTAGTGTTATTATGGATTTACTTAAGATTTTTCAATACAATTCAATAAATGCTGAATAAGATGATATTTCATAGATAGAAACTATCGATTGTTTTTGCAAGCCACAGAAATGTCAAATTCCTTTATCTTTAAAGTTTTACTGATTGCACCCTGGCTGGTGTGACTCAGTGGATTGAGTGCAGGCCTGTGAACCAAAGGGTCACTGGTTCAATTCCCATTCAGGGCACATGTCTGGGTTAAGGACCTGGTCTTCAGTAGGGGGCGCTCAGGAGGCAACCACTCATTGATGATTCTCTCCCTCTCTTTCTCCCTTCCTTCCCCTCTCTAAAAATAAATAAATTTTTAAAGAAAAATAAATTTATTGATTGTGTAAAGGTATTATACAAATATGCCAAAATTTTCTGTAACGTTCAAAATTACAAATACAAACTTCTAGTTGGTTACACTATAACTAATTTATTGTAAAAAATATTTAAAATAATTGCCAAAAGTAGAAACCTCTTTATCTTTAAGCTAACTGACTGTAATTTTATCATTATTGATTTATAGATATCCACTTTGCATCACTTCTGAAGCTGAATTCAGAACATTAAGGTAAGCCGTTTATTTGGTGTGTGTGTATGTGTGTGTGTGAATATTTTGATTTCAAGAAATAAAATTATGTGACACAATTGCATGTAATAGAATATTCAAACATATTTCTAGTTACTGAGCTCCTAGAGTCTTTCTGGTCTATGAAAGACATTCAACAATATTGGTTCCATTTTATCATTTCATAATATTTTTCAATTATAAAAAATATCAAAACATGTGATAAACTATTTAATGAATACTTGTTAAATGACCTGTCACTATTCACTCTGAAAATATCCATATGAATAAATCACTGTGCAAATGCATGGAGCCTTTAAAGACAAACTATTACTGAATAGTTTAGTGCTCAGTATTGCTGAGTTAGCAGAAAGAAGTTATCATTGTGAAATGGTGTGATGGGGACATCTCCTTAAATTAACAAAAATAACAATAATAATAATGTCAATGGCAGTAACAATACTGTTTACTTAATGTGATAATTCGGACATTCTCCTAAATGTTTTATATATGCTTTATGTCCTATAATCTAATTTCATAAAGTGAAGGTATTATTATTGTTGTTATTATTAATTGCTGAGGAAACTGAGGCTTGTCTAAGGTTATATAGCTGCTCAGTGGCGTACTTACCAGCTGAAATCTATCTAAAACCCATGTTTTGGTTTCCTCCCACTATGTTAAACTACCTTGAAAAGATGAGTGTTAAGCTGCACTTGGTGAAGTTTGGATTGAGGAGATAATAAGGGAAATCTTTGCTATATGAAGACCACTAATGAAAGCACAGAAGATGATGAATAGATATACATTCTCCTAGAGTGACAAGTTGGAATGAAAAGAATTTGATTAAAATGTAATAAAAACTATATAGCCAGAGCAGACCAAGGTTAAAAGGTTACAGGTATATTTAGTGGATAAAATTGAATGTTCTAGTTGCATCACCAATGTCTTCTACCAGCAAAGTGCTAAGTTAAATTTTTACTGTTGTAGTTGACTATAAGAATCAATAATCTGTCAGGGCATCAGTTTTTAAAAATTAACAACAGCAATAAAAATACTAGAATTAGGAGGGATGTTGACAAGTATCTAGTCCTGTCAAGGCGTGAAGTGACGGCCTGATTGTGCTAGAAGCAGTGGAAATAGGGAGGCATACTAGTGCCAGAAATGTGAAAGTAAGCAAATGTGACAGCTTTTGTAATGATCAATGGGGTAAAAAAGGAAAAGGAAGAACAGAGATGATCTTAAGTTTTCTCCTATGGAAAAAGGTTTAAAAAAATCAAACTTTTTTGTTGGAGAGTAGAATGCAGTTGGTTTCTCTCTTTTGCATTGGAAGTATTGATGGGGACTTAACATTCCTATATCCTATAGGGTATAGTAAGTTAAGTGAAAAAAAGAGGTGACTATTGGGTCCTAATTTTATTAGCTGTATTTATTAAAGACTTTAGAGTGGGTAGTTTACTATGAAAGAGTGAGCACAGCCCTGACCCATGGGGCATTGTCCCACAGAATGAAAGATCATTGGTTCAGTTCACGGTCAGGGCTATGTAAGACTGAACAGTGTATGTCAGATGGTGAAACCTGTATAATAATCTTGCTTTCTATGCCTAACTAAATTCTCAAAGATTTTATTTGTTTGGGATCTTTGTTTGACGATATAATTTTGATTTTTAAAAGTAAGTAAATGGAAAACACTTATTTTAAATGCAGACAATGTTACTTCCCTTACTTGAAGCATATTTTTTTCTGTTGGGCATTATCATTATCCTGTCAACAATACTTCAGGTATAGTACAATTTAAAATTACTTTTATTTTAGAATCAAAACACTTATTCATTTACTGTGTAATGAAACAGGAATATGATAAGCAGGGAGAGAAAAAAAAGAAGGGAAACTCTACTTAGGCTCTAAGTTACTTCATTTGGAGTGATGTCTCTCAGTAATATTGGCCTACAGTACCGTAATGTTTTTATGATACTATAACAGGTTTTTTTTTCCAATACGAAAATAAAGGCTGAAATTATATATGCTACAGAATTATAACCTTCTTACATTTTAGTAAACATCTTTACTCAGGGTAAATTTTCAAATACTTGTCCAGTAGGTAAATCCAGTGGCAAATTCCGGCCCTAACACAATACTTTTAGTAGCTATGACTTATCTTTTCAAGATGTTCCCAGTCTAATAAAAAATGTGTAAACAAAGTATTACAGCATAGTGTGATTCCTTAACATGGAAGCACAAAAATGGGATTACGTCTTCTGATGGAGTGGATCCAGATTTACTTTTCTTTCAATTATCATTGATGTACAATATTATATTAAAGGTGAACAGCATAGTGATTAGAAACTAATATAACTTGTGAAACAACCACCCCAGTAAGTCTAGTATCCTTTTGACACCATATGCAGTTATTTGAGTTGATTATGATTGCTCATAAGTATTATCAAGAAAATATGGAACTTTAGCTTATAAATGTGAGAGAAGATATACTTTCTAAATGCATACTTGAGCCTAATTATGTCTAGTGACAATATAAAGGCTGTATAAAGACTACAAAGGTAGGCTTTGAATTTCTTAGAATTTGATTCCCAGGACGATTATTCTTTTTGCATTCAGAGTCTGGTGGAGAGTCTTTATACAGTGCTATCAGTATATTTTTAGAGGACAGGGATTTAAAGTATCCAGCATGTTATCTGTGGTCTCCTGCTTTTTTTGACATGGGTGTCATCAAAAACAGTACTTGTTAAATGCATTTAGATGTTTAATGGAAAAGCTAGTACTTTGGTAACAGTTTTACTTAAGGTGTAAAGTCCTTGTTATATAGGCAATGAAATGTATTATTTCAATTTTTAAGAATGAACTTGGGTGGGTTTAAAAATATATGGAGAGTTCCCTTTTTGGCAGCTGTTAAAATTAAAACAACTCTAAAAAAATAACACTTAGAAAATGCTTTTCTGAAATGGTAAGAAGAAACCAAAAAGGACAAAAACAAAGTGAAAGTAGCAACCCTGAGGTAGTAAGCAAGGGTGAAGCGGGGAAGAGAAGATGAAGCCTGTGGCTAGCCGGAGTTGGAGTCTGAGAGACAGTCTCTCAGAACCAGTCTCTCAGAGCCAGGACCCTCAATGACGACACTCAAAAACTAAGGGCATTCTTAAGATATAATCCTAGCAGTGGAATTGCTGGGTCAAAAGGCAGGTCCATTTTTAGTTTTCTGGGAAAATTCCATACTGTTTTCCATAATGGTTGTACCAGTCTGCATTCCCACCAACAGTGAAGTAGGGTCCCCTTTTCCCCACAACCTCTCCAACATTTGTTGTTTGTTGCTTTGTTTATGATAGCCATTCTGACTGGTGTAAGGTGGTATCTCATTGTGGTTTTAATTTGCAACTCTCTGGTAGCTAGTGATATTGAGCATCTTTTCATGTGTCTCTGGATCCTCTGTATGTCCTCTTTGGAAAAGTGTCTGTTCAAGTCCTTTGCCCATTTTTTAGTTGGGTTGCTTGTGTTCTTAGAGTGGAGTTGTGTAAGTTCTTTGTATATTTTGGAGATTAAACCTTTGTCTGAGGTATCATTGGCAAATATGTTTTCCCATACAGTTGGATCTCTTTTTATTTTAATACTGTTTTCTTTAGCCATGCAGAAGCTTTTTATTTTGATGAGATCCCATTTGTTTATTCTTTCCTTTACATTCCTTGCTCTGGGGGCCATATCAGTAAAAAATGTTGCTGCATGAAATATCTGAGATTTTCCTGCCAATGTTCTCCTCTAAGACTTTTAATGGTGCCATGGCTTATATTTAAGTATTTTATCCACCTTGAATTTATTTTGGTGTATTATGTAAGTTGGTGCTCAAGTTTCATTTTTTTGCATGTAGCTGTTCAGTTCTCCCAACACCATTTGTTAAAGAGGCTATTTTTAATCCATTTTATTTACTGCCCCCTTTGTTGAATATTAATTGACTGTAGAGACTTGCGTTTATTTCTGGGCTCTCTGTTCTGTTCCATTGGTCTATGTGACTGTTTTTAATGCCAGTACCAGGCTGTTCTGATTACAGTGGCCTTGTAATACAGTTTGATATCAGGTATTGTGATCCCTCCTACTTTGTTCTTCCTTCTCAAAATTGTAGCCACTATTTTGGGTCGTTTATGGTTCCATATAAATTTTTGAAGTGTTTGTTCTATGTCTGAAACACCAATACAAAAGAACCTATGCACCCCAATGTTCATAGCAGCACAATTTACAATAGCCAAGAGTTGGAAGCAACCTAGGTGCCCATCAGTAAATGAATGGATCAAAAAACTATGGTACATTTACACAATGGAATTCTATGAAGCAGAAAGAAAGAAGGAGCTCCTACCCTTTGCAACAGCAAGGGTGGAACTGGAAAGCATTATGCCGAGTGAAATAGGCCAGGTGGTGAAAGACAAATACCATATGATCTCACTTTTAACAGGAACTTAAACAACAAAACAAACAAGCAAGCAAAATATAACCAAAGACACTGAAATAGAGAACAGGCAGACAGGGACCAGAGGGGAGAGGGGAGGGAATTTCAGGGAAAAAGGGGAAGGATTACAGGAAGAAGTATAAAGGACACATGGACAACAACAAAGGGGGGTGGAAATGGGAGGGAGGTGGGGAGCACTCGGGGGGTGGGCTGGGATGGGAGTAAAAGACAGAAAACTGTACTTGAAAAATAATTAAATAAAAATATTAAAACAAATAAAATAAAATAATAAAGAAAACAAAAACAAAAACTAAGGCCGTAACAAGAAAAAACCTACCCCTGAGGAGATGTATTAAAGAAACATGCCTGTCTGGACTTTGCCACTGAATAGAGCAAATAAATGTTTAAGTGCTCCATCAGAGGAGCTCTTTAATTTAAAAAGTGCACACTCACTCTGAAAAACTTGGGAAATGATAGAAGTAGCTCATAACCTCGTATCTCACAGAAAAACTTTTGTTAATACTTTGAGATATTTTGGAACAAAGTATACATAAATTTTGATATCCTATTATTTTTACTTCATCTTATATTGTGTTTCCATGCCACGGATTCTTCAAAAACATTATTTTAATGTTGTACCTTATATAATTATGTCACTTCTCATGGTTACATAGTTTTTTCTAATGTTCTACATAGAAATAATTTAATGTTAATATCTTTGAAACATTTCCATATTTATGTACATTTTGCTAAGAATATGCTATGAACATTTGTGAGATTTTTACTTTTTAAATTTAGAATATGGATACTTGCTACTTTAACATTTCTTGATCAATCTAATCTTGAACTACCACCTCAGACCCCTGATGTATAAGTCTATTACTTTGCCAAAGTTCGCCCTTGAGTCCCACCCAGGGCCCTTGTCTACAGCCTGCACTTCACGATTGAGGGAGCCTGGTGGCTGCGGCCCCTCAGTACTCAGGTTCTGTGTTCTCTCCTCTCCACCATCCACACTACTCATAAATCTCTCTTTACTGCACACTGTTCCAATAAATGTGTAGATTTCCTAACATCAAACTGCTCTTTCACCCCAGAGAGTACTCTTTTAATTCTTTTGGAACTCGATTTGCTAAGATTCTATTTATTATTTAGCACCTATGGCCACATCTATATTTTTTTCTTTATGTTCTTTGTTCGATTTGGCATCAGGGTGGTAGTTCTAGGTTTATACAATGCAAATGGTAGCCTAAATCATATTCTATAGAATGCACTGCAAACATGGGAAATTAAAGTCAAATATAACAACAAATTGCCATTATGTAACGTGGTAGGTAATATTTTCAATGACAGAGTTGGTACCCAAACCCAAACCCAAACCTATTGCAACAATTATTAAAATGAGCTCAAGCCAACAAGATAAAATGTTTTAGAAATCAATACAAAATTCCGCTATTAAACTTGAAAATATAATTGTAGAAATGTGGGGTGATAGGCGTTTGACTTGACACTAATTCTTATAAATTACATAATTATATGTTTAGAAAGAAAAATTTTGTAAGCACCCCAGAGTGTCCCAGCTGCTGATGAAACTAGTGTCAGATTATATTGCATTCGTGAAACAGAAAAAGGGTGACATTTCTCTCACTGTGCTTCGGAGATTCTTTCACAGGCACAAATTCTAGAGTATGACAGACTTGTACAACATGTAGGACTCTTGTTCTGAAGACCTACCTCCCCCTCGTTGGTCTTCGGCATTTGTCATATCATCTGATGTTCTTTGCTGCCTCTGAAGGGTAACAGAGATGAACTTCAGGAGCCAGGGAGTCTCCTCCACAGCTTCCTGAAGTGAGCAATCTATGGTTAGGAAGCCATGTTCCCCTCTTACCCCAAGTGAGCTGTTACCACTTCTATGCTGGCATCGCTTTGTTCTACCAGGATATCTCTCACAAGACTTTGAGCCCTGGGCCAGAGCCTCCAACTACAGTCTGTGGACTATCTAAACCAGCGGGAAACTCACAGTTCTCTCTGTGCATCACTAAAGTGCATGGGAGACTAGTATGGACTTTGCTCTCTTCTCCCACTCTGTGCTTTTTGGCATCCAAATGGCAAGTCCCCAGGCCCTGGCATCACTGGGAAGATCTGCTGCTCAGTAACCTGTAAGTAGGAAAGGAGAGTCAACACTACAAGTTCAAAATCACTTACTTGCAAATCTCAAGGGAGGGTTTTCTGTCTACCTCTCCTCCTGCTACTACTGCCCAACAGAAGAGGGGACGGGGGAAGTAGTGAATCTCTTTTTTCTCCATAAATCCTTCTCGCTCTTTCTGAAGCTTCTTTTAAAATGTATTCTGTGTTAAAAGATCCCATAAAAATTTCTTCCTATTTCCTAACAATGATCTAAATACAAACTTAAGGCTTCTTTGCAACAATTAAGGACTGGGCTGTTATTCTCAGCCAGCCTAGGATCGCCTCCACAGAATGACTTTCTGCCTTTATTATTTTAGACACAGATAGTAAAAGAGGCCCTCACTAGTCTATGGCTGTGGCAAGGAAAGAACATTTTCATTAAATTTTTAATTATTTTATATTGTTAAAACCATTTTTATTACTTATTATAGCTAGAATTCATCATTTCTACCCTTTTAAATGCTATAGTTGACAAATTTAAAATTATTTTTACATATGATGCATATGATGTATATACAGTTTGTCAACTGCTTCATTTTTACATTTTAACAAGTGAAATGTTGGTCATTACAATCTTTTCTATTGGGGTATAATTGACATACAAAAGGTGATCATTTTTAAAATGGCAATAGTTACCTTCGATTTTGCTTAAATCCATGCCATTGTTTTGCCTTCAGAAATGGTTTATCACCTTGTCCCAGCTGCACATATAGGCAGAGTCATTGCTCCCTTCAATTACTTTTCCGTGCTTCCCGAATTAGGTACTAGGGTGTGAATTTTCCAGTGCTCAACTAACTGATGCTCTTTGAGCCCAAAGCTCCACCCTTTTCCCTACCAGGTCTGTTTAAACCACACGTGGGCAGTGACTTTTTCTTTTGAAAAAGGAACATTGATTTAGTCATCATATTAACTGATGGATAAATTTGGTAGGAACTAAGAAATACAAGTAGATTATTTCTTTAGATATAATAATCATATATCCATATTTAGTTACTCTAAGGCCTGTTATGTTCATTTACATACATCATGATTTTTAACTTCCACAGATGCCTGTTAAGTACATAGTTGGTGCAGGCCGACAGAGTACTCATAGTAGAATGACATACAGGTAGCACTTTGTCAAGATATGTAAGAACTGACTCTGAAAATGCACTACATAGCATAAAATAACCTGCCCACACTAACAATGGTCCAAGGTTCATCACTGGGAGAGATGATTGTGTTAGTGAAGGGTGATGAGAAACGACCTAAAATGTGGTTGTGTCCATCAAATATTACACCATCCAGAGAAGAGGATGAAATTAACATGAAGAATTATTAGGAACAAGTTAAGTGTTAGGCACTGAGGTGCTGCCTGTGGAGACTGAGAGAGAGTTCAGCTGAGGATGGCGTGCTAAGAGAATGATATCTAGAGAAAACACATGTGAGCTGGGATTTGGGCAGAAAGGAGATAGAACTGGGCTCAGCTTTCTCCACCATTCTTTGTTTTCACTTACAGTTTATATTAAATATTATTTTGTATTAGTTTCATGTGTATAGCTTAGTGAATAGATAATCATATACTGTGTGAAGTGTTCTCTCTGTCATTTCAAGTACCCACAAGGCACCATACAAGTACATAGTTTTTACAGTATTGCTGACTATAATTCCTATGCTGTACTTTACATCCCAGTGTCTGTTTGGTAACTAGTCATTTGAACTTCTTAATCCCTTTGCCTTTTTCATCCAGTCCCCAGCTCCCCACCCCTTGGGCTTCTATCAGCCTGTTTTCTGTATCTATGGGTCTGGTTCAGTATTGTTTTTTTATTTAATATTTTTACATTCCACATATAAATGAAATCATATGATTTTTTAAAATCTGACTGACATTCACTAAGCCTAATACCTTCTAAGTTCATACATATTGTCGCAAATGGTAAGATTTTATTTTTCTTATGGCTAAGTAACCTTCGGTGGTATGTGTACTACCACTTTTTTATCCATTCATTCATTTTTGTAATGTATTTTACCCACTCTTTCATTGATGGGCACTCAGGTTGCTTCCATATCTTGGCAATTGTAAATAATTCTGTGATGAATGGAGGGGTGCATTTATTCTTTTAAATGCATTTATCTGTTCACGTAGATAAATATCCAGAAGTAGAATCACTGGGCCAAAGGCCAGTTCTATTTTTAATTTTTTGAGGTAACACCACACTCTTTTTCACAGTGGCCACTCCCATCTGCATTCCCACCAACAGTGCACGAGGGTTCTTTTTTCTCCACATTCTCGCCAGCACTTGCTTGTCGATTTATTAATGATAGCCATTCTGACTGGTGTGAGGTAATATCTCTGGTTTTAAAGTGAATTTCTCTGATGATTAGTGATGTTCAGTATCTTTTCATATATCTGTTGGCCATGTGTATATCCTCTTTGGAGAAGTGTCTGTGTCCTCTGCCCATTTTTAAACTGGATTTTTGTTTTGGTGTTGATTTGTTTGAGTTCTTTTTAAATTTTGTATATTAACATTTAAAAATTTTTTTCTCCTTTATTTTTTAATATGGGAAATTACATTGACTTTGAAATACTAATAAACCTCTCATTTCTCTGAATAGACTCCATTTGGTTATGATACATTATCCTTTTTATATAGTCCTAGATTCAATTTACTAATATTTTTTAAAGAAATTTTGTGTCCTGACCAATGTGGCTCAGTTGGTTGGATATTAACTTTTTAACAGGTATGGCATTTGGAAAATATCTTCTTCTATTTAGTAAATCGTCTTTTTAAAAAAATGGGACTATGTCAAATAAACAGTTTTTGTACAGCAAAGGAGACCATCTACAATTCTTTAATTAGGAGTGTCAAACTCATTTGCATTGGGGGCCACATCAGCCTTGTCGTTGCTTTCGAAGGGCCAAGATAATTTTAGGACTGTATAAATGTAAGTACTCCTTAACTGTTAAGGAAGTGAAGTTACATTTGGCCCTTTGAAGGCGACCATGAGGCTGATGTGGTACCCTGCGCCCCCCCCCATGAAAATGAGTTTGACAGCCCTGCTTTACACAGAATAAGCCAAGCTCTGTCATTCCTAAGTGCTTCTTTTATGTGACTTTCTCTTCCTGAAAAATTCCCTTGTCCCCCAACTTATTTTTCTGGAAAATATCTACTCTTCCAACATTCAGTTTAAAGGAAACTTTTCTGATCTCCTTCTTCCTTACATTCTCAGGGAGATTATACCATTCAGTCCTTGTGACTTTCTCTAATCGAGTCCTTATTTTCATCATCTCACCTATAACACATTATTGCTTCTGTTGTTCACATCTGTGCCTATTAGATTAGAAACATAAAACCTGCATGGGGGTGGAATAAGGAGCAATCTCATAAGAATAACTTTCAATAATTTTCTTTATACATATTTAATAAATGTTCCACAATTTAGAATTTCTACCTAGATTATATGAAAAATATTTAAAATATTGACAAAATAGGAGGTTTAGTTTAATATCCCTGTTATTGCCCAATGGGAAAGCCAAGTAAGATAAATATGCTCTTTGAGCAACACTTTTCATAAATATTTTAAAACTATGCCTGTTAGAGCAGCATTATTTTTGTGTTGCTGAAGTGCTTTGAGAGAAGTGCCCGGGTGACAGCATGAACAGAACACAAAGGCCAGTTTGTTTTTATATCTAAAGAGTGGGTTGTTGGTGAAGAGTCGTGCCAGCCAGTACAGAGTGGAATAGTGTTTTATTCCTCTCAAGATAGATGGATGGCTGAATAGCCTCAGTTCCTGCTGTTTTATAGCTTGCCCCTTGAATTTGAAAATGAACAAGTGTGCTTTTTCTTTTGAGTGGCTGGTGAGAAAATATATTATTTAAATAAAATAACTCATCGGGGGAGGGGAGCATAAGGGTGTTCAATGGTAATGGAAAAACCGCGATATAAAAATAAGAAGAAATGTAATAAGCCAACATACACACACACACAAAACAACCCATAATATTGTCATAAAAATATGCCCTCCCTGGTATTTTATCCACGATATTTTACTAAAAATTTTAAATATCTTATTTGTTAAATATTGAATTTTTAGTGAATCATATCGTTTTTAAAACAAAGAATGGGCAATCTGCCAATATGTTACACTTTAAAAATGTTGTCCCTTCAAATGAATGGACCTGCGTGTTACATCATTAATAAAACAAGTATTTAAAACTTTTTGCTGGTAGATTTAATAAATTCAAATGGTTCTTGAATGCCATGATGAAAAGTTTGTATAGGGGATAGAAAAAAAGGAACAATAGTCCCTGCAATCAAGGCAGACTCAACAAAAACGAGTATGTGCACAGCAAATGTAACACAGGAGGGACGCAGGACAGTCACGCTGACTCTGAGAGCGCAGAGAGGGAAGTACTTCCGGTGAAGATGAAGGCTTTGCAAAGTGATGGAAACTGAAAAATGAGTCTCACTCACTTTTGTGGAGAGAAGAATTACGAGAGAGAAACTGAACTGAATAATGGAGAATACACCAACAGAAAATTTGATTTCTGTCTTGTAGGCATAAAGCAGTTGTGATGGGTAATTTTATGTATAGCCTTGGCTAGGCTATAGTGCCCAGTTATGTAATCAAGCACTAATCTAGATATTACTATAAAGCCGTTTGTATAAAAGTAAGGTGTGGTTAGCATCTAAAATCAATTCACTTAAAGGAACACAGATTACCTCCCTAATGTAGGAGGGCCTTACCCAGTCACTTGGGGGCCTTACGGGGAAAACACTGAAGTTTCTCAGAGAAGAAGAAATTCTGCCTCCAGTCTGCAGCACCGACTCCTGCCTCCTTTCCAGCCCCTGGCCCACCTGAGGGATTCCTTACTTGCCAGCTTCACATTCACTCTCCAGTTCTTTAAAATAAATCTCTTTAAATGTATAAGCATATGCATTCAATATATGTAGTCTAAAAATGCATTCAATATATGTAGACTAAAAATGTATGTTCTATATATTATACATATTTTTGCTATATGTTATACATATATTCTATATAGTTTACATATATTTTCTATACTATATATATGTGTGTGTGTGTATTCTTTGGCTTTATTGTTTTTCTGGAGAACCCTGACTGAATCAAGTGTTATTAAAAATTTAAACAAACTACACTTATTAATTTTCTGGCAGACATTAAGTCATAATTTTAAGCTTTCATTGATCACTAATTTGTGCCAGGTTTACACTACATGCTCTGGAGTAAACAGAAGCATAAATTATAGTGCCAGTTTTAGGTTTTTTTCTGCAATGATAGTATACAGTTTTATCATTTCTGTGTGGCAGACAATGTGTTAAGGTTTTTCCAAATTATTTTACTAAACCAATCAATGCACCATTGGTAATGACACAGCTACTATTAATTTAACTATTATCTTTTTTAATGTAACAGATAAATAAACTGAATTTACAGCTAATAAATGTCTGACCCAACACCAAACTCCAGGATACAGTATATGAAACATTATATATTTAACTACTAAAATGCAGATCTTCTCCTAATAAAAAACAATTTAACTATGGTCAATGACCAATTAGCAGAATAAAATTATACACTATAAATATATAAAAAAAGAAAGCACAAGCATCCATGTTTGTTATAGAAAAGAGTTGCTAAGCAGAGGAGCCTTCATGGCTTATATAAAAAGCTGATGGCTTAATAAAAAGAAAGGAAGAGGCCTCCATTGTAATGGACAGATCTGAGAAAAGTTAAAATAATTAACTGCCTTTTCAAATCCTCAGACAGTAAACATATACCAGATCTTAACAAACTTGCCTCAAACTCTTTGAATAATGCTATTTAAAATATAATTCCATGATTATCAGTATCATCATGACCCAAGATCTTGGTAGAAATTCATCTTTGGGGGCTTCACCCCGAATATTATATATAAGAATTTCTTAGAGTAGGGCCTAGGAATTTGTGACTTAAAGTAGGTTTCCACGTGTGTCATGTAGAGTTTGAAAGCACTGCATAGACCACCAGGGACCAGCAGTCACACAAGACCAAGGCGAGATTTTCCATGAAAACAGAATGAAGGAATCAAGCTGGAACTAACTAGAATTAATAATGTTTGATGAATGCTCTGTCTTAAGCTGAGACACAAGTTGGAAATCTGGGACAAAAATAAATTTGGGAGGGACAGGACTTAAGTAGGGTCATAGAGAAGATGAAACTCTTTCACTTAAGTGAAGATTAGCTTGATCACAAAGTCAGAACAGGTTACACAGTGTACATAAAAGAGGTCAGGGTGATAGTGTCAAGGATCAATGTGGAATTAAAGATCAAGGCAGATGTGGTAAGCCAAAGTGGCAAAAATCCTGGACAAAAGAACAGCTATTTTAGAAAGTAACTAAAGATGTACACTCCGTAGCCAAAGATTTGAAGTTGAGTATGAATTATTTGCAAGCAGGCAACCCAGATCTATGAGGCCAACCCTACCACAATTGTCCATTATGCATTCAAAGAATCAGTCCTATTAATAGCTAATGAAATCACAAATTGTGCCACTGATTCATTCATCTGTGAATTAAGAAGAATCTTGGCATCCTCTATGTGCCAAATACCATGATAAATAATAGGGATGAAAAAGTAGGTGAGACAAATTTGATCTCTGCCATCAGGAGAGTTGGGCATTAAATTAAAAATTATACACATAAATATTTAATTATCATTACCATAAATACTACCCAGAAAAAAGTACATATATTGTGATAATAAATCACAAGACACTTACCTAACCTATAAGGTGGAAAGGGTAGGAGGATAATCAGGCACATTTCCAAGAAAAAGTAAATTTTAATCTGAGATGAAGTTAAGAAAAGAGCTGGGGGGAAGCATTCTAGCCTAAGAGGTAGTGTGCAGAATGTGGGCATTAGGAGAGAACAGGTTAATGGCCAGAGTGACTAAAATGTAGTGATGAGGGGAGAATACCACAAGATGATACAGAGCTGCTATGTTCTATTGAGGACGTAGCGTAACATTCTAATTGCAGTTGGAAAACACTAGGTAATGTTAATAAGTAATATAATGATATTTACATTAAATATACATATTTACATTTATATATACATAATCCTTCTAGGTGCTGTGGTAGGGTATTTTATATGGATTACACAGGGAAATTTTTAGGAGGTTATTGTGATACTGTGAGTAAGAAAAGTAATGATTATTTGGAGTAGGTTAATGGCCATGAGGAGAGAGAGAAGTAGACAGATTTAATACAGATATTTACCAAGTACAAACCAATGAGCTAGTGGCCATAGAGGAAGAAAAAAATCACATTTAGGTTTCTAATATAAGCAGATGAGTAGAGACTGGTAAATAACTGGAATAAAAAAGATTGGAGAAACTAAATTTTGGGAGAAAAGTCAAGAGCTCAGCAGTGGACTGCCTGAGTTTGAGATGCCTGTTAGTTACCCAAGTGTAAAATTATAAAGTATATGAGAGGATTGATGGGCCTGGAGCTCCAAAAAAAAATTGTCTGAAGATGTAAGTTTGGATTCATTATTCATGATAGATCTTGTTATTAGCATGGATAAAAAGACCTAAGAAGAGAAAATGAGGTCAGAAGGGATTTTTTGTCTTTTAATCTGTGAAAAAGAATAATAAAAATGTTGTACGGGCAAAAAAAAAATCACTGGAACATAATGGACAGAGAAGGAAGAAGTAAAGAAAATAGTTTGTGTCTAAAATAACCAGTTGAAGAGATGTCCAACTAAAGGTTCAGTAAATGTGTGACAGAGAGCCAGGGGTGGAAAGAATGAGGTGAATGAGATGAACTAATCTACTACTCTCTATTTTCCTATACTTATTCCATTTTCTTAATCAATCTCAAATACTTGTGCCCACATTCACTGATTTTTTTTGAAGCCACCCAGCTTGAAAAAAATCTTCCCTCTAAACCCAAACATAAAACATGTATCTTAAAAAAAAACAGCATCTTTAAAACACTGAAAGAAAAAAAACATCAATTTAAAATTTTACACCTAGCAAAGTCATCTCTCAGACAAGCAGACTAGCCCCGGTTGGTGTGGCTCAGTGGGTTGGGTGTCACTCTGCAAACCAAAACATCACCAGTTCCATTCCCCATCAGGCACATATCTGGGTTTTAGTCTGGGTCCCCAGGTGGGGGCGTGGGAGAGAGCGCTGATTGATGTTCCTCTTGTACATCAATGTTCCTCTCACTCTCTTACTCACTCCAGTCTCCTCTCTCTAAAAATAAATTAAATAAGAACCATAATAGTAGGTACAAAATAGATAGGGAGAGGTTAAGAATAGTACAGGAAATGGAGAGGCCAAAGAACGTGTATATACAACCCATGGACATGGGGTGGGTGGAATGCAGGTGGGAGGGGGGTACAAGGAGGAGGGGAATAAAGCGGAGAAAATGAGATAACTGTAATAGCATAATCAATAAAATATATTTAAAAATATAAATAAATTATATGTAAAAAAAGAAATTCAGACTAAATAAAGACTTTTTTTAGATAAACAAAAGCTAAACAAACTCATTGCCCTCAGACCTGTGCTATAAGTAACAGCACAGGAAGTTCTCCAGGCAGAGGGAAAACGATGCCAGATGGTTTCTTGGATCAGTGCGGTCTGGGGCCAGACCATCACGCCCAGGTTCCATTCACAACCCTTTCCAGGCAGAAGCTGAGAACAATATGACACAAACCCCATTGTCATGTTAACTCATCTTTTAACTGTTTAATATATATTTACAAATGAACATCATTAAGTTAAAGTAAAGTCTATGCATATAACCTCTTAGGTTACTGAAGCATTGTTGAAAGAAAACAAGGCATTGTATGGTTGGTTGTCAGAATTATTAGATTTGATAAATTATGTAAAGTACTTAGGAAAGGGCCTGGAACAAATAAATCTATATATTTGTGAGCCCTAATTATTTGATTATGCATATAAAATAGAATCTATGCCTATAATAAAATCTATTATTTGATGTTTTATACAAATGGCTATTTGTAGGCACAATAATTACTATTATTGAATAGTTACTTAACAATGTATACATAATAAAATATATTACTTCCTAGAATTTGCACTAAAATTATTTATTTTACCATGACAAATTATAAGATAGGATCATATTTTCTAATATCTAATTTATTTTAAGTCCATGATAAAAAGATGTTTTTTTCTTTTAGAAGGAGTTAATGATATAAATAAATAAAATTCAGTAAACACATTAATCTTGTGTTCATATAATTTTTGGTAGAAAGTAACAAATGGCTCTCTTAGTGGGAGAAAGTCATTAAGACCTGACAAAACAAAAAGACTCTGAAAATCTGGTTGACTTTATCAATCAATCAATCAATCAGGCAATAGGCACTTATTGTGAACTTATTTTATACATATTCTGCGCTAGATCCCTTGACCCAGCAGCATGAAGCACAGTGCTAGCTTATAGAGTTTATGCAACAACTAGTAACCTTTCACCCTAGCTCTTTTGAGGCAGTATACTAGGTAAGTTCTTTTCATATTCTTTCATTCACTTAACCCTCACTGTATCCCAATAAGGTAGGCACTGTGATTGTTATTAGTATTTTCACTTGATAAATAATTGAAGTTTATGTTGCTTAAGTAGCTTGGCTATGGACAAACAGCCAGTAAGTATAAAACATGATACTAAACCCGAGTGTAAGAAAAAAAATTATGCTTTCAACCATTAGATACTCTGCCTCTGTCTTTCTTTACAGCTTATTGGGAGAGTAAGAAAAACATATTTGAAAGAGGGGAATACAAGTTAAGAGAAAAATACCCTTTAATTTTTTAATAACATTTTCTACTGTTAAACAATATTTGTAAAATTATTAAATTTAAAAAATATTAATAGGTGTATTTAGCAATTGAGTTTTTCTGGATTCTTATGAGGAAGGAAAGTGTTAGCTTAATCATAAGAGTACAGAAATAGATCACATCCCGGGAAGTCAGAAGCCAGGAAAGTTAAAGCCACAAGGGTGTTTCAGCATCTCTGGGGGCCATCTCCACTCCAGATTTAGAGACATCAGCCTTGAAACTACAAGGCATTTAGGAACCAGCTAAGAAAATTCCCAAAGGGCTGAGGGCAATCTCCCTGGAGAAAGCAAAGTAAAAACAGCATGTAGTTATTAGAATTAATCACAGTTAATCAGTGTTCTGTCTGAGGCTGAACCTGAGTGGGAATTGAAGACAACAGAGAATTCATGTAGGTCAGGACATAAGTAGAGTTGTGGAGATAAGAAAACTTCCCCACTTAAGAATAAATGAGTCTGGAGACAAAGTCAGAGCAGATTGTTCAGCATGGGTAAACATTTAGTCAATCTGCTGACTCATACAAACTTCACGATCTAAGGCGGCAAAATCCTGAGACAGAGAGAAGTAGTGTAAATTTTTAGAGAGAAGTGTAATGCATAAGTATCTGTAGCCAAAGGTTTAAAGTTGAAATGAACCATTCATTCAAAGTCAGGAAGCTCAGTTTAATCTAATCAATCTTAAACCAGTAACTGATAATTCAAACTTAAAGAATTAGATCCTATAAGATCTTACAAGCACACACTGTGTCATTGATTCACTCATCCATGCATTAAGTAGATATTTGATACCCTCTAGATGATTATCACAGTGATATACACCAGACTGTGATAAATGAGAAGCAAACAAAAAAAATAGGCTCTTTGCTGTAGCAAAAATTACATTATAGTGAAAAAATGAGGCAGTAAATAAATGATTACAAAAGTGTTTTTAATTATAATTCTAATAAACTATAAAGGAAAGTTACCAAACATTGTGAGAATAAATTGCAGGAAAAAAATCCTAGTTTGAAAAAATAGATATAGCCTGAAAGATTAGTCAGTTAACAAAGCAAATATTTGAAGAAAAAGTCATTTCTGACAGAGGGAGTCTTGTATCTTAAAACTAGGATGAGCAGAGAGATGGCCAGAGTGCTGGGATATAGTGAAGGAAGCTGAAAGGAGAACATGATGAACCTGGAGGATTGGCCAGGGGCCAACAAGACATTACATTCCTTGTTAAAGATGTTTCATATTATCGTAATTGTAGTGGGGGGGATGCCAGACATTTTTATGCTAGAAACTAATGTGATGACATCAGCACTTTTAAAAGATCACTTTTCTGTGATCTCATATGGCATATGGATTAACTGGAAGAGAGTGGGTATTGAGAGCTCACCTGTAAGGCTCTTTCAACAGTCTAAGAAAGAGATGATAGCTTGAATTTAGTTCCTGACAATGAAAACAGAAAAAAAGTAGATAGATTTAGTACATCGTTATGAGGTAGATAAAAGGATTAGAGCCATAGGCTTTACCCATGAACAGAGCAGATGCTCTAAGGTGGTGTCATTTACTGGGATAGGGAAGACTGTGGAAGACCAGATTTAACGACAATATTGAGGATTTAGTTAACTCAAAGTGAGAGATAGCCAAGTGAAAACATACAGTTGATGTGTATGAACTTTATAGAATATATGTTGCCTAGAGACAAAGTTTGAGTTCATTAGCATGTACATGATCTTTCAAGTATAAAAGATATCTCAGTTTCTGGCATAAGTAGATAGTGGGTGGATGGTGTTACTACTTCCTAGCATAGAGTAGAAAAGAGAAAATCAAATTTAGAGAAAGGCAGTTGAGTTCACTTGTGAAATGCCTGAGTTTGAGGTGCTTATGAGATACATGCAAGTATAAACATCAATTACATAAGTAGGTTAATAGATCTGGAGTTCAGAAAAGACATATTGGTTGGAAATATAAGTCTGGATTTATATTGGACATTACCTTTTAATTATATGAGTGAACGAGATAAAATTTTATCACTTCATTCATAATAATGACTATGTTTAACAAATGTCTTGCAAAATTCCTGAAAATTAAAAGTCTCTAACCAGCTAGTGTGGGAAGGCTCCAACATACAACGAGTCTCAGCCTTTGAGGACAAGTCCTATTAGATTCCCAGCACCAAGGAAGATTTTCACTCACAACCCATGTCAATGAATGCTTGTGAGAGAAAGGGCTCAAACCAGTATGTCAGATTGTAAGAAAGACAGGTGTTCCTTGTCTTCCCAACTGCACATTCTGAGCCACTTTTTCTTTCCCCACCTTTCCATAAACCTGTTTTTTCTTTGTAGCATTCATTCAGGTTAGTTTTCAAACATAATTAGTACTGGATTTTATATACTAGCCAAGAGTTTTGCATCAGACACATTTTTTCTTTGTTTATCCTCACCTGAGGACATGCTTATCGATTTAGAGAGAGGGGAAGGGAGGGGGAAAGAGATGGAGAGAAACACTCATGTGAGAGAGATGTATTTATCGGTTGCTGATCTGTTGTCTCTCACATGCTCCCCGGGGCCAGGACTGAACCTGCAACCTAGGCAAGGGTCCTGACTGGGAAGCTAACCCACAATTTTTCAATTTTATGGGACAACACTCCAACCAACTGAGCCACACTGGCCAGGGCTGCATCTGACAGTTTTTCACTTAGAAGGCTATCCAAATCATATGTTATCCTTATATAAATTAGGGATTTTAATCCTTACTTTAACCAATTATTTACTTTAAATTTAAATCCTCAAGTATGAGTATTTCAGGAAAATATCACTTTGTTCAAAAAGATCCACACACCCATGGCCTACAGCTAAAATATTAGTTCTTTTTTAAGGTGCTTTTTGAGTGAGTCTTTAATTTCATGGGACAAATGTCTATGATGCAATCTTTTCCAGGAAATTACAGTTGCTAGTTTAAAGATAAACTTCTAGTGCTAAGGCAAAGTTGATTGTCATATGCAATAACTCCCCAAAATCCAAATTTATTACAAAAGAACTTACTGGTACATTAATATCCTGCTATGAGGACTTGTTTCATGGTAAAAAAAATTAAAATATGTTTCAAAGTATTCATATCAAAAAGAACTGACACAAATTCCCTTATTAAATGAAGTATAACAGTTATACTTGACATCTTGAACCTGCAGTTAAATAAGAATGGGAAGAGTATGAATACAAATCTTTTGTTCAAACTGATTTTGGAAGTAGTGCTTTAACTGGAGAATTCTACACCACTATCAAAAAAAAAAACTAACCCAGAACTGTAGAAAAAAGAAACAAAAGAAAAAAAAAAAAAAAAAAAAGAAAAAAAAAGCAAAGAAAAAAAAAAAAAAAAAACAAAAAGAATTTAGTTTAATATGGTTGTGTAAAAAATTAGGGGAAACTAGTGCAGATGTTAGCATCGGTACAATGGCTGTCTTTGGGGGGGTGGGGGATGAAAGGGAGAACACAGGGCGTATGGCTAGTAATAGTTTATTATTTGTTGTACCAAGTGACATAACTGTGTCACTCTAAAAATTCAACAAGTTGTATACTTATATACAACTAATGTGTATATAATGTATACTAATGTGAAATATGGTATCCTTCCATGCAAGTTTGAAAATTTTATACATATGCCCATCCACATATATGCACATGATATGTACTTGTATACCATAATCATGATGTAATTATTAAAAAAATATTTCTATCAGAAGTTTTTACTTAAGTACCTTTTTAGCAATAACAAAGCTAAAACCTGTATAAAGTCCATAAAAGAAGACTGCATTTTTAATATGTTAATCAAACATTATAGTAAAGGCATCATAATCTATTTTTGTAGCCACATATTCATTCATAAGTTCATGCAGTAAAGCTCTTTTTCCACTGAAGTTTTTAAAGGAAGTTAGTTAAAGGTTAAGTTATTTTTCTGATAACTAAAAAATTCTAAGAGATCTAAGAGTGCACAGACTTTTGTTCTTAAAAAAATATCATGATGTAAGGAGGTAGGTCTAATTGTCTTGAAACTAGAAGTGTATTTAGACCAAACAACTTTTTGCAAATATTTAAATTTTTCCTAGAGAAGAGAAGCAAGATGTAATCTTTAAAGTTCTCCCCTAATGTGTACAATATTTAGAGGAAATAGGTTGGCATGCACCCAGACCTGTTTTGGTGAATCTCATGGGGTTGAACTGGTTTCTAGTATATCTTGGAGTTTATATGCCTTCCTGCAAGAGCATTTGGTCACTTCAAAAAACCAAAAAACAAACCTTTCTCAAAATAACTAAAAGTAAATATTATTAAATAAGGATTATTAGCAATAAATAGGGAGTTACTATACTTTCATAGACTTAAAAGACTTCAATTATATATTTCAATTATATCTGTAACCATAGTGGGATGTTTAGTAGCTTCATTTTACATGGAGCTTAAACTATACGATTGGGTCATTTTTTAAGAAACTTGGAAAATCATTTGGTATACTGATACCTGTAAGCTAACTGAAACATTAAGAAAATTTTTACTGTTTTGCCCTGGCTGGTGTAGCTCAGTGGATTGAGTGCAGGCCTGCAAAGCAAAGGGTTGTCAGTTTAGTTCCCAGTCCCAATCACATACTTGGGTTATGGGCTAGGTCCCCAGTCGGGGGCACATGAGAGGCAACCACACATTGATGTTTTTCTCTGCCTGTTTTTCTCCTTTTCCTTCCCCTCTCTCTAAAAATAAATAAATACTTAAAAAAATTTTCTGGGCATTTTAATGGAACTAGGACCCTGGATGTTATGTGGATAATGCCCAAGTCCTCAAACTTTGAGACATGGTAGGGTATCTACTCCTTATATTGTTTTCTTCTTTCTATTTAACTGATTTTTAATGACTAACGAGATGTTTTTAAATGGGGCTGGATATTATTAGGAGTATTTTCTGGATTGCATTTTGAAAAGGGAAGTAGAAAATGAAGAAAAGGAGAATCACCTCTAAAATTTGTAAGCTCTTTTTCTTATATATATTTTTATTTCATAACTTTAAATATTTATTAAGAATTCAAATATTTAGATAGTATAAGAAAGCAAAAAATATGCCCGCTACCAACTTAATAAAAAAGTATAAACATACAAAGCTCTCTATGTACTCCTCCAATCATATACTCCTTTCTGTCCTCAGAACTAACTATAATACATATTTTGTGTTTATATCCTTCTCAGATGTTATTATTTTTCTGTGTATATCTCTAGAAAAGATATATTATCATACTGTTCTTCTTATTTTAAAATTTTGTATAATTTGAATTATGATATTAGTGTTCTTTATTTCCTAGTAAATTTTAAAAAATATTATAAAGTATGATATAGTGAAATAAGCATGGTCTGTGGCCATTTGAAACTTAAATCTTGTCTTATTCTTTACATCTATGCACCTTTGAGGAAGTACTAAACTATTTCAGCATATTTTCTTCCCTATCAAATGGGATTTTTCTTTTTATAAATTAGTTCAGGTAAAATAATATAATATGGATTTAGTAATACGTAATATGTGAAATATATGTTTGAAAGAATAATAAATGTTTTTTTCTTTTCTATATATTAATGTATTATTTCTCTAATTTTTTGAACTAGTGTTGATTTCCAGATATGCTTTTAACACAAATCTGATGATTTGTTGGCCTTCTGGGTCATAGAAAAAGCAAAGAGATGAAGAGAAAACATTCCGTTATGATCGTGGTTCTGTGAGGTGGGGGAGCAGTTTGATATCATGAAAGAGGTCTCAGATGCAAACTCAAATCTGGATATGAATTTAGGCTCACTTGTTCATTGGTCACATGACTTGGCCAAATCACTTAAATTTCTTTGAGTGGGATTTCTCATAGATAAATGGAAATAAGTGCTACTTGGCTCACAAAGGCTTTGTGATGATCAAATGAAATCAGCTTATTGAAGTACAAAGCATTGGTCCTGCCTTATCATATATGCTTAATATACATTAGCAATTTTCCCTTTTGCAATTAATTTTTTGTTGCTTCTTTTTTCAAGTATGTTTTATTGATTATGCTATTACAGTTGTCCCAATTTTTCCCCTTTATGCCCCTCCTTTTTGCAGCCCCCTCACCCTCCAGCATTCCACCCTCACAACTTAGTTCATGTCCACGAGTTGTACATGTAAGTTCTTTGGCTTCTCCATTTCCTACACTATTCTTAACCTCCCCTGTCTATTTTGTGCCTACCTATTATGCAATTAATTTATTAATGATGTAAAGATATTAAGTTGACATGATAAGGCTTTTTTGTACATTTTAGTATATTTGGGTTTCATCCTCTACTTTATTCTCATCGTACACTTTTAACCTTGAGTTAGTTCTTTGACTTTTATAGCTTAACAATCCTGGTCACTCCCCAACCTATTTAGCAAGCTATAGCCTCATTATTCAGGTGTCAAATGGAAATTCTCTGAGTGTCCAATTTTCTAATAACTCTTTATCTTGCTTCCTAGGTTACCTCACCTTTGCTATATTTAATATTATAATCTCATTATTTCACTATCTTTTCATAATATCAGTAGTAGTTATTTATTATTATTTTGCATAGAAGTGGGAGAGGAGAACACTGAGTTATCCAAGTCACAACAGAAAAACTCCCATTATTCTTCCTAATCTCATAGTCCTACTCGATCATACTGACTACTGCTTAAATATCTCTAGAATATTTTTATTGTAATATCCCTGTATCTGTTTGGGTCCTTATCACTTCTGGTAGACCACACATGGTTTTCTGTTAAACATATTCTTTGCCTCTGGTTACTGCATCTAATCTATCATCCCATCAGGAGATCTAGTCATATTACTCTCATGGCGAAATTTTAAAATATCTTTTCTCTGCAGAAGAGCTTCAAACTTTTAAACAGTGTTAAGAATGTTCTTATAATCAAGATTTTTAACAGAGTTTAAGAAAAGTATTGCTGTAAGGAGGGGGGATGTAAGATGCTTGAATGGTAATGGAAAATATATAATTGAATTAAAAAGAAACAGATGTATCCCTGAAAAATCAGATTTTATATAATTTTGCCTTATCACCTGACAAAATGTCTTTTATTTCCAAAATCCTCATAATGTATCCACTTCAGTGTCTTAAGCATAGTGCGTGATGTCTTGCCTCCCTGCAAATTCGTGTGTTGCTCTCTTTCCCAGAAACGACTTCCCCTTCAAGCCTTTTCTTCCATGACCTGGCTTTGGGAGGAATCGAATGAATGTTTCTAAAGTCCTTACTGTGTCAGAAACTAAACTATGTTAAGTGACAAAGATGCTGCAATATTTGAATTTCCTAATAACTCTGTGATGTTGATGAACTCCCTCCTTAAAGACTAGAAAACTGAGGCAGGTTTTAAACTCTCATTCACCTGATTATACAAACTGCATTTTTAACTGTTGCACTTTAAGTTATTTAAATCTTCATTAATATTTAACTTGGTTTCTATACAATAAAACTCATGCTTACAGAGTATGAGTGGCGTGCTGAAAGTTATGCACATTAGCAAATCCTGAAAATAATCTCAGATTTGTCAAACATGAAAACCTGTGTTAAGTTCATTATACCACCCAGATTCTTTAAACACAACCCTGTCAGGCATAGTTTCCTAATGCCCCAAAGGCACTGGTGATGCCAATATTTCTTCTATTGCAAGGCCTCGGATAGTGGAATAAAAATAAGAATGAACACATACTTAGAAATTATTTAATATACAGATACTGTTCCATGTACTTTGGTGATTATCTCATTTACATATCTAATGTATAACATAGTGATTATATTAATTACTCTATACCTATATGTTTACCTGTTTTCTTCACGAAAGGACAGAGAAACACTGGAATCATCTATTGACCTATAACTTTATTTTCCTAACACCTGGTACAATTACTTTTATGTAGAAGGTCCACAATGAATATTGTTAAATTAATGTGTTATGATCAGGGGGTGGGTATGGTATTGACAGGACAGGGTGAGAAAAGTAGAAAGAATGTCTTGAATCTCAGAGAACAAATGCAATCTGTTCCCACAAACCTGAGCTCAGGAATGTAGAAACTTTGGTAGCCTGAATTATTTTCCTAACTCTGTATGACATTATATTTTCTTACAATGGATAAGAAAATATATTTTCTTTTTTGCACTATTCTAAATAACAATAGTCAGCCAGGCTCATTATACATCTTAGTTGATATTACAAATTTAGTAGGCTAAATATTCTTTTCTGTATTACAAGTTTTGATTCATTTAATTGACCTTATTATACATTAGAGTTCACTCCATATTTTACATGCATTATACATTTAGAATATTGGAAAGCCTCTTGATCTGCAAGAGGTCACATTTATCTAAAATAGCCATCTCTGCCATCCATTTGAAAAATTGGTTAAGTGTGTTTTGCAGGCATAGCCAGACTTCTGGAAAGTTGGAAATTGGTTCTTTATTACAGCCTTGGGCTTTGTTTCATCTGGGAGTACAACTGACTACTTTAGTTGTTTCATTTCAGGCTTACGTGCTTCCCTTCTTCTAGTTTCTTTGGGATGTACTTACTTCATAGCTTTACTTATGCCCTACCCTTTTCTTCTTTGCTGGCTTGTAATCTTGTTCTATGTGAGGTTGATAAGGTGTGTGTGTGTTTCTCATCTTTTTCTCTCTCCCTACATTTAAAACAGGTGAACTGAAAATTCACCAAGTGGTTGCAAAGTTGCTGTCTTCATTTTTGCCCAAGGTCTTGGATTTTTGTTAGAAAAGATACTGGCTTTGCTGTCACTTGCAGCAGGAGTGTGGGCTGAGCTGATGGTCCCCCTGTCCATGGTCATGCATCATTGAGTCACGTCACTTCAGACAGCTTTAATTTCCAATACTTACACTTGTAGTTATTTTAGGTTATGTCAGTACTTTGGATTTTCTAGGTGATTATACTCTATATCCTCATATCTGATAAATTAAATGCCAAGGTTTTAAATTTTCTACTATTTTTAATGAGATACTATTTTTACACAAAATTGCTTCTATAAATAATTAAATTGGTAAAACTTATCACAGGATATTAATCCTTATACTTTCTGTAATGTTTGAGGCCTTTCAACCTTCTCTCTGTCTTTTTAAAAATATTTTATTTATTTATCTTTAGAGGAGAAGGGAATGAGAGAGGGAGAGAAATATCAGTGTATGGTTGCCTCTTGGGTGTCCCCTGCTGGGACCTGGCCCGCAACCCAGGCATGTGCCCTGACTGGGAATCAAAGGGCGATACTCTGCTTCGCAGGCCTGCGCTCAATCCACTGAGCCACACCAGCCAGGGCTTTCAACCTTCTCTTTAAAGAATAAATAATATTCAGAAATATAATGAAATAAGATCTACTATGTAGTTTACTTGAATTTTATTAGGTTAAAGTAGTATATATAAATATGCAAATTGAATCTTTGTAGGCAGAACAAAATATTATGTAATATGCATAGTTATTAGATGGTAATCTCTCATACTGTTATATAGAATATAGCATAATTGTTACCAGTTAGGTGCCATTGTCTTCTCTATGTAGGAATTATGTTCTTACATATGTGGGCCCTTGGGAAGAAGAGGTATCTCTGTGAACATCCCTTAACTCTGTCTCGACTGTCATCAACACTACTCCAACCTTTGCAGGCTGATACCAGTTGTTAATGGTTTACTGACTCAAAGTCATTGTGAACATGCCTTCTTTAAGGGTAAATTGTGACTGCAATCTAGTTGTTAGATGGGAAACCTCAGTTATACTCAGAGAGTTATTCTGTGCTCCAGCCCCAAGCTGTGAACTTGAAGGACTTACTCTGCATTTAACAAATGGTCTTAGCACAGAAATATGCTATTGTAAACTTGCATGTTTCACCTGTGTGTGTATGAATATAAAAAGAGACTTTAAAAAGACATGGCATTAGGCTTCTAAATAATCATAAAAACATCATATTCAGTCCTCTTTTGGTGAAAAAACTGAAGGTTAATTAATTTTTACAGTGAAGATATTTTGGAAAAGAGAAAAGTATTTTTGTATACACATGCATTTTCTGTTTTATATAAATCTCTCACTGTAGAATTTTTGCAACTACTGTTATGACATTTTAAAATGCTACTTGTGTTTTCCCTTGGTGAACATTAAAGCCTGATCTCTGGAGCCAGTAAAAAAATAGTAATAGAAGCTAGAGTATGTTCTTAAGAGCTTAAATTCTGAGAGAAAGTGCTCTCAGAACTACTGACACATCCTGATTAAAGATGCTTACAGTCTGAAATAGTTAACAGTGAGGAACATGTGCACCGCTATAATGATTTTTTAAAGGAAAACTTCCATATTATTGAAATGGGAAGTTTATTATTTTTAAATTAAAGTTTTCTAAGAAAAGTTGTTCAAATGAGCCCAGGCAAAAATCTATGATGTATCCATACATCGCTTTTTCTTTTTTTTCTTTTAAATTTTAAGTTCAGTCATATTAATTTTCCAGATATGGTAGAAAAGAAAACAAAAATCCTGTACATCTCACTTATAAGGTAAAATATTAAGCCTAAACTTGCAGAAAGTATGTCTTTTGAATAAAAGAAAACAGATACTATAGCATTTTTGCAGAGGACAGCTCAGTTTAAACAGTCTGCAGTATGCAAATGCCGTTTCCTCCGTGTGAGTGTTTTATCCGAGTGGATGCTGCAGGGCTGGAGGCTTCTGCTGTGATTTTGGTTGTAATTTTATTTGCGGAAATAAACCAATCATGAAGCTCCAATTGCTTTAGCAATGAGGTGATCAATAGCCCATTACTGGATAGAACAGTGGCTACAGGAAGTGCATTGAAGATTTTAGCTCATGAATTATGCATGTGGTGCTCATTCTTTAGTCTCCGAACAGAATGACAGGGTTTGTGAAGTCACCTCAGATAGTTTTTTGCATTAAGTGACTGCAGTGAAATGCTTAATATTTTCAGGCATAGAGCAGCATTGACTCGGTCCCGGCCAATTTGGAAGATGTAAATTCCCCAGCTCCGAGCACAGAATGCTTTATTTGAAAGTATTGCCCTGTAGGAAGCCAGCTTTGCTGTCATTTAACCTGCTCCTCTCAGAAGGCTGGCTGAAAGATGGGAGCGGCTCTGCTTGCCTCTGAGGTCACAGCTTGAAGTCCTTTTAACTTGCTGTCTGCTGCAGGAGAGAGGCATCCCGTGGTATAACTGTCGCTGCATTTATTCAGATGGACAATTTGCAATAAATATTGTACTCAGTACTGCAGATAGCTCAACATAGGAGGTAAGTCCGAGGTTTTTCTCTAGGTTAGATCATCGTAAACATGAATGTGCTGAGTTAGGATAATGGTGATGCAGCATTAGTGAGGTTGACTCAGACTTCGGTATTGTGATGCAGTACCAGGGCTCTCAATTGTTAAGTGAACCGAAAGCTGGCTTTGTTTTACATTTTTGATATTATGGTGCCATAAGGTATTTTATTTTGCATGCAAGTACTTTTCAAGAATGTGCCGGAGCTCAGGTGTGTGGGTCTGGGGTAGGTAGAAGCCTACAAACTGGGGAGGGGCAGTGCTGACAGTGAGCGGGACCAATGAGATAATTACCTCCTTGTGGGGAAGTTGTAGCAGGGCTGTGGAATTCCTTGGCTCAGATTATTTCCTTACTGTCAACATGTTCAAATTATGGTAGAAGAGGTTGGTACACACCCAAAATGCTCAGTCCTTCCGGAAGTAGAGAAAAGTGCTGAGGGAGTCAAACTCAAATCCTGTGCTGCATACGAATCGACCAAATGGAATTAAAATAATTATCCTTGAAGGAAGACCTCGTTGTCAGGAGCAAAACAGTTTGATTTATACTGTAGTGTTTTGTGTTTTCTCCCGTGCAGAATGCCTTTCTTCAAAACACATGGGTAGATGGCATATTTTGAAATGTACCCCCAAAAAAGTTATATTTCTTTCTTCGTCTCTTAAAAATTAGGCTTATAGAATTGTAGAACCCACTATATAAAAGCCAAATAAAATTTACAATTGCAAAAATGAAAAATATAGTTTTATACTATATTTGCCAATCTTTGTGAATTAAACCTGCTTGCTCAAACATCATAGCAAATAATTAATAAATATGCAAATAATAGATAGTATGATATGAATTCCTGAACATGCCTTTAGGGTGAGAAAATAACATGAACAAACTTTTAGTAAGAAAATCTAGATATAGTAAAATTTATTAAGGATGTTTTTCAACAGTAAACACATATACATTATAACATATAATTTATAAAACATATGCAATATAACTATGTATATCTACTTCCTCGTGTATTAATTACGCTTTCTTTTAATGCTTGCTAAATAATCTGTTAATACCCAGTAATAGGTAAGGCCAAATATGATGTTTAAATCAGGCATCATTTATTTTCTTTTAAAAAAGAGGAAGAAAATTAGAAAAAAGAGGAAAATATATAGGGATGATAATAAGAAGACAGGAAAACCACAGTTTGAGCATTTCAGAGGGCGTTTCAGTTCTGCCCTGGTGTTACTCTGCTCCTTGGGTTTCCTGTCAACTGCCTGGTGGTGCAGTGGCACAGGACTCCCAGCACTGTGCAGTGTGTTTAAACCTTCCAAGCTGATCGAGTTTCAGAACAGGAGGGAACTCACACGTGGAGTATTTCCTTAGGAGGGAGGAGTAACTGCCTGTACAACTTAGAGGTGTCCTGATGCCCAGCCTGTTGTTCAGTTCTGCTTAAATGCCTCCTGGACAAGGTGGCTCATTAAGAGATAGTAAAATGGAGTCTAAATGAAAGTGAGAAAGAATGGAAGGTGCAGCAATGTAAAGATACTTACTGCCAATGACATACTAAATGCTGAGTAATGAGTATGATGGTGGTGCTACTTGTTGGATGTGGCTGAGGTGACAGGAGGAGGAGAAAAGCTCCTATGCTAGGTGACAGGATCATTGCAGTAAAATGAGTGGACTAACATGGGGAGATTGTATAAATAAAGGGGTCCATGCAGCTCTGCACTTGTACTTATTTAAACCTCTCTTACATTGTTCTAGTCCCAAGCAAAGCCATTATCTACCTCACTGAAAATACTTGATGATCAGATAAAGAATATTTGCTGGAATGTGCAGGAAATCTGAAATGAGATGTGCTCTTTTCCCAATTCCCATAATAGTTATAACTGAGGTTATAGGTTATCAATTGGAAGAAGCTAACAAGAAATTCATGAGAATATTTGAATACTAACCACAATATATGAGATGAAAAACCAAAGTGAATTTAGTAATTACTCTGGCAAAGCATAGTCACATTAGATAAGTTGAAAAAGAGACTGAAGATATGGAAAAAATATAATAAAAGAAAAAGAGGGCTATGGAATGAAAACTATAGTAGTAAAACCTCAACTATAAGATATCTGAAAGAAAAAAGTACTTAAATTCATAGCATGTTATTAATGTCTCAAAATCAATTTATAAGAATTCTGAAATATTATGATTTAGTAGTATAAGGTTTTATGATTTAAAATCAAATTTTCCAGGTGACATAGAATGAGATATAAGTTGAGAAGAATACTTTAAACTGGTAAGCTCTAAGTTTTCTTATAGGGAATACTTATACTAATAAGAAATATTTGCACATATACTATAATAAACCTATGTAGAAAACTGTATATCTATATCTACTTTTATATGTTTTATATTCAACATTAACCATAAACTAGGGTTGTGGGGAACTTACAAATTACTCTGGGCCACTTTTCTCCTGCCCTAATTACCCCAGGGACACATACCAGAAAACTAGAGTCAACACCTGTGCCCCAGAACTTCCTAAAATTATTCAAACTAGCCAATCCTAAATCCACCTTTATCTCGCCTCCTTCCTCCAAAAACCACAAGAAAGACTCTTGTCCACAATTCCCCCTCTCCTTCTGCCTCCCAACCACCCTCATGATTCCCTGTGTAACCACGCCCACCCCAACCCCATGGCAAGGCATGTACCCTTCTCTTCAAACCTGTGAACATAAGAAGCTGTCTTTTCAGGGGCAGCCCTCCCCAGATCTGTTGACTTCGCTGTATCTAAGTCATATAAAACCTCTTTCACACAAAATACAAAGCTACTTAACATCTTCTTTAGCATCAATTACCATCAATAAAAATGTTATGTTTCCAGTAGTATAAAATAAATTGATTGTTTTAAAATTTTTCATTATCCTTTTAATAAACTTCTGTGTTATTTTGAATGTCAGGGTAAAATTTTTACTGAAATTCTCATAGATATGTTTTACTCTTTTCTATGTTCTGGTTGATAGATGGAGGGTATATCCTTCATAAATACAAATGGACAATTAGAAGTATTTAGTCTAATGAAAAGCTACATAAATAAAATTTTAAATATTTTCCCAAGACTGCTTTAATTTGCAGTAATTCATATATGCTACATGAAAACAGGCATCTACCTCGTCAAACAACTAAATCAATGTTAAAGAAAAAGACTCCTTTATGCTACTTAAGTATCATTCTAAGACTGTAATTATCAAGTGCTACTGTTGCTTACATAATGACTTTGATATCCAGTAGGTACCTGGAACATACATTCTAATTAAAAAGTACTTCTGCTATGTTAAGCCTAAAAATTGAATAGAATGGTCTTGAGAATGTGGTTGCTGCTCTGACTGAATGCAAAACTCGAGAACGATGAACCCAACAGTTGACCACAAGACTAACAACAAGTGGGCCACACAGTAGTTACTGTTCTGAAGACTATATGCTGAAAGACCTTAGCAGTATCTTTTAGTGGTACACTCTATTATTTTAAAATATCATCACTGAAAAAAGTTGAGAAGCATTAAGTGACTTTGAAAGGTATACAAATTCAAACATTGCATTTAAGTTTTTTACTCATCTTGAATTTATTTTTGTGTATGGTGTAAGTTGGTGATCGAGTGCCCATCAGTAAATGAATGGATCAAAAAACTATGGTACATTTACACAGTGGAATTCTATGCAGCAGAAAGAAAGAAGGAGCTCCTATCCTTTGTGACAGCATGGATGAAACTAGAGAGCCTTGTGCTAAATGAAATAAGTCAGGCAGTGAAAAACTAATACCATATGATCTCACCTATAAGTAGAAGCTAATCAGCAAAAGAAACAAGCAAGCAAAATATAACCAGAGACATTGAAATTAAGAACAAACTGACAGTAACCAGAGGGGAGGTGGGAGGAATAATGGGGGGGAAAGGGTTTTTGGAAACATTTATAAAGGACACTTAGACAAAACCAAAGGAGGGTAAGATCAAGGGTGGGAAGTAGGAATGGCTTGAGTGAGGGGGAGTTGTGGGGGGAAAATGGAGATAATTATACTCGAACAACAATAAAAAAGTTAAAAAATAAAAGGTAAAAAAATAAAATAATTATTAAAAAAAGAATTCAAACATTAAATGTATATTTAAACTCTGGCTTTTAACTTCCCTTTGTAACTCAAGATTATGTGATTTTTTAAGTTATTATTACCATCACAGCAGCTCTGTAAGAGATATACTTTGATAAAGAAATTCAAATGACAAATTTGAGATGACTGAGATTCGAAATAGGTTGGAAGAGATACTAGTCATGCTAGCAGATGGAAGGGCGGCAAGGTAGGTGGCTGGGAGGGAATCTGGAGGCGGAGCTGTGCCAGAAAGAACATAGGAATTTCAACAGATGGAAGATGAAATATTGTTTGGCAAGAAAAGAAGCGGGGTGAAAAACAGGAGAATCTATTGAGGAACTGGGTGAGTAGACAGCCAAGAGGTTAATTGGATGAACCAGTAATAAACTAAATAGGTCAGTATCAGGGCACCCAAGTTCAAAAACAATTAGGTAGGAGAAAATAGAAAACAACTACATTTTTTTTCCTTTATTTGAACCTGTGAAAGTGACTTTTTAAATTTTTTAAAAATATTTTATTTATTTTATAGACAGAGGTGAAGGGAGAGAAACATCAATACATGGTTGCCTCTCAAACGCCCCCTACTGGACACTTGGCCTGCAACCCATGCATGTGACCTGACTGGGAATTGAACCTTTTGGTTCTCAGGCCCATGCTCAATCCACTGAGCCACACCAGCCAGGGCAGAAAGTGACTTTTATTATAATTTTAACTGCTTTGAAATCATGATGAACATTGTTTTTTACAGAGGAAAAATTTTAGTAGAAGATTCAGAGAAGCTTACCACAGAGGAGATTTATTCTGTAAAATTATTATAAGTATAAAATTTACTTTTTATTTCCTAGTTTTGTGTTTCCTGTAATTTGAGCACTCACTTTGATTTAGTTAATATATGAGGAGTGGGCTGGATATAATACTGAGAGAAATAAAGGCAAAGTGTAAGAACGTTAACCCTTACTGAAACCTACTGAAATGTCAGACTATGGAAAATCTGAATATAATCTTATCATCAGAAGAATAATTATGTTGTCTTTGTTTATTAAGTGATAGCAGCAATGTCTGAACATAAGGTAGATGATCACAAGTCACCTGGTTTCTCTTCAGTCTTCAGACTTATCTACTCTTAAAGCACCTTATTCTCTGGCAGTTATGTTTACAAATACTTAGTAAAATTATTGAATATGTTAAGCACTTTTTAAATGCCTGTTAACATTATTGATTAATATAAAAGTCTCGACTTCTGCCGAGATGGAGGCGTATGTGGAAACACTGTGCCTTCTTGCACAACCAAGTTTAAAAACAACAAAGTTTTAGCAACAAAATATGTAACCAAACCACAGATAATTGAAGTCTACTGAAGTCCTACAACAACAAACTGTTCAGCCAGACCGGTAAGAGGGGCAGAGCCAGCAGCAGAGTGGGGTCAAGCAGATCCATCGGATCTACCCAGGTGCGCAACCTAGGCGTGTGACCCAGGTGCGCAGGCAGCTGAGGACGAATCCCAGGTGTGGAGTAGCAACGGGTGGACTCAATGAGGGTGCAAGGTGGCAGGCAGGTTGATCTCTGTCACACATTAATGCACAGATAAACCAGGCGAAGGAGCTAGCAGTGAGACAGATTGCGCAGGCCCCAGCGGCAGGAAGCAGCAGAGGGGACCACTATTGTCCCTCTCTGACTCTGCCCCCACATACAGCATCACAAACCAGCAACCTGGGTGGGCCCGCCCTGGTGAACATCTAAGGATCCACTCCTCATATGTAACAGGCACAAACAGATAAAAACATGGCTCAAGAACAACTCAGAGCCCCAGAGTTGATAAATCTAGGCAAACAAGAAATTCCCAACCTATCAGATGCACAGTTCAAAACACTGGTGATCAGGATGCTCACAGAACTGGTTGATTTTAGCCACAAATTGGAGGAACATATGAAGGCTAAACTAATTGAAATGAAGGGAAATGCACAGGAAAGCAATAGTGATGGAAAGGAAACTGGGATTCAAATAAAGGGAGTGGACTAGAAGGAAGAAAAAAAATGATCAAACAGAAAAATATGAAGAAACAAGAATTCAAAAAAATGAGGGAAGGCTAAGGAACCTCCAGGACATCTTTAAACGCTCCAACATCCGAATTATAGGAGTACCAGAAGGGGAAGAGAAAGAGCAAGTGGAAATCTTATTTGAACAAATAATAAAAGAGAACTTCCCCAATCTGGCAAAGGAAATAAACTTCCAGGAAATCCAGGAAGCTCAGAGAGTCCCAAAGAAGTTGGACCCAAGAAGGAACACACCAAGGCACATCATCATTACATTAGCCAAGATTAAAATGAAGGAGAGAATCCTGGAAGCAGCACGAGCTAAGGGGACAGTCACCTACAAAGGAGTTCCCATCAGACCGTCTGTCAGCAGATTTCTCGAAAGAGACCTTACAGGCAAGAAGGGGCTGGAAAGAAGTATTCCAAGTCATGAAATCCAAAGACCTACAACCAAGATTGCTCTATCCATCAAAGCTTTCATTTAAAATGGAAAGACAGATAAAGTGCTTCTCAGATAAGATCAAATTCAATGAGTTCATCATCACCAAGCCCTTATTATATGAAATGTTAGAGGGACTTATCTAAGAAAAAGAAGATAAAAAGATGAACAGTGAAAGGACAGCAAACTCACAGTCATTAAGAACCACACCTAAAACAAAAGCAAACTAAGAGGACAGCTAGATCAGGAGTGAACCATAGAAATGAAGACCACATGGAGGGTTAGCAACAGGGGAGCGGAAGTAGGAGAAAGAGGGAGAAGGTACAGAAAATAAGTAGCATAGACGGTAGGTAGAAAATAGGGGGAGGGCAAGAATAGTATGGGAAATATAGAATCTAAAGAACTTGAGGCATGTAGACATAAACTAAAGAGGGGGGGAATGGTGGGGGAGGGGTGTGCAGGGTGGAGGGGAATGAAGGGGGAAATAGAACAACTTTAATGGCATAATCAATAAAATATATATTAAAAAATATATAAAAGTCCCGTGCACAGTAATATTTATAGGAGCAGCTTGACTTGATGTGACTATTCTAATTGACCTTCAGATAAGATACATGGGTTCTAAGTGGAAGAGATACTACAATTTGCCATATATAAATTTAGAATTAACACCACTTTGTTTTTAGCCTCCCATCTAACCTACAAGCTAATTTTCCTGATACTGTCAACTGTGTTTCTCAGGTCAATCTATTACTCTCTTTTTCGCTAGCCAAATCCTTATGCCATCACACCTGAAACTTTGCTGTTTTTAACCAATATGATCATTTTTTACATGTCTGCCTTCCAATTAATTCCACACACAGAAGGAAGGGTCATTTATCAAGGCTTGTCTGGCTATGTGACTATTCTTTTCAAGTGATGCTTTTGTTGCTGCCATATTCTCTTGAATTAAACTTTAAGTGCAGGCTAGTAGCACTATCTCCCCAGGTTCTAAGTGTCCATTTTATATATACATTTGCTGGAGCAATTCCCTTAAGCTAAGGAACCATATTTGGAAAATCCTGTATGTATGCCATCTGCTACATCAGGCTTTGGGGATTCAAGGATGAATAAAACATGAAACCTTTCTATCAGAGTTTATATTCCAGTGCAGTGAGCAGACTTATATATACCAGATACCATGATGTGATTTAATATATGAAATGATGTTATGTCCATATATAATAGATATGTATATCACCCTCTATTAATCAGGAATCTCTTGTGGTCAGGGAACACAGTAGTTTATTAATTCAGCAAATGTTAATTAAGCCTTTTCTGTGTGCAGCGGTTATGCCAGAGGAAGTATATTTTCTTTGTTGCTATGGACAAAATAGTCTAGTGGAGAAGAGAGAAGCAAAACAGAAAGTTAACTGGACAAAGATAGCTCTTCTAAAGGTATAAACCAATTATAATTAGTGAATATAAATTGAGTTCTAGCCAAAATTAGGGGAGGACATCAAGGATAACTTTTAAAATGAATCAATTAAAGGATACTTTGAATCAATTAAATGTACTTTGCAGTATATTTGTATACTGCATTATTTTATTTTTTATTATTTTTAACCCTGCATTATCTTATTTTAATACATTATCTCATTTAATCCTCTTTAGAAGAGTGTTAAGATTGACACTTTAAAGATAGGAGAACTGATCAAGAGGTGACACTATTACTGAAACTCTAGCATCAGGATTAAGAGATTGATGTTTTCTCTATATTTCTATAATTTTGTTCAATTTTTTTGCCACTTTGTGGGAACCTTCAGATATCAATGTGTGTGTATATATATGTATATGTATGTATACCTATATACATATGTATATGTGTATATATATATATATATATATATATATATATATATATATATATAATGCCATTTTGGGCCCCTAGAATTCATAACATAATCTAAGTTTTAAAATAAAAGATCACTTTGCTCAGGAATGGAAAACTTGACTAACAAATAAGGAACAAAATGCCATTTGAGAAAAACAGGTACGTTTTACAAGATATCCGATACATATACCCAACTTAAATATCACTGAGTAAATTGATAAATAATAGGTCTGCAATAAATTTATATTTATTAATTATGGGTTTGTCTAGAATTGCTGATAAGACTATTTTTTGAAATTCTTTTAAGAGCTTTTTTTTCTCCTTATCAATTCCTTCCGGAGAAAAAGTGATAGTACCGGGGAGGTCTCCTGCATAAAGAATAGAAAGGGCATTGCATCACCCGTGTTCATTTCTGTATCCTCAGTGTCTGGTCTTTGCTATGAATATAGTAGATGATCATTAAATATGTGTTGAATGAATGATCACATGAATTAATGTTACCACATTTTAATAATTCTAAGACACTATTGTTTGTCACACCATCAAATAGAACGTTCATTATGTTAAACGTACACATCTAATGTAACATAGATCCCGTAAGTATTAGGATATTTTTTTAAGTGACAAGAAGCTATATCAGACTAGATTAAGTAGAGGGAGGGTTTATTTGAAGGGTAAAGTTTCATGTGAAAGAATGATGTACAAGCAAATATTGAGAAAGATGAAAATGGGCTTTAGCTGGACCTAAAGGATACATGTAACTGAAGATGTGAATGCCATGTCAACAAGTCAGCTTCTCCATGAATGTGGGCTTCGATCTCAGTGAAGACTGTGCCCAAGGAATATGCTGGGCCACCAAGATTTAGATATTGTTATATCTCCCAGTACCCTCCCTCCCATCACCACCAATGAGTACATTTTGTGATAGTTTTTACAAGGCTTATGATGTAAATGGCAAGTTCAAGTGGTTGGAGTGAGTTAGCATCAGTTTTTGTTGACATATTGATTAGAATAAATATAAAAACATTTGGTGATTTTAAAATTGAACAGATATTCTACCCAGCAAGAGTACTGTGGCTATTTCAATAAAAGAGAAATTATGTCCTATGTTGAAATTTATATGAATAGAATGAAAATAGTTAAAATATTTTAAATTATTTTACAGACCACATTCAACCTGTTTTACACTTCATGGGAGCAATTACTGTTCTGTTATGGCTCAAACCCTAGCATTTAGCAGATTGCCTGATATATTGTAAACGTGGTAAATATTGGTCATCAATGTATTAATAATAAAAGAACATAAAGAGAAAGAGCAAAACATGTAAAACACATAGATATAGACAATAATGTAATGATAGTGAGAGGAAAAGAGAGGTGGGGGACAGTGAAGGTGGACAAAGGAAAGGTCATGGGGATGGAAAGGGACTTTGCTTGGGGCGATGGGTACAGGATGCCATGTGCAGATGGTGTTGTGTTGAGTTGTGCACTTGAAACCTGTATGGTTTTGTGAACCAATGTCACCCCAATACATTCAATAAAAAAGAAAAAACATTAAGTACAGGAAAACTCTGAAGATCATGCTGCCTAGCAATTGGAGAAAATAAAAGGAAAGGACACAACTTAGTTTGCCTATAGATGCCATCACATGTTTCACAGCAATATATGTTTTATTGACAGAAATAAAGCATTATTTAAAGGAAGAAATGTCTACACCAACATTTATTTTTGTACTAGGCAATATGATAAAGTGTTCTTAATATTTATTTAAGTGCTGTCACTGGAGTACCAATAAATATTTTTAAATATGTTAATAAAATCCAATGTTTTAATTTTGTTTGGTAAAGAATTTTTGGCATACATTTGTCAACTACATGTGATTAGTTAAAAATAATTTAGCATTTAGTCTTTATAGACCATTACATAATAGCATGAGACAAATTACATAGAAATATACCCCCCTGTTTACTTATTATTTTATTAAAAAATGGAATGATTAATTTTTGAGTATAAAGAAACATATCAAAAATACATCAGTAGAATGGAAATTAAATATTTCCCATAGGCAGTAAAACGATTAACGCAGATTAAGTCAATTGGGGAAACAATGATGTGATCATCTGAGATTGATCTAAAATGAATTGATATGGTTAAGAACAATCTGAGAGTAACCAGAGGGAAGGTGGGAGGGGATAATGGGAGGAAGGGTTTTCAGGAACAAGTATAAAGGACACATGGACAAAACCAAGGTGTTGGGGGGGGGCGGGAGGTAAATGCAGACAACTGTAATTGAACAACAATACAATAATTTAAAAGAATAAAATGAATTCAGCAACAACTCTTTGGAAAATATTCAGTTTATAGGTGATAGAAGAAATTGGTTTATTAATGGCATTGCATTGGAAGTTAGAAAACTAGTAAACTCATGTGGACAACTGCTATGAAAACAACAGGCAAATGTACCAGTAGGAAGCAGACGGCGGGGATTGGGGGTGAGGGCGTTGAGAGCTCCTGTGTTTCCATGAAGCCCCTGCAGACCTAGGTATTCGTTTCCCTTCTTCCTCTGTACCATCAACCCATAAAGCAGTTTTTTATTTTTCGTGCCTTTAACAGAGTAATTCAAATCAGCCAAAGCTTTTGTGTTTTTAACTTTTTTTTCAAAGGGGGGGGACCTGAATTCACTAATGGCTATTGCTTTCTATTTGTGTCACTTTCAAACACTGTGTGGCCTATTTATGCCCATTAAAATGTGAACGGAACACCATTTGAATTTTATTACTTTCAAAGATCTTTAGGGAAAAGTTTAAAAAGAGTGAATGTATAATGTAGATAGCAATTACAATTATAACTTACTAGTTATGCCAGCGGCACATCCCTAAATAGAGGTAGTAGACTTAAAGTATTAAAGAGTGACTTGTTTCTCTAGAGCTTCTCAGCTCCACATGTATTGCCATAGGAATAGTAAGGTAAGCTTTAAAGCTAGATTGAATGGATTCTTGGGTCTGCAGTTTGACACAAGAATCAATATAGTCTTTGTATATAAAGAATGCATCTGACACTCTTTTACAATTGAATTTTAAATGATTCCCCCCAGTAATCGTTCTGTGAAGTTGAAATTCCTCTCAGTGTTCAATTAGGATTTTTTAAAAGATTTTATTTATTTATTTTTAGAGAGAGGAGAAGGAAATGAGAAAGAGAGGGAAAGATACATCAATGTGTGGTTACCTCTCGCATGCCCCCTACTGGGGACTTGGCTCACAACCCAGGCATATGCCCTGACTGGGAATCAAACTGGCAACACTTGGATTTGCAGGCCCACACTCAATCCACTGAGCTACACCAGCCAGGGCAAATTTTTATTTTATTTTATTGAAATTTATTATGATTACTTTTTTTACATATGAGCTATATAACTGATTGCCTTCCTGCCTGCACTCGCATTGGCAGCTAGAGAGCTTATAGCTAAATTTTCTGTTCAAGTATTGGTTATGTACACTAGGCTAGGTTACTTGATTCCTCTCATACCGAGGTCTTGTTCTTTTATTACTATCTTAAAAGTCACATTGACTATATAATCTGTCACAAATTCCTTTGGAAGTATTAGTGCATATATGTGTAGAATGAACAAATAAGTATGTGAAAAATTTATGAGTTAGCATAGACCCTTACTGGTTTTGATTCAGTCAAGAGATTCAAATGCTATTTTGGAATTTATGATGAAGACTAATCTGACCACTTTCAGTTCTCTCTAAAAGAGATACAGATGTAATAAACTAAGGAGAGGCTATTTCAAAGAGGCTTTCCTATTACATTGTTATTGTATTCCAGGCTTTTCAAGGATGTGTGTCATATGTCTGGCAACTGAAAAGGGTACTTTATCTTAGGTCTTCTCAAAAATGAAACTCCTACCAAGATTGCACTGTATTGCACTGTATTATATATTATAGCTTTGTAGTAAAAATGAAATCTAGAGCCTTAGCTCTTCTTACTGAAAAACATAATAGGCAGTAGAGACTGGTTATAAGAGACAAAAATCACTTCTTTCTCTATGAATTGCCTTTTCAGACAAAACATTCAAATGCATTATAGTATTGTGGTTGAATTTGTGATAGATTTATATTACTAAGCAATATTATGAAATATCCAAAGAAAGCAGCTCTGCACAGTTAGACAGAATGTTAAATATTATTGTGGTAGTACCATAAAACTACGGGACTAAGAATCAGAAAACCTGCATTTATTTCCTTGAGATTTTAGAATATTGGCTTACAGCATCTAAAATCAACTCAGTCATCTTTCAAACAAAGATTAGTAATATGCAGTCTCACCAATTCTCCATTTGTTTGTGAAGTGCAAATAATAGGTTCATGCAATTGTTGATAACTTCCACAGCTCTAAAAGAAAAAAGTATAAAGACCAAAAACTTAAACTTACTATTAATAGCAATAATAAACCTATATTTTTAATTTAAAAGGTTTATTTTGTATAATTAATATATATGCAAAGCAAATTATTCAGGGAAAGTAAAACATGAACAAATGCAAAATGTACACTAAGGATGGACCCCAAACCAAGCATGTTGCAGATGGAAAGTCATAACCTCTGAAGCATTTTCTACAAAACTGACTCACAAGAATGTGTCAACCCAATGTACCCATTACCCTCCGGTGTCACAAATGCCAGTAATAATCTTCAGGTGGGATTGACCAGGGGAAATACTCTTAACTAGTGCTGGATATTATGCTAGGCTCTCTGATTTATTCTCCTATCATCTGAAGAATGTCTATTAGGGAGACTGAGACTTCATGAAATACAAAATGCTAACAACATCGTAGATACTTTTATGTTATCTAATAATAATTTGTATTGAAATAATGATTTTTAAATGATTTCTCAGCCATGCCATATGAACCATGAGACATGTTATACTATACTAGTGGGAAATATATATGATTCTAGTAAAGAATCGGTGAATCTACCAATCAACTTTTTAGATAATGATATTAAAGTGGTATGTTTATTAATGCTTACATCTTTAGCACTGTAAGTGCTGCTACAGATTTCTATTTAAATTACATTGCATTATATACAAAGATATGCAACAATTTGCTAATTATTTCTGAACTCGATGACCATGGATATACCTTGCAAACATTTCTATATGGTTCAATTTGAAATCAACTCAGAATAAATCTACCTTTGTTCATTTTATATTTTTCTAAAAATTGCCAGCTTGCAGTTAGCTTGACGTTTCTAAGGACTTGGCCAGAATTATTTTTTCTGTTTTTTGATTTTTCTAACAGGAGCCTGAATTGATTCAGTAGAAGTTCTCATATGTTCTATTAGGTGTAGTCTAAACAATGTCCTGCAGGGCTACCCAGAAGAGTGGTAAAAGGAGTGAATAGTTACTAAAAGTTCTCTGCTCCTTTCTGCATTGTAAAACAAAATAGAATTGTCAAAGCTTCCAATCTGTTTCTTGGTCTTTCTTTTAAAAGCATTCAGAAGATACAAACACTGTCTAAATCTAGTATTATTCTATTTCAGTAATGTAATTGAAAGCATCTAAAGTGATGACATTAAAATATGAGCTAGTCTTGAGTAAACTGAATGTCTGGGTGAAAAAGTGTAGAGAGTTTTTGTATTCTTCAGCATCAATGGAATTTTAGCTGGTGCAGTTATGTACCAATGGATTTGAAACTATTTTTTTGTTAATGTGAGATGTGGATGAAGCTATTTACTCATTTTTGCATGACCACTGCACAAACTCTAAATCCATTAATAATTATCCAGTCTCCATTTTGTTCTTTGGCATTGTGAGGTTTAAAATACCAGGATTTTTTGGCATAAAAATGATAAAATGTTCTGTTCATTGAATTGTCTTCAACAAGGACATCTAGATCATGCATCTAGACATGATTCATCTAGACTGCTTTCAGAAATGGGAATGTTCCTCTTGAGATGGATTGGGATTGTATTTGCCAGGCAGTGAATCCCTGATTGGCTGCAAAAAGTCTTTTTCAGAGCCTGTGAGTAGACATGAAGTAGGGGTGGAAATGGGACTCTGGATCCATCTCTTAGTCAAAGATACTGGCAGTCTTTCCATGTGTCTGGAGTATCAAAACATTCATAAAAACAGAACTTAGACATTGTGATGGCTTTCTGTCTTTAGTTTACATATATATATATTCTTTATACTTCTGTATTTTTTATTCTCTTTGCTTATTCCAGTGCATTAGGAGTAAAAGTCCTAGCTGGAAAAATTATATATAATTATCTACCTATCTCTTCATATACATACATACATGTATATATACAGGGTGGGGCAAAAGTAAATTTAAAAATGTATGTAAAACACTTTATTCTTATATTATTATGTATTAATTATTGTGGCATTTTTCATGTGAACAACTATAAGCCTACTTTTGTCCCACCCTCCGTATAATTGTATGTAGCTATATATAATATATAAATTTATATATAAATTATATATATACACATATGTATATATAATTATACAATATATATGAATGTATCTGCATGCATGTATATGTGCTTTAAATAATAATTTACAAAGGAGTAAATACTTCATGTAAAATATACAGTCAAAAAAAGTTATATAGATATTTTGGGAGGCCCCTGGGATCTAACTTTCAATCATTCACTGCCAAAGTCCCCAGAGTTAGTCCTGCAACAGGCCTACATTCTCATTTTTGTTAAACCAAGCTTTAATTTGCAAAATAATTATCCATATCTTAACCCCCCATAATAATTCCTCAGCTGTTTCTAAGGTTGACATGAAAGGCATTTTATAACCATTTTATAGATGAGGTAACACACTCAGAGAAGTTGGCTTCATAAATGTTACTAGGCTGAGCAGAAGTGTTTGTTTTCAATTAGGCCAACTCTATCTGGGACCATTACTCTTTCTAGTATATGGTATAATTGTTGCTAGATTTTCAAGCTTTTTACCAGTCTTCTTAGATTTCATTTTTTTTATAATCACTCTTTTTTATTTTATTTTTTCTCTCTTTTTTTATTTTTAATTTTATTTAGTTATTTTTCAAGTACAGTTTTCTGTCTATTTTTCCCATTCCACCCTCCCCCGCCCCTTGCTCCCCACCTCCCTCCCATTTCCACCCCCCTTAGTTCTCGTCCCTGTGTCCTTCCTATTTGTTCCTCCAAATCCCTCCCCCTTTTTCCCCTTAACTTCCCTTCCTTCTCCCCTCTGGTTGCTGTACCCTTGTTCTCTATTTCAGTGTCTTTGTTTTTTTTTTTCTCTTTGCTTGCTTTGTTTTGTTGTTTAGCTTCCTGTTAAAGGTGAGATCATATGGTATTTGTCTTTCAGCACCTGGCCTATTTCCTCAGCATATTGCTTTCCAGTTCCATCCATGTTGGAATTCTGTGCAGCAGAGAGGTTTCTTAGATTTCATTTTAAATATGCAACAATGTTTGTTAATATTTTATAAATCACATGTGCCTGTTTTAGCATTTTATTTTTTTAAATTCTAAATGGCACACTTCCCCCCATTTTAATGTTATTTAAATTAAGATGGCACAAAAATTAATGCCACAGTGACATTTTTATAAAATCTGAAATTGATAAAATAAATGGTATAACATAACTGAGAAGTCACAGCTTTTTTCGGACCTATCCCCATGTTTAAATAACTTCTTTTTATAAATATATGTCTTTGAACTCCCCTCTCCTGAAAATAAATTTCTCTATTTTTATGTGAGAAATTTAGATAAAGATTCAAATACTATTTGATTATTTTTATTATAATTCCTATAAACCACTGGCAAATCTTCCATTATTGATGTTCATCATCTTCTAAATTTATTGTTTTGAAGTCACTCAGCTTCCTCCTAGGAATATAGACCTCATTGTAGTTTTTTCTCAAAGAATTTGATTTAATATTTATTAGATTTTCATTCATGTCACTAATAGTTCCTGATATTCTTAATAAACAGCTTGATTTATTTGATTGTCATTTCTCCATTGTGTCAATATAGGCATCACCCTGCCTTCAAACTAACCAATATTTCATGATAATGCCCTGTACTTTGATGACTTAATGGGGAAAATATATGTAAGAATTGAGTTTTAGAATATCTCGCTGAACTTTTTTATCTTTCTCTTCATTGGTTCAGGTTTTGTTTCCCTGGATGACAGGACTTGAGCAGAGTGAAAACCAAGATTGAAAAAAACTAACAACTGTCCCTAAGACTTAGGGGAAAGGCAGAGGTACAGTCATGTGCATCTTAACAGTGGGGATCCCTCTGAAATATGCGTCCCTAAGAGATTTTGTTGTTATTAACAACCCCTAACCACAAAACTCAAACCTAGATGGTATAGCCTACTATTATAAGTTGTATGTGCTATACTTTTATGTGACTAGCACAGTAGGTTTGTTTACACCAGCACCACCACGAATGTATGGATAATGTATTGTGCTGGCACATTTCAATGGCTGCAGTGTCACTAGGCACTAGGAATTGTTCAGTTCCATTATAATCTTACTGGACCATCGTGGTATATGTGATCCATTGTTCACTGAAACATCGGTTTGCTGCACAAGACTGTAAATAGCATTCCAAAGGACTGTGTTCATTTAAAGTTAAACAATGGCTCCATTTTGAGTGGCAAATTGAAGTGTAGAACAGGGAATTGAGGCTGAATCCTTGTTGAATGGACCTAGCCTTGTGGTCAAGGTTAGTTAAAAACCCAATTGAAGGTTTAATACAAGGCACATATGGTAGTAGACCTGTGATATCAAAACTAATTCCAACAAATAATGAGACAGAGGCAGCTCCTATTTTCATTGTCTTGGTCTGGTTTCCCCCATTCATTCCTCATCTATTTATTGAATATCCACTATGTAAGATACTATGCTAGACATTGGAGCTTTGATGGTAAACAATAGTATACAGTCTTTTTTGCTATAGAGCTTGTCATTTAGGAGTTATCCTTAACCTATCCTGTCATATTTTTAATTCACAAATTTTGTCTTATTTTATGAGGATGTGAATTACTATAAGTTTATATGTCGATAAACCTTAATCATAAATTAGCTGGAGAAATAATGAAACAAAAGATTATCATGCTAACATCTAATCATTTAAAATATGAGGATTTAGCCCTGGCTGGTGTGACTAAGTGGATTGAGTGCCAGCTTGTAGACCAAAGGGTCACTGGTTTGATTCCCAGTCAGGGCACATGCCTGAGTTTCAAGCCAGGTACCCAGTAGGGGTGAGGCATGCAAGAAGTAACCACACATTTATGTTTCTCTTCCTCTCTTTCTCCCTCCCTTCCCCTCTCTCTAAAAATAAATAAATAAGATATTTTTTAAAAATAAATAAAATGCAAGGATTTAGGGGCCAACGCAGCTGAAAGCTTTCAGTTTCCATTATAAGTTGTTTTAGAATCTGAAGTTGTGTGCCATGACAACACATTAAAGGGATTTCTGACTCATAATCAAAGGGCCAAGAAATATTTTATGAAACAATTGATTTCAGAATTAAAAACTGAGTGATGATTAGGAGCTGATTAGGAGAAGGGCAGATGGTGAAAGGAGAGGTTGAGGGAGGGAGCGAGGATGAGTCAGGAAGGAAGACACACTTGAGAAAGAGCCCAGAGGCAGGAGGTTGGGAAGTCTTGTAGTTCAGTTTCCATGGAGTGGTGGGAAAGGGTTGTAATGGCAGCATGGACAGGTAAACAGCATAAAGAGAAACCATTGCATTGTACTGAGTAGAGAAGTGACTTGATTGATATTTGCATTTAAGAAAGGTCATTCTGGCTGCAGTTTTGAAAACATTTGAATGGGACATGGCTGTTAGGAAAAAAACTAGAAGGTGTTGCAGTAAACTTGGGGAGCAATAATAAAGGTCTAGACTGGTAAAAATATTCCTTAAAAATTGATATATCCTCTCATATACTTATAAATTATTATACAAATTCATCATAATTTTAAATAGTTGCAAGAAATGTTATTTTCAACATACTCTAAATATTGACATTTTTAAATAAATCTATTTCATCAATCTTAAATACATACATTGCTGTCTGAATAATATTGATATCACATGCTCATCATTATCCATTTAACAATTTTGGAATAGCTGTTGTAGAGCTTTATGTGGTTTTCTTTTCTTTTGAATTTAAATTAGGGAAGTTTTCCATCATTACTTTTTCAAATAAGTTTTCTATCCCTTGCTCTTCTTCTTCTCCTTCTGGTATCCCTATTATACAGATATTATTATGTTTCATATTGTCCTGCATTTCCCTTAACCCCTCTTCATTCTTCTGAGCCTCTTTTCCTTTTCTTGCTCATTCTGTATGTTTTTTTCTACTTTGTCCTCCAGCTCACTGATCCAATCCTCTGCTTCACTGAGCCTGCTTTTGATTCATTCTGCTGTGTTCTTCAGTTCGGAAACTGTATTGCTCATTTCCTCCTGGCCCTTGTAGATAGCTTTTGTTTCTTTTTTCATGTTGACACAGTTTGCAGCGAGTTCATTCTAGATTCCCTGTAGTTTTTGGTAATTTACTGTGAGTTTATTGAGCTTCCTGATAACTGTTGCTTTGAACTCAATATCTGATAGTTGACTTGCCCATATTTCATTTAGCATTCTTTCTGAGGCTTCCTCCTTTCCTTTCATTTAAGGGTTGTTTCTTTGTCTTCTTGTTGTTTGTGAGACTCTTCTTGTTAGCCTCTGCTTCTTAAACTGATCTGTTCTGGCTCCCTGGATTTATGGTGTGAACTTCTATGGTAGAAGACCTGTGAGATTCAGTGGTGCATTCTCCTTGATCTCCTGAGCTCACTGGTCTTGGGCTATAGTTTATGTCTACATAAACTACATTTGTATGTCTTTGGGTTTTGATTGTTTTTGGGTCTTTCTTTGCTGGGTCTTTTTCTCCAGCTGGTTAGCTGAGGGTCATTCCGTCCACCACCTCTTATATTCTGTTGTTCAGTGTGGGCAGGTTGTGTTGCAGCTGGTTCTTCCACATGTACAAGGTTTTGAGGATTCTCTCTTGCTCTTCTTCAGTTGTTTGTTCTGAGTAATTTCTCCACCATTTAGTTGTATTTCCAGACAGGTCCTGGGTTGCATGAGTGTGGCTTCCACTCCTTCCTTTACCTTCTTCTGTTGTTATCTGTTGTTGGTTCCTTTGTTGGTGGGTTTCCTCTTCCAGTAGGTATCCTGGTATTCACAGCTTCCACTTACTATCTGATTTTTTCAATGTCCTGTACAATTTTTGGTCTCCAATCTTCATACATGCTGGGGTACCGCTGGCCGTGTGCTCCATCCTCAGAAGACTAGTGAGGCGTTTCACCCATGTGCAGGGGGAGTGGACTCTGCTCCCACCTATCTCGCTGTCATCTTCCTGCTTCTTTTCTTCTGAATTCATATTTCCACTCCCATGGAAATTATTATGTTATTACATATTTTATTCTTGAAAGTATTTAATTCATTAACCTATCATAATTTTTAATTATAAAAATATTTATAATTTAATTTAGTTTCTTATAACTGTAAACCTTAAGGTTGCTTTTTTCTTCTAGAATGTATTATCAGTACAACCTTTATTATGTACAATTGACCAAAATTATATCACTATATTTCAAATTTTGAAAAGTTTTTGTGAGAAAAAAATACAACTTTATTGGAAATGCATTGCCAAATGTGACAGATGGGATTGTTCATTTTAATTAATTTCTCTACCTTTGGAACAATGTTACATAAATGATACATATTGCCAAAACTAGGTTTAGTATTGATTTTATTTTGACTTCACTTTTATAGATGTAAACTCATAGATGAAATGTTGAGTTATAACAATGTCATTCAATTACTTGAACTCCTTCAGACCATATGTAAAAAAATCACACAACAATCTTATCAAAATTTATTTTTAATAATCTATTAATTTTGTAGAGTGCAAAGAATTGGCAATTACCTGATTTACGAAATAATTTCTTTGCAGGTCACTTTCCCAACAGTAGCATCAGTATTTCTCAACATTTATATCAATTGTCCTTTTGTTTGGTGCCTCCAGAGAGTTTACATACTGGGTCTCCGCACACAAAATTCTGGATATGTAAGAAGTATGCTTTTGTTTTGTAAAATATGCTTTTTGTAAAGTATGCTTTTGGACAGTAAGGAGGAAAGAGGTAGTTTGAAAGTAGAGTTTGTAGTCTGTCATAAATGTATCTTTAGTTAGTCCCTAAATCTCTTTCCCAGTACACCTTGGAGATGAGCTTTGCACTTTGAAGAGTGTGTATACTCCAGTTCAAAGAGTACTAAGCTAGAGTAAGGAAGTGATCAATGATCATGGAGAAAAGTAGAAAAGCATTATAAATAAATAGAAATATGATATGAAAAAATTCAATAAATTTTGGTAGTCTATTAAATTGGGAATGTGTGTAAAATTTCTAGAACTCAAGAAGGGCGGAGTACATTTTACATTTTCATTTAGGGTGAAAAATTCACCAGGGAAACATGAAACAATTCATCTGATGAGTGCATATAAGTTTATAAGGCACCGATCTGCAAAGCTATGCAGGTTTTCTCTGCATTCAGCAGCCACCAGGTTAGAGGTACAGGGAAAGACACTACTTGCAGGTAGCTAGTTTTTAGGGGTATAGGGTGAATGCAGGTACTTGAAAATGAAGGTGACGATCTCCTCCTGCTGTGGAGGAGATTTCTGATGTGAAAAACACCTGCAGAAAGGAGACTAGGAGGCACCCCACCCCTTCAGAGAAAAGAAACTAAGTCTCTGGGTGGGGCTGGCCCTTTGGGAGCTTAATTGTGTATAACAATAGCAGTAATAGTTCCATTTACTGAGCTGAACTTTTAACCTCACAGGACAACCTTTTCCTTCATTGGCTCCTTTCCTCTTTACCAAGCAGGCATTTGGTGCTGTGAGGGACATTCTATCTCCTAGGCGCCTCAGACTAGGAAACTGACGCTCAGAGAAATGAACTCATGCACTCACAGTTGAGAAGTGGTCAAGTCTGCACTGGAAGCCAGATTTATGCTCCTTACACTACACCAATAACCTCTCAAAGAACCTTGTAGGAGCTTTTCTCTGATCACCTTTTGATGGTTCATTCACATAATTATTTACTGAGCACCACTGTGTGCTGGGGGTACTAGAGTCTTGGAGATGGTGGGAACAAGGTGCAAGGCACAGCCCTTGATCACAGACCATTCTTTCAGGAAAAAGAATCAGGCAGTAAACAGAGAGAAGCACAGAACATGTAGATGGTAAAAATAAGCATGGCACTGAGGTAAAATAATTGGATATGAGGAAGGTCTCCAACGAGCAGAAAAACGCATATGTTGAGGTGGAAATAAGCTAAATGTATTCATGAAGCAGCAAAGACTGGTGTGACTGGAGAACCATGCAAGGTGATAAAGGAAGAGGTTGGAGTGATGGGCAGAGGCTATGTCCTATATGGACTTTGGGGTCATGATAAGGATTTGGGATTTTATCAATTTTTTCTAAGCCATTGGGGGCAGGGTTAAACTGAAGGGTAATACATTCAAATTGTTTTTAAAAGATGACTCTGCTGTATAGAGAATGAAATGTGGAAAGTGTGGAGGTATGGACAGCTATTAGGAGGCTATTGGAATAATCCAGGTAAGAGATTATTAATGATCATTGAAATAAAGAGATAGCAGTAAGAATGAAAGAGAGTGTGTAGATTTCTAATGCGTTTTGGAGGTGGAATTGCCAGGACATCCTAAAGGATTAGCTGTGGGATGCAAGAATAGGAAACAAATAAGGATAGCTTCCAGGTGTCTACTTTATGCAACTGGATAGATTGTGGAGTCATTCCATGAATGAAAGATTTGATGGGTATGATGTGTGGAAATCCAGAGTTCTGTCTAGGTTAATTTGAGGTTCTTGTGACATATACCAAAGGATAAATCAGGTACGTAACTGAATATTTTGGTAGAGACTTAGTTAACCAAAATCGTCCTTGTTTTTGTTGGCCAGACACCTACACTACATACACACTACATTTCTCAGCCAAGTAAGTATAACCACATGCCCGTGCTCTTCCCTGCCAAATGTAAGCAGAACAAATGTGCAGTTTCCAGGCCTGTCCCATTAAACACCATCAACAGGTGCTCTTCTACATACTTATTTATTCTGACAGCTGGAAGCAGATGATAATCAGATTCCAGAGAAGGCAGGCTCTGGAAGATTTCTGGCTGAGAAGAACTCTGCCATTGGCTAACCATCTATCCAGGATTATTATATATAGGCAGAAAAAACCTCTATTTTTGCTTTGTGTTGAAGGATAGAAGTGACAAAATGGAAAAGTAGCTTACTGAATTTCTCTAGAAAAGATAAAGTAAAGGAGTACTCAGAAAGGAGGAATACACATGTTGGGTAGGAAGGCTTGCCAGAGTATGTCAAGAAAGGAAAATAACTTAGAAAGTGTTATACCCAGCTAGGAAAATTACAGCTAGGGCATTACCCAACCCTAAATCTGCAGTTCCTGGAACAGGGTAATGAACAAACATCCGGGAACAATTGGGTTTAAAATTCTAGCCAAATAAGGTAACTAACCCGGCCCTGCCAGAAAGTGCCCGCCAGCAGCAGCACCCACCAATCAGGGACCCTCGCTGTTCTTAAATAAGCCAATAGCTAACCGCCACCTCTGCTTCTGTAGGCCTTTGCTTGCTTGCTAGAAAATATAAATACCCAGTAGTCTGTAAGCCAGGCGCGACTTCCATTTTGTAGCTCTGAGTAGCTACGTGACTCCAATCACAGTTGGGGAAGTTCGCCCCGGCGCAGGAAAATCTTTGGCCATTAAAATTTTTATCAATTCGGTTCCGGACTCCGAGAGTGTGTATTTACCCGCCGATCGTCTACAACAGAAAGGACCCAGGGGCAGGAGGCCTGAGCAGTCCTGCTAAGGTGACCTGAAGGCAGTGCTCATCCAAAGATAATTTGAGGATACTTAGCTTCTGAGAAAAAGTCCCTTGAAATCAAGACAAAGAAAGTAACCGTAGGAAATCATCAATGCTGCCTTATTCAATTCCGGAGACAAAAACATTAAGAATTCTAAACTTTATCACCAAAGTTTTAAAAATATATGTTTAAATATACTACATAATGTACTGAAAATCATATTCTTTCAAAATATTTCCTCATATCTTGATAAAAGTTTAGATATCAACTTACATTATGAATTGTGCTATATAAGGTTTTTCAAAATCGTATTAAGGAAGTTAAAGGCAAAAACTTTGAAGGCTCTCAAGGACAAAGACCAGAGGTTTAGAGAGGATTATGTTAAATCTAGGTGCTAGATGATTTATGGTATTGTATCATTGGTGACGTATGGTGGTTGTACTTTGAGAGACAAACAACGATTAATGTACATAACTCTTCCAAAGAATTTAAAAACCACTAGTATCCCAAAGATGTTCACCCAGTGCCTTATTCAAAGAGATTGGTTGGAGTGTAGAAAATAATGGAGGAAGTGTGGGCAAGCAATATCTCTTTTAGTGGAAAATAACTTAATATGCTCATTTTTATCACACTCTCCTTAGAAAGGTTTGTTCACAGAAGTGCCCTGTGAGTCCTTAGGGAGAGTTGATGGAGAAACAAGCCCGGAGCTAGAATTATTTATAACTTTAAATCACTCACCAAAAATTCATGACCTGAAAGAAGGTGATTTTAGAAACTAGACAGAACTATGGTATTGTTTCAACAAAAAAAATGAAGTTGCTTGCTGTAGAAAACATCAAGGCAAAACTCTAAAACCTGAATGCAAAATAATACAAAGTTGTTGAATAACATTATTCCAAATGAGTAAATTCTCATGCATTTAGTCAAAAAATCTCAATGTCAATCTCTGTTGAGTTTTGGGAACAAAAGGCTGAGCCCTGCAGATACAGTCCTTTGCAGTTCCCGAGACAGCTCAAAACCATAAATGATTGGGCTAGGTGCCCAAATCCTTGGATCCATCTAACAGTTACCTCCTGGGGGGTTTTGTTTGTTTGTTGTTATTATTGTTCTATTTTTGCTGTCTTTCATGGTGGTGGGATATTACTACATTTTTATTCTGCATACAAATTGCCACAAATATAGCATCTTAAAACACTTTATTTTGTGAGTCACGAGTTATGGGCACAGCTTAACTGAATCTCATGAGGTTATAAGTCAAGTTCGGCTAGTGCTGTTCCTTTCTAGAGCTTGGGGTTCTCTTCTGGTTGTTGGTAGAATTCCATTCATTGTTATTTACAGGACTGATGCCCCCATTTTCTTGGTGGCTGTCAGCTTCTAGAAGCCACTCAACCCCTCTCATAGGGCTGTCACTGGCCTTCTTCACAAGGCAGCTGACACCTTCAAGGCTAGCAGGAGAATTTTTCTCGTAGGAAGGGCCCAAACCCTCCTGTAGGGTCTGTCACCTGATTAAGAGAGTCCCATGAAGGACAGTTTCTCTTTTAACTAATTAACTCAAAACCAATTGGTTCAGGACTTTCATCAGATTTGCAGTATCTTTTCACTTTTACCATGTAAGGTCATCTATTAACAAGAGTTATATCCCATATTTTCACAGCAGGCACCCACGCTTCAGGGGGTAATATCCAGGATATTTACATCAGGGTGTAAAAATCTTCAAGTCATTTTAAAATTCCATGTGCATGGAATGAAGGATACAGATATATGATACCTAACTAATTTTTTCTTATCCTGTCACTTTATCAAAAAAACGACCTGATTCAAGTTTTAATAATATTTTACATTTGCTAGTGTTTTAATTTTAGGTAGATCAAAAAATTCACCAACTCACCACTTTCTACTTTCAACATTCAAAACTGCTTTTTATAGCCTATGCCACTGAAAAAATCCATTAATATCATTACTAGTTTAATTGCTCCTCTCCAAAACTTTTTATATTTTTCTTGAATTAGATCATCCACAATCTTACATAGTAGATTTTAGTGCTGGGCATGCAATACTCCTGTGATACTCTACATTATTTTTTTCTAACTCCCTACATAATATTGCCCATAAATCTGACTTTGAAACCCAACTGGAGTGGGGAGGGGAGTATAAGCGAGTTAAATTGTAATGGAAAAATGCAATAATTTTTATAAAAAGGAAAGAATTTATATTTATATAAATTATACTAGCTGGTCACCTTGTCAGGACATAAACCTGAAAAGAGATTGTTCTGTTCTCAAGTAGCTTACAAATTTTCTCATAACATACTAGGGTACCTTTTTAAATTTCACCCAGGTGCCTTTCAGAGTAATAACATCTCAGAAATTATCATTGTATATATTATCATTTAAATTATGTTTGAATCTGCCAATTTAACAAATTTAGGAGCTTTTCCTGAAATTTGCCCCAAATGAATTGGCATACCCCCATTAAGGATTTCCTCTCCTGCAGACTTGAGAGTTTTGACTCTATTTTTCTCAGTTCATTTATAAAACACTAAATAAAACTAAAACTGTTCCAGTAGTGATGGTTGAGGGATGTTATGGTTAAAAATTTTTTGTTCACAAAAAATACTTATTTGTGATTAAGCTGGCCTTTTTATAAAAGTCAAAAATCTATTTCAAGTACTCATTGAAGCATTTTAAATCTTTCTATCTTGATACATAAATTAGGAAAATAGTGTCAGTAATTCCTATTATTCTCTTTTCCCTGACTTTTTCTCATATTCAGAGATTATTTAGGAATATACTTGGTCTTTAAATTACTGGCCCGACAGCTTGCCATTGCACCATTTTATTATGGAAGTGAAATTCAATAACTTGAGAACCATGAAGATTGTTCTCAAGTCAGTGAATCTATATGTACCCATTTTAAATCTATCAATTAATATATATATATCAATTTTTGAAAAATTTAATGTGATTTTAAAAATTATTTCAACCTCAGTTTTATGTTGTTTGCCCTCGAGTTTGCAATATACATATTTAATTAATCACAGGCTACTTCAACATTAGTTTGTGTGGAACTTTTGCATTGGCTTTTACATGGATGGAGAAATACCATTGGATTACATCTTCACTTCGAACATTACTTATGGGACTCGCTGGAATTTGTGGTGTTGCCCTTATTAAAAACTATTAAAAAAGTATTTACTTTGAGAAATTAAACATTTTATTAACCAAAAGTCACACCTTAAAATTTTTTAGGTTCTATTTTTTCTTACAATAGTGGGTTCTCCCTTTTTCTTTTTGTTTTTATTTCTAATATAATTTCTTTTTCCAAGTACATAAGATCTTTACCACTGTAAATCAGAATAATTATCCCCATGGAAGAGTTTTTATTTATTAGAACTAGGTTACCATTTGAATGCTAACTATTCCTTATATAGAAGACATTAAGATTAAAAAAATTTTATTGTTGTTCAGTTACAGTTGTCCCCATTTTCTTCCATTATTCTCCCTTGCCCTACCCACCAGAAGCCATTAAGATTTTAATTGGAATAGATATTTATAATTTGTAAGGAAAGTTTTAAAACAGATCTTATGAATCAGTTTGTTAAACGGGGTTTCAGAGTTTATCTTATCATTATTATCTGTCATTTGAAAGAACTTTAAAAGTTATCTACCCTAACTAACTTCCTGTCAAAGTATTGTTTTACTTTGAACCCCTGATCATGCAAGCATACTTAAACTAAGTTAAATGTTCTTTAGCAATACTATTATGAGATCACGGGCTTTAGCAACTGTCATTGACCTGGTGAAACATGAAAAGATTAAATAGGAAATTGTATTTCTTTTGTTACTGTGAGTTATGTGGAAGAATTCAGGATACTGTTTCCAAACCTTCCCATCCCCTGCTTACGTGTGACAGGTCATCTGCGGCCCCCGAGTGTTTGTGTCACTCTGACATTCATGCGATGAAATGTGATGCTCAGTGTGATAGTAGTTAGTGGTGAAATCTGTCATTTTAATTCCAGATTAACAGTCCAGACCTGTACACTCACAAGTAGTTCAAAATTCACTTGCATTAAAAAAACCCAATACTTTAGATCCTATTCCTAAATATATCAGGGCATAATTCAGAGAATGTGCATGTTGTGTAAATGAAAACTAGGAAATCTGAGGATTGCGTAACCAACTACATGGAACATGTAATTACTTTAAACAGAATTTTTAAGAAAACTTCAGAAATGTCAATGGAATAATAAATATATTCACATAATCTTACTGGTAAAAATTTTAGATTTTTTTCTGGTTTGTATTATTGGTAACATACTGCGAAATTAAATTTTTTTGTTTGTTACACCTTTCATCTGAAGCATAATATTTCCTAAAAAACACTCACTTTCTCCTTCATTTGCTGTTAATGATTTAAAAAGTTAATATTATGAAAAGCTTGGATCACAATGAGTGCTTTTTACTATTAACAGTGAATTACTCATATTTATTAAGTGAATCATAAAGGAATGATCTAAATTGAATTATATCATTAGCTGTTTATAATTTGTCCTGTTGCTTTATTCTGCAAGATCTTCGTGTAATGCACTATACTAGGTACTATGGGGTCTACCCCATATGATTATAGCCACATCTGACTCTAAAATGTTTAGGATCCCTTGGCTAAGCAAAGAGGTAGTTATTTACTTAAAAGAGTTTTAATTTTAGATTCTCATGCCTCCCAAACATTTTCCATTATGTCCAACTGTATCCCCTTGGGCCAGTGCTCCCAGTTAACTAATTTTCTCCTGAAAAACTCTGTTCAATCTTAAGATGCCAGTCAGAAGTAGGAGCCATTGAAACCATCATGGTCTGTTACCATAACTCATCACAGATGAGTTTGTTGTAATTAATGACCATTATCCCCACAAAGTTCCAGTGAGTGGAACATAAATTATTATATTTTCATTAGAAGCAAGTATACAGGGAAGAGAAAAATGGTGACATAAATTCTTCAACAGTATGAAGAAAAGTTGAAAACCCCCTATGATAGAAGTTTTTCTTATATTTACTTAGTCCATTGTAAATCTTGGTTTTCATGTTAATTCTTGGATCTATTACAATTAGCTCTGGTACTGTCATGGCCACATCCTATAGGCTGAAAAATCACTGTACATTTAGACAATACCACAGAAGGTGGGAACAGAAGTTCAGGTTGAGCGGGTAGCTGTATGTCTAAGAATTAAAATAAAAACATAGACTGCCTGAGGCACAACAGCCAGAACAATTTCTGTAAAGGCTACAGAAGGGGCAGCATGAGGATGCTCGAAACCAACACTGGTCCTTCTGTGCTGCCCTCTGTTCTTCATGTCTAAGCCCTACCACTCCTGCCCTCTGCCACCGCCTCCTGGAATGACTTTCAATATGCTAAAAATGACACACATTGCTCCTCTTGATGCTTCGGCATATGCTTCTCTGTCATTATGCTGTCAATGGTCCCTGCTGCTGCATTTTTACTCTGTGCAGCCTGAACACTGTCCTTGTCACTTACATGTCAGCACATGTCGGTCGGTTGCAAATTCCACCTGGATGGAGAGCAGCTGTGTTTTCTTTTACCAGCAGCTGTAATATGTACAAGTCTCCAGCTGCTGGTACTCTTCCAGAATACTTTTTAAAAAAGTTGTCAAATGAATGCAACTCTACAAAATTTACTGGTTAGCTTGAGTTTTAGATCTTGAGGAGAATTATTTTCTATTTAGAGGTTTTTCCCCTTATTGAATTGATTGGGGTGACACTGGTTAATAAAATTGTACTGGTTTCAGATGCACAATTCTCCCACACACCCTCTGTGCAGTGTATTGTGTGTGCACCACCCCCAGTCAAGCCACCGTCCATCACCATTTACCCCCTATAACCTCCTCCACCTCCCTCCACACCCCATCCTCGTGGCAATCACCACATTGTTGTCCCTGTCCATCAGGTTGTTTTTTTAATTCAATTCCTTCACCCGCTCACCTAGCATCCACAACAGCTGTCACCCTGCTCTCTGTCTATGAGCCTGTCACTATTTCTTAGTTCATTTTGTTCATTAGATTCCACACGTGAGGGAAATCACATGGCACTTACCTTTCAGTGTCAAGCCCTGTACATACACTGCTTCTAATCCTCCCAATCCCTCTGCTGTATGGGGAGAGAGAGAAAAAACTATGGCTCAGGGAGCTAAAATTGGAACCCGAGTCTCTCTGATCTCAATTCCTTCCACTAGGAAATGATGGTTCCCAGTAATTGTTTCTCCCATTTTGTAAGTGTCTGCCATGTTTCAGGCACTCTACTGCTCCATATGAGTTCAAATCTCAGTTTTACCACTTCCTCACTATGTGTTCATGATCAAATCACTTCAACTGTCTTAGCTTTCAATTTCCTCATGTATGAACTAATAGGGTAGTAAGAGTACCTCATTGGGTTATAGGGAGAATAATGCAAATAGTCTATTTTTAACAGCTTAGTATAGAGCCTAGTACATGTAAATAATTAAATATTGACTGTCATTATTGTTTATAAAATACCTCAGATATACAAAAGCTATAAAGATAATATAGTCAATGTCAAAGTACTCACAGTAAAACTGAAAAGATTAAGCATTATAAAGAGTTGAAATGCACATTTACACATCCATTATAATATCCTCTGCAGATATAGTTTTAAAAAATGCTAACATGTATTCTTCTTATGCATGCTTTTATTCATTTACTACAGACGTATGTATTATTAAACAATATATAGAAACATTTAGTTTTTAAATGAATGTGTTCAACTTTGTTCTGCAACCTGCTTTTCACTATGTTATTTTCAAAAGTCATCATAATTGATATACAACGCTCTAGGTCCTTAATTTTACTGTTATTCATTATTCTGTGTTATGAATGGAACTAGTTTTTTTTCACCCATTCTCTTATCAATGTGTATTTGGGTTTATTTTCAATTTTGTAGTATTTCATAAATCGCTACAGTGATAATAAAATGATAAAAATGTTATATAAAACACTTTTCTAGTGCTTATTATGTTCCCAGCACTAAGTGACTTACATATATGGAATATTTAGTCCCACAACAATTCATAATATGTACTATTACTGTGCACATTGTTAAAAAAATGGGGAAACTGATAACAGCTAGTGCATGGTGTTTCCAGAAATCAAATGGACTAATCAGGCTCAAGAGTCAGTTCTCTTAACCACGTCTCTTTTGGAGCACATGTCAGAACAGTTCAAAGACTGGTTCTCAATCCTTTCTGCACCATAGACTCATTAGGCAATTAAAAATAATGAGTTATGCCCTATCTTCTCCCCAAACCCCAACTCAAAATCTTGGGATAGAGTCCCAAGTACATAAATATTTTTAAATTTTAATTTTTAATTCCAAAATGTTTCATTAAAAATAGTACCATTCATGTTTAAAATGTAGTCTGGAAAAAAGGTAAGTACCTTTTTCGCACGTCATAGCACACAAGATAAACAGAGGTGGATCTTTATTTCACAAGTTTCGGGGTACAGTACAGAACAAATATGTACCTCTCTCTAGTAACAGGATTTATGTACACAATTATACTTCACCAGCCTTTATACTGTGTTTAATTAAATACAAAATAAATGTATAAAAAATTCTACTGTGGTGTTCCTTCCAATGCCAGCTTACAGTTTTTTTTAAAACATCTAAATGTTGACTGTGGTTATACCTTGATTGTATGGACATTGATTTCTTTTTTTCAATCAAAGAGAATAGTGTTAGCTTGCTTGTCATTCCAAATAGGAAAAACAGTGCATGTGAGGTGGTTCCTTGCACATAACCAAGACATCCTTCTCAGGCACAACCAGTGTTTGTTTTGAAAGTGAATTTAATACATGTTGTGAGTTTAATGCATGACAATATTATGACTAGAGATGTGCAAGAAATAATCAGAACAAAAGAAACTTCTTTTTGCCTTAAAAAGTAAAAGAAGATATTTTTATCAGTCATTGCTTTCAAATACAAATGAAACGATAAAATTTCTGAATAGTATATTCTCTGAAGCACTACCTGATTTATAATGTGTAATAGTCATTGCAAAGAAGCCACATTTCTCCTTTTACTTGTACTTCAAGAAAACTTAAAATATCCCAAGTAGAAAAGATTTATATTTTAAAGTGACAATTTGCACAAGTAAACCTTATTTTTAATTGAACATTTTTACCCAGTGATACAATCTTGCAAAACTCTAATACAATATCACAACCAAGATTAACATTAATTCAAGATACTGAATATGCCCATCACCACAGAGATTCCTCCTGCTTCCTTTTTATAGCCACATGCATTTCCCTGTCACTCCTATTTCTGTAACTTTGTCATTTCAAGAATACTATTTAAATGGAATTATACAGTATGTAGCCTCTTGGAACTGGCTTTTTCACTTAGCATACTTCTCTGAAGGTTCATCCAAGTTGTTGCATGTTATGAATAAATTATTTCTTTTTATTGCAAATGATATTTCATGGTATGGATGTACCACAATTTGTTCAACCATTCATCTCTTGAAGCACATCTATTTCCAGTTGACTATTACATATAAAAATGCTATAAATATCCATTTATAAGCTTTTGTTTAAACATACCTTAGCATTTCTCTAGTATACTTGGCCAGTAATTCAATTGTGGAATTTTCTTGTAGTTGTCTGTTTAGTTTTTTAACTTCCAAATTGTCTTGGTTTGAGTGTTTTTAAAGCTTCTCATGTTTTGGGTACCACTGTGCTAGGGCTTATACCTGGGAGTGCCTTTTCCGGAACCTAGGGCATATGTGCTTTCAATCTTACTTGATTTTGGCAAAATTGGTTTCCAAAATGAACATGACCATTCATATTCCTCTAAGTTAGTCTGTTGGTTCTTCCTCACCATCAGGTGTTATTTTCAAAATCTGAAAATGTTTTTAAATCGATGGATGTTTAGAGAACTTTATTATGCTTTTATTTTGCATCAGTCTAATTACTAGTGAGACTAAGAATCTTTCTGTATGTTTTATAGGCTTTGCTGCTTATCTTTTCTAAGGTGATTGGTCAAAGTATCTTCCCATTTTTCTAATTTTGTTCCCTTTGTCCTTTTCTTTATTGATTTGTGTAGCTTTTTTTAACATATTCCGGACACTAAATTTTTGTTATTTACATGAATTGCAAATAAGTTTCCCTGGGCTGTCACTTATTGTTTTATAATGTTTATAGTGTCCTTTGATGAGCAAAAGAGTTCATTTGTTTGTTTTTGAAATATAGCCAAATGTATAAACCCTTCCCATTGTGATTTTTACTTTTTTTTCTTTCATTGGATTTATTGGGGTTACACTGGTTAATAAAATTATATAAATTTAAGGTATACAGTTGTATAATACATCATCTGTGTATTGTACTGTGTGTTCATCATCCCAAGTCAAGTCCCCTTCCATCACCATTTGTCCCCCTTATACTCTCTTCAACTTACCCCTCATCTCTCTTTGCCTCTGGTAATCATGAATTTATTTTCCTAATCCCTCCACCTTTTTCATCTAGCCCCACTACCATCCTCCCCTGTGACAGCCGTTAGTCTCTTCTCTATGAGTGTGTTTCTATTTTGTGGGTTGATTTTGTTCATTAGATTTCACATCTGAGTGAAAACATATGGTGATTATTTTTCTCTCACTGGCTTATTTCACTTAGCATAATGTTCTCGAGGTTCCTCTATGCTTCACAAAGGGTACGGTTTCCTTCTTTTTTACAGCTGAAGTAGCATTCCATTGTGTAAATGTACTACAGTTTTTTATGCACTTGTCTACTGATAAACACTTGAGCTGCTTCCAAATGCAGGCTATTATAAATAAGGAATGCAACTAATTTTTGTAACAAATCTTATATAGTAAAATCCCTATACTATTATTTATAATTAAAAATTTTTTGTTTCAGATTTTCGATATAGAAAATCACATTGCCTGTGTATAATAACAGCTTTCTTTTTCCTTTTATGTATATTTTTCTGACTTTAAGCACAAAACTCAAGTATAATGTTGTATAGAAGGAGTGGAGGCAGACATCTTAACTTACTCTTAATTTTTAAAGAAATTATATTAATTTGCTGACCTTTCTCTTTGCTCACCCTTGAAGGTAAAAGTCAGTGTGTATCTCAGGGTAAAATTATTTCTCTTTATTAATAATTTTTATTACAATTATTTTATTTTTCATTTTCAGCATGAATGTTATTTTACACAGTGTGACCTTGGAAAACACGAAATAGCCACAAGATAAATATTACCAATATTATTTAATTAAAAAAACAGAACTTACTGTTTAAGATTTTTCAATATTTCCAGTACCCACCTGGTACTTGCATAGTTATTATAATATCATTTACTGTATTCCCTGTACTGTGCTTTACATTCCCATAACTGCTTTGTAACTACCAATTTGTACTTCTTAATCCCTTTGTATATATCTTCTTTATGAGAAACTCGACTGAGCCATAAGGATGACCACCTTCATTCTCATTTTTTGAGAATACTATAACCAACAAAAATATAGCATGTTTTATAAAGGTGATATAATTGTCATAGAAATTCTAAAAATTTGTTACAGTTAGTTAAAAACGGACCTGCCTTTTGACCCAGCAATTCCACTGCTGGGATTGTATCCTAAGAACCCTAAAACACCAATCCAAAAGAACCTATGCACCCCAATGTTCATAGCAGCACAATTTACAATAGCCAAGAGCTGGAAGCAACCTAGGTGCCTGTCAGTAAATGAATAGATCAAAAAATTATGGTACATATACACAATGGAATTCTATGTAGCAGAAAGAAAGAAGGAGCTCCTACCCTTTGCAGCAGCATGGATGGGACTGGAGAGCATTATGCTAAGTGAAATAAGACAGGTGGTAAAAGACAAATGCCATACGATCTTACCTTTAACAGGAAGCTAGCAACAAAGCAAATAAGCAAGCAAGATAAAACAAAGACACTGAACTAGAGAACAGGGGGACAGTGACCAGAGGGGAGAGGGGAGGGAATTTCAGGGGAAAAAAGGGGAAGGATTTACAGGAACTAGTATAAAGGACACATGGACAACAACTAAGGGGGGTGGAAATGGGAGGGAGGTGGGGAGCACTGGGGGTGGTGGGCTGGGATGGGAGTAAAAGACAGAAAGCTCTACTTGAACAATAATTAAATTAAAATTTGTTACAGTTATTGAAATATTTTAATATGTATATTTCTATACCAAAAACATTTCCTATGATATATATATATATATATATATATATATATATATATATATTGAACATACATATTTCTGTTATTAGCATTTCTTCTGTTGCAACCAGAGATTTCTCTGCTTCAAGACAAAGGCATCATTGTATGTACCTGTAGGACACATGTGAGGTTCCTGCTCTAACAAAATTCTGATGGAAGGACTTTGTGATGGTATCATTTTCTAGAGTTCAGTGCATTTTTTGAAGAAACTGGTAAGCCTAATATTTTTGCCCCTGTGCATTATTTTTCTCTGAAATTTGGCCCAGGTAAATTTGAACAATTTGTCTATATATGTTCTAAAACCAAAAAAATTAAGGTGTCTTCATTTTCTGTTGCATTAATTACTTGGTTTTGAGTTGCTCCAAAAACTGAATTTCACCAGAATAATTGCAAATGTGAATACTCTTGTTTTGTGACCTTATGAGAACAGCTGGATATATTTTCCCTTCTAAAGCCTTCACTGTCTTTCAGTATGCCATTAGAATAGCAAGCCTAACAGTGAAATGTAATTCTACTTTGGAATCAGAGAAGGTCATATTTACTCAGTATTAATCCTTGCTATTGGTACTGCACACTTTGTAAGTATACTAGATTAATACTCAAAATGGGACGTTGAGTTAAATAGACTCATGGATAATTAACAAATTCACCCACAACATCATGCAATAATTATTTTTAATTATTAATTTTAATAGAACATTGGTTTCTACTGTAGAATTTTCTCTTTGTGAAAGAATTAAAGTGAGAAACCTGAACATATTTAAATGTTTCTTTTTAAAGGAAGAAAGAATCTTAGTCTTTATGAGGTTGACATGTTTAATAAACTTTTAATGTTAATGAGGTTTTTCACACTATCTTCCTATAAGACATTTCAGATTAATTTTTTGTACTCCATCTAAAATTAATTAATGAAAATAAAATAAACATGACTGGGGATTCTGGAGGGCGGTGAGGTCAGATCTGCCAAACATTGTTCGTTCAGAGATTCGTCAGCACCTAAGCTGTGTCTTGTTGCTGGCTCATGTGCAGAACTAAATTAATGTCTGCAGCATGGGTATTCCAAACTGAGGAGCTGCATAGGTGTTCAAGATAATAAAAAAAACCACCTGCAGGAGGCCTAGCAGATGTGGCCATGTCGTTTATTACTCACATTGCAGGAGAGCTTACGGACAGCAGCAGGCTGGTGGGAGAGAGACCACACCTCCTCAGCCCAAGGCTCCTTCTAGGGGGTCCCAGACAAATGCAGCACGAGTCCAGGTGGCACAAACTTGTGAGTGGCCCAGAGCTACATTACCTCCATGTGTATATGCAGGAGGGAATGGTCAAGAAGCAGTCACAGGACAGAAGCCACTCCCAAATGGAGACAAGGAGGGAGTTACTATCTATTCCCAAAACTATACATATTCCTTCTGGCCAGGGCCCCCCTAGCCAGCCCTCCTCACAGGTGGTGGGGTGGGAGAGCCATGGATTGCCCCCACATGTCATGGCTTTTCAAGCTGAGATGCAGAAGCATTATGTTGACCTTAATTGTATAATTATACCATTTATCAAATGGTATACAAAGGATATTTTTCTCTTTCCTTACAGAACATTCATCGCTATTTCTTTTAGAAGAGTAATCATCTAATAGCATTGTGTTTACTCTTTCTCAAAAGATTTTTCTATATCGTAACTGCAATAAAATAACATCCATTTCTATGATAAATGTTCTCTGGAAACTGTTAACTTAAACATTCTAAGAAAGTAACAAAGATTCTTTCTGCTGTTCAGAAAAATACCAGAGATGGGATTCACAAAAAAAATAAATTTAAGGATTTTATGCTGCACCCATAGGGGGTCTCTCCTCTTCTCCTTCTCTTTCTATTGTGGAAAATGAGTGAAAATGGCATAGATTAGAAATAAGAGGAAGAATGTAGGAAAGAAATGAGAAGTGTAGAATTGAGGAAGGGACTAGTGTTAGTTACTACCACAAAGTAACAAGACATATCAGAAAGCAAGGAGGGAAACTGAGAAATCAACTGAAGGCTGGAATAAGAAAATCTTCTCAGTCTTGTTCTTGATTTCCTATGTATGGTGGGGAAATCAGCCTCCTGGAATGAGAGAGGGTTAGAGGGTCATAGAAATGCATAAGTTTTTCATGCAATCAATCTTATCTAGGAGGTTTGTCCAAAATATATCCAGCCATGAACTATGAAAACTAAAGGTATTTATTCATGAATATAGAAGATACAAGAAACGTTGTACATAGGGCAGTGACACCTCAGTCCCCTTCAAAGTAGGCACCTTGGGACCTCACGCGGTTCTCCCAGTTGCCATCAACTGCCCCATCATATTTCCCTGTGTCTCATCAATAGTCTGAAATTTCTAAAGAGACTATTCTGAAATAGTCTCTTCTCTTTCAAAGGTAATTTTAGTTTTGGGAAATGCCAAAAGTCACAGGATGCTAAATCTGGGCTCTAGAGGGGCTGAGTCACCTGGGTGATTTGATGTTTAGTTAAAAAACTCTGCACAAGGGGTGATGCATGAGTAGGCACATTGTCATGATAAAGCTGCCAACCACCAGTTGCCCAAAGCTGTTGCCTTCTGAATCATCCAGATAGTTTCTGTGGAGGAATGTTCAAGCTTAATGCAAAATCTGATGCAGATTCATTGCTGTACTCGCTCATCTTGAATGAGTGGTGGCCACACACTACACATGCTCACTCAATGCTGTCTACTGCCCCCACTGACTAGTACAGTCAAGTCATCATTGTTCACACATGGGCATTCCAGTCCACTGTCCTTAACTGCTGTACAAACCATTCTTGTTATATTAATAATGGCTGAACTTTCTCTGGACAGACCTCGTATATTGTGACTTTTACCTTGAGTGCAACTTTATTTTGTAGTTTGTTCATTTGGGGGACATTTACTGATTTGTAACAGGGAAAATATAATTAACTCTTTAGAAGAAAAATATTATTAATGATAATTTTATGCTATATGGAAAGAAATGATTATCATCAAGTAGGCTGAAAACAGATTATAAAAATATCTGTAATAATACCTGTAATGTAGGGAATAAACAGTTGATTGCTATAAGGAATATAAGGTAGTATAATGCAGTATTCTCCTGAAGAGCAAATTTCCTTGGGGTAATATTGCAAGTATTTATAAATAAAGTACCTATTATGAAATAGAAAGGTAAAACAGGATAGCAATAAAGAAAAGGGAAATTATTCAGCTGATATATACTAAAAGTGTGTTCATTCATTCATTCAGTATTTGTTGAGTATCAAGTAATCAATCAGTGAGATTTTAGAGGTTGAAAGGTCATTTTGAGTTCTGTGTTTTGGGAAGTTGTTCATTAGGAGGATCCCACTTGCTGAAGGTTTGTTTGTTTTTTTTTTCCCAGTTAGGTGGATTAACATTTTATTGTGTTTTTAAAGTATATTTTATTGATTATACTATTATAGTTGCCCCATTTTCCTCCCCTTTATCTCTCCGTGCCCTGCTCCCCTCTTCCCTCCAGTATTCCTGTCCCCTCATACTATAAGGGAACGTACTCCCCTCACACCCCCTCTTCATTTCCTTTACTATTCTTAACCTCTCCCTGTCTATTTTGTACCCACCAATTATGTTTCTTATTCCCTGTACCTTTCCCTCCATTCTCTCCCACCCACTCCCCACTGATAACTGTCCATGTGATCTCCATTTATGTGATTCTGGGCCTATTCTAGTTGTTTGCTTAGTTTTTTTTTTTTTTTTTTTTTAGGTTCAGTTGTTGATTGTTGTGAGCTTGTTGTCATTTTACTGTTCATAGTTTTTTATCTTTTTTTCTTACATAAGTTCCTTTAACATTTTATATTATAAGGGTTTGGTGATGATGAACTCCTTGAACTTTACCTTATCTGGGAAGCACATTATCTGCTCTTCCATTCTAAATGACAGTTTTGCTGCATAGAGTAATCTTGGGTGTAGATCATTGCCTTTCATGACTAGTAAATACTTTTCACACCTGCTTTTTGCCTATAAGGTTTTTTTTTTTAGAAATCAGCTGATAATCTTATGGAAACTCCTTTATAGGTAACTATTTCCTTTCCCCTTGCTGCTTTTAATATTCTCTCCTTATCTTTAATCTTGGGTAACTTAATTATAATGTATTTTAGTGTGTTTCTCTTTGGGTCCAATTTCTTTGGGACTCTCTGGGCTTCCTGGACTTTCTGGAGCTCTATTTCCTCTGCCAGATTGTGGAAGTTTTCCTTCAATTTCTGGCTTTTCCTTTTGCCTTCTGGCACCCCTGTGATTCAGATGTTGGAACATTTAAAGTTGTCCCATATGTTCCTGAGCCTCTCTCTCCTCATTTTTTAAAATTCTTGTTTCTTCATTCTGTTCTGATTGGATATTTATTTCTTCCTTTTGTTCTAAATCATTGATCTGAGTCCTGGTTTCCTTCCCTTCACTGTTGGTTCCCTGTATATTTTTCTTTATTTTACTTTGTAAGCCTTCACTTTTTCCTTTATTTTGTGGCCAAGCTCAATCGTTTCTGTGACCATCCTGATTACCATGTTTTGTACTCTGCATCTGATAGGTTGGCTCTCTCCTCTTTACTTAGTTCTTTTTCTGGAGTTTTTATCTGTTTTTTTATTCAGGCCATATATCTTCGTCTCAGTGCACCTGTTATATTGTAAGAGGCAGAGCCTTATGTATTTGCCAGGGTGGGGTAACCCACTTTGCTGCCTCCTGGTGCTGTCTGTGGGGAAGGGGTTCAGAGAGAGAACAATGTTGCTTGCTAGCTTGTTCAGCTCTTGCTCCACTTCCTGTCACTTCCCACAAGTGGATTTTGCCCTTTCAGGTGCTGATTCCCGGGTGGGTGGATTTGTGTACGTTTTAGGGCCTGCAGGGCTCTTCAATGAACTCTTCTGTGAGATTGAGAGTTTCTCCTGCAACTGTACTCCCCCACAGGATTTTACAGCCATAGGTTTTGAGGCTTTATTTTCCCACAGTGCAACCCTAGGTGGTATGGATTGTCTCGCTCTACAGTTGTTCCTCCCAGCTTATCCACACAAATGTGGGACCACCTGGTCCAGCAGTCAGTACCGTGTCACGTCCTCTCAGTCCTGGCTTCCCTTCTCCTCCTCTTCTACCAGTCTGGATGACCTTTTCTTTTTTAACTCCTTTGTTGTTAGACTTCCTGACAGTTTGAATTTCTGGCAGTTCTGGTTGTTTTTTGTTTATAAATTGGTTGTTATCCTTCTTTTGGTTGTGTGAGGAATTGAAGCACATCTACCTATGCTTCCATCCTGGCTGGAACTCTTGTTAGGTAGATTTAAAGAGGAAGTAGGAGAGCATTCTTTTCTGAAAAAAAAAAAAAAAGGATGCAAATACATTAAATGAGTGAAGCAAAGCCATTGAGTTTTGAGCATATAATAGTGGTACATTTGCTTTGGCTGCAATGCAGCATACAGCTAGATTTATGTTTAGATGTTAGATATGTGCAAATTTTGTAAAAGACAGATTTTAATCCCTAGCCAGGATACATGTAATTGATACTATGGACAGAAGCCTTTACTCTTAAGCAAGTAAATGACATAGTGAAAGACTGTGAATCACTGAAGACAGACAACCCAACTATGGCTGGCTGAAACAAGAAGGTGTTAGTCTGGTACAGATCACTAAAGGGTTCGGAGGTAAATAGGGCTTCAGGAGTATCCTGGGGGATCAGGTGTTTTAATAAGAAATTGGTTTTTATCCTTATCTGTTTTTATTCTCAGTCTCCTTATGGTACTTTTCTTCAATTTTAGGGCTACATTTTCCTAGGATTTCAAGAGAGAATGTGTTAACTCCTGAATAAAGTTATCGTATTTTATGCTTGACAATTCTAGAGTAACAAACTCATTTCTGAGACATTCATTGTGACTAAAATTATGGAATTATATAGATTTACTAAGAGTAGAGTATAAATCTATTTTTTAATCATAGTTCCTGTTAGTAAAATAATTCAATATTAAACTCATTGAGCATACAACTTATTTACCATCCCCCAAATCTACATAAAGGAGAGTTAAGGAAAGGCTTTTTCCCAAGGGACATTTTATTTTTATAAGGTGGGGAGAGAGAGAGAGGGAGAGAATGCAGTATGGATTTTTTTAGTGCCTGAATCAATACAAATGTTTACTTTACAGTATTGTATGGTAGCAGCATGTAGAAAGATTGCAAGAACAAAAAATCCTGGATACAGGAAGACCAAATACTATTGCTATAAATTCTATGAACTCAAGCTGAAAAATTGGAACAGAAAGGGTGCTAGCAATGAGAACATTTTTCAAGTAGGACTTGGTTGAACTAGGTGATTGGCTAGCTGTTGGTGGTGGTGACAGCGGTGATGAGGATGTGATACTGGTGATGACGATGATGATATGTGTTTGGTGACCTGTTAGCAATTTCAGTAATAGGTATCTTTATAGTTAGACATGATTTATATTTATATTATGTCCCAGAGGTTCCCAGACTTTTTAAAAAAATTATAGCACCCTTAAATCACAGTTATTTTTACATGGAAATACTACACCAAAATAGATACTACAGAGATCAATTTGATAAGTGTTTGGGTCTGAGATATAATGTGGTTGAGTTTTACTCCTAAAACTTAAAACACTTTATGGGACCTCTGTTTTGTGAATCACAGCTATAGCCATTGACTTACAAAAATATGTCACCACTTCCTAACAGAAATCAGGAAATAAAAATAGATAATATAAAAGTTTCACAGGAACATTGTATATAAAAGACTTACTCATGTACTTACTCATGTATATTTTGAGTAGGCAATTAACACATACCATTTTTCCCAACTATTTCCCAGTTTGAGTTCCAGTAAATGGAGTCTGATCAGAAAGTAAAATTTGAGAAAACTAATTTTACATATAGCATTTATTGTTAGAGAAGAAATCAATCTCCTTTCTGTATACTCATTCTAAACCATTTTGCCTGCTTTGCAAAGTACAATTTGTTTTTAAATATATGAAGTGATTTTTATGTAATTTATAATTTACTATAAATGTTCATAGAACAGGGTTTTTGTGGGAAAGGGATAAATAAAGGAGAGAAGGATGAAGCCTTATTACAATGAGCATCAGGTGGTGAGAGAAAGGGGTGTAGGGACAAGAAAGATACATAGAAATAGAGCAAGAATAATCTATGATGAATTTGGGTCACTTCTCAATTATAATTGGGTCAGGCAACACAAGAGCAAAGTAAGTATCGAGACAATAGGCAGATGAAATGATATCTACAGAACAAGTGGAGCTAACAAGCATTTTGAAATACTTTAAACTCCATTGGTGATTCATTCTGATCATTTAGACACATGAGTTAAATAAATCTCATCAGTATGTTTGAGCCTTTTCTTATTTTGATTCAAAGACTGTTACATACAAGAAGAAATATGTCATCAACAAAAATAAAAGTAGACAAATCTAAAGATGTGAAGAGTGAAAATGAATGATAGCATGTCCATGCTTTCTGGTTTCTGATTCATTCTCTCGGAGAGTCTGTATAGACTGAAATGTGCAACACAGAAAACAGTGATGTGAACATTGTTCTAAATCTGTGTCTCTTCTCTATAGAAACTAGTTGTTTCAACAGGAACTAATCCTTTCAAAGGCAACAATAAGAACTGTTCTTTTCAAAGGAAACAATCTTATCTGAACTTCTTTCTTAAACTTTTAAAAAAGTTTAAAAAAATATATTTACTTTTAGAGAGAGGGAAAGGGAGAGAGGAAGAAGGGGAGAGAAACACTGATGTGCAAGAGAAACATTGATCGTTTGCCTCTTGCACATCCCCCAATCTTGGGCCTGGCCCGCGACCCAGGCATGTGTCCTGACTGGGAATCAAACCAGTGACCTTTTGGTTTGTGGGTTGACACACAACTCACCAGTCAGGACTCATCCAAACCTCTTTTTCCTGTTGCTCAAAATAGTATTTATCTTCAATAAGCCCACATGATATAGATAATACAAATATCACCACCAATGTAAATATAACCTCCTTTTGAAATTCTTTGCATTTAATATAGTTTATGTTTAGTATTAAGTAAAATAGTTTACAGTAAAATACAGGCATTTAAAACTATGTTTACTTGTTTTTAACATATGAAACACTAATTCCTTTTTCATTCTGGGTGCCTCATGGTTTTATAATTTGAACTTTACATTTAATACATTATAGCAAATCTATGTATAAATTAATATATTTAAGATATGCCTCAGGATCATCTTTCATTCATGTATCCCAGAGAATTACTGATCTCATTGAAGGCTGATCTCTTAAGTTAAATATATTCTTAGAATCAGTTGCTGTCTCTGGTCCTGAGAAAATAACAATGGTATAGTTGTGGTGGCAGTGCTTTTTCCATTTAAATTCTTGACAAAAGTGTTTCTGAAATCATATAACTATGACTGAAAAAATGCACATATGTTCTCCCAAACTTCAAACATAGGCATCATGGTATTACAAAGTGATCAAGAGAATTCTAGTGAAAATAGAATTGGTATTCCTTCTCTCCTGTTGCAGCTACCTTGTAGCCTCATTCACATTGTTTATTCACAGGATAAAAGAGATGTTTTTAAGCATTCAGTACAGATATGAGTGATTGGTATTAAGAAAAAAAAGCACTCTGGTTTTCAAGGTGTTGCTAGGAAGCACAATTTGGAGATGAACTCCCTTACAGAGCTGTTTTCCATCCCACAGCCCAAAAAAGTGTAGTGGTAGCATGCTCTGATTTTAAAAGCAGGAACGTCATCTGTTAAAGCTCTATCCAGTGGGAATTTGTTGTAGGTTCACTTAAATAAATTCATACTGAAAATAGTTTTGGTTTATTTATATTGCACTGAAACTTCCAGATATTCTGTTTTTTATTTGAGTAAAGAAGAAATTGTAAGCATATAATAATATATTATCAAAATAATCACTTTTAAAAGAAATACATATAAACACAAAAATAAAGTCATCTTAATTTTTGTTTTAATAATAATTTTCTGACTGGTCAAGTAATGTATCCATCACAGAAAAATTTGGATGTAAAGAAAATATAATGAAGATAAAGATTACTCAGTATTCCGCCACATAGAAATGACCATATTTTGGTTATTTCTTCATATTTTATTTCTTCTAAATACTTAGTACATGTTATTTAGGGGGTTTTAAAGGGTTTTGTAGGAGTTTTTTTGTATGTATGTGTACATTCCCTTCCTTTTAGCATATAATTACTTCAATTCCTTTATAGTTATTGTAATTTCTTATTTACTTTGATGTATTTCTAAAGTCTTATTATATATTTTTGACCCACATTTTTCTCTTTTACTGTCTTCTGTTTGACTGAGAGTCTTTTCCATACCTCGCCTTTTTGAGTTTCTGCTCTATAATGTTTAGTACTACTTTTTATATAATTTATAGTATAAGCTTTTTCTGATGCTGATTCTGATTATTATGAAGCACTTGCAAGCATAATTTTAAAGCCTTCTTAATACTTCATTATACTGTTCTAGTACTAAAAATGGAAATAAGACAAATTATTTTATTAGAATGGATTTCTCTATGAGCAATTACTGTACCAAAATATCTTGAGTCTTTAAAAACCCTTAAAATATAGATATTACTAAATTATTTTTCAAAATATTTTCTTAGTTACTACTTTTTATAACAATATAGAAAAATATCAATCATTGCATCCATACCCATGTTGAGTAATATTAACTTTAATGCTGCATGAATTTAGTCATATAAAACATACTCTTATAAAATTTTGTATTTTTATTCATTTATTAATAATTCATATTTATCCTTTCCTATAAGTATCTTATGTCCTTCATCTGTTTATCTATTATGACCTGAACATTTTTTCACATCTGTTGCCCTGAGCTCCTTATAGCTGTTTCTGTAATCTTTTTGAATCTTTTCCCCCATTTATATTTTTACTTTTAAATCAGTCCATAAATTTTAGTACATGCAATTTAAAAATTAGTTTTCTGTGTTTTCTTCTATTCAGGGATTGGTATATTTACTTCTTTTTACATTAGTTTTTAAGTAGATTTGAATTTTATATTTCAGCCTTTAATTCATCTGAGTTTATATTGATGTGTGAAGTGAGATTACAATATTTGTTGACATTTCCAACCAGCTATCCAGTAGCCTCAGTGCCTTTTTGAAGTCTGTCAGCACTTTTAACAATGAAAAATGTAGGCAGTATAAAGGTAAGCCAGGGTTCAAATCTCAGTTACACTATTTACTGGCACCACCACTCTTGGCAAATTGCTTAAACTAAGTGCCTCAGCTGTGTCATCTCTAAAATAAACACACAAACACACACACACAAAAGCCTGTATCACAGGGTTATTGTGAGAGGTAAGTGACATAATATCACCTAAGGTCGTGGCATACTGCAAACGCCCAGGAAGTATTACCTGTTGTTGACTCTCTCTATCCTTGGAAGAGCATCGCACTTTATCTACGGCGCTTTGTATTATGATTTCTTGTCTGCTGGGCCTTGGGAAGCGGTTCTGTACAGCACGGAAGCACGAGCCCTCTAGAGCTGGGCTGCCTGCGTGTGCATCTCAGTATCCGAATTAACTGATTATGGGACCTTGGGCGAATTACTTCACATCTTTGTATTTTAATTTCTTTATCTGCAAAATTGGGATATTTATAGCATTTACCTTAAGAGGTTTACTGTGAGGATCCAATTAAAATTAAATGTGTTTTCACATGGTTAGTGGTGAGTGTGGTGGTAGCATGCACTATTATTTATTTCAGATGTTTTGAATGTCCTTTTCCTTCTTTTTTTAAAAAAGAGTTTATTTATTTATTTTTAGAGAAAGGGGAAGGGAAGGAGAAAGAGAGGGAGAGGAACATCAATGTGTGGTTGCTTTCACATGCTCCCACCTAGGGACTAAGCCTGCAACCCGGGCATGTGCCCTGACTGGGAATTGAACCAGCGACCCCTTGGTTTACAGGCCTGAACTCAATCTACTGAGCTACACCAGCCATAGCCTTTTCTTTCTTTTTTACTTTCTAAAATTGAGTTTTATTCTACCAAGTTCACAGAGATCCCATTTGTTTTTAATTGGCAGTACATTATTTTGGAAAAACAATAATATTGAGTTTTCTTAACAGGGGAGATGATATATTTCTTTAATTTTTCAATGCTTCTTTTAGATCTATTAATAAAACTGTGTTTCATTTTCTTATACTATTAAGAGTTACTTGGTAATTTTATGTGTTTGTTACTGTTATAAATTAGGGCTTTTGTTTTCTTATTTCTAATTATTTATTAGAAATAATAAAAATAATAATCAGTAAAGTATTAAATAATTATTTAATAATATAATAATTATTCTAATTATTTATTATTTATTATTGCTTGGTTTACATTTATCTTCTGCTTAATTGCTTTGCTGAACTATTACAATTCTTGTATTTCATTTAAATTCATTTTCTTTGCTTTTCTGCAATATAATCACACTGTGTGCAAATAGTAGTTTTGCTTCATTTTTTCTAATTGTTTGAAATATTTCTAATTGTTTCACTTCATTTTGAACTATATCTGCTTAAGTCTCTAAACCAGCACTAAATCCATTGAATCCATTCATGGGTGTTTTCCATATTTTAGGTACTACTGTGGAAATCACTTCGGGTAAACCAACAGAAAGGACAGCCATGGGCTCTGTCCTCACAGAGCTGTAAATATGACCCCCTGAACACAGGGGTGCTTACATTCTTTTTGAATTGGTATTTTGGGTTTCTTTGGTTTGCAGTGCTATTTATAGTAGCCAAGATTTGGAAGCAGCCCAAGTGTCCATCAGTAGATGAGTGGATAAAAACAACTCTGGGACATTTACACAATGGAATACTGCTTAGCTGTGAAAAAGAAGAAAATCTCACCCTTTGCTATAGTATGGATGGACCTGGAGAACATTATTCTAAGTGAAATAAGCCAGTCAGAGAAAGACAAATACCATATGTTCTCACTCATATGTGTAATCTAGTGAACACACTGAACTAACAAGCAAAACAGAGACAGACTCATAGATGGAGAACAGGATGACAGCTGTCCTAGGGGGTGATGAGGGAGTGGAGGGATGGAGCCGAAAGGTAAAGGGCTCATAGACATGGACAACAGTGTGGTGATTGTGAGGGGCAGGAGAAAGAGGAGTAGGGGGATAAATGGTCATGGAAAAAATACAATGAAATAATCTATCCAATCCCTTGGTTCTAACATAGTATCAATCTATCGAATGCTATGGTGTGGGTTTACATTATTTAGACGAGTGGATTTTGCGACCATAAAAGTTTAAGAACCATTAATTCTATTCATAACAATAAGTTGTAGCCTTGTTTATACCCTGATTAATGTTAATTTGTGATGATTTAAATGTTCTTATTCTCTACTATAGCCTTTTTAATTGTGAAAACAACTATGACAATGCTATCAGTTTTCTTATATGTATATATATATTTAAATATGTCCACATTCTTTAAACTCATTGATGAATTTTCCATAGAAATATAAAATCACTTACACATTAAAAAAGAACTCATTACACATACATTTGTTTAAATTAAAAACATGGTATTTTGAGTTTGAAATGACAATATTAAAGCCATAATTCAAGTCTGTAATCACAGACTGGTTACCTAAGTTTGTGGTTCTGTACTCTAGATTAGAATTTTAAAGAAATTCTAATTTATTTGTTATTAACAAATAAAAAGCCAACAGAGTTTTTTTCTCTTGTCAGCAAGTCTTCTTTTCACATTTTTATTGCTGAAATGAGAAAGATGATAGAATTTTCTCAGAAAAATTGGCCTGATTGTCAGGGGACAGAGCAGAAGTGTCTCAGGGTTTGGTGAGACAACTGGAGCCCTTTATCGGTTCAGGCAGAAGAACAATTGTCTAACTACCTGGGGGGCTCTGAAGACACGGAACAACAGTGAGCAATGGGAGAGAAGTAGCCTAGGGGAGAGTTCACCCTCCTTCATTCACCAGCTAGGGAAAAACATGCACAGCAGAGGCCCTTGAGTGGACAAAAAGTCAGGCTCAGCTCCTCAGCTGCACTCAGTTCGCCCCACAATGTCATGCCAGTCGGGGTGCAGGCCCAAGCCACCAGATCTTTGCTCCATGGGGTCAGTCATTCCCTTGAAAGTATTTCGACTGGAGCTATAAAAAGTTAAGCATTGAAAAATTCCTTCTTGAGATAGTCTTTGTAAGGGTTCACACTGTAATCTTAGGAACTTCACTTTAAATCTGTCTACTTAATGTCTGTATAATAGAAGGCAGATTCTTTAAAGGGCTGGTGAGAAGTAGCTAGGACTGTAATTAGAATTACTGCCTTTCATTAAGTGAAATTTAGACCCTGTGAAGAGAGGAAAAGACAAAGGGAGTAGATGCTACGAGCATTTTAAAACAAAGCAAAATTACTGGGACAGTTAAACACAATGGTATGGTTAAAATGTGACTGAAAAAGGAGAAGGCCAACGGATATCTCATTAGTTCTCTTTTCAGCCTCGTTAATTTAACCCTTCATGTGTTGTGTCGATATTATGTAATTATCTTTTTTAACTCAGTGAAATAATTTAACACTCAGGATAGTTAGCTGATACATTCAGGGATTTAAAAAAGGTTTATTCAGCATTTCCTGTGTGATAGGCATTATAGCAGCTTCTGGGGCTTTCCCTTTGAAGCTGATAGATGAATGGAAAAGTTAGGTATTCATAATTTAGAACCATGAAGTGCAATAGTTGCCATGAAGGAAAGGCACCAGGCACTGAAAAAGTGGAACAGGCAGACCTGATTTCAGCTGGGGCCCCAGAGAAAGTTGCAACCTAAGAAATGCATGAGTCAGATAGAGGAAAAGTACGTGATAGGCAAGAGAAAGTACATTAGGCAGGACCCTGTTGCCAATGTTCATGAGTTTACTGATATATATTTTTTAATTTATTGGGCCATAATTAAAGGAGGAGGACCACAATTATATTTCCAACATTAAAAAAAAACACTCTTGTTTCAGTCTGAAACTATGAAAAAGTTCTGGAGATGGATAGGGGTGATGTTTACATAACACTGTGAGTGTAGTTTTCACCACCCTAATCTGGAATGTACTGTTAAAATGGTCCTTGTTATATTGGGTATATTTTATCACAGTATAAAAAGAAAATCTACTCAAACTCTCTTAATATGTGTCCCCATATGAAGAATGGAGATAATCATATTATCTAGTTCAGTGACATAGAGTTAAAAGTGACATAGAGATAAAACACATAAAACATTTGTCAGACACCCCAGTAGAGTCGAGCTGTTATGTATATTCCAATGGCAAAAAGAATGGAAATGAGCACTATGCTACTAATGATACAGGACACAGATGCCATCATTATTTTCAATGTCAGGCTGTTTAGCTGCTCTCAACCTTATTTTCTTGATTTGTTAATTAGGTTAATAACAGATACCTAATTATTGTGAAGATACAGTTTTTTGAAGATGAAAGATATGAGTAAAAACATGCCCAGTATCAAACACATAATAGGTGTTCAACAAATACGTAGTTTTTAACTGCACTGTTACCCATAGGATATTAATTCCTAAAGCTGTACAAAATTATTAACAAATATCAAAGATATCAGTGGTAAATTCTGAGACTAAGAAACATACTAAACTCTCCCTAAGGTCACTTGTAAGCAAAGTAAGAACAATGGTTTCTCCTGTGACCTCTCATTGCATTTTATTTCTCCTCATCCTTTTGTTATTATAATCTTAGTAGCCCTTTACTGAGCAGTTTTTAGTTCACAGCAAAAGTAAGCGGAAAGTTCAGCGCATTCTCATGTACCTACTGCCTCCACACGTGTAAACTCTTTCAAGATGAACATTGCACACCAGGGTGCTGTGTTTGTTACAGTAGATGAGCCTGCAAGGACACATCATCACCCAGAGTCCATGGTTTACGTTAGGTTCACTCTTGTTTGTAGACTCTGTGGATATAAGCAGTTACATACACTGACCATTATGGTATCACAGAGAATAGTTTCACTGCCCTAAAAATTCTATGTGCTCTGCTTATTCATCCTTTTCATTCCAGTATTTGGAAACCACTGATCTTTTTAGCATCACTGTAGTTTTGCCTTTCCCAGAATGCCATATAGTAGGGATCATACGGCATTTTAGAATGCCTTCTTTTCCTATTATTATTCATTTAAGGTTTCTCCATACCTTTTTTAAAAGACTTCAGTTTTTTAGAGCTGTTTTAGGTTTACAAGAAAAATTGAGAAGAAAGTAGATTTCCCATATACCACCTGCCCCTCAACAAAACTGCTTCCACTATCAACATCACTCATCAGAATGGTACATCTTTGTTTTTTTTTTAACCGAAGATGAACCTACATTAACACACCATAATTACCCAAAGTCTGTAATTTAGTTTTGGATTTACTTTTGGTGTTGTATATTCTATATATGGATTTGTATATGGGTTCTGTATATGGTATTGTATATTTTATGTATGAGTTTGTATATGGGTTCTGCATATGGGATTGGAGGAATGTATAATAACATATTCATCATTATGATATCATACATACAGTCTATTTTCACTGCCCTAAATTTTTTTACATGTTCTTCTCATTCATCTTTCTTCCAACTCCTTCCTTGGCAAACATCGGATCTTTTTTATTGCCTTTATAGTTTTGCTTTTTGAAGAATGTCATATAGTTGGAATCATACAGTTGGTACCCTTTCCAGAATGGCTTCTTCTACTTAGTAATATGTATTTAAGATTTCTCCATATCCTTTAGTTGTTTTATAACTCATTTCTTTTTAGTACCAAATAATACTTCATTGTCTGGATGGACCATAGTTTATCCTTTTACCTACTGAACAGCATCATGGTTGCTTCTAAATTTTGACAATTATGGAAAAGGCTGCAATACACATCCATGTGCAGGCTTTTAGTGGACATACATTTCCAACTCCACAGGGTAAATACCAAAGTATGAGATTGCTGGATCATATGGTAAGAGAATTTCATGATTAGTTTTGTAAGAAACTGCCAAACTCCCTTTCATTTTGTCTTTTCACCGGAAGTGAATGAGAATTCTTGTTGCTCCATATCCTCACCAGCACTTGGTATTGTCAGTGTTCTGGATTTGGGTCATTCTAATAAGCATATAGTGAAAATTTCTTTTTGTTTTAGTTTTCAGTTCCCCAATGACATATGAACATTAAGCATCTTATCAAATGCATATTTGCCATTTTTATATCTTCTTTGGTCAAATGTCTGTTTAGATATCTTACCTATTTTTAAATTGAGTAATTTGCTTGTTGTTGAGTTTTAGGAGTTCTTTGTATTATTTGGATAGCAGTTCTTTATCATGTGTATCTTTTCAAAATATTTTTTCTGGCCTTTGACTTGTCTTCTAATTCTTTCAAATTGTCTTTTCTGGATGAGGAGTTTTTGTAAATTTTAATGAATTCCACCTTATCAATTATTGCCTTCATGTACTGTGCCTTGGTATTGTATTCCAAAAGTCATCATCTCTTCCAATGTTACCTAGGTTTTCTCCTATGTTATTTTCTAGAAGATTTATAATTTTGCACTTCATATTTAGGTCTGTGATCCATTTTGAGGTATTTTTTTGTTAAGAACATAGAGTCTCTGTTTAGATTCACTATTTTCATGTGGATGTCCTTTTAGATTATTTTGGCTCCAATGTATTGCCTTTGTTCCTTTGTCAAAGACCAGTTGACCATGTTTATGTGGGTGTATTTCTGAGCTCTCTATTCTCTTCCATTGATCTGCCTTTTCTTTCACCAATACCACACGGCCTTGACTACTATTCTGTATGGTGGGTCTTGAAGTCAGGTGGTGTCAGTCCTCTGACTTTGTTATTCTCCTTCAAAGCTATGTCGACAATTCTGAGTCTTTGGCCTCTCCATGCAAATTTTAACATCATTATATAAAATAATATAAAATTTGCTGGGATTTTGATTGGTATTTTGTTGAATTTATAGATCAAGTTGGGGAGAGCTGACATCTTGACACTATTGAGTCTTCTTCCCTATCTTTTTATCTTTGCATGACAGCTTCTAAAATACGTATTCAGCAAAAGAATCTGAGGTCTGTCCAGAATGTATCCAGCTATGAAATATGAAAAATAGAGACATTCTTTGAAGAAGATACAAGATACAATAAATATTGTACATAGGATGATAACGCCTCACTCCTCTTCAAAGTAGGCACCTTGGAACCACACATAGTTCTCCCAGTCACCATCAGCTGCCCAGCCGTATTTTCCTGAATGTCATCAATGCTCTGAAATCTCTTTCCTTTCAAAGGTGATTTTAGTTTTGGGAAAAGCCAAAAGTTATATCGCCAAATCTGGGCTGTAGGGGGGCTGAGTCATATGAGTGATCTGATGTTTCACCAAAATATTCTGCAAGAGACAGAATGCATGAGTGAGCGCATTGTCTTGATGAAGCTGCCAATCACCAGTTGCCCACTGCTGCAGCCTGCTGAATCATCTGGTAGTTTCTGAAGAGGAATGTTCAAGCTTAAGGCAAAATTTGACGCAGATTCATTGCTCTACTTGGTCATTTTGAATGTGATGGCCACACAGAACATATGCTCACTCAAAGGCATCTACCACCCCCACTGACTAGTACAATGAAGCTGTCATTGTTCACACATGTTCATCTTAGCCCACTCTCCTTGGATGCCAGGCTACATCAATGTCCTGGAAACTGTCCTTGTTATATTAACAATGGCTGGACTTTTTTAGGACAGGCTTGTAAATTGAAATCTTCCAAACTACAACCATATCCCAAGAACTTATCCTCCTTATGCAGTTTAATTATGGCCAAATAACCAGTTGCCTGATAAGATTAAACAAAGATCTACCATTGACAAACTACTTCTTTGCATAAGACCTGTCTAAAGGTTATGAGGTGTAGATTATATGTAATTAACAGAATGGGGCAGGGAGGACATAACTTCCATGTAGCTGAGGTTATCTCAGGTTCAAAATCATCACAAATATGTATACCCCTAAAAATGTGACTAAGGGAGTTTTTCAGCTTTATAAAATAATATGTATATTTCAGAAGAGTCGGGGTGTTTTTCATTCTCAGTAAAACATTGTATACCAACCAAGGTATAATTGTTCTGTGAAAGGCTGTATTAGGTATTAAATCTAATTTAAAAATAAAATACTAATTGCAGAAAAACAAAATGGAATAATTCCCAAATATGGAGACACAACAGGAAGTGACAGAACCATGACTAAATAATCAATACTACTGGAATATTTGAGGCAGACCTGAGCATTAGTACCTATAATAAGTAATTGACAAACCTTTTATGCATATACTAAGAATAATACCATTTAGTTAAGATATTTTTTTTACAGAACTGCTAATCATTTTCCAGGACATAACTTATTCAAATCTGTGTACTCTTAGTTTCTTAAATAGAACTTCACTTGTACAAGGGCAAGAAATATGCAAACTGAAATATTTCATTTTTTAGAAGACCCAGCTGTGAGGCAATTTGCCAACATCTCATTATACAACGTATTTTAAAAGAAATATGGAAAAAAACACATGGTGCTTTTTGTTTCTGCTGGAATACTGACAGTCAAAGAAGTTTGGGTCAACAGAATATAAATAACTAAAATTCTCCTTTCCAGAAATTTAAGACACACTAATCATACAAATGGAACTCAAAAAAAAAAAAAAAAAAAAGAGAGCGAGAATACAACAGAAGGTAAAAAACAACAACATGATGGGTTTAGAGGCATAATATATGTACTGATAGGAAAAAAATTACTTATTAAGGTATCAAAATTGCTAAGTAGGAATATTCTGGCTATTATTATTAGATATCACATATAGATCAAATATAAAGAATGAATTGCCACAGATAATTCAAGTAAAAATATTTCCTTTTGCCTAAAGTTTTCTGGTTAATTGCAAAACCTTCCTTTTTATGGTCACTGTGAAGATCATTATATCATTTTGCATAATAATTTAAGGAGTTTAATTCACAAGCTAAGTAAAAATTACCTAAAATGTCAATGATGATTTAAGACTTGGGAACAGAAATGTGGACACATTAAACTCCACACTGATATTTTATGGAGTAAAACAAAAATTTCTATACTCATAGTAAGCCTTATGAGAGAATAAACCTTAAGTGAGTACAAATTTTTCCATTCTAAAACTTCTAAGTTTCTAAGATATTTATTCTAAGAAATGGAAACTGTAGTTGTGATATTTCTAAAGTCTTTAAAACATCAAAAGCAACTTATAAAAAACTTTTATGTTAGCAAGAACTTTTGAACAAAAGCCAACAGTATTTCTTCTAAACTCATAAAGATAGTAAATAATTCAGGCAGGAGAGCTCCTGCCAATACATATAGCTGTTACTGCTTTCTGCTCTTATTTTATTTTTTAGTTACTTGAAGAAGGACATGATGAAGGAGAAATTTTTTCAGGTTTATATTTCTGCTCTTTCTTTTATCTTCCATTCATTTCTCCATTTCAGAAAACAATTTGGCTAGATAGTTCTATTTATTACTGTGCTTCAAATATTATCTTTGTGTACATTACTTTCAAATACATGTTCTCATCTCATATCTTGCCTCCAAATGCTGGTATTATTTATTCAAATGCATACTTGTTATCTCCACTTGGATGTCTAATTGAAAACTCAAATTTAATGGATTCATAACTAAATTCTTGACTGGTGAACTTCTGATCAAGATGGCATCATAGGTAAACATGGCTCACTTCCTTGTACAACCACATGAAAATTACCACAAAACTATAGGACAACCATCATTCAGAACCATCAGAAATTGATCTGAATGGAAGTCCTACAAGTACGGAATGAAAGAAGAAACTATATCAAGACTGGTAGGAGGGGTGGAGATGCAGAATGGGCTGGTCCCACACCTACACTTGGAAGATAAAAATTGGGAGGGAGATCTCAGGAGTGAGTGGTCCCACCCCCACACCAGGACCCCAAAGTTTCAGTGCCAGGAAGGTAAGTCTCCATAACTTCTGGTTGTAAAAAGCAGTGGGGATTGATGCTATAGGAAACAGAAATTATGGAATCCCAGGAAGTTCCTCTTAAGGGGCCATGTACAGACATACTTGGACTCACCCCCTCTGAGCTTTAGTAATAGGGCAGCAGATTGAAAGGCATCAGAAACATATGGGGAGGAACTGAATTGTCCAGTATCAGGGCAAGAGCTGAGGGGGTACAGCTTTCTCCCTGACAGAAGTGCTGGTAGAGGCCCTTGTTTCTTTTCTGAGCCCTTCTCTGACAAAGCCAGTAGGCAGGAGCCATATCGGAGACTCCATTAACCTATCTTAAACTGTTTGCCCACCTTGGTGATTCCGAGTCCCTGCCCTACACAACTTTCTAGGCCCACTGAAACTGTTTCCAGTAGCTTTTCCATATGAATATCTTGTCTTGGTCCATGCTTCAGATTTTCATAAATTCTCTCAAACAAGCAGCATCTAGCTTTGGTGAGTTCTGTACCTCTTGCTAAGTTACCCCAGGCAACTAAGTTACCCCAACTGGTACTAGTAGCAGTTGGCCTTGGTTCACGGATTTGCCTCCCCTGAGCATCTATAAGTCCAGGATAAGCAGCAGCTATTTACATATCACTTTGTAGCTAATGCTGTGAGACCCCAGACAGATCACAGATAGTGGCTGACCTTGGGCGTGCTAACAACAACCAAGGCTCAACTATAAGAGGAAAGTCTACACAGCTCACACAGTAGTCATGCCTTAAGTACTCAGCTTGCGTAATAGGTGAGGCTGTGCCACTGGACCCTACAAGACACCTACTATATTAAGCTACTCTATCAAGCCTGGGAGACAAAGTAGCTCTACCTACTACATAAAAAAATGAAACAAACACATTAGGCTGCCAAAATACGGAGACAAAGAAACATCACTCAAATAAAAGAACAGAACAAAACTCTGGAAAAAGATTTAAATAAAATGGAGAAAAGAAATCTATCAGATGCAGAGTTTGAAACTCTGGGTATAGGATGTTCAAGGAACCAGTGAAGACCTCATTAACATAAAAAAGATACAGTAAAAAATGAATACACTAATTGAAATGAACAATTTACAAGGAATCAACAATAGAGTGGATAAAGCCAAAAATCAAATCAGTGATTTGGAACATAAAAACACAAAAACCAATCAATCAGAAAAGCAAAAAGAAAAAAGAATCCAAAATAAACAAGGATAGTGTAAGGAGCCTCTGGGACAACTTCAAGCTCACCACCATTTGCATCATAAGGGTGCTGGTAAGATAAGAGAAAGGGAAAGCAATTGGAAAACTATTTGAAAAAATAATGAAAGAAAACTATCCTAACTTGATGAAGGAAATAGACATACAAGTCCAGGAAGCACAGAGCATCCCCAACAAGATGGACCCAAAGAGGCCTACTCCAAGGCACATCATAATTAATATTGCAAATGTTAAATACAAAGAGAGAATCTTAAAAGCAGCAAGGGAAAAGCAGTTAATTACTTACAAGGGGGAGCCCCCATAAGACTGTCAGATAATTTTCAAGAGGGAACTTTGCACACTAGAAGAGTTTGGAAAGAAATATTCAAGTGATGAAAAGCAAGGACATACAACCAAGATTACTCTACCCTGCAAAACTATCCCTTAGAATTGAGGGACAAATAAACAGCTTCCCAGACAAGAAAAAGCTGCAGTTGTTTATCATCACTAAACCATTATTATATGATATGTTAAAAGATCTTCTTTAAGGAGATCAACAAAGAGTTCAAAAATACCTTCTTATTCATCTTCTTAAAGAAGGGCAATAAATATACATCCATCAACAATTGAATCTAGAGAAGAAAAAAAACCAAAATAAATAAACAGGCCAAAGAGAAACAGAATCACAGATACAGAGTATGCTTTAATGATTGCCAGATGGGAGTGAGATGGATGAAAAAGGAGAAGGGATTAAGAAGTACAAATTGGTAGTTACAGAATAGTCATGGGGCTATAAAGTACAGCTCAGAGAATAGAGTAGCTAAAGAACATATATGCAGGATCCACAGACATGGACAATGTTGTGGGGAATTGCCTGAGGGAATGGGAATGCTGGGTGAAGGGAGAAAAAGAGGGAAATTTGGTACAACTGTAATAGCATAAACAATAAAATATAATTTAAAAAATACTAAATTCTTGGTCAGCTGACTTTCCCCCAAAAGCCCTGCCTCTCCTTTGCCAAATGGCAGCATCTTCCACTTCAGCGTGCAAACCAAGTTGTAAGGATGCTCCCTGAACTTCTCCCTTTCCTTCATCTTCTACTGCTAGTCAGTGTTTTCTACCTACAGGTCCACAATCCAACCCCCTTGAAGCTGATAACCATACATCTTGGAGCTATTGAATCTCTAGGCCCTAGCACAATGTACATGATAGACAATTAAATGTTTTAAAGCAAATAAAATTGCCTATCTAACTGTTTCTACATTTGCTAAGTAAATTATTGATTTTACATATCTGCATTGTAAACTGCATTTGCAACCACACTGCATTAGAGAACTCATTAGATCTTATAAGAAAGATGGTTTCATACCATTCCTCCTAATTGTAGAAATGCATGGAATTGTCCTCAAACCAATGTTAACTATTTAGAATGATACTTGTGCTTCAGGAGTTCTAAATGGAGACAGTTAAAGAGCCATTCAAAGGTGTAGCACTTTTTATTTTAATTTTCACTTTTCTTCTTTGGTATCTAAACCTACTGTGGCATTGAACACATACACATGTGCACACATATATTTGTTGATCACACGTTCTGAGCAAAGTATTTAAGCTATAGTAGGATATGAAATTATGGACAAGGCATGTTCTTTTTCCTTAGTAAATTCTAATCTTGTTAGTGGTGAAGAAAAACTCATACAGATGCCTTGTGTACATTTTTATAAAATTTTCACAATAAAATATTATTTTTCCACAGATGCTGAAATAACATGCCTAAAATGAATGGGCCATATAAATGACATCTTACTTTATTCACACTTTTGTTACCTTTTGATAATACACAATTCTAAAATGCTCTTACCATATATTCAGGGCAGTTTCAAAGTTAAATATTCTGTTCTACTTATTATCCTTATAAGCCATCACGACCTGCAAAAATACCAAAATTTAAGAAAGAAACAATTACTCCAAAATACCATTTCTCAACTTCTGAAATTGTCTTCAAATATGTTTTCTAATAAAGTGTCCCTATAATTAGCTGGGAGCGGCCTTTCATTTAGAAGGTAAGAAAGAACATTTTAATAAGGTATTAATGAATGCATCGAACAACTGCTTAAGACTTTAGACAAGGGAGAAGGCCTCGTAGGAGGAGATTGTTAGAGGATAACATTTTTATAAAGATAGAGCTTGATCTAGATCTTAAAATATGGCAAAAATGTTCTTTTCTCATACATAAACTGAGGTGAATAATAGTAACGACATCATTGGTTCATATGAAGATTACCATGTTAATACTTAAGCTTCCACACAGAACCTGGTTTGCAAATTGAAAGATGATGAAGTGTCAGCATCTTATAATAATTATGAAACTAAGGACCTTTAATTTATCTTTTTATTTCTATAGCTGGGATAAGGTCTAACATAAAATAGATGCTTAATACATATTGATTGAATGAATTATGAAATAATGGTATATCACTGGTAAATTCTGAGGCAGAGATAACAAGGGAGTTAAATTTTCTAAAGACAAAATTGAATTTTGTGTTATTCACTAAGCTTCAGATATTTGGCTGCATGCTTACTAAAATAATAACTGCAGAGGCAAAGATTCCTCTTGGTAGCAAGGATCAAAGGTAGATCTATTGATACTGCCCTGATGCTTATGTCTAACTAGACTCTAAGCTTCTAAAATATGAAGATTTGCTTCCTTTATTACCAACTGAGGCTTGGGTGATCTTCCACAAAGTTATTAATTAGTAAGTACTTGCTGATTGATGAGACTTGGGTTTGATACAAAGAAGAATTACATTAAGAGAAAATAAAATTATTATCGGAAGCTATAGAATCCCTTTCTTTTAGATTCTGTCTACCTTTTTTGAATAATTTATACCTTTGAGCTGTAATTTTATATAAATGAAGGGATGTATCCACACTTGCCCTATTGAAAATTTAATTAATATCTGAACAGATTTAAATTAAAAAAGGGACAAAGTTGTCAGTACAGCGTGAAACTATGTTGTTACTATAAATCTGAAACCTCAATGCGGCTGTGAGGGCATCAGAATGCAGGAGTTAAAAAGTTTCCTAATAAGCTGTTCTTGTAATGAAGTATTGAAAAGAGCTAGAATGTTTATCAACCAAGGCACTTTCCATTATTACTATAATGATATTTTCTTATGTGACAGTTTAGTATGAAACTAACTTACTGCCTCTAGAAGAAACCAAAAGTTCAATGCTTGGCATTTAAGGTCCCATAATTTGACTATACTTTTCTCTCCACTAATCTCTCTCAAATGCTCCTTTTAGTCTAGGCCCGGGCCATGTTAAACTCTCCAGGGTCCTCTGAATTGACATTCACTTTCTTACTCCTTGCTTTTAACCTTTGCCACTTCCTCCTGTGTGTGTGGATGTGCCTGTGAAATATAGAGCAGTGATTTGCTTTAGCAGTTGCTCAATACATCTATTCCACAGATGCTGAGTATCTTTAATGTGTAAGGCATGATGTTCGGCAGTATGGGGTGTAGAAAAAGGAATAGGACAATCTGATGTTAAGGAACTCATACATTAGAAAGTTCCTCACTGAATATCTACCTTTGTTTCACTAGTACGTACTTACACTGCTGCTAAAATATGTCTTAAGTTGGTAGATACTTCAAATACCAGGTCTGTCTGGGAAAATTGCAGCCATTGTTAATATAATGGTTTGTGCGACATCGATGCTATCTGACAGCCAAGGAGAGTGGACTGGAATGCACACGCGTGGGCAGTGATGACTTCACTGTACTGGTCAGTGGGGGCGGTAGACACTGTTGAGTGGGGCATGTGTACTGTGTAGATTTCACATTCAAAATGACTGAGGGAGTAGAGCAATGAATCTGCATCAAATTTTGTGTGAAGCTTGAACATCCCTCCCTGGAAACTATTCTGATGATTCAGAAGGCCACAGCTTTGGGCAACTGGTGGTTGGCAGCTTCATCACAATAACACCTGCTCTCATGCATCACATCTCCTGCAGAGTTTTTGGTGAAACATCAAATCACCCAGGTGACTCAGCCTCCCTACAGCCCACATTTGGTGCCCTGTGGTTTCTGGCTTTTCCCAAAACTAAAATCACCTCTGAAAGGAAAGAGATTTCCGATTGTGATGAGTTTCAGAAAAATATGGCAGAGCAGCTGATGGTGACTGGGAGAACTGTATGAGGTCCCAAGGTGTCTACTTTGAAGGGGCCTGAGGCATCATTGTACAATCTTTCTTGTATATTATGTCTTCTTCAATAAATATTTCTAGTTTTCATAGTACATTTCTGGATACTTTCTGGACAGGCCTCATATATGTAAAGAATAATGAATAAATAATTAAAAATTACCAGCCATCTCCTTTTATATGATTATTTTACTTTATATTCTTCAAAGGAAATGAAACACATTTTTTGGTGTTTGAACAACATGCAATGCAATCATACATCTGATTAAATTGCACAAATATTCAATGATATCCTGTTATATATGTTTCAAAAATAAAAAAAATTTCAAATTGTTTTAATTGAATTGAAGTTCATGAAAAATAATTTTCATGCTGTTTCTATTAATAAAGCCTAAATTATTTGAGTAGAAGTCACTCATCAGTTAACTATTCATACAACAGCATACAGTCATTGTACTGATATGATGGGGTCATTGTATCTGTACAATGACTCATTCTTCCATGTTACTTAAAAAATAGAACATCGAGGGTTACATCATACTCTTTCAGGAGGAATGTGCTTTCTCTTTGGTATCTCTTAATCTGAGCAGCAGCGAATAGAAGTTATAAGATCATCAGCTTCGTTCACCCTTCCTGGGTGGGTCTCTTGACAGGAGACAGTGAGAAATTCTGTGTACTCTTAGATTGGCAGGGTAGAATAAATACCTGCAGGATGGACCAGTACTGTGGGGGAAGGAACAGCAGCTCACATCCTGGGTCATTAGTGTGTGTGGCTCAGAGTGGAGATTGAGAAAGCAGGCAGACACACAGTAGTGATCATGTTTTTTGCTAGACATGGCCACCTTCACAGAGGACTAGAGCCCTTCAAAGGGAAAATTATGGCCTGGGTGCTCTAACACACCCAGCATAAATTTAGTGAGAGTTTCAAACTCTGGTACCACGTCTTCCCAGGTCTTGTTCTTTTGTGTATCAGGGTAGTGGGGGTGGGGGAGGGTAGCAAAAGGGAAAGATATGTGAAAGTCTTGCTGGTGTGGGAATTGTTTTCTGCTGTCAAAGACTTATTAAATCCTGCTTTGGATTTTTAGATACGATTCACAGGGAAGGAGCCACAGAGCACATTTCTTTGTAGTGGCCCTGCTATCTCAGATCACTGTGAACAGCAGTAGGGAAATGAGCGAAGTTAAGATCATATTCAGTCATGTCATTATAATCCAACAAGAGAGTCTCATTTAAAAGTAGGAAACCTTCCAGATATTAGTCAAAACATTATATCAAAACACCTGGTTCTTTATGATACGGTCGAGTAAATCAGATGTAGACATCGGCAAAATTTAATTCTCACCTAGACAAAATGCCACAACTGAGTACAGTGTAGGCATAATTTTAAGAGGCAGGTTATTAAATGTTACATATCTTCTGATTTTTAGAGTGCAGTGGCGAAAGATGTGGCCTATTTAATTCATAACACATTTGCATGTTCTCTCTGAGTGGTGAAAATTCCAGCCTTTACTTAACACACTTAATACAGTAGTTCTTTAACTTTAATGTGCCTGCAAATTACCTGGGAAGCCTGATTAAAGTGCAGATACTTGGGCTATTTCCCCAGAGACTAATCATTCTTTGGAGTTGCTAATATTAATAAGGATATATCAATAGTAACAAGGATAACCAAATACTGTTAATGTGGGTGGTCCCTGCACAATATTTTGAGAAACTGACTTCACATATTGAATAGTGTGTCAATCATTGAATTTATAAAATATTCTTTTTATACTCTAGAGCAAGAACAGATTGTATCTTTTTTTAAAATCAAATAATAAAAATGTAGTATTTAAATCTGTCTGAAGTAGAATGACAAACACTGGCCCCGTTAGTAGCTGTGAGCCTTTGGGATCCCCAAATGATCCCCATAACTCAGTTCATCTCTAAAAGTCTCAGAGTTTGGACAGGCTCAAAGACATATTACACAGATCAGTTAATTTGTAAAAAGATTAGCACTCTTCATGTTATTGCCTCTTTACCATTCCCATGAATTTGATGTCACCTTGTTGCCCTCGGTCCTTCCATCACCTGGTTCCACTTACTCCCTTCCTCCCGATCCTTTATGTGAATGAATGACAATGGAAGGGTGATGAGTTCTACTCCGTATTACCTTTCCCCAATTCTACTGAAACTCACCTGCAATGTTTTACTTATTTACTATGTCTCTGTTTGTGCAGCATTTTTCTCCCAAATCTAGCACTAGATTTTTCTATTCGAAGTAGTGCAAAATATAAAATTACCCTTGAACAACAAACTTATTAAAACGCTGAAGGGAAAGAGTTTGAGTACAATCCCGTACGTTTGGTTTTACATCTTGTGTGACAAAACTGCTGCTCTCTCACTCACTCATTGACTGGAACAGTAACTCTTGGATTTGAAAATGCTCAAGAAATCCAGTTGTCTGGTTTGCTTTATTATTACTGTCTTCATTTTCCATTAACATCTTCATTTCAAGAAAAATACTTGTGTAGGATGGGCACCTTGTTGTTTCCATAAGGGAAAGAGTTTGGAGCCAGCAGTACTTTTGTGTATTTCCTAAAATTTCAACAGATACCTCACCACGCGATACACACACTCCTACACTGTGGGACAAAATAGATGTACAACTCTATTTATTGTGCCACCTAGAAGTGAGGCATCCCTCTTAACTACCCCAATGCACAAGCATGACCGCATCAATTATAGCCCTGTATGCCATCATGGGCTTAAATTAGCCTGTGAAAAACATATGCTATAAATATCACACGTGGGGTTCCAGTATTTTTAAGTTCCTCTTATGCATGATGTCATTTAAAAATAAATGAGTGATTAATTTAATTGTGAATCCAATTATCCAAAAATGTGAGCTGTCAGTTGTTTATAAAAGGCAAACTGTGCTGCCAGCACTCAATTAATATTCACATCTTCAAAAATCTTCAGATTTTATTTCCCTGAGCAGCCTCCAAGTCATTACATTTCATACTCTGATGTTATATTTATTGAAATGTTTTGAAATTCTCTTTATATACACTTCACACACAATCAAGTGGAAGTGCCTTTCAGGGATGAAAGCCGTTGAGTCAACCATTTCACTCTACCTGTTAATTGGGGAGGACGTGACTTTATTCTAGAGCAGAAGGATACTATTATTAATCATTTTCAGAAAATGAATATTTTCCTTGAGTGTGTGTATGGTTGTTCCTGGCTTAGAACAGCACATTCTTCAGGAATTTTTGCTACATATACTTAACCATAGTAGTAAGTTGCCAAAATATTGTTAGTAACTTTGCAGAAAAGCTGGCAAACCTAGAGAATAGTAATGGATGAGAGAGATTACAGAAGCCAGTATGAAGCTGGAGAATTAGACCACCCAAAGTATGCATTTACTCCTCTAGAGTTGAGCTGATGTGGACACCGCCCGCAGTGTCCGCGTCATTATGGATGAAATGAGTCATTCACACAGACTACCGAGTCCGGTGGAGGAAAAGGGACAGCATGGCTTTTCTCTCAAGGGGAGCAAAAGCCACGGCCCTTGCCATGACTGGCCTTTATTGGGTTTCTCTGCACATTACCTGATGGTCCTCATTTACTATGCACAGGTTGCTTTAGGTGGTTACCTTTTACAGAAAACAAAGGAGCCAATGCTGCTAATCACATCACAGAAGAGGGATATTTACAAATGAAAAGGGAAAAGTGGTTGGACTGGTTACACTGTCCTTGGAAGGTGTAGCATGGATTTTAGGAAGTTACTTTGCAGTAAATGTTTGCCACTGGGGGCTGGGCCCACACCACACAAAATGGTCTCCTACAGAGTTGTGTCACCTCTGTTTACATTATATTTACTAACCTAAAAGTTAATTGGGAAGATAATATTAATATGGGAGTGCTTAATATAGAGAGTATATAGTACCCCCTCTCTAAAAGATCAGCATTTTTAAAACTCAAAACTAATTTTATCTCTGAAAAATTTTATGGATTCCACCTTACCTTTTGACTTCTTGTGTGCTTTTTCTATACACTTACACATACACACGTATCCATAACATACATGATTTAGTCCTCACAACGCTCGTCTGAAGAAGGAACTTCATTTTCTTTTTATTAGCGTATTTATTTTTTACCATTTATTCTATTTAGTTGTTCCCACTTTCCTTCTTCAGACCACAGCCCAGCGCCCCCCCTCACCTCTCCCTCCACCCATCCCCGTATTGTTTTTCCATGGTTTGTGCATAAATGTTCTTTGGTTAATTCCTTTACCATCTTTCATCCTGTCCCTGGTCCTTCCCTGCTGGCAGCTGGCAGTCTGTTCCATGCATCTGATCTTCTGTTGCTATTTTGTTTGTTAGTTTATTGTGTTCATTAGATTCCACATATAAGTAAGATCATGTGGTATTTGTCTTTTACTAAATGGCTTAATTCACTTAGCATATACTATGTTAATTAAGTGAATTAAAGTAAGTGAATTAAGCCATTAATGCTGCTGCAAAAGGTAAGAGTTTCTTCTTTCTTACTGCTGGGTAGTATTCCATTGTGTAAATGCATGACAGCTCTTTTACCCACTTGTGTACTGATGGGCACTTATGCTGTTTCCAGAGCTTGGCTATTATAAACAACACTGCAATGAACATTGGGGTGCACACATTCTTTTGATTTTCTTCAGATAAATTCCCAGAAGTGGGATTGCTGGGTCAAAAGGCAGTTCCATTTTTAGTTTTTTAAGGAAATTCCATACTGTTTTCCACCAGTCTGCATTTGCTTATAAAAGCAAAATATTTTAATTAGAATGCAACATAATTTTATAGCTCAGTATGTATTATTAAGTTGACTAAAAAGTTATAGTTTTCTTCCATATGATAGCTGTAGCAGTGCTTAGTTGTTTTTAACTTCATCTGAAACAATTTTGTTAAGATTGTATTGTGACAGCTGTCATATCAGTGTGCATTAAAAAACTTATCAAAATTCATAAACTTTTGTGCAGGCATTTTAATAGTGAACATGGAAGAAGAAACAAAATATTTTCAGCATATTATGCTTTATTATTTCAAGAAAGGTAAAAATACAACTACAATTCAAAAAAAGATTTAGGCAGTATATGGAGACGGTGCTGTGACTGATTGAATGTGTTAAAAGTGGTTTGCGAAGTTTCTTGGTTCTATTGACATTTCGGGCAAATAATTCTTTGCTATGTGGCTGTCTTATGCATTGGAAGATGTTTAGCAGCACCCCTGGCCTTTACCCACTAGAAGCCAATAGCTGGAGATAGCTGACATACTCAAACTGTTGAAATCAATAGTTATTGGTGAAAATGAAAAATATGTTTTTTATTTTATGGACAAAACTAAATGGACTCTTTGGCCAGCTCAGTGGCAGTTTTCTCCTCTTGTCCTTAAAGACGGCTCTCCAAGCTGTAATGATCTGGCCCCACAAATCCCTGATTCTCCCTCGAGGACAAATGAGCAACCATTTACTTTTTGTGAAATTAATAAATGGAGGAAGTGAAGGGTGACGACTATATTATTAATTAATATATTTTAACACTTAAAGTTATTTCTGTCGAAAATTTTTCCCAAATCATCAGCAAGTAATGCTAATATAGCATATAATGTCTGAATTTGTACAAAACTCATACAAACAAATCTTCGATTGAATCTTTTAACTACCAGTCCTTCAGATAAATTTAATTGTTAATCTTTTGATTAAAAAAGGTGATATTAAAATATTTACAACTGTGCATTTTATAAAAAAAGATAATATTAGACTCAATTGTTTAGCTGCTAGGAAATAAAATATACCAATTGACTAGTCTGCTCTTGGTTACTAGGAGTGAGTATGAGGAGGCAGCTGGAGCCAGGGCATGACTCCACTCTTTCCTTTATTACATGGGGCTCACAAATGCATTTAAATGAACTAAAACACATTCAACAGACAAAGAATGCAAAATAAAATTGATAATGAGGTTATCTCAAGAAACAAACATTTTTGCTTCTTTTTGTTCTCTTTTTTTTTCTGCCCTTTTCTTGATGCAGGTGTTTAATATTACCCAACTGCCATAAGCTAAAGCTTCTTTGAAAATTGAACCTAACCTCTCCTAAGCACAAGATGAAAATGTGGCTGCTGGTTAGTCACCTTGTGATAGTATCTTTTACAACCTGTCTATCAGGTAAGAAATTTCTTTTCATATTCTCCATAAATTATGTCAAAATAACCAATGTGTGTATTCACCTCATTAAATCTGACCTAGAAAATTAGAATTAATATTGGTATGGTCAGTTGACACCAGGGTCAATCAAGTAAATTAGCATATATTAAGGATGACCCTATTTTTAAAATTTACTTTCAATTAAAATTTCACAAGATTTGGTCAATCATATGTACCAGCATGCTGGTAAATGTCTAAAATCTGGATTGCTGAGGGGAAAAAAATTCCTGCTATGTAGCATTTGTCAATTCCTGGGGTGTTGCTATTCTTACTATAGCCAATTGCAACTTGAAATCATTTAATGTGGTTTCAAAAAGACTGTTAACAACTCACCATCATATAGTATTTTTATTGTATCATTACAATAAAGTTACATGATCTCATTAGCATAAGTAAAATAAAAAAAGTGATAAAATAATTGGTACTTGATTTTAAGCTTTTGTTATGTTTGTTATTTATTTATGTATTAGTATAATTTAATTTTTATTGCTGGCTGATCAGTCTTATAAAAACAATTTTAAAATGGTCCACCAAATATGTACAGGCACACTAAGGATAACAAAGCTGTGTTAAGAACGTTTTAGTTTCCATTAAATAAATACTGTGTTTCTATTTTTTAAAGACAAACATGTAAAAGGAGAGGTACATCATATTTCTCTCTGAAACAGCATGCTTTCTAAAGGTTAATTTTTCTAATTCTTTCATCTCAATTTCCTTAACTCAGTAAGTACTTGCTGAGTTGCTATTAATTCAAGATATAGATGAATCTTATCATTAACAATCCTCATTGATTGCTTAATGATGACCTGATGGATATCTTATTGTATCCTATTTATTATTAATAAAATAAAATATTCCTTTATTTTGGGAATTAATTATTATGATGACTTAAAAATCTACAAAAAGTAATTTCATCAGTACTTATGAATTTTAATGACATTGATATAACTACAGAAATTATATACACACATATAATTCTATGCATATATGTATTTTATGAATATAATAAAATTTTTTGTGGTAGGGTTATATGGCTAAGTATTATTTTTATGAATTAAACAAAAATAATCTTACTATTACTCAATATTCATACTAATTTTGTTGACCATAAATTTTAGTACTGCAACTATAAAATACAGAGACAAATATCTACAAGTATATAATGATACTTTAACTTACTGGTAAAGAGCCAGTAATCTCATTTCATTAACTAGTATCTCAGTATTTGAGTGATGTTTGAAGCCACAACTTGAAAAGCTGCTTTAATACTGAATTGTTTTCCTTTCATTTTTAGAGTTTACATGGCACAGAAGGTATGGTCATGGAGGTAAGTTGTTGAAAGGGTATCTTTTAAAAATAACTTCCCTTGAATAAATCATATGTAATCTTTGCTTTAAAGTACTAGCTCTATAAACTTAAAGGCAAATGGTTAATGGTAGATCACTTGGACATTTGGTGAGATGGTTTATCTGGAGTCATAAGGCTCCATGTTTGATCATCCAAATGAAGGAATTCATACAACATAAACGAATACGTTATCACAGCAGTGATGTCCAACCTTTTCATCTCATGGTGTACATAAACTAATTACTAAAATTCTGCAGCAGAGAAAACAAGTTTATTTCATTTTTTACTGATCTGACAAAATATAGGCATAATTTTTATTCACTCACATCGGTGGCTACTATTGTGTTGGCTGTCATCATTATTATTTGACAACCTAAGGGAAAAGATGTCAGTGTCCCTGACTAAATAATCAGGTATTGCATGTTTTAAAAATTCCTGTGGCACACCCATGCGCCAAGGCATACCTGTTAAAAAATATTAGAGGTTGGCAGCAGGTGGAAAATATTCAGTGTGGCCTTTTTTTCTGTAGTCTTTGTAATAATCCTATGTTACTAGATTTTGAAACATTTTAAATATCGTAAAACCCTAACTTGTTTTTGAAAGCTTCTGGTTTGCTGTAAGAGGGAGAACTAAAGGTAATGAACTTGGAACCTTAGATCCAGCTTAATTAGGAGTCCAAAGATGTTGCGAAAATTATTGTTTGTTATTATCAACTAAAATTAGCAATCCTGTTAGAGTTTAGACTCTACTTCAACCGCTGAACAGTTCTTGCCAGACATAGAGGCAGTAAAATACAGTGGGAAAAAATAGAGCCTGGACTAAGACCAGCCTGGATCTGCATTTGCAATCTGGTATTCGCTCACCGTGCAATCTTGTATGAATTATTTAATTTCTGTGAACCTCAACTTTCCAGTATGTAAAAGTCACAGGATTCTTGTAAGGACTTAAAAGTAAAGAAGAAAGAACATGACGATAGCTTCTAGCATAGGGACAGCATAATAGGTGTTCAGTGAATATAGTCGAACTGGTATTTTATAAAAGCCATTGCTTAGTTGTAGAAGAGTTAACCCTCTGGAAGGATCCCTGAGCAGCCGCTGGGAAAACTTGTATGATGCCCCAAGGACGTTCATGCCAGAGTGGGTCAGAGGATTCACGGAAGGAAAAGTCTTAGCCTGGATTTCGCCAAAGTTATTTTCCTTTCCACCTTGTGAGTTGGGCATCACTACCTCTCGGCTCTATCAAGATCAGTAAAATATGTTACTTGATTTAAAAACTTTACCATATAACAGGGAATAAGAAAAGTTAAGTAGCCAATGTGTAAATAAAATATAATAAGCACTCAGAACTACTTTGAGGAATTGAGGGATATTTAATGATTAAGCTACTAGTTAAGTATTTCAAATGTGAGAAATGGAGCTAATCTGAGAGGAAGTGGGAAAATATGGGCTGCGTTAGGACAGTATTTTAAAGAACAGTTGTTCTGCAGGATGTTAAAGGTATTAGATTAGAAAGGATATAATCATTAAATTAATTTGGGAAAGGCTAGTTCATTAAAGTTTACCTGTGTGTTATTAATTTCTAATAATATTTATACTACCTCTATAACAAGTATAATACATGTATTAGCTTCATAGACCTGCTACCCACCAATTGGGTGGCTTAGGGAAAAAAAAATGGTCTCACAGCTCTGGAGCCGGGGAGTTCAAAACCAAAGTGTTATCATGGCCATGCTCCCTCTGATACCTGTATGGGAAGGCCCCTTCCTTGCCTCTTCCAGCTTCTGTATCCTCAGACATTCCTTAGCTTGTGCAGAAGATACCCAGGCAGTGATGCAAAACACAGTATTGCTGTCAAGAAATGCAATAGGCTCTTCTTGGGCAGATAAAGCCGTGCAACAGGAAATTTAGTGGACTTAACATTTCTGCTGTTAGGTCATAACCTGACCCTAGTTTTTGTTCTAATAACTGATTGCTGCATGTTCTGAGACCTTTTTTCATTCTAGTTATGGTAAATTATGGCAGTTTGCCTATTATTCATGATCCTGAAGGGTTGGAGTGCTGGGCTGTTTAAAGCCCAAGCCCTGAATTCCTTTCCTTATTCTCTCATCGGTGGGGGAAGCCGACAGTGAAGATGAGAGGCTGCGCTGTCTGGAAGAAGTATGCCTTGAGACAGTTTAAATATTTACTGCATCTCTAGAGAGCTTGTAACACTGCCCAGGCCATGGCCGCTTTGTAACATTGTAAATACTATAGAAACTCCCATATTAGACTCTGTTCAAATTTTGTCCTCACTGCTTTTTTCCTAAGAGACTGTTATTGAGACTCTGCTTGTAATATACTTATGTAAAGTTGTGTTTGATAACTAACAGATTGAGATAACATATTACAGAATGAGAAATAAAATTGTTTCAAAATGGGTATAAAATGAATTTAAAAAACCTCTCGAACATAATTATACTTTCCAAAGAAAAAAAATACAAAATAGCAAGATGATAGCAAACCCTTTCTACATAGGTAAAGTACGCTAGTCCCATTTTAGAGCCTACAAATAAGTGGTTATAATACTGGAGAGACAGAAAACGGATGGGGAAAGCTGCAGCTTTTGTGGCTCACTCCCATTTGTAAATTTGACGGCAAGTATTCATATGTGATTTCTTTCTTTCTTGTTAACCTTTTTGTTTAAATGTAAGAAATGAACTTACTTCTGCGATAGATTACAGCCATTTTGTAGAAAATAAATAAATTCACATTAAGAGCAGTTCAAAAGAAAGCGTGATTTTAGGTGTCATCTTCAATTAGCTTGAGAAAAGCCATTTATAATCTTTTCCTATTCAGAAGAATTTATCCACTAAGAAAAAGGGCATATATTTTTAAAATAACACATGTTTAGAACATGATACCTGTTTGTTGGTTTGTTTTTTATTTCATGGGCCCCTAAGCTCCCTAACACTTCCAAAGCATTGTATTTTGTCATCTAATTTTTTCATGACTCTAGAAAAAAAATCAGTGAGTGACTACATTTTTTATTGGTGGAGAACACATTCACATTAATGGATTGTTTGCTGAGCCTTGTGTTACACTCTCCCAGAAAGCTTTTCCCTTCATCTCAGCACTCTCCTTGAGCTAGCGGAGTGGTGACCTCAGATACCCTTTGGGAAGTTATGAAGTTTATGTTCAGAGGTTTACCCTGAGCATGCCAGTGAGACTCAAAAGCTTCTTGTGAATGAGAAATTTATCTTTCAAGGGCCCAGACATGTTCTCAAAGTAAAATATTTAGAGTAATTGCTAAACCACTTAATAGAACACTTTATTTTTATCAGGCATGAAGATTTTAGAGAAGCAAGGGACATACGTTTATAAAATAATGCTCACCAGAAGCACTAATGTAATATAAAATATGTCCTGTTCTGCTTTTTGATCTAGAAAAAGGGAAAAGGGAAATATCTTAAATGTAATATTTTACTAACATGAAAAATAAATTTAATATTGTGTTGCAAATTAGCTTCATATTTTTATCCCCTAAATGTTTAATTCCCTGTTTCTACAAAGTACAGTTGGAAGTGGAATATTCAGAAATATGGAACATTCAAGAACTTGTGAAAGTCACTTGTCATTGAGAAGAAAAATAGAATTAATTGCTAACTATAAGTCAGGAATACTACTGGTACACATTGTCTCAAAATAATTATCACAGTAATCTAATGAGTAAATTTTGTTATGATCCCCATTTTATGAGGAATAATACTGAGGTTGGAGAGGAACTGTTAAACATGACTGAGCAAGATTTAAATGGCGTATTAAACTTCTTGTTCAGGGAAACTGGAGCAAAGCTCTCATCCTCAAGGATGATGTTAGCGCAGATAAAATGTCTCTATGACATTGGCCTTAAACTTTCTATTAAAAATAAATTGGAGAAGTGAACCATAGCTTTGGTCTAGCAAAGACACTACAGTGATCCTATGGAAGAACATCCTGCTTCCTAGCCATCCACATCCGAATTAATTCATTTGGGATGTATTGCTCTGTAAATTGTGCCACCTGAAAGACACTAAGTGATTCTCTTCTGACTGTGAGGTGGCCCTCTTGCTGTCCAGAAAGGATATACTGTCAAAAACAACTGCTTTCCATTGTGTATATTTTTGAGACAGATTTTAAACCAATTGGCTAGTTCCCATATTTATGTAAATTTATTGATGGTGCTGGATGTTGGTAAGTACTAGTGCTGGTCACATGTTCAGAAAAAACAAAGAAACAAAAAAGTAAGAACTGACCCAGGAAAGAAATTCATTTCCCTGGAGCATCTAGAAATTCAGTCATTCTGCTTTTCATACATTATTAAGCAACTATTTTGTTGCAGACTGCTAAACAGCTAGCTAAGGTGAGTATTATACCGAGAATATGGATGTCATTACCAGTCCTCAAGTATTTGCAACAGTGGAACAGAAAGTTGTATGAGGAGTGACACAAAGGGTGTGTTAAGTGCCATGAGCTTAATAGAACACAGAGGGGGACCCGCTGAATCTGGGATGAGTGAGGTGGTTTCCTGAAGGAACTAACTCTGAGGTTAAGTCTCAAAGGGCTGTACAAATGTTGATAGGAGCAGGAAAGTGAGGTGGTGGTTCTAGAAAGAAGAAAACCCATGTGCAAAGGCTCAGAGGAATAAAAACATGCCTTGTTTAAGTTAAATACGGCAACACTGAGTGCTTTGGGAGAGAAATGAGGGGTGGGCAGAAAAGAATTAGAATAAAAAACTAAATGTTTTCCTCAGGATTATGGAAGCAAATAATATTTCTTTTGCATATAATGGAGATTCAGTGTTACTGAATTTTTTTCAAAAAAACTTCTTAATGTTTCAAGTGGTTTTTTTTTCACTTATAAACTAGCCCAGTGTAAAATATTTTTATTTTTCTTATAGTTTCTGAGGAAGACAAAGGATTTGGACCCATTTTTGAAGAGCAACCAATTAATACCATTTATCCAGAGGAATCTCCAGACGGGAAAGTTTCACTGAACTGTAGGGCACGAGCCAGCCCCTTCCCAGTTTACAAGTAATGTACTTCACTTCTTCTCTCAGATTGGACTGGTGAACTAAAGATTAGCGATCAGCATTTATGACGCTGTACTGGCAGCGAAAGCTATAATATAATGCTTTCTACAAAGTCCAGGAGCATAGCAGAAACATTGGCTTACAAGTTATTTTTTAAAGTTGTTTCATGCACAAATAAGCAGTACTTTTCTTAAATATATGCAAATAAATCACTTACTATTTCCTGCAAAGACAATGCCTGTGCCATTTGACATTATCAATTTAAAAGTTGTGTAATGGAGATCATGCTAAGCATGCAAAACACTGTGTGAACATCCCGCACATCTGAGGATAAAATGTTCTTGCATGTGTTGGCCTAGATAACTTATACCTACAGACAATGGAGAATATTTCCATATTAACTGCACTTAAAGTGCTTGTGTAAGTAATTCTAGAAAGCAACATGTTTTTCAATAATCTCAGATCTATATTTCAAACAACACAGCAAATTGCTTAAATGTCTGTACCTACTGGACAACCTATATAAACATTATTTTATTTGGGGGGAATAATGATATTTTATATTAATGATATAAAAAATAACTTTAAAATGTAACAGTGGGTTTTTTTTGCTTTAGATGGTTCTGAAAAGTTGTTAATAATTTCTAGTCTGATGCAAAGAATAAGATTAAAAAATTAACTAAATACCAATAGATTTGAATTTCACCTATGGAATGGTTCCATGAAGACAAAGCAAGTAATTGATGGGGAAATTGGGGGTCTGGTAGGTTAATGTCATCTGATTTAACTGAAGGTTGTAATTAAAGTAGGCTGAGTTTAATAGTGGATTTTTTCTGGATATAAAAATGACTTTCTATTATTACAAAAAGTTGTTATCAAAGAGAATACCATTTTCTCCCATTTCATTCTAATTGAACTCATTTTATCTTGCCTCTGGCTATAATTACAAAAATTACTCTTAAAATATGAATTTAGAAACATCATCACTACCCCATTTGAAATTATTTTTATTGTTTCAATTTCATGCATGGGAGTGCAATATAAGTAGATATTTTATAAATTATAAATAACACATTTGGTTCAAATGCATTTGATGGGGTAGACTTATTTTTACCCTTAAGCTATGCACAGCGAGTTTATGGTCATGGCATATTGTAACCAGTAGGGGCTCTAGAGAAGATCTAATCTAAGCTTGTAATTTTACAACAGAGGAAGCTGAGCCCTGAATAAGTAAATAGATTTTCTTCAGAGTGAGTGAATCACTGAAACACAGGGTTTACGACTTCAAAGAAACAAGTGATTTTCTAGTATGCATCTTTCTAGATAGGTTAATAGTCTCTCAAGAGCTATATCCGTGATGCTTGTTCTGTGACATTCTGTCCTTGACATTCATATGTGGAACCTTAGCAAATCAGCCTCCAGGCTGGAAAGGAGGCAACAAAGCAGAAGAACTGTCACAGACAGTTTCTAGAAACAGGTGCTTCCCCTTGCCACCCCCCTCTACCTCCCCTCTCCCGCAACAAAGGCACCAAGAAGCAAAACTTTGTACATCTACAATTTTATACACATTGTTTAGCAGCTCCCTATGTCCCCCTCCCTCCAGTCCCATGAAGTGTTCTTACCAAAACTTAAAACATAAAAATAAGAAGCCAAACTTCAATGGGCAACTCCCTCAATGGACAGTCTCCAACTCCCTCTCACAGGTTGCACGGTAGAGAAGTTGCCAGAAGTGCAGCCTATCCACACATCAATCTAGGGAGCTAGAAGGGGGAAGTAGGTGTTTCATTTTGTTATGAAGACCATCTGCCATTGACAGCAAATAAGGAAAAAAATAGCTAAGAATTCAGTTTGTTGATGGAAATTTGAAGCTTTAAAATTTTACTTAATATTCAGGGCAGGCCACACTTAGGTAATCATGCAATTTGTCATTCACATAGTAGTTTTATATTTGTGGCATGTTCTCTAATAGTTTGTTATTCATGGCAACATCCTGAATGAAACGACAGGAACTTTACCTTCCACTTATCAGCCTTAAGGTTTTTGTTATCTTTCCTTGTCCCCCCAAAATAACAAGGACCCCAATAAAATTGCACTTAACACTTGTGAAAGGAATGACAACAATATTGTGGATGTTTCTGAAAATGAAATAGACCAATGAGCTTACCCAAACCCAGCAAAATTTAATCATTATGTGACATTAAAGGCAGAGTCAGAGCCACTGGGAAGAAGTTAAGGCAAAGACCAAAAATTTAGAATCAACATATTTGTGGGGGGAAACATAACAACTGGAACTTACCAACAGGGAAACCCACTGCCTTGGCTAATGCTAAGCAGGTTGACAGTGGGTGGTCCAAGCAGGGACAGGAATGGCACCACCTGGGCAGAGGGGGAGGTTTTCACTGGGTTACAACTGGTAGTGTTTCAAAATGCAAAGCAAGGTCCCGTGTGTTTGCTTTGAAATCGTTTCCTACAGTGTAAAAATTAAAACTAAAAATGTTCCAAACATTTCATTTGTTCAGAGATATTCTAAAAGCATTAGGCCTTTTTGGCAAGACTCTGACCCTAATCAGAAATGTGCCAGGCAGCAAGCACTGCCACCACAGCCCGCCATCTGACTGTGGCTATGGTCTCATAACCTGGGGAAGACCTGGAACCTTAAGGGTACACCCTGTTGCAGATGATTATAAAATTAAGCAGGTGGTCGGCTTAATTGAAAACTACTTTCCACATGCATTCTTCCTATCATCTCACTGAGAAAGTTGGATTCTGGTTTCCAGTCAGTTTATTTACAACACAACCCTTATAAACACATCTTATATTTGCAGTATTATATTTGTGGCTTGGAAACCAAAACTCAACTGACTTTTATCATTTTCAATTTGCGTGATTGAACTCTATAGTTAGGATATGCCATTTGCTGAGAAAACCCTGATTTCAATTAGTTTGTTTTGCTAAAACTTATTCTGATATTAAAATCACATATTGACATATTTATTATTTATACTTAATTTCTGTTAGAGTAATGCTTTTCATATTTTAAATACCATGCCTGTGCATATATGTGTTGAACTAGTGCATAGATGGGTATCATTTATAAACCATGTATAGAAGCTAAGAAACAAATTTATCTAGAAAGTTCAAAAAATATTCTTTAGGATACTTCCTGAAACAAAGAGGAAATATTTCATGCACTTTAACCTTTCTATGCATGAACTGAATTATAAATCATGAGTCCAAAATATGCAATTATAGGGTATGAAGAAATGCCACACTGAGTCATCTATTTAATTGTCTGAATTCACAATAAGCTGCCTCCATATTATTTTAGAATAATGTTAGACAAGTGTGAAGGTCACAGTGACCTTTGAATGACATTTACTTCTCTTTATCCTAGGTGGAGAATGAATAATGGGGATGTCGATCTGACAAGTGATCGGTACAGTATGGTAGGAGGAAACCTTGTTATCAACAACCCTGACAAACAGAAAGATGCTGGAGTATACTACTGCTTAGCATCAAATAACTATGGGATGGTCAGAAGCACCGAAGCAACCCTGAGCTTTGGATGTAAGTAACTGTAACTTTAAAAAGTGTAAGTGTGCTTTTTGAAACTTAGATGTTATCTATCATGAGAGTTCAGCAAGAAGAGAAATACGGAAGAGAGGAGCCTCCATAGATGAGGTGGGACTTACATGATTAGTGAGGCCTTAATTGTGTAGAGAAGAAAAAATGTCAGGACAGGAAAGCACCATGAGAGGCATTATAAATGAACTTGAAACAGTGAAAGACCCCTGGCTGGTGTAGCTCAGTGGAAAAGGGATCAAAGTTCAATTCCCAGTCAGGGCACATACCTAGGTTGCAGGCCCCAAGGGGGACACATGAGAGGCAACCATACATTGATATTTCTCTCCCTCTGTCCTCTGTCCTCCCCTCTAAAAATAAATGAATAAATCTTAAAAAAAAAAAAAGAAACGGTGAAAGATAACATTGGAAAATGAACTAAGGCCACATACTGAAAGATCTTAAATAAGTTTCTAAATATTAGCACCAATGGAAATGCATTCTCATTGAGGTGATATCATTCTGAGCGGAGTGAAAGCTGGTTCCTGGCCGGGGGGAGAAACCATTCTCGATATTACAGCATAATGGTTGGTGACTCTCCAAAACTCAACTCTGCTTGCAAGAAATCTCATCCCTTAATATTTAATTTATTTTACTAGGAATAAATTAAATTATAATTTAATTACTGTTTTATTTTAAGTTTAAATTAAATACAATGCGTCCTTTCAGAGGCAATAATAAAAAATATTTTGAGAAACACTGTGCCAAACTAAAAGTTAGAGGTTGTTCTGAAGTAATATTGTACATTAGGAGAGGACTTGGACTAGATGTTCTGCAGTATGTGATTTTATAAGTCAGCATGTAAATCTTTTTGCAAAATTGGTTATAGGATGGCAATGACATTTGAGAGGGCCCATGTGGTAGTGATTACCAGGAGGCAGCGAACAGACAGGGTCAGGAGGCAGAGTCAAGTTAAACCAGTGTGGTAGCAGGACTGTGAGTAATGAACAATCCTTGAAGCATTAATTGACAGGTTGCATTGCCCTGAACAAAAGACCTAACTAAATATATTTTTTCTTTGTATTTATTGTTGACTCTATTACGAATATCCCCATCTTTTCCCCTTTGCCATCCTCCTTCAAGCCTCCTCTCCCCCTTTCCTCTGGCCATCACCACACTGTGGTCTGTACCCATGGTGTGTACTTATATGTCCTTTGAAAGTCTAGTTAAAGGGCAGAAATATTCTGTTCTCTTCTCCTATCCAAGTACTAACCAGGCCCGACCCTGCTTAGCTTCCGAGATCAGACGAGATCGGGTGCGTTCAGGGTGTTATGGCCGTAGACTATTCTGTTCTCTTGAAAAATGGAATGGGAGAGAATAAAATCAATTTCAAGGTTGGTTGGAAGCATTTAAAGCATTTAAGGTTGGTTGTTTCACATTCAGAGGTTAAGGTAACATAAGTTATCCATGTTGAAATGTTCTCTAAGTGTTTGAGGACAGGAATGGCATTCAAGTGAAGCATTAGGTCTAGAAATGTAGACATTCAGTGTTCTCAGGAAAAAAAAGAGAAATAACAATTAGATTTTATAAGTTGGGTGCTGATGACAGATAACAAACAGGAGATGAGGCAGAACAGAAAAGATGAACCCCAGTAAAACAAATGAAAAATCCAATAAAGTATTGAAAAACCAAGCCAAATAGAAGTTCAAAATACACAGGAAGGAGTAAAGGAAATGAGAATTGAGGAAAATGCAGAGTTTGTAAAGGAACACAAGATTGGTGACCTTCATGTTCCTCAACTAGGATCTGCCTTTTGCCCAATTCTTCCCTCAGGAAGGAAAATACAAATGAGCCCATGTCTTTGTTATTTGTCTTTACTTACTTTCTTTGGTTAATCCCTGGCTTTGTCTGTGCCCCTTTTATTTTCAAATATCCTTAATGAGATTATTCCTAAGTGTGAAGCAAAAGTTTAGCATATCTGTAATCTTCAGGGTGGTCAGAGGAGTTATGTAGGCTGCTACCAATATCCAAAAGCTTAAGTTCCCCACAGAATTCTTGTGTCACGTATGTAAATCCAGAACGTAAACATTGGGAATTGACTTTGATAGGTTCTACCAAACTACCCGAGAAGAATCGTATTGGAAGTGAATTAGTAGCTGAAAGGTAAGCTTTAGTGAATATCTCTTTCTATGGACCAGATAGTGAATGTTTCCTTCTTGTTTCATAATTAGATCTTGACCCTTTCCCACCTGAGGAACGTCCTGAGGTCAGAGTGAAAGAAGGGAAAGGAATGGTGCTTCTCTGTGACCCTCCATACCATTTTCCAGGTAACCGTAGTCCCTCTATGACTATAAGCCTCTGTGGGGTGGAAGTTTTTATCTTCTTAACAATAATGGTACACTCCTAGTTAAATTAGACTCAATGTTTGCGTAACCTAATGTACCATGTACTAGAAGTTACAGGTATATTGTCCTTTGGCTCTTTAATCATTTGGCCCTAATTCCAAAGAGGACAGGTGTCCAGCCAGAAAAGCCAAGAAACAGAGTCAGTCCTTCAGATGGGCTGTGGTATCACACTAGCATAGATATATCAAACAGTATATATCTATGATCATTTTAGTTTATCAACAATATGTATTTCGGATAATGTTCCCATTAGTATTTCTGTTACACTGGAGAAAATATGATATATTTTCTTCACATTATTCCTGAATTAGAATGGTACTGATGAGTGATATATAATCAATCATTTTATTAATAATTTAACATCTAAAATGTACTGTGAACTATAATTAAACACAAGAAAGAGATAAATACATGATAAAATTAATCTCATTAAAAGCACCAATCTGCATCCAATTTAGAAAGGTGGTAAATTAAGTGTCATCTGTTACAAGATTCAATATTTGAATACATGTTTTCAGTAATTTAATATGGCTGAAATAAAAGCTGCAAAAGTGCTAATTAAAAAATGAATACTTCATGTATTTTCAATAATTTTCACTTATATTTATTAAATATCTCTTGAAATAAAATATAAATATTACTTTTTTACACTGACAAACTGTTTTGTGTGTTTTGTATTTTTACAGTTCTATTATTATGCCATAAATTTAACTTTTTGCATAAATTTAACTTTTTAAATGTTCATTTATGCCATAAATATTTTCATAAAGAATGAATCATAATAGGCTGTTATAAATCATTTTGTATGGAATATATTAATCTGCTATATATGCTCTATTCCAATTATGCATAAATTCCAATTATTTATATATCAAATATTGGTAATTGTCTTTCTAATAACTATAAGAAAGACTACTAATTAATAAATATAGGAGAAATATATAGATTCAAAATGTAACACCTTTCAATGAGAGAAGTTTTTTTCTTTGAAGAACTGTGAAAACCATGAAAAAAGTTTCCTCATCTTTATTGTATTTTGTACAGAGTAAATGATCATAAATAGCCAATGACCATAATCAGCACTGGAAGAATGGGCTTCATTCAATCACTTATTCACTCAACAATCTCTTGTGAGCACTTGTTTAGTATAAGACACTGTTTATGCAACAGGAATACCTCAGTGGACAAAACAGGAAAAGTTCCCCACTCTTCGAACTTCTACAGGGAGAGAAAAACATAGATAAGATAAATAGTTAAAAGATATAACATGTTAGATATTAATAAATAAGCTCTAGGGAGAAAAAATTATGCAGGGAATGTGGGAGAGAAAGTATTGAGGGGATGGCCAAATTTATGTAAAGGCTTGTTACTGATGCAGTTACTGAGAAGGTAACTTTGAATTAAGGTTAACATTGCAGATGTCTGGGGGACGAACATGCCAGGCGTATACCACAACAAGGACAAAAGCCTGAAATGGAACTGTGGAGGAAGAACAAATAAGCCAGGGTGGCTGAAATAGAGTGATTAAGATAATGGGTAGTAAGAAATGAAATCAGAGAGATACAAGGGCTATTTCACATAGGACCCTATAATTCATAGCAATTGCGTTGACTTTTATTTTGACATTTGTGTTGGAGGGCAACATATGGTAGTAGTAGTGAAGGTGGGAAGAAGTGGTTAAAATTAAAGATAGATTTTGAAAGAAAGGCCAAGAGGACTGGCTGGTAGACTTTATGTAAGATATGAGAGAAACACAAGAGTCAAGGTTGGCACCAAAATTCTTGTCATGAGTTCTAAAGAGAATGGAGTCTCCATTTCATGGAGAAATGGGTGTGGACATGTTAAGTGTAAGATGCCTTGTAAACTTTCAAATGGAGCTGTCAAAAGTTCGGAGTTCTCTGTGAGTGTGGTGCCTAGTGGCGTTGTTTGAGCTGGGAGTATCACTTTCTGATTCATTATTCTATACATTGTTTTCAAGGCCACAGGACTGCCTGTGGTTACCTAAGGGACTACCATATTTTTCAGACTATAAGATGCACCTTTTCTATTACTACACCAAAATTATTTATTATTACTACACCAAAAATTATTTATTCACAATATATAAATGTTGTCTCTGTCATTTATACATAGGAAAAAGATCCAGGAGCAAAGCTTCAACTTTCACAACCATTATATTTTTCTATAGATTTTGGGCGTCCTACTGTTTCTTGCAAAGGGGAAAACTCTGATTTGGTCTAGTTTACTCATTTATTAAGAATAATTATACATAAGCATATCATTATAGTTGTATATTTAATTTAAAACATTTGATATACAACTGATTACCTTGTACCTGGAAGAGAGTAGTAAGTGCTCAACAAATATTTGAAAAATGAGGGAGTGAAAAAGTAAATAAATGTGTTCATTAATTGATGGGTGTGTAGTGTTTACAATTTCAGTAGAAGGTATATTTACCTGTTAAGATTGTGTTTTTATTGTAGCAATCAATAACTCATGAATGTGTTCGACTTCTGAAACTCCTCAATCCTAGAAAAATGAAAATGTAATGCTTTATTTCTGACTGATTATCTTTCAGTATTACCATCATAAATTGAGTTAACACATCTCACAAAATATAAATCACATACATGTATATTGAGAGAGAATACAGAAAAATGTTCATTATTCAAAGGGTAGATACTGTTGACAAAATACAGAATACCTAATAATAGACATAGGTGTGATTTTTTTTAATGAATAAGAAAGAATACTCTTGAAAAAATAATTTCTGACATGTTGAACATTAATTTAAAGAAGCCAGTAAAATAAAAAGGTCAGCAGACAGGAACGGGAGAGCACAGTAGAGACTATACAAGCTGCAGTATAAGTTGGTGCACATTTCTTTCTACATGAGTTTAATGTATAGTGTACTATGGGTATCAAAGCACTAATTAGAAGCTATAGTGATTTCATTGGCATAGGTAAATTCTGTTCTATTGAGTTTAATTAAAAAAGAAAGTACACACTCCTTCCAGAAAGTTTGTAAATTATTCCTCCAGGGAACACTAAAGTACTTCAGATGTATTTCAAGGAGAAACATGCATTATTTGGCAAGGTTAGTTAAGTGACATATTGACAAGTAATGCACTGACACTAACCAAGTGCCCTGTAGTTGCCCCAGAGAAATCTCTCCTGGAATTTAGTCCTCACTCTCTGGAAGAAAAGGAAACTAATCGCAGACATTGATTTTTTAAAAAAAAGCAACATTTCTAAAAGAGGTGCTCACACTTACTCTTCCTAAACAAATAATTTTATAGTAATTTATTATTTAAGCCATTCAATAGTACTAAGAATAAAACATGTGTTGACTTTTTCAGAGATGGTTCATTTTACCAACATGGGTCAAGGGAAGGCAGATAAAAAGATAGTTCACTGAGTCCCTGTGAGAACTCAGTCAGAACCTAGCTCTTGACTGCCAAAAATAAGCCTTATGCCGAGGTTGGAGAGAGGCAGGGCAGCTACCACACCAGCCTTGCAGTGGTTTGGGGAGTGGTGTGCTGGAGAGGGAGGTTACAAAATCCCATCTGCCTCCCTCCCTATAGCTGTATGGCCTTGGGCTATTCAATCAACCTGGCAAAACCTCAGTGGCCCTGTTTAAAAAATGGCAACAGCAATTCCTACCTTTGTTTTCATGAGGAATGACAGCTTCTAATGTATTGCAATGATTATCTTGTCCAGGTAAATGACTTGTGAACAGGCTAAGTTTTCTTAGGTGAATTTGCATGTGTTGATGGTACAAGTCCCACAGGGGCAAAGACCACATCTGCCTTGTTTAGTAGCACCTAGAGGGTCCTCAGTGTGTATTAAAGAAGTAAAGTGGAGAGTCCACATCGGGCATTAAATCAGCCAGACCAATTGTTCTACAGTCTAAGACTTAGGTTGATACTGACATGAATCAGCATAAGGATAACTCTTAAAATAATAGAATTATTAACAGATATAAATGTCCAAAAAGATATATGCTAACAGTAACTCTAAGTTAGAAAATTATGAGAGTTTAATATTCTTTCTCTTTTAACTTTATCTGTATTTTCTATTTATTTTGACAATACAAGTGTACTGCTTTTATCATTAAAAATTAAGATTAAAACAAGAATAATGTAATCATCTTCATTTACTTCCCTGATATTGTAAATTAGTAGGAGAAAATCACAAAGCTAATCTAAACAGACTACCCTGGATTATTATTCTCAAGAAATTATTCTAGTATTTCACAGTCAGCTCTTTCCTTTGACAGCTGTACCTGTCACCTGAATTCCCTAAAGCAAAGGGGTTGTGAGACATAATTATTTTATTTTTTAAAGATCTTGGCCTTCCACCATTTCACATCTAAAGACCTATCCAACCTGACCTAGGAGATCCCCTCTTACAATCTTCCTGGTGGCAGGTGTCCTCACATGGTCACAATGTCTTAGGAAACCAATTTTTTGTGACTGAGAAGCATGCAATGCCCATAGTTCCCTCCTGTGCATTACAACAGTGCATGACTCCTGGGGAGTCATCCACAAAGCAGGAAAGGGAGATAGGAATAGAAAGCTGTATGCAAAGCAGCAAATTAATGAGGAAATTCAACTTTTGGCCACACCAGCCAGTATGTTCAGCCAACGGAATTTTCTGTGGTTCAGTTACCATATGTTAGACTTCCTAATATTTAGGAAAACCAGTAGCATGCATTTCTCTGTGTGGTTTTTTACTTTTAATGTGGCCAGAATAGGTTATATAAACTCATGTATAAATCTATAATTTAGAATAGGAGTATATATATATATGTACATATATATATATATAACCACAATATGGTTAGTGATATTGATTTTACTGTTAAAATGCAGTAAGAAAAATGGGTCATGGGCTTTGAATTATCAGACCTGGATTCTAAAATCCCAGTTTTATTTAATAGTTGTGCAATTCTAAGCAAGACATTTAATGTCTCTGAGTTTCATTTAGTTCATTAGTGGAATAGAAGAATATTAGTAGTCCATAAAATAATTGAGAGAGGTATAATTGCTTAGCATCATGCTTATATTCACTCGAACAATGGTAGCTTTTAGAAAATTGGCACTGTTTGTCTTGGCCTACTTCCAACATATGCTCTATGGTAGCCTAGATTTGGTGATGGTCTAGCTTATTACGAAAAAAACAAAGTCTTTGTTTTTGGAGAAGAACTTAATATTTAGTAGACAATGTTTTTTCTTCTAGATGATCTTAGCTACCGCTGGCTTCTGAATGAATTCCCTGTATTTATCACAATGGATAAACGGAGATTTGTGTCTCAGACGAATGGCAATCTCTACATTGCCAACGTTGAAGCGTCAGACAGAGGCAATTATTCCTGCTTTGTATCCAGTCCTTCTATTACAAAGAGTGTATTCAGCAAATTTATCCCACTCATTCCACTACCCGAACGTAAGTATTTTATTTGTTATATTGTTTTTGCAAGGTTTTCTGCTTGTGGAATCCTTGCAGTAATGAAAATGAAGGTCCTGTGGGGAGATGAACTATCTGCACAGTCAGGGCAAAGAGAGGATGTGCTCTTTTTCAGTGTGCATCTTTCCTTGCTTTTTCAATGGAGGTGATTTACATCATAAAAGTGCCCTTAGATGGCAGAGCCTGGACTGGTTGCCTCTAGCTCAGGGAATGCAAAAGACTGATTCATTAGCCAAATACCAACACAGGCATACCTTGGTACTCCTTGGCTTCAGAACTCATCAAACACTGCACTCATCCCATTCTGATGAGAAAAAAATGTTTCGGCACTTGCTTGGGACTTGTAGCACATGCTAGAACATGTATGAGTCATGATGCCCCTGCAAGAGAACATGTTTCATTGTTCAGTACTCATCAGTTTTGCCAGTCCTCAGGAGATCCAGAAAGAATTAACGAGTTACAAGGGGAATTAATTAATTAATTACAAAAAGAATCATTGGCATCTGCTTATTTTCATGGCCATCCCCTCTTCTTATGAAGTTCATGAAAGAGAACAAATAATTAGATTAAAACTATATCATTACATAATTAGGGGGGAAAGGCTGTTGGATTGATTTGATGTTTTTAAGGAACTATTTACATGAAGCAAATCAGTATATGGATTGCTTTTCTGATATAAGTAATTAGCATATGTATTACTACTGTGGCACCATAAACAATAACCACTGACATACTTGACTTTTTCCCAGGCTCCAATTAAACTACTTTTCTTGTTTAAATATACCACCTCTTGAGAAGATCAGATTGCAATATATTTACTTACTTCACATTGTTTTTATCTGTCATGCTGCTATACTCATATCACAGAGTTCAAGTTTCTGAAGAGTTACGGGGTTCTTTGTTGACAGATTTAGGTTTGTTTTCTGCCTCTACCCTTAAGTAGGGTACAATAATGGAGAAATTGTCAGCACGTCACTGCGATTCCATTTTTATTACTCTCCTCAAGATAGTGGTCCTGTGGTTGGTATTTAATCATAGTAGTATTAACGTAAGAGATATCCAAACCTGCAGAGAATTTTTTTAACATTTTACTTGAGCCAAAATGACTACATATGCTGGGGACAAGATTTCAAATGCTCCAGAAAAGAACAGTTTTCAAGTTTCTTTTCTACATTTGAGATTAAGGAGAGACCATAACGAAGATTACAGGAAGGTGGGAGGAAGCAAGGCAGAGACTGGATTACAGGATAAAGAGGTTATTTGCTTTCTTAAGAGTGGTTAAGCCTTCCAGGGGTATTACTTCTAATGTCTCAAAGGTTTGTTAACCTAAATGCCCAAGAATGATGGATGGGGCTGGCTTAAAAACCCCTCACTAAAGAAGTTTTAGGCCTGAGGCATGATCATTCACCATGATCTGCCCAGTTAGGAATCTGTGATCAGATCACCCTATGAAGTTATTTTCTATAGAACTCTTTTTTTCCCTTCCATAGTAGATACTCTCACACACTACTTCACAGAGTTAAAAAGAGCCATGAAATACAAACTCCTTTAATTTTCTTTCTTACTCTTCCCCAGAAATGTAGCTTCTATGTAGTTCTTACTTTTTAACTTGTTGGGAGAAGTATTTCTCCTTCTGTTTAAGCTAATCCCTCCAGTTGCCCTCATTCATATCCCATTTGACTTTAGGGATTTCATGACATCAATTAATTTCTTTTTAATTTTTATTTAGTTATTTTTCAAGTACAGTTTTTTGTCTATTTTTCCCATCCCAGCCTCCCCCACCCCTTGCTCCCCACCTCCCTCCCATTTCCTTTTCTGAATGTTCAAACCCTCCTCCATTCTTTCCCCTCATTCACATATCCTTTTGTATTCATTGCGAGCAATCTTGAGTAATCAAAACAACTTTTTATTTGCTAAATCCAAAGGCAGCTTTTCAGGCTGATTCTGTATGAACTGTGACACGGTCAGTCACATCAGCCTCTCTCAAACTCTCCCTTTGCCTGATTTCTCTGACACCTTCCTCTCTTTCTTCAACTCTCACTTGCCTCCTTGACAAATTCTATGCAGTATCCTTCACCGCATCCTCCTCTTTCTTGTGTTTCATTCTAATCTTTTTTTCTAGACATTTTCTCTCATTTACACCTTTCAACAGTAGCCCCGTGCAGATGGCTCCCAATTTACATCTCCCAAACTTTCCCATGTGTTTAGAGTCTTTAATTCTTAAGGTCCTGGATTTTTCACACAGAAGTTTTTCAAAGACATTCAGCAAAAAAAGTTCCAAACACACCTACGTTCCCTCGAAACCTCTTCTGGTGTTCTTATCTCATTTAGCAATTTCACTGTATTTCCGCTACCTCATGGTAACGTTTTTAATCAACTCCTTCCCTCCCCTCATCTGAAGGACAGTGAACTCAGTGGTTCTCGATTAGTACATAAATACTTGGGAAGTTTGAGGAAATGTGGGACCCAAAGATGCTGATCCAGCGGGCCTGGGCTGTGACCCAGGAATCTGCAGGGTCTCCCAGCATCCTAGATGATTCTCATGAACTGGAAATGTGATCTACACCTTGATAAAACATTGATCCAAGGGGCAGTCCTCTTGATTCTGCTTCCAAAACTTCATTTGTATCTGTTCTACCCTTTCTGCCCCCCTTGTCACTGCTCTAGCTCAGACCCTCATCTGCTTTTATCTGACTTTATGAAACAACCTCCTCTAGACCTCTGACTCTACTCTGTGTTTCTCTTCTCCATGCTCCATCCTTTAAAACTGCCAGCAATATGTCTACCTAAACCAAAGGTAAGATTCATATTACTACTCTTACCAAAACCCATTGGTAATTACCACTGGAAAAATTACTTTTAGAATATTTAATATCAGAGTTACAAGCCTTTGAGTTTGTAGATTGAAGCTCATCTTCAACTCTGTATACCTCAACATCATATGAATTGCTGGACTTAAAAAAAAACTTCCTACATATGTCTGAAACTTTGTCATAATATGTTATTTCCTCAATCCAGACTAGTCCAGTTCAAAAGCCTTTCTTACCTGAAATTCCCATAGCCACTTACCATGCTTCCAATCACCTTTCTTGGCTTTTACCTTTTTTAGATCATTTATTTTTATTTCAGCTTATATTTCACGTCACTGTGCATCTCTGTCTCCTTGGCATCATACAGTGTAAAGCACACACTCACGTGTGATGCTAAACAATGTACTCAGCCTTTCTGCACTTATTTCTTCCTTAGTAAGGGAATAATACATCTTCTAGAATTGATGTTATATAAATTAAATGAAGTAACTATATCAATGAGCACAGTTATATCTAAATAGGAACATTTTTTTGCTCTTTCCTCTCCTATTTTCAAATTATTTCTCCTTTGCCTTATTCTCCATGGACAATTTTTTCTCCTTTTCCCCTCATTTCTTCTTTCTTTTCTTCTCCTTTTCCCTTCTTCTTCATTTTCTTTCCTCTTTCCTTTTCTTCCTAAGTCTCATATAGTTTCTGGCACAATGTTTGACATATGTTTGATGCTCCCTCAAGAATTACTGAATTTTTTTAGTGAGTTGAGTCAGATGTATTTATGCAGCTCTAAAAATGAGGCAACAGGAATGAAAATTCTTGATAAAATGCATATTTTATATGTAATATGCATAAACAAGTAAACCTATATACATTGTGACCTATACATTCAAGACCTGTGCAGAGAAAAGCCATGTATATTGAACCAATTCTAATCCTATAAAAAAAGCACAGTATTAAAAAGGTTCTGCTTATTAATTCATTGATGTTTTCATTTTTATTAATATTAGGGACAACAAAACCATATCCTGCTGATATTGTAGTTCAGTTCAAGGACATATATGCATTGATGGGCCAAAATGTTACTTTAGAGTGTTTTGCTCTTGGCAAGTAAGTACCTGTTTCATTAAGGTATGTAGAAATGCATTAATTTTTGTACTGCTTTTGGAAATAAATGATGTACTATACTTGCCTTGCATAATGAGGACTTTCTTGCCCAAATTTTTGAGGGAAAATAATGATGCACATTATCCATGGGTAGTACTAATTCCATATTGATGTAAATGTTTTTAATTCTTTTATTTATGTGCATGTGTTAAACTGTAACTATAGAAAACAATAAATGATAACTGTATGCAAACTAATACCCTGTAACATGATAACTGGTTTTGTTTCTAAATATAAATAAATAAATAAATAATTTAATTAAAACATTAAAATGAAAGATTCTTTTCCTGAAAGTTTGGGCTGAAAACGTGGGTGCTCATTATACATGGAAGCACATTATACATGGCAAAAATATGGTAAATGTTTAGCTCTAAACATAAGATGGCCTCTTAAGCATTGTGGACCCTTAGCTCTCGCGTCTTCTGTTTGAAGTCCTGTTCCTGATATCCGGTGGAGGAAGGTCCTGGAACCAATGCCGAGCACTGCTGAGGTCAGCTCCTCTGGGGCTGTGCTCAAGATCTTCAACATCCAGCTAGAAGATGAAGGCACATACGAGTGTGAGGCTGAGAACATCAGAGGGAAGGATAGACACCAGGCAAGAATTTATGTTCAAGGTAGACATATTGTCTTAATTTTTAGTAAATTTTATGAATATTCTATTTATAGCCATTTCCATACTTGAAAAACTAGTATATAGAAATTAATGATTCAGTAACTGTGATAGATATATTACCTTATGAAAACCATGAATATTGCATACTTACCTGGCCCGGAGATACCATGGTCATGAAGGTGGTTTCCCCTGGGCGAGGCTTATCCATTGCACTCTGGTTGTGTTGAGCCCCAAGATTTCCACTCAAACTGCATGATTAGTGGTAGTGGGGGACTGGGTTCACATTCTCCCCTACTGAAAAAAAAAAAGAAAGAAGAGGGAAACCATGAACTATTTGTCATATGTCTAATTAAGTCACACACATGGGTTAGTTACATATATCTGTGACCAATCATTCTCATTATCATCCCCTCTAAGGCCCCTCCACTCGCTCATCTCCCCACTTTGTCTTACTACTTTTTAACCCTGGAAAAGCCTAGCTCTCTGCCTCTCACTGCCCAAACCTAGGAACTTGAATATGACCTAAGATAAATACTACCATACTGATTAATTCATTTTAAATAATTTACCATTAACTTTTACTGAATCCTTGAGGTTACCCAGCGTTTTTCCAGGTTCACTTACTCTCCCACTCTCTCAGGTGAACACTTCACACTTTCATGACTCCCTTCCCACATGTAACACCTCCTCCTTCAACCTTGCTCTCAGCTGATGACTTGGGTTTCCATTTTACAGGGAAAATGGAAGTAATATTATTAGAACCTTCACCTCTCCCACCCCATGTCTACCTGATACCTGCATCTCTACCTATATCTCATTACTATAAGTTAAGTTGCTCCCCAAGGCCAACTCTCCCCGACCTCTGTACTAGATTCTGCCCTTTTCCTTACTTAGTGTTATTGTCCCAGAAGTGCCCACTCCTTACACCATAAGCAATGTTTTCTCTTCACTAGGTCATTCCTGACAGTGTATAGCGTCTCTGTTTCTCCCTTCTTTAAAATCTTTGTTAACTATTCCATTTTCTTCTTCTTGTCTCCCCTCAAGCAAGTAATAAAAATCTTGACAGGTTTGTCTATACGCTCTAACAAAATGGTGTCTCCATTTTTTCTCTCTTAAATACAATCTGCTTTGATCCTTATCCCCAAGGATTATTATGATTATTATTATGTTTTTATGATTATTGATGATGTCCATTTGCTAAAGCTGTTGCTCAGTTCTCAGTTTTATTTTTCCTGATCCACCAACAGCTGTTCCCACAGTTGATTCCTCCCTCTCCCATGATTCTGTCTGGGCTTCCCATATGGAATCCACACTTTTTTATGCCCTCCTACACCACTCTCATTCTCCTCCTAACTCCATGAACTTCTAACATTGGAGCAATCAGGGTTTAGTCTTCGGACCTCTTTTTTTTATTACAGTCACTGAACTCTGACCCGGACATTTTTCTGCCCTCCTGACATGTATATCTAGTTCCCCAACAAAATTCACCTGATATATATCAAGTGAATTTACATATCATGTACATATCAAGTGTACATGCATGGCCTCCTGAAGGGAGAAAATTCTTCTTAGAATTCTTACTTTTTAAAGAAATATAGCTGTCACTCTCTGTCTGGTTTCTAGAGCTTAGAGGTTGGTTTTAATTGAACACATTAAGAAATCTACCCTCCAGGTTTGCAGCAGAGTTGAGTTGTTAACTGTCTAATATGTAATTCCGTAGAGGAACCAAGGTGACAGAGCAGATATTTATATGAGGTAATATAAAGGAACTACCATTCCTCCTTTACTAATGAGGCCTGGTAAGTTTTATCTTTTGGTCTAATCGGACTAGTAGAACATTACATAATCAAATCATATATAGGATGTGTCACACTGATGCAGTTATTAATTCTTCTTATTTTACTTTTAGTGTGATATCTCTATGTCACCTGTGTAAGGCCAAGACAGGAATGGTGCTGATATTCCTGTTTCATATATTGCCAATATTGTATATAGAATAAAATGTCTATCAATTAATATAACATTATCAATATTGATTTAAAAAAGTATCTTCTTATGTTATAGACAAAATGGAATGATATGTGAAAAATATACTAACTTCTATTATACGTACCATAAAAAATACATCTGTAGAAAACTATGTGCATACACATACACATGCATGCACACATAATGATGAGGGAGTTCAGTGAGATCATAAAAATGCTTTATATCCTTTGTTATTTATATACATTAAATGCTTTATACAAGATATGTTTATTGGGTTGGTTATAAAGTAAATATAGGGTTATTTTCAAAGAACTTAAATACTATTTTCTACTTACAATTGTTTCCTGTCTACTTCTTTATTTTACATTAATTTATTTACCTACATCTGTTTGGACTACTTAAATAACTTAGGTACTGAAAAGATTATCAGGTTATTTATTTGTTTGCTCTCTAGAAATATATATTATTTTGGGGGGGAAATTTCTAGCTTTGATCTGCTGACAAGACTGATCAATTTCTCTCAAGCATAAATTTCACCACTTATAGCTACTGTATGCAGGTTCTAATATCTGAAGTGCATTGAAGTGCCCAAGTCATGTTCCAGTGGATACTAGCCAGTTATATCAAAAGACAAATAGTATTTGCCTAAAGGAGTGGGGGGGATGAATCTTTATCCCAAAAGGGAAGAAATAGTGTCATAATCAATTAAGACATAATTCTTTAAAATTCTGTCATTTTGAAAGATTTACGTTATAAATTATTTTACTGCTATTCATGCATTAGCTTTCTAACATAACATGGTTCACAAATTAAAAAATTATAAATTGAGTTATACTTTACTCATGGTATAATAATACAGGATAAAATTTACCCACAGACCTATGGAAACTCACTTTCCATGGCTCTCACACTGATTTTATGGCACACACAATAGATGATGCTAAGGATAGTATTCGTACTCAAGATTATGATGAATGTTGAGAATTACACTTGACATTTGCAATGTCCTTTACTTTTTAGCATTTCCTGAATGGGTAGAACATATCAATGACACAGAGGTGGATATAGGCAGTGATCTCTATTGGCCTTGTATAGCCACAGGGAAGCCCATCCCTACTATCCGATGGCTGAAAAATGGATATGCGGTATGTACATTCAAGTGCTTCTTGGTCCTTGAGTCCACGTTCAGGCAACATTTCTGGGTGGGCCCTGGGTAAATATAGCAGGAGAGCCAATAGAGTAAAAGGATAGGAGTCCAGAAATTTAAAAGTTTCCTTAAAGAAAGCAAAGAAGAAATTGAACATAAATTATCTTCTTTCAGCTTAAACAACTTTCTGCAATCTTATGTCTCCTTCTCTTCCTTCCTTTCCTTATTTTTCTCTCTGTTTCATTTCTACCCCTCTTCTTACTTATCCATTTCTACTACCTGATATTGTCTTCTTTTTCTTGCCACTGTTTTCCTGACCCCACAGAAACAAAGGTAAGAGTGAAGGTCACCTTACTTTAGACCTGGGGGCAAGTAGCAGCAGTGGGACCCTTCTCTACCTCCCCACTGTAATCTCCCAGCTGGGCCAAGAGGGAGGAAGGTGGACTCTCAGCTCTGTAGCACGAATAGAACAGGAGCCACTGGGCATGGTAAGTGGGTTTTACTTCCCCATGCCATGAGTATCCCACTTCACTGGACTTGGACTTGGTTAACAGTGGGGGAAAAACAATGCCTTTAAATGAAAAGACAACCAAGCTTTCTGTTGCAGCTTATCAAGGAAGTGTATTTTCCTTTGTGTTCTTTTCAGTATCATAAAGGAGAATTGAGACTCTACGACGTGACTTTTGAAAATGCTGGCATGTACCAGTGCATAGCTGAGAACACATATGGAGCTATTTATGCAAACGCAGAATTGAAAATCTTAGGTCAGTATTATTTTTGGTTTCTGGTAACATTCAGCAAGAAAGCAGCACATTAAAAAATGATCATAGGGAATATATAGATCACATTTCATTCATGTTATGTTCTGGGATTGTTAAAATTAAAAACTTTAAAAATGTGTTTTGGACTAGAATATTATTGCTTGTCTTTCTTCCTTTCACTGAGGAACAATAAATAAATATGAGGTAACACAGGGTATAATAGTTATAAAAAATTTGAAATGGTAAAAAAACTTTATATGTGCTAAATTTTACAAATCTTGTTCCCTCCTACATGTGGGCAGCTAAACAGTTGCTTGAATCACATAGCGAAGGTGAATGCTTTCACATTGCACGTGACCCAGCCTCAGAGGAGGAGTCTTTGAACTTGCTACCTGTATCAGTCCCACAGTCTGATGCCCTACAGTTGCATGTAAAACCTTCAGGATGACCCTCAAGTTCCTTACCCCATGCTGACTTTTCATATTGACTTTTACTTCTCCATGAAAACCAAAACTCTTTGCAACAGATTATTTTAACTTCCCATTCCTCATTCAAAACTATATAAATCTTTACTACACTTGACCTTTTGTCTCCTCATCCAGAGGAAGATATTTCTGTCTTCTCCTTTCCAAAAATAATTCCTTTACCTCTGCCCTATATTCATTCCTTTTTATTTACCCTGATACTTTCTTCCTGGGACACCAAAGGGAAATGTGTTAAAACATTGCTATCACTACAAATATTCTTTTAGCTGCACTAAAAGAATGCAAATGGAAATTAGGTAAGTGTAAGAAAGTATTAAAAAAAGGAGCTTAAAAAAATTGAGATCCTCTTAATTTAAAAATTTTCTGCCACTTCTAGTGCTGAGGCTTATACTCCATTTCTTCCTCCCAAAGTCAAAAATCCTTGGTAATGTATTTAATCTAGTATATTTGGGTATCAAGCAAAAGTTCAGGCTTAAGCTTTATACCACATCATTTTGGCATGGTGTACAATAAAAACATTTGGACTCTTAAAGAAGATATGTGGTGAATTTGAATCTTTTCAAAATAGAAGCTTTGTATTTTTTGTTAAAATTTCTTGTTTATCATGATGCTTTAGAAATCTTGTTTATCATAATGCTTTAAAAAGAATATAAATATTTAGCCCTGGTTGGTGTAGCTCAGTGAATTGAACATGGGTCTGCAAACCAAAAGATTGTGGTTCGGTTCCCTGTCAGGGCACATGCCTGGGTTGCAGGCCAGTTCCCAGCAGGGGCCAGTTCCCAGCAGGGGATGTACCAGAAGCAACCATACATTAATATTTCTCTCCTCTCCTTCCCTTCTAAAGATAAATAAATAAAAAATTAAAAAAGAATATGAATATTTAATAGCCCAGGCTGAAAATGTCTCTATATTCAAGCCTTAAATCTTTAAACCATTTAATGACTACTAAGGTAACAATTAGGCAAACTGAGCATTTCTAGGCTTTGAGCAATGTTCCTGGGCATCTTTATATTAGGCTCAATCTATATTTGTTTATTGTCTTCAGGAACCTTTCACTCCTTTCCTTAGTTTTCCAGTTAATTCATTTATTCATCTACCAAATATTTGTTGAGTACTTACTCTATATCGGATACTATTTGTAATAGGCCAAGTAAAAAAATAAAAAACATGCAAAAAATGCATGTGTTGTTCTTAGTTGGGTGAAAAATGTTCCCTTATTTCTTTCCACTATTAAAATATATGGGCCCGGGCCAGGTAGCTCAGTTGAATAAAATGTCATAACAATGTGCCAAGGTTGTGGGTTTGATCTTGTCAGGACACATACAAAAAGCAACCAATGAATGCATAATGAAACAAATGCATCTCTGTCAATTAAATGAATATAAATAAATAAATAAATAAATAAATAAATAAAAATATACTCTAGATTCTGTCCCTTGAAATTTAAATATTAAATAAGTATGAAGTTATTTAAATGACCATACCAAATGAACTATTTCATTAAAACTGAACCTATTCAAGAATAATGATCATTTTCTAGATAGATAACTTTAGATGTTAAATATACTCCTATTGAATTTTATCTCATACTTTACCAGCATTATGTCACTCCACAATATTTACTGCACCTATTCAAAATACACACACTGGGCTGTACAACAGAAGTTGGTTGGTTACTTTTTTACCTGTCAGTTATCAAAACTTAGACTAAAGAAACAATAGATAAACTAAAAATGTTTTCCTAAACTCTTTACATAAAACACATTATCCTAAATCCTTGCTATAAAAGCAGCCAGAGCAGCAGCAACCCCTGGAAGCTTGTTAGAAGTGCCGAATCTCAGGCCCACCCCACACCTACTGAGTCTGTATTTTGTCAAGGTCTTCAGATGATCTTGGTGCACAGACAAAATTTGAGAATCGCAGGACTAGACGATGAAGAGTCAAGACCTGGATCAAGATATACTGAGACCTAAAAGAGGCTTCAGAAAGGACACAGTTCCAGAGGATTGGAATGTGTAGAAATCAATGGATGGAATCACCCTGGAATCTGCTAATAGACAAAGAGATTGAGAAATGAGCTAGATATGGGGACCCTAAAGAAAATCAGAGCATGCCCTCAATGGAGTAATCTTTTATGAGACTCTATATCTTGTTTCCATAATAATTTTTATGTACATAGAGGTAAGGATTAACTATAGGTGAATCATGCCTTCTTCAATTAAACAGATCCATTATTCTCCGGCAGGGCTCTCTCTGTTTATTTTGGCATCTCATAGTATCTGCACACAGTTGGTGTTCAGTGTATGTTTGTTTAATGAAGGAGGAGTCATATTAATGAAAAAGGCATGTTTGCTAATCACAAGGAACTGGATTAGAACGAGAATCCTACCTGATACTTACTGCCTGTGACACTTTTGATAAATTATATAATTTTAATAGATATCATTTCTCTCATTTGTAAACTAAAGACAGTGCATTTACAGTGTGGTTGATAGTGTTGATTATGACCATATGTCAACATTAAAGATGGTGCTCTGTTTCCGCTAGTCTTTCAGTTATTTGTGCAATTCAGTCAAAACAATTAAATTAGATGTTACCCTCAAGGGAAATATGTATACAGTATTTGATTATGACTAAATCTTATGATAATCCCATATCACCAAGAATTATACATTCAAAATTGGTAGATTTTATGATAAATTAAATACACCCTATAAAGTTACTGATAAAAGAAAAATGTATTAGTATTAGGTATGAAGCATCTTTTGGTCATAGCTGAGAATATTTGGTGAAATTAATCTTTTTGATCGGCAATCAAAAGGGAATAAAAGATGCATAGAAGAATTTTTTCATCTTAGCAAAAGATAAAAATAATAATTTATTTCCTTTTAGCTTTGGCTCCAACTTTTGAAATGAATCCTATGAAGAAAAAGATCCTGGCTGCGAAAGGTGGGAGGGTTATAATTGAATGCAAACCTAAAGCTGCGCCAAAACCAAAATTTTCCTGGAGCAAAGGGACGGAGTGGCTGGTCAATGGCAGCAGGTCAGTTCAAAAGCTAGGTGTCCAGTTGGAATTCACTCTTTGGGAGAGTTTGCTTTACAGAGGACTTGGTGTCATATCAATAATATAAATATTGTTTGTTCTAATTTTCTCCACAGAATATACCCTAGTTCTAAAAAGAACAGAAAAACTTACCCCATACTCTCAGTATCTATGCTAATCAGAATTTTGTTGTTTAGGTTTCTATAATTTATAAGGATTTTAGAAAACTGAAATTCAGAGAGTCTTGGTAAATTGCCCAAGGCCACAGGAATAATGAACCAATAATGAAATAAAATAGGATTTCTTTAGCTTAGTTTTACCCTAAATAAGGACATCTATATCCATTCATAGTTACTTTAATTTAATACAATTAGTCTATTAAGTATTTCAATAAGAAAATAAAAAAGATGACATTAAAGTACATTTCACCTCTTTCCATCTTCTTAAGTGAATGTGAACTTATCTTCCTAGCGAGTAGGTCATCTACCAATGTTTTGGTGGCCTCAGGACAAAACAAAAAGCATGTGACCTACATAGATTATATAAAAGCCACACTAAATGCTGACTGTCATTTTCCTAGAAGAAGCTATGGTTATTTTGGTACTAAAGTTTAGAGAGGAGACAGTCAGGATCTGAAATAGGAGGAATGAGATGTGAAGCTGAGGAAGCAGGAAGAATTCCAGGCAGGGAGAACAGCATGTGCGAAGGCCACAAGGCAGAGAGTGTAGGTGTGCAAGGAATGCAGAAACTAAAATCAATATGGCTTGTCTTTAGAGGAACGTGGAAAAAAATTCTAAGAGATGAGAGATAGTAAGACAGGTCATCAATAACAATGTTTTCTGTGCTAAGGGGCTTGGGCTTATATCCTGTGAGTTCTGGAAATCTTCCTAAAGGCTTAAATAAGGAACAAAAAAAGGTTTTGCCTTTTAAAAGAGTATTGTGGCCAATTGTATAAGATAGATCTACTTCACAATAATTCAATAAAGCGGTTATGGTGGGAATTGTCATCTCCATTTTGATGTATCTAAAGCCTGGAAAGGTTAACGTAACCTTCTGAAAATATATGGATAATCTCCAAATGGGAAAACTGAAATCTGTGTCCCGTTGACATGAGCGAACACATGCCAACACCGTTCTGTCAGGGTGATCACAAGGATGGCTGTGTATGGCACAGAGGCGGGTTGGGAGGGAGGGGTTGTCCAGGAACAGTCCCTGCTTCCCCAAACACATCAACTTACAGTTAATATGTCTAAAAGTTATTATGAATTTAACAACGCAATGCTAGAAGAATCAATGTTAAAGGAAGAGCCAAATTGTTCCATGTGCTTCGGAAACATTAACAGTGTGACAGGGAGCAGTGCAGAGGCTGATGGAGGGGCAGTTGGTCCCAGTTTCAGACTCAGCCGGAAAACAACTGATGGTACAGCACTGACCATTGCTCGCCCCTCACCACCCTGCGTTAGCTCTCAGCCCTTAATAACTTTTTTTTTCTTCATTTCTAATGAGGACCGATACCATTGGCCTCTCCAACCAGGGATTTGTCTGAGCCATGTTTCATGGACTCATTTCAGTACCACTTTATAATTGATATAGTATTTCATGTAAATATGAGCTTAAATATTATAAAATAGTATGTATCACAAAAAGTTAAACTAATAAATTATTTTTAGAGAAATAAAATACTTCTGTGGAAAAATAACATTCAAAGACTAACTGAATAATTGTCTTTAAACTTATGCTTAACTATAATTCTATTCTAATTAATGTAGTTATAAAAAAGTGGTTTCACATTACAAGGTTATTTCTGTTCCTGGATAGTGGTTTGTACAATGGTTTATGCAATATTTGCAATCAGTAGAAAGGAGACAGAAACCTGGATAACTTATAATTAAGTTCTCAGTTGTATAATTTTACTTTGGGCTAAAGTTACACACATTCTCCAACAGAATTTCTTCGTAGTTGTCCACTCGTATCTCATGGATTGCTATTAGCTATAATGTAAACTTTATCTGAGCCATTATGGGAGAGAATCTCGAAGATTTCTTTCTACTCCAGAGCTGATATGCTTTAACAATCCTAAATAAGATGGAGATTATCCTGTAGTAATTTTGGCAACAATAAATGAGTAATTTATTAAAAACCAGATAGTCACTTGTTTGTCTGATTCATATTATCTATGTAATAGTATCTGAAAATAAGAATAAGATACTGGGAGTTTAATCTACATTGAATTAAGAATAAGAACCATTATTACAAAAAAATCAAGCTCCCTACACATTCTTCCTAAAAATTAATTTTGATGCCATAGAAGAACTTTCTGAAGATATAGGTGAAATCAGTGATACAAGGAAGTATACCTTTTAAGATGATAAAGATCAATTGAGAGCTAATATATGTAAGAAAACTAAGAAATTAGTGTGGGTTCTAGAAAGAATAATTATTACTGTTATTTCCACTGTGACTGGACTATAATTTTTATTGCTTTAATTGCAAAATAATAAAATGGAACTGGAGTAAAAAATTTGACTAAGGACTTACACTAGAGCATAGTGAGAAAAAAGTGTGGCATGTTAATGTTTATACTGTGTTAATATGGAAATACAAAAAGCAGACTGACAATATAGGATTAGCCATGAGAGAGATTTATCAATGGCAATGCATAGGAGAGAAAACAGAGGAGACAGCAGGTGGGTAGTGGGACAGCCATCCAACCAAGGTGCAGGTCTTACTCCAGATGAAGCAGAAAGGGAAGGAAGGAAAGCTGGGTGGAAATGGAATTTGGGCTGAGGTGCAGATATAAGAGAGTGTGTTAAGGCCACTGAAGAGTCTCGTAGGTAACTGTGCCCATCCAAGGCATCTGGTACCTTTCAGCAACAGGCCCAGCCTGCCTTAACACACCTGCAGGGTTCAGTCATTGCCTGAGAGCTGCCTGTGCAAAGTGTGGCTCTGGCTCAAACGCAGTGAGGGTTCCTGAGGGCAGCATCTGGGGCAGTGGGTCAATGATGCTCCTCACAGTGGGAGAACTTAGAGGTGCATTGTCAAAGCTTCAGCATCAAATAATCATGTTTACATTTACGTGAGTTTGTTACTACATTTCTTCTTCACGAAGCAGAAAGTACTGTGTAATGAACTTAAGTTGGAACTGGATAGTTACAGAAAAGAAAGGAAATCCTGGAATATATTATTGCTGGAACATCTTATATGGAGATTTTTTATTAGTAAGGTAGATATGTAGCATTTTTCCTTTATCAGGCATGGCCCTTAAAATGAAATATATGAAGAATTGTTTGTTGACAGGTGTTCTGCAAAGCTTCAGAAATTAATTGTTTTTGCAAATTATACATTTTAAAAATTAAATATTCAACACACATGCGAGCAAAATAGAATCAAAGATGGAAATAAAGAACACATACTAACAGTGATGAGGGCAGCAGGTCTAATGGGTTAAAACAGGGGAAGGACCCATGGACAAGGACAATGGAGGGGAGGATTGAAAAAAATTAATTATCCAGTAACCGTTAATTCAATATTGAATCTAAATGCAAGGCATTATGTGATAACTATGTTTGTATACATTTATATATACATACATATGTTACATGTAATGAGTGTTCAGTCTCTAGCCCCTAACGAAGAGACAGACAGACAGAGGGAATAGATTTAAGTTCTGTTCAAAGAAGAATTTCCTAAATATTTTTCTGTTGTAGAAGCCATTTACTAAGGCAGGTTTTAGAATATCTTTCTCTAAAAGATCCTAAAAATAAAATGTTTGTAGTTCTCTGAAGCCATGAAAGTGTGAGTCAGTGCTGATTAAAAGTCTGAATTGAAGTCTCAAGTACACATTTCTGGAAGACCTGGGTTCGTTTCTTTGCGGACCGTGACTGGTTTGATCCCGCCCCACAGAGGTTTAAAGGTCATGTTCTGGTAGCATGTGGAAAACCACTTGCTTTAATTAAATTCCATGTAGTTCATTCACTGAAGAAGAAAGGTTGATTGATGGAGTACTCAGCGGTCAGTGTCTCACTACTTTATGTATTCGTGGCACACACAGAAGTTGTTTTTGTTTTTGTTCATGGATACATTACTTTTGGAGACATTGCCCCATACAAAGCAGATACAAATTCTGGACATAAGGTGTTATCACCTAATTGAAAGATAGGTTAATGAGTAAAACTAAATTATTTCAGGTGAAATATATATTAGGAAAAGAAATCTGGGAAGAGGGATAGAATGGGGAATGCCAAGACAATAGTACCTTGTGTGTGTGCGTGTGTGCAACAGTGCCTTGTGTGTACATGTGAGCATATGCGCAGTCCTAACTACATTGTATGTGCAGTCCTAACTACATTGGTCAGGCCAGGCTTTCTGAAGGTGCAAAATCCTCAAGGGTGGGAGCTACATACTGTGAAATTGTCCCGGGCCTAAAAGGGCAATCAGAGGACTGGTTTTTACCATGTGTGAGAGGCAAAGTCACCATACCATTTTGAGCTATCAAGTGACATCATTGAGCAAACAAGTGACATGATATGACTTGTGTCATTTATGTCTTAATGTCTGGCTACCTTGGGGAAAAGATATGGGGAAACAAGGGTAAGAACAGCAAGCCCATTAGAGACGACTGCAATAACCCGAGAAAAAGGTGAAGGCGGCCTTCTAAAACAACTGCCAGTTCTGACAGAGAATATTCTAAACAAAGGCTACGATGTTTCTTTTTTAAAAAGTCACTGTCAACTAATTTGTGTAGAATGTACGAATCAAATGATATTAGTGTCTGTCATCGAAGAAGAAGAAGAATGAAGTATTTCATGAAATTTATTTTATGACTCAAGTTCTTTTCCCATTTGTACAGAACACTCATTTGGGAAGATGGAAGCTTGGAAATCAATAACATAACGAGGAATGACGGTGGCATCTATACATGCTTTGCAGAAAACAACAGAGGGAAGGCTAATAGCACTGGGACTCTTGTTATCACAGGTACGAGAGCATCCGATTAAGTTTAGTTTGACATGGATGCATTTCTAATGAACCACAAGATGTGGTTCAGTGCTAAGTTTCTAAGACCATCAACATATGGATATGTTTCTATTTTTTAAAAAATCTCTGCCTGGAATTTGAATTTGAAAACATCATATTTGTTTGCCCGAAGAAATAAAAATATATTGATTTTTATTCTTTAAATGTAGCCGATAATATTATCTTGAATTGTGCTTTACACCTTTCTTTCCTTTGTTTAAAACGTGCAGATCCCACGCGGATTATATTGGCCCCCATCAACGCTGACATCACTGTGGGAGAAAACGCCACCATGCAATGTGCTGCTTCCTTTGACCCTGCCCTGGACCTCACATTTGTTTGGTCCTTCAATGGCTACGTGATTGACTTTAACAAAGAGAACATTCATTACCAGCGGAACTTTATGGTACATGTTTCAAGTTTTGTCTTATTAACATCCCAGTGACCCCATGTGTCTGTACTACAACTCTGTTAACTATAATCATTTTTTAAAGATTTTATTTATTTATTTTCAGAGGGGAAGGGAAGGAGAGAGGGAGAGAAATATCAATGTATGGTTGCCTCTTGTGCATCCCCCACTGGGAACTGGCCTGAAACCCAGGCATGTGCCCTGACTGGTAATTGAACCACAGTCCTTTGGCTTACAGGCCCCCGCTCAACCCACTGAGCTACACCAGCCAGGGCTATAATCATTTACATGAGACTAAGAAACAGGTAAAAATAACATTTTATGGGTCTCCTTAGGTTAATCAGAGTAGCTCTGAACCTTTCTGAAAAATGGCTAGCTTTGAGTATTGTGGTAGGAATATTAACCAATAAATATTCTTTGTGCTGTAGGTCCATTTTCCCCTTAGTTATAATATTTTTTCTATTGAGGTACTATACCCCTCACATTAACTTTAAATATTAACTTTAAATTAGGTAAGAACACAGAATTTATCCTTTGTTAAAATGAGTACTTTAAGGCATTTAATTTATTCTTTGAGGGTAAGAAAGAGATTATATACAGTGTCTGGCAGAAGTAAGGCCTGCTTGCACGTGATTGGTAGGGTAATAATATGGTTGTAATAATGTATCGTTTTAATTTGAACAGTTCACTTAAAATGTTATATGGTGTGCTTGAGTATGACATTGTTATGTTACAGAATTACATGCTTATGATTAATAAAAAAGGGGTGTCATTTGTGTCAGATGAGATAGAGATAGAGATAGAGGTAGAGATAGAGATGGAGACAGGGATAGAGATAGAGAGATAGAGAGACAGGGCTGGAGGCAGAGATAGAGAGACAGAGACAGGGATGGAGACAGAGATAGCAAGAGAGATAGACATAGGGATAGAGATAGAAATATATGGAGGACTGTCCAGGAAAAGCCCAGCCATTGTTAATATAATGAGGACAGTCTGCATGACATTGGTGTAACCTGGCAGCCAAGGAGAGTGGACTGGAATGTGTGTGGGTGAACAATGATGACTTCACTGTACTAGTCAGTGGGGGCAGTAGATGCCGTTGAGTGAGCTTGTGTACTGTGTGGCTGCCACATTCAAAATGACTGAGTTGGTGAAGCAACAAATCTGCATCAAATATTGCATTAAGCTTGAACATTCCTTGCAAAAACTATTCAGATGATTCAGAAGGCTACAACTATGTGCAACTGGTGATTGGCAGCTTCATCATGACAATGTACCCACTGATGCATCACCTCTCCTGAAGAGATTTTTTTGAAAAACATTAAATCACCCAGGTGACTCAGCCCCCCTACAGATCAGATGTGGGGTCCTGAGACTTCTGGCTTTTCCCCAAACTAACATCACTTTTGAAAGGGAGGAGATTTCAGACTTTTCAATGAGATTCCGGAAAATACAACAGGGAAGCTGATGGCAACTGAGAGATCTGTGTGAAGTCTCAAGGTGCCTATTTGAAGGGACCCGAGGCATCATTGTCCTATGTAAAATGCTTCCTGTGTCTTGTATCTTTTTCAATGAATGTCCCTATTTTTGCACATTACATGGCTAAATACCTTCTGAACAGATCTCATATATATATATATATATGCATATATACATGCATATATACATATATACACATAAATACATACACATACATATATTGTGATGTTGGGGAACAAATCTGTGTGACTTAAAAAGGGTTAAGTGGCTATTTTATTTTATGCACAGGACTCATACATGATCTAAGTCCTCTAATTAAATATAGGTATGTCTTTGTACAGAAATAAAGGAAATAGGTAGAGGGAAAAGACTTGGAAGTGACACAGGAATAATAACCTGGTTGAAAGCATCATTTGCACATTGGTAGGGCTGTCTAGTTTACCACGTATTTAAAAAGCAAAGTGAGTACCATGGCTGCCAATTCGTTTTCTAGGTGGGTGACTGTGTAGGAGCCTAAAGGCCTGTATAGGACACATGCTTAGTTAAGAAAACTTTAGTTTTAAGTCAATTATGAATATAAAAATGAAATTTGAGTTTGAGTTAATTCTGAGTTATCAAATATTTAAGATCCCATGAAATTTACAGATTGTATATATATATATATATATATATACACACACACACACAAAGATTGGAAGATGGAAATAAAAAAATATATATATATTACACTTTGAAATAGTGTAGCTGTTTTAAAAAATTATTCTATAAATTTCCATTAAAAAACCCCAAATAAGTTCCCAAGCAGGTTAACACTGATTTTAACTAGATGGATACATTTCCTTTTAAATTTTATTAAATAAATTCAAAGAATAACTATTGGTGCACCATCAGTGTTAATGCCTTTTATATGTTAAATGTAATTCATTTTTCTTTCTTTTGAATCTAATAGATTAAGCTGTAACTGTAAGTCTACAGTAAATCCACCAATTATCTTTGTTTCTGAACTGAACTTACACACTTTAAAAAGTAACAACTAGGAATTAGCAGAGAACTGTTTTAACATTACACCATATGATTTATTATTTTTTCTCACATGTCTAAAACTGTGTTGATATGCTTAATAATTACACCCAACATTAGTAAAATAGACACCAATATGTTTAATAATTTATTAAATTAGGTTTTGTTTTTCAAGAAAAGCCAGTGCCACTCAGCTTGTTTTCAGCTCAAGAAAAAATAAAGTGAGCTAAACAGAGATTTCCTTTTTAAAAAATAGACTTCTCGAATTTGCTCAGTTCCTTGGTTTTATAAATTGAAAACTTCCAAAAGTATAGCAGCCATAGTTTACACAGGTAGTTAATAGCTGCTGCAACATCTATGTAAACAGATTTTGGGATGTAAATTGCCCTAAATTAAGCTGAAACTTCATGTGTGGAGCCTCTTGCTGTTCTTTAACATAATAGTTACATTGCATTAATGGATATGATAAACAACTCAAAAAAAGAAACTAAGAAAGGGGAGTGGGAGATAGAAGAAGAAAACAGTCCCTTGCCTTGAAAAGAGTAGAAAATAAAGAAGGAACTGGAACACTTGTCAAGAAATAAACAATAAAGGGGATCGTAGAGAGGTAACAGACTTGACCATCACGTGCTGCAGTCCCTCCCTCTGCAGCAGGCAGCACAGAGATTCACGTAGTTGCCCCTGAGCAGGTCCAGAGGGGAAACATCACAGCAGTCCCATGCTCTGGACTCGCCAACTCTGGTTTTAGCTCAGTCCACCAAATAGCAATCTGTGAGTGGTGGAAAACATGACCACTCACTAAATATGCAACTTAACTAAGTGAAAATGCCACAGGCACATATTAACACTTTATAGATGGACAGTCATGATTCAATTCTCTAAATACTAAAAGTGAAAAAAGATAAGAATATTTCATTTTATTTTATTTTTTTATTGTTGTTCTATTAGAGTTGCCCCACCTTTTTCCCCATTGCTCACCCCTACCCCATTCCCCCACTCCTACAATCAATTGCCCCCATTGTCCATGCCCATGAGTGCTCTGTGGCTCATGATCCCCATCTTGCCCCTTCCCCCTTTTCACCTGTTATCCCCTACACCCCACCTTTGGTTGCTGTCAGTTTGTTCTTTATTTCCATGTCTCTGGTTGATTTTGCTCGCTTGCTTGTTTTGTTGATTAGGTTTCACTTATAGATGAGATCATATGGTATTTATCTTTCACTGCCCGGCTTAATTTACTTAGCATAATGCTCTCCAGTTCCATCCATGCTGTCACGGAGAGTAGGAGCTCCCTCTTTCTTTCTGCTGCATAGAATTCCATTGTGTAAATGTGCCACTGTTTTTTGATCCACTCATTTACTGATGGGCACTTAGGCTGTTTCCAGCACTTGGCTTTTGTAAATAATGCTGCAATAAATATTGGAGTGCATAGGTTCTTTTGAATGGGTGTTTCAGGATTCTTAGGGTGTAATCCCAGCAATTGGGCTGCTGGGTCAAAAGACAGTTCTATTTTTAGTTTTCTGAGGAAATTTCATACTGTTTTCCACAGTGGCTGCACCAGTCTGCATTTCTACCAATAGTGCACTAGGGTTCCCTTTTCTCCACAAGCTCGCAAGCACTTGTTGCTTGTTGCTTTGTTTATGATGGCCATTCTGACTGCTGTGAAGTGGTATCTCATTGTGGTTTTAATTAGCATCTTTTTATTTTCAAATGAATTATTAAACTTAATTCTGTCTTTTGAAATTAAGAAACTTTTAAAGCTTTTCCTCATGTCTTCCTCCTCTTTTAATGCAAACTTCAAAGTCAGACTTCACTGCTAAATGCACAGCACAAAATTCAAGTGAAAACACAATATGCATTTCATCCTTTTGGAGACAGTCCTAATGGCTAGTAATTGCTTCTGGGCCCCTTAATAGACCATTGCCCTAAGGAGCAGCTCTTCCTATCTAAAGCTGAGTGAGTGAAACATAATAGAGTAGCGGGTTTTGGGGAGAGCAAATGCAAAGTGGGGAACATTGCTGATTGCAATGTCTATTATTCAAGTTGCATTGGTGAAAATAATTTTTCTGATTTCTTAAATATAATTTTTATTTCTTAAATATTATTTTTATTGTCATTTAATTGTGTAACATTTAATAATTGAGCATTTGTTCAGTTAAAAATACTGTGTTGAGTACGCACCACAAGTCAAGAAAACTGATAGGCACCAGAGCAAACAAGGCACTGCAAGATGCAAACATGGGCACTGATCCAAAATAAAATCAGCTACTCTGTGAGTTTAAAATTTAGATGTAAATGTTTTGGTAGCTCTCATGGTTATCAAAACAATATCATCATATGGTTTTAATAATTTTAATTATAAAAATTAATATTAGAAGCTCTAATTAATAGAGTATAGAGTTCAGAATTTTAAGTTTTTTATTTCATGAACCTACATTTTTATTTTCCAACTTAATTTTAGTAAGAAATTTTATTCAGTAATCAGGTACGCTTTAATTTTAACTTGCTGTTCCAAATTTTGACCACCATGTGGCAGCCTTGCACAAGGTTTCCAATTTCAGACTGCAATAATTATGAAATTAAACAAATACATTTTCCCATATAGTTAAGTCTAAGATTTGCAATTATAGGTGATTTTAAAATGTCTTCTTTATACTTTTTCTAACTGTAGTTATATAATTATCAGAAATAAAGTACCTATATATTTTTTAAAGAATTTATAGTGAACAGGAAACTAGATTTTTGATGGTGAACATACTATAATGCGTACAGACATTAAATTATAGTATTTCATATGAAATGTATAAATAAACATATTAAGTAATTTACAGTGAGCACCAAAAAAGGAAAAATGACATTGCTATTCCATTTAATAAACCTACTTTTGTAAAGCTCTTTGGATTTAATTTTGAATATAAATAAACATTTAATGTTGATTATAAAGTAACATTAAGAAGTTAAATATCTAATTTACTCGTCATGTCATTTATTTCTTTATTTGTTCAGTAATTATTCACTAAATGTTTTATGGTTATGTGATCTGGGTCAGTAAATGTTTCTTTTAAACTTGAACTTAGCATAGAAGGCTGTTTATAATATATAGGATCATTAATTAATTTGAAGCTTTGATACAATACACTATTAAACCAGCTTATCTGGCATTCTCTTAGTCTAAGCAATGTGGCAAATACTTAAATTTTCCAAGTTCAAGTATGGTTTTCAAGTATGATTTTCTAATTCAATAGCTATTTATTCTCACAAATACAAAAAGGCAAAGTCATTCTGTTTACCCATTTAATTTAGAAATCCTCTTGTTCTATAAAGGACTTCAGACCGTCCACATGCAAAAGTGTACCTGCATCATATCACTTACCCCCCCCCCACAGTGACGCCCAAACTGCAGAAGTTATTTTTTAATAGCTGTCTATCTTTAGACATCAGCTTTGTGTCATTTTCTTTCAACAATTTGACAATATTCTCTCAGAGCTATTATCTCTGTTAACCCCATAAGCTTCTTAAGCTTTCCAATTCTAGCTATTGCCAATATGTATATTTTTTCTGATTCTTTTATTACAAATGAGTGATAACATTGCACTTCAGTAAGAAGTTATCGCGTTGCTGCTTTGAGTTCATAAATGCCACATGACTGCTTTGGAAGCTGTGCCACAGTGGACCCTGGGCTCCGGGCTCCAGTTTTCATTTACTCTGTGACTGAGCCTGTGATTAAGCCTCTCTAAGCCTCAGATTTCCTCCTCTGTAAAAGTTTATTAATAATTCACTTCATTCAGGTTACTTCATTGGGTTTGCAAAACCGGTTACCTCATATTTTTGTGAGGCTTCAATGAGAAAATGCCTATAAATTTCTTGGCATAAGACCTGGTCGTTTGTAAGTGATTATTATGAGTACTCTTTATAATAGAGCAATCATTCTTCATTGAAAATTTCTAAGGCTTTTGCCAGATAGTTGTTCTTATTACAGATCTCATTTTTCATAATTTAATTCTTGCACTGCTTGCTATATGGGACACTTGGTACAATACAAAAATTCTCTGTATTTCTTTGCTGAGGGCAGTAAGCAGATAATAAATAGTCCACTTTTGTGGAGTGCTCCTTATTGGCCAGCATTGGTTTAAATGTCTTCCATGCATTTCTCAGTTGATCTTCACCAGAGTCCTCTACAGAACACACACATCAGAGTGATTTCTCAATTTCTGAGATGAGGAAACTGAGGATTAGAAAGGGTAAGTAACTTGCCCGAGGTAATCATACACCTTGCTAGCAGCAGAGAGAGGATCCGATGGCTGGTCGTGTGACTGCAGTTCCTGTGCTCTCTGTCACTTCAGTTTTTAATTCACTGGTTCAAGTTCATACTTATGTCTATTTAGGTGACAAGCCTCCCATCATCTGAAACACTGTAAGACAATGTGCAACTCATAACTTATTCTATGATCTTGTTTAGTGAGCCTTTCAGGCTCACTCAAGGTTACCCAAATTACTTCATTTTGCCTATACTATTAGCTACCTTTGCAATACATTGCAAATCAACTCTGTACAGTCTCAAGTGGTCTAACAATGAACTTCTAGGCAATTCTTAATGATCTGTTTTAGGCAGGTGTATATGTGTGTTTGCAGGTATGTGGACATTTTTACTAGAGTGACAACAGCATTCATAGCAAAACAATATAGATTTCTTACCCTTAACCTATGTTTCTTTTTTAAAGAAAATATTAGGTAGGCTGAACTTCTTACAAAAAATTACATTAAATGAGTGAGACATACATATTTCATACTAGAGCATGTTACAAACGAGCAAACATTTTGCTTCTTCAAGTCATGCCAAAAGAGAAAGACAGAGAGAAACAACAATCAGACAGAAGTTATTTTATGTTTTTTAATTTTACAGTTTCTCTGCTCTGTTGAACAAGGTGAAGATTGTCCAGAGTTATATAGAAACAGTATGGAAAAGAAAAGAAGGGTGGGGCAGTAATCCTGAAAGCAGGCAAGGGTCAGATGAATAAAGCAGAGCAGGAGGCCGAGAAGGCACAGTGAGATGATGTACACCCTGAAGTGGCACTTTTAAACCAGGAACAATTTTTCTCCCAGGGCGCCGTTGGCCATATGTGGAGACACTCACGGCCGTCACAACTGGCAGGGTGGTTGGAGGAGGGCTGTGTATTATGAACATCTGTTTCACACATGGGCTGCGAAACATCCTGTAATGCCCGGGACAGTCCCAGAGACAGAGAATTATCTGGTCCAAATGGTCAAAAGTGCCAAGGTTGAGAAACACTACTCGAAAGGGAGGCTTAATAACAAAAAGAGAGAGAGAGACTTGGGGATAATAAATGGATTGGCCACGGAAAGGCTGTAAGCCTGATGTATTAGAAACAGAGAAGCTCTATTATCCCAAGCAGATGAGAGTGCTGAGGATGAAAAAAAAATTATAAGAGGCTAAATCAAACATTTTCCAAAATAGTATGAAGTAGAGGACAGAGTTCATGTGTTCCATGAATTTAAGATCATATGTTTTGATGAGTGGAGGAAGAGAAAAGGATTGATGTAAAATGTGAGTAGTCCCCTGACTCAGTTCTGTGACCCACACAAAACTCACAAAGACATTCTGCCCGTGGCCAAATCTATTCTCTGCTCTTATCACTAATTAATTGGAAAAGAAGCAGAGATTTCTGGCATACGTCTCTGTTTTGGCATGTGTGTCAGAATGTAGAACTTTTCTGTTCTTCCTTTTACTACCATAATAACCTTTACTTATACCTAACTATTGTCTTTTATTTGCTCTCTCCATTGGTAAACAGAGGTAGGTATCTAAGTTCACAGGATGTGTCTATACTTGGCTTAGCTTCTGCTTCTACTGGGGAGACCATGCGAGCTACAGTTACTCTGTAGTGTAGCACTGCAGAGTCTACATTTGAGTAAGCATCTGTTGGTGGTTGTGCAAAGTGAATGGAATAAAGCACACACAGAAGCTGGTCTTTTTTCTGTGGACATATATTGGCTTGGCAGAATCTCAAAAAATGCATCAAAAATTGAAGACCTATTTGTTGTACATAGAATTCCTTGCTTAAGCATTGCTGCAGTAATTATTCTGGCTTTTATGCTTGCAAAATACAGTAGGTATTTAAAATAAAAATAGGGGAAATAAGCATGTAAATGTTGGTGTTTTGGTAATTTTAATATTTTATGTAGTGGGCTTGGTTTTTTAAATTTCTGATATCACACTAGACAGTCAAGCTCCTTTTAGTTCTGTTGGCCATATCTGTCTCCTGAAGTTTGGCTTCTTGTACCTCAAGATACTGGTTATCTTCCCATGTTCTTAATGTATGCTTACATATCGTATACTTTATTAGTTGTTTCTAAGGAATATTGCCCACCTAGGACATAGTTTTTATAAAGCAAGTCTTGATTAGTAATGAGAAATATACTATCTCTCATTAGCTGTTGTATTCAGAAAAATTTTCCAGTTTGTTTTCAAGAGCAGAACACCATCTAAACATCCAGGTTTTTGTTCTGGTTTTGCCATTGAAGAGTTACATGATCTTGGGCAAAACAGACTCTGAGCTTCAAGCTTCTCATCTGTCGCATGAGGAAGCTGGGCTACATCAGAGGTTTTGAAAAACAGCAGCAGAGAGTTTTTAGCAGCAGAATCCTTTCTGCAAAGAAAATTTTAATCAGAACCCCAATAAATAAGAAGGATGAATGTAAGGATGTTCTGATTAAGGAAAGCTGTGTGCACACATGTGTGATATGTAGGAGACTGCATCGTCCAAAGCCCTAATCACGGGGCTTCTTAGTCTTTCCTACCAAAAAGAACCTCACCATTCTGATCCCTTCCTTCCACCCAGCAGCCTGTGAAGATCTGTGGAACCCTGAGGCTAACAGAAGCCAATCTGAAAACCATTTGAATTAAATAACATCCAAGTTCTCTTTCAACTCTAAAAACATAGGTTCTAAGTCCAAAGCTTTGATGTTTTTGTCCATCATTCAAACTGTTTCACAGAGACTTCAAGAAAAATTTCTTTTTGGAGTTTTAAAATGAGCCAATTTATTAAAATTAGACTCTTCAGCCACCCAAGCAGTCCTACTTAAAGATGTTCAACATTTCCACTGGTTCTGTAATTACTGGGTAACTTCTTAGTAATTTTTCTCAACCACTTCCCTTACTTATGTGAATTTTTCTATTTTCAATAACACTACTTTATTCTAATAAGTTTTTGTCATATACTTTTAGAATGTTTACATTTGATCTTAATGCTGATGTATTGCTTAAAATAACACTAACTGGAGTGTTAGATAATATTAGGAAATTAGTGTTAATAATGTGTGAAAATGGTTTTGTGAGTATGTAAGAGAATGGCCTTACTTTTTTGGATGCTCATTGTAATGTTTTGAGGAATGAAGGATGATGGTATTAGTAATTTGTCTTTTAAGGGTTCAACAAGAGGTAGGTAGTAGATAGAGAAAAACCAAAATAGAAGTAGCTAGCTAGCTAATTAGAGAAAGCAAATATGGCAAGATTACAATTATTGAAACTAATTGGTTGGTATCCAAGTACAATTGTACTATTGTATTTTCTTATGTTTGATCATATAAATGAAATAATTACATATTGTATTCTTCCTGCTATGAGAAAGTATCCACTTTTACTTACCAAGCTATGAACTTAAATCCTATTATTCAATTCATAAAGCGCTAGTTTGGCAACAGCTTGACCTGGTGGAAACCAGGAACGCATGTTCCTGATCGAGCCCTTCCACCAGCACCTTAACTCAAAATCTCAAATTTCTTCTCTCTACAATAGAAATGATGAGAGTATCTCCCCAATAATTATAAATTAAGTAAGACAGCGTCTTACTTAATAAATTAAGAGTAGTGATGGCTGTGACAGTGGCAATAGTAGAAAGAGTAGCAGCAGTTTTAATAATAGTATCTGCAGCAGCTGGCACACCTGTCATTCTTGCTGCCTAAAAGTGGGGGCCTGTTGCATACCCTGAGCTCCCCTTCCTTGCATGGGAAATAAGAGCAGTGGTCCCACAGCTGCTGCGCTCCCTGGCATCCCCATTCTCAAAGACTGGGATGCATATTGAGTGCTTCCACTCTGCAGCAGTTGTTTTGTTTTCCCTTTTTGTTGACACATTCGTGTTAGGATTTTGACAGATTAAGTCTCTGTGGCTCTAAATAATCCTATTGGTATCCCATCTATCCCTGGTGAGCTTCTTTTCCCAGTAACTTTAGGCAGATTCTTTGGAAAAGTCAATGGTACTGAGGAAAATAGAAGGCAGCAGGGAAAGAGGAAAACCAAATTTGCGACGGTTTGGCTTCGTGAAAGAAACCATAGGCATTAGTCCAGAGGATCCGAGCAGGACGGCACATTGTGGACATCACTCATTCACAGGGTCACCAGGAATCACAGCCGGCTCAATGGTTCATAAAACACATTAGCAGCAGCAGTGGTGTCCTACGGACAGCGACTGCAGTAGTGGTAGTAATGGTTATAGGTATAGCAGTATTCCATCCTCATCTCTAAAATATGGTTAAACATAGTACGCATCACAAAGGGCTGTTAAGAGCAAGTGCAGTTGCACATGTAAAGCATTTATAATGGTGTCTGGCACCTAGAAACCCTTTACTAAATATATGATATTAGTCATGTTAGTTGTGGTGGTGTTAAAGTTTGCAGTTGCATATGGTGTGTTCACTACAGTTATTTTTTTCTTAACCTGACAATCCAAAAGTAAAAAAGAAAAAAATTATTTTTCATGAATGCAGCATGGATTATATATATATAATGTACATGCTTATAAGTTTCTAGACTGCTCTCTTGAAAAGATATGCTCTCCTCCAGCCTTCTGCATGTACGCCTTCTTTCCAAACTTTGACAGAACAAAGGAGATGTTTTTGTTGCTGTGGAGCCGGCATGAGCTCCTGCTCTGCTAGCCCACGTGCCTACCTTATCTAGACCGTATTTCCTGTTCATTGTGATTAATTCAATTGTTAATCCAGTTTAGCAATTCAGATCCATTCATACTGCAGGAATGATTTTGCAGAGGTTGTTCATGGCAGAGGAGGGAGGGAAGGCATGGGCACTTATATTTTGGAAATCTTTTTATTTAAATTTGGGAAATTTCTAAGCGGTAAGCCACATATACACTTTGGAATATCCCTGAGTGGCGCTATCACAATTTCCAGTATGTGATTCAACTATCCTCACATGAAGGGAAGCATTTTGTGATTCAGCCAAGCTGCGGTTTTTAGTGAAAAATATAGAGAGCATTCGTATCTAATTTGTGGCTAGAATGTGCTGAGGTCCATGTTCTTTACTTGCTTTGTAAGCTTTCTGTTGACCACTGAGAACTTCAACTTCTCCTGAGGTATGAAAAGTGCTAGTGCCATTTATAAAAACTTCAGGAAAGCTTTTATACATGCACTGCTCTATTGGAAGTGATATAGTGCATTTGTCCTTTGCTTTCCTTCCAAGGAATTTCATTGCCACCTTCACCAAATATAGAGCAAATCAGAATAAATGTTAACATTGCTTATTAACACTTTATAGAATTACAGACCTAAGTTTCAATGTTTAAAAAAAAGAGGTGAATTTTGAAATGATCTGAATATTTAACTTTTAGAATAGTTTAATTAAGAGTTTTAGAAAATTTATTCTGAAGCTTCAATAGGTATAAATTCAAAATATATAATATTTAGACCTAAAACTGTGTTTTTAATTACATGTGAAAAGTATAAAAATAATGACCCCATTATTTATCTCAGAATAAAATAACTAAAGACTAATATGTTTCAAACTGAGAGTCTGAGGAAAAAAAGACCAATTTCATGATAAAAAGAAGAATGTTAGATAAACAGTACTCAAAATTTTACAAAGGGCAATTATAGTGCCACGTTTTAAAAAATTATATATTTTTATACTCTAAATTTCTTTATTTTTTAATATTTTATTTATTTATTTTTAGAGAGAGGGTAAGGGAAGGAGAAAGAGTGGGAGAGAAACATCAATGTATGGTTGCTTCTCATGTGTCCCCCACTGGGAACCTGGCTTGCAACACAGACATGTGCCCTGACTGGGAATCGAACCAGTGACCCTTTGCTTTATAGGCCCACGCTCAATCCACTGAGCTACACCAGCCAGGGCTTAAATTTTTTTATTTTAAAATTAAATAAAAATATTTTTCATTTTGAAAGTGTTTTATTTTTCAAATTCCAATCTAATCACATGACTCATTAAAATAGTAGGAGTTTAATAATAAGATTATCTTTCTTTCAGATGAAGCAAACAAAGTAGTAAGTTCACATAATGAAAGCATGTAACAGGACTAAGTGCTTTTATTTTTAGGCAAACATGCTTTTATAACTATTACCACATATTATAATAGTTTTAAAAGATTTTATTTAATATCTTTTTATTAATGAATATTTAGTGTCAAAGTACAATGCTATTAAGGATGTCAAAGCACATTACAGCAGTGTATTGTGCAAATATGTAGTGTTTAAACTATTTTATTTTATCATGATTATACTTTTCTACCAGGCAATTACACAGAAATGTGCCAATTAGTCTTCAGAAAAATTGTCTTCCTCACAATTTTCTTCTTTTTCTCAAATATTAAAAAAAATAAGAATTATAAAAAGTAAAATATATTTTTCTGGCTAATCTATTAGAAGAATTCTGTTTAGTATGGTATGAGGACTTAGGCCAAGTACAAAATTGGGCACAGTCCCCAAGATCATCTTTAGTTCTGAAATCAACTACAAGCTCTGGGAGTTGCCAAAACCAGTCTCAGGTTTGATTTGCTAGAAGGAACTCACAGAACTCCCTGAAAGTATTACTTATAGTTACAGTATTTTACAGGAAAGGCATATAAATTGGAATCAGCCTAGGGAGGAAGTGCCCAAGGCAGAGTCCAGGAAAAGTATCAGACACAGAACTTTCATTGTTCTCTCCTCATAGAGTCAAGATGCAATACTCTCTCAGCTTTGGTATGTAGCAATGAACGTCGAGTATTGCCAAAGCTTACCTGAGCTTTGGTGTCCAGAGATTTTTATGGAGGCTAATCACATAAGCATAGTTGATTGATTGCCTAAACGGTTAATCTCATTCTCTAGGTCGACTGATATCCCATGACCCAAAACCCCTATTCGGAGTCCCAAAGTTGGTCTCTCTGGCATAGCAGCCCCTACGGTGTAAAACTATACAGCTGTGGCTAACTTCTAACCTAAATCACATCATTAGACCCAATCACTCAGGCAAAGAAAGACATAGATTACCTTTCAGTAGCTGAGGACAAAGAGCAGGCCTGTCTTTGGAAAAGCTAACTTCTTTATAAAACATACAGGTTGAACAAATCGATTTTCATTTTTTAAATATGTTAACTGCATTCTTCTCTCCATAAATTTGCACATTATTCCTAAAGCATTTATATTTCTTCATAGAATTAGTGTATAAATAATTTGAAATATGTTATTAATGGGTCACTGATCTCATGTATATGAGTAGCAAAAATTGTTCTCAATTCGGCTACTTTAATGAATAACATTATCATCTTACCTGAAAAAAATCTTATCAGATTACTAAAAGAACTTACTGAAAATATTTTCAGTAATAGGTGCTTATTAATTAACTTATGCAATACTTATTTGTTGAATTCTTCCTGTATATCATATATTTCAATAAATTATTTGTATATAATCGTAAGATCTAGTCCCTCCCTCAAAGAATTACAGTCTAATAAAACAAATGAACAACTAAACAATTATAGTAAAAAGGGATAGTTGCAATGAAAATGTATAGAGGGCAATGCTTAACCCATTCTTTAGATTCCAGAGAAGAAAAGGGCATCTACACTGTGACTTGTAGTTAGCTAAGTGGTAGAAGCGGAAGACACAAGAGTCCAGGCAATGCAAGTGAGATGTACAAAGGTCAGCAGGAAAGAGAATAAATAAAGTCTAAATTGTCTACAGAGGTTAGGGCATAGGAGCTTGATGAGGAGATAATCAGAAGAGGTAGCAAGAGTGTATACTTCATGCTGACACTAAAATAAGTTTTATTATGTGCTTATGAAATGTAATTATTACAGGCTACATGAACTTGCTAAGCTAATTCTGCTTGCAGCTGAAGTGGACTATGTTATCTTAAGAGCAGGTGTCAGCCATGCCAATATTTGTTGGTTGATTTATGATGATGGTGATTCTGCCAGGTGGTGTGGTGGTATCTCATTGTGATTTTAATGTGTATCTCTCTGTGATTAGTGATGGTGAGCTTTAATGTATATCTCTCTGTGATTAGTGATGGTGAGCTTCTTTTCATATGGCTATTGGCCATCTGTATGTCCTTTCTGGAGAAGTGTCTATGTCTATTCAGGTCCTTTGCCCCTTTCTTAATTCAATTGTTTGTTTTTATGGTGTTGATTTCCATAAATTCCTTATAAATTTGGATAGTAAGACCTTATCAAATGTATTGGTAAATGTGAAGTTACCTAAAATAATTGAAAATGGAACTACCTTAGGACCCAGTGATTCCACTGCTGGGAATACATCCAAAGAAACTCTCAAAACACTGATTTGAGGGAATACATGCACTCCTATGTTCATCGCAGCATTATTCACAATAGGCAGGATTTGGAAGCAGCCCAAGTGCCCTTAGGTAGGTGAGTGAATAAAAAAGCTATGGTACATTTACACAATGGAATACTACTCACCTATAAAAAGAAGGAAATCTTCCCTTTTGTGACAGCATTAATGGATCTGAAGATTATTACGCTAATTGAAATAAGCCAATCAGAGAAAGACAAGTACTATATGATTTCACTCATATGTGGAATATAATGAACAAAACAAACTAAGAAACAAAATAAAAACAGACTCATATATTCAGAGAACAGACTGGCACCTGTCAGAGGGAGAGAGTGTTGAGAGCTGGATGAAAAAAGTGAAGGGATAAGAAAAGACTCATAGACACAGCTAACAGTATGGTAGTTATAAGAGGAAAACTGGGGTAGGGAGGTGGAGGGGAAAGGAGGGATAAATGGAGATGGAGGGAGACTTACTTAGGGTGGTGAACAAGCGATACAATATAAAGATGATATATTATTGAATTGTACACCTGAACATTACATAATTTTATTAACCAATATAACCCCAATATATTTATTTTAAAAAGCAAATACCAGAGTACTTGATAAGCAAACTGACTACTTCATTCAAACAATGTATATTTAGTGTTGTTATGTTCCCGTCACTGCGCTAGTTCCTGTGGATACAGCACATACAGCCGTACACGTATGTAACACAGGGATATAGCACCACGCAAAACAGGCATGTTTCCCTCTCCAGTAAACTTCCAGCCCTCCACAGAGAAAGACTTTAGTCATCTAACTGTACGCAGATTTCATTGCAGCTGAGACATATAATATGACATAGGGTAAAAGATGTTCTGATAAAATATAACAAGAGAAAATAGAAAGCCTTGCTCGAAAAATGACTTTGACTGGTATTGGTGGAGAGAGGGTGTTGTTTAGGTGATGGTGGTGAGAGAGTGGGGTATCAGGGGATTACAGTTCAGAGGAGGAAACACCGTGGAGAACCAGAGATCAGGGAGAATCAGACACATTTAAGTCCTAAAAGGGAATGTTTTTCTGGTTAGCAGTGCAGGTGAAATGGTGGGATTAGGTGAGCTGGAATATTGGACAGAATGGAGCCAGGTTACTCATTATGACACTTATTCTAGAAAGGGGACATTTTTTTGAGGTTTTGGGTTGTTGTTTTTTACAGAGCAGGGTGATTAGCCATTATTGCATTTTTAAAAGGTCACTGTGAGTGACAAGTAGAAAAAAGAAGAGAATTGGACAGGGATGGAAATCATGACAAAATAGGATATAGTACTTCAAGGAGAGAGGTTGGTAGCTTGGAGAAGGGCTGAGGCAATAGTGATTAAAAGAAATAGAGAAATTCCAGTATTTATGCAGGAATCTAAGGAAGGTGAGAAAGAGAAAGGGTTGAAAATGACCTTAAAGTTTGTGGAAAGCAAGTTGTCATAGGTGTCTAGAAAAGTTGAGTGTTTGAAGAAGGAAGGTCAATGTTATTAGAAGTCAAGTGCATTGAAGGAATGGGAACCAGATCAAAAACAGATTGAGGAGTAAAAGGTAAAGAAATGGAAAAAGCTAAAAAGAGAAAGTAAGGTTTTGAAATAAGTAATGTCAGAATCCAGGCAACCATCAAAGAGTTAATTAAGCAGCTTAACACAAGGAAATAAGAATAATTCTCTGTCCAGGGGACAGAAGAGAAAAACAGAGAAGTAAGAGGTGGGAGTGAGTGTGGAGTGGGCACCAGCAAGAAGGCAGAGCCCTGGGAGAGGTAAAGGTCACTGAGAAATCCCTCTAAAAATACAACCAGTAGCAATTTTTAAGAATAGACCTGTGGTGTGGATGATAATACTTGGTGTTGATTTGCTCTACCTTGTGCTATACAACCAGTTCATTCACCTTCAATTGTTCAGTATGGCCCTCTGCTAGTAAAAATAATAACATGTTAAAGATGGGAGGGCTAAAATGACCTTAAGGGGTTCACTCCCTTCATTTTTCACTTGAGAAAGCCCAATGCTTAGTTAGCCTAAGCAAAGGCATGTGGTGAGCATGTCTACAATGGACGCCTTTGCACGGTGTTCATTTTGTTAGGGGGAAAATGTGCTCCTTGGATCCTCGGTGCCGTATAATTGGTGAAGCTGTGTTGATTTGAATGGCTGCTGCTCCTGTTCACAGCTGGATGCCAATGGGGAGCTGCTCATCCGAAACGCCCAGCTGAAGCACGCCGGCAGGTACACGTGCACTGCACAGACCATTGTGGACAATTCCTCAGCTTCGGCTGACCTGGTTGTGCGAGGTAAGACTTCCAGCATTCTGAAAGGTTAAAAACCAAAGTTACTTCCCTTGCATAAACATGTGTAATCTTCTGGTAACTCTGGCCTAAATTCTTACATATTTTGAGTCTTGATCCTTGAGAATAGCTTTCCGCTCATGTCTAAGAATAATGTATGCCAGACAAGTAGTAAACAACACTGATTTTGTTTATTTTTCTAACTACATCTCTTCTAGAAATTTATACCACAACCTCCTACTAAACATTTGTGCTCGTAAACTTAGTACTTGCCAGAAGTTCTTGGTTCCTGCTACTACTTTGTGTGTGTTAAGTACAGTGTTGCTTCTTTCTTTATTTTCTGTGGTAAAAATATACTGGTGCCAAATATTACATATTGATTACTATCACAGAATGAAAAGTGAATTTACACATGTGTCACGTTTCTATTTTGTGCTTGTGTTCAGACTTGTGCTTTTGTTCTTAAAAATCATTGAGAATGTGCTGGCCACACACTTGTTGACAATAACGCTTACAGCCCTTTTGCCACCAACTGCTGTATACATGTGGGTCACCTCAGAACACACTTTATCTTTTCAAAAATCATTCTGTGGCTCTTCACTCACTACCTGCAGAATGAAGACTATGCCTTTTGACCAGGCACCCAAGAAGTTCCATGGGTGGACCTCAGCCATAAGCCTTAATCTCTCAGTACTCCTCATAACCAACTCCCCTGTTCAACTAGTTCAGGAAAATACCCTAGCATTTCTACCTCTGTTCCCCAATGCACAGCATTCATTCCAGATCCTGTTCCCATTGCTTGTTGTTCAAATCTTATCTGTCCTTCAAGGTTTAATGCAAGTATAAACAAATTCATGAGTTCTTTTTGAATGTCCCAACTATAGCCCCTCCCTTCTAAACAATCACAACAATGACTACTTCTCTAGTGTTTTGTATCAGCCTGTGTATGTAAGTTATCTCCTCTACTAAGTCATGTAATTCGCATATGCCTTTTTATTAATATTTAGTGAGCTGTAGAATTCTGTTGCATTGTTTCGTAGCTCTCCTTTACTCTCTCTGCCTATTTTTCTATTAGAAAAAAATCTAATTTTTTGCATTTCACCTAATAGAAATATTTATTGACCATTATTTAGCTTCACATTTCAATCCATTTTTTGTACCAACAAGTAAAATGAAAACTGTGGTTTCTTTGTTGTATTTTCCCTTCCAGATATAGATCAATATAATTTCGCTCACTCTCACGTGCCTCCTGCACGCCCCTCTAGAGCACAGGTGTTAAACACGGGGCCCACGGGCTGAATCCGGCCCTCCACCTTGTTCTTCTCTGGTCCGGCACCTTGCTTCTATCTGGCAGCAGCACCGAGTTCTCACTTAACTGTTAAGGAGTAGTTACATTTATACAGTCCTAAAATTATTTCGGCCCTTTGAAGGCAACTGCAAGGCTGCTATGGCCCCCATGAAAATGAGTTTGACACCCCTGCTCTAGAGCAATGATGATATGGAGTCCCCATGACATCAAACTGGGAAAATGCTGAAAAGCTTTTTATTCTAGTTAAATATGTTCTCCAATAGAATGATAGGAAGTCAGGCTGAAATTTCTTTACCCAAATGAACTTAGACATTCATTTCATGTGCCACTTACTTGAATATTAATAAAACTCCAATGCTACAAAATACTAAATCAAAGATAGTTTATTTAGGTTTAATTTTTTTATCAAGAGCATTTTGTTATCTGGGGCATCTGCTGTCTTCAAGAGTTATTAGGGAGAGAAACTACTTTACTGTTCTTTCTAGTCAAAGCACTTCACTGTTACCTATTTCCATCAATAGCCTGTGTGTATATTTAATTGCATACGAGGGGAACAATAGTAGGTTTACAGTTGTGAGTATGCAAAAACACATAGTTATTCTTGTATTATTACTTATTAATTATTGTATTATTTTTATGCAAAAAACTGAAAACCACCTCTTGCCTCTCCCTGTATTAAATGAATTTGCATAATGTTACAATAGTGGTTATTTTAGAATACATGTACCTCAGCGTCTCCACACAGTAATTACATTAATAGTAAACTCCCAATTTTCAGAAGGGTTTGTACAGATATAACCTACAATTAGTCATCATAATGTATATTTTACACAGCATAATGTGTATTATCAATTCAATAAGATGAAGCTGTAGCTGGTATTAAACAAGAATATCAATTTTTCTCTTTCTCTGAAGTCTTTAGTCTCAGGAAAAATACATTAAAGCAGTGGAACCTGGCAAGTGCACTCAACAGAAATATGATATAGCATTTTAAGTCCTTGCACTATAGCATCGTGTTAATAAAACTATATAAGTAGAGGAGAAATAATCACTTAGCACTTTATTTCATTTTAATTTTAATATTTTTGAGATCTAATTGGCTTTATTAAGCAATTCATGGATTGGGCAGCATCCCATGTAGCAACTAGAAGAGTACTCTATGCTTAGCACTTTAAAAGGCAGCAGAGTCATAATTATTCTAAAAACTTGATTTCTAGTAATATAAAATATGCTCATTTCATATCAAGAGACATTTGCAATTAAAATAGTAAAACTTATTTCTGCATAATTTGTGTTAAAATGTTCATAAACTATACCTTCAAATATGCTTTATACATTTAAACCATGGGATATAAAGTTAGTTTATTACCTGTAATAATGCTGAGTAATATACAAGAAGACCTACCACTTTAAGTAAGAGTATTATTAGTCCATTTATCCACTTAATTATACGTCCTTTAATCTCACCCAGGATATTATAATTCATAGTCCCTGGTCAACCCTCAAGGGGCTCATGGGCTTTCTGAAATTGTATATAAAATCTCAAGTGTATGTGCATTTTCTTAGGAAGAATATTATAAGTTTCACTGGATTTTCATAGCACTGGTCACAACCATGTTGTGACATCAATTTAAAATAGTATTGTATCAGTGAAAGAGGTAATTCCAGAATCAAGCTTTTATAACATATGTGTATATAATATAGCCAAAGGAATGTACAAGTCAAACAACTATTAACTGCTTAATATTTAAATAACCTTCATGTTTCAAAACTCTTCTTAGTTTTCAAAAAAGAACCAGCTATAGGACTTCAAATACTTTGAAACTTCTTATATAAAAATCCAACTTAAAAAGATTGATATAAATATTATCTTTTGGTGTTTTAATGAATGTTTTACTCCTTAGGTCCCATAAAAGTATATTTCACATGGTTAAATCAAATAAATTAGATGCATCTGAACAGCTCTGCATGAATGTTCTTTAGCAAAAGCTCTTTCTGGAAACTTAAAGCTCTTCAGCTAAAGAAGTGTCTTTTTAGTGGGAAAGGTTTTTCAAGGTTTATTCAGCAGCATTGTGGGAACATTTATGCAATGTGCCAAATCTAAATTTTCTTTTATGAGTGCACTTTTGGACAGCATTCAAAAATGGACCATAAAATTAGGCCACAAAAGCAAGAAATTAGGCATTGCCCTTCATATTTTACATTTTCCCATGGCATCTCTGCTATATTATAAATATCCTTGGCAATGCTGTCGGCTTTTAGGAAGATCTTCCTGATAGTGGCTGAGCATAATGTTTGCCATTGAACTTGCCAAAACAGCAAATGCAATCATGATTATAATTTTCAGATCCCACTTTTACATCTCATATATATCTGTATATATTCTACTAAACAGCATTTTATAATGCAAGGCTGAAATTTAAAAACAGAAGAAAAGACTTTCACTATCTAAAACATTTGGTCTCAGTCTCAATATATGCTATATAAATATATATGCTAATATATGCTAATATATGCTACATAAAATCTGGAAGTGTTTTTAAAGTAACCGGAGTTAAAGTGGATAATATAAAAATTGTATGAATCATTATGTCTCCAAATCAAGTTTATATATTTATATTGTTATATTGGAAACTTATACTATTTTATGCAGATTTTTATTTAAAAGGGAACATTGTGTTTCTGCAAAACTTCCCACTTTATTTCACAAGCCAAAATACAGTTATAGAGTGAAAATGTATATGAATTAGATATCATTTTTATTTGATGTAATCCACTGAACTTTTTATTACTTGGCCTAATGACATGGTTACCATATTCTTTCTCAAGGAGGTCATTTTGGTTGATGACTAACCCACTTTTAAACTCTCTATTGGAGAAATTAAGGCAACATAGCCAAATAAGTAACCTAATGAAAGCTGTCAATATACATTTTACTCCAAATAACATTGCTATATTTTAATCACCATAATGGTTGGCTAATGGTTTTTTTTTACAGAAAATTCTCTTGAGGACATATTACTCCCAGCTGTTCCGTATTAGCAGAGTTCATGTCCCAGTCAGCTCCCTACACTGTCCAGGCAAAAACATTTTTGAATCACTTATTTGGAGATGTTTCAGATTAATTAATACTCTTTCTTTAAAAAAGCATAAAATAAACATATTCTTTGTCTAAGATAGAAAGGGTTCCAATGATTCTGTTATTGGCAAAGCATGCATTAATTACATCTTTTCCCTTCCAACTTCCTTAGAGTGGCTATCTAAAATCTCCACAGTTATATTCAAATTTGAATATGCAATTTTAAATATAAATCAGTCCTAGAAATCATTTAAACAATTCTCATCATTTTATTTTACAAACTTTGAACTCTAGGAGACTTAAGAGACTTGCCTTGTATTATTCATCTACTTTGTGACAATTATCTTGGAACCCGAACCTATAACAGTTTTCTCATTGTGATAGGCTTCTTCCAGATAGTATGAATAATTGAAATCTATAGTTAAGTATTAGCTAAAACTTCTATAGCTAATACTTTAAAACTTAAAACTTTCTGTAGTTAACTTGGTATGGTCCAGAAATATTACCAAGTCTGTCCTAGAATTTCTACTAAGTAGCAAAAGCCACTGGTCGCAACTTCTGCTCTTTTCCCCCCTTCTCCGTTGCATTGTCTGGCACATGCTCATAAATAGTAGTTTAATTTATTACAACATTATGGTAAAAGATAAGGCAAAATACATACATTTTAAAAAGTTAAATTTCTAACTTTTAGAGTATTTAATGTTCTGTTTGTATGGGTAATCCAAGGTGAAAGCAACAGGACCGGGAGTCTGCCATCAGGTTGAAAGTTTGTGAAACTCCTGGTGTTAAGTTAGGACTTAGATTTCTGTGGTATCTGGCTTACATATTCACACTGTGTTCAAGAATTCCTGTGTATATTGAAATTATTATTAAACAATCAGATGTGTGTTTATATCCAAAATTATTATTAAAGCATGACATGTATAAATTCATCCAAAATGAGTTTTAAATTAATCAATTTAATCATTATAAGATTTGGAAGGACAGACAAAAAGGTTTTGTGTAGGCAGGCCCACAAGTACACAAACACTTAGCCACCCCCTAATACACACACACACACACACACACACACACACTCACTCACACTCATGTAAAGAGGTCCAGAAAAAGAGAGTCTGCACAGGCAGAAAGATGTGTCCAGATCATCACAATCAAATAAAGAGAATAGTTGAGGTAGTTTTTCAAGTATTTAGGTCAGAAAAACACACATTTACCTCAGATACTTGGATAATCGCCTCTGCTTTCCACTTGCTTTGGCCAAGAAAGTTTGCCACAGAGACAGAAAGATTCCAGCTCATCAGCCCTTGTGGGAAGACGGCCCTCACTGCCCACACTGGCTGGAACAATGACGGACTGGGCGCCACCCGGGCCCCAGGTGGCACTGAGCCACAACGGTGCATCAATCAATAACGAAGCCTGCCCAGACATTAAGCATTCTCCCTTCCATTGAGAATCAACAAATTCAAACTGGCCATTTCTCTGTAACTGTTACACATGAAAGCTGAAATATGAGCTGAAATGTGTGTGTGTTTATAATAAATGCAGAAGTTAGAAGGTAACTTGATTGTTTCAGAGTTAAAATTTATTAGTAGTTTTATTTTTGAAAGGTTTAGTAGACATCACAGCTTTCCCAATTTCTACTGAGGTTAAAAAGTACATCAATGATTTGAAGCTCTTTTTCTCAATCTAAGTCCAATATAAACTGATATAAATTTGAGGAAATTTTTAAATATATCAATGAAGTGTGTAATTCATTCAGAATAAGTCACACTTATTTAAGCTTTAAGATGGGTCCTGAAAATAATCTAGTCTAACACTCCATTTAATAAATCCAAACATTAAAACAACAGCCAGAGGGTTATAAACCTGTAGATGACACTAGGAAACATACAGCAATGTAAATTTAGATTATTCTGCATTTTCCTCACTGGATTACAGTGGGAGAAGTTTCCTTATAGGATTTCTTGCCCTCTTCCGTGAACTGCTCCTGAGTCTTGGTCTGGTGATCAAACTGGTCAGCTCTTGACAAACCGGAATCTGTTCGTTGTTGCATACTTGGTCTGTATCCATGGCTCCCTTAAAAAATAAGCAGCAGACTTGCCATTCCCACTCCAGCTCCAGGAGAGAAAGCCACAAGCTTCTCAGGACCCCGTAGACAGGCCTGCTTTCGGAAGCCCCATTTCACAGGCTTCACACACACATGTGTACATAGACCAGACAAATATACCAAATCAAGCTGATAATTACGCTAATTACATCAAATTACAAGAGCAGTACAGAAAATCAGCGATATCCAAAAGCCTTTATGAGCCTGAATAAATGGCAATTAGTTCATATTTTTAAAATAATTTCAATTTATGTCAGCAAAATATGTTTGCAACTCCAATCTTTAGGCTGTGAAAAGATGTTATGACTATAAAATAAATATAATTACGGAATTCAATATATAACATGGCAATAAAATATTATAATGATATAGTCCATATTAAAATAAAAACTATATACTATTTATCATATTTATTATGCATGTATTACAGGATGTGGCAAAAGTAAGTTTATGGTTGTTTTTATATAAAATAATACAATAATGAATAAATAATAATACAAGTATAAACTATTTCACATACAATTGTTACCCTACTTTTGCCCTACCCCTTATATAAGGATGTATAATATTTATTACAGGCTTATTAATTATCAGGCACTATTTGAAGAGATAGCTACCATTAGTATCTTCATTTTACACCTGAGGAAATTGAGTCCCAAAGAAGCTAAGTTACCTACTGAAGGTCACAGAGCCGCCAAATGGAGAAGCAAGACTTGCATTCAGGAGGTCTGACTTCATATACCACACCCAGCTTATTGCTGTAATGTAATATAATCAAAAGCTAATTCAGATATATTTAATTAGATAAAATAATTTATATGGAAAAATTAAAATGTAGGCCTTTGTGGAGGGGGTAAGATATATTCATTCTATAGAGTTACTGATGGAGATTTTGCAAGTTTATTTTTGCCTTTGATATATTAATGGCTGGTGTCACAATAAGGGGAAGCTGTAGTAATTTTGAAAATATTTTTTATACTAGTCAACATCATACAATTATAATTACAATATCAAAAACAATAAATAAATTATAATAGATTATTTTAAAGCTTGATTCTATAATGTGCTCTCTAGCCATAAAAATAATCCATTCACAATGGTTAAATGTCTCAAGTTGTAACAGAAATGTCTACAGACCATTCATATATATTTTATCATGTCATCCTTACAGGCAGTAGTGGCAGGACTGGTAATCCCTACTCATTGGCAAAGGAGTTTTTAAAAACAGAAAGGAAAAATGTCCTTTTGATCTCTCACTTATAAAGCCAAGTATGACCAGATAATAATGATCCAAATTCACTATATAAGCTACTTTTCCTTGCTTCTGCTCCTTAAATTTAATTACCCCAAATATAAAAATCAGATTATGTAGTTTTTATTCTATATTTGTTTCTCTATTGGTATATGATTCGTTTTATAAAATTTATTTAGGTTCATTTTATTAAACAAAAGAAAGAAAAATACTTTAGCTTTATTACCAAAAAGATTACCAAGAAAAGACTTAATGATATAAAATTGCTTTCAAGTAAACTACTTTTCTTATGCATGATTTTTATGGCGTCCACCATTCAAAGTCTCAGGAATATACAATGACCACATCTCTCTGCTACCAGCCAAGCCCATCAACCCAGTCCCTGGGAAATTGATTAGGTCACAATATTTTTTATCCCTAAGCAAATAAAAATGAAAGAAACTTAAAAAAATGATTACCCTCCAAGCCTATGGTCTATATAAGGAGTTGCAGAGAGGGAATTTTGGTCCTTTTGAGTTCCTGTCACACAGCTCCTCAAACTACCATCTTCCCTGGAATTAAGACATACTCAGAGAGGAAAAAAGAAATATCAGAAGGATTCTACAACTGACTGTAGACTCTCCCTTGGTACCCTACGAAGCCAGAGTTTCATGGTTGGCACCCTCCCCACTTCCTCCTGGAAGCTGGCGGTGTGATCCTATACCGGGATCTCACTGGTGATAGTGAGAAAGCAGGGCATATGTTATCCAAATATGGCTCAGGACATCTCATTAGGTGCCCGGCATAGAGTTCTTAATCTTTTACTCTGCCACAGCTTTTTGACATTAGAATGCTTACCGGAATGCATATTTGGCCATAAATCCTAAAACTTCTATTTTGAAAAAGTAAAACTTCATCTTAATTTCTACTTACGCAACGCTGGCCATTAGCCATGGTCACTCTGTGGGCACCGCAGGAGGTGAGGGTGGCGACTGTGGTTCACCTGAGTTTCCCAGAGCAGCACTAGGAGCCCCAACCCCCTCATTTGAAAGTGCGTTTGAACACCAGTGAGTACGAGTTAGCATATTACAGAGACAGCCTTGACTCCGCTGCACGTTCACAAAAAATAATGCACAAACATATGAATTTTCAATATTATTATTAGCCAATGACTTGTGTCACACCCTCGCATCCCTGTCACTAAACAGTTTGGGGTCTGTGACCCTGAAGAACACACATCTGAGCCATAGCTCTCTACAGTCTCACTGGCTCTCACCAACCAGCCACTGGAGGCCCCCCCCCCACACACACACTCCTGAGAATTTCTCCAGGAGCAAAGGACCATGACTGACAGGAGTATGTGAACTCCCTCTGTGGTTTAAACAGTTTGAATGACCATTATTTGATAGGTTCCTAGGTGGGCTGGTAGCTACTCTAACTAATTCAAGAAGTGGCCCTTCACTGTGGAGCCATTAGGAAGGCTCTCTGTGTGATTGTTCGGAGTCCTCTCTTTCCAGACTTAAAATCTCAGGTTGCGGATAGGCACACTCTGGAATATAGCAAAAACTACCAAAATGTATTTAAAAGTGGGGGAAAAATGTATCTAATATTAGCAATTTTTGTGATCATCATATGGACTATATTTGCAACAAGCAATCAGCAAAGACAAGTTTTCCTTGATACTTGTTCTACATTTATATAACTATCAGCAGGGGGCACTAGTGATTATTAAGTGGCCTAATTCTAATCATGAAACTACCTTTAGTTATGAGTAGATGAAAGAGATGGGCAATCATCCTATTAATTGCATGGTTTTCTATATGGAATATATTTATAGTATTTATAATGACTGCATGCAGTCATTAAAAGATCTGCATGGTGCATTTCAACAGGTATGGCTTTTAGCCAGAGAGAGACAGACATAGATTAGAAACCCACTTCACCCACTGAATAACCTGTGGACTCAAACCTGTGGACTGCAGGCTTTGTGTTCCATATTTATGAATGAGGATGATAATAGCTACAGTTCCCACATTGTCCATGGCATGTTTTTATAAGTATGTTTCTTTACTTCTTTCCTTTTAGCTAGTAATATCTATCTATCTATCTATCTATCTATCTATCAAATATATCTATTTATAGATAGATATAGATATAAAAATAAATGTAATATTATTTAAGAAACAAGTTTCCATGGCATCCAACCCCAACCACTAAAAATTCATTGGTTGAGTTTATCAAGCAATGAATTTTTATATTCATTGACTAAATCCATCCTCAGTATTTTTTGCTTAGTCAGCCCTTCAAATGATACACAAATGTTTTAATAAGTAGACTTGTACTATGTGGAGTGAAATTACAAAGGGTGTAGAAGTTTTGAGTTTTGGGGCGGTGAGGAGGGACTTTTATTCTTTAGAAAGTCAGTCACTGTTTCTGAAGGAGACAGATTTGATTAGGCCAAAGCTTGTCACATTCAGCCTTGTCTCTTTTGGACTCGTATCTCAGTGTCTGGGAGATATTTTTCCTTGTTCAGTTATTTCAACTTACCCATCAAGGAAACATGACAAATCCTCCAAGTACATGGCTTCCTGCCCCAAATGGGCGTCCACACTCTCCCTTCAGCCTTGGTCTTTCCTCTTGCAGGTAAACACAGAAAAGATGGAGAGAAAAACATGATGGATCCTTTTCTCCCCGTCTGTGCGAGCCTGCCTCCAACCTGGTGATCGTTGACACTCACCATTTGTGTGAAAATCTTTTTTTAACATATTATACTAGATTTTACTAATAACTCAATCTTGTAGCTTCTGCAGTTTTCCCACCCCCCATCTAGTTCTTAGAGGATATTTTCCCTTTTGAAATTTCTGAACATAATTTGTGCAAAAGATATTGAAAAACAGTTATGCAGCTTCACTAATACTGAAACATTCCTGGTGAACTAACCCAGTGCATCAGATAATAGCCAAGTAAAATTTTTGTGTTTTTCTGACCTGTTTTTCTTTGAAATTACATATCTCAGAAATTAGTTCATTATTTGAAAAAAAAATGAAGAAACTGGTGAATTATAATGCAGGAGTACTGCCAGTGAATGGACTGTTTGATTTACCTAAGCAGGTAATGAGCGATGTTTTCACATTGAGAATGACTCATCTTAATTAAGACATCAGATAAGAGGCATTAACTCCAGTGGCCTTTGGTATCCTGGTACCATACATGTTCTTTGGCAAGAAAGGATAAAAATTAGCCATAAACACCTGAAGACTGTTCGTGGCTCTGTAGGGTTTTTTGAGCAATACCTGGGGTTGGGAAGTGAAAATAGACAGCATGTGGGGAAAATTATCTCAAAAGCAAGATTTTAATGAAGAAGACTAAGCCATTAACAGCATGAATTCACATTTAACTTGACTGACTCCTCCCATCAGCCTCCTTAGGTCCTTCTCATGTTGAGTAAGGTTGACACTCATCAGGGCTTGAGCAGAAGTGAAGGATTAAAATTGAAGCAGATACAATTCTTTCTGGAACTGCTTCAATTTCATTGTTTGAAAATACTTTCATTTTCCCCTTTGGTCAAAAAGACATGCTTAAAATTCTTGTTTCTTCACAAGAAATAGTTCTTCCATTTTTAAATGGGTTTATGTTTAGGTGTGGGGTCTTATATGGATTTTTCATGTATTAACTGTGGCATTCTCATCTGTGGTTGAAAGAGCTCTTAGGAAAGCTCTGAGGAATTTATGGTTATGACATATATATCCATTATGATGTGAATAGTTTTTAAAAATAATTTATTAGTTAGAGTAATAAATATCTCAAGATATTAGCTACTTCCATCTTTTTTAATTTTTTTAATTTTCTAGTTTCAATTGTTGTCAAAGAAGGAATTATCTTAGAATTTAGACTAGAGATCCAAATCAATTGCATTTTCATGTTATTGAAATTAATTTGAGGATCTCGTGTCTGAAAACATCATCATGGAGGCATGGTGCATGAACTCCATTGTGGGCATTTTCTTATTATTGAAAGAATACAACCAAGAGCAGATGGAGATAGAGTTTGGAAAGAGATAAATATTATGAAGGAAACCACATAACAAGTGTGACTGGTTCCAAGAAAAAATGAATCTTCTTGTTTAGATAAACTGTACCAATATTAACTAGAATCATACAGATTCATTTATCTCAATTAGCCTTGTTCTTATTTCTATTTGAGATCAAAGTTCACTTTAATCAATGTTAGAGATTCAAAAACTACCATGTTCTTATTAAATTTTAAAGATATTTAATACTCAGCTTTATCTTAGCACAGCCTTGAACACTGATGAGACCACACAACTTGGATTTGTGTTTTATAACCTTATAATTCAACCATTGCCTTAATAATTTTCAAGGCAGGAATGAACCTGCTATAATAAAGGGACATTAATTAACATATTTTGGAAATGAAGAAGTCCACTTTCCTAACAGAACTAATGTCCTTTTGCATTATTATTTTAAGATTATTTTATTTGAAAAGGGAGGATAATTTGTTCTGGAAAGTTTTTTGTTTCCTTAACATTCAAACTTTTCATTAAAATTTGCTATAGTAAAAATAAAAAAATAAGCCACAGTATATTTGTATGTAGTTCTTTGATTTGAACTATATATTGTGGAATTGCATGTGAAAAAAATGGCAACACCAACATATCCTTGAGGCTTATTATCAAGGTTTAAATGAAGAGTGTGTGGTATGTGGAGTGAAGTCTGAATAAGACCAGTACATTTTTGTGTCCAGTTCCAACTCTAGTTCTTTTGAAATCCAGACAGAGCACTGGAGTAAGCACGGCCTAAGTGCTGGTACCCACTCAGGTGATGATGAGGGGCTAGTCACAACTACTATGCCCCCTATTTAGTTCTGGAGGGTCTCTTTTTCCAATCTTCTATCTTCTTTATCAGAAAATGAGCCTCCATTATTGATTGAAATCGTCTGGTCAGCTAGTATATATGGTATAAATACCCCTTTTGAACAATTTTTATTTCTGGCTGCTTTTCAAGTGTCTAAACTCTTCTTCTTTGAATGTTACCATGTTCCTAAAGAGGAAATAACAAATTGATAAATAATTCTATTTCTTCTTATTTTAACTTCTAACTACATATGAATAAAACCTGGTGGAAATCACATTTGCATTTTATTCATAAATAGGTATTACTAAAAATACTAGTAAAACTCAGGAAAGATATCTTCTGGTCATCAGGAAAACCTCGGGTGTATTGTGTATGAATTTATAAATGGGTGATGTTATCTTTACTTCTTTGTTTTTAAATTATTATTTTGGGTCTATTTGTTGAAAATTTGGGCCCTGGCTGGTGTGGCTAAGTGGACTGAATGTCAGCCCGTGAACCAAAGGGTCTCTAGTTCTATTCCCAGTCAGGGCACATGCCTGGGTTGCAGGTCACGTTCCCCATTGCAGGGCGCATGAGAGGCACACACACACTGATGTTTCTCTCTTTCTCTTTTCCTTCCCCTCGGTCTAAAAACAAACAAAATCTTTTTTAAAAATTATTTTAAAAAAAGAGAAGTTGGTCTCATAGTAAGTTGGGTTCAAATCCTAGCCTTTCCATTTACTTGCTGTGCAACTATGGTCGTTTTACTTAATCTGTCCCTGTCTCTGTTCACTCATCTGTAAAATAGGGAAAAGAATAGCGCTTACATCATAGAGTTATTAATAGGAATTATACAAGATTTAGCAATGACTCCAATATAATAGTGATAAAATATACCCTTTTATTGAAATGTGCAATATAAATTTCCTTTTTTGCTGCACTAACATTTTGCATCATGTAAATTTTATGTTATGAATTCATGCTAATTTTAAAAATACAGACAAATCCAAGAGAACAACAGTATAAACATGTCAGCATTCAGGTGGTTCTTTGCGCGTCGTTGGCAGACAGGTATATCTGGCTGCACAATCTGAATTTCACATGGGCTTTTTCTCATTTCGGATGAGTTACCAGGAAATGCAGTCTCTTCTGACTGCAGGCTGTCGCAGACTTACTGTGTGATTCTGGCGATAACTTGTCTTCAGTATTCTCTGTAACGTGTACCTATATTGGCCTAAGTGAACTCAAAAGTGTGCATGATCTACATTGCATATTGAAATACTTTCATTATTTGCCCATAGTCAATTATTTAATAGTAAAAGCATTGAGAACTCAGGGGAATTTAGGGAAAGAGAATATGGATATGGCAAGTGAGTCTTTGCATCGAACCTTAGATGACAGGGAACCATTCTGGCTTTTCCACAATTCTTCACTAACTACAAAAGTAGCCAAAGCATGTTTCAGTAATTGTAGACTCCTGTTGCCTGACTTTGAAGAACTATAAGGTAGAAACATGGCACTAACCATGACCTTGATAGACCATTAAGTGTTTCTCATGGGTGAGATTTTATGGAGATTTCTCAATCAACAATCTCTGAGAGGTGTTGTAGGAAGTGATGTACATTAAACTGTATTCATAAAAACTAAAAACAGAAAGTGTGCTTTAAGTGACTCTTTAGTCCCTCCCCCATATCTCTTTTGATCTTTTTCTCATTATCTTCTAACTCCCTAACTATTTTATGGTAGGGAGAGGAATTGATGAAAAGCCTTCACCAGAACTACTCATAGAAATACCCAAGGTCTGTCTCTTTCCCACAAAAAATTTATAGTGATAAGAACAAAAGAAAGAACAAAATGGAAGATAAAAATCATTTGTCACCTATAGTACTTAGGCATTTAAAATGCAGGTCAGATTCTAAAGCTTCTTTCCATCTGACCAATTTTTCTGTTTCACTGTAACTTAAAGTTGACATAAATTGCATTTTTAGAAATTATTAGCTGTGAGGACCACCTAGGAAACTGAAAAGAGGTGTTAGTAGAGTAATAATGAAATAATCTGCGTGGAATGGTCCATTTGCTTACATGTTTTCTGGCTTTGGTTCTCTCCTTAAAGATGTCTTGAGAGTGTTTGTACAGTGATGGAAAATAAAAAAGAGAGAGAGAGGCAGGGAGAGAGACTAGTTATTAGAGTCAGAATCATATATACTTTTTCCATTGATAAAGGAATCAGATAATGGCCAGTTCCTAAACACTTTCCTTTGTGCTGAGCAACAAGTAACTGCATTATTATTATTTTCTTTTACCACAACACTTTTTTCTCAATTCTGAACGGAAAAACGAAACAAGTAATATCAGCCACACTGATCTGAAAACCCTTCTGGGAGACAGTGCAAGGCTGATTGAACTTGCAATGAACTAGCTTGTCTCTATGGAAAACCCCTCACTCTGCCTCTGCTGCATTGATTCCTTAGGATGTACGGGGGCCCTTCATCACCTCCATCAAACTCACCATACAGTACTTTGCTTTTAAGTGAAGACCATTGGTAAATGAACACTCTGCTAGACAGGTCTCTGCCAATTATTAACAAATACTAATAATTTTTCCTTAGGTAAGGAAGGTAACTCAGATGCCCAGGCAGCTTTGTAGGAATAGTGATAATATTGTTAATAGCTAAAGTTTACAGAGGGCTTTCTATGCACCAAGCCTAGTACTACATTCTTTAAAGACATTATTTCAGTCTTACAATAATTCTATATGGTCAATTTTTTATCAGTCCTGTTTTGCAGATGAGGAAACGGAGCCTTATTAAATTTAAGAAAAATTTCAAGATAATTTAGGGCATAGAATTTAAACTCAAGCCTCTTTTTACCTTAAGATCCTTGTTCTTTAATTACATATTTTCTCTCAGATGTTTTCTGAGAAAAAGTTGTTGTCAAGTACTGGGTGGAAAAGTCTACTTCATATCAGATAAACTGAGTAATAGTGCCACACCAAGGTTTTAAGGATATGAACCTTCAATTTCTTCTCTCATTTTCACCTTTTTACGATGATTTAGTATTTCAAGGCAAACAGAAGAATGGAGATCATATTATAGATGACCATTGTGCTTATAGAACTGTCTGAAGATCAACTGTGATAAACTCATTCATATATTCACCAGGTATTTATTAAGAACCCACTGCAGGCCAAGCATATATCAGAGAAAACAAATGGCCAATTTAATTACAGTGTTTTTGCTCAGCAACATTGTTCTTTAATGAATGGATGACTGAATAAAGTTATACGCATAGTGTCCCAACAAGTACACTAAATGTGACTTTAACCTGAACTTTTAAAATATCATTCAGTTGCCACTCCAAGAACTTCAGAGAATAATGTCAGGGAAGTGATCTGCACTTTAATGGTTGTCCACTGACCCACCACAATTTCGTCCTAAACTCCTTTGAATATTTTCTGAATGCCATACCCTTGTGCTCTGAAAAGGTGTCTGAATGCATGACTTTCTCTTCCTTTTAAAAATTCATTCTTTAATTTTTAATTTTAATTCTCTGAAATATTCTACTCATCAATTGACTTTGGATAGGCTTTAGGTAAATAATGAATTTCTTGGTTCTGATCAAGAATGTGCATTGTATGTCCATGAGGCCTCTACACATAAAAATGTACTGTGTTCTTTCAAAATTGCAAATGTGTTCCATACTATTTATGTGTTGATTTTCCTTTATTTTAGATGGTGTATTATTGTTACTTTTAATGTTAAGAAATATAAATCCACTATTTAAAATGACATATTTATAAAAGTTCCCCTTTATTATATTTGTTTCCAAATAATAAAATTTACTACCATCAACAGGGTGTGTCTTGTATTATTTTAAAATTGCTAGAAATGTATTTGTGTTGATCTAAACACACACCTTTCTGTTTGAGACCAGCCACACAGAAATGGGTGGAGGTTTGGGGTATTGTCTACACCTTTGCAAAGTCCACACAGGGAGAAAGACAAAGCCAGCTATGTTAAAGCTAAGTGTCTGATCAGGTACAGAAATAGGAAGGCTTCTACTTTTAGCTAAAAGATAAAAGCATGTCTCATTTAGTAGTCTATTCGATATGAAAAACTAAAGGTGCCACTTGACCAAATTGTTGATTATTATATTCTATGTCCAATTCTGCTGTGATGGCCTCCTTCCTGGTGCGAAAAGCACCAGGGAGGCCCTTTTCTGAGATGCCTGTTCTGGGAGAGGAGCTCTCTCCCAACTGAGAGCCTCCTGTGGCGTTGTAAGTGATGGATGCCACTGTACCCCTTACGGGGCACTGGTCTCAATTTTAAAAATGAATTCTGAGGCAATGTATAAGGATTTGGTATATATAGCATTATCATGGCATTTACTACTTTCTACTATAGTTACTTTTTGCCTATTTATTTCAGCCTTTTCAAGCTAAGGAGTTACTCGAAGCCTTCGAGTTACATCTTATTTATGTTTTCATTTCTATCACCCAGTGCAGGGATCTCAGTTTAGAAACTAAATGAATAATATTTGCACTGAGTTATGAATCATCTATAAAATCTGTTTTTAAAAGTTGTCTTATGTTCTGCTATAATAATTCTGTCCTAAGATGCTTCATTATATAACTTGATGTTTTCAGAGCAATCCTGGTATAGTTCTGAGTTTACAATTGTTTTCTATATTTTATAAAATTAGCAATATTTCTTTTAATATTACTTACCCCCATTACTAAAACTACCAAGAAATGTATTACCCAACATATTATGCTCGTACATAACATCATTCCCAGACATTTCTACTCCACATAAAATAAACTACCTATAATATTTGGGGTTATAAAAAAGCATTCATTTCATTTTGAAGAAGTGAAATGAAACATCTGATTTACTGTTCTCATTTCTGGACCGAATCGCGCTAACGTCTCCGATTCATGCGCGGAGCAAGAGCGCACTCGTTCTCACTGTGCTGCAGTCTACATTAGTTCCCACTGATGCCAACTGCATTTTATGATCAGACAGAATCATATGTATCCTGAATAATAATGCAATTTTTAAAAAATTTTTGCTATTGTCCAGTTGCAGTTGTTCTCATTTTTCCCCTATTGCTCTCCCCTGCCCTGACCATCCCCATCTCCCACATTCAATGCCACTTTTCAATGGCAGCATTTCTTTCTTTCCTTAAAAAGAGAAAAATGAAAATTTTTAGTGAAAACCATAGATGTCACTTCTTATGGTTTATATTTCAAAGGAATGTGGCAGCACTTATTATATCACATATTTTTAGATTAATTGCAAGAAGGACATGTTCATATTTGAGTGCATGCTTAACTCAGCAGTTCGTATTTATTGAGTCATTACCCACATTTTCATTTCAGGCCCTCCAGGCCCCCCAGGTGGTCTGCGAATAGAGGACATCAGAGCCACTTCTGTGGCGCTTACTTGGAGCCGCGGTTCCGACAATCACAGCCCCATATCTAAATACACTATACAGACCAAGACTAGTCTTTCAGACGACTGGAAGGATGCAAAGACTGGTGAGTTTTATTTGTCCGATTAATCTGTGCATATTGTTAATGAATTCTTTTATATAAAAAAACAAAACTTGGATGCTTTAAGAATTTTATGATCTACCCAGAAATGCCCTTTTTATTTTTAAACTTTTATTTTAAGTATCCCAGTTCTCCGATAGTGAAACAAAGCACAAGGCACTTCAACATTTGAGAGCTATTGGGGAAGAAGCAGCTGTATGTCTAAGTCTACGGCAGAAAAACAGAGAGAGGCCCCCTGGTTTCCAGTTGGCTCTTTTTAACATTGTTCACACAGTGCTGAGCAGAAGTTTCATAATTCTTGGCAGCCTGGCACTCAATCCGCTGAGCCACACCAGCCAGGGCAACTTTTACATTTCTTTATACGCATTGTCCTTTCCAACTTTATGCTTTTACATGTTTATAACAATTATTCTAAAGTTCCTGCCTGACCATTCAATATCTGGGCCATTGTTAAGTCTGCCTCTTTTGGGTTTTGTTCTTTTCTTGATAATAGAGCACATTTCTTTATTTTCTCATGTGCCTGATAATTTTTTATTGATTTCTAAGCATTGGTGCGAAATAACAGTAGAGGCCAAAGCATATATTATGTATGCCCAGGAAAATATATGTCATTCTTTCAGGGGTTGAGTCCATCTAATCTTTTCTGACATGATCTGGGCCTTTGCTGTTAAATTTAGGTTAATGCAGGCTTTTGCAGTTTGAGTGTGGGATCAGAACCTTCCCTTTTGAGGGTCTGAAGGCTTTTAGCTTCAGCCTCAGACTTTAGCTGGCCCTTCCAACTTGGATCTCAGAGACAGTTCCTCCAGCTTCCCTGCATCTGCCCAGACAGCTGTTGTGTGATAATCACTGTAAAGCCCAGTGCGCATGGGGCTCGGGGTGAGGTTCTCAGTTCTCCCACGTTCTTCTCAGACCCTAGCACCCCAAACACTTGACCCCTCAGAGAGGATACAGATCTCTCTCAGCTCTCCCACCACTCACCTAGCCACAGATGGCCACTCACTCGTATTCAGTGTAAGGTCCAGAGTGCATGTGGGGTCTCAGTTTTCCTGCTCCAGTCTTAGGCTTAAGCAGATCTGAGGTGTCTGAGCCTCAGAAGGAGGTCTCTCTGGGCTCTGTTGTCTTGCTTCCAAGTTCACTGGAGCATACTTGGCAAAGGTCTACAGAAAGAACTAGCCAGTGGGTGCAGACTCTCCTTGATGCAGAGCTCCCAGGAATTCCAAACAGCCATGCCAGCACTCTGCTTTCAAGCATGTGTGAAATGTTGAACTGTTTTCCTCCTATGAACATCTGTGGCTTCTTTTCCTCCTCTCTATGCTCTGCCAATGATGACTTTAGTTCATTAGATTCCTTCACAAACTCGGTTTTCTGCTGGGCTCCGAAAAATGATTATTTTGTACAGTATCTTGTATGTTCTTTTCTGAGTTGTATAAGTAAAATTCTCTTGTGACTGTATCCTGAGTGGAAGTGAAAAATACTTTTTTTGCAAGAAAATGAAAATAAAAATCACGTGGCTTATATTTACAGTGGTACCTACTAAAAAGGAAGGTACAAGATTAAACTCAGTTTTATGAAAGTGACTATTAAAGGTATTCAATAACTATATTTTGAAGACATCTACTTTCAGCAGTCCAAGGATGAAATTAGAATAACGAGATAAAAGAATAGACCATAAACCTTTCAAACAATCTACTATAAATATTACTTCTTTAAGACCTTTTAAGAGATGGATAACCAAAATTGGATGCAAGATGCTTAGGTCACATTTAGAATGTGTGATTCTCTGCTGTTCGATTCTCTGCTGTCACTTTCAGCATTTAATCTGTTTGTGTGTAAGGTGGGCCGTGTTGGCCAGAAGAAGCCTTGAAACCATACTGTGAGCAGCAATTAAGAGAACCTGGGATATGTTTTCTAAAAAAGGAAAAAAATGATGTGTTTAGATTTAAACTTCTGCATGTGGGAGACCTGAGTTGTTCCAAATTTTGTGCAATTAACATCTGCACGCATTATAATCTCTGTATTATAGATTACTTTCTTTTTTTTAGATTAGATTATTTTCTTATAATAGACATTTATAAATTGAGTTACTGAGCATAAACATGCTTAAGCCCATAAACTCCACCACCACATTACTCTGTGCAAAGGTAGAACCAGTTTTTATTTCCACCCCCAGTATATCTATTCCACAGTATCTTAAGTTAGTAGTTGGTGTTTTCTTTTTAAATCTTCGCTAAATTGATAGGTTAAAAGTGCAAAAAAAACCCACAGTAGGCTCATTGTAGAATATTTACTTTCTAGAATTTACGCTTTCTTCCTTCTGTAGCTTCACTTTTTCTTGTTATTTCAAATATAAATGTATGGGTTTTTAAGAGGCTGTATTCAAATTTTCCTTAGAGGAGGATCAATGAATCATACCTTCTGGGGAGCCAGAGCACACCTTGCCTCCCTCCCACTGCAGAGTTCTTTGCCGCACCAGAGCTCCCTCCAGAGTCCTGCCAGCTGGTCTGTGGGGCGGGTCTACAGCCTGTAACATAACAGCATGGTCTCGTGTCAGAGCCAATGAAAAGCCTGTTTCCGTTCTCATGGACGGGCTTTTTCAGTTAGAACATTTGAGAGGGTAATTCTTTCTGGGCAGTCTCAAGTGCTTGAGTTTTGAATTGAGATAGTGGATCCTAAAGGTTTGGATGGTGTTGACATCCTAAGGGAATAACCAGAATTTACAAGAACTTTGTAAGTTTTCGGCCACTTACAAGAACCTAGAACGGGTGGGATTACATTGCTGTTTTTCAGACCTGAAGTCATTCTGACATTTCAGAAGCTCCTCAGTCAACTAGTTGGTGTGGCCTGAAGGCAAAGTACCACGGCCTGGCTGGCCTAAAACCCTGTGAATTTTGGGCTTTAAGATACCCATGAAGCTTGCTTCTTTTTTCCTCCAAAGAATAGTCAGGAAATGTTTACTCCGAATGTTATGGACTCAAGGTATTTACAAACAGATCTGTGGATTTCTGCTCATGCCTAATTGCTAGAATAACACATACTCAAGGGGCGTTTTTGACCTGAGTATTAAAATAAGGAGTATTTCTTCTGTACTATATCTTCTTGCTTGAAACTTACATTCAGGAGTAAGACCAAGATTTAAATAGCTATCAAGTTAACAACAAAAAAAACACTTCATTTTTTTACTGAGAGAAGCTTCTGATAGGCATTATACCACTAAGGTCTGATTTTTTTTAGATACTGAGATTACTTATAAAAAGTGGCCTCCCTCAGAACTGACATAGTAACAAATCTGGAGATTAAGACCCCATTTCTGATACCTGGTACTTTCCTTTGTTATGCAAAGTACTGTCCTCTCTTCCTGACTCCAGGAATAGCAAACCTGGTCGGGAGGAATTTGGCTGAAGGGAGAGGACACAAAGTCTCTCTGCTCCTGACTATTTTTCTGCATTTGGTTTGAGTCACGAATCTGCTTCCAATGTAAACCTAACCTCTGCTCCCAACCCGTCTGTGTGGGTGGCGCTGGGAAAAGAAAATGTGTAAATGTGTCCAATTGTTCCTGCCAGGGACGAAGGAGTGGGAAAAGAGTGCATTAGGTACACAGTCATTTATACGGATATTTAGGGCTCAGAATAACACAAATGAAATGTATACTAGAGGCAAAACATGTATATATCCTCAAATGACTGGGGAGGAAGCAGAAGAAATATTTTATGTGTAAGCTTTTTATGGATTTCACCAGTTTTGACATTACAACCTTACTGAGTGTATGGGCCACCTACCTCAAGACTAGAGCTTGCTGTGTGCCCCAAGAATTTTTAAAACTTGCAATACCTGACTATTCAGTCAGGGCACTGACCTCTTTTCCCTTAGACTGTCAAATAAAGAAATGAAAACAGCCAACACAACAGCTCTATTGTGTGAATGAATCAAAATTATATCTAATTTTTGTCAGATTGGCAAGAAATACATTTTTGAGTGTGCTGCAGAATTTTAGTAACTAATTTGTGTGCCATGAGATGAAAAAGGTTGAAAATCACTGGGTTAGAAAGCAAACTTTCAAATCCTGTTCTCTTAATGTGGTGTGGGGCAGGAGTCTGGCCCAGTCTGAACTACGGAAAGCAGGCCAGTGGAAGAGACACTCTAAATTCTAGACGCATTTTTTTGATGATGAGCGTTAGTCATTTTTCTGCTCTTATCCCTATTTCTTTCACAGGTCATTTTTTTGAAAAATATCATACATATACACTAAAGCGTGGTTGTTTTAAATATTTATATTTTCATAAGTACTGAAGTTAATGTATATTAATAAAAAATTACTGTAATTGGTTTTGTTCTTAAAAAGAGCAGTTTTTCATGTCTTGTTAGCCATCCTAGTAGGGAATATTATTCTTTTTTTAAAAGACTTTATTTATTTATTTTTAGAAAAAGGGGAAGGAAGGGAGAAGGAGAGAAAGAGGAGCATCAATGTGAGAAAGAAACCGTGATGGGTTGGTTGCCTCTCATGTGTGCGCCAACTGGGGACATGGCCCACAACCCAGACATGTGTCCTGACGGGGGATCCAACTGGTGACCTTTTGATTTGTGGGACACCACTCAACCCACTGAGTCACACCAATCAGGGCAGGAATGTTATTCTTTTTCAATCACTCAGCAGCTACATTCTTCCTAACAGCCACTCGTGTTTCCCCCCTTGAAGGACTTATTTGCATCACTGTGTTGAGGGTTTCCCACTGGAGTCTGTCTTCTCATGCTAGTGACTCCAAGGCTTTTTGCTTCTTCTTCTTCTTCTCTTCGTCTTTAAAGCAACAGGCCCTACTTCTCATATGGAATCCAAAGCCTACCACAAAGTGACTCCAGTTGACTTTTACTACTTTATCTCTTACCATTCTTCTAAATATTTTCTGTAGTCAAGTATGACTTTCTAATCTTTGAACATACCCCCGATCCTTCTATTGTTTGGGTGTATTCTCATGCTGGATCTTCACGTGTGCCCATTTCAGTCTATCAGCTGCAGCCTCCACTGCACATCCATCTGGTTCTTCCTGTTCTGACCCAGCCTACTCCTGCCCATACTTGTTGACTGCCAGTTGCTTGGAAAAGTCCCAGTGTAGCCTCTGCTATAATGAGAACACCATGCCCTTGCCAAAAGAGACCCTTTGGAATCGTACCAACATTTCCATTCTCCAGGCATTTAAATGGTGCTTGGGTTTTGCAGCATAGGTGCCAGGGCAGAGGAGCGGGCTGCCTCCTTGGGATTTGTACCATACTCTTTTACTCGGACTCCCCAAGCTCATGGAATCGCAAAGTCTCAGAGAGTTCCATCAGCTTCCGCCTTTAAACCTCCATATTAGTCTCCTAGGGCTGCCATAACAAATAATCACAATGTCGGTGACTTAAAACAACAGATTTTTACCCTCTCACAGTTCTGCCGGCCAGAAGCCCAAATCAGAGTGTTTGCAGGGCTGTATCCTCTCCAAGCATCCTAAGGAACAAGGCACTCCCGGTCTCTTTCAGCTCCTGGCGGCTCTTTGGCCTGAGACCACACCACAGAGTGTCCTCCTCTTTTATGTTCCCTTCCTCTGTGTTCCTCATATAAGGACGCTTGTCTTTAGGGTGAGAGCCCATCTAAATAATCCCATAGGATCTTATCCCAAGATCCTTACTTTATTCCAGTCTTAAAACACTCCACAAAGACACTTTTTATCAAATAAGACCACACTGATAGGTTCTGATTATTGGAGCGTAGACATGTCTTTTTGGTGGCTACCATTCAACTCACCAGAGCCTCCATTTACTGGAAGTTCAAAGTCATTTCAAGGTATCTGGAAAGGAAGGAGGCTACCATACCCAGGGGCATAACAACCAGCTCAATTTTTCCCTTTTCTCCATGAGAAGCACTTCGTAGATCAAAACTTCACCTTCCATCTTCCAATTACCCATAGTGTCTATGTATAAGAGTAAAGACAAGCACATTCTGAGTCGGTATGAGGAAAGGTGGAGGAGATAAAAAGGCAGAATCAAAACAGAAGGCAACACAAAGCCAAACTTTTCATCAGAAAGTCAAAAATATATGTCAAATATATACAATGAGTTCATAACAAAAGAGAATAGATGATAAAATTAGTGTCCAAGAGGGTTAAAACTGGGACAGGATGAGACATGGGATAGTCTGGGCCACACAGAAATTTATCCGAAAGTAGAAATCGAACACTGGGTCCCTTAGCACTTACTGTGGAGATGGGTAAAATGTTTTTAAAAGCTACATATTCATGGTCTGTGTTGCAGATAAAAATTCCCTAATAGGATAATGAGTCATATGCAAGTCTAAAGAAACAAATTTTCCACATAAGTGGTGTATGGGTATTTACATGCCTATGTATGTGTAGGTAAGTTACTAAAACCACATATGGAGATATTTTAAGAGAGCTTAAAATAATCTGGCCCTGGTTGTTTGTGTTTATCATATCTCAGTTAAATGAGCAATCTCAGATTATATCCTACTCATAATTTATAATCTTCCTACTGATATCTACCATCTAGTAGCATGAAGTCTGAGAAGTACTTGATAAATCTTAATGAACTATAATAACATTTATTAGAGAGCTTGGGGAGTTTATCACTTCCCCAAGTGATTTGGGTATTAATCTAAAAAAGAAACGACTAATCAACGGGTTCCTATAGGTGCCCTAGTGATAAATCATTCACTGCCTATCTGCTCCATCAGTGGCAGTCCACGCAAACTGTAGCTGCCTCAGTTTTACCCTGGTCTCAGAAACCTCTCTGGATTCTGCTGTGATGGTAGAGCTCCTTACTGTCCTAGGTGTAGCCTGAAGACGAGCAGTAGGGCATGACCTGGGAGCTTGTCTGACCTCCCACCTGCGACTTAGTAAACAGATGATTCATATCTCTATTACTCTCTCTAGTTTATTATTTATTAGTAACCTCTCCTCTTACTCCCTTGAACTTAACAGGTTGTCATTCCTACTCTTTATTTTTACTTCAACCCAATGGACTATGTGCCATCTTCTCAAAATAGTACATTAAAAATGGGGCTTTATAAAAGGGATGTTATTTAAATAATCTCTATTTAATGTTCATTTTGTTTAGATCCCCCAATTATTGAAGGCAATATGGAGGCGGCGAAAGCAGTGGATTTAATCCCGTGGATGGAATATGAGTTTCGTGTGGTAGCCACCAACACGTTGGGTTTAGGAGAGCCCAGTATACCATCAAACAAAATTAGAACAGATGGTGCCGGTATGTAGAAGGAACTTTTTTAAAATTTAGAAGGCCTATAAACACAACGCTACTTTAATATGTAGTTGAAGATGTTTGGAAATAAATAATGCTCTGAGGTAAGTGATTCATCTTAACACTGTGGGTGTCTTTGGCACAGGTACTGTATTTTTCAGACCATAAGACGCACCTAGGTTTTAGAGGAGAAAAATAGGAAAAAAATTGGGGGCAAAAATGTGGTAAAATATTTAATAACATAAATAACATAATATTTCACCAATGTAAATGTGAACAGAACTTGACATCTGCATAAGTAACCATTATTCCTCCCAAGTTTCAGGGTGGGGAGAAAAGTGCATCTTATAGTCTGAAAAATACGGTATGTGTATTTTAAGTTAAGACAGTCAAAAACAACATGAAGTTTAAAAATATTTTTACATAATTAATGTAGAGGGAGAGGTAAATTGAAACTACTGCATATTTCACTAGTGACCTCTTAAATGAAATCGGTATTTAGAATATAAACTTCAATGTAAATTGTGAATCTTAACCAGGCAGACTCTTGATTAAGAATGATGCAGAAGGTTCGCGGTTTTGTGTGTTACAGTTTTGTGCATCTCTCGGGCCCATTTATAATTAAATGGGCACATGGATGGACGGTGTGGACTGGGAGGACAGGGTGAGCAAGGAGTGGGGAGAATCTGGTGAGGACGTCTCAGATCTGCACCATCAGGGAGTCACAGTATCCCTGGAAGCAGCTCCAATGTGTTCCTGTAATATTGGGAGTCACTCCAAATATCACAGCTCAACCTTGGCCATTCTTTCGATTTAGGTTCACTTTTTTATGCTAAATGCCAGCTCCATTTAAATAGCCTTCAGTATAAGAACTTCACTCTATTTTCTTTTCCCATGCATTATTAGGCAAAAATATTGTTCTGATTCTAATAACAACTTTTTAATTATTTCATGTTTATGAAAAATAGAATATTTTGTAGGTTCTCTGAATTTATTTTTACTATGCTTTGCCAAAGTTTTATTTTCAGTGATTATATGGGGAGATGGTTTTAAATGAATGATAGACTGCCATTAAAATTTTTTCTGATATCTTATTATCACCCACATTTCTTGCCACCCCAATTCCTTCACCTAACTTCTAAGCTATTCTAATGCCTTTATTTTTTAAAACCAAATTGTTCACAGGACTTCAGTCAGTAAACTATCTCTTAAAATTTTATGTCATTTACCAGATTAAAAAATGATGATTCTGTAATAAAGAAAAAAATACTAATTTGCACTGAGTATTTTCAAACACATTTCTGTTAATCCTCATAATGTTTTGAACAAGGTATGACTCTCCGATGCTCACCGAAGCACAGTAGACTCAGATGCAGTAAGTAGTTTACCTGACTTAACATAACTAATGCAAGATTCAGAATTCAAGTCTGATAAATCTGGCACCTCTTCTCATTCAGTGAGCTTTCTCTTTAAGGGCAGTTCTTTAAGCAAAACTCCAAAAAATGCATGTATTTATAAGCCTTTATTAGAGTTCTAGCAGAAGCTTAGATTTCATCCTTAACTGTGACACTGAATATGACTTACATACTGTTTGGTGGTGGTTGTTGTTTTAGCATAACCATGGGGAGAAATAAACACACTTGTTCTTTTTCCCCACCTCACAGAACCTGTTTAGATTACACCCAGCTAATGTATACCCAGCAGAGCTGGGATTCACACCCACGGCTTTCTAATTTTAAAAACTTTACTGTGAAACTACATTCTGGGAAGGCAGTGTGCAGTATGGAAGCTCCAGGACACTGGTCCTTTGGTACAATCCCGGTGCCTTTATTTAAAAGCTCCGATTAGAGAGAAGCACACTATTTAACTTCTCTGTGCCTCAGCTTTCTCATCTCTAAATGGAAATTATTTTTAAGTGTATTTTATAATTAAAAACATTGTAAATAAAGCAGTTATTATTGCCTAGTATATAATTTTTCTTAATAAAGTTTATTCATTTTTCCATTAATGCTTATTCTAAACTTTAATACCCTTATAAAATATTGTGTATTCTATAATTGATCAGCACATTTGGCAATATACTTCCATTTTTATAAGCATTATAGAGGATCATATAATTTCATGTAATTTCTAATCATCTTATATATTTAATATAAAATTTAATTAACTTTCTCTTTATACTTTTCCTGCTTTCAAAAGATTAGATGTGCATAAAATTAGACCCTTACATTTTTCATTCTTGCAAGAAAACAAAAATGCTTTCTAAGACAAGGGAGTGTTTGTCTTGTCATGTTACCATTGTAACAACTCTCTAAGAGATGCCAGCATATGTTACCTGGGATAAAACCTGGTTCTTGTTTGATGGAAAGGTTGCTCCTGCCTCATTATGCTGATTGAAAGACGTGACATTATCTAACACAGCACATGCCCTTATCCGTCCAATTACTAAATGTTAAGACCACAGTGCATAGTTGGGTATATTCTTTGGATTCAGACAAGTGCATTATAAAATGGATGGTCCCAAATGAAGAATTCAAATATGTGTTTGTGATTCATTATAACCCATTTAATTTTCACTGTATGAAAGAGATAGCAAAAGCTTCCTTCAAAGTAATGTATCATCATAAGTCATATCTTTATAACTAATAGATCACAGGTACAGTTGGTGAATTGATATCCCAAAATGATGCATCCATGTGTGATTTGACAGCTTTGTTGTTTATTTACCTAATCGACCTAAAAAGGAAACGAGCAAAATAACATAACACCATAATCGACATGTTCATACTAATTATAGAGCTTTAATTTCATGTTTAATGGAGCTATCTTGCTATTTCATTTCATTTCATTTTTGATTTTTAATATATATTTGATACAGGAGAGGGATAGTGATAACATTTTGTAGTAAGGTATATATATTACATATATATATGTTAGTTACTATTATTAGTAAAAAAGTAGATTAAAAGAAGGAGAGTATAGACTTTTTTATTTTTATTTATAACTTTATTTTGAGGGGGTTAACATTTTCTTTTTTTTTTTTCATTGTTGTTCAAATACAGTTGTCTCCATTTTCCCACCACCACTCTCCCCCACTCCACCCACCCCTACCCCCCACCCTCAACCCTTCCCCTCTTTGGCTTTGTTCGTGGGTCCTTTATACATCTTCCTTGATGACCCTTCCCCTTCTCCCTTTTAAGCCATGAGGAGGTGGAGTTAAATGTGCAGCTTCTCTACATGTAAGCACTGTGACCTAGGCTGGTGAAATAATTTGTTTTTCCTTTCCTGTTAAAAGGGGACAATGTGACTTCTCTACATACAACTGACCCTTGAACAACACTGGACGTAAACTCACAGCTGTGTGAAAATCTGCATGTGAAATTTGACTTTCCACAAATTTACTACTAATAGCCTGTTACCAATTGGAAGCCATACTTTACTGATAACATAAACAGTTGATTAACACATATTTTGTATATTGTATGTATCGCATACTGCCCCTTAACAATAAAGTAAGGTACAGAAAACAAAATGTTTAAGAAAAATATGAGGAAATATGATTATAGTACTGTATTATAGTTATCAATACCGTAGCTCATGTTGTCTATTTACAAGATAAAAAGACTGTGCATTTAAATGTGCCTGCTCAGCTCCAACCCATGTTGTTCAAGAGTCATCCATATGTATTTCAAACTGTTGATACATGCATCCAATTAGGTGTGGTACGTAAAAATAATCTCCAAGTTCTAAATGAGCCTCTTACTAAGTTCACCTTCATTCAGTGAGCAAACTTTCACAAATTAGGAATATTTGATGTTGAATTTAAGTTTGTCCTACCTACATAACTTCTACTAAATTAAAGGGAACATCTTCAGGACTGGAATCGGATTTCATTCATATTATTATCGTTAGTGCTGAACACAGCACACTGTTCATAATCGGTTCTGAAAATTATTTGTAAAAGCAAGAAGGAACAAGTAGGGTGAGGTGACAGTTCTGGCCATGGAAAGTTAGCAGAAGATGAAATGAGAAGCAGTGATCAATGCAATGGTGCTGTTTGCTTGTGACAGTTTAGAGGAATTCATGATCAAATATGGTTTGTTTTGTTTGAAAGAAGGTTAGCATCTGCATTAGAGGTTTGTGTTTTTAATACACCAAGAGAAATAACATAGAAGGTGTCCTTTTAGTTAATTTAAACAGCCCATAATTGGTGTGAGTTCCTCACAGTGATTTTATTATGCATTATGATGATTTCAGATTGTAGCATTCTTTTTTGTCTATGCAAACATTTCTCCATATGACCTATTTTTAGATGACCATTTCATTGAACAGTGAATACATTTGCCTTATACATTTCAAGCTCCTGTTTGAAGGAGTTAAGGAGTGCAAATTGGCGGTTATAGAATAGTCACAAAGGTATAAACAACAGTTTAGGGAATATAGTCAATAGTATTGTAATAGCTGCGTGTGGAGCCAGGTGGGCACTTGAAATATCAGGAGGATCACTCTGCAAAGCACATGAGTGTCTGACCATTATGCTGCACATCTGAAACCAACAAAGAATAATATGCCATGTAAACTGTAATTTTAAAATAAAAACAATTAAAAATAAATTAAGTATTCAAAAAGAAAGAAAACAGATATGAAATTATTATTTTTTTAATTTATTGCTTGAGAATAAAGCTTAGATAAATAAACAAACCTGCAATTTCATCCTGAAACATTCTTAAGTCAATAATATTATTGTAAACTATGTTGGCCTCTCTCTATATATCATTACATACTATGAAAAAGAACATGGTAGATATGTTTGGAGTGTTAACAGTCTGCTCACCATCCAACCGGGAGAACCTAAGAGTTAGAAAGAATTATTCCTACTTGAAGATACAAATATTATGTAATATATTTGATTTATTGACACCCCATTCAGAAAGAATATACAAGAAAAATGGAAAAAAAAACAATGTAAGACTTTCTTACTGTTGGTTTTCTAGACTCTAGAGCACTATTTACATAACAGTTTTGAATCTGTACAAAAATACAGGCTCACAGGAATACACTTTCTGCCCTACGACCACAGTCAATCTGATGACCAAGACGGGACTGAATGACTGACGGGGGCAGTGTGTGCGGTGTGGCTCCGCCGCACAAAGGGATGCTTTGCACCCAAGCAGGACAAGAGGTTTCCTCACACCACTCAGAACAGGAGGAAATCTGAAACTCGGGGGTTGGGCAGGGCGGAGGGGGGAGAAGGGGGAAAGTTGGGAGAACTGTAACCGCATAAACAATAATTTTTAAAAAACATAAATTGTTTATTTCTGGAATTATCCATGTAATATTAGCACACCTCAAAGAACCATGGGTAACTGAAAAGAGGAAAGTGAATGGATAATGAGGGACTATTATTGTACTTCTGGTCAAATTATTGAAGCATTCAAATCTAAAAGTCAAACTGGCAGCATTAGTTCCTTTTTATAGAAAAGAAAAGCCAGGGCACAGGCTTGATTTTCTTTAAAAATATTTTTAGAGCCATGACTGAAATATAGAAGCCAGCTTATAAACAACATCAGGGAATCATAGCAAAGGACAAGTTAAAAAGCATCACTATTTTTAACCTTTCACAGGAAAGTTATAAATATTGTTTATTCACGATTAATTCAGTAATTCTGTATTTTTCCTAAATATTATTTTAAATTCTTTCTTAATGATTTATTGTTAAGAGAAAGTCTAGTTTGTTCACTGCTAAATGCTCTGGAGCCTAAAGTTAAATAAGCCTCTTTGTGCCTGGGGTGATTTACTTCCCTGGAAGGAATCGCTCAGTGGCCCAGACCTCCAGCTCCTACAGGGCTAAAAGCAAGTGCAGAGCTCCCAGCTGCTCTCTCTCCAGTGCACATCAGATTTGCAGGTTATGTATCCATTCCACCTGTGAGACAATGTCCCTTAGCAGCCACGACTACAACTGAACATTGAAAACTAAATGGAGGGAATTAATAATTAATCCAAGGAAGATATAAAAACACTCTCTTAGGAAATAGAGTTACTATATTTCTGTGCTTTTGCTTATCTTACTTTAACATCATGAGCTCAATGGATACTTTTCAAAGAGAAAAAAATCAATCTTGAATTACTTATTTGAAACATGTTAAAAAGAGCCCAAAGTAGACATTTTAAAATGGAAAACTATCTAATGTCATTATACTCCTTTGTTTAGCTCTGTTCTAAATAAAAAGGTTATTATTAGTTATAATGAAAAGGATTATAGTGAAATGATTGGAAAATAATAACTTGTCCTGGTAAAAAAAATATTTTGTTCAACAAATTGCAGTATAATAAATTATTCTAGAGATATTTTTGTGATAATTTGCCTAGGACCACCGTACTTGTATACACAGTTAAACACAAAATTTGATTTATTCATTGATTATATAACACAGCATGTTCTTTGTTTCTCTAAAGCATGGGGAGTTTTAACTTCAGAATATGAATTATGGGGTTCAAAGAGTTTCCAGGAGTTATTTTAATATCCCAGACTTCAATATGTGTTCTATCTAAAGTGCTACAAGTAAACTATCTTTTAACATCTCTGTGAATTTAATTTCATTTCTATCATTCATGTGGTGACAGTTAAATATTAAAATAAAATCTCTCCAACTTTAGATAAATTTCTCCATCAGAAAAAGAACTCATGATAGAGTTTTATATGTATAAAGAAAAATATGCATTTTGTTTATTTGTGTGCAGTTAATGTCTATCTGTCACCAGAGAATTTACATGGCTAATACTAGGAGAAGTTTTAAAGTGTCATCTTTGAATCACAGTTATTTGTTAGGACCTGCAATTCAGTAAACAAAAGGCTCGACTCCAGCACTTTGAGGAAGGTGTGACTGTTTCCAAGTTGGGAGCGGTTCAGATACTCAAAAGAGAACTGTGTTTCATTTCTTCTTAAAATGGTAGTGGATCTGGGAATGATATCTCAGATGGGAGCTGCATGATTTTTTTGGGGTGGGGATGTACATCCTCTGTCAAAACACAGACATCATCCATGTCTCTGGGTTGCTGGTGTCCCAGTACCTCAGATTCAGGGACAGACTGTGCTTATTATCTGTACCCCTTCAATTAGATGGAAATCCAATAAAACACAGTGTACTATAAGATGCAGTGCCCAAATTCAATAGGATATAGCACCTACCCTGAGGACTTTCAAGGAGAAAAAATGACTTGGAGGAAAAACAAAGGAGAGGCCATTGGATTTGGCAGTTAGAAGCAATGTTGTGATTGGAGGGAGACTGATTTCAGTGATATGAAGTGCAAAAGGGGTCGTGGGTGGTTAAAAAGTGATTATGGAGTGAAGTACAAAAAAAAGTCATCTGTTCTTTGCAGTTCAGTGACAGGAAAGGGTGTGAGGGCTTAGAGACTGAGAGGAGACTGCAAAGAGTCCCCACAGCAGGGGGACTGAAACCCGGGGTTTGAGAGAAGATGGTGGGATCGAGGAGAGTTGGTCCCAGGAGAGATTTGGGGATTGGAAGAGGGAGCATGAGGAACAATAGTACATTCGTAATGTTTCCAGGTATCTGGGGGAACATCATTTTATTACTGCACATGCACTGTATCTTAACCTGTATTTGTAGATTGAAGTGAAAAGCTAGCACAAGGGTTAATTGTTAGATGGTCCCAGTGTTCAGAGGTAAGAAGTCTGAGATAATTTCCAACAAAGTATTATGCATCTAATCTTTCAAAATCATATTCAATGAAAGGACACCAAAAAAATTTTTAAGATGTATACAAAGGTAAATTTTCTTTGCTGTCTTTTGCTGAAATAAGCTGGCACATTTCCTATGGCTCTGAATCAGTTTTTATCTTGACAGTAAAATGGATTATTATAGCCATCGAGAGGCATTGTTATTATAATTGAGAGGATCTCCTGTGCAGTTTGTCTTCTCCAGTGAAAGAAAAAAAGTTACTGCTTCGGTGGTGAATAAGAAATTGAACGTCAGGAAAAAAATCACATAGCCTCTGTATTTTGTTGTTTGTTTGTTTGTTTGTTTGTTTGTTTGTTTCAGCACCTAATGTGGCCCCTTCAGATGTAGGAGGTGGAGGAGGAAGCAACAGAGAGCTGACCATCACTTGGGCGGTGAGTCTTGACAAGTTGTATTTATTACAGGCTGCTCTACCTATACTTAATCTCAAAGCTATTTTGTTTCCTGAAAGAAACTGAAATAAAAGTGTAACCTAATCAATAAAACAAATAAGCAAGCAAAATAGAAGGTGAGACACTGAAATAAAGAACCAACTGACAGTAACCAGAGGGGAGGGGGAAAGAGGATAATGGGGGAAAGTAGGGGAAGGGTCCTCAAGGAGCACGTATCAAGGACACATGGACAAAGCCAAAGGGAGAGTGGAGAGGACTGGGTGTGGGAGGTAGGGGTGGGTGGGGCAGGGCGAGAGTGGTGGAGAAAAATGGGGACAAATATAACCGAACAACAATAACAAAATTAAATTTAAAAAACATAATTCCCAAAGCACAAGCAAGAATAAATTACTAAAAGATTTTTTTCTCTCAAATACATGTCAGATTTTAGCAGCTTGCTACAGCTTCATGTGCAAAATCAGGGTCTTAATGCTGTGGGACCTGTTGGCTGAAAAGATTAAACAAATTTTCAACTACAGAGATTTTTAAAAAAATTCATCATGACCTAGTAACCCAACTGTAATTCATAACATTTTAACTGGGCATTCCAAACTCCAAAGATTTGGTTAAAAAAGCTTTTATATCAGCATGTATTTTTAATTAGAGATTGTTTCTCACTTGAGACTTGTTTTGATCACCAAATGTAATCAACCCTGATAGGTCAGACTTAGCAGTCACTCAAGTGTGTAGTTGCCGAGGAATACAAAGCATTGCATTACATGTTTATGGTCCAGAGGGGAGTTCCACATCAGAGATGACAACGTCTGGTAAAAATGCATCTCTGCTGGAATTCTGAAGTGAAAAGAGATACTGGGGGTGAGAAGGCTGTGACCGCACAAACCCCAGGGACTGAGACACGTGACATTTATCTAGCTGACATGTTTTATGTAGCTCCATGTATTCTTTAAGTATTTTCAGTATTTAATCACTAAAGATAGTCAAAGAACACAACGTAAGCTCTAAAGAAGTTCCGAGACTGCACAAAAATTGGCAGATTTTATTCTTTACATAAATCAAATTGGTTTATGTAATAGTAGATCTTTAGCAAAAATTAACTTCACTCTGTGGAGTAATCATATTTTATACTTGGCATTTAAATCGTGTTTTTAAGTAAGATTTAGAAAAAAAAGACTTTCGTTTTTCCAAATCTCAACTTATTTATACATAAACTTTCATTTCAATGTAATATACAAAATGAAGGTAATAGGAAAAGTAAAACATCTTACTGTTTTTGACAAGGCTTGATTTTCTTAAACTCTGTGAATATCAGCTTCATGATAAAATGGGAAGTTTCTCAAAAAAATTCAGAATTAGAAATGCTGTTCTAAAAATTTGAAATAAAGTCTCTGGGAATAGGGCCTGAGAATCATTATTTTTTGAAAGCTCCATAGCTGATCTGATGTCCTTTTAATTGCAAAAGTAAGTAGAGAACTAGCAATCAGAAAAAACTGTTAAACTATTGCAGAAATGGTAGGCTATGCCCACTAATAACTTAAAATCACATTCTGTACATGCTTGTGAGCGTACTCCAGGATCTCTACCCGGAGAACGCTCAGGCCCATTTACATGCACATCTTTCCAATACAGTAAATTATTTTTTCTTTCCTATGATGATCTTCATAACATTTATTTTCTCTAGCTTACTTTATTATGAGAATACAATAGAAAACATAAAAATAGGTATTAATCAAAAGTTTGTTCTCTGTAAGACTTCCCATCAACAGTAGGCTATGAATAGTTAAGTTTCAGGGAAGTCAAAAGTTACATGTAGGTTTTTGACTGAACCAGGAGTTCCAGGCCCCAAGCCCCCATTTATTCAAGGGTCAACTGTATACTGTACAACCAAGTACAACTCCTTCTGCCCTTTGAACTTTATGCAATTTAATATATTCCTGTATGTCTATTGAAGCAACTGTGTTGTATGTAAGATATTTCCTGGAGATACTTTAAGTTGGATTTGTGATGAGAAAGTGTAATATATAATGTGCACATTTACTTGATTGGTTAAAGATGACCAGGTGATTAGTATTCTCTAGAACTAGCATCATGTAAGTATATAAATAATGAATTGTCAGCCCTGGCTGGTGTAGCTCAGTGGATTGAGCACGGGCTTCGAACCAAAGGGTGGCCAGTTCGATTCCCAGTCAGGGCACATGCCTGGGTTGCAGGCCAGGTCGCCAGTGGGGGCCACATGAGAGGCAACCACACACTGATGTTTCTCTAACTCTCTCCCTCCCTTCCTCATCTAAAAATAAATAAAATCTTTAAAAAAATGAATTGTCAGGGCTACCACAGACTTCTTTATTGGGCAATTGACATATTTTATAATAAGAAACTTTGAGAGAATAATGCAAAACAGGACACTTGCTTCAGTATTAGAGTCAGACGGAGTCCCAGAGCGAGCCTCCTACAGATGACTACAGAGTTAACCCTTCCTCCTTTCACCTCTGTCTTTCATTCCTCAGACCAGTTTCTATTATTTGATTACCAGAAGGATATTCCAGACTCCTGTATAACACTCATCATTATCTTTCAACTCTAAAATTCATTTATTCATTCATTGAGTAAATATTACTTGAGGCCTTGTTCTAGGTACAATGGATAAAGAGATAATCAAAACTGACAAAAACTTCGCCCTCTTGAAACTTATATTCCATGAGGTTAAAGACAAATACCATGTGATCTCACCTATAAGTGGAACCCAAACAATAAAACTAACAGTGAACAAAATAGAACCAGAGATATGGAAATAAAGAAGAAACTGACAGTAACCAGAGGGCAGGGGGGAGGAGCATAATGGGGCAAAGAAGGGGAAGGGTGGTCAAGGAACTTGTGTAAAGGACCCAGGGACACAGACAGCATGGGGAGGGCTGGGGGGAGGATTGAACGTGGGAGGTGGGAGTGGGTTGGGCAGGGGAGAGTAAAAAGGGTGGGGGGATGAGGACAACTGTAACTGAACAACAATAAAAAAGTTTATATAAGTTGTAAAAAAAAAGAACCTTATATCCTAGTAGTTAAGAGAGAAAATAAAGTAAGAAGTAAGTAAAATGTATAGTGTATATGGTAATAGAGTTAAAGAGAAAAAAGTTAAGCCAAGAGGTAGGATATGTAGTATTTCAGAAAGTGTGAAAATGACGGATCCTGTGGCCAGGGGAAACATCCAGTAGGTGATTTTACCTCAAGAAAGCGAGGGAGGGGGCCTTCTGTCACATGCGAGAGTGTCCTAGGTAAAAGTAGGAGGAACTGGAAGTACAAAGTGGGATTCCCCCACCCCGACCAAGAGATGTTCCCTGAAGAGCAGATGTGGTAAGTAAGGTCATCACATGTCCTTGCATGTTTTCCCTGCAATTTTCGGGCAGCACCAATGTAAACTAACTGTATATTTTTACAAAGAACATGCTTCCATGTGTATCATTATTATTATTATTGACACAGGATTTTTCCTCCTGTTAAATGCATTGCTTAAACCTATTTTATATTTCATTTCTATTTAGCCTTTGTCAAGAGAATACCACTACGGCAACAATTTTGGTTACATAGTGGCATTTAAACCATTTGATGGGGATGAATGGAAAAAAGTCACAGTTACTAATCCAGATATTGGTCGATATGTCCATAAAGATGAGAGCATGCGACCTTCTACTGCGTTCCAAGTCAAAGTGAAGGCCTTCAACAACAAAGGCGATGGGCCATACAGCCTCATCGCAGTTATTAATTCAGCAGAAGACGGTAGGTAACAGTAGGACCTTACTAACATGCCGAGGGAGGGAAAACCTAGTTCTCTGGTGGGCATTTCATTGCTGTCTTTTGGGCCTTACTTATTCAGATCTTTTCATAATAATTTGCATTTAATAAATTAGTATTATTTTGGGGCACATTAAAATAGCAATCTCTCCCTCAATGATAAGAATGATGCCAGAAACTTTTCCTTTGAAAATCATGTCCATGGTATGTGGGATATCTCTGCTAAGTCAGCTTGGACCCCTGTTCCTGGCCCTTGATTCTAATTTTGTGATCAGAAATTCTCCATTCTCGATTGGAACTTCAGTATGTCTGGGTGTCCGTGAATTTCCTACTGAGAAATTTCTTAATGACTTTTGGTAAAATTTCCCCCTTTTAACCTAATTTGTATAATTGTAACATTTATGTAAATATTTGTCATAACAATACAGTTTTGGAATGTTATTAAAGGGAATCTAGGCATAATTCTACATTAAAAGAGTCAGAGATGCCATTAATTTTTTTTTTTCCTTAGGGAAAAATTTAGAAAGCTATTAAGGGAAAAAATACAAATTTTGGCTTTAAATGTGTTCTAGAAACTTTACTGGAACTGAATTTGCCCTTGGAAGACTTTATAACTCTATGCTAAATAATATATAGTTTTAAATTAAATATAGTTACATTGATCCCTATTGTTTTTATATATGCTACAATGCTTTTCAATATTATTTGCTTTCCTATTATCTCTGTACATCCTTATCTTATCTCTGCACTCATGCACCATGTAAATAATTAATGGCTAGAAAAGTAAACAGAGATATCATTGCCTTCTGACCTAATACTGCACTTGGCCAGGGTTCTCTGTGCACATCTGTGAAGGGTACAGATGGAAGAGTTTGAAAACTTAAAATGAGGTGATCTGTGCTTCTGATCTCTTAGAGGAAACATATTCATCTATTAGTTTACTCAGCATTATTTTTACTCCAAAATAAGCATTTTGCTATTTCTAGAACTCACATATGCTCATCAGTCATAGAGTTATGATCTATCATGTTTGTTAAAAATTAATATCTACTCAAATCATCTCATGATCTTTACTTCCAACACAAACATGAAAGACAATCTTCTTTCTATATGTATGTAAGTGTGTATAAGTTAGTTAACTAAAAACTTAGGAAAAACAGAAAAGCAGACATTATTTAAGTTTATAATCAATTCAGGATTTTAAAAAAAGATTTTATTTATTTATTTTGAGAAAGAAGGGAAGGGAAGGAGAGAGGGAGAGAAACATCAATGTGTGGTTGCCCTCGCATGCCCCCTACTGGGGACCTGGCCTGCCACCCAGGCATGTGCCCTGACTGGGAATCAAAACTACGATCAACCCCTTTGGTTCACAGGTCCACACTCAATCTACTGAGCTACACCAGCCAGGGCCAATTCAGGTCTTTTTAGTCCCAAGTAATAACTGAACTTTCTCTATGCTTATTCTGATTCAGCAGAATTATAATGGCTCGGTGTTAATAATTTCAACAACATGACTACATCTCACAGGGCAAATAAAAGTAAAAAGTACTTTAAAGTTATCTTCTCACGCAACATCAAAGTTTTTGTTGCTTCGTTTGATGTTAATCAGGCAACAACCCAATTTTTTATTCCTTTAGTCATGGCCTTTTATATTAAAATATATTTATTTCCTAAACGTTTCATGAGTCAGTCTCATAAAACCCAAATGTGCCAAAGCCTGCGTGTTCATCCTTTCTTTTACTATAAGAAACCAATCCTACTGCTGTACATTTACCTTTGTTTGGAAAGGCAACAGTGTTCCTCTGCAGGACATTTTTAACACAAAAGAGGATTACGGTTTGTTAATAAAAAACAATAAAAATTGATCGCCCCTGCTGAATTTTTTCCTTAGTTTCTTTGTGTAAGTTTCATAAGTGATGTAAATTACTTTTTTTTCACTGAACAGAGGCCATTTTGATACATATTTGACTTGATGCCCAGATAACAGATTAGACTTTTATAAAAGTTCCCCTGAGCCCAAGAAGCAGTGGCTGTCAAACCTGTTTCAAAGGTTCTTAAAAATAAAATTAAAAAGTTTTAGCTTGAACATAAAAGAAAAAGTGGGCAGTATTGCTATGTGTCTTTAGCTCAAATAAAAGAAAGTAGGAGAAAATTGAAAATTAAATTTAATAAATAATTTTCTATTATAAACACCAAATTTCTTATTTTTGATCATGTCAAGTTGAGAAGCTAAGGATAATAGATTTCCTTTGCATCTGCAGGCTTCTTTAGGCAGATTGGTTGGAAGAAATGAAGTGTTCTTGCTCACATGTATCAGAGAGATCCATGAAGCTTTCATTTTTATTCTGTGTGTGTTTGTGTATATTAAGATTTACATGTATGAATGTGTGTGCACAGATCACCAATTACCATGAAACAAATATTTAAAAATAGAGAAAAAGGTACTAAAATTATTGGACTTATTTTTAAATATCAAAATTATTTAGAATATTAAAATATAATTTCAATTCATCCATACCAAAAATGGATTTTTGAATTGCTGTTTGAATTTTATATTATAGGCATCTTATATATGAATATTATGTTTTCATCAAATTTCAGCTCCCAGTGAAGCCCCAACAGGAGTAGGCGTAAAAGTGTTATCATCTTCTGAGATATCTGTTCACTGGGAACACGTTGTGGAAAAAATAGTGGAAAGCTATCAAGTGAGTTCAACTTTTATTAAGTTAATTCTGTTGGTAAATGTATCAGCACATTGCGTCATTCCATGTTTTGTGTCTCTCTGACATATATGGCAGCCAACTCGATACATTCTGTTGGGCATTTATAACAAGCACTTATTAAGAGTAAAGCAGAGATACCTAAGTGGCTTACCTAGGAGAGATGTAGAGTCCTATGGGTTGATGAACTATAGGCCAAAATCAAAACTCAGGTAATAGTGCTCATGGTTAAGCAGGATCTTTTAAGATAAACATTCTCATAAAAGTAAATTTTAAGTGTTCTGGAAAGCATTTTAATAATTTATAAAAAGCATCCTTAAATTGTTCATCCTATTTGGCTCAGTAGCTCCACTCCTAATGGAAACAATTACAAAATACCAACATTTTCATAATGTTACCTTTGGATGCAGAAAATGGGTAACACTCAGAATGTCCCAAAGAAAACATCCCTTAAACTGATCTTAAAGGACCAATTGGAATTAACCAGAAACATATAGGGTAAAAGTTAAAGTTATAAAATATCACAGCATTACATAGAAATAAACATACTCTATGGGGCTCTAACATAGAAAATTAATTTATGATTTACTATCTATAAAGTGGGCTTTTGTTTTTGTTTGTTCGATTGTTTGTTTGTTTGTTTGTTTGTTTTAGTAGTGGTACTCCATTTCCACTAATTCATCCAGGTCCCCTTTTGGTCTCCCTACTGATTAATCAAAAGCAATACATTCACTCTGCTCCATGACTACAGGCTGCACCCTTCACTCCAAACAATTTTCTCACAAATTTATGTTGCTGCTTCGCCACCATAAGAAACTCAATGGCAATCAATAGCTGAAAATTATCGACTGTGTGGAAATTAACTCTAAGAGTAGCTAGTTCAGATAAAAAGGATTTTACTATATTTCACATATATCCCTCTACTATTTGTTTTAGGATTCTCTGAAAATATTGTAAGTTATATGTAAACACATGTCCTAAATTAAGGACAGACTGAGTATTCAGTCAAGTCGATTTGAATAAGATGCTTTTATTCGCAAAGGTTGCATAGACTATGAAAATGTCATACAACTCTTATGTTCTCAAATAAGAAAATCAGGGACAATCCAGCACAGTCAATAACTCTTTCTGCTCCCTAGTAACATAGCCAAGCATAGCTACGTCAGTGCTTTAATTCATTGTGAATTTTCATGGAGGCTCTGTGACAGATCCTAGTCAATGTCAGATGAGTAAAGTCATTGGTCATTTAGGATACAGGTGCAAAGACTAAATTAATGACAGCTTTGTTCTTTCCTTTTGCATTGCCAAAATGCCTCATGGAATTTTGGGTGAGATGGCAGAAAAATTTTAACACTCATTTTAGTGCATAGTTTTTAGAACTAGCTTTTGTTATATTAACCTTGTTTAAAAGTTTCTCCTCTTAAACCGGATAGAAAAGTTGCTATAGTGGAATACAGATTGCAAAATGTGGTATAAATTCAGTCAACAAGCATGCATGTAAGAATGCATGAACCCCATAGATTTTAGTTTTGTTTGCTAGAAAGCAGAGTGAATTCCAGGTTTTTTGAAGTGATTTCTGTGGATGGTCCTCTGAAGTGCCTGGCATTTTGTTAGAAATATAAATGTTCATTTTATTTCTCTTAGTCAAGCAGTGAAAGGGGCCTTTTATATCAACTAGTTCAAATGCCCACTAAAGTATAGGCCATCTTTCTCCTTCTCCAATGACTGTAGTCCCATCCTGATCACTTCTGGAACCAGGAAACTCATGCCTTCTTGAGGAGGGTACTGTCCTTAGAAAGTCTTTTCTCTGCTGAATTCAGCCTTTGGAGACACTTGGTGAAATTTTAATTCCTTGTCTCTGAGGCCATCCTTCTGGTGAGGTGACAAGTGTTCCATAAAAATTCTATCAAAACCATAAGGAAATACTGTTATCAGAAAAATGAGCACAAGTAAACAAAATAAAAATATTGCAAAGGAAACCAAAAAGCAATTAGTAACTAACCTTTGTTCTGAAATGTGCTCATTCAACCTATAAATCTCACTTTGTTACCAAGTGTATTTGAGTCATCCAGTTCCATTTTATAGTGGCTTTATATGCATTTTATATAAATGAAAGTTCAGGATAATATAAATATTATTTTTAAGTCATTTTGATTAACTGTGAAATTAAAATCCCATTATTTTATAGACAGGGCATTTAAAATCTATAAAATACCAGTATATTTATAAATAATTCCTTCCCTTTATTTACAAACTTAGATATAATGATAAATTTCTGACCAAGGAAACATTATTTGAAGAGTGAAAATTATCATTGATAGCTTTTACTTAAATTTTAAGAGAAATAAAGGTTAACATTGATATTTTGGTTGATAAAAGTAATCATCTTAAATCACAACATGAATACAATTTTTAAAAATGAAAGGTCTATAATTTCTACAATTAATGCAGCTATTAAGTATAACATTTCTTTCATATCTGGCCTTTATATAGGTGTAAGGTAGATAATATATACATTCTTCTGAAATGAGACAGCAGAAAGTTATCTCACTGGCTACACAATGACTATTTTTTTGTTAATCAAGGTTGTATTGTGGTCAGGCTGCTTTATCAATGGTTCATAACAAATTTGAAATTATGTAAACAGAAATAAAGCAGGGAATAGGTGTTAAAAGTTATTGTGGCAAATAGTTCCGGAGAACAGTTTATATTTTAAAAGTAGACCTTATGGAGGGTTTTTGTTTTCATTTCTTTTCTCCTTGGTCAGTGTAAGTCTTCTTTCCAGCAATCACATGAGCCTTTGATTTGTCCTGGTCAGCTTTAATCACACGTGTGTTGTTTGCCCTGCTATAGTCTAAGACTGAAAGAAATGTAAGTAGTGTTATGAAATATTTGAGACCATAATACTCAGTCAACATCAGTGGCAACAGAGGCAGCTGAAAATAACTTCACAACTCATGTGTCTGAATCATGACAAAATATTACTCCACTTGACTGTTTGCAGATTCGGTACTGGTCTGCCCATGACAAGGAAGCAGCTGCACACAGAGTTCAAGTCAACAGCCAAGAGTACTCGGCCAGGCTGGAGAACCTTCTGCCTGACACCCAGTACTTTGTGGAAGTCAGAGCCTGCAACAGTGCAGGGTGTGGGCCTCCGAGCGAGATGATTGAGACCTGGACCAGGAAAGCACGTGAGTCTCAGCATTTACATTTTAACCTTGTCAAAAACATGTACTTGATTCAGTCACGATGAAGGTGCATTTGAGAGAAATGTATACCTAGCAATCTTAGCACATTTGGTTTTTAATGTTCTCCACTACAATCACACAGAAACTTTAGAAAACTGTTAGTTAATGTAGATGATGAAAAATGTGGAGAATGCCTTTATGTAATAGTGCTCAATGGAAATTAAACTATGGAACCTCTCTTTGTAAAGACTCTCCTCAAAATTTTACACCATTATATAATTAATTTGTATTCATTCTATTATTTAAACTTTGTTTTTATAGGAATACATTGACAGCATGAGAAAATTCAACTTCTGCTTAATTTTTCTTTTCTTTTAATTTTATTTATTTATTTATTTTAGAGAACAAGGAAGGGAGGGAAAAGAGGAGAGAAATATCAATGTGTGATTGCCTCTCAGGTGCCCCCTATTGGGGACCTGGCCTTCAACGCAGCCATGTGCCCTGACTGGGAATTGAACTGGCGACCCTTTGGTTAGAAGGCTGGCACTCAATCAATTGAGCCAAACTAGCCAAGGCTGCTTAATTTTTCTGTGCTTTGATTTACACACATCCATCATTGCACAGTGCAAATGTTATAGCACTACATTACTCCCTGATCACCACATGCTCTCATTGTTCAAATAAGAAGACCACTCACCTGCTCCGATTTGTGCTCATTCTCCTCTCTCAGGCTTTACTTTGATATCTCTTTCTTGAATCAAGTTGAATCTATTGTATTAAAGAGGAGAATTTATATTTAGGACTCTACGGAATTTTGCAATATCTTGAAGATGTGATTACCAATTAGGGTTAAAAAAGTTAAGCAATTTACTTGGGGAAAAAAGAAACTTCTAACAAAACATGGTGGTAAGAGCCAGACTTTGATGTTGTACATGGGTTTCAGATCTGTTTCTGCCACTTAAAGAATTGTGTAACAATAGACATTGCTTCACATCTTTAAACCTAAGTTCCCTCATTTGTGAAAGAAGCATTTATTTCTTTGTACTTTACCCATTTATTCATGTATCAAAACTATGCTAAGTGCCCAGCACTGTTCAAGGTGTTGAGGATACAGAAGACTTCAAACTAGCCTGATTTCCTATTCTCATGGATTACAACCTAATGGAAGGAGAGAGAAATGAAACAAAGCAATACAAACATATAACTAAATCCCTGACAAATAAATATGAATATATCAGATAACAGGACAAACAATGAATAAAGAGACAATAAAATTGAGAGTGACAACGGCAAGAGCCAAATTCTATTTGGGTGGTCAGGAATGGTTTCTATGAGAAGATGCTATTTGTGCTAGGATATGAGTAATAAGAAGGACCCATGTGTGACAACTGGGGGTGGGGGAAAGGAGAGGTTGTTTCAGTAAGAGAAAATGACTAATGCAGAGCATTTAGGTGGAAAGAGATTGCTATGTTTTAAGTATAGAAAGGCCAGGAGGCCAGGATATAAGTTCTCAGATGAGGAGGGGAAGTGTACTGGCATCAAACTATGAATGGCCTTATAGGTCATAATAAGGAGTTTGAGTTCTTCTTAAGTGTAAGAAGCCTTTGGGATATTTTAAGTCAGAGAGTAATGCCTAATTTAGGTTTAAAAATAAACATTCTGGATTCTAGATTGACAGTGGGTAGTAGTGAATAAGAGTGTAAGCAGAATAGCCAATTAGGAGGCTGTTTTAGTAGTTGAAGAAAGAAATGGTGGTGTTAGTGGAGAGAAGTGGAGGATTTTCTGCAGGCAGCATTGACAACCTGCTGCTATTTGGATGCTGGCAATGAACAAAATGAAAAACTGAACACTCAATTTTGGTATGAGACAATGGAAGTTTGCTTGTGAAAGTCTCATAGGCACATTTGGGGGACATTACAAATGTCCCATCTTGATTTTATTACATTTGAAAAGGCTCTTAGACATTCAAGTAGAGCTTGGCAGTTACACACGTATGTTTAGAGGTTATGAAAAAGATTAGACGTTGAGGTACAACTGTCAGTACTTAAAGCTATGGGCCCAAATGTAAGATGTAGGGAAGATTCATGGAGGACAGGAGGGTGCTCAGGATCAAGTCCTAAGCCATTCTAACAGGTGAAAATTGAGCAGAGAGCATGGAGCCAGCAAAGCATGGTAATGAGATCAAGCAGCCAGAGAGGTAAGAGGCAGAAAAAGGTATTAAAACATCATGAATTTAAGAAAAGAATGAGATTCAAAAAGGAATTAAGAGGTCGATTCTGTGAAACACTTCAAAAATGTTAAATTTAAAAAGAATATAAATGGGACTTTGATTGGGCCAAGTAGAAGTAATTGAGAACCTTGAAAACAGAAGTTTCACAAGACTGGTTCAAAAAGAAACCCAAGTGAAGGGTGATGAGAGGATAATAAAAGTTATGTTGCATACCGCACAGGACTGTGGGGTGCATGACATGCACCCATGGAGGTAAAGTGCTTAGCATAGTTCCTGGCATATATAAGTCCTCATCAAAATGAGCTGCTGTCATCACCTCATTGTCACCAGCATTATAGTTCCCGATTCAGTGCATCTTGCAGAACTGAAGCTGGATGTGGGGATGGTCAGTAACATGTTATTACTTTTCACAGCTCCGAGCCAGCCGCCAAGGATCATCAGTTCCATAAGGTCTGGTTCACGCTACATCATTACCTGGGATCATGTGGTCGCACTATCAAATGAATCTAAAGTGACAGGATATAAGGTAGATAGAAGATTCTAGGAGTATTTCTTATAGAAGCTTCACTCTTACAAAGAGTAATTAATGTTTGGACTTTTTGCTATTTTGGCAAAACCCATTTGGTTTTCTTATGCTAGCCATAGAACTGAATCAGATGATTCAGTGCCATGATAAATTTTGAAATGAGGAAGACCTTCAGTGAAGTCTAAGAAAATGCTATGTCAAGTGAGCAAGATAGAATAACTGCTTTAAAGTATAGAGTTGTTAGAATAATCAGTTCCTGAAGAACAGAGACAGAAAGAATCCATTTCTGTTTGGCCACCATCAACCTAAAAATTGCCTCTTATGAGGCACACAGTGAACTCTTTGAAGTATTGAGTCGCCTTCTACAAATGAAGACACATCTTATCACATTTTCCATGTGTGCTAAATTTTCGGAACAATGTGAAAAAATTGTAATCATGAGGCAATTTTTTAGACTACTTCAATGTATTGAAAGAGCCCTCATCTTCTACTATTTATTTTTTTAAACTACACTTTCCCTTCTATTTTAAGTCATCTCAAAAAGATAAAATTCAGGTGCTTAAGGCACATCCTCTTGCACAACCTTAAAATCTAGGTGAAATTTATATTTTATGAATGAAGAATTTTCCAGCAATTATTACACATAGCAACCCTAGGGCTTATTTTATTAATGAAAGCGTAGGAACGTTTTGGTTTTAGTGACGGGCACTGGCTCACTCTCACCACTGTATTAAGTATACACCTTTTGGGATTTTTCAAGGTGCTCTATAGACCTGATGGTCAGCATGATGGCAAACTGTATTCAACTCATAAACATTCCATAGAGGTCCCAATCCCCAGGGATGGAGAGTATGTTGTAGAAGTTCGTGCCCACAGTGATGGAGGAGATGGAGTGGTATCTCAAGTCAAAATTTCAGGTAAGCCAACCATTTAAAACACGTTCCAGTTGGGTACTTGTTAGAGTCTAGGCCATATTAATTCCTAAGAATGAAGGTAGGACTGATAGTCACAATAATATCAATGCCCTGAAGCTTGACATTTCTTCCTTTAGGAGTCACGAACCAAAATTGGCAACATACCATATACTTGCTGATTATTTTCTGGATGTCAAAGTGTGATTAAAATACCATAGTGCATTAAAATGAGACATAATACCAGATCATTAGGTAATAATACCCATACTTTTCTTTGTCAAAAGAAAATTCACTGGACTATTATTCATATTTTTCTAACCCACCTTTCTTTGTCTTACACGTATTACTATAGTAGTGAAATATAAAGACAGCAAATAATGGTTCCTTTACCACCTCCCACTCTATTCCAGTACATCTCTTCTTTCTCTGCAAAATCTAATTCTTTCTCACAACTTTGGATAATTCCAAATAAATATTTGAGCCAGAGATTTCTTCCTTTTTTGAGGCTTGTAGAACTCTGTTATTTGTTTAATTTTTTCTCTGCCTGGATAGATAATATAGTGAGTTTAATTATACAAAATTAAAATTGATGTGAATTAGAAAATTTCATGATAGACTGAAATACTAGAAGATATTAAATCAGAGATGGAAATAATTGCCTTAGAAAAAAGTTAGTTATTTATACCTAAATAAGGGATATTTGTACATTGAATTAATAAAATATATTTTAAGGAAATGCCATAACTTTTAGTCTGACCATAACTGCATAAAGAAACTATAGAATTAACAGAAGGAAATGTCAGATATTTGTATCATTCTATAATTTTTTAATTTAAATTTGGATTTATTTGCAAACTGTTTAAATTATTTATAGTGAGAGCAGCAGTAAACACAAATGGAAAATTTAGGTTTTCTAGGAAATTTAAAAGACTTCTAATTTTTCCTTGTTTCAGTTTTCATGCCTAAATGGCATAGCCAGGAATATAATATATTACTAGGTTAATGTTCATTTGAGTTATGCTGTTCCTTCATTCATTTAAGAAATATTCATTAGTTGCCTACAGAACTTAGGCACAGTTCACACACTTACATGTGCTACCATTTACATATTCCCACACCCCTTCGAGCCCAGATGGCAATCATCCCTGTGGGCCTTACTGCAATTCAGATATGTTTCTGGGCATTCAATTTTGGCTTCCTTTAGTCCATTCTCAATGCAGCAGCCAGAGAGAGTCAAATCATATAACTCCCCTCTTAGAAAGACATCCTATAGAATAAGATTTAAATTTCTTACTGTGGCCTAGAGTGTCCTATGTATTGGCCCTGTCGTGCTCCCTCACCTCGATAAGGGATTTCTCCCTTCCTCCATTAACTTTGCCTCCTTGAACACATCAACATTATTCCTATCCCAAAGCATCTGTACTTGCTCTGGCTGCTGTCTGGAATCTCCGCATCTTGGCATGGCACGTTCATTCTTGTCATTGGTGTTGGTGTTGAGATGTCATCTCCTTAGAGAAGAATTATGTAGCCTTCAATGTCAGATGGCCCCTGACTCATTTTTTGTTATATCATGTCACTGTTTTATTTTCTTTTTAATATTTATAACTATTTAAAATGATCTTAATCATTAATTTATATTGTTGATTGTCTTGAATGTAAAACATTATTACCTGAAAGTAAGTTCCATGAGACATAAGAGCAAGCTTTTGTTTGTTTGTTGTTTTCCTTTTTTCATCCTTCACATCCCCAGCATTTAGAGTATATATCTGGCACAGAACAGGATTTCTAACAAATAATTATTGAATAAACTCATGATTTTTATAGAGTAAAATTCAGTTTAAAATAATTTGGGCAACTTAAACTATAGTTTTGATGTCTAGAATGTGGATATACTTCCCATTAGGCTCATGATTTGTCTTATGTCTTAGGCTAACCCCCAAGGTTATTCTTACAAAGATTAAGACTTTATGTTGGAGATACTGTAGAAAATTTATTAGACATGGCAATCTGTAACTGCACCCCTCTGACCTGAACACTGTTATCTGCCGTCTTAGTAAATTATTCCCCATCAAATGTTTATGGTTTCCATCAAGGCAAATGTACAACTGGAAATGTTTCATCACATATATGCTATTTGTAATAAATTCTATATTTCTCTTAAAAATCTTTTGTTTTTAGACATCATTGTGAGCTAAAATAAGAATAATGTGAAGATAGCTACAATATTTTGAAAATTATTTTTGATGAGCTAATTTGACTTACTACATGTTCACTATAAATTTTACAATAAAGATTGACAGTGGTCCTTGGTCATAAATAAATATCCACAAAGAAGCATGTATTTTATTATTTATGTATGAATGTGCATTTTTTGAGCTTCTGTATTTCTTTTTAGTTTTAAACAGAGTACAGATATTTTAGTCAAATAAGTGCACTTTAAAGACATCTTAAAGTTTGGACTTCCTCTGAAGAAGGAGAAGTGGTCATTAGAAACCTTCAAGGTAGAAATAACATGATCAGATATTTACACTCAAAAGTCACTTCAGTGACTGTGGAAAATATGTATGTAGGGGAGAAAGATGTAAGGAGATGAATTGCAGGGTTATTATCATAGAATGATTAAAAATGAGGATGGTCTGGCTTAGATGGGGTAGCGGTAAAGTCTAGGGGAGGTTCTACAAGAACGAGACATCTTTTCCATTTGATTTAAAGTTCCTATATATTCATTTTGTAGACTTTATGTCTTCTAATAAATCTGTAATTTATCCTGATGTTACCACAGATGATGCAATTTAAACATTTAACCTACTATTTTTGGTAACTCCAAGCTATTAAGTTAAACTATATAACCAAAGCCACTGACTTAAACACTAATGAAAAACACATTTTGTGTTTCCACTTTGTCTTCTTCAATCCACTAGCTAAAGAGGAAAGGCTAGAAAACCATTTTTTAGGTGGAACCTTTAGATGTCTAACTCCATTACTCACATGTCCTCTGATCAGTGCCTAAGATGCCTAGTAAAAAGGAACAAGAGGCTAGTTGGGATGCTTAGAATTAATTCATGTGTTATTAAATTGCAATATTAGCACCATTAATTTTGCAAATATTTCCTCTGTAAGCATTTTTAAGAACCGGAATTGTTTGGAGCTTCATATATATGTGTGTGTGTATGTATATATGTATATTTATACACACACACATATATATGGAGAGAGAGGAAGAGAGACAGAGAGAGACAGAGAAAGAGAGAGGAAGACATGGTAGTCTTAGGTATCCTGCCTTCTTTAATGACAGGATGCTGAATAATTCAATGATCCCTACATCTGTAACTTTGTAAATGGCCTTTATCATTTGTGAAGAAATTGATTACCATGAATAAATTAAGTAAACATAAATATTTGAAATGGTATATTATATAACAGATGAAGGCAATTCTTGTAAGTCCACCATCATAAATTTAAAATGTTATCTTTGTGATTATGACACATCCAATATCACTAGGAAAATGCTGTCTCTCCAACCATTTGAAATAACCAAATAGTTTATTTTTTTTACTACATTTTCTGTGGGATCAATTTCAGGTTCAAGTGGATTAATCCATCCTATGTATTTCTAGGCCAACAAAGAGCTTACATTTAAGGTTAACTCTAACATACAAGGTGAGCAAAGTAGGGTTACAGTTGTAAAAACACAAAACATAAGAGTTTTTCTTGTACTATTATTTATTAATTATTATATTCTATATGAACAGCTGTAAACATACTTTTGCATGGCCTTATATACATAGCCCTTTCATTAACACTGAACTGTAACTTTCCACTCGAAACCATTTCTCTCAGATTATCATTTCTGAATCAGGAGTTTTTAAAATTTTAATGAAGTCCAGCTTATCAATATTCACTCTATGTACTGTGCCTTGGTGCTGTATCCAAAAAGTCATCACCTCTCCCATGGTCACCTAGGTTTTCTACTATGTTATCTTCCAGGAGATTTATAATTTTGCATTTCATATTTAGGTCTGTGATCCATGTTGAGGTACCTTTTGTAAAGAATATAGAGTCTCTGTTTAGATTCACTTTTTTTCATGTGGATGTCCTTTTAGATTATTTTGGCTCCAATGTATTGCCTTTGTTCCTTTGTCAAAGACCAGTTGACCATGTTTATGTGGGTGTATTTCTGAGCTCTCTATTCTCTTCCATTGATCTGCCTTTTCTTTCACCAATACCACACCACCTTGACTACTATTCTGTATGGTGGGTCTTGAAGTCAGGTGATGTCAGTCTTCTGACTTTGTTATTCTCCTTCAAAGTTATGTCGACAATTCTGAGTCTTTGGCCTCTCCATGCAAGTTTTAGAATCATTATACAAAATAATATTAAAAATTTGCTGGGATTTTTTAAAATTTTACTTATTTATCTTTAGAAGGGAATGGAAGGAGATAAGGAGAGAAATATCAATGTATGGTTGCTTCTGGTGCATCCCCTGCTGGGAACTGGTCCCTGCTGGGAACTGGCCTGCAACCCAGGCATGTGCCCGACTGGTAATCGAACCGTGATCTTTTGGTTCGCAGGCCCGTGCTCAATCCACTGAGCTACACCAGCCAGGGCCTTGCTGGGATTTTGATTGGTATTTTGTTGAATTGGTCAAGTTGGAAAGAATTGACATCTTGACAATATTGAATCTTCTTCCCTATCTTTCATGGAACTTTGCTAAAATATTTATTTGGTGAAAGAATATGAGATCTGTCCAGAAGGTATCCAGCGTGAAATATGAAAAATGGAAATATTTATTGAAGATACAAGATACAATAAACATTGTACATGGGAAAATAACCCCTCACTCCTCTTCAAAGTAGGCACTTTGGGACCTCACACAGTTCTCCCAGTCACCACCAGCTGCCCTGTTGTATCTTCCTGAATCTCACCAATGGTCTGAAATCTCTTCCCTTTCAAAGATGATTTTAGTTTTGGGAAAGTCAGAAGTCACAGGGCACCAAATCTGGGGTGTGGGAGGACTGAGTCACCTAGGTGATTTGATATTTTGCCAAAAAACTCTTTATGAGATGTGATGCATGACTAAGCATGTTGTTGTTATGAAGCTACCAATCACCAGTTGCCCATAGCTGCAGCCTTCTGAATCATCCAAATAGTTTCCACAGAGGAATTTTCAAGTGTAATGCAAAATTTGATGCAGATTTGTTGCCTTACTTGCTCAGTCATTTTGAATGTGACAGCTACACAGTACACAGGCTCACTCAATAGTATCTATCCCCCCTACTGGCAAGTACAGTGAAGTGGTCATTGTTCACGCATGTGCATTCCAGTCCACTCTTCTAGGCTGCCAGGTTACACTGATGCCATGCCAACCATTCTCATTATAGTAATAATGGTCGGACTTTTTCCAGACAGACATCATATGAACAAAGTAGTATTTTGGGCATCTCTGAATTTGACTTTGAGCAGTGAATCATTGCCCTGATTATTGTTAATGCAACTCTAAATGACTCAGGTTTGCTCCAGGAGTTGAGAATACACAGAATTCCCAGAGTCTTACTTATCTTTTAGTAGCTTTGCACCGTAGCCCTAGAAGCAGATTTTACTACTTTGCCAGGCCATATATAGCACCTCTGCATCTAAACTGACTTGGATTTTTCTGAATCTTCCTCAGAGTTTCTTTTAGCTACCTAGTAAAAGAAACACGACAGTCTTAGCGTATTATTTTGTGTTCATTTCCTTACAAAAAGAAATAATTTGTTTGGAAAATTTCTCAGTGGGTAGATTATAAGAATAGAAAGGATTATTTTAAATTGTCTTCCTAGATTTACTCAATTTTGGTTTGTGAAATACAGTCTTATTCTCTGGAACTATACTTTAATATTATAATGTGCAAATACTTTCCTCCGATGAATAACACTTACTTTAAAAATTACATATTTGCATAACACTTTTGTTCTCTAAGAAGTTGATTAATAAACAATAAACAATAACTATCAACAAGATGACAGGCATTCTGCTAGGCTATTGTTTACAATAATTGGCCAGCCCTCCCTGAAGCTTGCATTCTCGTGGATATCAGGAAAACAAAGGACTAGCACCAAATAATAAAATTTATTTATATATAGGCTTATTAAAACTTGTAAGAAAAAATAATTGGCTGCTATACAAAAAAGTGGTAGAACTGATTTGAATAGGGTGATTGGGTCAAGCTTCTCTACTTAGGTGATTAGTAGCCTGAAATTTAAAGGAAAGGAGCTAGTCATACAACCATAGTGAAGATAAGAGTCCCAAGAACAGGCAATGGCAGGAAAGAGCTTGCCACGTTCATGAAGTTGAAAGGAGGTCAGCGCTTCTGGTAGTGGCGTGGGATGAGGTACAGAGATGAACAGGGCTGAAGGCCCGGGCTCGATTACATCTCAGACTCCTATCATTCTGCTCCCTTTCTGTCTCCTTCACCCCTTCCTTACAGGCTTTTGTCAGAAGTTTGTACTTTATCCTGTGTTCAGTGGGAAAACACTGGTGTGCTTTCAGGAGATGATGAGCGATGCAGTCTGATTTAAGATCATTTGTGCTGTAGTGGAGAAAATACATTAGGTAGATCAATGGGGGGGCCCATGGAGCTGGTGGGAAGTGAGCAAGTCTGAGGCCCAGTCAGAACAAGCAGATCATCTTTCAGAAAGCATCAACATATAGGGTAATTTGAGGGTTTTATTGCTCTGAATTGCAAAGGAAATTACAAGACCTTTTCCATGATAAATGATTAAAAGATGTATATGGAGGTATTATGTACATTTCAGGGAGGGAAATGAACATTTTAGAATATTACTTATAAAAGTGAAAACCGTGAATGTGCATGATAAAAATATTGGCAAACAAAAGATTCATAAGCTTGCTGGAGAGCATTGTCTCCAACATTACATGTAACGCCTTTGCAAGGCTTGATGCCTCCACAGGACCTCCATGGCTTATGTTCTCTGAGCTACAGTTTCACTACTGTATGTAGTGAGGAGGAATGTACTACTTGCAAACAGCTTGCCAATTGCTATAATCAACAGGTCACAGAATTGATTAAATTGATTTTTTAATCAATTCTGCAGTGATTGAACTAGTTTCAATGAAATTAAGACCACAAGACCATTCTGCAGATTACTTAATGCCCCTTCCTTTCTCTTATCAGTGAAAGATGATACATCTTTTAGAAAAGATGAAACAACTCTGGATATTTTAATCAAGTATTGAATTAATTAGTGCCTTAAAAAACTAAATGTTTCACAGAAGCTAGGAGAGTGAATGTCTGCTAATACTGAGAAAAACAAAACAATTGTAGTCAAAAGGACATGCAGTGGTGGTCCATCTGCCTGCCTCGTCCAGGTGGGGGGTCCCCAATGGCAGTGCCACCACGTTACCTTTGACACCTGTTGGCAGTTGTGGCTTCTGTTTTTCTGTGACCTTCCAATCTCCCCCTAGTGCTTCCCAGTGGCCAGAGAGTCTAGGAAATGTGGCATTCACATTTTTACCTCAGAGATACACAGGAAAACACAGAAACTAGGAGGAACGAGGCTGAAATTCCAGAAGAAAATGCGGCACATCTCCAAAAATTTGCATGACAACCATTGAAACTAACAAGAAGGAGCCAGACAAATTTAGGAGATATTAAATGAAATAAAAGAAACAAAACGAATTGGCTTTAATTTCTAAATTGATTTCATGACATAGAAATTTACATTATTAGAAACATCATTTAATTACAGAACAAGAAACCTGTATTGAAGATACATCATGAAAATATCCGAAAGGAAAATTTACCTAACATATTGAAAATAATGATCAATACCACCTGATCACCAACACTCACATATAACAACACATCTACTATTTTTAGGTACTCCCCATATTATTTTTTCAGTGTTACAACATCAAAACAGACGTCATTATATAGACAAGGGGAGACCCAGAAAAAACAGAATTATCTTCTGGAGGGTGGGCCCCTTGTAATACAGGCTTCCCCGCTAAATAAGTGTTCTAGGAACCCATCTGAAGCAGTGTACCTATGGGTGTTGTTGTGAGAGGCTGTGTTCAGCTTCGGTGGAAATCTTTTGAAGATTCTTTCAACACATTTGCCCATTTCATGATGGGTGACTTATGAATGCACCTGCCCACATCATGCTGAGCGTTCAGCAGTTTTTGACACAAAATGGCATGACCCCCCTGCCCCATCCTCTCTATTCACCTGATCTTGCCCCTAGTGACTTTTTTTTGGTTCCCTTGGATGAAAACAGTCCTCAAAAAGAAACATTTTGCTAATGGGGAAGAAGTGAAACAAAAAATGGCAGAAGCACTAAAAGGCTTCAAAATTAACAAATTCAAAAACTCAAGCAGTGGAAAACTGTCTCATTAGATGTATTGCATCGAATAGAGAGTACTTTTAAGGTAACAAAAGTTTAAACATGTGAGAATAAATACACACTGTTTAATAAATAAATTCTGAGTTGTTTTGGGTCACCCTTCATAGACCTTATTTTCTGAATATCAACATTTTTTTTAAAGTATAGATCCTTAGAAGCAGAATTACTGGATTAAAGAGAAAGACCTTTAAAAGACTTGGCAAATAGTCAACAATTGCCAAATTGCTACCCAAACAGCAATGCCCATGTTTTATCATTGAACAGATTTTCAGATAACATTTTGCAATTCATAACATCTTTGTTAATTAAGCAAAAATACTGTCTGATACATTTTACTTTTAATTACTATTCAAATGACAGTATTATTATGTTTAAAGCTATATATAGTTCCATTTCTATGAAGTTCTGTTTATGTTTTTTGTTTAATATTAACTTCCTTTAAAACTTTAAGATTAATTTATAAAATAGATTTAAAAATTTTCATGCCACATTTATAGCAAACAGTTTTTCAAGTTTGTATGTAGATGTTATTAATGCTAGGTCAATATAGTTTATGCTTTTACACCATAGTGAATTCATATAATAAAAATTTCCAAATAGTGCACATAAGCCTAAGTCAGAATAATAGATATAATATAAATCCATTTATATGAAGTTCAGATTCAGAAAATAATGAAGCAATGTTTAAGGAAGTACATATATGGCATAAGTAGAACTTCTCCCCCCAAAATTGATCAACACAAAATTTAGTACAGCGTTTTGTTGGGGCAGGGAGGGGGAAGAGGGCAGCTGGGAAGAACCATATAGGATGGTAACAGCTGGTCAGTTAACAAGTGGGTTGTGGCTGTTGTTGTTTGCTTATATTTTTAAAATACGCTAATTTGCATCCTTTATTTCAAAAGTGTGAAAATTAAAACAGGGTTGAAAAAGTTAAGAACTAAAGAAAGGTATTAAATTTGGCATTTTAGGGGGCTGTATTAGTTTGCTAGGGTCACCATAACAAAATACTGCAGCCTGGATGGTTTAAGCCTGGACTGAAATCTATTTTCTCACAATTCTGGACACTGGAAGTCTGAGATCAAGTCGTCACAGGTTTGGCTTTTTCCGAGGCCTCTTCCTCTCTTTGGCTTGTAGCTGGCCACCTTCTCCAGGTGTCTTCACACCGTCCTTCCTCCATTTCTGTCCTAACGCCCCCTCCTGTTAGAACACCAGTCATGTTGGATTAAGCCCACCCCAATGAGCTCATCTTGACTAAAGACTCAGTCTCTAAATACACTCAGTCTAATGTATTGGTAGTTAGGGTTTCAACACACAAATTTTTGAGGGGAGAAAATTCAGCCGATGTCAAGGTCCTTGGTATTAAAGACAAAATCTTGCATAAAACAGTGTAGGTAAAAGTCTTACTTCTTTAAGCATACCTCGTAGACCTGAAACTTTAAAAAGGGGAGGCAAAGTTTGTTAACCAGTAGGTGATATTGTGTCTGATAATGACATCTGAAGATAGCTGAAGAAAGTAAAGCAGAGGAAGGTGTGCGGGGGTGGTGAACAAGCCTATCTAGAGCCTACGATTATCAATCAGAGCAGCAAGAAAAGCCTGCCCCAGTGAGGGAACAGTGGGAAACAGAATTCACTGAAGTGAGAGAATAATCCATGTTGTTTATCTTAAAGGAAAAGTACTCCTACTAGAACACATGCCCTGCACTAGGAATATATTTAGAGGTTTAAGAAACATCAGGAGACCAGTGTACCTGGGGCTGAGCAAACCATGGGGAGAGTGGACATAGGAGACTGGAGAGGTTAGATGGGACCTGAACAACAAGGTTTTCAGGTCCCGGCTAGGGACTTTGAAGTTTTCTTTAATTGTGTTGAGAAGGCATTCAGATAAGCATTTTAAAGTAGAAAGTAGACATGATCAGGTTTATATTTTACAAATCTTACCGTAGTTATTCTTTAAAAGGAAGTAGCCATCTCATGAATGGTGGGAAAAACCTCTGTGAGGTGAATCTCTGCAAACAGGGAGGGTAGTTAAAAGCCAAAAAGTCATAGCAGCAGCTTTGACTAAGGTGGTCACAGTAAAAAAAAAAGTAATAAGTAGTTATAGTCAGGATTTATTTGGAAGATGGCCCAACAATATTTTCTGATAATTTGATAAGGAGTATGGAAAAGTATTTGACATAACTCTAAGAATTCAGTTTGACTGACAGAATCATTTACTAAAATGTTTAATTCTGTTAGATAACAAAATTATCTACTTTAAGAGAATCATCTATTAAAAAATAGATGATTGGAAATAAAGGTTAGGAGTTTCAATTTTAACATACTGGTGTATGCTATCTCTGTCCAAATGACAGCCAGGTGGAGACAGATTTTTTTTAATCATCTAGCAAAACTGAGAAACCAGCTGAGATCAGATAAACTTGTCAGAGAACTGTTCGGCAGAATTATTTAACTATCTACAGCACATACCGGCCTGAGTGCAGAATCAGAGATGGCAGATGGCTGTTGGTGTTGCCCAGAGTGGCAAATTACATGGCTAATATAGTAGGAGATCAAGGGAGGCAAGGATTCATTACTTCTAGTTAAAGAACAATTTAAATATGCACACAGAGAGTTTGTATGTATTAGAGTATTTTTCAGCTGTCAGTAACAAACCCTCAATTCAAAATTGCTTGAGAGATAGGTGGCGTTTAGGCCTTGATGAGATCAATGTCTCAAAAATATAATCAAGGACCAGTGTTCCCCCCCTCTTTATTCACTTGAGGGGGCTCATAGCTAGCTTCATGCTTAAGCTCGTCATTTCTGCAGTTGCAAGACAGCTGCAGCAGTGCTGGGAATTATTGCATGCAGCCCCAGTACTGTCCAAGGAAGGAGGGGTCTGTGACTTTGAAGTTCTATTTTAAAATGAAGGATTTGTCCCAGAAGCCTCTGAGAAGAGCTTTCCCATATTCCCCAGAATCAGGTCACAAGTCTATCCTTGAAATACTAAAATGGCATTTCCGTGGTTGCTTGCAATAATCATGATTTACTGCTGGTCTGGGGATGGGAAAGCCTTGGTTGAGAAGTGAACATCTGAACAAAAAATGAAGAGTGTATTGGCAAGGAAACAGAAATAAGAAGGTTTCTTCTTAATATTCAAAGTTAAATAATGAGGTAAATAAACATGGATGTTGGAAAGGGAATGAGAAGAAACTAGGTCAAGGAACAGCATTAAAATGCATAAGGAGAGGGATGCAAATTTATAGGAAAGATACAAATTCAGCTTCAAAGCATAAAATTTAGGCAGGATTATATTTTATTGCAGTAACAAGAGTTGGTTATCAATATGGATCCTGGTATTAAAACAGGGGTTCATGACAGTGAACAAGTTACCAAGGGTTATGTCAATAAATTAAATGGAGAGAACTCAGATTCAAAGTCAGTAAACACACGTTCACTCTTTAAAAATGTCTTTGACACTACTACTGTTAAGAATATTTAAGTAGGAAATAGAATGTTTAAGGAACAGTTTAAGTCATTACTCCCGTAAGAAAATTGTGTTTTGCTTTGTTTTATATTTAAGATTAGATACTCCATAATATTCAAATTTTATGAGATATTCCTGTCCCCTCCAGAGCTACATTTCGTGGTCTTTTTTAAATTTAGAAGGTTGTAGTAACAGAGTAGAAAATGGAGAGAATATTGCTGATAGAACTGAAATTAGAACCTAGTATGAGAAGGAATTCCCAGATACAATAAGTGCTTTGAAAAAGGAGGTTGTAAATAAAGGAATTTATCATTTTTGAACATGTAATTACATTGAAGAAGTTTCTGAAGATGAAAAAATAGTTCTAAGAGAAATACCTTGATTCAAAGATAGGTTTTATTTTTCTGAATTTTGGGTAACAGCAAAATTCTAGTTTTGCTAGGTAGTAATCTGTTTATTTTATCTTGTTTGCATAATACCAAGCTTTGTAGAATGTCATCATACAGTTTGAACAAATTTTGAGGGCTCATAATATTTGGCATTAATGAATTTGTCATAAGAAAATGAATAATTTTGTGCAATGGTATACCTTATATGCATAATTTTAATTATTAGTAGGTTCAATTTTGCATTTTTATGTCAGAATATTAGTGGCATAAAATTATATAAAGATATCTATTTGTATACTCAAAGGGATTTTAAATATTCTATGATCCAAAGGAAGGAATATTAATATAGATGTACCTCCCCTCAAATTATAAGATATTACATTATATTCTCTCCTGAAATAAGAGCAACAAATAAATGAATTAAAATAATTATATTATCTTGAATTGTTATATGCATCAACCATCAAAACATCACTTCAAAATTAATTTTCCTTTGAGACAATACAGGCTATATTAAAATTTGTAACACTCTCAGACAGTTGTTTGTGCTGAGAGAGTTGGGTTTTAAATTTTCCCTCCTGAGGTTTGACACTTACCCACTGTAACATAAATTTGAAACCATTTAGAAAAGAAAATGATTTTGTTATTGTTAAAAAATCAAACCCTGGAAGTTTCTCACAAGTAGATCTGGAAACCTTTAATGTTATAATAAGAGAGAATATAAAACACTTCAACTGGAAAGTGATATATCAACATATTAAAATGGTCCATTTGATACTACATTAGGGACCAACATTAGTGATTTATGAAGGAATGTTTAGGTCTCAAAATACTTCCCATATTTGGGTAAGGCTGGAAGCCAGGCCCCTTGGTAGGTTATTCACAGTGTGAAAGCGATGCAGTGGACCAAAGGACATTCCAGAGGCACTTTTTACAGACACCTTCTGCAAAATGAGCCAGACCAAGAGAAAATAAATCATTTGCAACATATTCCAAGAGTATGACTTTCTCTAGCCAGTAGTCTACCTATAAGCTACCACTTCAAGTCCTGTATAATTTATCATTGACTTTCATCTCTAAAGCAAACCACCAGTCTTGGTCACATGGCCATTAAGCAGGAAGAAAGAAGGGTGTTATAAATCACAGGGGACCCACTCAGTAGGACCCTTGGCCCAGAGGAGATGCCTCAAAGTAAAGATGTACCTGGAAGTTGTGAATTCTTTGGATATCAACATCTGTGTAGATGATTCTACCAATGCCCTGGCCTCTTTTTTTAAAGATTTTATTTATTTATTTTTAGAGAGAGAGAAAGGGAGGGATAAAGAGAGGGAGGGAGACATGAATGTGTGGTTGCCTCTCATACATCTCCCACTGTGGACCTGGTCCACAACCCAGGTATGTGTCCCAACTAGGAATCAAACCAGGGACCCCTTGGTTTGAAGGCCTGCACTCAATGCACTGAGCCACGACAACCAGGGCTGCCCTGGCCTCTTAATTCCTTTCCTAATGACCTTGTCCCCTGCCCTGCCTCAGCCACCCACCGGTGATCACAATCTAGACAGAGGGTCACAGAATTTAGTGTAAACTGGAACTCGAGAGATCCCTAAAATTTCAATGAGATGAAAAAGGCACTGTAATTTTTTCTAATTTCTAACTGAAATAGATTACATTCCTCAAATGTAAATTAAAGCAACAAATCGCCATCACTAATTATAATCACAGATATTCTCATATGTCAGCTGTTTTAATATCACTTCTTCAAAAATATATTTATTACATCTGAAGTTAATTATTATTTAATTACTAATATGCACCCAATTTTTATGGATTAATAAGCTATCTTTGTTTTGTTGCTATTTATACAAATGTATTTCAATATAATTGATTTCCTTTTAATTCCATACATTGTATTTTATGCTTGTGAAAGCATTATTTTCAGTATTCTTAGAGATTCACAGACAACGAAGGCATTATAATACACAGAGAGTAAAAATCCTTGCAAATCTTTATATTACTAATAAATTTTAAAAATTTAAATTTTCATTATAAGATTCTATTTTCATACTGCTAACTCTTACCTTTCCCATTTATTCCTTCAAATCTCCTCCTAACTCTATTTTCACCCTCTCTCACCTAGACCTACCATTGATCTGATCCTGTTGATTTTCCAGTGTCCTGCAAAATTGGATTTCTCTAATTAAGATGCCTATAATATTCCTATATATTTGTATATATTTGATTATTTATATGCTTTGAATATTTAGCATAAGTATATTCTGTTCTTTAGATGTAAAATCAGAATAATAGTATTTACCTTTTATGTAATATATGATGAATAAATTATGACCTGTTTTCGTGAGTAGTAAATGATGAGTAAGTTCTTACTATTATTGTAATACATAAACTAATTAAAACCTGTTTTCATGTACCTTAAATGTTGCCACCCAATTCCAAATGAAAGCATGATTGCAAGAGCTAATACTCTATATCAATGTTTTAAAATATTTTTCATTATTGTCTCCCTAAAAAGCCTTTTTACATATTTTTCCCATAGCACCTGCTGCCACCCATGAAATTTTAATATCACATACACATTGCATATCTGTTTATGTTCTGTAACCCTCTGGAGATACAAAAACATTGTAATATCACCCCATAAAAACAAATTTTCACCTCTTTGGGGGTCCCTTTACCCCTGTGAAGAATGTGTGCTCTATGGATATAGCCCCTTCCATCTGTTTCCAGGAGATACAATCGATTTCATGAATTGATCGATCCAACACTTCAGTGAGCTGTGTTTTTAAAAGACATTGTTTTACACCTCGTAGAATTAATGTTTACGAAGTTGTAGTTTGGTGTCATGATATTGGCTTGTACGGAGAAGCATTATTTTTTTTTAAGTACAAAAACAAAAAACCTATTATACAAAATCTACCATCATATTATTCCATGATCATTTAGGATAAATTTCACTGTACTACATAGCACTCTCCCTTTAAAGAATGATGACTGAAAACCCTCTCAAGGAGGGCTGACCCCTAAGCCACGCTAATGAATAAATATTTAAATAAAATATTTTGGTATTTATATTAAATTCATATTCTTGAAATTCCTGTACACTGTTTAATGGAGATCTTGTTAGTGGAAGGACAAGCAGGAGGACCACTCTGTTCAAATTGTAGAAACAGTCACCTCCTCAACACCACCGCCACCCAACACACACGCACACACACACTCAGGAAAACAAAATGCATATAGTTACATCAAGCCATTCTCTCTTAGGCACCTTAGATGTTATGTTACTTACTGGAGCATCCTTAATAGGAACTTTATTCTTCATACATACGTGCTCTAACTAGGTTATCAATATCTTCCTTTAATTGAGTGCTTTCCTTTAAAAAAAACCTGGGTTGGAAAAAGGGAAGAAGAAAAACAACCCCTCTGGTAAATATGCTTTTCTAATTTGTTGAACTTCCAGGACTGTGTTAGCATCCATTAGGGATTGCTATTTTGGCTACCTGCCCAGCTAGACTGTCCCTTATCCTGCATCCATTCTCTGGTCTCAGGACAGGACAGGAGATGGGCTTTCCTTAAGCACATTATTTGTTGTTATCTTTTGGATAGTGAACTTAATGACTGATCTATTTGCATTGCCTGGCCAAAGCTCATAGCCATATGTCAACATATCTCTCAACAAATATATAGACCATTATATGTATTTAATTAAGAATAATGTGATATAGGTAAAGTACTTTTTAAATGTGCCTGGAACATCATAGACACTTGATAAATATTAGTGTTATTAGTTGTAGCATTAGTTGATGATGTTGCTGTTTGAGTATAATTATCTTTTAGCTTTGTCTCAATTTTCCTAAACTTATTTTTCTTCTGCTTTATTTTCTTCTTTTCTCCACTCTTATAATTTATGTATCTTTGCAAACTATCTCAAAGCCTTTTTAGAATGAGGTAGCACATAACTATTTAGTTACATAAGTAAATTTTTATAATTTATTCTCCAAAGAACCTGGCAAAGCATCTTGATTCAATATTTATTTTTTAAATTAAACTAGCAAAAAAGTTATTTAAAAAATATTAAGGTATTAAACGTCTCAAAGACTTAGATCATAAATATCTTAAGAACATGTATTGACCCTCAAGAACTATAAGACACACATATCAGATTTCCAATATATGCTTTATGATTAAAATATAAACTAAAAAGAAAAATTTAAATATATAAAGCCATAAAGAATGCATCCTAAAATGTGAGAGCCAATAAAATCTAAAGAGAAAATGTTTTAAATTAATAAAAATTGACACAATTAAAAAGTGATTATATATTTAGTAGAATAATTTTCATGGCAGATGGAGAGCTGGCATATGAGATTCTAAGATTACAAAGAGTTTATAACCTAAGAAGAAACCAACATACTGCAAATTGTATTAAGAGACAGAATTGAAAATAGAAAATAATGGATGCTCTTTATTAAGTGATTATTTGAAATTATGTTATGTTTTTAAGTATCTACTATTCTTCTTGGAAGAAGGTTTACTTGACTGAAATTTGAAATTAATAAAATAAATAATAAATAAATAATAAATTATGCTGGTAATTATAGCAACAATTTGGCGGATGAATAAGACGTCACAGATAAGAGTAAATTCAATGTTATAAATATTTTATAGGACATATTTGATTATAGGGCATGCTTGATTTGATTTCTCTGTAAAGTAAAAAGTATTGTCAATGCCTACTATTCCAGAATATGTATTTTTCCTGAAACATAAGATGTATGAGGCAAAACTGGCTAGACAAAAGATGGAAAATCACAGTGAGAATATGATCAGAGACATTTTATAAGAGGAAAATTCATCTGAATCAAAGATAAAATATCAAGAGCACAATTATATAGTCAAATTAAACTACTATCTAAGTATGTTCCTTTAAAGGAGTAGCTTCATTTTCCTGGTCCAAGATTATATTCAAAACACCTTTTCAGCAATCCCTGCAGAAAGCAAGAAAGCTGGTACATCTCACACCTTCATTACGAGAACTCTCACAAGAGAAAAAATAGTAAAGATTTAGTGTGCCTCTAAAATCTCTTGGTGGACTCTATTTTCTTTTTGATCTGCATTATCAAATGCAGCCATCTATGGCTAATAAACAAAGTCATTCTCAGAATATAGAATACCAATTAAAAACCTTGTTTGCTCACTTATGAATTGAGCATTTTAGTGGATGTAGATGATTGTTTAATTTTGAGCTTATACATGGGGGATTTTATAGGGAAACTAATTTCTTTTATTACTTTCTCTCAGGAATGGTATTTCTGGGACATGCGTAGAGAAATGGAGATCATGGGTGGAGCTGAGGCAGAAGGGGAAAAAAATCCAAATCAGTGAGTGAAATGAAAAACAGATTCTGACCATTAGTTCAACTCATTCAATAAAAAATGTACTGAACACTGATCATGTTAAGTAAGTCTCAGCCCCTGGAAGTTTGAAGCTAAATAAAAACATGGTTTCTTGTCAAGAAGCCCTAAACTCATTGGAGATTAGGACAGGTGGAAAAATATTTGCAGCACATGTGTTAAGTGTTGTAGAAACAAGCACTGAGGAGGAAGTAATTGTTTTACAGAATGACACTTTTGATGAATTTGTAAGATCAGGAATTTTTCAGGCATAAGAAGGGACAGAAGGGCATTCCAGCTGAGGATGTCATGTGAACTTTGAGTATACGTGCAGCTTGCATCTCACTCAGCGAATCCAGGATACAGGTTTCCAAAAGGAGAGTGGGGAAGATATAATTGGGGTACAGGTTACAGTCAGACTGTAAAAATGGGGCACATTGAATCTGCGGTTTTCATTTTTTTCATATTACACTTTTTCTTGTGTTTGAATAAGAGGTGATGAGGTCCTGAGTTTCTAAAGCAGAAGCAGTAGTGAGAGTGGAGCAGAGGGATCCTGGATTCATATTGGAGATCGAATCCATTGTACTTGGTGACCCAGTTGGTACATTGCATGCAAGAGAGTGAATGCATTTTAAATGCATTGACTTTGCATTTTCTGTTGTGAATAATTAAGTGCAAAGTGACATCATTAACTGAATTAACTAATGTAGAAGCATGGGCAAATGTTATTAAAATAGTGATAGAAACCTGGCGGGCACAGGGAGAGAGAAGGCATCCTGTGATAAAATCTGAAGGACTCCAACCTAGAAAAACCAGGTAAGGTAAACAGATAGACGCAGTAAGGCATAATATGGTCCAAGTAAGGCATAATATGTCGAAAATGAAGCATTGCTCTAAATTTCTTTCTGAATTTTATATTTCTCTCAGTGTTTATGTAATTTCAAACATATTAGCATGTCATTATAAAGTAACATCTAAAAGTTCCTTTGTATAAAATATGTTGTCAAGAGACACAAAGGCACAAGACACACGTTCTGAGGAGGGAAGAGGGCATGACTCCCAACATTTTATCACGGAGTGACTAGAAGTCTGGTGGTACTGGTAGAAATACAGGTTTTGAAAGAAGTTTAGTTTTCATTCACTTTTTGGAAATTAGCCTTGTTCAGTATAAACAAAATGGTTTCTTACGGAATTTCTCAGAATTCCTGGTAGTTAGCAAGGAGTAACTACTCTCTTGATTTTTTTTAAACAAACTTCTTGCAGAAGTGATGAAAGCCAATTTTTTTCCACTTGTTTGAGCCCAAGAAGAATTTGAAAGGAACTTAAAATTTCAGGATTTAGCACCATGAAAATAAGACTAGGAATGAGCTTTTAGGTAAGAAAATAAATTCTGAAAAATATATAAACAGAGCCAAGGAAATTCCATGCAAATCCTTTCCAAGTGATTGGAATCATTTTTATATCTTCCGAATGCAAAGCTGAACAAGCACAAACTCTTAAAAGTTCTTCAGAAAGATCGGTGTTGTGTTCCAGTCAGTCACTCCTTACACACTCCCAACTACTATTCAAAGAGCTGAGGAATAGTTTCACCTGTGGAAGTAAAAAAGAAGAGATTCGTTGGGTTATGGTCTTCTATTAAGAAGACCTGCTGAGCTTCCAGGAGTTCAGTGTCTTTTAAGAACTTCGAGTGCATGTGGAAACACAGTGAGGGACCAATTAATCCTTGTTGACAGATGGATGTCACTGAACCCTGCAGTAAGCCCCCGAGGTCTGAACAAATGAGTTCAGGGACATAGTAGGAAGAAAAACCTCAAATACTGAAACATTGCCTGAAACAAGTGAGTCACTCATTTGTTATAGCCCTGAAGCAAAGATGAATCAAGAAAGATCAAATAAAACGTTTCCCCCATTTTTACCCCAGGAAATCTTCCAAGTTAGTTGTGTCTCCGAATTACCACGTGAAACCAGAGAGGGACTAGGATCAATCCTTAGCTTTGGTAGTTCGGGAGGTATTTAGATACTGGTGGTAACTTCCAACTCTCAACTAGTCGTATTAAGGAAGATTGGATTACTGCATTCTCTAACTGTATCAAGAGATATTTATGAAGCACCAGGGCAGAGAAAATAGAACTGGGCTTATAATCAGGTTTGAATCTAATTCTCAATTTTGGTTTATACTAGGTGGGAAAATGTGAGCTGTAGGACCCTAATCCATAAATGAGGACAACAATACATGCTTCAACTGTATATTATAAGAATTAAGCAAACTAATATGTTGCAAACTTTCCTGGACAGAGTGGGCACCTGATAAATGATAAAAATAAAAAAATCATTAGGCAGATATTTGTGGATGATGTGGTATGGGCCAGACTGTACAGAAAACTTATAAGTGAATTAAATACTTCAAAAACTATCTCCTTTTTATTATTCTCCTAGCATCACTATTTATATTTAAACTTTGCAATTTTCCTCATTGTTAGGTGAAGATTTTATTTAAAAAGAGAATCAGAGATAAATTTAAAATTGAAATGGATCTGCATATATACTTTGATAAAAGCAGCATCTGAAATAGAAGTCATCCTCAGTCAGGCCAGTCCCTTGAATGGCTGCCACTAACTAGACTCCCACAAGGAGGTACATGAACTGGATGCAACTGTCAAGTTGGGGCTCATTGTACCGATTGACAGGTTTTTTGGTGTCATCCCCATAGCTCCCAATTCTTGAAGGGCCTGCCGTTCTAAGGAAAATAAAAAAAACAATATACCTATCTTTTCCTAGGACTAGGAATTAATTTCTCTCACAAATATTGGCACTAAAAATAGGCATGCAAATGCATACCTTCTAAAAATATGTCATCTTTCCTATAATTTTAGGGATGCCCATACAAAAAGACCCTCTATGAATGAATAGTTACGACATTCAGTCACAGGATAGGGTAGGCCTTTTAGATTTCATTGTTTCACTTGGAAATAAACATTTTGCCCCACCACTACCTTGAACATGGGTATTAAAATCAGAAAAAGATTAATTATTCAAATGTATGTAAAAGAACAGAGAAGAACCCACTGGGCTTGGTGGGAAGATATATCTGCTTGCTTCCCTTAATTTGAATTTTTTTATTAGATATAATAAGTTTAAGGAAAACTGACTGTCACAACCAGTTAGACTTACTCTTACCTTTTATTGTCAATATTTCAAACTACCAGCTGGTCTCCCCAGAAGCATAAAGAGACAAGGCTATGAAAGAAGTGAGTGTGTCTGTGTGGGAGATGGGCAAGATGATGGTCACAGTCCTTTTTCATTTCCAAGTATAGCCAGGGCACCATGTATCTGTCACTCCTAAAAATGTCTGGAAAGTCTTAGTCACAGATGTCTTCAACTGGTCCCTCAAGCCCGGGACTAAAGAGGGCTTCTTCCTTAGCATGAGACATACACAAACTTTAACTTTCTTTCTGTCTCTAATCATTTTTTTGCCTCAAAAACTGGGGGAAAGCAAAGTGAGGGCAGTGAGAGAAATAATTTAATACTGTGTTTTTTGTTTGTTTGTTTTTTTTTTTAGTATGACCACTTAGGATGGGCATTTGAAGTCCCTTCTCTGTGACTTTACTCAGGGTTGAGAGAAACTGATTTTGGTGGTAGTGTGATATATTCCACAAAGCTGAGGCTATCCATGTAAAGAAGGGTCTGTCAAACAGCTATATCCAAAGCCAATGCAAAGACAATCTAGTTGGCTCTGGTTGTCTGTGAATTAATCACAAGTAAAGAACTGGCATGTTATTTGTTAAAGATTTTGTTTAAGATGAGAAAAAAATAAATCCACAAAACCCATTAAATGTATGTTAGCTGTTTTATAGAACAGGATCCAAATTCTGAGGTCTGGGTTCCTTCTGTTCCCCTCCCCTACCCCCCAACCCCCAGGCCCAGTATATTCTTACTAAGTATTCGCTAAAGAGGTATTTTTAAAATGAACAAACTGAATTTTTTAATTCAAAGTCGCAATTATTCAATAGCTTTTTTCTTTTTTAAAAAATATATTTTATTGATTATGCCATTACAATTGTCCTATTCCCTCCCTTCATTCCCCTCCACCCTGCACACCCCCTTCCCCACCATTCCCCCCCTTTAGTTTATGTCCATGTGTCACAAGTTCTTTAGATTCTATATTTCCCATACTATTCTTGCCCTCCCTCTATTTATTTTCTATCTACCATCTATGCTACTTATTTTCTGTACCTTCTCCCCCTTCTCCTCCTCCCACTCTCCTGTTGTTAACCCTCCATGTGATCTCCATTTCTATGGTTTCACTCCTGATTTAGTTGTTCTCTTAGATTGCTTTTTTTTTAGTTGTGGTTGTTAATAACTGTGAGTTTGCTGTCCTTTCACTGTTCATCTTTTTATCTTCTTTTTCTTAGATAAGTCCCTTTAACATTTCATATAATAAGGGCTTGGTGATGATGAACTTCTTGAACTTGACCTTATCTGAGAAGCTCTTTATCTGCCCTTCCATACTAAATGAAAGCTTTGCTGGACAGAGCAATCTTGGATGTACAATAACTTTTAACTATGTATTTTAAGCATTTAAATTCAATTCTCACACACACCCTGCTATGTAAGTATTATGCTCTTCATTTTACAGATAAAGCAATGAAGGCTCTAAGAGGTTAAGTATCTTGTGAGAGGTCACACACTCAAGTGAGGGCAACAGAATGCAAATAAAATTATTTCCAACCTCAAATCTCATGCTCTTGTGAAGCATCGCTTTGCATTTCCAACGAAGTAAGTGAGCCAATTATAAAAGTCCTTATGTTTATAGTCTCATCTTGCCCCCAAATAATGTTATTTGAGTATGTGTGAGCATGTGTGAGCATGTGCTTGTTGGCCAATAGGCAGTTAGAAGTTACTTTTACATTTTCCTGCAAATAATTGGTCTTTACTCTATTGGAAATGCTTTCTCCATTTTCAAAGAGGAATGCATTCTGGCAATGTAGCATTTTGTGAGAGGGAAAGGGCCAGAGTCAACAGTCAGGAATGAACACAACTTCTGGGATAAGCTGCCAGCAAACCATTAACCCCTGGCCAAAAAGAAATCTATTTTATTTGGCATATGAGTTCATAATTGCCAAACAAATAGGAGCAACAAGATTAGTGGGTTTCACCAGATTGAAAAACCCATCAAAACCACTATCACTTATAGGATCATGCTTTCAATATATATTTATAAAGTAATATCAACTTTGATTATCATAAATAAGGGGAAATATAACAAATATGTTTGCAAATTTTATGGCTCAGCGTTTGATGTTCTTAAATACATATGGTTTGCTTAAAAGCAGAGAGTCATGTCCATAGTAGGAACCTAAGATTTAGAACATTGAACCCTATCATTTTACAGAAGGAAAATCCACATCCATGACAAGTTAAATAGCCAAAGATCACACCAGCTTCAGAGTCACATCTTGAGTCCAAATATTCTCTTTTGCCCAAAGTTATGCAACTAGCTATTGAAACTGGGAGTAGGTCTTAAGTGGTTTTTTTCTTCTTAATTCTTGATATAATTTAGCATTTTGCTATCTCAAAGAGGTTTATGGAGAAAAAAATATCAAAATCAAAGTAAACTGGTACATACACAGACAATATGATAAAATAGGTATCCAAAAGCAAAAAAAAATATGTAAATTTGCTGTGTAACAGCTTTCAATGTTTAATTCATCTCTTTAATTCCCTCAATGCTGTTTTCTCATAAGACTTAGGTTGTTCAATCACAAATTCTTCTATCACAGTGATTTCAAGAACTTCAAGGTTCGGAAATTCTCATTTGTACTTCAGGGTCTGTGTAACAAAACATAGTCTTAAAATCTCTATTTCCCAATTTCTGTTACAAACATCAGTGGCAAGAAATAGTCCTCATGAAGGGTTGGCTAAAAGTTAGGAAAGCTGCTTATTCCAATTTCTCTTATTTTAGCAAAATTGAGTCCTAAGCATCTAGTCAGAGTCTTCAAACTCCTCCACAGGAAAAAAAATGAACATATACTCATACATGCAATATTTTGTACATAATTTCAGGAAGGTATTAAACCACTGAAATCTCTCTTAGGGTCAGTTGATTTTATATATATAAAGAACTTCTGTTTTTAACTTGTTTAAAATTTTATTATAGAGAATTTCAAACACACCCAAGAGTAGACAAGAATAGACAGAGTAATATAGTGAACCTCCTTGTATACACTACCCAACCCCAACAGTCATTAGTCTCAGGCTAATTCTACACCATTTCTAACTTAATTTGTCCTTAAATCAAGGTAGACCATCAGATTCATAAAAGATACGAATCTTATATGAATAAGATTCATATAAGGCCCCCGAGCGGCTTTCACCAGATTACCTTTAGGTATGATTATAATTTTGAAATGCCTTGATGAATACTTGAACTGACCCCTAAAAGGAATTTGCTTTTGTATTCTTTATAAATTTGTTGAGGAAGTTATCCACTCCATACTGCCCCACCCCTTCCCAGTGCTCAGTGTTCGAACATACACGCTTCCCTAAACAATTTCTTTGGAATTATTTTATGAATACTATGAATCCTGTAATTGAACAGTTTTTATTATAGATTTTCGTTGGTAGTTTTTTTTCTAAAAAGCTGCTGTACCTCAAAGGTCGAACTGATTTTATCCTCTGATTTTTCCTTTGTTTTCTTCCCCAGAAATTCTTAAAATCAGTTGGGGTAAATGACCATGACTTCATTTTGTCAAAGGCAGGTAGTTAGTTAATACTTGTAGTAATTGATATAAAATTGAAAACTGTTTCAGAATTCTTCCCAAGAGACCTATTTGAAGCAAATCCAACTAACTTTCTGAAAAGACACCTCTTTTAATTTTTCATAGCATTAGACAACTCATGAAAATAATTTGGCTATATAACTTAAAGGAAAGTTTAACATTAACCTTACTGAATTGCAGGAGTTTTATTACAAATTCTATGCCAATTTCCAAGAAAGTAAAGCTTTTCTACTTTATAAGTCTGTATATTTTACACCTTGACTCTATTCTATAAATTCAGTGGATAATGTATAGACAGATTAAAAAATGAGGTGGAATTTAGGGGGGGAAATCATACAAGAAAAAATATGAAAGTAAGAAGAAACACTACAAGATGAAAATTCCCAAAATTAATTAACCAGTAAAAATTCTAATATTGTGTTTTGTCTTGGACATTTTGTAAAATCCCAGTAGCCAAGACACATTTTTTAATATTTGTTTTTGCCTCAATGGCTTCCTGTTTTCAGGTAAGTGTTAAGTTCTGCATGAACACTGGAGTGCATGGATTGTTAAAACTATCTTTGTCTGAAAATCCATCCATGCTTTATGTGTAAGTATGTCATAGGAAGAAAGCGTACTCTCCTTTAACCTTTGCTTTCATGCATTTCTGTCCCAAATGGATGAAAATAAGTACCATTTTCTCACCTCGTCCTCAACAATTGAGTGAGGAAGCACACACAATTAAATAATTTGCTGAAGGTATACTTTCATAACATTAACTCAGAATTCCCAATTGGTTAGGCTAAGTCCAAAAACAAAGCTTTTAACCTCTACTTTACCATTTTTTCAGTCTAAATTCTTATGACTGAATCAATTTCTAAAATGACAAATTCTAAATAGACCTCTACAACTACAGTCAGAAATACCAATCTTGTAAGATCAAGCCACAGTACTTGATTACACTTCTTAGCTTGTTTTTCTTTATGTAATAATCATATCTGCTTAAATTCCAGATCTTAAAGTAAATACAAACATACATATTTGTACATTCTACCAAAGAAAGTTAGTTTCTAGTCTTACACATTCTAATGCTGCATCTATCATGAGTAGTTCTCAGTGATCACTCATAAAAACGGATCCTGTACTTTGAGTAATTTGCAGAAATGTTCTTCAAGTTTTCAGTAGCTAAATAGATCAATTGCTTTTCTTATCTTGATTAGCCTCAAGCAATTGAGGAAAGCAAGTTAGAGAGGTTGTGAATAATGCCGGTGAGTAATTGCATGAAGCACTTTTCTAATTATCACAAAAAACATTTTCCGAAGTTGTAGACAGAACAGCATGTTCTTATGACATGCCTCTTGGCAAAAAGCTTGCTATGGTCAACAAATTTGGGAGACTAGGATTATTATCTTGCTTTTGCTGATTCTCAGTGTGCATCTGGACTTTTTAGTTAAAATGTACTTTCTCTTTTTTCTCAGAATCCCTCTTTGCTCCTGAATCCACACAGACCTTTGATTGTGGAGAATACTGTAGAAAGTACCTGAGATCAGAATGAAAATTGACATATCCTTAAGTGACCCTACCTCCTTGGCCACAGGAATTGGTGGAGATATAGGAAACTCTTCCAAGCTAGTTCAATCATAGAAATTCATTAATTCAGCCATAGTGATTGGCCTGTGGGTGGGTTGTGACCCAGAATTTACAAATCAGAATCTTTTCTTGATAATTTTCCCACTAGAGTTGGGTTAAAAGATATCATCTCTTTGATCTTGAGAATATATGATTGTAAGCTTGGTGCTCTTGTGTATCTGGAGAAGTTAGTCTGAGAGTATGAAGCAATATGCAAAGGAGGAAGAGATGAAAGTCAGATACATGGAAGACACAGGTGTTCATTAACTTTCTCTGGTTGTCCCAAAGTGGCACAACATCAGCTCTTGCTTCAGTTGGATTTCAGTCACTGAAAGCAAAGATCTCAACTACGATGCCCCAGAGGAGATAACACTTGAGCTAGACTACTACAGAAAAGTTCCCTGTGCCCAGCATCAATAGGTGAAAGGACATTTGGAAATGTTTGTAATCTAAGAGGACATAATGTGTGATTGGGAAAAGGTAAATAGATATGTATTTCTGATGTAATTTATGTTCAGGGAACATCTGTTTTGGTTATTGTTTTTACTTTGCTTTTTATCCAACTACTTTTCAAAGAATAGTTGGATAAAAAACAAGGTCTATAACAACAGACAAACTTCAAATGTATTATGAATTTCTACACTTATGGAAGTTTTCTACTAGTCATGCATTTACTGAAGTGACCTCCATGAAACATCTATTTTTAAAACTTGACAAGCAGAGCCCCACATGTTGCATGGATGCTGGGCTTTGGGGAAGGACTGGTACCCCCAGGAAGCGAAAGCCTGGTGGCTTCCTGCCACAGACCCATATTTGAATAAAGCATTCCCTCTCCCTCCTAGTTCAGTAATTGGCTTCCACATACAGTGGCTTCTGAGGAAATGTTTTACTGCCAAAATATATATAAGGACCACCAATGGACAGCTTCTCAATTCTCACAATAAAGCTACGGGATAGTCTCATTATCTCCATTTTATAGTTGAAGGAACTAAGGCATAAAAGCATGCTCAAGATTACCTAGGCAATAGAAGGCAGAGGCAGAACTTGAACTTTATTTTCTCTGTTTGAGCCCACAGCCACATGGTATTATCCCCAGTTAACCCTTACACTCCTGCAGTGACAGTGGCCTGCCTACTGATCCTCATATTTTCCCATTTGTTCCGTTGAAATCTAAGCAGCCAAAGTCCAAGTGCATCCCTGTAGTCTGACAGGTAGTCAGAATACCTGTAATTGACTGGATGCAGGACGGAAATACACTCCAGAGCATTCGTGAAACACTACTCAACTGGAAAGGAAAAGCATCTTCCGGAAGTCTTGCTGAACAATTCAGAGGAGTGTCCAAGGGAAGCAGTGATCAATCAGTTCTGTTTCTGAGGTGGGGGTAGGAGAAGCAGGAATTAACTAGGGCTAGGGGCCACAAGGAGGGGAGGGCAGTTAATGATTGAGTATTCCTAGAAATGGATGGAAGAGTAGAGAAGGCCCAGGGCATCACAGATGGTAACAGCACTAGCCACTCAGCGAAGGGGTCAGTAGGGCATCGTCCACCTGCCATGTAACCCTGGAAGCGTCTCTGGTGAAGTTGGCTTTTTCTATGTCTGTCATACTAAACTGACCAAAGACAGGCAGCTCTGTTCTTTTTTCCATCTAAGCTGACTTTTACTTTCAGCTCCAGACGGAATTTTACTCTTTCACTTCCCTGAACTCGCTGCTCTCCCAGTAGAAGTTTTATTGCACTCAAGCATTTTCAACAACAAACATCCACTGATACATACCTACTATATCTAATATGTAGTCAGCATACCTCTAGGCAGCAGGGACTCAATCATCACCTCGAAACACCGTCTTTCCTCCACCCAGAGCCAGTTATACACTTTGAAAGAATCCAGAGTAACGTCTGAGCAAGACAAGGTGGGGGACCCCTGGGCTGAACAGTAAAATAAATGTCTTTCTGATGTTATGGATTTTGAATATTATCTCTCTGCTGGGTAGGGGGACAACTGCTATTTCCAAAAACATGAATGGGAATGGGTAACTCATGCCTTGCCCCAGGTCCCTGGAAGTTAGGTTATGCTATGGAGAGAGTATAAAATATTTAAAAATATCAAGTTTTCTACTGCAGGTCCCAGTGGTGTCCTTCACCTTCTTCCTCAATCCTCTTGTCCCACCCCTTAGCTTTCTCTCCCGCCTTGTGCCTCCAGTTGGAAGAATTGTTCATATTATAATAGTATGAGTTGAGCATTCACTGCATGCTGAATTTAGTCAGCACAGCTAAAACTATGATTTGGGTGTGTTCCCTGCCCTGAAGTTGTTCACAGTCTAGAGATTTTAATAAATATGAACACAAAAGGGGACATGACTAGGGTAAGGCTACAAGTATTGTGGCATCATCAGCAACAGCAAAAAGCTAGGAATTTGGATTGGACCACGGTGTCCAGATGGAAGCCTCAAAATAGGTATTTGTTTTACGAAACTACCCAGAGCAGTGTTCAACTTATTGTAAAACACAGAGATTGTTAAACACTGCCAACATTGAATTGAAGTTTTGCTTCTCAATATGTACCTCCCTGTATGAGGAATCTCTCCTGAAGGAAATAAGCCTGGGCAGTTTTAAAAAAATCAAGATAATCCAGTGGAAGAAATATAATATTCTAAATTGGCTTTACAGTTGTTCCAACAGGGAAAAATGATTCACCGGATTGATGATTTTTTTCATGTTTAACGTTCAGTAAGTATGTGAAAAGTAAAATATGTATTTACTACCTACCACGTGAGTACAGAAATTATTTTTGCCAGTAGAGTTGTGATATACATTTTGTTAGATATAAAACCAATATATGTATATTGAAAGTCCCTCAAGAATATAGGGATCTTACATATAAAATGACTTTAAATAGTAATTCAGTTAGGTCTCTAATTTGTATTTGGAATGCGGAAGAGAACTGAAGAAGAAGACCACAATTACATAAGCTTGAGCCATTAGAGAAATTAAATATAACACACATAAACATGAAGAGCTGATTTAAAATAACTCAAATACCCTGATGCTGAAGCCACAAACTACAAAATTGTGTTTGGTTTTCTTACTAACACCAAAACTTCAGAGTGGTGCTCACACCAGTGGACCTTCTGTAGCCATATTCTGTGTGTACGGAGGCGGCCCGTACACTCAGGCGAGTACAAGAAAGGGGATGCATGGCCAATGTCATTTGTGGTCAAAGGACAGAGCATTGCTGAGACTCTGCAGTCACCCTCAGACAAAGGTTTTCAGGTCAGATCATTTGAATTAGGTCAAATATTGAAAAAGTGATTTTTTTCTTTTATTTTTGCTTGTGATTGAGGTTTATTATTTATGATCTATCAGAATAAAATAATGTGTGGAGTGTGGCAAATTTTTAATGTATCTATGTAGCAAAATAGGAGGATAGAAAATACTACCACAAAACAAAAACTCTTTGAAACAGTGTAGGTGCTGAGCCTTCGCCGGTGCCATTTATTTTCCTTCCATGCCTTTGCCTTGACACATTAAGTGCAGGGTGTCACATCTTTATACCTTTCTAGAACTGGTGCTTTCCACAGCTCTCTGCAGCAAGTGGCAGAGAGGTACAGAGTATGGCTGTTGGAGCCAGGCCGACCTGAGATCTAGTCCTAGCTCAGATGGGCCTTGGCCATGAACAAATCATTTTACCTAAATTCTGAGTTACATAATCTATAAAATTGGGATAACAAGACCCTCCATTCTAGGCTGGGGTATTACCGTCGAAATGCATACAAAGGCCAGTGTAGTGTCTGTCTCATGGCTGTATAACAGTAACTAGGAGCTCTCATCGTCATTACTAGTGTCGTTGTTATTGGTCACGTTAGTGCAGCATCTGCGTTAACAAGGCCATAAGCAGCTACTTGAGGAGTGTTTATCTCTCCCTTCCAGTTCTGCCCTCACTTTTTGATCTTTACTGTCTTGCTTATTCCTAAGAACCACTTTATCTGTGCCTGATAGTGATTTCCATGTAGCACCGAATGCTGCTAAGAGGGCAATAGTGGAATCCATGAGTGTGGATAGACAGACACAATCATCTTCTGCCACATGGGAGACATGCATGTGCTTCTAATGACCAGAGATTAAAGACAAATACCCCTAATCTTCCTGAATATAAGAGGAATATTTCCCCAAAAAGGTGCATTAGGCCATTGCGAACATGGTAAATAATAAAGATTTAACCTATTTATAAACTTCCAAAGTTTGGCACAAATTTGTTATGTTTACAAGCTATTGACTGTAGTTTTTAGCCCATCCCTATCGCAGTAGTGTGTTCATTGAAGTTGGTGCCTAATAGGCGTGGAGGGTGGAAAGGGATAGCAGGCCTGCTCGGCCCCACTGTTCATCCCTTTCTCGAGCCTTCCAGTGTGGGTAGGTCCTATGCCCATTGTCTGACCACAGGAAAAACCCTTCTCGATGTAATTATTAGCCAAAGATGTAACAAGTCCATAGCCTATTACATCATTTCTATTTTTTTATCTTTACCTAAGGACATGCTTATTGATTTTAGAGAGAGAGGAAGGGAGGGAGAAAGAGAGAGAAAGCAAAACTTTGATATTTCAGATGTAAGAGGAAAACATCCATTGTTTGGTTGCCTCTTGTATGCGCCCTGACTGGGAACTGAACCCACAACCTAAGTATGTACCCTGACCAGTAATCAAACCCCCAGACTTTCAGTTTATGGGACGATGTTCCAACCACCTGAGCCACACTGACCAGGGCACATCATTTTTGTTTTGAATTCACAGCATAATATCTCAAGTAAATTATTCCTTAAATTTGAGTAGATGACTTACAATAATCCAAAATATTTTCCTGAAATCATTGTTTATATGCATCTAAATATCTTAAAACCATTGGGATATGAAGTTAGACCCGATCTATTTGTAATAATTATAACTATCCCAGATAACATTATTAGTATTTTTGCTGTCATCTCTTTATCTTATTTTTTACCATGTCACATAGATTTTTTTTTACTTATTTATATTTGTTTCATGATCTGTCACCTTCTGTTAGGAATTTGGGACTGCTAGCTCATAGGAAAAGCATAAACATTTGTGATCTTATCACCTTTATATAAGCATATTGTATACACAGATCACATGTGCCACTCAAAATCCTTCATCAGATATTTCTGTTTTTCTTAAATGATCTAACAATAGAGAAGCTTTTTTGTTTGTTTGTTTTGTTTTCAAAGAACTACTTGGTTTTCAGGCCTGTGTAATCTGGCTTTCCCCAAAGCTGGGTAAATGAGCAATGGTAACTCTCATCAATGAATTATTATCCACATTTTTGGTTTACTTTGTAGGTACATCCACCCTATTACCAAGTCTTCTCGGCTTACTGCTGCCTGCCGTGGGCACCCTTGTGCACTTGGAATTCTGAATGTGGTGTGACAGCTGCTGTTCCCGACCCAGCTCACAGGACACCCTTCCTCCCTGCAGTGACTACAGTTTCTTCCAATTCCTGCGGCTCCATCCTAAGCCAAATAAATTATTCTTTAACAAACTATCCAAGTAATGTACAACACGTGTTATGACTGAGGCATTCAGGAACCCCTTCATCCAAAAGAATAAACTTTGAAATGGATATAAAATGATTTTTAACTCGTTCCAATATGCCTTATAAACCACTTAACCTGATTCTGTGACAGTTGCATGAATTAATCCAATGGGACAAGTTACAGTGTTCAGTTCCATAGGCTGTAGAGTGAAAGTAAAATCACCATACACAGGTGCTTTAAATTTAATAACCAGTTGTGAAATCTAATAGAGGTTGAAATGTTGATTGTATGTGGTAAGTGTAAGAGTAATACAGTCTCTTGTACTATCCTCTCTGTTTTGGGTCCTGCATATTTTTGAATGGCCCCTATCATTCATGACATTTTTAGTTTTCTTCAAAAATAGTAGTGGGTAACTGAAACAACTTACTATAAATTCTGTTACCAAACCACTTTACTGAATGAGTTGAAAGATTCTGAATGTTAAAAACCAAATTCTAGAACTTACTATCAGTATTCTAATTTTGAAAGTAATTTTATAAATATTTGATTTTCAGAATCAGCAATACTTTTAAGTTAGTTTTTTAATAGTAAACTTAACAAACCATATGAAGTTTTTTTTTTACTTTTGTATTGTACTCTGAAATTATTTTATGCTTTTCTTATCATCAGTTTGAAACTTCAAAAATCACAGCTCTTATCTAGAGTGGTATCATATTGCTGTATTCATTCATACATAGAATGATGAATTTTGAAAAGTAGAGTGCTTCCATTTTTTAATCAGAATATGACAGTCTTTGTACAGGTAGGGATAAATGACAGTTAAGTAAATATCAGAATTACATAATAATACTCTAATGTCTTGGTTTTTGTGCTTCATTTTTAAGTAAAATCCTATCTTTATTGAAGGTGTGGTATCAAGAAATCACCTGTAGGTTGGAAAAACTACAGTATTTCTTATTTTTTAAAATTGAGTTTTCAGCTCCCTTCTCATTTCAATGCAATACTGAAAACTGGCTAAAAATACCAAACCAGTATGTTGCTAATGGTACTTGGAAGAGTATGCAGAAGTGAAAGGCCAGGAGGAGACAATAGTGTGTTCATCCTATGACGTCTCCCAAGTGTTGGTGCTTTAGGTTTTTGTATGTTGTGAAAAGGAAGATGCACATTTCTTCATTCTTCATGGTGTGCACGGAAATGTGTTTGAATGTAGATGTGAAAGAAATCGGGTAACAAGCGTTAGCTGGCTCATGAAATAGTGCAGTGTCAGATGCTTCAAGAGGTATAATCCTATTTTATTAGCACAACCTTGTGAGCTAATGAGAGATAGAGTTTATCTTTTTAAAAAGGATACCTTATAGGTTCGTAAAAAAAATATTTACAGGAAGCAAAACAGATCTATTACTACTTTATCCCCCCTTTCTTTAATTTGTATAATTTTTGTACCATATACCTACGTGTAAATGTTTAGAGCTTTCATTATGAAGATATCAATATTTCATTAGTTTACATTTAACTCTTTGTTATAAAGTGAAACTTTTTTAAAATAGTTGAAATGGACGATTTCTCAGTGGAAGTGTGTCAACAGTCTTAAGAGCATTACCAGATTTCATAAAATATTGAATTATTTGAAAAAGAAATAAAATCTCCTCATACTTTAGGGAAATGAATACTCTCTAAGCCTCTGTACAAATGTTGGTGTTTCATTATTTTACACTGGGGTTTTCCTTTTGCAGTATGACCCACGTTGGGCATTTTTATATAATCAACAACTAAACCTTTTGCCAAATGCATGCTTGCCTTTTATTTTCCAATGTATGGTAATAAAGAGCGACTCTGATTAGATTTTGCATGAAATGGTTCTGAAAGGTACGAAGAAAACAGACTTTGGAAGTTATTTGTTCGATTTTAAATCTGTGACCGAGATTAGGTAGATTACAATTTCTCATACACTGACAACTCATGCTTTTCATTTCCTCACACAGCTGTACAAATCCGACTGGGACCATCAGTTTTAAACTGTTGTCAAACTAATATATCATCTGCTTTAAGGCACAAGATTCTTAATTAAAGTTTCTATAGATCTAGACACATCTGTTGTTTCTTTGTATTTCAGAAAAGGTGATAGTAGTTTTATTTGATACTGATAAATATTGAATTGATTTTTTTAGTTATTTTTTATCATTTTTTCCAATGGAGTAGTATAGGACTGTGCTTTGTCCTTTTTATGAATGAAAACAAATTATAAAGAAATAAATGTCTTACTGTTATCCAAGAAATAAGAATTGTTCTTTTAATTTACCTGAGGTTGAAAATAGATTTTGAGAAGGTTCCATTTCAAGTCTAATAGCATGGAAGAAATGTTGCTTGTTAAGGAATAGTTTAATGTTTGAAGGGTTCTACAAAAAAAAAAATACAGACACAAAGACACCCAGGAGCTTAAGCTGATACTCTAATAGAGGAATTGGCATACAAGCATGACTCTGCAGTCAGGAGTCTGATACAAGTAAAGCCTTCTCTGAGTCCTGAACAGACTGAACCCCAAATTCTGAATCACAGGGCTTCCTGTGTTTTGCCTTACAATACTCTCCTATGTTCTCATTGTGATCCCACTTTGTCATTCTGACCTCCCTTCCTGTTTCATGAAGCTTCCTCCACCTTGGATTCTGGTTTTCCCTCTTGGACCTTGCCTCCATTTTTTGACCCTGAGTATTAGATTACTTCTATTCTAATATTTTGCTTTTGGTATTTGACCTTGGATTGACCCCAGCTCTAATTCCCTAGACTGTGAGAGATCAAAGCTTTTTCTGTGAGAGCTTTTTCCATGTTAGAGGTTCTCAAACCTGGTCACCCATCACAATAATCTGGATAATGTGAAAAAACAAAATAGATTCACTGGGCCCTTGTCAGACTTAAAAAATCAGAATCTGGAAAGTGAGGGATGGGAATCTGTATCTTTTTAGGTGGTTCTGGAGTGTCTGATAGGGAGCCAGGTTTGAGAATGACAGATTTTCATGATTACTTCAAGTTAATTTATATTTTTAATTGAATCAACAATATCAATATCAGTATACATAGTTTAAACACCTTTTAAGAAAAACAAATCCATTCTCTTGGCTTGTCTAAAATGTTAATTTCTCATGACTAATTTCCTCACTTGTCCTTATCTTTCAGTTCTACTTTTTAAGTATCAAAGTCTATGTATTTTCCATCTATCAAAAATATCCCTTAATTTGTTTGTGTCTAAAATCCAAGCCACAGACTGAAATGTCCTTCAAGAGAATTCTTCTCTAAAGGAATGTAGATTTCCTTTACTTTCTTTTTTTTTCTTCATGTGATTTAGAAAGTTAATTAAATTTTAATACTTAATTTCCTGAGTCTATAATCTTCTGGAGGTCATTAATAAAATGATTGATGAAAGGTACCCCTTCCCCAGCTTGAACATTTTTTGAGGATGAAAACATAGGGGTTTTAAAATGAGCTGACTTTAAATTAGTTGATGGAAAGCAACAACTTTCTGCGTTGTTTACCCTATTTTAAAAATGGGTTTCACTTATTAAATACTGGTAATAAATTTGATAATTGGGATACATAACATATATCCATTCCTACGATGATATTACTGTTTGGTTCTAGAATTTAGTCAGTCTCATCCCAAGGCAAAAGTGCTAAGTGAGGGAACTTGGCCTTCACCTTCCTGTCTCTTCAGTCAGGCCCTTTCTTCTAAGGGCAGCTGCCCTGAACACAATGCTGAGTAACTTCAGACCTTCTTGTAACAGTTCCCTAGGGCTGCCACAGCCAATGACCAGAAACTAAGTGGCTTCCGAAATCGAGTTCTCACAGTTCTGAAAGCCTGGAGTCTGTCATCAAGGTGCCAGCCAGGTAAGTTCCTCTTGGAGGCTCTGAGGGAGAGTCTGTTCCATCCTCTCTCTTGGTTCCTGTGGTTGCCCTTGGCTTGCAGCTGCCTCTCTCCAATCTCTGCTCTTGTTGTCACGTGGCGTTCTCCCTGTCTATCTTTCTGTTCAATTTTTTTTCTCTTTTTATAAGGATACCAGTCATTGAATTAGGACTCATCCACATTCAATATGGCCTCACCTTCACTTGGTTACATTTGCAAAGGCCCTACTTCCAAATAAGGTCACATTTACAGATTCCAAGTGAATATAAATCTTGGAAGAATGCTATTCAATCCTGTAGACTTCTTTTTTACTCGGTTTAAAACCAGTATGTGCCCTATTCACCCTAATGAGGAAGGAATTGAAAAGCTGCTCTAAGCATGCTTTCAGAAGACATATACGTTGATAACATGAAATAATGCGGATGAATTTCAAATGCATTCTGCTAAATAAAAAGGGGTCCAATTCAAAAGGCTGTGTATTCTATTTATATGACATTTAGCTCTATTTATATGACATATGATAAAGCTCTAAGGACAGAAACCAAGTCAATAGTTGCCAGGCAATAAGAACAGGGGAAGAGTTGGACTATGAAGGAACAGTGCAAGTGACCTCTTGGGCATAATGGAACTGGTGGCAATGATGCAAATCTACTCATTTGTCCAAACCCATAAAGTGGTACAGCAAAAAGGTGAGTTTTGCTATGTGTACATTTTTTAACTTATTACCAATGTAGTTATGCAAAGACCATGGGCATTGGACAGACATGTGATCATATTCTAACTCTGTTGTTACCTGTGAGACTTTGGACAAGTAATGTGACATTTGGAGGATTAAGTTTTCTCATCCATAAAATGAGAAAAATATTTCTCAATCATTTGGAATTCTTCTGCAAGTGACAGACACTCAACTTGAAAAAGCTTACCAAAGAAATTTATTGGCTCAAATAATGGGATCCACAAGATAGACTGAATATAAGGGCTTAGGTAATATTCTCGGGGAACTGTCTCACCATCTGTTGACTTTCCTTCTCCCTGTGCACATGTCTCACTCTCAAGCAGGCGTAGAGTTAAAATGCACCACATTTAGTAAAATTTGAACAGATCTTAAATTTCCCCTTCCACCATTGCATTTCAGTGGATATAGCCAATATAGGTAGAATTTACTCTAAAACTCTTAGGTCAGCTGATTGCATAGCTATCTGTTCATACCAAGCACAGAGCTTAGTCAACACAAAGTCAGTTCTCCTTAATCAGGTAGAACCAATCAGTTGAACCTAATGTAGTATCAGAGTGTGAAAAAACAGGGGAAAGGGCCTGTTGGCAGTGAAACCTTCCCTTTGCTACATTTTAAATATATATCATTTCCAATAATGAGGGTCAAAGCGAAACCATCATCAAGCCGTCCCTGCAGCCCCTTTTTCATCATTTCTGATAAAGAATAATGTGCATATCTACATAGAGCACAAGTTTCCAAGGGACTTTAGTTTAGAAAAGCAGAACTTGGAAAAGTTAATCCCCATAGATAACAATTCTAATTAATCTAAAGAAAAGGCATGACATATTAAAGCATCAAGATCACACACCATTTTAAGTGAACTGTATTAGTTATTTATCAACCCAATACTGTCACAGAAATACCACCACAAAACCTCATTGGCTTGTAATGATAAACATTCATTGCTCACACAGCTGGATCAGCTATGTAGCTTTGCTAATAGAAGCTGGGCTTTTTCACATGCTTGAGAGTGGCTGACAATCAGTTGTTAGATTTTGCCTTTAGCTGGGGCCTTTAGAGCAATTTGGCACTGTTCCACTTTTCTCTCATCTTTCCACAGGTGAGTTCTGGCATGTTCTCATGACAAGGATAGAGATGCAAGGAAACAAGTGGAAACATGCATGTACTGTTTCCAGCCTTTACTTGCCTCAGGTCTGCTAATATCCTACTGACCATGGCAAGTCACATTATAAACCTGGAGCCAAGGGGCAGGGAAAGTCACCCACATTTAGGTGGGCATTTAAAAGTTATAGTCAGAGGTGGATGTAAGGAATTATAAAGAATTGGAATCAAATGATGCAATCTGCCACAGATTCTACCACCAAATTGCACTGGAACTAAAAGGCCATCAATTTCACCATTAAGAAAAAATACTCCTAATTAAACTACTACAATATTTGCTTATCATGTTGACTTTTATGTTATATTTATTGAAGTAGCCATTTATTTGCACAGAGGTGTTCATGACTTGGTATTCTCATGCATAGACAAAAAGGACACTACCAGAAAATATATTGTGTAATACTATCCTAAAAATTCTCCACATTTAGAATATGACTTTTCTGAATCATGCTTAAACTATGAATATTTGATACTTTTATTCTGTATAAAATATCATCCTTGGGTAATATTGACATATGCATCACTTCTTAAAACAACACTCCATATGACCTCACCTTTAACAGGAACTTAAACAACAAAACAAACAAACAAGCAAAATATAACCAAAGACTGAAATAAAGAATAGGTTGACAGTGACCAGAGGGGAGAGTGGAGGGAATTTATGGGGAAAAGGGGAAGTGTTTACAGAAAAAAGTATAAAGGACACATGGACAAAAACTGGGGGAGGGGTTGGAAATGAGAGGGAGGTGGGGAGGGCTGGGGATGTGGGCTGGAGTGGGGGTAAAAGACAGAAAACTGTACCTGAACAACAATTAAATAAAACAAGAAAAATGCTAAAGTTATTGAGACAAAAAAACCCAAACAACACTCCACTATTTATTCCAAGCCACTGATCCTCATTCTGCTAGTACTATCTCAGTCTTATCAGACAGTAACAGAAAATTACGTTCATGTAAAAAATATGTTTAGAAATTCATTGACAGTCCTCCTTTTAAACCTTTTCCTTTCCTCCTTTCCACCTTTTAAGAGGTGGAAAGTAATTCTCTTCCCCTTGAGATTGCACTAGATTTAGTAACTCATTTCCAGTGAGTACAATAAAGCAGAAGCGACAGTGCAGGACTTTGGAAATTAAATCATCAAAAACCAAAGTGGCATGTCTGTCTGTCTCTCTGTCTGTCTTCCATCAATTGCTCTGGGAGAAGCCAAGCGCCACATTTGAAAGCACCGAGGCAGCCTTGTGGTGATACCCACATGGTGAAGAACTGAGGCCTCCAGCCAGCAGCCAAATGAGTGAACCATTTTGCAAGCGTAACCCCCAGCCCCAGTCAAGCCTTCAGATGACTACAGCTCTGGCTGAAAGCCTAACTGAAGCCTCATGAAAGACCTTGTGCCAGAAACACCCAAGCAAATTGCTTCCAGAGTCGTGACCCTCTGAAATATATGAGATGACAAATACTTGGTTTGAGCCACTAAAGTTTTGCGGGTGGTTTGTTATACAAAAGTAGTTTTCTGTAGTCCCCTCTTATCTATGGTTTTCCTTTCTGCAGTTTTAATTATGCACACAGAACTACAATCAGAAAATATTAAATGAAAAATTCCAGAAATAATTTATATTTTAAATGGTGTGCCATTCTGAGTACCATGATGAAATTCCATGCCAACTCACTCCACCCCACTTGGGATGTGAATCACCCCTTTGCCCAGCGTGTCCCCGCTATAGAGGCTATCTGCCCTTTAGTTACTTAGTAACTGTTTTGGTTATCAGATCAACTATTGTGGTATCACAGTGCTTTTGTGTAAGTAACCCTTATTTTAATTAAAGATGGGCCCAAAGCACATGAGTAGTGATGCTGCCAATTCGGATATGGCAAAGGGAAGCTGTAAGGTGCTTCCTTTAAGTAAAAAGGTGAGTAGAGTACAGTAAGTTATTTTGAGAAGTAACCACATTCACATAACTATTATTATAGTACAGTATATTGTAATAATTGTTCTATTTTATCTTTAGTTGTTAATCTCTTACTGGGTCTAATTTACAAATTAATTTTATCATATGGATATGTATGTTTAGGAAAAACATAGTGTACACAGGGTTCAGTACTACCCACCGTTTCAGTGGGGGTCTTTGATATGTATCACCCACAAGTAGGGGGGACTATTGTAGAAAGTGCAAAACAAAGACTCTTAAATTATTTTCTGACAAGCATTTTAAGCAAATGAAGTTGTCCCATCTGGCCAAGAGGAAGAGCAAAGGTATACTTATATGTCCAGATTCTGTTTCCGTGAATTTCCATACACAATACATTTTTGTTCTCAATGATGGATCCTAAGACATTTAACAACAATTAAACTTAACATGTGTTATCCTCAAAATACTTTAAACCTAAGTGAAGTAATAACCATATAAACAGCTCCAGTCAAGGTCTCCTATGTACAGACAAGAACAACCAAGTCATAGTTATCTCTTGGCTGAGAGCAACTGAAAGATCTCATTGATTGTAAGATGCATTCCATTTTCGGAGTTGCTAACCTGTAAAAAATTGATGTACTAGAGATGATAAAATATGGCCTTTAATTGCTGTTATGGACACTTGCATCTTCTAGACCAAATTTTGGTTAAAGAAAGTGAGATTATGTTTAGGTTAGGACATTAATGATATTTGTTTAGTTTGCTGAGGAAGCAAGACTCTAGCCTACCTGGCTGGAATCCCAGTGGTGAGCTCAGATGAGATTGGATGCCAGGGGAAATAGTTTCTACCTTTATGTCTACTGTAAAGATAACAGTTCAAAGTAGCCTATCAGACTGAACTCTGTTTCTTTTCATTTTCAGAAAGAAGCACGAGGCTTTATATGTCATAAGGACTTAGTACATTCATATTGAATGGACTTAAAAAAAGCAAATTTTTCAGTTTTTGGTGTTTTAGCACATTTTCCTGCAAATACTTTTCATATTACTTGATTGAAAATGTGCTTATTCCACATAATTTATTATGAGACATCTTTAGTAAAAGAAAACAATAAGCTTTTGACAATGTTGTGTTTACCAGTCTGAGTGTGTGAAAACATCTGGGTGAGGAATAAGTTAAATAAAGAGTCATCACTGAAGAGGTAGAGATCTATCTACGCTTGCACTCTCAGGAAATAGCCACTACCTCCTTCTCTGAGCCTTGTTCCTGTAACATATTATTCCTAAGTGTTTGTAGCACAGGAGCATAGGATCAGGCTGATATCGTCAATGATACCCCACAATGCGCGGTGCACACTAATGCACTATCTAGGCAGGATGTCTCTTGTTGTTGTTTATTTCTGTATTGTAATGTGTTTTTCTCCATTGAAATCCAATTCCACATTCTACTATGACTTCACTGTCATTATTTTATATTTGTCCCTTCAGTTCTCCTTCTTTGTTTTATTTATAAATGTATTATTCTGTGAATGATAAATGGTATCATTATATTTAGTTTTAATTTACATGAATTGTGCTTTGCTGTGTATTTTATCTAGTTTCCCAGCTCTTTCAGTTAAGGTTATTTTTTTTCCTAATCTATCCATAATACTCTATGTAGGTCTAGTTTGTACCCTGGTTGCTTTTATTACACTTCATTTCTTCATACCCATTCTGTTTTAAAATCTTCTTGCTAGAGACAATTTTATGGCAAACATTCTTTACATGCCTCTTTCGAAACTTCTGTGAGAATTTTCCTGGGGTATGTATTCAGTAATGAAAGTTTACTAGGTTATAGTTTATATGCCTACCTTATATTGTTTTACCCATACATACTAATCCATCAAGGCTTTCTTTTAGGGTTCAGCTATAGTAATAAGCAAATAAAGACACACAAGTTTAAAAAGGTGGCTTCAATTTTCACTTCATCTAGCAGCTGAGGTTTTCATTTCCCCATCTGAAATTGATCTTATGTAGATACCAAATTTGGCCCATCTGGTCATGTATGGAGTGTTTTAATTTACATTTCTCTGCTTACTAAATATACTAACCACATCTTTGTGTGATTACTGTTTGTATTTTCTTCTTCTATGAATTTCTTATTTATATAAAATATTTTAATATTCTATAGAAACTGTGAAGATATGCATTCCTTGTGAAAGAGCAATTTCATTCTTGGGTGTATACAAGAGAAAAATGTGAGCATGTCGGTACCCAGTATCAAAGTGCTCATGTTAGCACTGTGCAGAAAGATGAATTTGGGATCAGTTTGAGTGTCCATCAATAGTCTCTTAAATAAATTTTCTATGGTATTTTATATGATGGAATATTTAAACAGTATTCCATATGAACACATTACTGCTACACAACAAGAATGAATCTCACGTGCATTTGTTTAGTGAAGAATCTGGGTACAAAAGAGAAGTTAAAAATGAAAAAGTTCAGAACTAATTTATTTCATTAGAAGTCAAGGTATTGATTATCTTTGAGACAATGAGTGAAGGTGGTAACTGGCAGGGAGTATGAAGAGACTTCTGGGGAGGTACTTTTTCCCTGTATGGGTGAAAATTCATTAAGCTGTACCTGTATGACTTGTGTACTTTTCAATATGCATATTATTCTTCAATAAGTAAATTAGGTTAGAAATTTCAATAATCCTATTGATGCATAAGGCTACATTTTTAATTACATCCTAAAGTAATATTGTTATGCAAGGAACTGTGACTCTCGCACAACCTCCCACAAATCACTTATAAAGGCCATTATTCTTAGTCAATAAGAAAAACTGGTGGTTGAAAAATAAATTATAATCAAGTACTATAAGTCTTAAGATTGGGGAATTCAACAGAGGGCTTGGCAATTGCAGTCCACATGTCAAGGACAGCTTCTCGAAGGAAATGGTGTTTAAGGTGCTACCTGAGGTGGATGGGAGGAGGATTGGCCATTACACAGGGAATAATAAGAGAATTTATCTGTCAAAGGGAGATTTAGAAGTCAAAAGGATAGTGGTTGGAGCATGAAGATCGGGTCTAGAGAGATTGAAGTGGATCATGAGGACATTTGTGAATCACGTTAACAAACTTGTGATTTACTTACCATAACGGAGGGCAAATAAAAGGTGAAATAATAAAGTTTGCCTTCTAGACCCACTTCAAACAGCAGCGTAGAAAGTGGCTTGAAAATGATCAGTATTGGCTTGAGTAAAACTGGTCAAAGAAGGGATAGGAGCAATAATCCAGGTGATGAGGAATGGTGGCCTGAAATCCTCTTGTGATGGAGGTAAATGAAGTGGTAAGACTGTAAAGATACCTAATACGCAAAATAAAAGTAAATAAATTAAGTGGATATTTTTAATTAGAAGAATTGAAAAAAAGTTGGGTATTATTTATTAATTTTGGGTTTAGCTGTTTTTCTTAGAAATGTTCCTAGAAATTATTCAGTGCTGTCAAATGACTTCAAGAAAGATTTTTAGTACTTTTAAATATTCACATTTAAACTTATAGAATTTATATAGCACTTATACTGTTCACAGCCATGACTAGAAAAAATAACAGAAAACCTCAAAGAGGGGCAGCTTTTAACATCCGTTGAAGTAAAAGTCCACAGCATCACGTGGGTCTCCATGGGACTGAGAAGACTTGGATGGGTAAGCAGAAATAATTCAGATTGTTCAAGAGTCTCTCTAATTTTTTGTGGTCTATAAATGATGATATTTCAGATCCCTGTGGAGAGCATGGTTATACAGATATTTTAAAATAGGATAAATTAACATTCTGTTCCACACTTACTCTGCTGTGCTTAGATGCATTGACTGATTGATTGCTTACATATTTGCCATTTCCAAAGCCAAATATTGGGAAGACAAGTCTTGGTACCTTGTGATTTGAGAATTGCCAAAAGACCATCTGTCTGATGGGTTTTAGATTTTTATATTATTATCTCTTTTGGCTTTGTGTCCCTTAAACTGGAGGAAAGCACAGCTGAAAACAAACAAATGAACCAGACAATCATAAACCATCCGTGTTGACTAAAACTATTTGTTAAAATGTTACCTAAATATACAACATAAATACAGCATAAAATTAACTGTAAATTTCTTATAACTCTTACCAAAGCAGAGTTAAAAATGAGACAAATCTACCTGTAATGTTGAAATGAAAAGGTGATTTAATATGATCATTGATGTTGTTTTGCCAAAACTAATTTGCTGCTCACAAGCCTGTACCATATTCTGAATTATCCTACCATTTCTCAATACTAATTACTCTATTTTGGCAAGCAAGCCGGACATATGGGCATCACTTAGTGCAACCCCATCATTTACCATTAAGTGCATGTCTGCTTATTTCTTGTTAGCCGAAGGCAATAAAATATCACTACCCACCACCAATAGAAATGTAAACACAAACTCCAAGACTAAAATCATGAAAAGTATTAAGCTATCCAATGGTCATTCGGAATATCCAGAACATACTTACATTACTTTTTAAGATATCATCTAAAGATAATCACCAAATGATGAAAATTTTTAAATGCTCAAGAACTCTCAGAATCTGTGGGAAGCAGTTTCTTTGACCAGACCCAGCGTGAGGAAGAGTGGAGTAAGACTTGATTGGCAAGAGTTAAAATGCAAATATTACTGGTAAAGAATAGCATATCATTTCCCTTCATACTCTACTTCAAAATAATTTGAGTAGAAAATGGAATGGACTTGAAGAAAAGAAAAAGAAACGATCCTCTTTGGCTGGAGTTAAGGGGTTAGGAAGTGGAACATTTGGACAGAACACATCTAGGGATGATATGAAGCTTTTGAAACGTGCTGGATGGTTCCAGGTAACAGAGTTCACTCTGTCCATCATACCAGAGAAGGAGGATTAAAAGGGGTCTGAAGAAGAACCCGAAGCATAATCTGATCATTTAAAATATTGCTCATGACATTAGTAAAAATTATAGATGCAGTTTTATTATTCTATTCAATTCAGCCATTCTCATGTAGAATTACTGCACTCGGGAAAGAGGCAGATTTCTAACATAAACCATTTTAGTCCCTGAGGGATTGTTTATACTGCTGAGGAAAACAGCTTTCATAAAAGATGTACTGATTGGCATTTTTGGCAAGGAGATACTATTGATTTTGTATATTTGTGATGTTCTCTGATTTGAGTAGAAATGCCTGCTTTTAAAATATTTCTATTACAGAAAGTCAGATTGTATACATTAGAAATGCTTAACCTAGTATGAAATGGAATACTCTAAGCAATCCAATTGGGGAAGGATTTTAACATTTGAAAAATCTTGGAAAATACAACAGTTCTTTGGGGAAAAAATCTAGTTTACTAGGAATATTATTAAACAATAGATTTATGTCCCAGATCTAGCAACACTGAGTTAACTACATGATTCATATGGGCTTAAGTTTTGCTCACTGTGACAGGAGGAAGTGGGCACAAATAATCACTGGTTCAAATGATCTGTATCTTTAAATTCCACAGCTGAAGAAACTTCCTTCAAGTTGCATCCTAAACTTCTGCAATATTAATATTAAACAAAAAGAAATAAATTATTTTCTCTTAATTATTTAACTGGATTTCACACATGTCATATCAAGATATTTTCATATCATCCTAGATATGAGCTTGGTCATAAAAGCGTGTGTGCTAAACTTTAACAGACAAACTACTTCTGTGCTTTAATTACCAAAAGTAAGAAAATTACACCATAGTTTTTATAATACTGTTCCATCATCTCAAACTTTGAAAAAAATATCATTCTAGTCTTTCTTACAGCCACCCCCAGGGAAAAAAATCTATCCCTGGGTCTTTACAGTGAATTTATTTTTTGGTTTATTTAGTATAATCAAGTGCTTTTTAGCCAGAGAAATGGTGCCTCAAGGCAGCTGAGGAACTATACAAAATCTTGGTTCATTAAAAATCAAATAAAGAATGTGACCTTTTCCAGTTCCTTAAATTTTTTTTTGCTAAGAATCTGTTTTGTTGTTGTTGTTATTTTGCTTTTTTTCTTCTTACTCCCTCTTTAATCATTTTTTTTACTTCTAATTAATATAACAAGGTTTTCCTTAGTGATGACTCTTCAAGACCAGCAAACCAAGTTGGTTAGATCTTTTCTTTCCATGACATATTCTGTTGTCTGGCACTGAGAAATGCTCGGTTTGGGTGGCCATTCTAGAGAGGCAAAATAAGCCATGTGGGTGGCCAAACCCAAAATCAAAGAGTTGCTTCAGACCTCTGTCCCCAGAATAGCCACAGGAAGCTCTTTGATCTCCAGCTTGTCCCATCTGCCTCTACCTCCTGCAAAAGGCTCTCCTTAGAGCTGGGCTCTTGATCAGCTGATTCTTTTCTATTCATTCTTTAGACTCTGTTATGGAAAATGACATCCTATCATTCATTCCTGAGATTGCTTTCATTTACCTGAGTCTTCTGATAATACTTCCAAATAACCTAGAAAAATTCTAGAAAGTTCCTATGAGGTTTCTATAATTTTAAGTATATATTTAAGTATGCAGCCACTTAAAGAACTAAACCACAGAAAAACCAGCAACACTTTTTAGAAAAGAAATTCTGAAAGATGGGAGGTTGGATTATTCTGGCTTTGAAAAAGTAGACCCATAAAATCAGGGAAGGGTGCGGAAGTCAGTAATGGAAACTATTTGCTTCTCATTAGCTGCAGGCATCCTGGTGACACACTGGAATATTATAAAGTAGACCCCTTTAAAATCATTAAAATATATTTTCTCATTAATCATTTAAAGAATCTACCCGGTTTTGTTTGACTTGGTAGGATTTTTAGTTATTATCTCTGGAAAGTTGATTCAAAGTGTTGATAACAGAGATGAAGATAAATACAGGCTTATTTGAACTTTCAGAGTGAATTTATGAGTAAATTTCAAATTCAATGAAAACACTGGGAGAAGGGAAAGGGTCGTAAACGAACATGTAAAAAGGACCCATGGACAAAGTCAAAGGTGGGTAGGAGGTGGGGGTGGGTGGGTAGGGCAGGGGGAATCGGTGGTGGGAAGATGGAGACAACTGTATTCAAACATCAATTTTAAAAAAGAAAAAGAAAACACTGGCTTAAACAATACATAACGTATTTCCTCTCCTAGAAAATTCCAGAGGTTGGCAAAGGAGAACTAGCTTGGTAATTTTTGTTCTACGACGTCTTCAAGCACTTAGGCTCCCTTCAGTTCACCAATCTGTTGTCCTAAAGTCCAAGGGCATTTCAGACAGTGGAATAGATGAAGGGTCAAAGAAGAAGAGGTTAAGGGCATGTTCTAGCTGTTTTTAATGAAGTGCCTGAAATACACTAGGTGATGAAATTTCATCTTCATCCTAGGGAAACTGGTAAATATCTTCTCCTTAGAGGGTCATGTACCCTAAAATGAGGGCCAAGCCAAGAAAGCATCCTCTTCTTAACTTTTTTATCTTACTTTTTAATACATTACCTAAGCCCAGACTTGGCCAGCACATGCTCTTCACCGGCCTTCATTGTTTAAGTCTTTAACACATTGTCAATTGAATTCATGTAAAATATTAGGTTTATGGCTTTCTTGAAAAAGTGATGGATCTATCAACAATAGGGCGTGCGTTTATAGAGAGGCAGCTTGGAGTTAAAAACAGCTCCCCCTTTTTAAGGAAGATCAGCACTCTGCAAGAAGTGAAGTTGCTGTCGCTCCCTAGTCTCAACTCCTACCTAGTTTTCCGGACATCTCAGAAATGGAATTGTTACCGAACAAGAGGTCCAGGGTCGGGGGACAATACAATATTTGGCCCACCTAGGGATGCCCAAAACTGCTATACAACAGGGGCACCTCCCCAAAACAAAATACTAAAATCTACTGGGCTCTTTTGTCCGCCGCCAATTGGAAAGACATCTCTCAATGCCAGAGATTTGTGAAAAGGAAACAAAATGTTTATTTAATGCTATTCAGGCCTAATGCCACCACTAAAATATCACAGTCCTTTAGGGTATACACCTACACCCACACAGCGCTCCCTTCTCCCACTGTCCCAACTCCGGGTACCGTAAATCAGGAAAAGAGCACACGTCTGTGTTGCAGGTCGCTGGCACCGTCAGCTGTGTCACTGTGCAGGATCTCGAGTTAATCCAAAGTACTGTGGTACCCTCTCATGGTCCACTGGCAAGAGTCCTTTGTACCCAGTTCCAATCAAAGTCTCTCTTGCTTTTCAGGCCCCGCGGCCAAAAGGACCACCCCAAAGCCGCGTGGGCCTCTTCTACCAAAGCTGCAGGAGTCTGCACTCCACCAAAAGCATGTGGCTTTTTTCTTCACCTGGCTGCAGGGATCTCCATTCTGGCAAAGCTGCGTGGTTTTCCCTTTCACCTGGGAAAGAGGGGGTCCGCACCCTGCCAAAACCACGTGGCTCCCTCTTTCACCTCACCAAGAGGGGGTCCTCACTCTGCTGAAACCGCGTGGCTCTCTCTTTCAATGGCTGCTGTGTCTGGCTTTTAAATCCGAGCACCCATCTTCCTCTGTACCCCTATTTCCGATTCCTCCCAAGATCAGTTACACCTGCCAGTATTTCTGTATTAATACAAGTTTACTGGGCTGCCATCCTTAGTCTGGGCAGTAATCATCCCATGTCCTCGAGCCAATCTTCTCCAAGCCCCTACGCAGGGGCTGTAACTTGGGGGACCTGCCCCCAGTTACATCTTAGGGGAAGTGACTTCATCCCCCTAGCTCCAAGCCTGGCCACAGCCATTTAACATATCCAAGTGACTGCCAAAGGCTATAGATATGTTAAAAGACAATGCCATGGATTAGCTGCAAGGCTGTGGCTGTACAAAACTGTCCCTTCCCCCCAACTCACACCTGTGGGGGGGAAGGGGTGAGGACATCTTACATGTCTCTCCATTATTCCTATACACTTTGAATTCTGGACACCATTCCAAATCTTTTTTTTTTTGGGGGGGGCCCTGGCTGCACCCTGTATCAGAATCTCACAATCATAGTTAGACAGAGGCATATTTAAAATAAGTGACCTTGTCTGAGCGTGTGAGAACTTGGTCATGATGCCAATATCGACCTCAGTACAGTTAACTAACAAGTGTAGTTGGCATCACACATGTTTAGTTCAATGACATTTAAAATATTTTGATTATAATATAAATAAGCATGTATTTAAAAATTATTGTGTATGTAGAAAGACTTGAAAGCAGTGCATAAATTTTATACAAATAAAGTTAATATTAATCATTAAAGAAATGACAGCAAATGCTAAAAGTTGCTGACTGGGCATCAGCTCCTTAGAGGAAAATATAGGAGATGAAAAGCTACTCTGTCAGCTACTCTCTTTATAGCCCAGAGAATCAGAAACACTGAGAAAGAATTCTGAGTCAAAGAGTCATTTATGAGAGGGTTTTGAATCAAAAATTGGTTCACAAAATGAGGAGAATTTAGGTATACCTTAGTCACATTATTTCACTTATATCCTCCATGTGCAAGAGTAAACTATGACAGAAATATGTTTTTAAATACATCAAAGGAGCTAGCTTACTAAATATTAAAAACAAACAGAAAAACCTCAGTGAAAAGAAAGCATTATCTGTGTAATTAAATGGGTGTCCACAGAGTAAGTCATTAATATAAATACTTTTCCCCAGTTGTAGAGAGGCGATTTTACTCTTTGGTGGAAGAAATTAAATTAAGTAAACTCTAACATCAAGCGTCCTGACATTTTGCTTTGTAAGCAAGAGATACTTTACACTAATCTATGGGATTAGTTGGCTGGACTCCATTATTAACCCAGATCATGGGTTGCTGAGATTAAAAGTTTGTCTTAAGGAAAGGTCATCCCCCATGACACCTTAACTATGGTTGATCTAAGTGCCATTTAAATTCCCAGAAACAAACAAACAAAAAAATAAGCCAATACAGCTGAGGATGCACAATTAATTTGGGGGGAAGCTTTGTAAAATGCCTCATGAAGAAATCTAAAGTAATGAAAAAGTTTCTGCATTTGCTCTGAATTGTAACTTACAGGTTTCTTTATGATTAGACTGAACATAGGAATTAAGTCAATGGCTGATACTTATTTATTCAAAGACTAAGATTTAAAGATGATTTCACATTCGCGTTAGCCCAGAGACCAGGCTCTGTCTACAATGTCATCATCATCATTCAGAAGTCAACTTTAACTTCTACTAAAATTAATTTTAATGCTTTGTTCTTAAACTCATTTAAATCACTGGATATCACATAAGATGTCTTGTTTTTCCTTAAAATGGCAATTTTCAAATACTGACCTAGAGAAACACAGAGAAAACATTTTAAAGGAGCATTTTTAAATGACTTTCTTCACGGAGCAAATGATCTCCAGACCAGCACTGCCTTTAGAGCAGCAATTTTCAGTCTTTTTCATCTCATGGTACACAAGCTAATTGCTAAAATTCTACAGCACACCAAAAATATATTTCTTGCCAATCAGACAAAAAATGTTTCATTTTCATTCATTCATCTCAGACGGATATTGTCGTACTGGCTGTTGTCATTTTTTAATTTGACAATCTGAGGGAAGAGAGGTCGTGCCCCTGACTAAATAGGTGGGCATCACACGTTTTAAAAGTTCTCGTGGCACACTGGTTGGAAATCGCTGCTTTACGACATTCCAAGGTGATGGAAATGCTCTGTATCTGCACTGCCCAAAATGGAACCCACTGTCCACTGAGTGCTTGAAATGTGGCCAGTGTAAGGAGACATGCAGGTTTAAGTTGTATTTCACTGTAATAAATTTAATTTTAAATAACTTACTGTGACTAGAGGCTACTCTGTTGGGCCCTACCACTCTAGGCTGCAGGATACCAATTCTGGGAGGCAAAGAGTCACTGATTATTTGGTAATGGTAAGAAAGGGCAAACAGTAAAACTGAGTAAAGACACTGGATGACATGATCCCCAAATGGACAGGTAGCAGTTGGTCATTTTATGTTTTACCTCTGGATGTTGTTCGGGTGTCAAGCATTCTGCCAATGAATAATTCAGTCTCTTTATTTACCTGTGATAAACGCTGCCCCACAAAATTGATCGTGTTTAGTTCTCACTTTCTCAAACAAAACAATGGTGAATCACCTTAGACAGAGGTGTTTATGAGGTTATCACCATGGACATGGTAAACATAGACACGCCTTAGTCATGAGTCTGGCTTGGAGATGGGCTTCCCAGAGGTCCTCTGAGATATTTGCTTCTTATTATGGAATTTTTATTAGGACAAAAGAAGTAAAAAAACTCTTCTGTAATTTGTACATTATTACTCTTAAATATAGAAACTCGTGTATATTTATTTGATTGTAAAATTTGGATGTTTAAAAAGTAAGCCATTCAGCATAAAAAATAAAGTTAAAAAAACTATTTCATCACCTAGAAATAATCACTGTTGAATTACAGTGACTTTAATTTTAGACACTTCTTTATACATACATAAACACAGAGGTATAGGTACTCAGTTGAGAGACCAAAATAATACTATTACAATGAAACTGTACCTACTTTTTTAATTTTCAAAATTATTGCATGTCATTGTATTCTAATGTAAAAGGACAAAAGCTGAACTGAAACAAATGAATTGTTAAAGATGAATTATTTCTTTATCTAAAAAGACACCATGACCTAAAATAGCTTTCTAAACTACATTTTACAGGAACATGAAAACTTCAAGGTTTATATTATTATTTCTAACTAAATATGTCAGCAGCAAGCAGTAGTAATGGCCTAATATAAAGATGTGGACGTAAACATTCAAATTCATCCTCTGACCACCTACCTCCCATGTGTCCTCATAGCTGAACATTGTTACACAGTTTATGGTTTTTGGTATTTTGTTTTTGTCTTTTATTATATTATGAAGATTTATACAATTTACACTCTATTCTGGGACTATTTTGATTCCTAATGAGCCTCTCAAACTTCATACGCCCCACACCCACCTCTCCAGGAGAAAACCTGCTCCCCCCCAGGCAAGACTGGTTATCACCTTGGTTATCACCAATCCTGTCTTCCAGGTGCCAGTTCCTGCAACCCTCTCACCCCACAGCTAGACGGTGAACAAAATCCTGCTGACTCTACCTTCTAAACACATCCAGAAACTACACATCTTCTAGCACCTTCCTGACCACAGCTCTGGGGCAAGTCTTCATCAATTCACCTGATCTTTGCAACAGCCCCCTAATAGTCTTTGCTTTGCCCTTGTGCCCCCTCAGTTACTTCTCAAAATAGCATCCAGCGTATTCTTTCATAAAAGCCATAGTTTTGTCAACCTTTTGAGGAAAACCCTTCGGAGTCTCAACAATGGCCTACAGGCCCTACGCAATGCTGTTTTGTTATACATTTCATGTCATCCTCTGAATTCACTCCAGCCACACTGCCCTCCTCAGCTATACCGGGCATGTCCCCACCTCCTTCCTCTGCCTAGAATCCCTTTGCTTCAAGATTTTTTTTGCCAAGCTCTCTCCCTCGCATCATGCAGGCTTTACTTAGATGCCACATTGTCATGGCAGCCTTTCCTGACCACCCTACTTACATTGGAACCCTCCCTCCAAATTTTCTATCCACCTTCCCTAGTTTCTGTTTCTCTGTTGCACTTACTACCATCTAACATATCGCACATTTTCCTTATTTCTATTGTTTGTTGTCTGCTTTCCTTTCCCCATCATTGGAATGTAAACTTCACAAGGACCTATTTTGTCTAGTTTCTACATGCCTAGAACAGTACCTGTCACATAGGTGCTTAACGTTTGTTTCAAGAAAAAAATTGAGTGACTATAATTTTTTTGTGTTTTGTCATTGGTTATCTCATTTCTTTTTATATAAATTCACTGACCAACTCTAAGCATTGTTTCCACATTCATGAGCTCTTCATTGTGATTATTATTTGTCTGGTTAGATTTTATATGTGTTTTCTATTGCCATGTAACAACTTACCAGGAATTTCACTGTGTGTAACAACACCCATTTGTAACAGGTCAGAAGACTGGCACAATATGACTGTTTTCTGCGCCCAGGGTATCACAGGTTGAAACAAAGGTGTTGGCCAAGCTGAATTTTCATCGGGAAGCTCTGAGAAAAAACTACTTCTAAGCCATTCTCATTGTCAGCAGAATTCATACATGTACAGTTGCAGGACTGAGGTCCCTTTTTATTTACTGAGTATGAGCTGGGGGTTGCTTGCAGCAACTAGAGGATGCTCACCTTCCTGGCCCCATAGCCCCTCCACCTTCAAGTCAGCAACATTATACCGTCTTTCTCATGGTATAAATCTGTTTTATTCTGCAAGTATGTGAGAAAATGCTCTGTTTTTAAGAGTTCATGTGATTAGACCTGGCCCACCTGGATAACCTCCCTGTTTTAAGGGCAGCTGATTTGGAACCTTAATTAGGTCTGCAGAAACTATTTAAGCAGGACCTCAGTTGATGCTCATTTGAGTAGTGGAAGCAGGTGTGTACATCACCAAAGCTAGGAATCTGAGGGCACCAGCTCCCTACCACAGGTTTCAATAATCAGATTCTTTCCTTCTCACAAGAAAACGTCGCAAGATCTGTATTCTTGAATTGCTGCAAACTTGAGAAACTTGTCTCATAACTCGGTAAACAATTATTGATCTACATTTTTCCTACCAGAAAGCTGTAGATCTTACTCTTCTGTTTCTTGCTTTTAGGTTTTACATTGTTCTTTTCGCTACTAATTTCTTGTTCATTTTCTGATTTGTAGGATTTAATCATCAATCATTGTATTTCTCTCAAAAAAAAAATCCTGGGAGCCATATTCCCTTGGTCTTCAACATGTTTGAAAAATGCTTGCTTGTTGAATGGAAAAACTGGCTGGACGTAATATTCTTCTCTTCAAAACTTGGTAAAAGTGATCTGTTGTCTTCAATACCAACTATTCCTGGGAGGATATGAGAGACCCTCCTGGTCTCTTCTTTTTTTGGTCACTTGCTTTAGCCACTTACGTGACTGAAAGAAATCTTTATTTCTGAGGTTCAATAACTTAGCCAGAACATATCTCAGTATTTTCATTTTTATAAGACTTTTAAGTAATAAGTTCAGCTCTTTTATCAAAGAAGTTTTTTTATTGTTTTTCAAGTATAGTTGTCTCCATTTTCACCCACCATGCCCCTCACCTCACCCATCCCCACCTCCCACCCTCGAACCTACCCCTTCGGCTTTGTCCATGTGTCCTTTACACATGTTCTTGGTGGCCCTTCCCCTAGTATCCCCCATTATCCCTCTCCCCTCTGGTTACTGTCAGTTTGTTCTTAATTTCAATGTCTCTGGTTCTATTTTGCTTACTTGTTTGTTTTGTTGATTATGTTCCACTCATAGGGGAGATCATATGTTATTTCTCTTTCAATCATGTCTTCAACTATATTTTACTTTTAGAGCTTTTCTAATTAAAGAGCACCCATTATCATTCAGAAGCATATTTCTCTCCCCACTTCCCCACCAGGGCCTTCAAGCTTTTCCTTAGGTCATCAATTGAATTTTTCCTTTCTGGGTTCTTTTCCTGCCCTCAGTTTCAGAACAAATTACTAAAGACTGCTGAGCCTTGGTGCTGGTTTTGTCTCTGTGTCTCCTCCGATAGGTGGCAATGGTGAGTGCGGACTTCTGCTTTTACATGCTTCTCATTGGTTTTCCTTCAGGCTGCCCCCGATCCACTTCTCTTGAAGATGTAGAATTTTAGGGAAAATCATCAAAATTTTTCAGATTTCTGATAGCATATTCAGAGATAGCAGTGTGAATACACTTAGGCACTCTGCTAAGTCATGGGATAACATTCTGTGTTTTTCCTATGATGTTTTGAAAAATGATATTAAATTTATCATTCCCTTATTCATTTTATGCTGGTGAGGTTTTATTCTAACTTTAATGTTTTGGTTGCATTTTTGTTTATTATATTTATTTTTGTTATGATGATGAAAGAGACATGAAGAAAAATCAAAATACAATAGTACAACTCATTCAATTATTATGAGAATATTTTTTCAAGTAAACAAGTGATTTTCAGTAAAAAGAGATACTCCCCCTCCTTTTTTAGATAACACCCTTACTCCTCCCCGAGGTTAACCTGTATTCTGAATCCTCACCAGTGGTTTACCTTGCATGCTTTTAGACACTATTATAGGTGAAATAATAGGATGTGTACATTTCTCTTCTTTCAACAATATAACGTTTCACAACATAATGCAACACAATGTTTGTGAGACTCATCCTGTTACCACATGTAGTTATAGTTTATTTAATCTGCACTACATAATATTCTGTAGTTTGAGTGTTCTTCTATTGAGCCCTGCTACTATCCGTATTTATGGGCCATGGGATTGTTTCCAGTTTCTGCCTGTTTCAAATAATACGGCTGTGGATGTTATTGGACATGGCCTTCTGAACATGTTTGCATGCATTTTGGTTTATGAAAACTCATTCCATTTCGGGGGGGAATGAGTCATATAACATGACATCTCAACTTCATAGACAATGCCAAACGGTTTTCCAATGTGATTTTACCAACTTACATTTCTACCCAGAATGTATGAGAATCACAGTCACTCCAAATACTTGTCCATACTTAGACTGCCAGTCTCTTATTTTCTGAAAAAGTAATACATTTTAATACATCACATTGAAATTATGAGCAGGGATCCAAAAAACAGAATTGTATTCTGGAAGGTGGGCCCTTTGTAGTACAGGCTTCCCCAGCTAGGTGAGTGTTCTAGGAACCCATCTGTATCGGTGCACCAGCTGGTGTTGTTGTGAGAGGCTGCAAGAGGCTTCAGGGAATTTTTTTGAAGACTCTTTTCAACGTGTTTGCCCATTTCATGATGGGTGATTTATGACACACCTGCCCACAGAGCGCTGAATGTTCAGTAGCTTTTGACCAAAAAACAGTGTGACCGCCATGCCCCACCCTCGCTATTCACCTGACCTTGCTCCAATCAACTTTTTATTTGTTTCCTTGGATGAAAAAAGTCCTCAAAGGGAAACATTCTGCCCATGTGGAAGAGATGAAACAAAAAATCCCAGCAGAAATACTAAAAGGCATCACACTCTACAAGTTCAAAAACTTTTTTAGCAGAGGAAAAAATGTCTTGATAGTTGTATTGCATCAAACAGAGAGTATTTTGAAGGTGACAAGATTAAACATGTAAGAATAAACAATTCTTTATAAATAAATTCCATGTTGGGGGGTATCCCTTCATATGCAGTAGTGACGGGTTTCATTGTTTCCCTCCCTTTCTGGTTTTATATTATGGGTACCAATTTGCTGCCAACTGCAGAAAATCATCATCTATCTTTTTTAAATTGAGTTTTCTCTTTTGAATTTTTATTAGGATCTGGAAAACAACAAGTAAAATTGATTTTCATTATTCATGGTCGTTAGTTTCTATAAAGTCACACCAAAATGGAATTAACAAATGTTTGCCAATCTTTTTATAAGTTTCCATCTGATGGATCTGTAGTGAACTTATTGCAGGTTTACTTAGGTCCCCAATTACAATGAGATTGGACATTCTTCTGAACTCTGTTGTTTTGGCATCACAGCCATGCTATTTTCATTTGTTAAATCTTTACCCGAGGATATGTTTATTAATTTTAATTTAGAGATAAAAGAGGGGAGAGAGAGAGAAAGAAGAAACATTGATATGAAAGAGAAACATCGATCAGCTGCCTCCTATAATCAGTTGCGCCCCCCTTGGGGGATCAAACCCAACGCCTAGGTGTGTACCCTGTGCCTTGGGAATCAAACCTGCAACCTTTTTGTGTATCGGAAAATGCTTCAACCAACTGAGCCACCTGGCCAGGGCCACAAATCCAATTTAATTATTTTGAGTAACAAACAGGGACAATGCCTCCACTTTAGAAATTACATATCGTGTGTACATATATGCATGTATTCTGAGAGATAGATTTGGCATTTCAACCTGATTGGTTTACACTATTTTACTGTCATTTCTATAGGCTTATTTGGGTAATTATAAAGAACACAGGATATGTATTAGAGCAGCATTAAAAACAGGTTGCGTTCTGACACGGTGTCCTGGTGATCTCATACACCTTCACACAGGCGTTGTGGCCACCCTTCGCCACAGTCTCATCCAAGTCTTGGAGGCGAGTCCTGCGGCTCCTTTTGGAGCTGGAGGAGGTGGGACTCCAAGTCATGAGGCCATTCCTCACCCCAGTCCTGGGGAAGACTGCTACAGAGCTGATTCCCACCCCCCCCCCCCCCCCCCAGTTTCATCTGAGCTTTCACATGACTTCCTACCTTTCAACATCACTTGGAGCAGCCTCCGCACCAGGGACTGGTTTTTCCATGGATGGGGGTGGGGCAGCAGGAGGTGGAGCTCTGGCGAGCTTCCCTCTCGGCCAGTGCTGAACACGACCAGGGACCTGTACTGTTCCGCAGTTCCAGGGTTGGGGACCCCTAACTTAGAGTGCAGCTTCGGGCTTTTATGTCAATTTATGAGACTGTTCGGCTCTGAATTAGAGGCTGCTCCTCAAGGCAAAGTGGTCTGTCACCTGTCATCTGAAACTTCTGATGAGACTAGAGATGTGGCAAGCTGGCACCTTACTTGGCTTTTGCATATGTAGTAACCCATACTGACTGACTCTAGGGCGGCAGCAAGGCCACCTAACAGTTGTTGTGGTCATATCTGTGCTCCGGTTGCTACCAGACTGCTGTATCCACAAGGCCCGCCCCCTGATTGAGCCTTCTTCAAATACCAGGGGTTAGCAAATCCTGCAGCAAGTTCTGCCACCTGCTCCCCAAACAAAAACAACACACCAACTTTTAAATATGCTGTTAAAGACTGAAAACTCATGATAACATTAAGAAGAAAAACCTATGATCTCCCTGTTGAAACAGAAGTAATGAAGTAAAGCAGCAATAGAAAGTGCCTAGCCTCTGTTGCACTTGTCAGGAAAACCACGCCTCATCTCTCCTTCACCGCATGGTTTCCCTTTCACAGACGTCAAATCCACGTCCAGTTCTCTCCTAGCTCAGGACACTTAGCAGGCTGTTCCTTCCCTCCACCTGCGTACCACTCCAGTTCTCACCCAACAATCACATATCCACACATCACATGGTTAACCCATTTTCAGGCGCCAGTCCTCAGTTTAAATGTCATTTGCTCAGAGAATCATTCTTTCAATCACTAATCAATAGCATGCTCAATTCTCTAATGGTACTCTCTGCTTGCCCTTCATCATACTTACCATAATTTATAATTAAAAAATAAAAGAGCTATGTATAAAAATAGAAAGAAAGGTTATTCATGTTTATGACCCTACTAGAATGTGAGGTTCGTGAAGACAAAGATCATAGTAGTTTTCTTTTTAATTTACTTGTTTGGTTTTTGTCACCGCTGTATTTCTACCACTTACCTCAGTCCATGGCATGTGGAGGAGCCTGACAAATATTGGTTGAATACAGAAAACTGGTGGCGTGCTAAATGAGAAAAGGAGCCACTGACCCTCAATTTATTGGGTGCTAGTTCTTGAGTACTGTATTTCTCCCACCCTTTAAACATTCCCTTTTCCCACTATATCTATTCAAGGACTTACACTTCCAGATGTATTTGATAAAAAGCATGTGGTAAAGTGGGGTGCTGGGGATCAAGTAGGGTGTTTCATGGAGAAAAAATGATGTTGTTGAAGGGAGATAGGAAGGAAGGAAGGACTTTGGTGATGTCATGTTGCAACTCTGTGAGAAGGGTTCTCACATGGAAATCATGCAGGTGGAGTGGAGGCAGGAAGAATGTAGAAATATTATAAATGAGGGATTAGTTTTCTCTAATATATTGTTCTTCTTTAGTTTTATGTCAAAATAATAAGCTAAGGAATCTTCCCATGTCTGTCCCTCAGATTGGACCTAAACACTGGTTTAGTGTTTGTCACTGTAGATGTTAAGAAGCAATGTATCTAAGTAAGTTGTGCCTTATCTAACTGATTAAAAAAAAAGTCCACATCAACCAAGTGAACAGAGCAAATCACCAACTTTAGTTTCCTGCCCATGTCATATTCTGCATTGATCTCTATTAAGCAAAGAATGAGTTTTTAAATAACCACAGATGATGGTGTAAAATTATTGCAGAACAAGTAAAAAGGACCATATTCTACCAATTCGGAGGACTACCAACATTTGCTAAATCAGAGGAAAATTTTAGAAATTTCACATCCTGAGCTAAGAAAAATCCTGACTCAGGAGCAGAAATCATTATAAAAGCAGAGATAAATGCAAAGGTCACAGATGAGGGAATATAAATGTGATAGAAGTAAATGGTGCAGAGAAAATTTAGAAATAAAACAAATGAACTAAAAATCTAAGTGACAATGAAAGTTAGTACACAGAAGATAGACTTGAGAATCTCCTGCAGGTTGTAGAAGAAAGAAGATGAAAGTTGTAAGGTATAGCATAAAGAAGAGATAATGTTGAGTGAACTCAATTATTATAGTTATTACTGTGGAAGCTACCAGAACTAGTAGAAAATGATACAAAATATATCCTGCACAATTGCTAAAAGCATTCTTCCCTCAAGAAAGATAATGTAAATTTTCAAAGGAAAAGTTATCTTAAGACATATGGTTGGAAGGAAAAAATGTGTGGCGCATAAGCTTCATCATAAAAAATTATACTTAGTGCTTTATTAAAGTATTAAAATAGAGAAGAACAGACTTGTGTAGCATATACCAGAGGTCCATGGAGAAAAATAAAACACTGTGAACCTACATATTTAAGTAACAGGATCCCAAACTGGGAGAATTTATTAATATGTGTGTATCAAACATGCACTTTTAATCTACTCTACTTTTGATCTTCTATTTATAAAATTTATGTTGACATTCTCTATTACTTATAAAAAGGCTGTTTTATGACCATGCTTTTATTTTTTTATTTTTTAAAATTTTTATTTACTTATTTTTCAAATACAGTTTTCTGTCTATTTCTCCCATCCCAGCCTCCCCCCTGCCCCATGCTCCCCACCTCCCTCCCATTTCCACCCCCCTTAGTTCTTGTCCTTGTGTCCTTCATACTTGTTCCTCCAAATCCCTCCCCCTTTTTCCCCTAAATTTCCCTTCCCTCTCCCCTCTGGTCACTGCCCCCTTGTTCTCCATTTCAGTGTCTTTGTTTTTATTCTGCTTGCTTGTTTGTTTTGTTGTTCAGCTTCCTGTTAAAGGTGAGATCATATGGTATTTGTCTTTCAACACCTGGCCTATTTCACTCAGCATAATGCTTTCCAGTTCCATCCATGTTGTTGCAAAGGGTAGGAGCTCCTTCTTTCTTTCTGCTGCTGAATTCCATTGTGTATATGTACCATAATTTTTTGATCCATTCATTTACTGACAGGCACCTAGGTTGCTTCCAACTCTTGGCTATTGTAAATTGTGCTGCTATGAACATTGTGGTGCATAGGTTCTTTGAAATTAATGTTTTAGGATTCTTAGGATATAATCCTAGCAGTGGAATTGCTGGGTCAAAAGGCAGGTCAATTTTTATTTTTCTGAGAAAATTCCATACTGTTTTCCATAATGGTTGCACCAGCCTGCAATCCCACCAACAGTGAACTAGGGTCCCCTTTTCCCCACAACCTCTCCAACATTTGTTGTTTGTTGCTTTGTTTATGATGGCCATCCTGACTGGTGTAAAGTGGTATCTCATTGTGCTTTTAATTTGCATCTCTCTGATGGCTAGCGATATTGAGCATCTTTTCATGTGTCTCTGGAACCTCTGTATGTCCTCCTTGGTGAAATGTCTGTTCAAGTCCTTTGCCTATTTTTTAATTGGGTTAGTTGTCTTCTTAGAGTGGAGTCATGTAAGTTCTTTGTATATTTTGGAGATTAAACCTTTGTCTGTGGTATCATTGGCAAATATGTTTTCCCATACAGTTGGTTGTCTTGCTAATTTAATACTGTTTTCTTTAGCCATGCAGAAGCTTTTTATTTTGATGAGATCCCATTTGTTTATTCTTTCCTTTATATTCCTTGCTCTAGGGGACATATCCATAAATATGTTGCTGCATGAAATATCTGAGATTTCCCTGCCAGTGTTCTCCTCTAGGACTTTAATGGTTTCATATATGACCATGCTTTTAAAAAAGTATTTTAAATACCCCAATATCACTTGGCAGAACTAATGAAATGGAGGTAGTATAGTATAAGCAAAATAAAAAATGAGAATGGAAAATGGAAAATTATTTAAAAAGAAATTACAGTAATATCATGGCATGCCTATGTATATCTTTAAAAAACAATTTTAAACTGTATTCTGAACAATTTCAGAGGAGATTTGCTAAAAATTACCTTGATAATTTCTTTGAGCAATGAATTATTGGCAGTTTGTATGAGTTTAAGTAACTACATTGTAGGAAATAATTAAAGGAGAAAAGAATGAAACAGCTGTTCTGCACATAGTATAAAGCCCAAAACAAACAATAGAAGGTTGTGTCTAATTTTGTCCAGCACATGACAGTCACATGCCCCCTGTAATCAATTTAATAATATAGGTACACTTGATCATGTTTTAAAGGTAAGTCATAGGCCATAAATTGTTAGGTATTTTTCCTGGATGAAAAATTAGATTGTAGAACAATATGATCTCACCACCGAACAGAACAATTATGATAATTTTGCTATAATCCCATCCAATAATTTTTCATACATGACTTCACTTGCTTGCAATCACTGTGTCACTTTTTCATATTAAATAATGAGTACTTTTCATGCAGCAACACAGTCTTCATGATTGTTTTTAAAGTTACATAATATTTTATTGAATAAAAGTATCATAATTTTCTCTTCCAAGTTTCCTCATTTTAATATGCAAGTTGCCTTTTTTTTGGCAACAATAGGAAATAAATCATGCACATTTTTTTATTCTCTTTATTATCTCTCAAAACATTTTTCATGAATGACACCACATTATCAAACTATTAATTATGAGACTTGATTTATATTGTCCAACAAAACTAAAGTATGATTTTGCCAGTAAGCATGTAGGAGAATACCAATTTTCCTCCATATTTATTATCACCCATGGAATTTTAATTTCTTTCTAACTTGAAATGTGTGTACTAATTTTAAAGTATCTTTGAAAAACAAAATTCTAACAAAATTGAAAATTATCCATATATGTGTTTATTAGTTGTGCTAACTGCCTAAATCTGAAAGCTAGGAAATGGAAGTATCAACTAACACAAGCTAAAATGTAGCACTGCCCAGGTGAAGACAAAGATGACCTAGATATTGGGGTTTGGAAATCTCGTAATTTGTTAATAAATGGTAAAGCCTTTGTTCCAATCATTGCCTGCTGTGATTTGGAAGGCAGATCAAATACCAACTAAGACTGTAGCCTTAGGTAAATAAGTGGGGAAAAGCAGAATGGTGTTGCATACTGACTGCTTATTGACAGTTCCTGTAAACCATTTTGTTTTAAAAAATTCTGCACTAAATTTATGTTGCAGTGAATAAGCAGAGACAAATGTATTACAGGGGTCTTTCTGTTAAGAAAAATGCTGCATGTGCTCTATTGTCTGAATAAACAGAAAATCCAGGAATTTGAAATCTTGTGGCATAAAAAAGCCAATTATACCTATATCCAAATTAAAGCTCTTGGACAAGCTACCATACAAACTTTGTGATATTGCTGATAAAAACAATATTGGGGTGGTTGTCTAATTGCTCCCACCCATTATTCTAGAGTTGGTGGAGGAAGAAGTCAGAAATGAAAATACTATGCTCTGTGTCTAAAAAGACACTTAACAGTGGTTATCCCTATTTTAATCAGTTCTGGATCCTATACAAAGTACCACCATAGCCTGGGAGAATTCTTTACAACAGAAATTTATTTCTCACAGTTCTGGAAGATGTAAGTTCATGGGTAGTATTCTAGCATGGTCAAGTTCTTGTGAGACCCGTGTTACTGGTTACAGATTGCCAACCTCTCATTGTGTCTTAACATGGCAGGAGCAAAGAAGCAAGACCTGTCATGACCCCTAAAAGGGCACTAATACCACCCATGTGGGTTCCCCCATCACATTGGAAGGTAGGGTTTCAACATATGAATTTTGCAGGGATACAAACGTTTAGTCCAAACCATGTTCCTCCCGTGTTTGTATCTCTCCATTATTCATGCTCATCTCACATATAAATACGTTCATTCCATCCCAACAACTTCAAAAGTCTCAGCTCATTCCAGCACCAAATCTAAAGTCTAAATCCAAAGACTTGTCTAAATGTCACCTAAATCAGATATGGAAGAGACTTAAGGCGCTATCCATCCTGAGGCAAAATTTCTCTCTACCTGTGGACCTCAGAAACCAAATAAATTATGTTTTTCCAAATCCAATGGTGGGACAGGCATAGAAGAGATATTCTCAACCCAAAAAGAAAAAATAAGAAAGGAGGAAGGAATGACAGTCCCTAAGCAAGTCTAAAGCATCACAGGGCAAACTGTATTAGACCTTAAGGCCCAAGGATAATGCTCTTTGGACTTGATGCTCTGCCTCCGAGGCTCATGAGGTGTTGGTTCTGACCCAACAGCTTTGCATCCCCAGGGTTCTGCCACATGGTCCCACCCTCAAGGCTTGGGGCAGAGGCCATATGGCCTCTTGAAAGCAAGGTGATGCCCCTCCCCCCTTTGAGACAAAGGAAGTAGCCTTACTGATCTCTGGATAGTTGTCAGGGCCATTCTTTCTTTGTCTTGAAGATAGTACAAGTTCAGACCCAAATAGTTCCATGATCCTGTCCTGGAAAAATCCAAAAGTCTAACAGCCTTCCTCCATTACTTCCCGTCTCCTTCCTTTTCAGTTCAAACTGACAGTTTTCCACTGAGGTGGCTGATGGAGTTCCTGATTCACTTGCATACCAATCTACTTATCAAATAGATGCTTTGCCACACTTTGTGCATTTCCTTCTGAACAGGATTTATTTTTTTGCAGTATGGATAGCCTGAGAAGTTTTCAAATTCTTTAGTTCTGTTTTTTGCTTAACAATTCCATCTTTAAGTCATTTCTCTCTTCTTGCATTTTACCATATGCAGTCAGAAGCTAAGATGCACTTTCAACATTTTGCTTAGAAATGTCCTCAGTTAAATATTTAATTCCATCACTCACAAGTTCTACCTTCCACAAAACATTAAAACACAAAACACAATCAGGCAAGTCCTTTGCCACTTTATTACAAGGATCACCTTTCCTCTAGTTTCCAATAACATGGTCCTCATTTCCAGATCTCATTAAAGTGGCCTTTTCTATGAACATTCTGTTTGGGATTATTTAGGTATACTCTAAGATAAAAAGCTTTCCTGGCATCTTTTCTCCTATCTTTCTGAGTCTCACCAGAATTGCCTGTCAGGGTCTGTTCCTGGCAATGTAGGTTTTTTCTGGCACACACCTCAAAACTCTTCCAGCCTGTGATCATTACCCATTTCCAAAGCTGGTTTCCACAGTTAGCTATTTGTTACAGTAGTAGCCCCAGGTTTTAGAACCAATTTCTGCCTCTCTCAAGACTCTTATAAAACCACTAATCTCACTCATGAGGTCTCCAACCTCATGATCTCATCTAATACTAATTGCCTCCTAAAAGCTCCACCTCCTAATAAGGTTACATTGTGACCTAGGGTTTCAACAAATGGATTGGCGGGGGGGGGCACAAACATTCAGTTTATCCTATCCCCACATGGAGCTGACCTGAAAAATTCTGAGTTCTTTCGAGTAATATATGATATTTCCTTTTTTTGCCTACTTATCAGTTCCATCCATCGCTGCCATGCCTCCATTCCCCATTATTCTACACAAGCACAAGCCACCTTTTATTCCCTCATGTGCCTTGCCTCAAAGTCCACTTATTTTCAGCGGTAGCTCACTGTGGCAGTCACTCCCTTTCTCCTTGCATCTTCATTAAATTTCTGTTCATCTCAATATCCATTGTAGTATCTCATGGTGTTGTAAATAGACAAATGATTCTGTAATATATTTAATTGTAACAAATCACCAGAGAAATATACCTCCTAGTGATTTATATTAGTAGAGGGGGCACCATAGTTTAAATGGGACTGTTTTATGATATTTTCCCCATTAAGTGAGGACTTAATACATATTTTATTTTGGTACTTTGTGTTCAGCCATAGACAGAGTAAGGGAAAACTCTCCCCCCCCCCCATACACACACACAAATAATACTTTATACCCATTATTCCATGAAGCATGTTAGCTGAATGTAAACCACATGCCCAAAATTCTACTATCAATAAATTCTTTTTAAATTAATTGTAATAAAGACTGGCAAACAAATTGTTTCTTACTCATCCATCCATTTAATTTTTCTTATTTTTTCCATATCTTCATTTCTTTTTTCAAGGTATTTTCAAGACAGCATGTGAGAACCTCAGAACGCTTCTTTTCTCAGGGTAGACAGAAAATGTTCTGGTAATCAAATAAATGGCAAAGCATAAAAGGCTCAAAAGCACAGATTTTATCCCACTTCTGATATGGATCTATTTCCTATCTTTAAATGACATTATCCCTTTTACAGAAGAGCAGCCAAATGTGATTGTATTTACAAAGCAGCAGACTAAAGAACATGTGGAATGCTAAACAAATAATAAACAAAAATGTAAATACAACTGGGCACTCTGCCTACAAAACGGAATCTGTGTGCAAACAAACATACCCATCCCAAATTTTAGACCCTTTGAGAGGCCATTCAACTGTCTTTCTCTCTAAGTGTACAGCCAAAGGGGAAACAATGGGTGAATTTTTCATCAATACACAGTGGGAAAGTGTAAGATTCAAAGATCATAAATTTACTCTAGAAAAGCCTGAACAAAAGAGTGAAAAGACAGCCAGCCTTCACTCCTAACTTGACAGGTTGACATGTCAACATAGGAATAGGCACAATCACCTAACAGCAGGTCCCAGGCATCACTTCACAGTTGAGCTCCACACTGCAGTTCTTTTGTTTCTTCAAAGCTGGTTTTTCTAGCAGTATGGAAAATTCAAAGGCTAGAATTGGTGTTAAAAGGCATGTGTCTTTTTTCAGGTTATGTGACTGGACAAAACGCTTTCTTCTTTTTCCATCTTCAAAATAAAGTTAACCATTTCACTAAGTCACAAGTATAAGACATTGTAAATATCAGGTACTATTATTATTAGAGTTAGCAAGGCAGTCAGGCAGAATAAGTGTGGCAGGACGACGTAGCTCGGTCGCTGCTGGGGAATAAGGGGCCCGCTCCTCTGGCCAGTCCAATACGCTTCTCAAGTCTCTTTAATGCTTCTTATAACTATCAGTTCAGAATAACCATCTTTTCCTTCGATTCTGATGGTTTCTTCAACATATTTCTTCACAAGCAGCTGATTCCTTGCTATAGTCTTTATCTGAAAATTGGGAAAAACAACCCTCTACCTGACTTGAGGTCCTGTGGTCTCAGTTTCTCTTTCATTTAATCTATAATGTCACAATTCTTCACAGGTAGTTTTCATGCACTTGCTGAAAATTCTACAAAATTTCACAACCAAAAGCTCACTGTTCTAAATCCATCCACCATTTACTACCAGAAATTTTAAATTGTTTATTATATCCTCCCATTCAAACAATCGAAATGTATTTTCCATTAAATTCTGGTCAGAGCAATTCCTTCTATTTCTGAGAACATTCTCAACCAGGTCCACTTCTCCAGGGCTCAGTCTCCTTCTCATCCTGAAACTTCTTCTCTTCCCGCCTCTCCATTCTTTGCCCGCTCATCAAGGGCAGGTGGTCTTCAATTATCTGCCAATTTTTGCAACCTGCGTACTCCTGTGAGTTCATTTAGCCCTGCCCAATTATATCACACTGCTTAACACTTGATTATATTTTGTCACATATATTTTATATTTTAAGATGGCCTGATTAGATTTAAATTGGGCACAGGGAATTTTGCTATTTCCATGATTGTAGATACCTTAAAATTCAACCTGATTATGTATTAATGGACGAGGAATATATCTAGAAAGTGACTCAAAGGACTAAAAATACAACAAAGCCACTCCAATCTAACATTCCAACACACAGGCTTGCCCCTTATTCCACTTGACAAGAGCCTCTTAGACTTAGGACGATGCCTCAAAAATTGCAGTGAACATCAATGGAGATAAAGAAATTTTTTTGGAATCGAATTTGTAATCTTAAGCCACCACTGTCACAGAAACAATCCGTCCTTAGAAAAAGGATTGTCTCTTTTGAGTTTCATGACAGGATGTGCAATGACTTTCCTCTGAGGGTTAAGGCATGACTTAAATGCATTAGTGATCCGCAGGGGCTGCTCTAAAGTCAGAAGCATGGCTTTCTACAGCTGCAGCCACCATCTGGTTCAGTGTAAACTGTGGTATGTGCATGGTAGGCATTATTTATTTTCAGTGTTCAGTTTTCACAAGGACTGAGGGAAAGTCACACCACACCTAGAAAGGGTGTGAGCATGGAATGCAATACTCCTGCAACGGTCTGTGTCTTGACAGTATTTTTTATCTAACGCTGTTTCTCTCATTATACTGTTAACCTTATCAGGCACATTGTCATAAGCCACTGCATTTTTTAATGTTACTTGGTTACTGAAATATAAAATGCATGTAAACCCAAGTGATTGTTTAAATTCTGTTAAGTTCTACTATGTTTTTTCTACTAATGAGAAAGACATGTCACTTTAAAGTTGCATGTAACTGAGTCCTTTGGAAATAGATATGGCTGGATCCATTCTCAGAGAAATTTCTTCTAAAAGGCCTTATCTGAGGAACTTTGTTTATTGTCAAGCTTTAACTCTACTATTAACCTATTATGTAAAATAAGAGTGCGCTTTATAAAACTGAATTCATTCTGTGAATATGAAGAATATTCTTTTCCCTCTTTCTACTTTTTTATTGTTTTTCAAGTACAGTTGTCTCCATTTTTCCCCTTCTACTTCCTGAAGAACATTATCTATAGACAGTATTTACTGTATCTTTCTAAAACAACTTTAGGCCTTGTTTTTAGAGAAATAGAGGAAAATGGAGGAACAGAAGCTTCAGCCACTTCAAAGGGTGTCACGCCATCCCTCTGACAGGTTCCAGTTTTAAGGCTCTAATCTGATCTATTTTAAAGGGCTGAGGTATAGTGTCAGATTAAAGAGACTTTTTTTATGCAACTGAAATAATGTAAGTCTTATGCCTTTAAACATGGAAACTTCTTTTCAGAGATAAAAATAATCTGAGCACCAGTTTGGAGGAGGTAGCAGCTTGGACTAGAGTACAGGCTATGGGAAGGTTTGCAAAAAGTAGGTTGAAAGTGTCGGGTGAGGGAAAGGACCAGATGGAAGGGCAGAGGGAGGAGCACAGAGGTGCTTTCTTCCCCCAGCACCCCATGTTCTAGCAAGAAGCTCCACTGGGGACATCAGAAGCTTAATCAAGTCCCAAAATAAATGAAGCAGTGAGCAGCCTACTGGATTAGAGTTTCCTCCATTATTGCCTCCTACAAAGAAGTTTGTGACCATTAGAGAAACAAAAGCACATTTATATCCATCAACTTCCATTACTCAAATTTCCCTGCATTGTATTGATTGACTACATATTTACAGATTAAATATGATGGGTGAAAATATCAGTAAGGGGCTGCAAAGTTGAAATAACAGCAGCAGTGCAATATAAGGTAACACTAACTTGATCTGACCCACCTGTCCATGCCAAGAACCCCAAAGTAATTACTCTACAATCCCTGCACCTGGATTCTGGATTAAATTTCAGATGGACTTTTATATAAATTTCACTTTAATTTAATACCAAAACCATGACACAAAGTCACCCTGAATGTACTGTGTTGACTCAAGCAAATTAGATGCTTTGATATGATACTTACCGTTATATAGGCTAGTATATTATCCAAAGAAGTTTAGAGCTATTATGTTCCCATGTTTATTCTCCAGTTAGTCATATAAAATTTTAATGTGCACATAATTTTCCCAAAGGAAACTTCAATTCCTCTGCATGGTATCATGATAGCCATGGCATTGGTTAAAAAATAAGAGCAGTTGTGCCTGTGATTTATGAGTTTTGGTGAGGCAGATGATATATGTGACATTAATTGAATGGGATGAAATCCAGAAGCAGCCAAATACTTGTCTTGCCATCTCTTCACAAAGTTCTGAATTCTGACCTGCCAGAAGCATTATTTATTAATACATTAGGTGCTTTGTGCTTTGAAATGCTCAAAAGTCTGTCAGCACTTTGTGCTCAAACTTTCAAACGTTCCTTTCAACTTTTTCTTTCTCCTTTGTTTGTCCTCTTTCTCTGTCTTACACACAGCGGCAGACACAAACACAGCTCACGTCTTGGTTTGCAAAGCATTTGCTTTGGTAAATTTGAATGCTCAAAGGAGTTTGGGGACTTTAGGTTATGTTATTTTTTTATTATATTAAAAAAAGGTTTGAATAAGCAAGCTTCCCATCAATACTTTGTCTTTTCATGGGCCCCATCTCTCAATTTCTTTTTACTCTAAGAAGAGAGGAAAGTATGAGTTAGCTAGCCCTTGTTTTAAGTACTTTTTCATACTCATATAATCCTCATAACTGTTCCCCATGATTTGGTCATTGTATTCTTATCTCTGTTCCAACATCACCCTGTCAGGAAACCTCCAGTCAACAACCCATCTAAGTAAAAACAGCTCCTATCTTTTTAGTCTCTTCCCTAAGTTATTTTCTTCATTTTAGCACTTAGTACCTGAAACATCATATAGATTTGGTTTAATTATTTTGTTTCCCTTGCTATATAGCATGAGTATCAAGAGAGTAACCATTTTTCCTGCTTTTATTCTTAGTTTTGTGACATCATTGACACAAATAACTATCTGTATAATGAATGTTTAGATAAGTGACTGACTCAGGGGTAAGGAGCAGACTGTTGTCATAACGCCTAGGTTCAGCTCCTCAGAGAGATAATAGTAGGTAGCTGTTAACCATGTAGCTTTCCAGTCAGACTGTTGAGTTGGAATCCCAGCTTTACCACTCATTGTCTATGTGACATTAGACTGCCGTAGGTCCCAGGTTCCTCACCTGGAAGGTGGTGACGATAGTAGTGACCACCTCACAGGATAGTGTGAGGTTGAATTAATAAATACCATATGCTTAGGAAAATACCTGGAATTCCACATTAAAAGTTATTAACTTCAGTTCACAGATGAAGAAACAGGTTCAGAAAAGTCATACAACACTTAGGTAAGAAAATAGGACTTCAACGAGAGCTTCTTCTGATGCCATAGATGATTTTTAACAGATATTTTCTTCTCTAACCTGGATTCTTTTTTCTTTCTTTCTTTCTTTCTTTCTTTCTTTCTTTCTTTCTTTCTTTCTTTCTTTCTTTCTTTCTTTCTTTCTTCCTTTCTTTCTTTCTTTCTTTTCTTCTTCTTCATATTTTAATAATTTCATCACACTATTATTAAAAACTATAATGGGATGTTATGACATTACTTAGATGTGAACACTGTAGGTTGTAAATAAAATATACTTCTCTCTTTAAAAAAATCACCATAGTGAAGATCAACAGGGTATAGAAAAATAAACTGGGCTACGTAAGAGGAATAATAACTCATAATCTCATTTTTCTCTAAATCTTTGAATATTGAATTTTCTACCTACAGAGATAGCTTTGAATTGCTTATTCAAAAATATTTCACTATGAAATGTTATGTTGTAAAAGTACCACAGATTTAGATCCTTTACTGTGTTAATAAGTCCCCTTGATAGCTAATTTTACTGTTTGTCTTAGTTCTCTCATATGATGGATTTTTTTTTAGCTTTGCACATTTTAAAAATATGTAGTAGCATCTACCCTTTTTATTCTATCATAATGGTCATTTCTCTGATATCCTATAATGGTTGTTGACACACTTTTTGCCCCTCCTTTGGTCAGAGAATCCTTTCGTCATAATGCGTCATACTGGTTAAGCCCAACAGAGAAAACATCTAAGCGGAGTCACTCTGACTGACATAAGACTGGGAGTTGCGGAGTCCGGCTTACTCAGCCCCTCCTCGGCCTCCTCACAGCAGTCCCCTAACACGTGGAGGAAACGCCAGGGTAAGATGTTCATTTCAAAGGAAATATATTTGAAGGCTGGTTTCCTTTATAGGATAACCTCTACTTAAAGGAGATTAAAAAATAGCATTTAAGCTGCCATGATCTGCCAATTTTAGAAACTTCACCTAAGCTCAAATCAAAATTAATTTTCCTTTCTTTGTTCCCCTCTCACTCTAAGCTTGATTTATTACTGTCCTTTGCCTTTTTAAAAACCACTCAGTGATGCCTAATTTATTCCAATTATTAAAGCCTTACCTCAAAACTCATCCCTGCTTCCTCACTTACCTTTAAAATGGGGCCAGAAATACAGGCGATATGGGAACCTAGGTTGATTCTCTGTGTTGATCTCTTTCCCTTCACCCGGCCCAGCTGCCCATGCCCCAGGCCAAGTTTCAGTCACAAGCCTGAGGCCATGCTGTGTGAGAGTCTTTGCCCTGAAGAGAATGCAGCCTGAAGGCAAGAGATGTTCTGGTCTTGGGACACCCAACTGAGTAGAAGGGCCCTGCCTCCCCCTGGCCGCACACACACATTCAACACGCATACACATGAGAAACAGTTGGAGAGCTACTTCCAAGCACAAGGGAGGGGAAGACTTGTGGGTGAAGTGAGGCCCAGGGCCCCAGTTCCACTCTGGCCTTCAGGACACGGAGCTGGCCTTTGCAGTGTCCAGCTGTCCATCAAGAAAGTGAGCCCCGAGTCAGGCTAGTCCATCCTTACCCCACACTGGGTCCTGCACCATGCAGACGCCTCAGCTCAGGAGCAGTAGCAGGATTGGGAAATGACGACATGCAAGCCTGCAGTGTGGGACCCTTTCCCTGACATGAGGGCATGAAAACTTCTCAGATGTTGCCTCCTATAATGGCTAAACATTCATTGTTCACAGTTTCAACAGCATAGAAGTTTATTTAGAGCAGGTCAAACAAAATATTGATTTGGGGGGTAAATGGGGCACACAGTTTGTGGTCCAGAATGCATCTCTACTACAAATAATTTTAAAGTATTTCTTTTAATTTTGATTTTTTTCTGACAAGCACTAAATGTACAACAATTATTTCATGTGTCTTGGTTTATAATTGTGTTGCCTTGTTTTGTTTTCCTCAAGGGGGCGGATATTAACTTGATGTGTTCGCCTTGTAGAGCAGAGAGTCATCAAAGACTGATGGTAAGTAATTGGTGATCGGATTGGCCGGCCCTGACTGCACACCATGTGTAAGTGAATATTTTAAGTTGCCTTTAGCTAATAGAATCTCTTAAATATATCCAATTTGCAACCTGCTATTTGGTTTATAGTATTAATTTGTTGGCAAATATTACTTAAGAGTAAAATGTTAATGTATATAAAAACCACAATAGCTACAACCATATGAGGAATTATTACAAAATGTAATTAAGTTTTGTTGTGTTTATAAAGCTGAGATTGAAACAATACAAAAGATACTGTTCAGAATTGGCAGCAATAATTTTAATATTTGTAAAATAGAAGCGAGGAAAGAGAAACACAATGGACTCTCTGCATATCCTTCCAGAGGTGTTTAGTCCATGCTCTAATAAAGGGCTGAGTCTTCTACACAGTCCAACGGATAGGGACTTAATAACTTTTTCATTGATGAGCGGGTGGAGGGTGATTAATAACATCCAACTTAATAAATATTCTGTATACTTTGTATTAAAAAGAATTAAACTAGCTGTGATGACTAACTCATTAAGTGACCAGTAGCTGCAGTGCAGTCTCACACGGGTCACCCTTTGACTTGAATTAGAGCTGACGAATCGTTCCCACCCCCTCCCCCCACAAAACCAGCTCCATTTGCTGCTTGGCTTCACTTCAGGTCCTTCTGCTGCCACATCATCCATCATAAAGTCTGTTGGCTGTGATAGGAGTTTCCCAAAGGATCGTAATAGGACACCCATGTGAAACTTCCTTCTCTATGATCTTGAGGAATGTCTTTGGTTCATTTCTCTTTAGATTTGCAATATACCAACCATACCCTATTAACTATTTTCTCAATTAAGTATATTATTATTAAAATTAAACTGGTACCTAGCATATTTTGAATATTCAATGTGCTAGGCACTATATTAATCATCTTAAGATTCCTAACTTATTGCAATTATACAGATGTTAAAACTAAGAAATATAAGAAAAATTTTTCATCAGTGTTAAAACTAGGATTTAAATCTAGGTCTGATTTCAAAGCTCTTTTTTAAGAAATCTTGATGATACGTTATCTCTCTATATCCAAACTGCAACATTGATGAATTGATTTGTTTAACAAACAGTAAGTACCTACAGTAAAGTATTGGAATATAAAACTGCATAGAACAGAGTGGCCTCTCGGGCCTTTACACAAAGTGAGAGTGAAAAGTAAAATAATAATAATAATAAATTAATTAATTTAATTAATTGTTAAGCAGGTAGAGAGAAAAACAATCCTATTTCTCTTGTGGAATCTAAGGATAAACTTCTCAAATGAGAGCAACATTTGTATTAACTCTTAAAGGATGAATAAGATATTAGAATATGAAAAAGGATGCTGGCTTTGAAGGAGAACATCAAGGCTGGACACAAAACTGGCAAAGCTTGAGAGAGAGACAAAAATACATTTTTCCTAGCCATCTAATAAGAATGAATCTTATTTTAGATGTCACTACAGTTTAAACATGGGAGTATTTTAAGCAGAAAATTTTTATAAGGTTGAAGTTTTATAAAGATTGTTATAAATAAAGTGTGGCAGAGAACATTAAACTGCCTTAAAGCCTGGCTGAATTCTGGATCTCAATTTTGGTAATCCCATCTTCTTCTAGAAAAGAAATAAATCATTTTTGTAATAACTATAATTCTAAAATGCTGATATTTGTTTTGCCTTTGATTAGATTTCTTTTATTATAGTTGATTAGCAAGTTTAAAGAAACTGAAGAATCAACAAACTTCCAAAAGAGGCATCAGTAGAATATTCTTTAAGTGAGTTCTAAGAAATACTTGTATAATAATTAGAAAAACTGGGTTTGAATTTTTTCTCTGCTAATTAGGAAAGTTCTTCATTCTTTGCAAAAAATGAGGATATTTTCCTCTGTCTATCTCACAGGAATAATTTGAGCTTCAAATGATAATATCTGCAAAGGTGCTTTGTAAATTATACAAATACCATAGAAAGTGTGAACTGGAGCTTAGAGTATGTGCAGATGTTTGAAGTGGCATTCTCTTTGTTCCCCTCTGTCATATAACTTCAATTTTAGTGTGGTTACCATGTGGTACTTCTCGTGCATTGACACTGATCAAAATCAATAAATCTACTCTTATGAGTGTCATGAGGTAGAAAATATCTCCCTTAGTGACAGTGGAAACATTTATTGAAAAAAGAAAGAACTCATAAAGTAGAGTTTGACAAAGGAAGTTCTAACAGTCCCTTCCCCACCCACCCACGTCTGGCCATAACTCTTCTCAATAGTTAGATAAGGGCCCCAGTTGATATGAGGACCTTAATTTTATATGAAAAATTTTCCAGTCTAAAGCCTTGCCTTTGGCATTTTCTTTCCTTTTGAATGTGGCAGAACCTATTACAGCCACCTGAATTTTATAAAAGATAGAGAAATTACTGTAATATATTATTTTTATTATTTGGAGCAATTAATTCCATCCTCTAACTTAATGATTGAATTCTTCCCACCTTTCATATTTTGAAACTCTAATCTTCTCTGTGACTACATTTAGAGAGAGGGTCTTTAAGGAGGCAATGAAGTTTAAATCATATCATAAGGATGGGACAATAATCTGGTAGGACTGGTATCCTTAGAGTAAAAGGAAAAGATACCAAAGGTACAGGGGCGCATCTCTCTCTTTCTCTCTCTCTCTTTCTGTCCCCTCTGCCACCTCCTTCTTCTGTGCTCAGGGAAAAGGCCATGTAAAGATGCAGCAAGAAGCCAGCTGTTTTTACACCCAGAAACTCATATCCCATTCTTTTTTCACAAAGAATCTATTTTCACCTCAGCTACTTTTCCAATCTATGTACTTGTAATTACTTCAGAGGAATAACCTCACCTGCTGTTCTCTAAAATACATTTGCTATCATATTGTTCAGCCAAATTCTAGTCACCCTTCAAAATTTAGCTCATGTATCTGTGCCTTCACACCCTTCTCCTCATCTGCCTGTCTGGTGGAGTCGACTCTCCACTATTCTCCAGTTAGACTTAAAGTATTCCTCTGTCAAAGACTGATTCTGTTTTGCTATAAATCAGAATTTTCTTTCCATCTTTGTGACTACAGGGTAAGCTCCCTAAAGATTTTCATGTAAGCATTCATCACTGTTCTAACTTTTGAGTGGGTAGATGTTCAGGAAATCCATTTCAATCCACTTAGTGGGTTACAAGAAAGAAATGTAAGGAATTAAGTCAAAAAGAATTTAAGGAACCACCCATGAAATGGGAAAAAAGGCAGGTCGTCTCAACTAGAATGGCTTGAGCACAAAAGCACTAGTTGTTGAAAATTAAACAATGAAAATTTGGATGTGTGAATATTGTAAAGAACCATGCATAAAATAAGTGATCACATAAAAACTTAATATGGGTGCAAATATACACAAGGACAGACCACCTGGCACACAGTGAAGGCTCAACATGTATTGGCTTAAAAAGCGAGTGGATAAATATTCCTCAGGTAACTAGAGGAGAAGTGAAGAGTGAACAGTAAAGAAGAAGAAAATACCAAAGCTAAATTGAAGAATGAATGGGTCACCAGTAATGATAAAATGTGGATACTTCATTGGATGAATTTCCAAATGATAAATCCCAATGATAGATTTCTTAAACATTATGGACTAGTATCTAAAACCTGTGAATAATTACCTGTTTTCCTAATCTTTAATATTAATTATGACTTACATGTGAAATGAATTTCAAATTTGTAAAGGGATTTGATACCCATGACCTCATTTGACTGTACAAAATTATGTGAGGCACTTAAGTCATTGCTCTCATTTTACAGTAAGTAGAGGAGAGACTGAACCACTTGATAATGGCACCTTCCAGTTCATGTTGGAAGCAGAGTAGAGCCTTAGATTAATCATGGTGGCCAGCCACTTATTTTGCAGATAAACAAGCACCTCAGATATATACCTGAATTAGCTATAGATTAAAAAGGTGATAGCCAGATTTACCTATGTCATATATTCCAGTCAAGTTCATGTTAAATTAATCCTAATTATTTTTATATGTCTATATCATATGATTTTAAAATGTCAGAACATTTCATTTCTCTTTGTGTTATATATTAAAAATATCGCACTCACAATCTTGTCTCAGGTAAATTTAGTCTACAGAAACCCCGAATGGTATGGTTTTGTGAAAAGTGCCCTTCAAAGAAAGTGAGGTCATCCTTTTCTTTTTTAGTTCCTTAGCTGAACCAACACAAAGGGAAAGAATTTGCAAATAAAAATATGTATATTGTAATTTTTACTGGAATAACCTCAGTTTAGGGGTGCTTCCCTGGGGTGGCCAGTATCTGTCTGACTAAGGAGGTGCAAAGGCAGAAACCAATATGCTCACCCGGTTTTGTACCCGTGCGTTTGTACCCAGGCCAACCCCAATGCCGTGCAACCACGCACGTAAATCTACCATTACAGTTCCTTCTTTTTATTAGTTATCACTAATTTCATTTTAAGTATCTAAAGAAACTCCTTGTTGATTATTCAAAATACCCAGAACATGCCTGTTCCTAACAGAGAAAATAATTTCACATCTAGCAACTTATTTCATTGGAAGCCTTACTTTATGGGTATTGCATTCAGAAAATATATACAAGCAATGAAAACAATGCACTTCAACTTTTGGGGGAAATATAGACTTCATTGAAAATGGAAAAACAGAAAAAAAATTTAAAGCTACCTCATTTTTTGGACTATAACACGCATTCCACGACACCTCCCCCCCAAATTTGGGAGGAATAATGATTGTTAAGGCTGCTGTTGAGTTCCATTTACACTTACATTGGTGAAATATTATGCTATTTATGTTACTAAATATTTTACCACATTTTTTGCTTCCAAATTTTTTTTTTTGTATTTTCCTCCTCTAAAACCTAGGTGCATCTTATGCTTTGAAAATACAGTAACTTGAGGGGCTTCTGTGAACAGTAATGTTCTAATGTTTAAAAAATACAGTAAGAATTGGTTTTGAAAAGTACATTGCAAGCCAAAGATTTTAATAATACCACATTATAAAGATTTAAAATTACAGGTTTAAATGTGTACAATAAAAAGATTACCGCTCAGCTTGCAGTTTTCAAAACTCCATCGGTTAGGGTCAGTGTTCAAGGTGCCTAGCTCAATTCATACAGCCTGCTGTTAAACCAGCAGAGAAGGGGAGAGAATCTGCTTTCACTTTGCTTCTTTCTGTCTTAAACCCAATAATCTCTATGTATTCTAAAGGAGACAAACTAGCCTAATGTTTTGCCACCTAGCTGTGGCATTAAGGCAGGGATATTTGCAAATGTTAACACTATGACTCTTGTGAAAAAGAATTATGTTTATTAAATTTGACTTGTCTACCTTCTACAAATAAAGCTCTGTTTGTACAATACAAAGATGATAATGCACGGAAGAAATGTATCACAGCACATAACCTCATAGCCAGCTTCACCATAAAATTTCAGTCAAGATTTCACTTATCAAAATTTGCCACAGGGGGGATGCAGACCTAAAATGATTTCTAAGTAAAATAGAGTTTGACCTGGCTAATCCAAGAGAAAAATGTGGAGACTAGACAGAGGGAAGAAAGGAGATGGGAGACAGAATGGTAATATTTACTTCCATTCAATATACATCCTCTCTTACAAGCCTTTATTTCTTATAGATAAGTTTATTTATCCAGTGGTGAACACTATACTGTTGTCTATTCTTATGCCTTTCTTCCGGGAACTGTCTTTTCTGAATCCATATGTTTCTGTTGGGACTGTCAATTATGATGTTCCACCCAATCCAGAGATATGGGTAAGACTATTTAACCAGCAGTTCAGTAGTCCCCAGGATATAGTGATTATTATTGGTGCAGGCAAGTAACTTGGCCAATCAGAGTCTTTCTAAAAATATAATAGAGAAGATTTTAGTTCCCTATGAACTATGAGACATAAAAATACAAGTTGGAGGCTGCCAGAATTCCTCTTTTTGTCCACATAGAAAGAGGCTGGCTAAGATTTAAGCTCACAAAATAAACTCTGTAACATTGTTCAAGTCCCTTGTTCTAATTCTGCTTAGACTTGTCATTTACATGAGTAAGTATCTTTTCTTTTCTTTGTCTTAGACTTGTCATTTACATGAGTAAGTATCTTTTCTTTTCTTTGTTTTATTCCAAATGTGGTTAATTCTTGTTGAGTTTGTTGCAGTGCAAAATATTTGATTAATTTAACCTTTATTTGAACTTTTCTCAACTAGTTCCTCAAATACCTACATTTACAGTTGAAATATTTAGAGAGGTTAAATAAATTATCCCAATTTACATCTAGAAAATGTCATAGCTGAATTAAGATCCACATAATCTGATCAGGGTTTACTTGAACATAATGCCAATGCTATTAAAAGGCTGGACCTCGTGGGCCTGGCATTCAAGAGGATTCCACTCTTTTCCCTTTTTCTTTGATTTTCACTTTCATTCAGTCTATTGTTTATTTTAATTAATTTTTTAAATTTATTTTCACTCTAAGGTATCTTTCATAGAAGTCTATGTGGTTCGGTTTGTCCCATCAGCAGGAAAAATTCATCTTCAGCAAATATGAGAACAATGTTACATATATAAGTTGATTAATTTAATTTTTGTACTGACAAAGAATAAGTAAAATTCTTATTCTTATGACATGATTGATTTATATGTCTGACATCATGCAGTTTTTGTAGACTGGTCACATTTCTGGAATTTTTTTCTAAGATATTCTGGGGAGATGTTGAAATTGTTAGGCACCAAAAGATTTTCATGTGCCAAACATGCCTCTTTCTTCTGTCACTAAAATCAACTTTTTGTTCTCTATTCGACCTATGAGCTCTCCATTCCAATGCCATGGTCACTAAGTCTTTGCATACATAAAACGAAACTTTATTTTCCTAGTCCTCTCTTGTTCTTCCTCCTTGGTCCTACTTTTCTATTCATTGCTACCAGACTTACGTGGAATTTAATTTTCTGCCTGCTTACTTACTCGACCATATATGAAAAAATTATACTCATCAGGGCTTTCTACTCTGCTTAGCATGAATATGCAAAATTATGACATGATTCATAATAAGCTATGCCAGGAAGCCTTAAAAAGCTATGCCAGGAAGACAGACATGTTAATAAAATTCTATAGAGAAGCCATTCGTTTTATAATATGGTTACATAAAACTTACAGAGGGAGCCCAGATAGAGGAGCAAATAACACAGACAAGGGCGGCAAAGGCATAGCTGGAGAGGGAGCAGTAAGTCAGATGGAGGCACGCCAGACAGACGAAGCAACAGGGATGAAGTCATGAGTCATAAAGGAACTTAATTTAGGGCACAAAGACATTTTTAGAATGTCTGCCCTGATTATAAAAAAGACTTTATCAGCATCACCATGCCTTGAAACTTTTCATCTGTAGTAGTTGGTTCCCCTGTGGCCGTATTTGTATCCTATGTCTGTAACTAAACTCTCCTGATTATGGTTCATTAGACCAGAGTGCTTTCTGATCCAGTTTGAATGAATCAGCATTTCTTCCATAGAAGTTGGCATAAAAGAGAGATATAAAAAGAGATGTCAAGCTATTGTAGCTATAGCTTATGAGTTTCTCTAGTGCACTTGGTTCATGGGAAGAAGAGGCAGAGAAGGCTGTGAAACCGAGAAGAGAACAATGGGTAAGACTGGAATGGACAGTCCTGATTCATTCATATATATATATATATATATATATATATATATATATATACATATATATGAATACACACACATACATATCAAAATGCATTACAGCATTGAAGACCCAGTCCAGCAGAGTCCACCTGTTGTGACTGACAATGAGAATCAATGCACAGGTGACAACAACCCTGTGTGGAAAAAGGGAACAGGCACGACTACTCTCCTAAGGGGAGAGTGCCTATGGTGCCTTGGCCACTCCCTCAAGAGGGGAGCACCCCGACCCTTGCCTAGACAGGCTTTTATTGCTTTCCTGGGGTCTTACATCAGAGAAAGATTTATTATCTATCACATAGAATATTATTGTCTACATTCTAGGTACAATCAAGGAAATAAAAATAACATGCAAAGGGGAATGACGATGAGCTGATTAGCTCTGTCCTTGGGAGATCTCATACAGGCTTTGGAAGTTACCTTGAAGACAGACAATACACATTTGTTGTTTTAGACCAGGGTGATGGATTTCTAGCAAGAGCAAGCCATAACAGTCTGTAAGCATTTTCTAGGCCTGATTCCCACAGGAAAACTCGGTTTGAAGGTCTTGCTCCTGCCCATCACTTCGCTTCTGTAGGTTTTCCATACAGAGCTGAGTCACATTTGCCAGGCCAAGACAAACCGGTCCCCTACATTACAGAATTAGGATATGGAGGGCATTGTGAATCTCTACGGAGCAAAAAGGGTAAGAAAATAAAATACTGGCCCTGTTCTTATGAAACCAGTAGTCTATGAGAAAAATAGACGATAAACAAAAATATTATATAATGATTAAGGTTACAAAACAATGAATCAGGCATTATATTTAAAAATGTCTGGGCCCTGGCTGGTGTAGTTCAGTGGATTGAGTACCAGCCTGTGAACAAAAGGGTCACCAGTTCAATTCCCAGCTGGGGCATATGCCTGAGTTGCAGGCCACTTCACCCGTAGGGGATGTGGGAGAGGTAACCAACCACTCATTGATATTTCTCTCCCTCTCTTTCTCCCTCCCTTACCTTCTCTAAAAATAAAAATTAAAAAAAATCTTTTAAAGAATGTCTGGGAGAGTAATTTAGATTGGGGGTTTGAAGAAGAAAGTGCCATAAAACTAAGGAAGTAATATAAAGCTAAGATCTTGATGACTAGAAAAACTAGTAAAAATATGCAGAGAATCTTTCTGAGCTTAGAGTATAGGTCAGAGAAAATTTAGCATGTCAATTTACAGAAAAAATACCAGAGTTGTTGCAGCTTAGTGAGTGAAGTGGAGAATAGTAAGAGGTAAGGTGGAGAAGAAACTGGGGTTTGGTAAGGTAGGACCTTTACGCCAGGTTAAGGATTTGAGATTTTATTTTAAATCATAGACCATTAAATTATAATAAGTAGGCCAGCGATATGCTCTGTTTAGAAATAACTTTAACTTGCAAAATAGATTTTTATAAATAAAGAAGAAACAAGGAAACCAGGTCACAGATAGCCTAAAATAGCTCCAATTAGAGAGGATGAAAACTCTTACCACCATGCCAGTAATAATATAGATGTAAGAAATGGGACATTTGGAGACAAAGGCTTGCTAATAGATTAGACATAGAAGGTGAAATAAAAGGAAAAAGCAAGAATAATTCCTAGGTTTTTGGCTTAAGCAATTAAGTAGAGGAAGATGCAATTTTCTGAGATGGGTATGATTGTGAGCAAAACAAGTTTGGGGTTGAGTGGGATGAATCAATAATTCTGTTCTGACTATTCAGAATTTGAGATGCCTCTTGAACATCCAGGTAGATAAGTTAAGTGGGCAGTTATATAGATATTTCAGTCTACAATCCAGGAGAGCAGTCTGGACTAAAGATATAAATTCGGTGTTAATCATCACATACGTAGTATTTAAAGTCTTGAGTTGGAATATATACCCAGATAAAAAAGCACAAATAGAAGAAATATCTCCAGCCCATTAGAGGTTAGGATGAAGAGAAAAGTTAGCAAAGAAAATGAGAAAGAACACCAATGTGGTAGAAGGAAAATGCTGGAGTGTGGTATTTCAGACGCCAAGAGAAGTAGTAATATCAAGAATGAGAGAGTATTTAACTAAATTAAATAATTTGGGAAGTTGGGTAACAGGAGGACACAAGTTTAACCACTGGGTGTGGAAATGTGGAGGACTCATATATTGACAATGTCAGTATTAGGGTAGAGACAGAGATAGACAGAGATAGAGAGATAGAGACCCTCCTAAAGCTAGTTGAAGAGAAAACAGAAAATGAGTTAGTGGAGGAATTAAATTGGAACAAATCTTCCAAGACTGTCATAAAGGAGACCAGAAATAGGCTAGAAAGAGGAGCTGAAAGAGTAAGTGCTTACAGCATGGGGGTGTACTGATGAGAATGAACCAGCTGAACAGTAACAACAGTGAAACCGATGATGCAGGAGTACGAAGAGAGAGTTGTAGGAGTGAGGTTCTTGAGACACTGTCAGGGAGTGGGACAGGGAATAAGTGAAGAAATGACCACTGATTAAGTGGGAGCACATTGTTCATTTAGCAGCAGCAGCAGCAGCACAGGGTGCTGGTTTCAACACCAAATAAGTGGTGGACTCAGGGATAAAAAAGGAATGCCAGTTTATGCCCAATTCTATAGTCTCCTTGAGGGCATTACCTAAGAGTAAGAAAAAGGTGGAGTGTTGAAGCTTGAGGAAAGGGACGTAGTTTGAAATAATTGTTTTAAAGAGTTGGAGAGCAAACATTCTACAACAGTGTGTAGGACTCTTGACTAAAGTTGGGTCCTCACTTTAGAGATTTGTGGTCATGAATATAAGGTGAGTCCAGTTGGTTCCATTGTGTTCTTCCCCCAGCAAAATTTATTTGCTTAAGTATTGGTAGGGGAAGAGCTGACATTTACCAGGTTTAGAAAAAGAATTGAAGGAAGGAGAGAGATGCATGATAGTTAAGGTTCTGGCGAGAAAGCGATTTTAATTATTGGCCATTAAAGTTAAGCTGTATAACCATAGCAATGAGAATTAGAGTGTTACAGCTGATATTTTTAAAAAACAGTAAAGAGCTCTGGCTGGCGTAGCTCAATGGATTCAGCACAGGGGAATGAACCAAAGAATCTCCAGTTGAATTTTTAGTCAGGGTGCATGGTTGAGTTGTGGGCCAGGCCCCCAGCAGGGGGCACGCAAGAGGCAACAACATGTTGATGTTTCTCTCCCTCTTTTTCTCCTTCCTTTCCATGAACTCTGAAAATAAATAAATAAAATTATTTTTTAAAAAGCAGTAAAGAAATAAACATCTCAATGAGGGCAAAGGAGTCCTGGAGTACAACTAGAATAAGTAAGCTAAGTGGGTGGAAGGTAGTGGTTAGAGTCTCAGGATTAAAGTAGATATTGACAGCGTTTCAGTTTTTAATGGTTATAAATGTCAAAGTAAGACTATGGGTGTTGGTGAGGTGAGGTGAATGAGAAAATATACATAAGGACAAAGAGTGAACAAGCTATGGTATCAGAAAGCTCATGTAAGCAGTTGCTGAGTAAGCAAGACTGTGCCCAAGGAAATCTGGTGAAGAAAAAAGGGAGCAACTACTAAAGTCTTCATGAATGAAAGGGGTGTGGCCCAGGGACTGGCAGATCAAACTCAGGAGGGTGGCAGCTGATAAAGTCTGTTGGCATAAACTTCAAAGAGCTTGGTATATTTGAATGAGAAGGACAGAGACAGCTTGGTGAACGAGAGAGACACATACTTTCCCTTTTTCTGAAGCCCTGGGGTATATGGAAGGAAAACAAACAAAAATACTCTCTAGTCCTGAGCTTTGCTAGAAGTGCAGCATCAGCAGGAGATGGCTAGATTTTATTTATGACAAGAAAGTGAAAGTTCAGAAAATAAATTATTGAAAAGGAGATTTGGCTGCTAATCTACTTTATATTACAAAGGGTCCAACAGAAGAAATTCAGAAGGTGGAGATCAGTGACAGATTGGGTCATATTGGCCTTTGTGGCATTACTTGGGAATCCATTTAAGGGACATATTTTCAGTTAAAGACTAGCCCACATACACATACATACCTGAAAGCAGTTTTGCCAAACAACACTTCCTTATTTGGCATGTGTGAGGCAGTCTGGCCAGTTGTAATTATTTATATACAAAGAAAAGGCCATTTTGAACATACTTCATCACTTTTGCCAGTGATTAAACACCTGTAAACTACCCAGTGTTTGAAAAAACTGGATTGACTTCTGCTTTTCCTTCAGGTGTCAGAAGTTTTCCTGTCCTCTCCTAAGTAGCCTGCTGTTAAGAGCCTCTTCTATCCTTTTTACTTTTCTTTGTGATGTGGATGACCTGATTATTCTGATGATCTCTCTAGTTGATATTGACCACCTCCTCCCCAACATGTGAACTTTAGGAGGGCAGGGGCCTGTCTGTTTTGTCTGTCTTTTCACCATCAGCAGAGTGCTTAGTGCACAGCATACTCTAGTGAATGGATGAATTATTGAGGATGCCAATTTTAGATGTTCTAGACTAGAAAGCATGAAGATCATGGATCATAGAAATGTACACTTGAAACTTCTATAATCTTATGAATTGATGTCACCTTAATAAATTTAATAAAAAGGAAATGTAAAAAAAGACAAGTCCCATAAGTTTTATAGATTGATACACAGAGAGAGACTGTCCAGAAGGTACCCAGCCATGTAATATGAAAAATAGAGGCATCTATTAAAGAAGATACAAGATGCAAGAAACATTGTACAGAGGACGATGACACCTCAGCCTGCTTCAAAGTAGGCACCTGGGGACTTCACACAGTTCTCCCAGTCACCATCAGCTGCCCTGTCCCTTTTTCATGAATTTCAGTGGCAGTCTGAAATCTCTTCCCTTTCAAAGGTGATTTTAGTTTGGGGAAAAGCCAGAACTCACAGCATGCCTAATCTAGGCTGTTGGGTGGCTGAGTCACCTGGGTGATTTGATGTTTCAACAAAAAGCTCTGCATGAGACGTGATGCATAAGCAGGTGTGTTGTGATGAAGCTGCCAATCACTACTTGCCCATAGCTGTGGCCTTCTAAATCTCTGAATACTTTCCATATATTCAAGTCTAACACAAAATTTGTTGTAGATTTATTGTTCTACTCGCTCAGTCATTTTGAATGCAATTGCCACACAGTACACATGCTCACTCAATGGCTTCTACAGCCCCCACTGACTACCTTGTACAGTGATGTCATCATTTTTGCTGCATGCTCATTCCAGTCCACTCTCCTTGGCTGCCAAGTTACATTGATGTTGTGCAAACCATTCTCATTATATTAACAATGGCTGGACTTTTTCCAGACAGACCTTGTAGAAGGTCTCTAGCACTAAGTTTAGACTTCAACTAGGCTCATTAAATGAATATCTTCTAAAAGTTGCCTAAGAAGATTTTCTTTATCCTTTTGCTTAATCTCTATATCAAACAGTGAAATGGAGAACAAAACTCAGCTAGGTATTCTCCATTTGTCTCTCCAGATTTTCTCTCTTCCCCTTTTCACTCTGTTCTGTGACCCTTTGTTGATGTTGATTGCATAGCCCCCAGGCTTCCACTGCATCTGGTCCATAAAGGCACAAACTGAGAGACCCAGAAGTGGGAGGAGTGGGTGTTTATATGTTTAACCCTATCTCTCATGAATACGAGTTGTATTGGCTGTGTTTCTCCCTGGGGAGCTTGCTCAGGTTTCTGTGGCTGCTCCTTCCTTTTGCTCCTTGCGGCCTACGTGTGATAACAGTCCTCTCCCCATTCCCAGCACAACCCCTGGTTTCAGTCTCTAAACTTTGCCCACGTCTTTCTAAATAGTTTCTTCATTAAACTTTCAGCAATCACCTCACCTGAGAGCACCATTGGTTTCCTGCCTGGACCCTTATTAAAACAGAAATGTTTATTTTTATTTAAAATATTACACTATAATCCTATGTGCCTCTGGGTTTGAAAGTCATGCCAATGGCATTTCGGAACAAGTCCACAGATGCCTGTGAAATACATTCTCCCCTTTCCACCTCCAAACTCACAGAATTAAGAGGGTGTTTTGTATCTTCAGGTAAACATCCCATTATCTCCACACCAGTGTTATTCCTTCAAAAGAGAAACACTTGTCAACCACCTACTATGTGCCAGGATATGTTAGGCACAAAATCAAATAAGTCACAATGCCTGCTGTCAAGGAACTTTTCTGTGGAACTCCTAAACTATGCTTGGTATTCAAGCAAAATAAAGTTTGAGGGCAGCATAAGGAAGTATAAAACTGCCCGATGCAAAAGCCCAGGAAAGAACAATTAAATATATCAATATTAAAATATCTCAATTGGATAATTAGAAGATATTTAGTGTTTTGACAGATATAAAGTAAAAATCCTAGTCCTTGCAAATAACTTAGCTGTTATTTGACATAGAATTTTAAAATTCAAGAAGAATATATGTACATATATTTTTATTCAATAAACTAAAGAGTAAAACACAGATAGACTTATGTAGCAGAAAGCAATTACTTATATAATCTGAGATCATTATTTTGGGGGATTAGGTAACTGTTTTCAGTATCACATTCAAATATGAAATACCTATGCTTCAAATTTAAGATCTGTTGCACACAGATTTTTTACTAGGGCTCATTAAGTTTACCTGTGTTGTGGTACACATCATTTTGACATAAAATAATTCATTATAATAAACTTTTTCATCCTGCTGGTCCAGTGATTTTTAACCTTTTTCATCTCAGGGCATAAAAACTCATTTCTACAATTCTGTGGCACACCAAAATAAATACATTTTTTGCCAATCTGAAATGAATTTAGATTCATTCATACCATACAGCTATTGTTGTGTTGGCTATTGTCATTTTTTAAAAATTTGACAGCCTAAGGGAAAAGAGGTCAGTGCCCCTGACTAAATAGGCAGGTATGTCATATTTTAAAAATTATTGTGGCACATGGGTTGAAAATTGCTGTGCTAATCATAGGGATATGGAGTATGGTTCTTGAACAGGGTTTTCATACATCAGAGTATTTTTGGAAGTTCCCAAAATGAACCTTATATCCAAGCCTTGGCAACTAGTTTACTTTTATCATGAGAGGAAAAGTAGTTTGAGAATTTACTGTTCTTTAACACATGCTAAAAGCTTTCCCCAAGTTCCTTTTTTTGGTAAAGTAGTCCTTTGCTATTTGTTCATAAATCATTAAATATACATAAATAAAAGGGTAAAATCAAAAAGGTACCCACATCATGAAAACTAGGTAATATTTAATATCATAATAAAGAAAAGCCCTTAAAACATCACATTGAAATAAGTGATATTAGATTTATTAAGTTTATGTTAAAATATCACAAACCCCTTACTTTCCTCATTTTTTCCCTGGAAGTTAAAAATGTGGCAGCTGAAATAGAATAAGAAGCTTGAAACTGATTGCATCTCATAGTGGCTAAAACATTTGGCCCATGTTGTGGGTGCATCGTGTCCCCCAAAACATATGTTGAAGCCTTAACACCAGGTGCCTGTGAATGTGACCTTATTTATATATCCAGGGTTTTCTCAGTTGTAATTAAGTAGGATGAGGTCAACCTGGATTCAGTTGAGCCCTAAATCCAGTAACTAGTTACTTTATAAGAAAAGAGAAATTTGGTCACACACACCCCACCATAGGGAAGGGTCTTGTGCTGATGATGGAGGGAGAGAAAGGAGCGATGCAGTTACAACCTGAGGACTGAGGATCGCTCCCACGACAGGCAAGGGCCATGCTGTCCTGGGACCTCAGAGAGACCTGGCCCTGCTGACCCTTTTATATTGGACTTGGCCTCCTGAACTGTGAGAGAATAAATTTCTGTTCTTTTAAGCCACCCACTTGTGGTACTTTGCTATGGCAGCTCTCCTGCATGGCCAGATCTTCTTCACCAAGCATAAAAATGGCCAAATGCATACATTAATTTAAAACAAGAAAGCAAAATATATGTATCCTCTATAATATATGTAATATTGTGGGAAAAGCATAAATGCAACATGAGATCATGCGTGGAAGATGCCAGAGGAGCTACACTGAGGAATTCTGAGAGTTCCAGGACAGAACATTTATTTTCATTCAGCAGTGATTTATAGCCAGCTCTACAATTATAAGAAACATACAATGCATCTTAAAATTTTATTGTTTAAAAATGTGAAAAAGAGAAGAACGTCTTATAGTATTTATTATATTCTAGGCCCAGTAACAGACATTTATTTTTTCAGTATGAAATCTAATCCTTGTAATGACTCTGAGAGAGAAACGATAGCACCTTCCTTTTCCAAATAAGGAAATGATAAAGAAGCTGCTGGAGTTATGTGAGTTATAAGTGAGTTGCCTAAGATTACACAGTAACAAGCAGGAGAGCTAAAACTTGACCCTACATCTCAGGGCAGAACCAAGTTTTTATGGGTCCTAAAGGTTATACAACATTCAGGAGTAGGCATCATTGAAGCAAAAGAGAAAAAAGTTATGAATACAAAACACTGGGCTTGTGAGAGCGAGGGGCCCAGAAGCCTAAGCTTCACCAGGTCAGCTCTTACCTGGCTGTGTCTGACTCGGGGCATTTCCTGCCAGGCATTGGACAAGTAGTACAAGCTGGTTATAGAAAACTTATAAATAAAATTAACTGTTTTTAAAGCACTCCAAATTTGGCCACCCGAAGTCCTTTACTATTAACTACAAATATTTCTATATTCACAGATCTTATATATATATATACATATATATATGCTTTTTTTAATATTAAATTTTATTTAGTTACTTTTCAAGTATACATATTTTTTATCTATTTCTCTTCCACTGCTAGGATTATACCCCAAGAATCCTAAAACATCAATTTCAAAGAACCTATGCACCACAATGTTCATAGCAGCACAATTTACAATAGCCAAGAGTTGGAAGCAACCTAGGTGCCCATCAGTAAATGAATGGATCAAAAAATTGTGGTACATATACACAATGGAATTCTATGCAGCAGAGAGAAAGAAGGAGCTACTACCTTTTGCAACAACATGGATGGATCTGGAAAGCATTATGCTGAGTGAAATAGGCCAGGCATTGAAGGACAAATACCATATATATATATATATATATATATATATATGCTTTTTATAGCCAGCTATTTTTCTGCTTAATATATTTTTGACATTTAAAATGTAAGCCAGATCACAACATGCTTCTGTTCATAACCATCTAATGACTTCCATATTATTTGTATCAGTTTCATTTGCATGTAAGTTCTTAATTAAAAACAAAATACTGCTAGGAAGCTTATAACTGGTAACAGGGACCCCTCGTCACACCATCATCCAGTCTCACACCCTAAATGCAGCTCTTATAAGTTCCTTAGCTATCTGTCCTTGCATTTCCTCTGAAGTTTAATATATATATATATATATATATATATATATATATATATATATATATACAGGTGACAACTGCGTACTCCGTTTAAGGTATCTATTTAAGATATCTATTAACCTTTTCATGGAAAACATATGAAATTAATATTGTTATGTTCCCTTTCCCAATTGTATCTCCTTCCATTTTCCTAACTTTTTTGGTTAACTCCACATTCAGAATTTACCTCATTAGGGTAACATGTTAATGTTATTCATTGTGGAGCCAAGAGATACATCTTTTCTTTTTTATGCAACATTACCTTTTCCTTTGGGGTTAATAACAGGTTTTGTTTGTCTGTTATTTATTATTTCCTCATTGACCAATCTTCAAAATTTCTCAAACAGAACTCTACAACTTTCTACATGCAACACCTGTTAAATATTCTTTCAATCCCAGTTTTGTTGTTGTTGTTGTTTTAAATAAAGATATTTCTTCTGGAGTCCCAAATATACTGCTGTCCCCTAGGCCTGAAACACAGCTCTCGCTCTGAGATCTCCCTGGGTTTCTCTCAAATGCTGATTCTACCATTTGATCTCAACACCTAACACCCAGTAGTTCTCTTTGCGCACCCCCTCATCCAGGTGGGATGCATCCTACAGGAGCTTCCAAAGACTGTACAGATACATGGGAGGCAAATTATTTGAGAACAAATTCTTCGAGAAGACATGTCTGGAAATGTCTTCATCACACCTCCATATGTATGTGTAGAATTCTAGCCAAGAAATATTTTTTCTTCAGATTTTAAAGGCATCATTATATGGTCTTTAAGCTTCCAGTGTTGGTGAATTGTCCAATGCCATGCTGATTTCCAATCTTACCTTAGCGACCAGTTTTTATTCCCTCTCTGGAAGCTTTTGGGGCCACTGCATTTCCCCTCATTTCCTGAAATCCCTGACGGTACCTCCGGTGTCACTGTTTCTCATTCACTGCACTTTTGGTCATCTTTTCAGACTCATGTTGGTCTATTCTAGAAAAATTTTAAATATTACTTCATTCACACACATCTCACTTCTCTGTTTTCTCTTTCTGGAAATCATTTTTTATTTTATTAAAGCTGTAAAATCTCCTGATCTGATATGTGATTGTATTATCCTTTCTGTCCCATTTTTTGTTCTTTCTGAGTGATTTTCTCTGCTGTATTTTCTAACACTTTATCGATGTCTTACATATGTTCTCATATTTTAACAAGGCTCTTGCTCGTGTCTGTACATCTTCTTCCTCCTCTCATGTCACCTTTTTAGGCATCATACTATTGTTACAGGTAGCAAAATATTCTCTAATTTTTTTGAGGATATTATTTACGGTGGGTATTTTTCTGCTCCCTGCACTGTTTCTATGTCTTCTAATATTCTCTTTTTCTGCTTGTTTTATCCTCTGTATTTCTTATGAAAATCTCTTCAAAATAGTGTGGAAATGTTTGTCTATCCATTCCAAATATTTAAGCCGAGGGCACTAAAAAGCTAATGGAAAGTTCTGTGTGTGTGGGTAAAACTTAAAAACTGGTAGGTTTCTCAGAGAGTGGTTGGGTGGTGACCAGGCTATTTCAACGGGAAACCACTGTATGTTGAGGATGTAAGGGGGGAAGCAGGTGTAGCAGTGTGTATGCTCAACTGTGCTTGTCTTAAAACCTTGCCCATATTTGTTGACTTCTACTCAATTTTCCTGTTTCAGTACAAGACCCGAGCTTCCCAATTAAGTACAGTGAATGGATTTCAGATTGACCATAGTTATTGATTTTTTAAGCCCTTGAAATGGCCAGATGGAGCCTGGGTGGAGCCATGGTGGTACAATCACATTTCCCTTTAGACTCAACAGCTTTGGTTTACACCAGTTGCCCCTAATTAAATAGTACACCCTTTTACTCTTAAATGTGTTCTGAGTTGGATGATAAATTATATGGTCATCCATCTGTCATCTGTAACAGCAGCAAGCAGCCTTGCTCGGGAACTCTTAAGGGCCCCCTTTAGTCCCTTCAGCAAGCAGGCATGACGAGCAAATTCAGCACCAGCTGATTTGCTGGGTTGCATCTCATTTCCTTGATGTGTGTTTCAGCAGCCAGCTGCAGAGTGTCCCAGCAACCATCATAGATGACAGCCTCATGGAGCTGATGAAGGAGTGTGAGTTCTGTTGACCAAAGAGGCTCCTGGCAGGGATTGGGGAACCGGGGTGCCAGGCAGAGATTCCTAGCAGACACAGTTCCAGGAGGTAGTCAGGCTTTTTATGTTCACTTAATGGTTACTTTATTTGTAGTTTATGTACTTGTATGCATGTACAATATTTATGCACTCTGACTTTGAAGTCCTTTTCGAACTAACTGCAGGGAGATTTTTCTAGCAATGCATATATCTTCTACAAATTGGAGATTCATCATTTTGTTTCAATAATTTGCATAAAAAGGTAAATTAGAAATCAACTTTATCAAAATATTAGAAATAACATCACACTTGGAAATGAAAGAAAAAGAAACCATATTATTATTATTTTTAAGAGTATATTTTATTTTTTAAATATTTTATTATTTGTGCTATTACAGTTATCGCAATTTTTTTCACCTTCCTCCCTCCACCCAGCCCACAGGCAATCCCCACAGAGTTATCCACGTCCATGGGTCACGCACATATGTTCTTTGGCTAATCCCTTCCCCTGCTTTCAGTCAATCCCCTGCTCCCTCCCCTCTTACAGCTGTCAGTCTGTTCCTTGTTTCTATGCCTCCAGTTCTCTTTTTTCCATTAGTTTATTTTGTTTGTTAGATTCCACTTATAAGTGAGGTCATATGGTATTTATTCTTTACTGACTGGCTTATTTCACTTATCCATAGTGTCTGCAAAAGGTAAAAATGACTTCTTTTTTTACTGTTGTGTAGTATTCTACTGTGTAAGTGTGCCCCCACTTTTTTATCAGCTCATCTACTGGTGGGTGTTTAGGCTGTTTCCAGATCTTGGCTATTGTAAATAGCATTGTTATGAAAATAGGGCATATATATATTTTTTGTTGGTGTTTTGGAATTCTTAGCATATGTTTCCAGAACTGAAATTACTGGTTCAAAAGAGAGTTCCATGTTTAATTTTTTGAGGAAATTCCATACTGCTTTCACAGTGGCTGCACCAGTCTGCATTCCCTCCTACAGTGCACTAGGGCTCCCTTTTCTCCACAACCTCATCAGCACATGATTTTTGTTGACATATTGATAGTAGTCATTCTGGAAAGTGTGAGATAATAACTCATTGTAGTTTTAGTTTGCATCTCTCTGATGATTAGCGATGTTCAGCATTTTTTCATAGTGTATGGGTCATCTGTATGTCCTCTTTGGAGAATTGTCTATTCAGTTCCTTTGCCCATTTTTTTAAATTGGATTATTTGTCTTCCTGGAATTGAGTTGTATTAGTTCTTCATATATTTTGAAGATTAAACCTTAATCAGATGTATCACTGATGAAAATGTTTCCTCATACAGTGGCTTTCCTTCTCATCTTGCTGATGGTTTCTTCAGCTGTGAAGAAGCTTTGTAATTTGATACAGTCCCATTTGTTTATCTTCTCCTCTCTTTCTAATGCTCTAGGAGATATATGAACAAAAATATTGCTACATGAGATATCTGAGATTTTACTGCCTGTGTTTTCTTCCAGGATTTTTATGGTTTGTCTTACATTTAACTCTTTTACCATTTTGAGTTTATTTTTATGTATGGTATAAGTTGGTGGTCTAGTTTCCTTTTTTGTTCTTTTTTTTTTTTTTTGCTTGTTCCAGTCCTGTTTTCCCCATGCCATTTATTGAAGAGGCTGTCTTTTTAAAGATTTCATTTACTTATTTTTAGAGAGAAGTGAAGGGAGGAGAATGAGAGGGAGAGAGACACTGACTGGTTACCTCTTGCTCGTGCCCCAGCCAGGACTGAACCCACACCCAGTCACGTGCTGTGACTGGGAATCCAACTGGCGACCCTTCACTTTGCAGAGGTTGCCCAACCGGTTGAGCCACAGCGGCCAGAGTGGAAGGTGTATTATTTAATTATCATTTCAACTTCTAATTTTTGAATAGTTGCCAAATTATGGTTTTATTCTAGCAGAAAAAAGTCATCTCTTCTGATAATGGCAGATTATGTCATTTGAATCAGCCAATTAAGGAGGTTGAAAAAATATTTTTTAACTTTAAAATATTTTGAAAATTTGTTTTAAAAGCCTCAAAGAATACTCTAATGAATTAACCTTTCCCCAATACTACATTTTAATCAGGAATGTCATAGGGCCATTTTAATAAAAATTGATACAAAAAAGAATAATAATATTCAGAATGGCAACATTTTTATATTGCAAACTAAGATACTTTCTGTAAAATTTTTATATAAAGTTAATATTTAATATTTCCCTAAGACTTATAATTAATAAATATAAATAAACATGTTGAATGTTTCATCAGAATTATGTATAGATACTTTCCAACTACCCTATAGGCCTCATATATATGTTTATTTTATATTTGTAGTATGACATATTAAAAAATATAAGAAACACTTCCTGAAGTTGCTGTGGTTCAATTTTTCTATATAACAAACCCCAACTTTCCCTTTATTTTTATCCCTACATTTTACACTGCTTCCTATAATCTCCATTTATGGACCTTTGCATGGTTCTGGGTGTTTGCAAATCAGTTTGCTTGTCATCAGCCTTTGTATCAACTTTCTTCTCTCTGGCAATAATTTCATCCTCTTTTAGTTCTAAAATATCTTGATATCTTTATATCAGCATTTCACCATAGCATTTTCTCTGTACTATATGTTTGTACATTTTATTACTTTATTCTAATTTTAGTAGTGCCTTTTGTGGGAAAGAACAAATGTGAAAACATATTCATTTGTGTGATGCTAGGTTTTATAGCCAAGACCCACTTTTAAGTGTCTAACTTTATATATAAAAAATACGGTAGCACTTGAGAGCACTGTCAGGAACTATATAGCTTATTTGCCATTCTAGCTCTTTTATTCACTGGGTGATTCTAGGAAAGTTGTTTTCTATTTCTATATCTGTCTCCTCATCTGTAAGTAGTAGTTCTCATATCTTAAAGATGTCATGATAATTAAATATCATAATGCTTATAACATACCCAGCACAGTGTTTGATAGCATAATAGGTACCTACTAAGTGCAGGAATGCTAGTAGACTTGCACAGCTTCAGTATTATGTCTTACACCAGATTAATTGTTATTTGCCTTATGTTATTTTAGGTACTTTGTATTAAAATGTTTAGTCACCTGGTTAATGCATCTGGCAACTTAAAAACACAAAACTAACTTTGTGATCAAAATCTCAAATAGCCTATAGAATTATTTTTTTGTTAAGCAAAATGCTGCTTTCTTTCCATCCATAAGCTTGAAGGTCCATGAAAGAAAATATGGAAAGATAACAAAATAATATATGAAAAATAATATGAGCAAAAAACGTAAGGGCATCTTGGCTGGTGTAGCTCAGTGTATTGAGTGCAGGCCTGGGAACCAAAGTCTCACTGGTTTAATCCCCAGTTAGGGCACATTAAATGGGAATTCTCAGGGTTGCAAGCTAGGTCCCCAGGAGGGGGCATGTGAGAGGCAAACACACATTAATGTTTCTCTCCCTTTCTTTCTCCTAACTGCCTCTCTTTCTAAAAATAAATAAATAAAATCTTTTAAAAAAACTTGAGTGTAACCATGAGAGAGTATACCAAATAATTGGTAGGTGATTCTCAAATTTTAATATGCCTTTGTTCCTCTTACAGTATGCTTATAAAAATAATATATTTTCCCAGAACTAATGCCAATAGACAATGACTCAGTAGTTCTGTATGAAGACCCAGGAATGCATGTATTTAAGAGCCTTATTTGGAAAACAGGTGGCTAATGAACTGTATTTTGAGATACACCCATCTTTCAATGATAAGACATGAAAATTGAGCACAAAATTCCCTAGCCTTTTATTCTGTGAAGATGCAGGGGTGTCCAACCTTTCAGTGTCTCTGAGCCACACTGCAAGAAGAAGAGTTGTCTTCAGTTGTCTTGGGCCGCACATCAAATATATTGCAACATGTAATCACAAAAATATCTCATCATGTTTTTAAGTAAAGTTATGATTTTGTGTTGGGCCGCATGCACAGCCATCCTGGGCTCCATGCAGCCCACAGGCTGCAGTTTCAACACCCCTGTTTGTATTCCCAGTTGTGAATGAGAGACCAGAGCCCCCAGAATAAATACTGAAAGATAAAGATCTGTAAAACAAGCCCATAGTAGCCCAAGATAAATTTAACACAATTGTCTATAACAACTCTTTAAATTAACATCACAACCTCATAAAATCATTGGGAAAATCTGAAGTCATTAAAAAGAAACACCTTAAGAGCTAATAAAACAAAACCCTTACATAGGCTATTTACAAGAGACTCATTTCAGATAGAAAGACACATACAGACTGAAAGTAAAGGGATAGAAAGAGATTTTATGAAAATGAAATTTTTTAAAAAGCTGGGGTAATAATGTTTATACCAGGCAGGCAAAATAGACTTTAAAACAAAGGCTATAACAAAAGACAAAGAAAGACCCAGCAATTGCACTTCTGGGAATTTATCTGAAGAAACCCAAAACACTGAATCAAACAGACATACATGAGGTTTGTCCATTAGGTATCCAGCCACATAATATGAAAAATAGAGACGTTTATTGAAGAAGATACAAGATACAAAAAAACATTGTACATAGAATAATGGCTCCTCAGTCCCGTTCAAAGCAGGCACCTCGGGACCTCACACAGTTCTCCCAATTGCCATCAGCTGCCCTGTTGTATTTTCTTGAATCTCATCGATGGTCTGAAATCTCTTTCCTTTCAAAGGTGATTTTAGTTTTGGAAAAAGCCAGAAGTCACAGGGCACCAAATCTGGGCTGAGTCACCTGGGTGATGTGATATTTTTCCAAAAAACTCTGCATAAGACATAATTATGAGCAGATGTGTTTTTGTTTTGGAGTTGCCAGTCACCAGTTGCCCATAGTTGTGGCCTTCTGAATCATCTGAATAGTTTCTGCAGAGGAATGTTTAAGCTTAAAGCAAAATTTGATACAGATTCGTTGCTCTACTTGCTCAGTCATTCTGGATGCAATGGCTACACAGTGTACATGCTCACTCAATGGCATCTACTGCCCCCACTGACTAGTACAGTGAAGTCATCACTGTTCGCTCATGCACATTCCAGTCCACTGTCCTTGGCCGCCAGGTTACATTAAAACATTCCTATTATGTTAACAATGATTAGACTTTTTTTCAGACAGACCTCATATATCCATATGTTTATTTCAGAATTATTTACAACAGCCAAGATATGAAAGCAACGTGTTTATCAATAGATAATTAGATAAATATGTCAAGCATACGTGCAATGGAATATGACTCAGCCATTGAAAAGAATGAAATACTGTCATCTTCAACAACATGGATGGACTCAGAGGGTATTGTGACGAGTGAAATAAATAAGACAAAGAAAGACAAATTCCAGATGATTTTACTTACACGTAGCATCTAAAAAAACAACATAAAAGAAACAAGCAGAACAGACTCAAAGATACAGAGAACATTTTGAAGACTTGGATGAGAGGGTTTGGGGGAATGGGTGAAAAAAAGTGAAGGGATTAAGAAGTGCCAATTGGTGAGGATGTAAAGTATAGTGTAGGGAGAATAGTCAATAATATTTAACTATTAACTATGTATGAAACCAAGTAGGTACTAGAAATATTGGGGGGAACACTTTGTAAATTATATGATTACCTAGCCACTATGCTGTACATCTGAAAATACAAAATACTATTACGTGTAAACCATAATTGAAAAATTAGAGGCAATAAAAATTTTTTTAAATGTTAAGTAAAATGGCACTTTCTACTTTCAGTTTGTGCCAGTAACTAATCTAAAAGCCTATATGAGTTCATCTTCACACTGACCCTAAAAATATAGGTGTTTTTAATAGTCTACAGTTGGGGAAACTGAGGCACAGGAAAGGTATGTCATTAGCTCGAGGACACACAGCTAGTAAGTGGCAAATGCAGGCACTCTGTCTCCAGAGAGATGGCCATGATTGTTATAGTTAGCTTCCTGAAAAGAAAAAGATAAATTAACACAAATTTTAATATTTATTTTTGGCAATTATGTGGTTTCATGGATTTTACTGAAACTAAAGCTTTGTTTAATTTAAAATACATTTATTTTGTCTTGTTTCCAATGTCTTTTGCAATATTTCAAGTTAGCATTTCAGAGTGTGTGATGAAAACCAAAAAGTGAGTACATAGAACCCAGGTTTGCAGGGGTAATGAGGACTGTTTGGCTGCTTATATATGTATTATATACAGAAAAAATGTATGATAACCTAAGGACTTTTAAGATTGATAAAATGCTCTGTTCTGACAAATTGGTTAGCCTCCCCTTGTACTACTTAACGGTATGAAAGAAGACCAGAATCTGTACTGTTAATCTATGTGATGCTGAACAGCCAGTTTACAGTACTCAGGATGAGCACTCAACTTTTTCATTGGAGAAAAAATAATTATTTTTGAAGCTGTTTTTCTCCAGTATGATATACCAAAAGTCACCAAATCAATAATCTTTGCAAAGGTCATTTTTGTTTTTGAAATAATGTGATTGCTATCTGCTTCCAGAATGTTTAAATAACAAGCAAACTCTCTCTTTTCTTTTTCCACTATACAACTTTTCCAAAGATAGATGATGCTTTTTAATTCAACGGATCTGCACATTCTGGCCTTTGTTTTCTCTTCTCATACAGTCCAATAATTAACTAATTGTTGATCCAGTATTATGTCCTATCTCACTCAAACTGCCTTGATCATCATTAACTTCTTACTTACTACTCTTAGTGCCGAAGATGAAAAATTTCCCTGCATCTTTCAAAGTCGATCATTGTATTTTACATATGACTTTGCACTTGGTTCTTCGTTTATGCTTCTAAATCCAGTTGCTCAAGTTTGTGTATGTTAATAATTTCAATTATCATGTGAGTGCTAATTGCAACAAAATGATGACTACATAAACATTTTTTATTGTTTTAAACTTTTGTGCCCTAAACAATTAGGGCACACTGTTGCCTTTTTATGTTCTTACTTAGCTACTAAGCTTTTCTGTGCTCATTTAGGAAGTCAGCTTTAGAGACTAGAAGGACTACTGAAATGCTTTCTCTTCCTACATTTTCTTCAAATTTATCTCCTATGCAATGTTATTTGCTGATAGTTTCTATTCACTTAATTCTCTTTATCCTTAGATATCCTATGGCATTTTATTTTTAGCAATCAAGCTTTTGCTTTTAGGAAAAAAATGCTCATTTTCTTTACCCAATTATATTGTAAATACATAAAGAGTGGAGATTCTATCCTCTACTATTATATCCTCAGTGCCCTTCACTGGGCACTGGGTAGGTATTCATTAAATACTCATTGAAAACTTTTAAATCATATTGGTGGGCCTTTCTCCATGCTTTGGATTCAACTCCAACATTATTTAATACCCATTTTTTAAAAAATACAAACTAAGACTTTTTAATCTGGTTACTGGCCTTTAATTATGCTAACAGCCACTATTAAGTTGCATTGCTGATCCAAAGAAAATACTGACTGTTGGTTATTTTCTGACTTGTGATTGATGAAACGTTATTGAGTAACATTAGGTCATATTCTTTGTCAGAATGCGCCTTGGTATTTGGCAGCTACACCATCAATTAGTGATACTGCTGATAACCTCTATTTTATATAGCAAGTAATTTGGTTTTCCATATGAGCTGGGAGAAGGAGAGAAAGAAATGACAGTTGCTCCTTGCCACAAGTCATCTGTAGTAACAATAATAGATTTAACCAATACTCTTTAAAGCTTTTATGAAAATCTCTGAAAATCTTTATATTGTTTAAGAGACATATGTAGGCATGCACACATGGCCACCTTATTAGGATTTCTGGTCTACCCATTATATATTAATTTATTTTTGTTGTCCAGTTTTAATCTAGCTATTTGATGCCTCACTCCTGACCTAAATGTTTGGATCAGAGTCAAAGAGTCCACACCTCCATATCTAGGCTCCAGGGTCCTTCACAATGTCAAGCTCCAAAGTTGGCTCACTTAGCTTAGTTTTCCTCTTTTCTGAAGTGCATTTCATTGAAGCAAACTCAGATCTCAGTGCTTCTACTCTACATTCTGAAAAATGGAGAAAAGCATGTATTTAATATCTACTATGTGTGAAGCAATATGGTGGGAATTTCTCATGAATATATATGTGAGACATAAGTAAACACTGAATAATTTAGACCAAAATAATGCATAGTTTGTAGATGCCATTAAGTTTTTAATATTCAATCTTTTGTTCTCTTCCAAGTGTAATTTCCAACTACTGCTGTACTGTTAACACAGATACAATTTTCCTTCTATACAATTCTGAAATAATAATTGACATTGATATTCTAGAGCACATATTAAATAATAACTGTTATTATTTAATAACTGTGCACTACTGCCAGGGTCATACTCTGTAATTTTCACTAATATTACACTGGTATAGAATTACTTAAAAAGTCTAAGAGGGAAAACTACTTTTCAGTGTTCCAAGTAACTTGTAATTTACAGTCAATCAAAAAGAAAAGTCACCCAGTTCAGAATTAGGTTATCAAAATTATCTGCATTAATGGCATAAGGTCAGTTTCCCTTTTTTCCCTAAAAAAAGAATTTTAGAGATTTTTCACTTATCCAATGTCTCTTTCATATTTACCAAGACTATCAGTTGATATGGGGAAATATAAATTTAATATGAATTTCTAAAGAGTAGAAAAGAATGCATTCCAAGCTCCACAAACAATTAACATATATAAAAGTAAGCCAAAACAGAAAGGATTTTGTGTTTTGTTTTGTTTATTTTTAAAATATTTTTATTGTTGTTCAAGTAAGTTGTCTCTGTCTGCCCCCACCCACTCCCCCCTCCTAGCCATCTCCACCTTCCATCTTTGATCCTACCCACCTTTGGCTTTGTCCATGTCTCCTTTATACATTTTCCTTGACCATCCTTCCCCCTCCCCACCCCCCTTCCCCCACCCACCTCTCCTCTGGTTACTGTCAGTTTGCTCTTAATTTCAGTGTCTCTGGTTCTATTTTGCTTGCTTGTTTGTTTTGTTGATTAGGTTCCACTTATAGGTGAGGTCATATGGTATTTGTCTTTCACCGCCTGGCTTATTTCACTTAGCATAAGAAGAACTTTGAGTAAGTAGTAAACTCCAAAAGTTTTTCTCTAAGGAATCATTATTTTCAAAATGATTAAACTGATAAGAAAATAAATGATTAGTGCCTTAAAGTCAGATTTACAAAATCTAAGATGCTGCTATAATTGATCTAATGCTTTCTACATACAAGTTAACATATGAAGGGAGATTCCCAGAAACTGAAATTATCTTCTGGATGGACAGGCCTCTTGTAATACAGGCTTCACCCACTAGGTGAGTGTTCTAAGTGCCAGCTGACATTATGGTGAGAGGCTTCATTCAGCTTCAGCGAATTTTTTTTGAAGACTCTCTTCAATGCATTTGCCCATTTCATGGTGGGTGATCTACCAAAGCACCTGCCCACACTATGCTGAGTACAGCAATTTTTGACCAAAAACAGAATGACCCCCATGCCCCACCCTCTTTATTCACTTGACCTTGCCCCAAATGATTTTTTGGTTTCCCCAAATGAAGTCTTCAAAGAGAAATGTTTTGCTCATGTGAAAGAGGTAAAACAAAAAGGGTAGAAGCACTAAAAGGCATTAAAAGTGATGAGTTCAAAAACCATTTTCAACAGTGGAAAAAAGTCTCAATAAGTGTATCACATCAAATGGAGAGTACTTTAAAGTGACTGAAGTTTAAACATGTAAAAATAAGTACACAATTTTTATAAGTAAATGCTGGGTTTTGGGGGGTTCCCCCCTTGTATTTTAAAGATAAAGTTAGGCATTATTCCCACTAATTTTTGTGTTTTAATGCACAGTATCAAATTAATAAATATTCTAAAACACACCAACTATATTAAAACACACACCTGTCAGTAGCTGCCTCTGGCCATGGCTATAGATCCATGTGTATTTTTATTGGTAATCTAGGCATACATCCAAAGCATTTTGAGGTATATTTAGGCATAATATAAATACAGTTTACAAAGAGTAATGAGGATAAAATGCAATGGAAATAATGCCATTTTATGAATTTGGTGGGGGGAGTGCAGTTTTCTGAATTACATCTGTGTTCAAATTATTGATTATAGTTGTTCTAATAGTTAGTTGTGAGTGACAGTGAAAATCACAGCCCAGCAGTAAATTTAAGAATGACGTGGACACTTTTTTCTGCATTTACTTCCAAGTGAATCCCTTATATAAGTACACTCATCTCTTGCTTAACAGTTTTAATTTATTTCTAAAAATTTTTCTGCTAGGTGAAAAAGATATTAAATGAAAAAAGATTTACATTAAACCTAATAGGAAAAAAATATCAGCCACATCATCCCTTCCAAGATACTCAGTTTTTCAATATGTCAGATGTATTATCTCATACCTGTTCCAGCCTCAACCCTCTTCAAGAGATTATGACATACTATCTCATACTTCTGGCTGTCATCAATAAAGCAGCAAATAACAAGTGCTGGCAAGGATGTGGAAAAAGGGGACCCTTTTGCACTGTTGGTGGGAATGCAGACTGGTGCAGCCACTGCGAAAGCAGTATGGAGATATCTATCTCAAAAAAATTAAAAATGAACCTGCCTTTTGACCTTGAGATCCAACTTCTGGGAATATATCTGAAGAAACCAAAAACACCAGTTTGAAAAAACATAAGCATCCCTATGTTCATTGCAACATTATTTACAGTCGCCAAGATATGGTCTAGGCATCCATCAATAGGTGAGTGGATAAAACAAGTATGGGGCATTTACACAATGGAATAGTACTCAGCCAACAAGAGAAAAGTTTTCCCCTTTGCTACAGTATGGATGAACCTGGAGAACATTATGCTGTGTGAAATAAGCCAGTAAGAGAAAGCCAAATACATATGATTTAACTCATACATGGACTCTAATGACCAAACTGAACTAACAAGCAAAATGAAGACAGACTCAGAGAGAGTGCAAAAATGCACCAAGTGCACTATTTATATTTCTAAGCTAAATGGCTGGCAAAAATACTGTGATCAAATTGCACAAATGTTTGTAAAGTATCAGTGTGTTATATAAGGATTTGAACATAGAAATACCCTTCCAACAGGGACAATGGGGTGTGTGGTTGTCCTCATGTAATTTATGCTCTAGAATATTTTCTGTAAAAGCCCTATAGATAGTAAATATTTTAAAGCCTGGGTGCCAGACAGTCTCTGTTGCCAGTGTAGTGTGAAATCATCATAAACAATACATAAGCAAATGAGCTGTGCTTTCTTCCAATAAAAATGTACTTATAAACTTGGTGGCAAGTCAGATTTGGCCATAGGCCACAACTTCATAACCTTCCTCTAGAGAACCAGAATTTCAGCTCTGTTATGACCTTCACATTAGCTTGGGTTATTCTAGTGACTCTTGCTCTTTTAACATCAATAGGTGCAGAACTGAAAGAACACAGAAGTTTATTCAACCTCATCTGCTACATACATGCTGTAGATTAACTCTTGAGTGTGAAACTATCCTGCTTAATGTTATTTTTGAATTTCAGAAATCATGCTATTGTAGGTGTGATTCAAGAATTGTTTGCATACCGAGAAGTCTGTAGGGAGAATATTGAAAGCTTTACTTCACTAAGAACCAGATAAGTTTAGGTCCATAAAGGAGTATCTTTTATTTTAAATGTTAACAGAGAATACCTATAATGTTTTTTAATTGAGGAAGTATATAGGAAGGAAAAGGTGACATGCAGAATTTTGAAATTGTGCATATATGACTTATTTAGAGATGTTTGTGAAGTTAATTTAAAACATAATAAAAAATGAAATTTTAAAATAGAGAAACTGACCATGAGAGAAATTTTAAAATAGAGAAATTTTAAAATAGAGTAAACTGACCATAAGTATGATCAGTTACAATATGCAAAAAAAGACACAAAACTTAGATCACAAGGATAGAGAAAAAGGTTAGTGCTAGATTTGGGGAACAAAGCAAAGGAACACATTTCCGAATAGATGATAGTATTTTGTTTTTATTATCATCAGTTATAGAAATTTAAGCGCAATTTAATGCCAACACAGAAAGAGTGTGCGGTTGACAAATGCACATTAAAATAATCTATTTGAGAAAAAGGACATAGTGAAATGCCCCCTTAGAAGGTTCTCTGTTCTACATCCATTTTGGATAGACAGGGTCACTAGATCAGGTTCTAAATTCAAGCGGAACTCGGTGAACTGTAATATACACAGAACAACTAAATTTGGGAGATGTAAGTAAGAGTCAGTGGCCAAAGGGCTACACAGTTCGGGAGATGCTGAGTCAACCAAGAAACAGACTATACTACGAAAACCTTTCTAGTGGATTATTTTTCTGAACGCTAAGGAATTTAGAGTAGGTTTACCCCCAACGGCATAAAAAAATATACTTTAACAGGACTATTTAACTGTTTTTTTCTTGGATAATTTTTTGTGGCTTAACTCAACAAATGTTTATTCCTTCCTCATGTAAAGATGCATACTGATGTGTGCTCCCAGGGGTGACTCAAGGATCCAGGTGGTTTGCATTTGGGGACCCTTCTCTTCATCCTGTGGCCTCCACAGTCATCACCAGTGGCCTGGAATCTGGTATTTGCCACGTCTCTTTAGGAACCCGGGTTAGAGGCTCACGCAGTGCTCCTGACTCCAGCTCTCACACATCTCTCATCTCCCATACATCCTTCCTCATGCTCAGCAGAGCCCTCTGCAGAGGGACCACTTAGTTTGGCACCAGGAGCACCAGAAAGAGTCTGAGTTATGACTGTAGACCACACAGGACGCAGCATTAGGTGAGGGACTGAACACAGGAGGGGAAGTGTTGTTTGACAGTCTATATAAGGAGAAGTCAGACTTTTCACCCCCCAAGAGAAGAGAGGTATTTTCTCTGGAAAGATAGCTAAGGTCTCTGTTCCAGATTCAGCAACAAAACGCATGGATGTGGATGTCACCTGGAGATGAGTTGCCAGGTAGAAAACAAGAGGGAAATGAAAGTCTGCTTACTGAAGAGTGAGATATCCCGGCCCCCCCTTCTCCTGATCTTTTCTTCATTTGCTCTCCGTCTTCAGATAGTGAATCTCAGGGCCACATGTCTTCTCAAGTTTAAGTTTTTAAATGGCATTTGTGCTTTCTCTCTTCACTCTCATGGTTTTTAAGAAGTGGTTTGTCAAGAGAACACAGGTGAAAACATCCTTACCTCACTGTTGGGGACTGCTCGGGGTGGTTTTGGAGATTGGAGCCCCATGAGAGCAAGCTCTGGAAGGGGCTGCAGGCAGCGGGCATAACTCGATTCTAACACCCAGAGTCCCGTGGGAATCAGGCCTGAAACGTACTCTTTTGTCTTCTTTTTTCTCTTTCTCATTTTTTTATTTAATTATTTTTCAAGTACAGTTTTCTGTCTTTTATTCCCATCCCAACCCACCCCCCACCCGTGTTCCTCACCTCCCTCCCATTTCCACCCCCCTTAGCTATTGTCCATGTGTCCTTTATACTAGTTCCTCTAAATCCCTCCCCTTTTTCCTCTGAAATTTCCTCCCTTCTTCCCTCTGGTCACTGTCCCCCTGTTCTCTATTTCGGTGTCTTTGTTTTTATTTTGCTTGCTTATTTGTTTTGTTGTTTAGCTTCCTGTTAAAGGTGAGATCATATGGTATTTGTCTTTCAACACCTGGCTTATTTCACTCAGCATAATGCTTTCCAGTTCCATCCATGCTGTTGCAAAGGGTAGGAGCTCTTTCTTTCTGCTGCTGAATTCCGTTGTGCATATGTACCATAATTTTTTGATCCATTCATTTACTGACGGGCACCTAGGTTGCTTCTACCTCTTGGCTATTGTAAATTGTGCTGCTATGAACATTGGGGTGCATAGGTTCTTTTGGATTGGTGTTTCAGGGTTCTCAGCATATAATCCTAGTAGTGGAATTGCTGGGTCAAAAGGCATACTCATTTTTAGTTTTCTTAGAAAATTCCATACTGTTTTCCATAGTGGTTGTACCAGTCTGCAATCCTACCAACAGTGAACTAGGGTCCCCTTTTCCCCACAACCTCTCCAACACTTGTTGTTTGTTGCTTTGTTTATGGTGGCCATTCTGACTGGTGTAAAGTGGTATCTCATTGTGCTTTTAATTTGCATCTCTCTGATAGCTAGTGATACTGAGCATCTTTTCATGTATCTCTGGATCCTCTGTATGTTCTCCTTGGAGAAGTGTCTGTTCAAGTCCTTTGCTCACTTTTTAATTGGGCTGCTTGTCTTAGAATGGAGTTGTGTAAGTTCTTTGTATATTTTGAAGATTAAACCTTTGTCTGAGGTATCATTGGCAAATATGTTTTCCCATACAGTCGGTTGTCTTTTTATTTTAATACTGTTTTCTTTAGCCATGCAGAAGCTTTTTATTTTGATGAGATCCCATTTGTTTATTCTCTCCTTTATATTTCTTGCTCTAGGGGACATATCAGTAAAATCATTGCTGTGTGAAATATCTGAGATTTCCCTGCCATTGTTCTCCTCTAGGACTTTAATGGTGTCACAGCTTGGATAATTTTTTATAATTCATGTAGACATCAAAAACACTAAAAAAATAGTTTTAGAAAGTACATATCTACAATTTACTAGTAAAATTAGATCTTTGGATACTTAGATGCCAAAGTTCATTAGAGAACAGCCTGCTTTGGCATACAGATGAGAATAAAATTTTTCAGAAAAACAAGAGTTAACTTTCCCTTAGCAATTTTCTGAATATTATCAAATAAAATAGAATTGCTTATAGCTAGCAAAGGGATGTTGATTTGAAATTAAGTAATATGTACATGTATTTTGTTATGATTCATATTTTATTGAACACTATTTTTATTTTCAGATTATGCATAATAATTTAATATAAGCTATTTCCTCGCAACCTTCCTATGAGTGCTGTTAACATTATCAGCAGCTGTTCTAGAGACATGTGTCTATCAGAGTTCCTCCTGGTTGTAAGAGGCGATTCAGTAAGTGTGCAGAGAACAAGGTGTTGATAGTAGTGGCTATCAGATTAATGGAAGACAGTTAAAATTAGAGGTTAAAAAAGACATTATTGGAGGTTCTGTGAAAGATGAGAGACTATGGAAAAGATAGAATTCCATCCTCCTTCTCTGCTCCATCCCACTCTGCTTCACTGTCTTCTACCTTCTGTTCCCAGTTGTCTACATCACTGAGTGTGTGAATGGTAGGAATGATGTCAAATAAGGGGAGGCACCAGAGCTGAAGAATAATGTACAGAACAAGAGGAAGCATCAATTTTGTAAGATACACTGATGACCTAAATTCTGCTTACACATCTCTGTTATTTGAAAGTAGATGGGAAACCAATTTCCCTATTCAACCTTTGCTTATGAATTTCCTTCTATCATTCAACAAATATTCGTGGAGAGTTTACCATGTGCCAGATACTGTTTTTGACATAAGGGTTACAAGAGTGAACAAAACTGGACAAAAATCTCTACCTACACGTGGGCTTCTATAGAGTGTGTTGAATAAGGAAATTGGACATCTTATGAAACAAAAGATTTCTTAAAGGTCAAGATTGTTATAGGTCAGAAAACAAAATTTCGTTAAGTGGAAAACTATGCTTCCTAATAAAGTAGAATTTCTACACAAAGAGTCTAAGAGTGATTGGTAAAAATATTACAGCTATCTTATTTCTGAATTAAGCCCAGTGATCCAACTTAATGTTCTGGTTGAAATATTCTATCTTTTCGGGTTGACTTAACTTTTCTCCATAACACTGATGTTAGCGAGAGGCCTGGATGTTTCTAGTCTTTCATGCCTGAAGTAGAGGTTTGTTTTTTTAAAAATATTATGGTAGGGTAAAGGGGTTTTAATAGTCCCGTTTTCATTTATATTAAAACAAGTTTGGAAAAAAAATAGAGTCCATGGGTAACATAGTGTATAATAAAAAGTACAACTAATTTTTGTATAATTTCAACCTTGAGAAGATATTTAAGAAGAAAAAAGTCAAAAATTCTGATGCCAGGCTTTTCAAAACTAAGAAGGATAAAAACTGGTTTAAATGTGGGGGCAGGAGGATTAATCCTAAAATTACTTGATGCAGATTCAAATTCTAGCCTTCAACTTTGAACAGTTCATTTCAAGGTCTGAGACTCAGGTTTTTCTTCTGTGCAACAGTGATAATAATACCCATCTTCCTCCCAGAGTTGATGTTAAACGTAATAATGGGTGTGAATGTGTTTTATACAGACCAAAGTCCTGTATAAATTAGAAGAATCACGTTTTTAATCTCTATAATACTGTTGAGAATAATGTGGTGACATCAATTTTAATGTATTCATTTTAACAGTCAGATATTAAATGTATTTGTTCCTTACGCTTATTCACTTATCTACTTTTTATTTCCAATGTGCCTCCTGTTCAGAGAGAAGAAAAAAGTAGTAATAGAAAAATGAGATCAACATAATGTTTGATTTTAAGACATATTTATTGATTTTAACTCCCTTTTCTATTTGGCTTTTAATAAGACTTGTAGTAGCATTTTCTCTGACTTGTAGGAAGATATCTTCTGTCTCTAGGTCATGTGGTAACAATGATACTCTTCCCAGGCCTTAAGGATGCTTGGCGTAGCTTTGGTGTAAGCCGATTTTATTCTAGTGTAATGATATTTAAACTTTATTTCAAAATCCTAGTTCCAAGAATCAAAGCAAATGATCTGGAAATCTTCCAATATGCTATTTTCTCCTCATTTTTTCCTTTGTGCTTATAGCTAGCTTCCTCTTTATACTTCATGCTTCATGTTTCCATCCTGTTAATTGTGTTAGATGAACAAAAAGGGACTTTTTTAATTCCTGAAGATATAATTTCGGAATTAATATAACTAAATAGCTTTCTTGGATCATAGGAAAATCAACCATTTATTACAGAAAGCCACTAAACAAAAAAATCCTAATGTAGCTGAAAAGTCCCCTGTGGACACTCGAAGAATATTTAACAACCTACAACTTAAACAATTTGGCCATTCTCCTGAAGTTTCACCTTAGTAATATTTACTTTAGTGCTTAATTATAATGGTGGTTCCAATATTCAGTTACTCAAAACATTGTTTTTGTTAGCAGTTTAATGTCTTGTAAAAGTAAGATTGATTAAATTAGTTGCAGAACGTCATTAGGTTTTACTTTGTTGTCTATTTCCTGTGTCTTTTTTTAAGAAAACAGTGATAAGCTTTTATATGTCTGGAATGTGTTGTTAACTCAACAAAATTGTGAGGTAGAAATGTCAGCCTTGCAGGAAGCCCTAACTTTCCTAATGAAACTCAGCCCCATCCTACGGTGTCCGCACTGTTTTGGTCAGAAAATCCAATCAGGCCAACCTTCTGAGTTTGAATCCTGGCTCCAAGCCAACTGATTGAGTCATCTTGTCCATCTGTAAGGTGGGATTAAAAGTAAAGCCTTCTCTTTGCTGTTGCCATAAGGATGAAATGATTTAGTAAGTGCAAAGCACTTAGGAAAAGCCTGACACAGCGTGTTGTTATCATAGTAAGTGCTAGGGCTTTCAAACTCAGGCAACAAGAACCTGCTCTGCATGGCTCACTAGCTGCCCTTCCCCAACCCCAGAAGCAGGTATTCTCCACTTTCCCGAGTTTCCCTCTATTTTATCCTGCCAGAGTTTTGTCAGGCGATGACTAACACGACGGAATTTCCCAGGGATGAAAATCACTGAGGATAAACCAACTTGGGGAGAAGGAAGCCTGAAGAGATCAAGAAACACAGGTTCAAATCAAAGGTTGCCATTTACGAGGTCTATGATTTAAGGTCAACTACTGAACCTCTTTCACCTATAGTGCCTTCATTTGAAAAATTAAGATATCAGTGGAATTGTTAATACCTATCGGGAATATTGTGAACTCCGTCAATGAAGCTGAACCACTCCGAGGCACCTAACACATTTATTACAGGGATCAGAACCTGTGTAATTATGGATCCGGTTAGACAGTCTCAGTGTGTAGTTGCTGTTTCTGAAGTGGTGCCTGATGTCGGCAAGGGACAGCAGCAAGGAAGGGGAGGTGGATGTGAGGTGGGGGGAGCAAGGACTAACTGGAGCCTGTGGAGACAAGTTGGAGTTTATGAGGACACTGTCTCAGACACTCACTGGCCCCAGATTAGGAGAAGCTGCAGAAGGATCAGTTGATCTGTGCAGGCAAGGTGAACTAGTAGATCCAAGTAGATCCAGAACACGAGCGTGAGCCGCACAGTCTCTGACCCTATGACCAAACTTCCCAGCATAAACACAGCGTTGCATGACTTCTGCCTTCCAAGGCTTGCACATATTATATTCCATGCCTATCCTAATCCAAATTAGGCAGGAAAGGGAATTATCAAAACATCAATCCAATTTAGCTAAATCGACCCACAGCAAAGCCACACAGAGGTGTAATGATGTGAAAGCCGTATACACTCCATCTTAGACACACATGAAATACAGCTCCTTTCTGTTCTGTAACAGAGCTCTCCCTGCTCCTGGGCCTGGACCCCACAGTGCTGAAGGAAGAAAGGATATAAGCTTAACCATGAAAAGGAGCTTCCTTTGATTTAAACTATCTTATTGGGATAAAATAAATCTTTTAGGTAAATGCTCAGTGGTGAAGAGTTTCTTCACCAACCCGTTCCCACACAAGACTTGTCCCCTCCACCTCTTCTGGCTAAAATGTGCCTCCATATGGTATTGAGTTTATAAGACCATGAGAAGATAGAGTAAGGTGTAGGCCTCAGATCCTTAGCTATCCATAACATTCTTCTGGTACCTGCTACTGAAGTCTGAATCTGTGGCATTGAAGCCTAATTTAAGGCCTGAGAGGGTGACAAGATCATTCTGGTTTTCCTGGGGCTGTCACAGTTTTAAAAATGAAAGTGTCCTGTTCTGGGGCCACCTCAGTCTCAGGCGAACCTAATTGATTGGTCACCCTGGGGCCTGATATTCCTCCCATTTCTAACTTTGACCTTGTTCAGCACTTTTCAGTGCTAACAAATATGAGAAACTGAAATCATATGGATTATCCAGATGGGCCTTGTATGGCTATTGGCAAGAATAAGTTCCCCTGAGGCTGTTAGACTGTAGGACTTCATTTTTTGTTGGCTATTGGACAGAATCTATCCTCAGATCCTTGCCTCATGAGTCTCCCCAATGTAGCAGTTTGCTTTATCAAAGCCAGAGAGAGAGGAGTCTGTTGGTAAAGCAGAAGTTATTATCTTAGGTAACCTAATCATGTAAATGACAACCCATCACTCTTAACACATTCTGTTGCTTTAAAGCAATTGGTGAAGCCAGCCAAGACTCAGGGAGGGGCATGAATAGCCACCCCTTCGATGTCTTCTTTTTCCTACATCATCACATCCTCCATCTCTAATGGATCACACTAATCAACCTGTAAACATGCTCTGACCTATATAATTTTGAAGCAAATCCTATGAATCCCCTATCCTTCCAATTACCACCCAATTTATCATTTAAAATTTTATCATTAGCACATTTACATCTTGTTGAAGAAATTTTAGCTTACTCCAATATAATGAATGTTTATCTAAGACTTTTATTTTTTATTTTTTATGTGTAGCGTACCTATTTTTCACCTTTAGAGCACTGTCACACTTAACACATTGTATTGGGTTGGCCAAAAAGTTCAATTGTTGTTTTTTTTGTAAGATGGCTCTAGTAGCACTTAGTTTTCTTTAACTTAATTCAAAACAATTTTGTTAGATTGTATGGTGACAGCTGTCATATTAGCATGCATTTAACAAAGCTTTGAATGAATGAAAAGCTACTGATGAATTTTTGTAGCCATTTTAATATTGAAGATGGAAGAAAATATAAAATATTTTGGCATATCATGCTTTCTTATTTCAAGAAAGGTAAAAACACAACTGAGCGCAAAAAAAGATATCTGCAGTGTATTGAGAAGGTGTTGTAACTGATTTAATGTGTCAAAAGCGGTATGAGAAGTTTTGTGCTGGAGATTTCTTGCTGGTCGATGCTCTGAGTTCAGATAAACCACTTGAAGTTGATAGTGATCAAATCAAGACATTCATTGAGAACAATCAATGTTATACCATGTGTAAGATAGCCAACATACTCAAAATATCCAAACCAATAAAGTTATTGGTGAAAGCGAAAAGTGTATCTTGTATTTTAAACAAAAAACTAAATGGATTTTTGGCCCCCCAATATATCCTATGAGATAGCAGTCATGATATATTTCCATATTATTATCAAATTAACCCATAACGATTTAAGAACAAAAGATGATCCTTTCACATTGTGCTATAGTATAACCTTTGCCATAAATCATGTAGATTGATAGATTCTTTTTTTATTCTGTGGCCTTAATAAATCTATGAATAAAAATTAACATTTTAAACTGATTTTTATATCCTCAAAGATTTATGCAGAGCAGGAAATGTGAAATCCAGTCAACCTCATGAAGGAAAATGCAGACACATGATAGACAGATAGACCTTCACACACCCCCACACGGGTATCCAGACATCTGTAGTCTCTCCATCATAAATTAGCCTTTGCTAATTTATTAGACAAAGAGTGTTCTCTTTTGCTTCTGTATTTAGCATGTATTTAACTTAATGAAATTAACCTTTTGTTTATTTATTTTTTTAAAAAGATTTTATCTATTTATTTGTAGAGAGAGAGGAAGGGAAGAGTAAGAGGGGGAGTGAAATATCAACTTGTGGTTGCCTGTAGTGCACCCCCTACTGGGGACATAGACTACAACCCAGGCATGTGCCCCGACTGGGAATTCAACCAGCTATGCTTTGGTTCACAGGCTCTCTCACTCAATCCATTGAGCTTCACCGGCTAAGGCTGTTTGTTTATTTCTTAGTTATGTGTGTTTCTTTCCTGTAAATGCTTTTTGCTCATATATCTGTTAGGTTTTTAATGTTTTGCTTAGAGATATAACTTGCATGTTTATTGCTTACTTTTGCTTTTATTTTATTGTTAATATCAAGAAGTTTTGAAGGTAACATAGCCAAACCCACTGATATTTTCTTCAGATTGATTTTCAAAAATTGTAATATTTAATTTTAAATTTTAATTTTTAATACATATGGGACTTATCTGCACAAATGGAGACTGATCAAAACTGAAATAGATTTTGTTTCCAACTATGTAGGTAATTTTCCTAATGTCATTTACTAAATCATCTACTTCCTTCTGAATTTCTGTGCTGAATGCTGACACTAGATAGGTTAAGAAGTCTTGGGTCTTGGTTAACTCCTGTAGTGTTTGTGTGGAAGCCAGTTCTCTACCCTGCTAATCCTACCCCTTTTATTCTCTACCCAAAGCCCTCCAGGTTCTGCCCTGTATCTTGGAAGCTTATGGTATCTCCACATACCAAATGGATGTTCTGTGTGTCCATGGTAATTTCACCATACTACCCCATAGTAGAAAAATTAACTGAGAAATATACTTTTTATAATCTTTGTTCACCAATATAAGTATGCACACAAAGTTTATTCTACCCTTTACTATTTAGGACCTCTCTCTGACATTGAAAAAATAAGACTCACAAACAGTTGTAGAAACCATCTCATTTCAGCAAATGTTTTAGCAGGCTTAGTAGAAGTCAAAGTTAGGTAGAGAGTCAATTTGTTTTTCTTGCTTTTAAGTGTAGATTAAATGAATACATTTAATATTTAAATGTCCCCATAATGTGAACCTACTAAAAGTAGGTATAATAAATGCAGTCATCTTCAGGAAATATGCTTTGTTGATAAGCAAGTTTGCGAATTGAATTAAAACTACTATGACATAATTAAAAGAGAAATTTTAAATGGCTGTTCATGAAGTAATACCTGATTGTAGTTTTTCCTTTATTTCCCTTCCCTTCATTTATTCTCTCTCACTCTCTATTTCTTCTTCTTTTCTTTTTCTCTTTTGTTTTTTTAGGCATTAAAAACAGAGAATTGAATGAATTATAATCCTCAGTTCATGATGCACCATCATCATTAGTCTGTGCAATTTATTTTCTTGCTTTGTTTTTTCATGTTAATGCTCATTTCCCACTGCCATTCCCTTTCTTTTATAGTCACCTACTCTAATGCATTTAATATGTGTCCTTGGATATGTATGTATCCTTGAAAAATGTGGATTTTTGCCTTATGAATATATCTGTTTTTAATTTACAAAAATGGAATTCTGCTGCAGATTTCCTTATGGTTATTTTTAACTCAATGTTGTGACTTTCAATGCAGCTGTTTGCTGTGTGTGTATGTCGATCTTTGCTTTTGACCACTGCATAGCTTATAGGCTATTTCTACTCTATGTTTTCATTTCTTTTCCTAGAGATGCATAGCTCAGTTTCCCATAATTCCCTGGGCCCCAGACAAAGCTTCGGCAAACCTCCAGAATCAACCTGTGGAAGAGACTCCCAGGAGAGGTTTGCTGGGTCATAGGGGTACACATTCTTGACGTCACTAAGTGCTGCCAGATTGTTCTCCAGATTTGTTGGCTTATATTTCTTAAGTATTTTGGCAAGATTCACATTTAGTGGAAAATCTGGTGTTGTGCCAACATTTGGGGGCAGGTTGAATTTTGTAACTCTGTGCAAAGTCAAAAAAAGAAATCTAATGTTTATAGTACTTCTATATGCAACTCTCTTTTGGAATATTTAACTGAAAAAAAACATTTTAGAGAAATGGCACATGTAATATTTAGTTTTATTCATATTTATTAATATAGGTGATATATTAGAGAAATAATTTTAATCAAATTATATTTCATACCATTTGAAAAGGGATGATATATTATATAACATGACTTATAGGGTAAGCAAACATTTTATTATTATTGCATACATTTTACATTTTAAAATGTCCTAACATAAATTAGGTTCGCCCAGAGAAAATAACAAGAGCAGCCATTTATTAAATACCACTTATGTGTCAAAGATATGAGCACCATTTTATTGTTTTTCACACAATCACTGTGTAATAGTCATTCTTTAGCTCACTTTATAGGTAATGGAATTAATATTCAGGAAGTTTAATTCATTTCCCACAAGGTTGCACAGGCACTGTATAAAGGAGCAAGGGTTTAATTCCAGGACTACATTAATCACAATGTCTACATCTTCACTGTGGACTTCAAAAAGAGATGGCAGGGTAGGCAACATAAGGACAACTTGGCTTAGTGGTTAGGAACAGTCTCTGAACTCTGTTCTTAATGTCCAAGTATGAACCCCAGTATTGCCACTTTAGAACTCAAACGCTTTAAGCCAGTCACTCAAACTCTTTGTGCTTCAGTTTCCTGGTCTGGAAAAAATAGATGATGACAATAATAGTACCTGCCTCCCACAGTTATTTTTGTAAGTAATTAAAATATATTTTGTAATTTTTATTATTGTTTATTCTATTACAGTTGACCCAGTTTTTCCCCCTTTGCCTTCCTCCACCCACAGTCAATCCCCACACCATTGTTCATGTCCATGGGTCATTCACAAATGTTCTTCGACTTGTCCCTTCCCCTTTTTTCTTTCCGCCAGTTCTCCCTCCCCCCTCCTCTCTGGTATCTGTCAGTATCTTCCATGTTTCCATGTCTCTGGTTCTATTTTGCTTGCCAGTTTATTTTGGTCATTAGATTCCCTTTATAAGTGAGATCATTATGGTATTTGTCTTTCACCAACTGGCTTACTTCACTGAGTGTAATAATCTTCTAGTTCCAACCATGCTGTTGCAAAAGGTAAGAATTCCTTCTTTCTTTCTGCTGTGTAGTATTCCATTGTGTAAATATACCATGATTTTTTAATCTACTCATCTACTTTTAAAGTTTAGGGTAGTTTCTGAAACATAGTGAGAAGTTAGTTAATTATTATTACCTATTCTTTTTCCAGAGGAGACGGATTGCTCTTTCATTCCAATATTTGTTTCTATCAGAACCCTGTTCATCAAGGGGAAGCTGATCTCATCCCCAGCTCCACGTGTGGGGTCTGTTCAGTCTGAATCAATCAGCATAACTCCATGACCCTAATTAACAATTCTAGAATGCTCTATGTGCAACTTTGACCAGTGAGACTCAAAGAAATTTGGGGGTAGGGACTGGCCCTTTGCTTGCTTTTCTTAGAACCTTCTGCCTGACCACTTGACATGTATGAGGAAGCACAGAACACTGGAAGTTAGTAGCACCCATCCTAAGTCATTAGGGGAATCAAACTCGGGAAGAGCCAGGGTCATAAAGAGACTGAACCTGACTCATTGAGGGCACTCTGGAGCCAATGGAGGAACCAGAGCCTACTCTAGCTCTAGACTCCAACCTACTGTTTAGGCATGAGTTGAATTTTTGGTGCAGAGAGTAACTGAGTCAAAGCTGTATTCGTGTGTCTCTCTGAACAGACCATGAATAAATGTCCCTTTTCCTCGCTCTGGGATTTTTAATGAATAGGAGAATTAATTACTTCATTTTTCAGAGGAAAATCAGGTTAAGTTGGAGTGGTAAATACTCAAAAAGTTTTCCTAGGAAAGTTTGAAAATATGAGAAAAATTCTTAGAAATAGAATTATACAGGAAGGCATTGTGAAAAACCCTGAAAATAGGGTTAAAAAGATAAGCAAGTATGATTTGAAAAAATTGAAAGAGAAAATAAAGAGTCAGAAAGAGCTGGGGGAAGACAGTTAACCCGAAGGGATTGTAATTTGAATGGTGATTTGGACCTGATGGGACTGAGCAGTGTGGAGCTAGGAGGTGGGCAAGAAGGACATGAATGGAACTAATCAGCCCCTCTATTACAATCAGAAGTTTGGTGTGCAGTTGTGGGATGACTCTGCAAGTGAATACTGTAATCATAACCTTGACTATGAACCAAAATTGCACATAATTTAAGCTGTCATGTTTATTTAACATTAGATAAACATTTACCAAATACTGCTCTGTGCATACAAAGTTTTGTTAAAAAAAAGAGTTCTTCATAAAAAGGTACAATTTAAGCATAGGACATATCAAATAAAGGTAAATGATATAACAAAACTGGTGAACAAGATTTGCAACATAAATGAAAGATTGTTTTAGTGGTTTCAGTAATCTAGATGGAAGAATTCAGAAGGAGGAAAGTGGTTTCCCTAACTCATGTTCAAAGTTACATGGAATGGCACACTCCTCTCTCATGTAACAAGGCATGCATGTCTATTTAATGGATGTGGTGAGACATATACAAAGCAAACACTCTTATTTCTTCTCTTTTCAAAACAAGAGAGTGATGACTGATAGTCTATCTCTTAGGATCCTCTTACAAAGAATAATGCAATGCTCTTCTTTACTCAACTTTCAAAGATAGACAATCCTAAACAGAATTTAACAGGATGATAACTTTAAAAATCACTATTCTAACTAAATATGTGAAGGACTCATGTATCAATTACTAAAAGACAAATATTACTCTAGATAAGTGTGAAGAGTAAATTACATGAAGGAATAACTATGGTCAATAAACATTAAACAAACTTAATGGTAAATGAAGAAGTACAATGAAAGTAATATAATGAGTGTTGGGGATTTTTTGGAGGGCAGGCATCCAGTGTCATGGCACACGTATACTCATACACTGCTTTCTATGTGTAGTTTGATAAAATATGTCTGGGGTGCAATAATGAGGACAAATACCTATATAATACTAACTGTGCTTCAAGGTCCTATATTATGGTTATTAACTTAATTACACAATAAGCCAATGAGGTAGGTAGAATTATTATTCTCATTTTACAAATAAGAAATTACGTCAGGAGAAGGTTAACTGAATTGGTCAGGACTATTTAGCCAGTTGGTGGCAACAGTGAGATTTGCTTTACATTAATAAACATAGAATACCCTGAGTTTGGGAGCTTAGAGTTCTAACTTGTCTTACATATTGTGCTAAAATATATGATCATTTTGTCTATGATCATAAGTGGTCACTAAAGTTTTCTAAACCAAAGATATTTTATTTTATTCTTTAAACACTTCAAAATTTTTTTTCTGGAGGTGAGAGGAGAAAGATGCCAATTATTTTATTTTACAAATGGGACTCTCCTGAGATTCAGTCATTGGTGACCAAAGCCACGGTGTGGTGGAACAAGTAACGGCAGAAACATCTATTCCCTTCTTAGACCTCATAGTAGTAAACAGAGGTTTCATCTAGAATTTCCAATTCCTCTTGTCTTTAAAATGTTTATTATTGTCTAATAAATCACTAACAAGTAATATTAACTATTTATAGGTTTACTTTGGGTTGTGAAAAGTGAGCAGCCTGTCTTCAGAAACCCACAGGAGTGTTACTGATGGTAAATCCGATTAGTGGCACTTTTTCTAGTTTTGTCTTCAGACCCTGGTTACAACATTAGTTTTAGGCTCTGCTCTCAACACTACTGCTAATAGCAGAAACCAAAAATATGATATTTGGCAAAATACTCTATTGGTTTTCACTAAGCAACACATTCACTTAATGAACTTACCATATCTCAAAATTTTATGAAAATTGCTGGAATTTTGGAGAAAAATCTAAAAGATATTAAGTCACAGAAAATCTTCATTGAAGAAACAAACATAAAATAAAGTTTCAAGCAAAACATATAGTGATTTATTAAACCAGGATTTAATGAACTGAGACCATTGATTTTTTTCTTATAGAAAGCTCCCAGCTATTTGAGACCAGTTGTGTGAGACAAAATCATCTAAAAATATAACCACATCGGTGTTACACAGAACAATGAATAACATCAACATTTTCACTGACATCGATTACTCAAAGACCTCTAATAAATATGACCGCAGAAGTTCCCTCCTTAGAGAAAGGGGGAAAGTGGAAGCTTCTACACAATGGAATCAAATAGACACAGTGCTAACTTCCATTCACATATCACGTTTTATAGCGCATTTTATCAATAAAATGACTCCATGGTAGATGTGAAAAAACAAAAGCTATTAAAGCCATTACAGTGTGCTGCAGAGTGAGAGTTCGTTAATGAGGCAGGCGTTGGTTTCTTCCCAGATTTTGCCAGTTTCTGTCTGTCTGAACGTGGACATCTGTGGGAGTAACAGTACCTCCCACAGATGGTCGCTGGGAGACGGGGTGCTGCGGCGCCTGCAGAGCGTGCCGCTGTGCCTGTCACCCAGTAAATAGTTACTATGTATCGGTTCTCACAGCCGTTTCTGGTACCTTCCCTCTTTCTCAGTGACTGTGACGCATAAAGATATAGCACAAAATCAAGGTTAATTAAATACAGGAAATTAATTTTCTTGTATAAACTGTTTCTCACATTTCTTAAATAGGATAATAATATTACCCTAAGTAATATCTCAGTGGCTTTAGGAATCAGTCCATAATTGAATTGAAAGTTGCCACAATTTGTAATTTAAAATCTCAGTTTAAGCCCTGGCTGGCGGAGCTCAGTGGATTGAGCGCAGGCCTGTGAACCAGAAGATCAGGTTTGATTCCCAGTCAGGGCACATGCCTTGGTTACAGGCCAGTTCCGAGCAGGGGACGCAGGAAAGGCAACCATACGTTGGTATTTCTCTCCCACTCTCCTTCTGTTCTAAAGATAAATAAATAAAATCTTTTAACAAACGATCTCAGTTTAACTTGCTTTCCTTCAAATTCTCTCTGCTCTACCTGATAATTCATCCTCACAGAGACTGCACAATTACTGTCATTCACTGTGTTTTGCTGTACATAACAGTTTTGTTGGATTCATTTTATTTCTCTTAAAAATGGCATTCTGCACTGTCATGATGCCCCTTGAAAATTGTCACTTTACCAATGACACCTTAAAAGCAAAGAAAGAGAAGATGACTTCTAATGTACTACCAGCACAGACAAGAATCACAATGGCTGGCATTGCTCTGTGGTCTCTGGGTTTGACCAATTCTGTATTTTTTTAGAGTAAAATGCTTATCCTAAAGTGTGTCTTCACTGACATAATATGTTATTAGCCTATCAATTTTGGATTTTAAAAAGTTCTCAATTAACCTTTTTATTATCTTAGGCTTTATGAACACATTTTTATGCTACTATGTGCAATTCTGATTATGATGCAAAAATATAAAGAACAAAAATAAATGTTAATGTCAATTAAATAAATAAATATATTCCACAGCAACTATTTTGACTTCAAGTAGCTGGATATTGTTAACTCATCTACCAGGATAATCTTATATAGATAGTTACAACTTAAATTCAGGGCACTTTGGAGAAATGCATATGATTATAAACTGTAATAGTAATTCAGGATACATGACCAAGGAATCAGGGAAAAGAAAATATAAATGATGAAATTTTAAGTTCTTAAAATGGAAGATTTAAAAATTCCTGCTTTGTTTAATGTACCAAATTAGGTTATCCAAACATACATGAACTAAAGAAGTAATTAATTTAAATGTTCCTTTGAAAATTTTTTTAAGCTTCCTGACTTTATGATTCTCAATCAGATGCATGAGATGACATAAAAAATATCACAAATAAGTTGATTTAAGGTATTATCTATTCATGGGGTGGAAAAAATGATCTCTATCTCCTTTTCACCTCTCCATTCATCATTTCTGAGTCTTGGAATATAGTATTTCAGTTTTAGGTCTTTTAGCATTTCACTTAACAATCAGTAACTCTCAGATTCCCTATTTATCCTTGGAGTGGGGATGACTCAGAGCTGAGTTGGAACCTTGCCTCTTCTCACTGAAAACACTCACAGGCACACCCCACTTTCATTACTGCTCTAGAAATTGGCCCCAAGAATATAGCAAGCTAATTATTTATACGTTTTCATGAATGTATGACCCCTGAAAGTGGATTGGAGCAAAAACTAGTTCCTACACTGAAAATACCTAACCAAACACTGATTACTTTAACATATTTGGAGTTCAGCCATGGTCCTTGGTTTGGAGATGAAAGAAGTATATTTATCATCTTCCCATTGTATCTCAGGTTCAGTATAAATGGAAGATTATGAGAAAGGCGGTAGGCCTGGTCTTGGCCATGAACAGCAGGCCAGCTAGAAGCTGGCCCCACTGGACAAGAAGAAAGACAGTGTCTCGCCTTTCAGCTCTTTCCCCAAAGTGGCCTTTGAGCTTGCAATTTCCACTAACCAGGAATTCTTAGTAGATAATTATGATCAGTGAAGACATAAGGATGTGCCCAAGCTAATGACGCAAGAGGATAATTTTTCTCATTTGCCAAAAGGTATTAAAGTGTTACTGGATTTGTTTTACTGAAATATTTGTGTGTATTTTAAACTTATTTCAAGTACTTTCTTTGTTTACCTAGTTACTTCAATGTAATTGGGCTCCAGATTCCTAACTCAGCCAAGCTTTTCTGAAACATTACAATTGTCCTAATATATAGAATAATCTATTATAGTCTAGGAAATGAAATCAGACTACTTAGCTCAACTGATGTCACAGATTTATTATGCTGTGATGTCTTCATATGGGAAGAGCCCATGAGCTTCACTGAGGTATGTCCATTTCCTTAGTGTTCAGCTCTGACAATGTTTTTGTCCTGGTACTTAACTCTCTTGGAAGTACTCACATGTGTATTTTCTCATGCAAACTTGCATTTTGCATTTAGCAAAAGATTTTCCTAAGCTTCCTTCTGGCCTACTTCATTACTTGGCTTCACTTCACATGTTCTCATTTTTGAATTTGTTATTCTCTGTGGACATCCATCTTCTCTTCAACAGTCAAAATGTTGTACATCCTGGAATTACTCATACCATAACCTGCTCATGACCCTACTTCTGCTACAGGAATTGCACGGGTGGACCAAACTCATCATATAACCATTGCTGTATTTTTTTTTCCTTTTCAAGTAACTTCAAGTCTCATTTTCCTAATATCTCAATTGAACATTTTCAGATATCATGTCTTCTCTCTCTTTAAAAAGAAAAAGTTCTCACTGCCATTGTGTTTATTGTGTTTATGGTCAAACCCTAGCTCTAAAGTCACAGCTATCATAGGTTTTTCTATGTATAACAACAACAAAAAAGATGAAATAGAACCCTCTGGCCCAGATAATTTGAATAAATTCTATAACCTTTTTTATATGCTCTAGATAATTTACAAGAATATATACATGCTGTTAGTGTTAAATGATTTCTTACTGATTTGGAAATGTATTATTTGTTTCCTTGGGAAAAGGCCAAAGGAAAGGGGGAAGTTTAGAGCATTACGACAAATGCTATTTTGTCACATATCTATAGGAATACAACATGGAATATAGCATCTTATTTTGAAACAACTTTAAAAGCACATCAAAAATCTGGCAAGCCCCTCCTGAATCCCCACCACTATTGAACTGCTCTGATAAAACCTCATCTTTCAAACAGAAAGAAGGCTCCCTCTGAAGGTTCTTGTTAGCCTCTATTATTAGCCATTGCTAATTCTTCCCTCGGCTCCACGGATAAAGACTGGATCCTTGTTCATGTGTTTCAAACATAGCTTCTAGTCCTATACGAGAGTACACAGCTCTCTGGGAGCAACCCTTAGCTGTCAGTGAGGAATCATCAATGATTAATTTAGGGAGCCCATCCTAAGCATGTGGAAGTAGCTTCAGGATAAAGCAGGAAGTGGTGTGTGTCCAGGTGTTAGTGTTGCTTGGCATTCCCAGGTTTCAGAAGATGGTGGAGGAAGCTGGCTGGGGAAGGAGGGTTTGTAGGCACCCCTTGCTGCATATTTTCAGTAAGGCCTGACACGCTACACAGTTGGAAGGCTCAAATTGAGGGGGAAAGCAGTTGGGGCCTAAACTGTATATTCAGAGTAAATAGATGGAAGCAACTATTAAGATTTTATTTGTTGTTTCACTGATTTTTTAAAAATAATCCCTCCCTTTAATTCTCCTTTCCAGGTGCCCAAATGATTGCATTCCCTTCCCAATGGTAAATGCCTGTGGAAGTAGAAGATTGGGTGGTGGGGTGACTGAACCTGGAGTCAGACTGCTCAGTAACAGAATCCCAGCCTCCTCCCACGGTAGGAGGCCTTGAACGGCGGTTCAACTTCGCCCTAACAGAGACGTTTCCTAGGGCGAGCGAGCACCTGGCCTTTTCCCCATCGTTGCTGTCAGTCATCATCCCTGCTCGCTGTGCTCACCTGATTTTTGGACCGCAATTTAAGAAGGTCGGTTCTGTAGATAGCTCATAATGGTTTTCCTAAGGTGGCAGACACATTGAGCTGGTGATTTTGTAATTGGCTGATTTGAAAGAACAAGGGTGCGTCCAATTAAAACACATTTATTGAAGAGCGACTTGATGCGGAGCGGTGAGGATTCAATGGAAAACCTCCTGGACAAAGATTCTGCTTTCCTGGAGTTTATGTTCAGGTGGGATTAAAAGTTACTTCTCAACATCTGCGCTGAGCAGATGGGTAACGGGACCCAGCTCAGCACGAAGACTGCTTGAAGTTCACTTAAGCAGCACGGTTTTCTTAAGGGTTTTTGTAAACTGGCCTCAGTTCCCCGAGGACAAAATTTGAAAGAATATAAATTGCACAGCAGCGAATCGGGGGAGGCGTCACTTGAGGTGGCGTCTATTAGAGTCAATACGGCGGAACCAAGGGACTTAGCTGGAGCCTGAAAACTTCCAGCCAAACTCAGACTGCAACCCCCCACCCTTCACCTCCGCCCCTTGCAGCAGTCAGGGCCGCCAAAGGAGCGCTGTCCAAGGGGTATTCCTGGGAGACCAGGGGGATCGGAGAAAGTGGACTCCGCCTTCTCTTCTCCGTTCTCATCCCGGCCATGGGCTTTGCCCTGGAGCGCTTCGCCGAAGCCGTGGACCCGGATTTCGAGTGCAAGCTGTGCGGCCAGGTGCTGGAGGAGCCCCTTTGCACGCCTTGCGGGCACGTCTTCTGCGCCGGCTGCCTGCTGCCCTGGGCAGCGCGGTGGCGCCTGTGCCCGCTGCAGTGCCAGCCCTTGGCGCCCGGCGAGCTGTACCGGGTGCTGCCTCTGCGCAGCCTCATCCACAAGCTGCGCATCCGGTGTGACTACTGCGCCCGCGGTTGCGGCCGTTCGATCCCGCTGCACGAGCTGGAGGCTCACGTCGAACGCTGCGATTTCGGCCCTTCCCGCAGCGGCCTCTGGGGCTACGTTGTGGGGCCGGGCGGCCGCGGTGGCAAGGACGTGCCAGCGCGGGGGGGCTGCGGCACTGCGCCCAGGGCCGCCCGGGACGGGAGCGCGCGCGGGGGGCTGCCGAGCGGCCGCTGCGGGAGCGGGCGGGGGCCGGGGCCTCGAGTACTCGCCTGGAGGCGGCGCGAGAAGGCGCTGCAGGGCGAGGTGCCGCTCACTGCCCGCAGGTACCAGGAGAAGTTCACCCAGTACATGGCTCACGTCCGCAACTTCGCCAGGGACCTGAACGGTGGCCACGGCCGGGTAAGCGCAGAGGGGTAGGGCACTAGGGAAACGGTCCACTGGGGTGGAAAGAGGAACGGTTCTATCTGTACTTTAGGATTCCGGTGGACGGTGATAGTCCCTTCCTTGTCATGCAGGAGAAAGCACCCACCCGTCCTGATCTTTCTGTGCTATCATTCATCTTTCGAATGTTTTGGGAATGCGGTTAACAAGGATTCCTTCCTCTCCGCTTATATTAGGATCATCCAGAGTTAACCAGTTCCTATTCCAACTTTTCCACGAAGAAGGATGAATTAAGGAAACGCAGTTTCTCACTCAGAAACTTGCTGCCCGTCTTTCGATCTCCTACCTATGTTTTGTACTTGGCCCATACCTGAAGGCAGAAAAAGATAAGCCAGGAAGCCGGGACCTCTGCGACCTTGCCTCCCCTCTTCCCTGCACCAGCATCCCGGCGGCCTGGTCAGAGGCAAGCCTTTGGCTCTGAATGACTTAGTTTCCCCTGTGAGACAGCCCATGTCAGCCACCTTCTTTTACTCAGTACAGGGATTATCGGAGATGTGGGGAACTAAAGTTAAAAGATTAAGAGATGAGATTCTTTTTTTGGCTGCAGAGTTATTTTCATAGTCCTTACCTGCCCTCGCGTTTCATTATTGGTGAAGTGTGCGTGTGTGACTTGGGGAACCAAGTCTGGCAGCAGCCACAGCCATCTGCGGTCAGGGGACCCCCGGCGCAGAGGCTGTTTCCCTTCTTTGTCGAAGCTGCTGGCCCCGAACAGTGAACAGTGCTTGTGGTCTGCCCACTTTCAGACCGAATAAACAAGCCTCTTTGCAGCACCCCTCGTGAAGAGGCTTGTTTATAATACTGTTACTTCTCTTCTGGAGGACTTCTGCACAGTGTTTGACATTGTTGGTCGCTGCCATGGTGAGCAGGGATTTAGCAGAACTTGCACTCCATTCAAGGAGCTGTTTTCATTCTTCAGCGTCCTGGGGAGGAGCAACCCAGAACCATTCCCATTTGAGACTGCTGCCAGCTCAGGCATGGGATTAAGATGCTTCTGGCCTTGAAAAGTGAAATGTGAGGGGCTAAAATGTTCCTACTGATACACGGAAGCATACTGCTCGTTAAAAGCCTGGATGCTATGATTCTCTCTCCATCCCTCTTTTATCCAGGTAAACTTATAAAATGAGAAGAGCCAAGAGAGAAGCACAGAAATAACGCTCTGTAGTGCCAGTTCAGGTTTCCAGTTCTTAGGGAAGCAATGGCTGATGGAAAAGAGCCACGGCTAGAATTATATGAGAGAAGTCATTCAACAAGTCAAGCTATTGTTCTGAGAAGTGAGGAAAAACTGCCCGCCCGTGATTTGCAGACTTAATGATTGGAAAGCTTCTCTGTGCTCCTCAGAAATGTTTTCACACGACCAGTAGGGGCCGCTGTGTGCACTGCTGGGGAAAAGCTCCTGGGAAAAAGGTGGTGATGATGGTAGCGGTGGTAATGATGCTCCTGAGATTTTTATCATTCAGAAGTAATTACCAAATATATAATAACCTAGGATAGCCAATAATATCCATAGTGTGAAACAAAACCCGTCTGTTCTGGCACTATTCATCTTGTTTTAAAATTGGGTCTTTACTAATAAACAGGTTGTAGGTAAATGCCTAGGTGTTTAACTCCGATTTGGCCGTTGGAAGAGAAATACTACTTTACCTGGCAAAAATCCTGTTTTTAAAAAATCCTTCAAGAGTTATGCAAAACCAGATAAGAATATTTACAATTAGGATGACTGTAACTGGTCAGATCCTGCATTACAATAGTAACCCAAATAGTCCAGTTGAATGGAATTTATAAATAGTTCATTATTTCTTAAGGCTTTCTGTAGTGAAATTGTTACATAAAATAATTCTCAGATTCTTTCACAATTTATTTTACTCCTCTGTAATAAGGGGAAAGAATAAGAATAGCTACAGAGCTAAACCAGAAATCTGTTTTAAATTACAGTGAAGTCAGAATTAGATGATGAACACATTAGTATAAAAGTTGCATGTGTAAAAATGTAATACCATTCAGTAGAAAACAGTTATTTTTCTCACATGCATGGTGGTTCCCTTCAAATACATAACTTTCAAAGTTAGGTTAGGAAGAAAGTAACCTTCTCTCAAATTCAACCATTCTTAATTTTAAGGATTTCCTCTTTTCAAATGTTGACTTATTTGCAGGAAAAAAACATTACTCTAGCATTTATTTTCTAAACTATCTTTACTTAATTTGTTATTTTATTCCCTCTCTTCCAGGATGGAGAATATAAGCCATTCACCATTGTATTAGAGAGAGAAAATGACACTCTGGGATTTAATATTATAGGAGGTCGACCCAATCAGGTAACCCACCTGTTAATGCATAGCTCACTCTTTGCTTATAAAATAATAGAAAACTTACCTTTCATTTGTAGATTTTGAGTAAGAAAAACCTATTTCACAATAATGTGTATGGGCAATTTCTATTTACTGATATAGGGCAATTGTGTTGCCTGCTGTACCTCCTATTTATTATGTTAGATTGGTCAGTTTTCAGATACTTACACAGGCCAGGCTGTATATAATATATGTTGAATGAATAAAGGAAGAGTTAAAATAAGTTTTGAAATAAAGAGCTTTTGTTTTCACAAGTACCTAGGAAATGCCATGTTGAAGGACAAGAGTAAATCTGAAATATTTTTGGCTCCCCAAATCAAATCTTTTATTTAATCAAATGAATAATACTTTCTACATTGAAGCCAATTGTTTTCAAAATGCATGGGTTATAAATTACACTGTACAATGTAGTTGCAAAGTTCTGTTATATCCTTTAAATGCTGCATCAACTTAATCTTCACCATAACTAGAAAAAAGTGGTGAAGTCTTTTTAAAAAATTGTGTTCTTTCATTTTCCCAGTAAACTGCCATGAAATTTTTGCATCCTGTATTGCAGATGTTGTCTTGGAGTGGCTGGCCATATGCTCTGTTTAGGTCAGGATGGCAATGACATATTTCCTCTGTGTTTGCTATTTCAAAAACCTAGCAACTAATGACTGCTTGGCTTCTGTTTCTAGAACAGCCTCCACTTATTAGGGGAAATATGGATGTCTTTTTCATCATATCATTTTTGTCTCATTTTTCCCTAAGGAATAGTGTTATAAATGCCTGTTAGGTGTTTGACATTTAGATGACATTGGCCATTTTTTAGAGCCTCTTAAAATGCATGTTAAGGAAGGCTAATTAAGGAGAAATAATTTTATTTAAATTGCTATGAGCTACAATGACATTTAAAATTACACAACATATTATTATAGGATACTGAGCATTTTTTCTGAATAAGTTTTTTAATGTAATTGATTTCCTGAGACTGGCTAAAATGTCTACTTGTACCATATTGGCTATGCATTTGAGGTTTAACTAATCATCGGGCTCATTACACCTGGAAATGTGCAAAGATTAGCTCTGGTAGGTTCTCTTGCGATTTAGAGTTGATCTTTTGGAGTCTCACACTTGAGCAAGCTCCCAGTCTTCCCTGTGACGGGGAACAGAGCTCTGTTTCCAAATCTGTCACATCATGAGGCTAGGTTACATTTTCAAAACTATGACCACATCTCAAACCAATTATATAGTGAGGCTGGATATCCTTTTTGTTTTCTTTAACTTATAACCCTTTTTCATTGCACCTCTTTAGAAGTGAGACATTTTGTAAAGCATACATGCCCTTCCCCCATAGCTTCTTATGTATATGCAGAAACATAAATAGGTGATCTGGTCAGAGATGCTGCACTTGTTCTTTAAAGCTGCCATCTTGATTAATGACTGGTATTAAGTTAAAATTCAATGTCAAATCCTCAAGTGAAAAAGATGGTTTCATGTTAAAGAGGACTGACTGTGTGACATTTACTAAATTGTCCTTGATCCAACGTAAAATTTTGTTTACATCTTTCTTCCTGCTAATGGTTATGTTTCTTAACAAAATAACCAGGAAGAAATATCAACAGAAGGAATTTATGTTTCAAAAATTTTGGAAAATGGACCTGCAGACAGAGCAGATGGCCTGGAGATTCATGACAAAATCGTTGAGGTAAGACAATACTAAACCACAAAGATGACTCATGGAAGAAACATTTGGACATTTAAATTTCTAAACTTATTGATTTATCTGGGTGTGGAACTTATTAGCATGCATATCTAGCTAGAGTATAAGTATGTATCTCACCTATATCAATGATTAGATATTTGAATAAGATAATAATAATTCATCCAAAGTTTCTAAGTATATGAATGAATATCTCTGTTTTAATAATTGCCTTTCTTCATTAACTGTGAAGGTAGTTGTGTGATAATGAAGGGGTTAATATTTATAACATTTCAAAAAAATAATAAATCTCTTCTGAAGGACATTTTTGATAAGGAAACATTACTATTTTTAAACTTGATATTGGAGTTTGAAGCTATTCAGAACATTTCTTTTACTATTTTTTAGTTTAATATGGTTGTCTTCCTCATGTCTTTTTTACATGACTTAAAGGAAGCAGCTCTTTTTCTTCCTGTTGTAAAAACCTGGTGAGAACTCTTCATTTTTCTGTAGGGTGCATTGTAGCTGTATTGTTGTATTGGGGTTGGCAAAGTTAATACTTTCAAGTTGGTGAAATTTGGGCTATCACAATAGAATTTGGAGTCACTGCCATTCACATCAGTGTTTTAAAATTTTAACTGGCTGAGATAGTGTTATTTAGTGCTACCGTAAGTGATTAGGGTATTTGTGTCAGTGGAGTTATCTCCAATGTATTAGAAAGTTGTAAGGTGTGTTTGACGCCACTGTACTTTTGGGAAAATGCTATTCATTCTAGATTACATAATCAGTAGTGTTATCTTTCTGAATGTTTCTTTAAACTGTCTTGATGTTTTTTCTTTATTAAACTCTGAACAAAGTTTTAGATTTTCACTCATTATTTGTTTATTTTTAAAAAGTTGAATGTTGAATCATTTGACCTAGGATTGGGGTAAACAGTATAGAAGAGAGAATAATTTTTTGTTTTGGAAGAAGAGGACTTATAACATGTATAAATTAGCTGAATAGGCACTTTGAGGAAGAGAAAAGAGAAAAAATTGGCTGAAATGCTGTGTTTTTTATCTGCAGAAGCCTCTTGTGGCACAATTCTCCCCTTCCAGTTGTGTAGCCAAGAATAGACAGGCCTGCTTTCACAGGCTCTGTCCAGGTTCTCTGCACAGTTTGCCCGAAGGCACATTTATATCACAGTCTAAAGTTAGAATTTTTCTATTTCTACTTGTCTTTGTGCAGTATAACTAAAAGGGCCACATAGCAAACAAGCTGTCTTTTTTTTCTGCCTTTTCTCTAAAGCCTTTTGGTTTTTCCATTTAACTGCATTTAAATTTCCATTTCACTGCCTTTGATACTATTAGAAGGGCTGTTGGAACTGAATACAATTAGTACACACACACACACACACACAGCAGAAACACATACTAGGGATTTAGAAAATAATTTATTTAGCTAGGTAACAATGTTATATATGCTTTATTAATGTTGCATTAAAAAGAGGAGGGATAATTTGTCTTTTATACTGTGATATACTACTTTTGTTAAAAATTTATTGGTTTTATTCATGTAAGGAGGTAATGTTATAAAGAATATGGTTGATAAATGAAGTGCATCCAAATATCTATCTAATGCTATTACTAATATATGTCCAAATAAGCTTATTCAAATCATATAAGATAATGATCAAGAATAACAACCATAAAAACCTAAATTATGATTTATGACTAGCTGTTATACTAGTATTATTTCACCTTGATGTGCATATATTAGCAGATAAATGAGAGCTTGAAATTTGCTTCATTGGTAGAACTTATCAATGTATATTTTCTGCCAGGGCACACTGGTAATATGCATATTTTTGTTAGGGTTCTATAATAGATTCATGTGACCACATTTGCAATTAGGAAATAAGTTAGATGATATGTATATTTCTGAAATGTTGTCTGTTAAATAGCATGAAATATTTTGGAAGGAAGGTTATTAGAATTAAATCTTACATATTTAGTCATTCAGTGATGCCATTAGCTTTTTTTTTTAAGAATTTTTATTTATTTATTTTCAGAGAGAGGAGAAGGGAGGGAGAAAGAAAGGGAGAGAAACATTGATGTGTGAGGGAAACATCAATCCATTGTGCCTCTCACATGGCCCCAACTGGGCACCTGGCTCGCAACCCAGGCATGTGCTCTGATGGGGACTTGAACCAGTGACCTTTTGGTTTACAGGCCAGTAGCCGCACTCAATCCACTGAGCCACACCAGCCAGGGCACAGTCAGCTTTTAAAAATAGATATTTGTGTGACGTTATTTGATTCATGTATTTAAACAAGTAGCGTATGGGTGTAAAAGATCTATATATACCAATTAAAGTTAGAAATATTTAATGCTTGCCAGTTATTGTAGCTCATCTGCTGCTGGGGTGCCCGTTAACTTTACACATTTTATAGTAATAGGAGGCTTATAAGAAATGTATTAATTAACTTAAAATACACAGAAGAAGAAAGAGCTTTAAAATAATTTTCCCATTTTTTTATACTCAATGATTTGTTTACTGAACTCCATTGCATTTAAAACCATGCTGATTTAAACCTGGTGCAACAAATGAATTTGTTAGCAGTATAAAGTGCACCAGTAGTTCATACATTATAAAAGGACTCATAGACCTACGTGCTACAGTCTGACACATTACCAAGTGCTTTGAATTCAGCGATATATGACTGAAATAAAGAAACTGTTAGGCAGCTTATTTTTTTATTACAATCAAGATGTGCTAAAATTTTGGCAAGTGAATTGCTCACAGCACACATTACCACAGGGTCTGATCAAATAAAATATTTTCTTAAATCATTCAGTTGAAGGAGAAAATAGATATGCTATTAAAGATTTGGTTCTATTCATTAAAGAGATTTTACTAATCCTCCTAAAAACACTAGATGTAATTTTGCCAAAGTTTAACAGGAGCCAGCAGCTCCCCAGTGGTATTGGAAACATGTTGCTTCCCACTGAAACTGATCAAATAAATGCAAGACTTATGACAGGAAAAGTCATAGTCATGAGGTATTCTATGTCGTATTTCTCACGTAATACAAGGCAAATTCAGTCTTGGAGTCAGTTCCATTAGAAACCATGTTTATCCCTTTCCGGGTATTTAAACAGCTGCATTCATTAACATAGCTATGTGTGTACGTTCAGGGAAGACATCAGTGGTGATATGTAAGTTATGCCATCAGGTGCTTAAGTACCACTGGAGACTGAACAGGCAGAAGATATTTTTCAAGGCTTTTTGAGACATCTCAGAAGTTTACATAGAGCAGGCATTCACCCGAGTATACATCCAAATAAAAGCTGGTTTTTTTACCCCTTCCAGACTCAAAAGAACCATAGAAGATGCTCAATACTATCAGAGGCCTAGGCACAGTTCTCTAAGAGGTGGATGCCACTACTCTGGTTACCATCATGTTAGACGCCTGAGGGCAGGGAGTTGAGAATCAAGGTTCAGTGCTGCAGTCAGCAACTCTTCCTCTGTTATCATCTCTGTGATGCTGATAGCAGACCCTGCAATCAGGACCCCAGAGTGGGAAAGTGAGGAGGAGAGTGGATAGTCATTTACGGGCCTTGGTTCACACATTCTTCTCCTTACCCTTCCCCCAGGTCCCCGCCAAGACTGTGTGGCAGGCGAGTCCCCACTTCTCTCAGTCTCTGGAGACCAGGGAGTGAGGGTGGGGTCTGTGCAGTTTATGAGAAGAATAGTTTGGGGCAGAAAGCAGACTTTTTATTAGTATATATATTAAAATCCCTTCTGCTTATTTAGTTTGAAATCATGGTGAAATGTAGGACACAAGGCCTTTTCATTTATTTTAGAAATAGATCCCACATTGAACAATGTCAGGGCAGCACTTTCTAGAAAGTGCTGAGTTAGTCAGTGCCAGGAAGGACTTTACAAATGTAATGTCTCAACAAGAATTTCTTAACTATTTCAGACTGCTACACTTTTTTTTTCTGGAACCTTCTACCTTCCACCTTTTATGCCATTACTCTCTGCACTGCTATAGTAAGAATCTTTGCTGGTTATCACATTTATTTGCCTAAGGCTCTGCACAGTTCCATCACAGCTGTTTTAATGCCGGAAATTTAAATGCAGATCGGAGCTGAACATTCAGGAACGCTGTTGAAGCAGATATACAATGTGCTGTGTCTTTATGTGCCCGATGGCACAGTGGCCCTTATTGCCTCACAGAGCAGCCCTACTCATTTGTGTATGTGTGAAAAGCACTTATAAGTTTTGTAGATCACTTGTAAGGCTGGTGGGCCATTTGTTTTTTGACAAATTGCTATTAATTCAAACGCATCACTGAACTCTTCAAAAATTACTTTACATTTTAAAAGTGTATTTTAAGTGTTTAAAAGCATTGACTGATTGAAAGAATTAAGAAAGAACTAAAAGCAATGGTGTTAATGCAAGTAAAGAATCACATTGTAATGAGGTGTGTAGTCATGGTTAAATGTTACTTTCATTGAATGTAGTTTTAACATCATGATATAGGTATCATTATATAAATGCATATTTAATGTCCTTTGAAAATGACTGTGGTGGAGTAGGAGAAGCATGAATACTGAAATTGAGGAAATCTGGCTGGAATTCATCTCCTGACTCTTGAAACTGTGTAGCCTCAGTTTCTGTGCCCCAGCTGTGCCTCGGTTTCTATGGCGTTCATGGTTACTGTGTACACAAAGTGCCTGCACAGGGCAGGCTCTCGGACCCACCACTGGGAGCCTGCTGTGTCTCCTTCAGCTGATGCAAGTAGCTTGTTCTCCAGGTGCGCCGAGACCATAGAGGGCTGGGTATTTTCCTACCTTGGAGAATCCAGGTCACTCTCTCCCAGCTTTCAGTGATTCCCATTTCCAGACACCACGGTTTGGATGAGCAACTATAGGAAGCTTTAAGTTGTTCAATTTTCACATATTCATATGTACAGTCGGATGCAAAAAGGGATATGGGAGAAAACTTTATAATTATATACTCGTGGTGTAATTTTGTTACTCAACAAGTTTTTACTAGTTTCCTGGAGGTGCCAGATGGCATACTGTGTGCTAGGAAGGAGCACTAGGACCCATTGTGCACCCTCATGTGCCTCATCCAGAAGACGTCCGGTTTTTGCCTGCACAAGGCAAAGCAGGCTATTGTATGAAGCTGCTTCTTCAGTTGCTTCAAACATGAGTGGGCATCACCATGTTGCCTTAGTGAAGTGACACCACAGGTTTCATCCAGTTTTCCTGTTCTCCAAGTAGTAGTTCAACTCTTTTTGAGAAATCATGACAGTGGTTAATTTGTAAAACAGAATCTGTGGGTATAAGACAGCATCATAGTTTCCAAAAGGGGCACAGACTTTGAACTTGGGTCTTGGCCTTGAGTATGTAGCGAGTTATCTTGCCAAGTTTTCTCAATTTCTCTTATTTTCAGGGTTTTTCGTTTGTTTGTTTTGTCTGTAACTACATGGGCAACAATAGCTCATTCCTGGATTATCTAACTTGATAAACATAGTGTTCTGCCAGTCCACTGAGTGTCCATTGTTCATAAATACAGTTTTATTTTAGCTTACAAGAGAGGCTGGAAAGGTGTTCACACCATTGAGTTTTATTGTGTTAAGCACTGTTTTATCTACTTTAAATTTATGGGAGATGAACTTAAGTTTGGGGGGCATTTTTCTTGAGTGCTAACTAAGCTTCTGAGAAAGGCAACAGGGCCACACATCTGATTGTGCAGTTCACAGTCTGCACGTGGTGTTCCTGTCAGGGCTCTGACTGTAGTTCCTGCTCTCCACACTGTTCCGTGCTACAGAACCACATCGGAGTACTGATAACTTTATTTTATTTATGCCACATTTTGCTTAGGTAGAGTTGACATACAGCATTATATTAGTTTCAGGTATACAACATAATGATTTGGTGTTTGTATATATTTTGAAATTATGAAATCACCACAGTAAGTCTATTTTTATAGAATTTATTTTCCCATGATTAGAAGTTTTAAGATCTACTCTTAGCAACTTTCAAATACACAATACAGTGTTACTAACTATAGTCACCATGCTGTACATCATACTCACAATTTTTTATGCTGGAAGTTTGCACCCTTTGACCCCCTTCTCTTATTTCTCCCACATGAACAACTCTGCCTCTGCCAACCACCTATGTGTTCTCTGTATCTAGGAGCTTGTTTTTATTGTTTATTTGTTTTATGTTGTTTGATTCCCCATGTAAGTGAGAAATACAGTATTTTCTTTCTTGTCAGACTTGTTTCATTTAACATAATGCCCTCAAAGTCCATTCATGTTGTTCCATATGCCAAAATTTCATTCTATTTTTGTGGCTGAATAATATTGCATTGTGTACATATAAGACATTTTTTTTGTTTGGTTATCTGTCGATGCACATTTGGGTTATTTCCATGTCTTGGCTATTATAAATAATGCAGCAGTGAACAGAAGGGTGCATATATCTTTTTGAGTTAGTATTTTTGTTTTCTTTGGATAAATAATGAGAAGTGGAATTGATAGATAGTATGATAGTTCTATTTTTAATTTTTAGAGGAACCTCCATATGGTTTTCCATAGTGATGGTACCAGTTCATATTCTCACCAAGAATTCACGGGTGTTCCCTTCTCTCCACATCCTCTCCAGCATTTGTTATCTCTTGACTTTTTTGATAATTGCCATTCTAACAGGTATGAAAAGATATCTCACTGTGGTTTTGATTTGCATTTCCCTGATAGTGATTTTGAGCTTTTCACCTGTTTGCCATCTTTTTTGGAAAAAAATATATTCAGATCCTCTGCCCATTTCTTAATTGTATAGTCAGCTTTTTTTGCTATTGAGTTGTATGATTTCTTTCTATTTTGAGTGTTAGCTGCTAATCAGATATATGGCTTGAAAATGTTTTCTACCTATAAATTTTGTTGATGGTTTCCTTTCTGTGCAGAAGCTTTTGGTCTAATGTGGTCCTGCTTGTACTGTGTTACTTTGGGATAAAATGTTCTGCACATAGCTATTAAGTCCATCTGGACTAATTTGTTGGTTAAGGTTAATGTTTCCTTACTGATTTTCTGTCTGGATGATCTATCCATTCATGCAAGTGGAATACTAAGTCCCCTATCATTATTTTATTGCTACCTATTTCTCCTTTTATGTCTGTGAATATTTGCTTTATATATTTAGGTGCACTTATGTTGGATGCAGAGATATTTACAAATGTTATATCCTCTTGTAATATCCACTTGTTATATCCACTTTATGTTCTTTGAGTAGAGAATTTAGTGTTTTTACTTTCAAAGTAATTAATGATAAGTATGCATGTACCTATTATCATTTTTTAAAAATTGTTTTCTGTCTGTTTTGTAATTTGCTTCTTCTACTCTCTTCCATTGTGGTTTGATGACTTTATTTAATGCTATGTTTAGATTCCTTTCTCATTATCTTTTGTGTATCTACTATAGATTTTGCCTTGTGTTACCATGAGGCTTATATACAACATACCAAATTTAAATTGTTGTTTTAAATTTATAACAATTTAAGTCTGAACATATTCTAAAGCTCTACATTTTTACTCTCCCCCACACCATGATTTGTTTTTGATGTCACATTTTACATCTTATGTTTTTATTCCTTAACTAATTATTGTAGGTACAATTATTTGTACTACATTTGCCTTTAGACCTTCATACTAGCTTTATAAGTGATTATCCTTTACTATATATTTATCTTACCAGTGAGATTTATACTTTTATACATTTCCTTATTACTTTTATCTGTTTCCTTATTACTTTTCCACTCAAAGAAGCCCCTCAAACATTTCTTGTATGGCTGATATAGTGGCAATGAACTCTTGTCTGCAAAACTCTATTTCTCCAATTCTGAGTGATCATTTTGCCAGGTGGAGTATTCCTGGTTGGAAGGTTTTTTTTTTCCTTTCAACATATTGGATACACCATGCCACTCCCTATGGGCTGCAAAGTTCTTGCTAAAAAATCCACCCATGGTCTTATTGAGATCCCCTAATCTATAAAGAGTTGTTTTTCTCTGTTTGCTTTTGAAAGTCTCTCCTTGTCTTTAACTTTAAAAAATATATATTTTATTGATTATGCCATTACAATTGTCCCATTCCCCCCTTTCATTCCCCTCCACCCTGCACACCTCCTCCCCCCACATTCCCCCTTTAGTTCATGTCCATGTGTCATAAGTTTTTTAGTTTCTACATTTCCCACACTGCTCTTGCCCTTCCCCTGTCTATTTTCTCCCCACTGTCTATGCTACTTATTCTCTATACCTTTTCCCCCTCTTTCCTCCTCCTACTCCCCTTTTGCTAACCCTCCATGTGATCTCCATTTCTGTGGTTCTGTTCCTGTTCTAGTTGTTTGCTTAGTTTGCTTTTGTTTTAGGTGTGGTTGTTAATAACTGTGAGTTTGCTATCCTTTCACTGTTCATATTTTTTATCTTCTTTTTCTTAGATAAGTCCCTTTAACATTTCATATAATAAGGGCTTGATGATGATGAACTCTTTGAATTTGATCTTTTCTGAGAAGCACTTTATCTGCCCTTCCATTCTAAATGAAAGCTTTGCTGGATAGAGCAATCTTGGATGTAGGTCCTTGTCTTTCATGACTTGGGATTCTTCTTTCCACCCCCCTCTTGCCTGTAAACTCTATTTTGAGAAATTAGCTGACAGTCTTATGGGAACTCCTTTATAAGTGACTGTCCCCCTATCTCTTGCTGCTTCTAGAATTCTCTCCTTCATTTTCATCTTGGCTAAAGTAATGATGATGTGCCTTGGTGTGTTCCTCCTTGGGTTCACCTTCTTTGGGACTCTCTGAGTGTCCTGGACTTCCTGAAAGGAAGTATTTCCTTTGCCAGATTGGGGAAGTTCTCTTTTATTATTTGTTCAAATAAGTTTTCCACTTGTTGCTCTTCCTCTTCCCCTTCTGATACCCCTATAATTTGGATATTGGAATGTTTCAAGATGTCCTGGAGGTTCCTAAGCCCCTCCTCATTTTTTTGAATTCCTGTTTCTTCATTCTTTTTTCTTTCTTTCTTTCTTTCTTTCTTTCTTTCTTTCTTTCTTTCTTTCTCTCTCTCTCTCTCTTTCTTTCTTTCTTTCTTTCTTTCTTTCTTTCTTTCTTTCTTTCTTTCTTTCTTTCTTTCTTTCTTTCTCTCTTTCCCTCTCTCTTTCTTTCTTTCTCTTTCTTTCTTTCTTTCTTTCTTTCTTTCTTTCTTTCTTTCTCTCTCTCTCTTTCTTTCTTTCTCTCTCTCTCTTTCTCTCTCTCTCTTTCTCCCTTCCTTCCTTCCTTCCTTCCTTCCTTCCTTCCTTCCTTCCTTTCTTCCTTCCTTCCTTTCTTTCTTTCTTCCTTCCTTCCTTCCTTCCTTCCTTCCTTCCTTCCTTCCTTCCTTCCTTTCTTTCTTTCTTTCTTTCTTTCTTCCTTTCTTCCTTTCTTTCTTCCTTCCTTCCTTCCTTCCTTCCTTCCTTCCTTCCTTCCTTTCTTCCTTCCTTCCTTCCTTTCTTTCTTCCTTCCTTCCTTCCTTCCTTCCTTCCTTCCTTCCTTCCTTCCTTCCTTCCTTTCTTTCTTTCTTTCTTTCTTTCTTTCTTTCTTTCTTTCTTTCTTTCTTTCTTTCTTTCTTTCCACTCCATTGATTTGAGTCCCAGTTGTTTTTTTTTTTCCCATCACTATTGGATCCCTGTGCATTTTCTTTCATTTCACTTAGTGTAGCCTTTATTTTTTCATCTAATTCGCAACCAAAATCAACCAGATCTGTGAGCATCCTGATCACCAGTGTTTTGAACTGTGCATCTGATAGGTTAGCTATCTCTTGGTGACTTAAAAGTATTGGCTCTGGGGCTTTGATTTGTTCTTCTGTTTGAGCCATAATTTTTTGGTATGATTGCACCTGGTACGTATGAGGGGCAAAGCCTCAGGTGTTCATCAGGACAGGGCACCCAAGTAACTGGGTTGTGATGCTGTATGTGGGGGCAGGGTCAGAGAGGGAGTAATGGCACTTGCTCTACTCTCTCTCAGATTTTGGTCCCCTCTGCCACTGTCCACAAACAAATTGGGCCCTCCTAGTGCTGGTTCCAGTTTGGGTGGGCTTGTGTACATTCTAGGACCCTGTGGGTCTCTCCAACAAACTCTCCTGTGAGGCTTGGAGTCTTTCCTGGCACTTCAACCCCTGCAAGTTTTTTCAATTGGTGCTTTTAGTCTTTATTTCCCAGCTCTGGGGTCCTGGGTTGCATGGTGTGTCTCGCTGCCCATTTTTGCTTGGTTTATCCACACACAAATGTGTGTCCACAGTCAGCCAACCACCTTGCCTCACTGGGTCTGCTCCTTTCCTCCCCATACCCAGGTCTACCAACCACACTTTTTCCTGCCTCAGTCCCTCTCTGCGGGCCGACAAATCTTCCCCTCTTACTGGTCTGGATGAATGGTTCATTGTTGTTGGACTTTGGTACAGTTCAATTTTCTGTCTGTTCTGGTTGTGTTTTTGTTTCTAAATCTTTGTTGTCCTTAAATTTGGTTGTGTGAAGAGGCACAGTATTTCCACCTACACCTTCATTTTAGCTGGAAGTCTTTAACTTTTGACATTGTGATTATAATTTGTCTTGGCGTTGGTCTCTTTGGTGCCATCTTTTTTGAAATTTTCTGGGATTCATGGATCTGGATGTTTATTTCCTTCCATAGGTTAGGAAAAAATTCACCATTGTTTCTTCAAATAGACTTCCCGCTATTTTCTCTTTTCCTTTTGGGACTTTTATAATGCAAATCTTAGTTTGCATGATATTTTCCCATAAGTCCCCTAATATCGTCACTTATTTTTCTTTTTTTTTTTTTTTTTGCTATTGTGATTTGCTGAGTTCTTCTGCCATATCTGTGAGTTAACTAGTCCTTTCCTGTGTTTCATGTAATCTGCTCTTGAAACCCCTGGAGTATTTTTTCAGTTCAGTTTATTATATTCTTCAGCTTTGCCAATTTGTTTGTTGTGATTTCTGTTTGTTGTCTTCTCATATTTTCTCTTTGTTGAAGTTTTCACTGTGGGCATCCATTCTTCTCCCAAGTTTGGTGAACATCCTTATGATCATTACTTTGAACTCTATCAAGTAAATTACTTATCTCCAATTTTTTAATTCAAATTTTTAAAATTGATTTTGAAGAGAGAGGAAGGAAGAGAGAGACAGAGAGAGAGAAATAGTAACTTGTTATTCCATTTATTTGTACATTCATTGGCTGATTTTTGAATGTGTCCTGACCAGGGATTGAAACCACAATCTTGCTCTAAGCATCTGAGCTACATAGCCAGGATATGTCTCTATTTCACTGTGGTTTTTTTAAAAGAATATTATCTTGCCTTTTTTGGTAACACAGTTATTTATTTATTTATTTGCTTGTTTGTTTAACTTTCTGTGTTTGTTTGTATGCTCTAGATGAAATGGCCCCTTTGCCAGTCTTGAAGGGTTGGCTTTAGTGTATGAGACGAAATTTGTCCTTCAGCCCTGCCCAAGCTCTTGGTTGTCTCTGAAACATTTGTGACTGTCCAAGCAGCCTATTTTATTTTTAATAAAGGGTGTGCCAAGACCTTCGAGTATCCCAAAGGCTGGGGTGGAATCTCAGTATCTCAGTCAGTGCCTAGGTTCAGGCTGATGGGAAGCCAGATCCTCAGGTAGCAGCATTTAAGGTATGCAAACATGTGCAGTCCTGTGGGACAGCATGTGTAAGTCCCACTGACCACCAGAGCCAGGCAATGGAGAGGTTTTCCCTGGTAGCAGTTGTGAACTCCCGGTGAGTGTCTAAATTCCCTTTTGGGAGACACTGCGGAGCTACAGTGGGGCAGAGGGAGAGCACAGAGAATGAATCTCTGGCCTGTGTTCCCTGAGAGCACTTCCTCCCCTTCTATTTCTAAAATTTAATCTTTATTGTATTTTTTTCATTACCATCTGTCCCCTTATCCCCCCACCCCCCAGCAATCAACAAACTGTTGTCCATGTCCATGAGTCATTTTTCCTTTCTGCTCAATTCTTCCACCCACCAACCTCCCCATCCTTAGCTGCCACACTGCTTAGCATCTACGAGTCTTCCCCATTTTGCTTGTTAGTTCAGTTTGTTCATTAGATTCTACAATTAGTGTAGAATTATATGGTATTTGTCTTTCTCTGACTAGTTTATTTCCCATAGCATGATGTTCCCCAGGTCCATCCACCCTGTCACAAAGGGTAAAGTTTTCTTCCTTTTTACAGCTGAGCAGTATTCTGTTGTGTAAGTGTCCCATGGTTGTTTTACCTGCACATCTACTGGTGGACACTCGGGCTCCCTTAGCCTCTAGAGGTATCCCAAACCTGAAGCCTGCCCCAAAGACTGAACCTTCAGGACCAGCAAGCGGTGCCTCTTTCAGAGAAAGGCTGGGGTCTGTTTCAGGTGGCCCTCTGTGTCGTAGTGCCCTGAAGATGGCAGCCTGCCTGCAACTGTCACTCCAATTGTTATAATCCCATGGGACTCAGGCACACAAGTCCTCTGGCCACCAGGAACAGCAGCCACCAAAACTAAGGCACCACATGTAAAAACTGGGGCACCAACACATGTGTGCTCCAGTCTGAGAGATGCTGTGCTCTGGAGCACTCAGAGAGAGAGCCAGAAGATGGTGCCTACCCTCCAACATCTCAGGAAATGTTTACCATCAGCCCTTAGATGTGTATTTATGGGAATTAGAAGCCTTTCCCTCAAGCAGTAGCTAGAATCATAAGCTAATAGGCCTCCGTCTCAGGAAGACTGAACTCCTGGGTATGTTGCCTCTTCTCTGCCCCGGGCATGATGGCTGTTTAGAATCTCTTTCTCCATGGATTACAGTTTTTTGGAACCTGGAGCAGAAGCCCCTCAGTCCATTGAAACCAGGCAATGGAGAGGAGTCCTTTGGCAGTAGCCAAAAAAGTCAGGACACCAGGCAAGGGAATAAGCTCCTTTCTGGAAGATACCGGAGAGCTGGAGTGAGGCCAAGGGAGAGTGCTAAGATTGTGTCCCAAGGCCCCTGTTCCCTGACAGCCTTTTCGGAGGCACCTAGAAGTGTTTGGAACCAGATGGCTCCTGGCCTCCCTGAGGCTGAAACTCCTGGACAAGCAGCCAGGCTTCTGTCTCAGAAAAACTACAGTGTGTTTCAGTTTGCTCTCTAGGCAGTACCCTGAGGGTGGTTGTCCACTAAGAACTATTTCTTGGATTACTGCAGTCCCGGGGGACCTGGGAACACAAGCCTGCCTGGCCTCCAGAGCCGAGCAACAAGGGGCGTATCCTGCATAGCAGCTCCAAAAATCGAGTCACCAGATGTAAAATCCGGGCACCAGATGTGTGTAAACATTCCCCTCCAGAAGATACTGGTGCTTTGGAGTGAGGCGGAGGAAGAATGCAAAGATGTCCCTCTGGGGGAAAAGAAGAAAGAAAAAGTGTTTTAAAAGAATAAAGGAAAAGAAAAGGAAAAAGAGAAAGATGGGGTTCAGCGGCTTCTGCAGGCAGAGAGAGAGAGAGTGCAGAGGACGGCACCCACTTGCTGAAGCATAAAGATGGCACCGCCAGAAATGAAACAGGCCCCGCCTACCCACTCTAGTGAGGCAGAGAAAGAGCAGGAGGATGGCACCATCAGCCTCCTCCCCTGGATGGAGGCCCTGCCACTCAGGCCAACACTTTCAAATTAGCAAGTGTGTCTCTTTCTTTCACTTAAAGTCTGGGCACGTTTCATAGGGCTGCTTCTGTGTGAGGACCTGGGTGGGCAAGTCTGCACCTGGGGCCTTTAGGAGCCATTTCTCAGTTTGCAGAGCCCTTTCCGGTTCATGAGTGTGATCCATGTCAATCTTCAAAGCCAGACGTTGTAGGGGCTGGTCTCTCAGGAAGCTGCCGAAGGTAAAGAACAAACCCTTCACAGCTCAGGGAGAAGGTCTGGGATTTGAGTTTTTGATGGTGAGTCCCTGTGCCAGGGATGGGGTTTTTGGCCAAAAATGTTTTCTTGGCTTTTCCTATCCATTTCTCTGTGCTTCCCCTTTTGTCCTTTTGTTTTCCTGAAGGGGTCACTCCACCATTTTTAGTATTTGGGTTTTTTTTTTTTCAGAGGAAACTATTTCATATTAAGTGTAGATTTGGTTTGTCTGTAATAGGAGATAAGTTTAGGATTTTTCTACGTTGTCATCTTGAAGTAGACTCTCCCTATTAACATTGTTGAGATTTATTTTAAAATGAGCTCCAGGGCTGATGTTCAGGAAAATTTCAAAATAGGCGGTGTCTCATCTTACTATCTCTTGTCCTGTTTTTTTGCTTCAATCATCATAGCCATGTGGCATCTTCTTTCTCATTTTCTTATTTCTCTGCAGCATTTGTTTTTAGGAAAGGATGTCTTTAAGGCCACGTACAGAAAGACATTTGAATGATAAGTTTGCTGCACTCCGGGTTCTCTGAACTTCAGCCGGAGACAGTGCCCTGACGATTCCCAAGCTTTTGTCATGTTCCCCTCCAACAGCACAGTTGCTTCTGGAGCACTTTGCCTTCACCCCGTCTCAGGCATTTGCAACCGGACTTGCCTCTTACTGTCACGGTTGTCTGTTATTTATTTATTTATCTCTCTATTTATTTATTTATTTTGCTCAAGATCCTTCACTAACATTACGTTGTCAACAGGATAACCTTCAAAGCCTTTGCTGTTCTTTTTTTTTTTTTTCCAATTTTCCCTTTCAAACTCTGGCCTGTGGTAACATGAAACTCCTCCCCTTCCTTATCTTCATGCCCCTCTGCCTTTGTTCCTTCTCGTCTCTTTACCTTGTGCTCTGACCCTACTCTCACGCCCACACCTGTTCTCGAACTGGCAAGTTTCTGAGTATCCTCAAAAATCCTCCACTCCCTGATGCCCGTCAGATCCACCACGGGGAATTATTCTCTCACCTGTGTTGCCAGTAGATTTTTATACCTCTCACTTTCACTGTATTTTTCATATGCTGTGCTGTGTATTTATTCTATGATGTTCTTCTTCCCCCACAAATGTATAGGTTTGTTAAACAAGGTTTAGAATTACATTGAACTTAATAGCTCCAGCACCCTTCCTGCTCTTAGACATTGTGTCTGGCAAACTACAGGCGTTCTGTTAATTTTCTCTGATGGAGTAAGTGAATGCATAGACCTTGAGCTCAGAATTTTAGGTATTATGGTGTAAATGAAAGAGTTTTTGAGGCGCCAAGGGGGCAGTCCTTGAAGCCCATCCCTGTTACATCCTATTTCTTCACTTTGCACCTTTATCACAAGGATAAACTTACTGTTTTCATTTTCAAAATCTGTACAGTCTCGTGATAATAGGTTGAAGCAATTGTACATCTCTACACTGTTTCTTCTAGCCTGTAAATAAGAAATCATATCTATGATACAATGTTTCAAATTATGTTTATGCAAATTCTCCAATTGGATCTGAAGACGTGTGTGTTCGCCTTCACCCTGATACATATATTTTTTTTGCTATTGAACTTGAACACTTGTAAAGCTGACTGAAATCACATGCTGGCCTGCACAGCAGATTTGTAGAAAAATGGCACTGAACCGAACATGGAATTGAACGAGAGCATGATCAACCACAGAGGAGCGGAAGAGATAAAAGATGTTTTCACTGGTTCCAAGTTTTGTAAGTGGTTTGGTGAAGAGACAGAGTTAGAAGCCTCCTAGGGCAGCAAGGAGTGGTCGGGGAAACTCTTTGAAGTTCTCATGATGAGAGCTGCTTGGAATAATTAACAATAGCCCCAGCTGAGGGACTTTCTGAGAAGTTTAAGGAAAAAACTCATGAAGCTTGTTGCTTGAAGTTCTTTATGGCAAGTTTAAGAAAGTTGTCCTTTGGTAGAATACATGCTATTATATTTCTAATAGGTTATAATGGGATACTACATACAGGAATAGAAACTTCTGTATTATTTTCTAAAATGTTGTTCTTTTTACTTCCTGTGAAAGTATCACAAAGCTGGAAAGGGCAGCTGAGATGTGGGTGGATTTGGTGCCTGATCATTATAACCCTGTGGATTATTGTGGTCACATTGCAGTCCAGTGGCTCTATGGACAGTGCCTTTCAGTTTCCCTCTTTTTCACAGTTAATAGTGTTCTTGAGAAGAAGCTTATCACCCTGACCAGTGTGACTCAGCTGGTTGACCATCATCCCACAAAGCTAAAGGTCACCAGGCTGATTACAGGTCAGGGCCCAGGCCTGGGCTGCAGACCGGTCCCCAGTGGGGGTGGGGTGTGCAAGAGGCAACTCATCGTTGATGTTTCTTTCCCTCTCTCCTTCACTTCCCCTGTCTCTAAAAATGAATAAATAAAATCTTTCTTAAAAAAAAGGAACTTATCACTCCTTTTATAATCAGCATCTCAGGTGATTCAATAACATCTTCAAATTAAAAAATGCCCCAAAGAATACACATCAATAAAACCATTATATGGTTTAACAATTTCATATTGCTATAAATGTATAGAATAAGTTTTCAACTCATAAGATTAAATAAGTAATTGACTGTGCTGTTTACTTTATACAGAAATAGTTTTTTATAATATAATTAGTATAAAACCCAGCACTGAATAGCTAAAAAAACATATTACATTAAAATAAAGTTTAATATATTTTATGTAAAATTAGGTAATCTGATATTTTACCCACAAAGCACATTTAAGTAAAGGAAAAATGAATTTAATTTATGTTTCTATGAATCTGGCTTATTTTTGTTTCTTATATAAGTAACACCACACACTATTTGTCTTTCTCTGGATTATTTCATTTAGTAGTATAATACTCTTAAGGTTCACCCGTGTTGTCCCAAGTGACAGGATTTTCTTTTTCACAGCTAGTTAATATTCCATTGTATATATGTACCACATCTTCCTATCCAATCATTTATTGATGGACACTTAGATCGTTTCCATATTTTGGCTATAGGAATAGTGATGCAGTGAACACGGGAGTTCAGATATCCCATCAATTTCCTGTTTTTCATTTCTTTGGATACATACCCAGCAGTGGGTTGCTGGATCACATGGTAGTTTGGTTTTTAATTTTTTGAGGAACATCCATATTGTTTTCCACGGTGGCTGTACCCATTTACAGTCCCACGAAGAGTGCACAAGGGTCTCCTTTTCTCCACATCCTCGCCAACATTTTTTCTCTCTTATTTTTTTTGGTACCAGTCACTCTAATAGGTATAAGATGATATCTCATCATGGTTTGGAGTTGCATTTCCCTGATGACTAACGATGTTGAGAGTCCTTGCATCTATGCCCTCAACTATCACCTGATACTACCTATTGTTGTTGAGTTATTAAAAATAGACAATGCATGAGCAGTTAGAGTCAGATTTAGATGAAGTTCTGGAAGGCATTTTATGTTTGGATAAGGAGTTAGGTTTTTATAGTATAGGCAATGAGGGATCAGGCATCATTTCTGAGCAGGGGAATGACATGGGCAATGCAATGATTAAAAAAAATAATCAAAAGCAAGATGTATAAATAGGTCAAAAAAATGAAGGAACTTGAGATAGGGAGATTAGCAGCTGAGCACCACAGCTGTCCACATGCACAGTAAGAAGGGCCTGTGACAAACACAATAGAAAACTGCCAGAAGGCAGTGACACCTCTGTTACTTCATCCATCACACGTGTCCCGAATATTTCCCCTTGTCTTCTCTTTCAAAATATACTCACCTTAAATCAAGAGCAGTGCTTGCTGCTTATGTTTAAGTTAATTGTTACAGAAGAGTCACAAATCCTAAGTGTCTAGTGCAATGAATGATCATAAAGTCACCCACGTAGCCAACCTTCAGATCAAGAACAGATCATTACAAGCACCCAGGAGTCTCCCATGTTCTTCTATCCATCAGTTACTTCCGTCAAGTTTTACCTATATTTAAATTTTTGTTTAAATAGAATTCACGTAGTAAGTTTTCTTTAGAATATGGCTTCTTTTATTTAACATTTTATTGGTAAAAATTTACTAATGTCAGTGCATCTGACTGTAGTTTGTCCATTCTTATAGCTGTGTGACTATATGACTATATCACATTGTAGTTGTTAATTTTACCCTAAGTGCCACGACTGAGTCACATTTGTAAACAGTAGTGCTCTGAAAATTCCGGTCCGCATCGTTTGGTGAATACATGCAGGCATTCCTGGCTCTCTGTCTTTCTGTGTCTCTTTCTCTCTGTCTCTCTCTTACCCATAGCAGTACATTCGTGTGTTGTAGAGTCAGAAGATGTGTGCATTTGTGCATGTTCAGCTTCAGTGATGACTGCCAAACAGCTTTGTTAAATAGTGATAGCAGTTTACATCCTCACCAGCAGTGTCAGAGTTTCAATTGCTCCACATACTTGCAAAGACCTGGTAGCATCTGTTTTTGAAAATTTAAGTCTAGTCAAGTGGTGTATGCACGATTCCATGATGTCCAGTGAAGTTCAACAAGTTATGTGTTTACTGGCTGTTTCAATACCCCTTTGGGAAGTATCTGTTTATGCCGTGGTGAACACAGCAATCCTACAGTCCCTTTTCTGCACTGCCTGACACACAGTGGCACTCAGTGGTTGGACAAATGAATATCTACAAAGTTATAAAAATAAGGCAAAAATAACATTGCTCTTAAAACTGTGCTTTTACTATAAAATAATATTGAGTGTCAACTGTAATTTAAAAATAAAATTAAACAACTTTATATGTGAGATATGCAATAAATATGTAATAAATGGATGAAGAAAGCTTTCTTAAGTTTCTTTTAAACCTATTATCTATCACAAACTGATTACACTCTTCCTGTCTTACTCAGTGTTTTTCTCTAGAAGAAGCAATGTTGTATTTCTTTTGATGTTAGCACACTTGATCATCTTGGCATACAATTTTTAATGATACTGTTTTTGTAGGGCTAGTCTTATGCTGTGTATGTATCCCTTCCCAATTCTTTGTTACAGCATCAAAAAGATTAATATGATCCCCAAACAAATACTTTTGGCCTAGATATACTGTTACAAACCCTTTCACCTTACTGAATGTGTGGGCGTCATTTCTTCAGAAGCATAATTCTTCCCAACAGATAAGAATGATCAAAGAAAAATTCTCCTATTTTGTCTTACCTGAGCTTTTACTTAGAAGAGATTTCTTTTTGTATGCCAGAACTTTATAATGCATATCTCCTTTTAGAAAGGCATAATTCTTCTTTGGTCCACATCAGAAACCCAGTAATGTCAGATCCTACTGGTTCAGAATTAGGTCACTGAAGCATACTAAGGCAGCTCTAAGATAAAAGTAAGTTCCCAGGCATACACATGTTGAGATAGTGCCTTAGAGCTAAAAGAATTGCTTGGCTGATGATTGTTACATAAGCAAATGATTGAAAAATGATTTCCAAATAAAAGTAAAAATAAATGCTGAATACTCTAGCAATGTTTTACATAATTAAATATTTTATAATGTAGAAGCATGTGTTATTGAATAAATTATTGAACTGTAATTTGTATACATGTGTCAGATACAAAGAAAACTCATAAAATGTATTTCAACATATATATAAATTATGTACCAAATGGCTATTTACTTTCATCATAATAATGTGAACAATGATTATTTTAAAGGCCAATAATAGGTCTAATATTTATGGCCTCCTTATTGGGTAAACCCTATGCTAAAAGCTATATAAAATATAGTGGTGCAACTAAAGGATACCGTGAATAATAACTTAAACTCGATAAGGTTCAGTTTGATCATAATAACTTATTTATGCCCAAGGAGGAAATGTGGGTTGGTTTATTTGGAGCAGCAATAACCATGGACAGACATATAATGGAGACCTATGGAGGTGATGATGCCAGCTCTTTAAGCCAGGAAGTAAAGTCCAAGTTAATTATAGTATCAGCCCAATTTACTGCTTACAAAAAAATCAAGGAAACACAGTGATCATTATGTCTTTCTTGTAGCATTTAGAGTTTGTAATAACTTTATTGTTAAGAGATTACAAAATATTGTGGAGCAAGTTTAGACAGGTTTGTTCTTTTAAAAAATATTATTAAATGTATTGGGGTTACATTGGTTAGTAAAATCATATGGGTTTCAAGTGTACGATTCTATAATTCATCATCTGTATATTGTACTGTGTGTTCACCTCTCAAAGTCAAATCTCCACCACCATTTAGCCCCCATTTACACTCTTTTACCTGCCCCCACCCCTTTTTTCTCTGGTAATCACCATACTGTTGTTTGTGTTTATACGTTTTTTGTTTCATTTTGCTTAATTCCTTCACCTGTTTTACCCAGTCCCAGGCTGTCAGTCTGTTCTCTGTATCTATGAGTCTGTTTCTACATTGTTTGTGCATTTTTTTCTTTAGATTCCTCCTACAGGTGAAACCATATTGTATTGCCTTTCTCTGACTGCCTGATTTAGCATAATGCCCTCTAGATCCAATCATGTTTTAGCAAAGGTGAGGGTTCTTTCTTTTTACCACTGAGTAATGTTCCATTGAGTGAATATACCACAGCTTTTTATCCACTCGGCTACCGGTGGGAAGTTGGGTTGCTTTTAATTCTTGGCTGTTGTAAATAGCTCTGCAATGAACATAAGGTGGATATATACTTTTCTCTCAGTGTTTCAGGTTTCTTCAGCTATATTCCCAGAAGTGGGATTTCTGGGTCGGTCATAAGGCAGTTTCATGTTTAGCTCTTTGAGGAAACTCCATACTGTTTTCCACAGTGACTGCACCAGTCTGCATTCCCACCAACAGTGTATGAGGATTCCCTTTTCTCCACATCCTCAACAACACTTGTTGTTTGTTGATTTGTCTATGATGGCCATTCTGAGAGGAGTGAGGTGATAACTCGTGGTTTTAATTTGCATTTCTCTGATCATTAGTGACACTGAACATCCTTTCATGTCTACTGGCCATCTGTATGTCCTTTTGGAGAAGTCTCTATTCAAGTCTTTTGCCCATTTTTTAATTGGATTGTTTGGGGTTTTTGGTGTTGAGTTCTTTATAAATTTTGGATATTAACTATTATCAGTTGTATCATTGGCAAATACATTCTCCCATTATTACTGGCATAAAAGCAGACAAAGATCAATGGAGCACAATAGAGAGCCCAGAAATAAACCCACACCTTTATGGTAAACTAATATTTGACAAATGAGGCAAGGACATACGATGAGGTAAAGCTGGTCTATTCAGTAAATGGTATTGGGAAAACTGGGCAGATAAATGCAAAGAAATAAATCTAGACCGCTTCTTTACACCACACACAAGAATAAACTCAAAATGAATTAAAGACATAAAAGTCCTAGAGAAAATATAGGCAGTAATATCTCAGACATTTCTTGTAGCATTATTTTATCTGATTGTATCTCCTCAAGCAAAGAAAACAAAAGAAAAATAAACAAATGGGACTACATCAAACTAAAAAGTTTTACACAGCAAAGGAAACCATCCACAAAATGAAAAGATAGCTTCATTCTTAGTTCTGAATGTTCTACCTTTTGCCAATTTTAAGCTCTATGAAAATTATTCTGGAGTCCACTATCTTCTATTCCAATTGTCTCCTCCAGGGTCCAGTTGTTAAATCCAAGGGTTTATAGTATACTAGAAATGTCTAACCTGCTAAAAACAGAGAGCTTTAAGTGCAAGGTACAATAAGTAGTTGGCTATTTGGTTGAAGGGAAAATTTTCAATCCAATTCCAGGTATAACTTGAAGAGAGTCTTCTGCTTTGAGAATATGATCTCCAAAGTTTAATATTCCTGACGGTTTTCCATATGATATTTTTAGCTAAAGAATTCTCCACCCCAATCTATGTAGTCTTGTGACTTTTTGCTAAGAGGTTAGCACTGCAGGTGTCAGTAATATTTGTTGGCATCATGTTAGGAATTTAGCATGTAATCTTTGTCACTTATTTAACCAGTAACAGCTGACCAAACTTCACCTTTTTGAATGATCACAACCTGTGTTTGCTTATCATCTTTTACCATCTTCATATTCATTTTCGATATGGATGTGGCTTTGTAATATAAACAACTTAGAAGGATATATAAAATTTTTTGTTTAATAAAAGCCTGGATCTCATAGCTGTAGGAAACATGCTCTACAAGCCTTTTTACTCTGAAAAAAAAATCTGTAGCAAGAGGCCATTTTTAAGGAAAGAAAGTGAAGATGGTTAATTTTTACAAATATTTTGTTCTTGTTATTTGTGGGTTTTAACATTAAAAAAAAAGATTTTCCAGACAGTTTTCATGTACAGGGTAATGAATTTTTCTACCTTCATTTTCTCATGCTCTGGGAGTTTAGAGTGTGCAGGGGGACTTTCTCGAGGTTAGGAAGGCATGTAAATCCAGTGCTTTCTACGTGTACAAGTGTCCACACCTACATGCATGTGTGCATGCATTTCCTCTCCCTTTGCCAAATCAGAAAGTGATGTATCAGCACTTCGATTTAAATGAGGATAGTTTTTTTTAATCCTTATTTTGGAAAGAGCTCTTGGGAAACGAATGTGTAGTTAAATTAGCAAACCATGGGAAGTGGTTTATTTTAGGTGAAAATGAGCTTAAAAATCAACAGTTACTTTGTTAGCTTTCTAAGAAAAAAGTTTTAGGTGTTGTGTGAGGAAATAATGGGAATGAGGTGAGAGTGGCTCTTATTTGGGGGATTGAGGATGTCGTCTTTGAGGAGTGATATTTATAACTTGAAACATGTGTTAGTCAAAGATTTTGGGACAGAATGTTATAAACAGACAGATGATGATGTGCAAAAGCTCTGAGGTGGGAAAAATCAGAGTATTTCCAGAACTGAAAGAAGGCTGGTAGAAGAAATGTGTGCAGAGGGGTCGAGCATTTCGAAGGAGCTCATTCATGCAACATCCCACAGGCAGACTGACATGCACTCCGGTTGCCCTGGGCAACCTTGTTGGTCTGGCAAAATGATTAATAATGGCCCTACTGCTATCACAAGTGCTCCAATTTGATGTTAAATTACATGATCACCCAATTTACAAATTGGGTTTTTTTAATCCTAAGAAAAAATAGGAACCCATTAAAATATTTAAACAGTGAAGTGAGGTCAAATTAGCATTTTAAGAAAACTACTGTGGCTGAAAAGCTGTGGGTAGACTTGAGGAATCGGGATGAATGTAGGGAGACCATTTTGTCATCAGACAGTTGTTCAGATTCCAGATGGCAGGCTGGATCTGGGGCTCAGCAGTGGGGACAAAGAAAATTCATGAACTCAACTTGTATTTCAGGAGTAGACTTAGGATGGCCATAAACAACAGACATCTCTATTGGTCTAACCAAATAGCACTGCCTTTTTTCATTTCAGTAAAAATTCATGGAGGCATGCGACACCAACATTAAAATTACATATTAAGTAACTTTCTGTTTACATATGAGATGTTCTGTCTTATCAGCATCCTGTCTCCTGACAACCTGTAGCAAGCTTTTGGGGATTTTTTTAAACATCCCCCGACCCCCCACCCACACCTACTATTTTCTCTCCCTCTCCCCCCTCCCCCAAAAAATCAATAAAAAAATAATAAAATAAGAAACATGTATTTTCTAATAAGAAACTGCAAAAAAAAAACACATTTTTTTATTGTTGTTCAAGTACAGTTTTCTGCCTCCCCCCCCTCCCCACCTCTTGTAGCAAGCTTTTGGAAAGCATTGCTGTCGATAGTTGATCTAGGAAAGCAGCATACAGCATTGATTTGGAGTCTGGTTCGGGTGGAATTTCAGCTTTGCCACCAGCGGTTACAGTGTGGGGCAGTCGCTGGCCTTCTTTGGGTCCCCATCTCTAAAATGAGCACGGTAACAGTGCTCCCTCATAAGGCTGTTATCCAGATTAAATGACTTTGTGTTTGTAAAAAGCTTGAATAAGTTCCTGGTACATAGTAAATTTTGTTAAATAATTAAACATAGGTTACTGTGTGATTTATAGTTTGATAAGAGGGTTAGTGGGATAATTATTGGTCTAAATAACTTATATGACATTGATTATGAATATTATCTATTAGTAACTGATTAGTCCCTTAAATATAAACCATAAATAGTCATCACGACTTGAACTTAATTAGAATTTTAGCTGGAAACAATAGGGAAAGAAATGGTTACATTTTTAAAAGAAAAAATGTTTATAGGCTTAATAATGTTGTAGAATAAATTTCATCAGGTTATTTAGAACATAGTTTTCTACTTCAACCTAAAATTAGATCTATATTTAGAGAATATTAGAGAAAGCCATTATACATGATTTTTTTTTACAAATTCTTTAATGGTAGAGATTAGAAATCAGGGCTTAGAAAAATTAAGTGACTTGCCTGCTTGAGAGAAAAAGAATGTCTGGAGAGCTTTAAATGTTTAAGGGAGAATTTTATAGTTAATAAAGTCTAATCTTCTCACTTTCTAGATAGTTCTCAGTACTTTAAAAAGCCATGAGATGTATTTGTGAAATGGCAGGTGTATGTGCTTCTCCAAGATGAAAAAACAGCCTTAAAACGCAGCCTTGAAATGGCAGGTGTATGTGCTTCTCCAAGATGAAAAAACAGTCAGCTGGTTGAAAACACAGCTGACTGTGATATGGAGAATGATGGCCCTGCTCCCCTGACCAAAATATTTCCCTTCACACTTACTACCTGGTTCGAATTTCCACCAGTTGCAATGCATTTCAAGTCTTGAGGACTTCTTACTGGTAAGGAATCCCTTAGTAAAATGAAACTGCATATTGGGCTGTCCCAGTCTAAGATTGTATTATCTAAGGACTTGGAGAAGTTTCTAAAATTATGGTATAGAAATTACTATGTAAGATTCCTGAGGAACTTGTGAAAAATGCAGATTCCAGACCAACCCCAAACCTACCACCTAAATAACCTCTGAACTACAGACTCCTCAAGTATTTCACTCTTCTATGTTTAGCTATCTTAAGATGCCCTAGATCTGTGTCATAAACTCAAGTTGAACATCTGTATCCTAAAGTTTGAGAACCACTCAGGCCCGTGGTTAATTCATGAAAATTAGTGAAAGGATATCTCTGAGGGTACAAAGGACAAACATTGCCTGCTTGATTGTGCTGTTTGCATATTTTCTGAATATCACATTGATTGCCACCAGTGGTATATAGAAAGTCTGTAATAAACAAAAACTACACAGTCTTATTTCTACCCTTAGAATAGTAAAACAAGTTATATTGCCAGTTTTATTTGCATGCTGGCTTCTAGTCTGAGGGCCATCAGGCTGATAGTCACTGGAGTCTCAACAGATTGTTACAATGATAATACAAATATGGTAGGGAAGTTTTGACAGCTACTTAATATATTCATTTGAAGTAGAACTTGCATGTGTTTCACTATAGGCAAAGGCTGTCTAGAGTGATCCTTATGCTCTAGATTTTATTTTGTCCAATGTTCTCCCACAGTGCTTTGTCTACAGCTTGTCTCCTTGGACCAAGTTTCATAACATTCTAAGCCTCTGTATTTTTTGTGTTACTAAATTTAGCACCATGCTCTGCTACATTTCATGTTGTTTTAAGGTTTTAATTTGATAATTTATACGAAAGCATTTTGTAATTGTAAAGTACTGTAGAAATGTAAATTCCCATTTCTGGTTTGGGACCTGAAAATCCCTGATACCCCTGTGGTCCTGTCTCATTCATTCCTCTAGTTTTTCTGTCTCAGCGCTGTGGGCTCAATTATACTAGTCAACAAACATATCAAGATAATGCTGACCTCATAAAATGAGTCTGGAAGTGTTCCCTCTTCTTCTGTTCCTTGGAAGAGTTTGAAAAGGGTTGGTATTAACTCTTCTTTGAATGTTCAGTAGAATTCATCAGTGAAACCGTCTGGTGCTGGACTTTTGTTTGTCGGGAGGGTTTTGATTACTGATCTAATCTCCTTGCCAGTAATCAGTCTGTTCAGACTTTCCATTTCTTCATGATTCAGTCTCGGTAGATTTTATGTTTCTAAGAATGTATCCATTTCTTCTAGATTGTCAATTTTGTCGGTGTAACAAATTTCATTATTTTAAATGAAATTCCATTTCTGGTGTTAATTGGTAAGACCCATTTCTATGGGCAAACACAGATTAATTAGGTATGAATAATAATTATTAAGCATCTAGCATACTGCAAAGCATTATTCGGGATATTACATGAGAAATTAAAATTTGGTTCCTGATGCTGTTATAGATTTTTTAAAGAGAAAATGAGAAGAAATACAAACAACCATAATACAAGATACTATTTAATCAATGCCATTGATAGGATAGAAAGTGCTGGTGATGGGGCTGGTTTTTGCAGGAAAAAGTAGAAGATGCAACTTAAAGGACTCATGGACGATTCCGACTAGACCACGAAAGATGGATTTTATAAGCTTGTTCTCAGAAAGAGGTTTGCATGAGTGCATGGTAGAAATCATCTTCTAAGTGCTTTATAGCTGCAAAATTCTGAGATTTGAAACTGGAAAAAACCTTGAGTATATTTTTATGTATTATATTTTATTGTTAAAAACACATGAATTCCACTAGATCTGGAAACTTGCGTAGTCAGGTCATTAAATTTTTGTCCTACCTTTCTTTGGATTTTTCTATTGGGAATAATTGAGTCATTATTCTGGGCCTGTTGGTCTCGTCTGTTTAATATATAATTCATCTCAGAGCACAGAACCAGATATTTGTCATCCATTTTATTTTGTTTGTTTTTTTAATATGAAATCATCAAGTATTAATTCTTTTAAAAAATCAATGAGTGTGTGAGCTGCCTTCATCATATTCATGCTAAATGTTTGCCCAGTAGAGCCCTATTTATACAGAAATTCATGTTTGTTTGTCTCATGATGAAATCAACTCCCCAACACCGTAACCTTCCCCTGATAAATGGGCTGATTTCGGTGTCTTCGCTGTGTGATGAATGATCCTTTCCGTCTCTTGTCTCATACACATGGGCAGGACCCATAGTCTCAAAGCTGGTTTAAGCAGCAGATGACGCAAAGGTGTTACTCAAAGCTGGCACTGCGCCCAACTTACAGTTTAGACTCAAGTAGCTCCTGCAGTAGAGGTCGTTCACCCAATCAGAGCAATCCGACTAATCACCTCTGTCTTTCTTTAAAGTGCACACAGAATTCACAAAGCCTCTCAGGCAGGGCTGGCGTCATGGGCATGCACCTGTGCCGCCACACCTGGAAGGGCCTCGCGGTTGTTTTAATACTTAATAATTTTGGAACAAGGAGCCCTACATCGTTATCTAAGGCTTTTATCCCTTACTATGGTGGCATCTCAAAGCAGGATGACAGTACCAAACAATGTGTCATCTTTTAACATGAGAAGAAGAATAGCAGATTTCAGGGGATCCAATCAGTTGGAACACCAAATTTTCCCTAGTACGTTTTAATGAAAAGAAAGCACTTAACATTTGAAAGATACAGCTTCTCTGAAAAGCGGTTCAGCTAGTACTGCAGACAGCCTGAAGGGATTATTCTCTGTGTAAACAGTCCATTTGCTCAGCTCTACCTCAGTGTCCCCTCTTTAGTAGTTTTGTTTGCTTCTCTGTAATGATGAGCAGACACTGTCTATCTGAGGTATTCTTAGTGTGGCTGCCAATAACAGACAATGTCACATATTGAGCCCATCTCCCAGTTTGCAGGTTTCCTCTCTGTGCCACCAGGACCTTTCTAAATCCCATCCACAACCTCTGTGAGGAAATAATGGAGACACCACCTTGTTCACATAAACTTCCCACAGAGCACTGCTTTCCCAGTCCAGATGGAAAAGGACTTGGACAAATCAAATAGCAAAGAGCCAAAACACCTTGAAAATTAACTCATTCCCCAAATAAAAATTTTAGATAGGGGCAATTTTTTTAAAGAGTTGCTGCCATATTTTTCTACCATACGGTTTAGTTCTCTGGCATAATAAACTGTTGAAAGGATTAAGTCAATTGTAGAAGAAGCAATCTTACTTTTGTCTGAATTGTAGGGATAATTAAAGTAGAAGCCTATTTTCCATTTGCATGTTGTATGAATCTGTGGGATTCTCCTAGCTCATTGCTTCATTTGACTTGCACTTCAACAGACACCTTTCCCCTTGGCCAGGGGAGGGCAGGATACATTAGATGAGACACTTAAAGGGAAATATGTCCTAAGAGAATTAAAAAATGTCAAAGGCTGCAGAACAGGTGTACTGTTTCAGATCAGATCTGATCACTGTTAAAGGTGAAAAGTTCACTCTGTAGTATAAATCTGCATTCAGGTGCATTTGTTTAAGAATATTTTAAAGCACTAGGAAACTGTTTACAATGTAATGATCTAATAATAGGCTTGGAAGAACTGACCCACTCTCTGCACAGAGTGTTGTGTTCTTTCAGTAATGGTAGCTGGAAGCAGAAAGTGACTGGTGAAACAGGACTCTCAATTCATCTGTATCTACTAAAATGAAAGAATGTAAAGCAAATTTACAGTTGCCATTAACTATAGCTAATTTCCAGCAAACACAGGTTAGAGTATATTCAAATACTTCCCATCCACTGCTCTTTACACATTTTAATTTAATTCTATCCCTTTACGACAAGTTCAAATATTTGGCTAAAAGTGAATAAACCTTAAATTAACTGCAGAAATAGGTCTAATATCTTAAGCAGGTGTCTAGGAATAATAACATTATTCTGATGAGCGAAATAAATGCTGCTTCGCTCAGCATACGTTTGCAGGGGCTGCTTTGTCTACAGAGATACAGCCCCTGTCTTGCAGGAGTCAAGGACATCAGAGAATTACAGCCCTGAGTCCTAAATGCTCAGTGGGAAGCTCAAAGAGGATATAAGCCCACCCCATTTCTAGCTGGAGAAGGTGGAAAGAAACCAGGAAAACAACTAGCAAAAGTTCCTGGAGGATGTGACCTCTGACCTCCATTTCATTGAGTGAGGTAGGAGCTCAGTAAGGTTGGAGGTGGGGAGTGGCCCACCTTCTCCTTCTCAGTAAGGAGAAGAGAACTGGATAGTCTCAAAGCTCAGATCGTATATATAGGTTGGAAAACTAGGTTTACCATTGTTCTTATGGAAAAGGATACAAAAATTAATAATAGAAATGATACAAGAATAAACTGTGTTTCACCTACTCACAACTGTAAACCTACTTTTGCCCTGCCCTGTATTTCAAATACTATCTTTTTGTGTATATTTTACTATTAAGGCAGTGATCAAGGAGAAGGTATGACCCCATGATATGCTCTAGAAGTTGGAACTTGGCTTTCTTGGCAGTAGGAGTAAGCATAACCTCTTTGCTAATCAGCAATAACTTTGTCAATGTCCTTGATAATCTGAATTTTCAGTGACACAAATGCTTAAAAGAAATTGGATTATATGTTAGGTGAGGTGTTAAATATGCTCACTGACAAACCTGAACTTGCCTTCAGGGACAAAGTTTTCTGTTAGATAAGACTTCATGCTTCATGAGTGTACTATTTGAAAAGTACCCTTGACATGATATTAAGAAATTAGCTGTCAGTTATTTCCTGTTTATGTAGAAAAGAGGATATTTTTCTTTAAGGAATATTTTACAATTGTGTCATGATTTCCAAAAATTTTATTAGGCATTCCATATATTTTAGCATATTTTTAGGAACTGTAGCTTTCTACTAATGAAACCAGAAAAATCAGCATTCAGGCAGCCTGTCACTACCAGAACCAGTAAGTGGAAACAAGGTTTGAATTTTTCTGGGCACTTTAGTCAGACCTTTCGCTATTTGATAAGATGCTCGCTATTTGATAAGATGGCTGGCATGTACCCTCAAAAACCGTCATTCCATTTTATCCCGAGCTGGTGTTTTATAAGGAGAAAAAAGAGTAAATAACGGGTTTGGGGAAAAAGTTAATGGGATAAGAGTTGAGTTCTAGAGGTGACTTTCCTGGTATTTCTTTATCTGCTGATCAACAATTCTTTATCTGTGTCAAGGAGCCCCCTCCCTGGAGCACAATTGCTCCACTCAGGTACCATCTCCAGCTTCTACTCCATCCATACCATCTCCATTGCTTGCAGACCCCATGGGGCACAAGGTTGAATTGCTTGCTGACCTTCTGAAGTCTTATAGGTCATGCATTCCAGTTCCTGAAATCACAGCTTTCCACAGGCATTAATCACTTAAGCCCATCAACTAAGGCGAAAATCTCTAACTCTTGACTTTCCCTAATACTGCTACAGTATATAACCTACAACATTGGAAAATTTTCAGAAGCTTTCCTATATCAATTTGACCTAGAGGCCTTGTCTGACTCTGATGTGAAACGGAGGATAAACCAGTGTGACTGCTTTGCATAAAGGGGACAAATGCAGAGTAGAATCCCAGAGGACAGGACTAGCTGGGAGGGGTGTGCTGCATGGAGGAGTATGCTAAAGAAGATCTTAGAATCCAAGCTCCAGAGTGTGCAAGGATGTTAATATTTTCTTCCTTTGTGAAATCTATATTACTTTTCTAGGGCTGCCATAGCAAAGTACTACTGACTGGGTGGCTGAAGCAGCAGAAATGTATTTTCTTACAGTTCTGGAAGCTAGAAGTCCAATATCAAGGTGTTGGCAGAGTTGGATTTTTTTGAGGGTCTTTCTTCTTGGTCTTTAAGTGACCGTCGTCATTTTGTGTCTTCACATGGTTTTTCTTCTGTGTCTATTTGTGTTTTTATCTCCTCTTCTTAGGACACCAGTCACGTGGAAGAAGGGCTCACCCTAATAACCTCATTTAACCTCAGTTATCTCTTTAAAGAGCCTACCTCCAGCACATTCACATTCTGACTTACTGTGGCCCAGGGCTCCATATGGATTTGAGGGGGACACAATTTAGCCCATTGTAGAATTCTTAATACATCTGAGCTATCATAGGACTTGGTAAGCTTTTTTGAAAAATAAATGTTCAAGAGAATAAATAAATAGCCAGAGAGAACCTGATGCCAAAAACTGTCTTGGATTGCATGTAAAACTAGTCTATGGAAGGAAATAGATGGTTCTTCGGCATACAATGTTATAGTCCCCAGAGGTAAGAGAATGGAATGCAGAGCAAGGAATGGGGTATACCAAGCAGTTCAGGGGAAAAAGGGACACTGGGGAGCAGAATGTGAAATTTTCTTCAAAATGTTGTGTGTTGTATGCTGTTATATATACATTACAAAATGAAGACCTTTCTGTGGCCAGTTCACTAACTTCATGGCTTTGCTCAGCTATTAGGTCCTTGCTGCGCCCTTGCCTGCCTGCCTCTTTAAATGCACCCCAGACACCCCCTGCCTCTCCCTATCTACTGTTTCTCCCCACAGCATAGCATCTTCTAACGCACTGCATAATGTACTTACCTACTTAGTTTCCATCTATTCCCTCCTAAATCAAAAGTGCTTTGAGGGTTTTTGGGTTTTGTTTTTGTTTTTGCTTGGTTTTGGTTTTTGTTGTTGTTGTTGTTGTTGTCGTTGTGTGTGTGTGTGTGTGTGTGTGTGTGTGTGTGTGTGTGTGTTGTCCACTGCTAAGAACTCCAGAGCCTGGAACTGGGACTGAGACTGATACCTAGTGACTGTACAATAAATTTAGTTGAAGTAACAATGAATTGTGGGGGCACATGGCTTTTAGTAGATTCCCAAAAGGGCCCATGACCTTCAACAAAACAAAGATAAAGAAACTCTGGCTTAAAGTTTTAACTCATAAAGTAAAGCATAGACCCTCCTGATTTGAAATGTTGCTTTAATGTATAAAACTGTGCAGGTCATAAAAAATTTGTCTGTGGCTTAAATATTGGCTGTGAGATTCCAGTTTGAACCTATAGCTTAAGATATTACTCTTGCTAGACATATTAGTGTTTTAATAATGTTGAGGTTGGAAAAGCTTTTAATATCCAAAGAAAATACCAAATCAGTAGTGGCTGAATTCCATGCCATGCACTGTGACTACAGAGAACAGAGCCCTGCCCTCCCTCACCCCTGTTCTCCCAGCCCTCACTCCCTTGTGGTGGAATCATCTCCTGCCTTTCAGATCACAGCGTTTACTCTCTGCATGCCTGTCTGTAGCATTCTTTCTCCTTCCCATGTCAGTCAAACCAGCCTTCTCTGACCATTTTGTATTTGCTATTTTACTGTTTTATACACAAGTAGTTTGCCTGTTTGTATCATGCAGGTATACTATATCCCAATCATAGGCACATTTCGCTTTTTAAAAATCAAGTTTACTGGAGTGACATGAGTTAATAAAATCATATAGGTTCAAGTTTACAATTCTATGATACATCATCTGTGTATTGTGTTGAGAGTTTACAACCCAAAGTCAAATCTCCTTCCATCACCATATATTTTACCCCCCCCTTACCCTTTGCTGTCCTCCCAACCCCCTGCCCTCTGGTATCCACCTGTGTTTGTGTCTATGTTTGTTTGCTTTTCCTGTTTGTTTCTTTGTTGCTTCAGTGTTATGACCCACATGTGAGTGAAATCATATGGTTATTTTCTCTGTCTTACTTTATTTAGCATGATATTCTCAAGATCCATCCATGCTGCCACCAATGGCAATAAAGCATCTTAGTTAGATAACCTTTCTCATCCAGATTTGTGGACTCAAAACCAGTAGACAATCCATACATTTAGAATGATAGCTATTAGTTACACTGTCGTATTGTCTTTCACAAATGGTAAATAAAATAAGCAAAATGATGGATTGAAAAGGCATTAGTGAGAAATTTTGAATATGATATAATTCTGATTTAGCTTGAGCTTTGTTCTGTTTATCTCAGACCAAAGAACTAGGACCCTTAGTGATTTTGAATAACCCCATTACTTCTCCTCGTTTTGTCAGGGCCAATATAGTTTTCACAAGTAACCTATTCAATTGCAAACCCAGATGTCAGAGTCATCAGGGTCTGTAGTATGAACATGGATGTGATACAAATGATGCGGGCTGTTTATGAACTAAATTCTACTTCTCTTCTATGTGAAATGTGATCATGAGAAACAAACTGGCCAAGAATACAGATTGAAGGGAAAAGCAAAAATCACATCTTAAATAAACAATAATGGTCTTAAGCAAACAAAAGCTACACACACATACATATCTACAACATATATGTATATCATATCACATATACATCACAAGGTTGATTCTGTGTATGATTATACACTAAAATATAATAACTTTCAGAGAAGATATTTACTAGTACTACTTAGGTAACCAATTAATCTATGAAAGAAAAGGTCTTTAATACTATCAGTGATATAAATAAAATGATATGAGAAAAGACAGTCATTTAGATAGAACTGATGTGGAGCCAGAAAGACTGAATTCTATACCTACTTATTACCAATAGTTACAATCAACCATCTTCAGAATCTGCCAGAGTCCAGCGAAGATGTTTTCAAGTGTTTCTCTGATCAGATGAACAGTGGCAGCCATTCATCAGCACATCACCATTTATGTCATCGTAATTATCTTAAATCACAGAAAGGAAATTCATTAGGGTTTCTTGAGGCTGAAGGTTAACTTTAATTAAGTTTGGGGTATAAGTCAGAATTACCAACTACAGAATAATTTTTGTACTATGCTGAGAATTTGTGAGTATTGAAGAAAGTTCACAACAGCATTATTATTATATGAATAGCCTATTTAACTTGGATATAATAGGTAAAAAACAAAAAAACCTCAGAAAACCTGAAACAAAAACCCGGCTCCAGTCTTGAATTTTGAAAGACCTTTTCCCAGAAAAGAGAGTGTGCAGCTGGTCAGAGTGTTAGTTGGGGTAAAAAAAATCCCGGGAGAATTTTGTCATCTTCCTAAATAAAAAGACCACCTTGTTCAGGATACTCAAGGGGCCATGACTCTCTGATTTTTGTGAATTAGACAACTGTAATGCCATTGGCAAGAGTAAACGTGAGTTTTGATAAAGAGAAAACAACGTCTGGGTTGAGCATCCTTCGAGTACCTCAAGGTAACAGTGTTTCTTTACACTTTACAGAACTACTTCTGTTAAAGTCAACACATGCAATGAAGTACGGTGCCTTTTTAATGTCTTCACTTTTGTGTGTGTGAAAAATGGGTTCTTTTCATCAGATAATGTAAGAATTTAAAAATTCATCAGATAATAAATATACTTTAAAAATTAGACAGAAGGAGCATTGTGCTGCATGCAGTATGAGCCTGGATGGGATTTACCACTCCAGTTCTTGAAGCACTGTAAACAGTTTGGTTTGATAGTCTTCTTCTAACCAATAAAATACTCCCCCTCCCGAACTGGAAGTCACCCCACTACCTCAGTCAAGTCCTGCATCAGGCAGTGCTTTGTAACCCCCGTGCCACGACTCATCCACCGTTTATCCTGATGAAACTGTCGGATGAACTGTGTGCCTGATCAACCCACCGAAGCACTGCGCAGCGTGAGAACCTGAAGGTTATCGCTGTGACGGGCACTTGGAAATTTGTTCAGTGGAATAATGAGCAGTTCATTATGACAAAGAAAACATGAAGCACCAAAGAAGATTTTTCAAAAGTTCATAACCAAAATTGTCAGATTCAACATCAGAAAGAGAATTCCTGGTGTGTTATTCTTTCTATTACTTCTGTTTTCTTATTTCAAAGGAAGTATTTTTTTTTTGCCTTGCTCCTTCTTTTATTTTCAAGTTAAAAAACTTTAAATTACAGTTGATGTAAATTATTATATTAGTTTCAGGTGCATGACATAATTATTAGACATTTATATAATTTATGGGGTGATCACCCTGATAAATCTCGTACCCACCCCCATACACAGTTGTTACAATATTATTGACTATATTCCTCATGCTGTACTTTAACATCCCTGTGACTGTTTTGTAACTGTCTATTTGTACTTCTTAATCCCTTCAGCTCTTTCCTCCAGCTCCCCAACTGAGATGCTTTTTTAAGTGTGAGGAGCCTGTTAAGATTGTACACTATATTAAGATCAAAAGAACTACCCTCTATTCTCTCAGACTGTGTCCTCTTCCATGACTTATATGCTAGCTGCTATATTAAAGCACAGGAATAGATGCAGCTCTGGTGTCTAGTTTCACATTATTCTTTAAAAGAAACCCAGGACCACAAGCATATATTGGAATTTCCATTTTTAACCCTTTTTCCGCTGGACGTCAGAAGCCTTGGAAACTGTCAGAGCTTGAGACCTGAGAGCCTTCCCATGGCATTAATGACCTTTCTCTTACCCAGGGTCTTAGTCAAGGTCAGTGACACTCTCTGCACTTCCCACTAGGAGGATAGCCTCTTTCTTTAGGCTGGAAGCTCAGGCATGATCCAACTTGACCTCTTTTTTAAAAATATGTATGTGTGTATATATGTATACATTTGAATTTATTAGGGTGACATCGGTTCATAAAACCAGTTTCAAGTGTACACCACCTGCACACTCCACCATGTGCACCCATCACCCAATGTCTCTTTCCATCCCCATTTCCCCACCTTTGCCCACCTCCACTTACCTCACCACCCTTTCCCCCTGGCTATCACCACACAGTTGTCTGTGTCTGTGTGTACTCTATATACTTTTTATTGTTGTTGTTGTCGTTGTTGTTTAATCCCTTCACTGTTTTTTATTCAGTCCCTCAACCCTTTCCCTCTGATGGCTGTCAGTCTGTTCCATGCATCTTCCATTTGTTTCTATTTTGTCACTTAGCCTATTTTGTTTATTAGATTATACACATAAGTGGGATCAAATGACATTTCTCGCTCTATGACTGGTCTATTTCAGTTAGCATTATAATCTCCAGATGCATTAATGCTGTCACAAAAGTTAAGATTTCCTTATTTTTTATGACCGAGTAGTATACTATCATGTAAATGTACTACAGCTTTTTTATCCACTTATCTACTAATGGATACCTGGGTTGCTTCCATATCTTGGCTACTGTGACTACTGGTGCTATGGACATTGGAATGCATGTATTCTTTCAAATTAGCGTTTTGGGTTCCTTTAGGTATATTCCCAGAAGTGCAATCCCTTGTTCAAAAGGCAGTTCAATTGTAGTCCCAGCAACAGTGCACCAGGGTTCCCTTTTTTTCACATCCCTGTCAGAACTTGTTGTTTGTTTTTATTGATGATAACCATTATTACTGGTGTGAGGTGATATTTCATTGTGCTTAAAATTTGCATCTCTCTGATGATTAGTTACATTGGGCATCTTTTCATATGTGTACTGGCCATCTGTATGTTCTCTTTGGAGAAGTGTCTATTCAGGTCCTCTGCCCATTTTTTAATTGGATGGTTTGTCTCCTTGGTTTTGAGTTGTAAATGTTCTTTATGTACTTTGGAAGTTAACACCTTATCAGATGTGTCATTGGCAAATATGTTCTGCCATTTAGTGTGTTCTCTTTTGTTTTGTTAATGGTTTCTTTTGCTGTGCAAAAGGCTTTTGGTTTGGCGTAGTCCTGTGTGTTTAATTTTCGTTTGTTTCCTTGCTGACACAGATTATTGGGAAAAAATATCACTATAGGAAATGTCTGAGATTTTACTGCCTATGTCTTCTTCTAGGATTTTTGTGGCTTTGCAACTTACATTTAAGTCTCTAATATAGTTTGAGTTTATTATGCTTGTGTATGGTGTAAGTTGGTGGTCTGGTTTCATTTTTTCATATGTATCTGTCCAATTTTCCCAACACCATTTATTGAAGTGACTATCTTTACCCCATTCATTATATGTTCTTACCTCCTTTGTCAAATATTAATTGACCATAGAAGCATGGGTTTATTTCTGGACTCTATTTTGTTCCATTGATCTATATGCCTATTCTTATACCAATACCATGCTATTTTAATTACAATGGCTTTGCAATGTAATTTGATATCAGGCAACGTGATTCCTCCAACTTTGTTCTTCTTTCTCAAGATTGCTGAGACTATTCAGGGTCTTTTGTGGTTCCATAAAATTTTGTGAAATATTTGTTCTAGATCTGTGAGATATGACATTGGTATTTTAATAGGAATTATCTTGACACTAGTTCACTCTGCATAGTATGGACCAACAACATTTTTTAAGGTATAATAACTTTGGTTCCACATAAAGTTGGTGCTCTTTGTGATTTTTCCCAAGTCTACAAGTGGTTCTTGGCGGAAATCATTTTGTTTTTATTGCTATGTCAGGGGTTCCCTGCAACTCAACACTGATTTACGTTTAAAATGATCCCTGTTCCCCTAGAGGCCCCAAATCACAGACCTGACAGTATTTTTGAACATAGTAGACACTTTTCCTAAAAGAGCACTGTGTCAGCTCAGTGAGGAGGCCCCTGCTTTAAGCTGACCAGGTGAAGTATGTATGCTCATCCAGTTCTGGGTAAGGGATAGTAGGTCCCATGTACAAGTAGGGTGCTTTTGGTCATGTAAGCCCGAGGACTCTTATGTATCCACATAAATGTTTTCAGTTGCAGACTTTTTAACCCTGCCTGCCTTTTGAAACCCTTTCTCATCACTGGATTGTGTCCAGGCAATAAAATTGAAATCCTACAGTGTGTTCTAAAAGAATTATTTGTAATTTCTGGGTTACTGCTTTCCTAGATTATTTTTACTCCTGCTTCCCTCCATTGCCATGTAGCCAAAAACTGAGTTTCTCATTCGATGGTCAGTTATAAATGTAGGCTGTTATGAATAAGGATGGCATATTATAATAATAGAGTGAAATAAATAATGTCCTATTTGGCTATTCTTAGAAATTGTAGATTCCAAGTAAATATGTATTTCATTTATATTAGTAGACTTGGAAACTATATCCTTTTCAAAGTGGTGGGTTATTTAAGTAGTGCTTTTGATTACTTTAGACATTTTTTAGAAAAATAGATTTTTGTCTTTCATTTTTAACTCTTCTACCTGGTTTTATTTGTAATAGTCACATCCATATAGTTCTTTTATTTTTAACACACGGCTAATTTTTTTTTTTACCCAGGAAACAGGAAAATCTGTATTTCAACCACATTAAAAAGTAACAATATACTCTTTGTTTTGTCTTCGAGTTGTCTAATTCTTCCAGGATAAGATTAATTTAAAGTAATTTCTATCACATCCCCTGTGGTTAATGGAATAGTGCATGTTGTGTGTCTGTGCATGTGTTTTCAAAAAGAAGTATCAAGGAGATATAGACCAGAAATCCACTTATGAGCTCACATTGCTTCCATTAGTTGCACATTCATCTTAAATGAGAAACACGGGTGAGGGCTAAGCAGATAGAGTTTGGAGCTGACTTGGACTTGGTAAGCCCTTGAGAAACTACACTGCTTTATTATCATGAATGGGTGTTGTAAATTTCTCAGTTGTTTTTTTCACAGTTTTTATCAAGGAAAAATATATGGATGTTAAAATTGTCTTTGTCATCATTTTAAAAAACCCATTTGTTGGCATTCGCATTGTCTAACTTCCCAATGATATTAATCATTGCAGAAAGGATTGGACTTGCTGTTATAAATCTAAATACAATAGCAAAAACAAAACAAAACTGCAAGATATAATAACTAACTTGCTGATCTATTTAATTTGGCTCCTCTGATGATCCTACCCATAACTTTGCTACATGATTATCAGCAGTTCTCACACTTGCTGAGTTGTGATTTCTGTGTTTTTTAGTTGCGGTTGCTAGATTAACTCTTGAACTGTGATTAGTTCTATACCAAACATTAATGATTCCGTAAAAGCAAATGGAAAAGTCTTAATATGGAAGTTATTCTGAAAAAGACAGCATAATTGTATAGAAACATTTTCAAAATACTTTAGTACCTTTTATAACTAAGTTAAGGTTTTTTAATGTAAAAACTCATGATGTATTATTTAAAGATGTATTTACATTTTCTTTATTTATTAGCATAAGCATAAACATTTGCACTGTTTCTAAGAGGTGGCTGTTTTTAGAAAACAAGAAGTTACGGAATGCTATCTGTAGCAGCAAAGCCATGTAGATTACAAATCTATCGGGTAACTGCATGTTAAGAAACATATTAAAATTTACATTTTTAAGTTCTGATGAAGTACTGTCTTCATATACTACTGATAAATATTTACTTTTATACTAAAGCAGGTACAAATTGATGCCTATGTAGTCTCACCTCCCCTATTGCATAAGATGGTAAACAGAGTACATTATTGTACACTTCTTAATTCACTATGCCCTAAATGTACAGGGTGAAAAACACCCCTATTCTGTTTTCCTATATACTATTCCTGAATGTGTAAGGAGGGGGGGGGGTTTCATCATTTGTGTTACCCAGGCCTAGAAGTTAACAACACATTGTACAGTTTACTTAGCTTCTAGGCAAAGCTGCTTCTATCCTTGCATGTTTGACACATGAGGAGATGAATAGCAAAGAAATATATTTTCAGATCTATCAGAGAACCCTTCTAGGATTGGCCTGGATTAAGGACCCACATTGGCCTTATGAAGAATGTTTATTTCAGTGAATTTACTGCTCTTTGATTAATAGAATCCTCAAGAAGCCAAATAAGTAAAGAAGTTTCTTGACAATATATCTTGCCTTTTTTTCTTTTAAAATTTCCAAATTATAGGCCATCTATATTTTATGTAATTAAACAAATATTTTATTTTAATTTATAATTTATATTAGTATATAATATACTAATATTATATACTAATTATATACTATTGATTAGTATAATTAATTAGTATACTATAACTAATAATTAATTAGTATACTATTAATTAATATGCTTTTATTCTTAGGATGACTAATCCTGACACTATATTTTACAAAGTTATTTTGGCAAGTAGTGAGACCTGTGATTTCCTTTACTTTCAAAAGATGTATAATTTTGCTGAATTCATATAGTTGGAATGATCATGTACAGGCTGAATATGAGCAGCCAGAATTAGGACAGAACCTCAAAAACTATGGGCACAAAAACCATCCTAGAAAAGCTGACATATACCATTGACAGCTTTAAAACAGAAAACTCCAGGTCCTAGTAGTATGGGTGGGTATCATTTTGAAGAGGGACTTTCAGAATTGCAATGTAGATGACATTAAATTTCCATTTTATCTAACAAATGCATGCATCTTACAGGAAAGAATTTGTTCAGTGGAGGTTTCTGGGTGTCTGGGAGGGGTCAGTCAGACGTAACTGCGCAAGAAGTCTCTGAGGTTCACCTTTACATGCATCCGTGTCTTGTATGAGATGGTAATGACATTCACAGAAACCAGAATGGACAATGTTTTCTTTTCTAGGTTGCTCTTTAGTTGCTATATAAATGTGTTCTTCAAAAGTTGATTGGATCACAGCTGTATTTTCTAGCTCATTGAATATCCTGAAATTGGAGATGGTTATTTAACCCTATGACAGATGGAGACAGCCTGTCTCAGCCTTCAAAAATGAAATGTGAATGAGCACGAGAGAGTAAATATGAGACTAATTGAAGTGGACTGAGAGACTGCGGAAAGATGCATTCCGGGCACCCCCCAGACCCCAGCTTTGAAGCCAGCCACCAGTCTGTGTAAACGACTCTGCTAACCGACACTGGAAGGGGTTAGAAGGTTACCTAAACACACAGTCCTTTATAAGTCTATTAGAAACACCTTTCAGGGCATTAGCATTCCTGAATATGTCTGGACTGTCTTATCAATTAGAAAGTATAACTAAGGATTACTGGCTTTAAGATGGTCACTTTAATGTTATATTGTTCTGCTATAAACTTTTAGTGCAGTAGAATCAAATATTAATTCGGTGATGTAGCAACAAAGGTGACATTTCAAACCCTACCACCCTCTCACTTGACTGATTAATATGTCATTTTATTCCTTTTGCAACAATATTTACATTCTAAAAAAATAAAGAAAAGGCAAAATAATGAAATAAAGTTAAAAACAATGTGGCTTTAAAGTCCAGCTTTATAAATGACAGCATTTCATAAAAATATTAAACCAGTGAAGAAGAAAAACAATTATGTTAACCAGGGCCACAAATTCAAAATATGTGGAAGGGCCAGGAAAATTCTGCATGGGAAGTAGTTTCATTTGTACTCACTGTGACGTATGAATGGTGAGGACTGTATAAAATTGAACACACATGTTACTTTACCAGCATATGGGCCCAGAAGTTCTAGGCTTTGTTTTTTTTAAAAAAAAAAGGTAGAAATCTAAATTTGCATGTAAAATATATTGTTTCTAAGTGTTGGTTCAAGAATTGTTTAAATTTTCTATGGGCCAAACCACAGAAACTGTGCAATTTCAAGGGCCACTGGGCCCACCAGTTTGTAACCTCTGATGAGATGTATAAATATGAACAAAATTAAAGCTTTGTGGATAGTATAAAGTGCAAACATATTTGTTTAATCGTGTAGAAAATAACCAGGCATCAGAGGTGCAGAATTTCATTTTCAATTGTATAATGTTCACTTTCTCATTACTCAATTTTTAAAAGTCAAATGAAAGCTATGTTACATATATTCAGCTATGGAATCTAATAACTTAGCCATTTCAAGAGTCAATACTAATGCTATAGAAAAAAATCTCTGAATTAATTTGAAATATTTCTTCACAATCCAGTTATCCCACATTTATTTAGTATTCAGATTAAACAACATTGAAGAAGTTCCTGAAATTTATTCCTAACCAAAGTAGTTTGCAACCCAGGGATGAGAAGAACTAGCTTTAATACAGCACAGATAAAAGCAGATGTACAAATGTCATGAGAAAGAGAAATACTCATCTCCTTTGTGCCTTCATACTACAAAGAAAGGAAAGATTGATTCTTTGCAGAGATCAAAGATCAAGGAAAGCATCCTGAAGGAAGTGGCATTTCAGATGTGTCTGAGAGAGTGAGACATTGCAGAATTGGGGAGGAGGATCCAAATTCCTGAACTGAGCAATGGTAAATGGCCATAAGGCTGGAGCACAGGAGGGACCGGAGTGGAGGTGGGGCGGGAGGTAAACTTGGGACAATATTACAGAGAGGAGAGCCTTGGCTAATCTAATGGCATGGTTTGGGATTTTACTCTATAGAAATGATCAATCTAAGGATTTTTAATAGGTATGGTGTCTGTTTTAGAGGCTAGTGCTGGTGCATTGTAAAACATGGGTTAGAGATAAAGGAAAAAGGAACAAAAAGAGAAAGATCAGTCAGGAGGTTATTTCAATAGTGTAGACAACTGAAAATGAGGATTGAGGTGGTATGGGAGTAGAATGATTTTCAAGATGCTGGATTTGAGTGCCATAATCCATGACAGTACATGGATTGTGCTTTCTTTCTTGCTAATACTGTGAGTGAAATAATTTGACCCAGGTCTCAGTCTATTTTTCCTTCTCACGCTATCAGCTCAACATTCTCTTTGAACTTCAGCATAACCAATAGAATAAAAAGGAAATGATAAAACAATGGGTATTTGGATTTTTGTACATAGTTGAAAACTATTTCTATTTTCAGCTTATGGGCATAGTTTCTTTTATAAATGAGATTTATTGAATGGAAGAACAGAAAAGACAGATGTTTTTTTCTGTTTTTATTAAGTTCTGTGAAGGTGAAGGACTGATAACATTTCAAATGAATGTTTTATAAGTTAAAATAAGTGATAACATAGATTACAGAAACAAAGATAAGAAGGGTGAGAATTCCTGAAACTAATGTGTATTCTTCAAAAAATGAAATATGACCATGAATATGCACTTGGGTGATTATCATCTTCTGCTTATCACACCCTCTTGGTGGTGGTGGCCCCTCGTAGGCATTTCTCAGAAAAAAATAAAAATCAACCCCTTTCAAATGAATAGAGTGTAGGATCCAGAGACAAATGGCAAAAGGAAAGAATTACTCATAATACTTCAAAAAGAAATTTATTCCCTATTTTTTCTCTACGAAATGTAAATATAAAACATTTGGTAAAATGAAGGTCATGAAAGACATATTTACAGCAAATATCTTTAAGGATCATATTCTCATTTGGCCATGTTAATTGTTATAGATGTTCTAGTAAATGTACCAACTAAATTGTTCCATAATTTTATTACTATTACTAGCATGTGTTGCTTTGAGACGTGTGGTAAAATAATTTAATTTAATGCTTCAGGGAGCACAACGGTGATGTGCCCTGTCTCCCAATTGTAAATAGTGTAATGACATCGGGAAATTAGATGCTTTCCTTATCTACTGTGTTCAGCTCATGTACCAAAAATTAACCAAGCCCCTTCTAGGTAAAAAGTGCCACATGCTACTGGGTTATGAAGGTGACAGAAACACTGAATGAGCTCTTTTCAAAAATTTTTTTATGCATTGAAAAATCATGTTAGCTTCTCTTAACAACTTATCTGACAATTTACTGGGAAGTAGGTGTACTGGTGAAATTAGAATAATGAAAAGGAAGAGTTATGTAACTATTTGTAAGACTATTAGAGGCATTTTAAAGGAAACAAATCTTAAAAATAAGCAAAAGCCATAAAAGGATTGAACTTACAAGTTTCCAGAGGAAAGATATCTGATAGTGTTTTAACCCTCGATACATCGAGTGTAGGAATGATTTTCCTCTTCTACAGAATTCTAATGTGTACATTTGGGGAAAGACACCCATTGCACACTGGGCAAGACAGACCAGTCGTGGAAGTAGGTGGCAGTTCATATTGCTGAAAATGTGGCAAATTGTCTTACTCATTTCCCATTCTGTCCCTGCTTGCTGCTTTGAAAATCTGTCATTCTGTTACTCTTATAGTTGAATTCAAAGTAATTGTAAGCATCTCCTAAATTTCTAGCTAATGGTCGACAGAAAGATTTCTGTGGGTGATCATATCTAAATATTTGTTCTCATTATTCTCGTCAACTACGTAATCAAGACGGGATTCTCAGATGTGCATTCACGGATCACGCAAGGCACTTTCTTAGACTACAGGGTATGTAATAACAGTAGTTCGTCAGCACCATCCTGAAAATTAAAAGCTAAACACTCTTCCTCTGGCCAGTGCGGCTCGGTTGGTTGGCCCATTCCCCCATAAACTGAAAGGTTGCGGGTTTGATTCCTGGTCAGGGCACATACCTAAGTCTCAGGTTTGGTCCCCACTCCGGGTGCAAGAGGCAATCGATTGATGTTTCTCTCTCATGTCAGTGTTTTTCTCCCTCCCTGTCTCTCGCTCTAAAATCAATAAGCATGTCCTTGGGCGAGGATAAAAAAGTCTTTAGTAGATTTATTACTTTGAAAATTTCTTTGCACATGATTTCTTACATTCAGTGGGGTTCCAGGAATCCTCAAAATTCTTACTATTTTTTTAAAGTTCTGCGCTGCATCTCTAATATCTCTTATACTTCTTCTTTTTTTTTTTTTTTGCTTCAGTTAGAAAATCTGTTAGATAAAACCTCTGCTGGAAAACATTAATTTCCACAAAATATCCTTGAGGTTGGAGAGCGGCTGTCACTTGCTCTCGCGGTCTCTACTGCTGCGGAGCAATGCACTTGGCTAGGCCGCAGTGCCCATCCCCCCAGTGCCCAGCCCTGCGCACTCAGTGTTGACCTTGTCTAGGGACCAATAGGTTCCGCAGAGAGTCTGTGTGTTAATGCATTCCTGGCTCCTCATTTCCCCCTAACTGCGGTGCTTGTTCTAAATGCTTTTGTCATGTCTGATTCTAAATACCATTCTGTTCAGTATTTTCTCCTATTGTTCAGGCTTCTGTTACATTACTTTTGACTCACATATATTTGAGTCAAAAACACTTTGAATAGCAAGGGAAGAAGAGTTTCTCCTGTATCCTTCCATCCCTTTGCTTTACCTATAGAATGATTTTGCTGCCTCCCACGGAGTACGCATGGAGTGGAACGCATGATGATGTGGGGAGACACTGTCAAAGTCAGACTTTTATAGGAAACGCTTTCAATTTTAACCATTCGAACAGATATGACTTCTTAGATGTTTTTGTAATTATTAACATCTGGGTCAACTTGGTTTATGGTTCTGGTACTACAGTGAATAACTACAAATTTAAAAATTAATAAGTTCAGTCTTTGGTAAATGAAGGAAAAATGTAAGTCTTGAAATATTTTAAGTTTATTACATCTTGTAAGTTGTACCAAATAATTACAAAGCAATGAGATGAAAAGTTAAAAATATGAGTTAATTTAAAGTCTTCTGACTTAGTCCACAATTAAAGCTGAATAGATTTATTGAAGGTATTTACAATTGCACTCAATATTATTTTTCAGGCTTCAGTTTGGAAGGATCTTCTTAATAGGGTTTTAGAATTAGTAAGTTTTAGTTTATGTGTGGGGTAGTGTTGCCTTATATTTAATTCACAGCGGTACAATAGAATATATTCCTATTTATTATATATGATATGCAGGATTTCACTGGTAGAGAATATATCTTTACAGCTTAAAAAATGAAAAGCATCTATTTTTATTTTGTAATCTTAGCTGAAATATTCACTCAAACATCACCACTACCTTCTCATATTCCCTATTTCACCTTTTTATAATTTCTGTCTCCTTTTAGATGATCTCAGCCATACCCACGGCTGGAGAAGCCTTTATGGCTCCTAACATTTTATATATGTTCTAATCTCTAACCCATATCCCATCCACTTCCCCAGTATCTCCAATTGGACATCTAATAGACATCAGACTGCTCATGACTCAAAACAAACTTCAGATGTCTAACTCTGGCCCCCCAGCCATCTCGGTAAATGGTAATTTTGTTCTTCTGGTTACTGAGGTCAAACCCAGGAGTCCCCTGTGTCTCATTTTCATGCATCCTACATGAAATTCTGTCTCACCACCCCTATGAAGCCACGATCTCTCTCCTCTGGAGCATTGCAGTAGCCTTGAACTGGTCTCTCCTTCCTCTTCTGCCCCACTCTGTTGTATTGTCTACACTGCAGCCAGAGTGGTCCACCCGGGGTCGGGGGGCCATGATGCTCCTCTGCTCAAAGTGAGTCCTGTATCACTCAGTAAAATCCAAGCTTCTTTCATGGCCATAGCTCTATCTGGCCCGCTTTCTGACATCATCTCCCACCCCTCTCCCCATCCCTTACTCTGCCCTTCCCCAAGCAGTGCCCTTCCTGTTCCTTCACCTAACCAAGCCACCTCTCATCTCAGAGCTGTGTGGGTGTCTCCCTGGAAGTCCTGTCCCTTGACGTACCCTTGACATGATTCTCACTTCAGTTGGTCTCTGATCAATGTCCCCGTATCAGAGAAGTTTTCCTGGGTCATCCCATACAAAACAGCATCCCTGCTTCACACCTCAGGTACCTTCCAGCTTCATCACAGCACTTTACTGTATTTCAAAGCATCCTCACCACCATACTAGTTATAAACATATCAGTGTATCACACCTCCCCACATTAAAGGAGAAGGTTTCTGAGCACAGGGACTTGGCCTGTTTTGTTTGCTGCTGTCTCCAGGACCCAGCTACTGATACTTCCTATTGGGCATTTAATACAAGTTTGTTGAATAAATAAAGGGAAAAATCATTATTTTGTCAACAAACATTTTGACTATATGCCGGGTACTATTTCAATTGTTGGGAACTTGAGTAGGAATAAAACATGGGCGCTGCTTTCAAGTGGGAAACATAGACATGCAAAAAATTACTTATAATGGGATGTGACCACTGATATAGTGGAAGCCTTGTAAGAAGTCTGTGCACCCTGAAATATTTATGCATGACATGATATCTAGGATTGGTTTCAAAATGGTATGGAGGGGAAGGGTGTGATTAATATATGGGACAAGGTGTTCACAGTCATTAAAGCTGGGTGATAGGCACAGAGGGATTAATATATTCTCTATACTTCTAAAAATTTTGACATTCTCCATAACAAAACATTTGTTTTAAATCCTAGAGTAATATAGTGGATGAAACAGTCATTTCTCCTATGCAGACAGGGAATCTTTATAGAGGAAATAACATTTAGGCTGGCTCCTATAATAGCCAAGGCAAGGACTCAATAATTAAAGTGATGAGTCAAGAGGGAGCTGCACCCCCCCTGCCACCATCTGTCCTACAAACGAAAAGAAGAATGCAAGGACTTGATGTTTTTAAGGTGTGGCTCAAGTCACACACAATAATGTGGTAATTTAGAGGGATAACTTGGGGGATAAGAGTTAAGGACCTTGTTTGCAATATGAAGAGATATGGAATTATTCTACAGGGAGTCAAATGCTAGCTGAGGTTTTAATACTTCAAAACTCAGGGTGATGTCTCGAATAGCATGCATGTGGACCAGCGATTGATAGGCAGGACACATTTTACCAACCGAAGAGATTGCTCTAATAGAATATCTTCTAGGCAATTTGCTTTGAGGGTTATTTGTTGGTTTCATCGCAACGCTTTATAGAAGCTCTATCTGCAGAGGAATTTTTAAAAATAATAACTGTTTTGTCATACTGTACATGTCAAAGTTTTTAAAGATTATACAATTGACAGTCTATTTCAAAATGCACTGTAGATTAAAGAGCTGTGATTACATAATAGTTAAGTTTTTGCAAAAAGATTATGCTGCGTGGGTACATGTGGATTAAAGTACATCTAATTCTGATGTTCTTGAGGAAATCCTTTATACTCTTCATGATATGGGTTCTTTCATTTTTCAAAGGACGTTTTCATCTCAGATGTTTGGGGAATGTTGTCTTGCTACACTTTATGACATCATGACTCTGTCTAAGCTTTTCAGTTTGCTTGTGTGTGCTTGTCTGAAAGGGCAGATCGGGGAACAAGATGCGGGCATTCTGATGAAGTCAGCTTCCAGAGGTTAGAATCACAACTGATTTCACTCTGGCACTTGACTCTGTTCTCATTTCCTTTATCTGCTAATACATCTCATTCAGTGGGGGTTGGAAGGCAGCAAGTTTCACTTCATCCCTATTAGTCTTCATTCTCTAGGACCTTGGCATAATTGGTCCTATTATACCATCGAATGTGAAATATAAGGAAGATAGTGATGTCTAAAGTGATTGAGAAGCTAAAAGCATTGCTTTGCATAGAGAGCTTACACAATTTTCCCCTTTTCCCCTGAAACATAGGTAAATAATTCTATATTGAGTCTTTAGCTAGAATATTATGTTCATTTTGTTTTTAGTTCTCCAGGAATTAATGTGTCCTTTGTTTCTTTCTATTTTTTTAATTAAACAAACATATTAAAATCTAAAATACCCAATGTTCTATGCAAAGTTCTATGAGGAATATAATGCTGGTGAAACCCTACCCTCAAAGAATTCAAAATTTACTAAACAGATAATAGGTACCAAAAAATTATGGTCCCAGGTAGAATATGATTAAGTAAGAATGTTTTTGGAGGACATAGGAGTGATGTATCACGTCTGGCTGAGAGCTCTAGAAAGATGTTAATTGTATTGCCTAATCCCAGTGTGGTATGTGGACTGGCAGAATCAGCATTCTGTGAGAACTCTTTAAATGTGCAAATTCTCCAGGCCCAGCTACACACACTGAATCAAGCACAAGTTTTGGAAGTATAGCCTTGCAATAGGTGTAGTACATTTTTATGCAAGCTGATTTTTATGCATGCTACTGCACATCACTGACCATTACAGTTACTCAATAACAGTAGATGGTTGATTTTGGGGAGAGGGAGTGGGGATTCCTTTGAAATGTTTCACGTAATGAGCTCAAGTCCCTACTGTGTGTGCGGTAAATTCATTGAGCATACCGTTTGCTGCACTGCTGTCTTGGGCTTGGCATTGTTTATGACCAATTTGGGGAACGTGACGAATCTCTAACATGTTGATTGTTAGGTGTCTCTTGGCATGGTAGTCTTGGGTAGATGATAGAAAGTAAATTGATATAAATGTTTTACAAGGCAGTCCACGTATTTTCTATCCTTTTTAAAAATTACATATTTAAAAACGGTTTAAACATTTTTTAAAGGAAACCAAATAGCCTTTGTGTTTAGGGTAGCCTATTTAAAATACTGATATCAAAAAAAATGTTTTTGAATATCTAGTCTCAAACTAAGACCTTATAAGATTCAGGTGTATATTAAAATGATTAGGACATTTGTACAGGCATTTCCACTATTGAAAACACTGGCGTTCGTCTGTGTCCTTGGAGGTTTGTAGATGTGAAACTTACCAGCTTGTTGTTTTAGGCAGTCTGGGTGAAGCAGGAAATGACCCGGGGGCAGCAGGCTGCTGTGAATTGAAATGATGCGGGTTCTTGCAGGTTTACTTCACCAACTCGTTAAGATGTTTCAAATGATGTTGGCCAGAGGGCCTGCATGTATTGGGTTTTGTTTTCTGTCTTGCTTCAGTAAATAATAATTGGTGAAAATTAGGGATATGCTCCAGGAGGCATTTTGCCAAGTACTTTTAGAGTCAGATAAGACAAAGCCCAAAGTGCTGGATATAATTTACAAGCCTAAATCATATATCAGTGAGATTTTCTATGAGAGAATCGAACATTTCTTGGTTAACTTCAGTCTCATTATGCATATGCATGATAGTTTTATAAATTGCACATGATATGCTGAAAATAGGGCCTTAATGCAATGACAAGAAAAGTAATATTAAATTATTTGGAAGGAGAAAGTTTATTTAATATTCAATAGCAAAATCAAGTAAGTTGGTGTGTAATATATAGTAATAGCTGAGATTTTTACCCTCCTTCTCAGGAAATCCAGTGTGAAATTGTGATTTCAGAATAGCAGTAATTAATCATTATGGTAGACTGTCAGAAAAGAGTTCAGGTCACTTATGTTAATGATTGCAGTATGAAGTTTTTAACATTTACTGAGCCCCAACATATTTCATGTATAACAATTAACCAGAACTGCAAACATCTGGAAAGCAGTCTTCTTGAATTCTTAGAAGTTGTATAAATTAATATATACATTATAAAATATTAAAATTATAAAATGATAATTTCAAAAGTATATTTTAATAAAATATTTTTAAATTTTTTATCTTAATTGTTGTTCAAGTACAGTTTCTGTCTCTTACTCCCATCCCAGTCCACCCACCCAGCCCTCCCTTCTCCCTCCCATTTCCATCCCCCTGTAGTTGCTGTCCATGTGTCTTTTATACTTGTTCCTATAAACCCTTCCCCTTTTCCCCTGAAATTCCCTCACCTCTCTCTTCTGGACACTGTCAGCCTGTTCTCTATTTCAGTGTCTCGGTTATATTTTGCTTGTTTGTTTGTTTTGTTGTTTAGGTTCCTGTTAAAGGTGAGATCGTATGATATTTGTCTTTTACCACGTGGCTTATTTTGCTTAGCATGTTTTCCAGTTCCACCCATGCTGTTGCAAAGGGTAGAAGCGTCTTCCTACTTTCTCCTGCATAGTATTCTATTGTGTAAAAGTACCATAGTTTTTTGATCCATTCATTTACTGATGGGCACCTAGGTTAATAAAATATTTTTCATTAAAAATATATGTCATTGGAAGATACCTTAATGTAAATAATTGCATTATGAAACTACATTTTTAAATTGAATTTAAACACAGATAATTGACTTAGCATAAGGTGATTTTCCCCCGGAGCAGTTTATGTAATGTTGCTAATAACTGCAACATGGATCGAATAGCAATCTTTGCCTGGTAATAACCAGAAAGCATTTAGATACTATAGTTGTATAAACCACATATTGCACTTAGGCATGTTAGTGGGCATGTCTGATTCCCCTATATTTATTTTCAAATGCTTTAAGTAAGAATTTTTTATTATTAACAAACAAAAGTGACCATATAATCCAGGTTATACATGCATGCATGCATACACACACAAAATCATTTCCAAAAAAGGATAATTATGTAGTAAGACTCAATGCCTGGACATGCAGTTAAAAGTGGAAAAAATGCTGGGAAATATGTTCTACACAAGTACACCTATATTGTTAGTACAGTGAATACTAGACACATTGCATGAGGAAGTACTTTGTTACCCATCAGGAAAAATTTCTACATTGAGGGTGAATTATAACAATTGTATATAACATGTCAAAAGAAGTTGTTTTGGGGAAAATAAACTTGCAATTGTGACCTTTCACACCCACTGAATGCCCCTGGCAGTATAGCAGTATAGTACTATAAAACCTGCGGTCTGGCTTGTTACTGAATTGTGGGGATTTGGATGAAGCAGGGAGCGGAATGAATAGCCTTGAGGCTGGAGAGAAGTCAGTGGAAGGGTGATGGGAACAATCATCGTGCCCCGAACACATCATCCCCTTGCTAAACCAGGTTGCTCTTACCCTTAATTATTTAAGAAGCATAGCAATGCACCATCCAAGTGTTTTTTGAAGATGACTTAACTGAAGTAAGTAGTACGTAGCCTTCCTGTGCTCTTAAGACTTCTCACTTTTTGACATGTATGGTATTCTGCACTAAACTAAGAATAGCACAAAATAGTAAGGAAGTAAAGAGGAAGCAGAGATGTAGTATCTGGATTTGATAACTGAACCCTTGTCTTTGTTTATAGAAAAGGTGTGTTTGGGTGTGCATGTGTGTGTTTAAGCATTCTGGGGAATTAATCCAATTTCCCCACAATTTACTGGTTATTTCACCATTATCTTATTTTCTTTTCATATCAATGTATGAAAAGTCCTCACTCAGGACTCCCTCTTCATTTACCTGAGCTACTCAGACATGTCTTGTGTGGTCAGATTATAATCTAGATCAACAAATCCTTAAACAAAATTGTCAAATTTAGGAAACAAAGTAATTATAAACATGTTATACTTAAAATAAGCATTGCAGTACAACTACTTTGGAAACCTTGGGCAATGTCTTATAAAATTATACTTACTTTTTACTATATGACCAGTAATTCCACCCTGTTATTTTCTAGAAAGAAATTAAAGCAAAAATACATGTGTTCTTTTCATGATAGCAAAAGTCTTGAAGTAAATACAATGCCCATCAACAGATAAATAGTTAAGCAAATCTGGGTATGTCCAAACAATGAAATACTACTCGGCAATAAAAAAGTGAGTCACTGATATAGGCAAATCATAAACACTATCCTGAGTGAAAGAAGGCAGATATAGAAGTTTCATTTATATAGAACCCTTAAGCAAAACGATCAATAAAAACAGAAGGCAGGTCAGTGATTGTTGGGGGCTGGGGAAAGGGCCGGAAGGATTTACTACAAAGAAGCATGAAGGGACTGTTGGAGATGCTGGACATGTTTCAGACCTTGGTTGTGGAGGTGGTCACAGGGGTGTATATATTTGACAGACTCACAAAACTGTATACTCAACAGTGGTGTATTTATTTTATGTACATTTTACCTCAAAAAAATTTTTTGAAAGAAAAAATGGAATGAGTATGTAAGAACAAATTAGTATTTGGTTCAAGTTATGTTATAATATAAAATTGTAGGAAATATCCCTAGGAGAATGAGACCTTAATTTGTTTTTAATTAAAAGCATATTGAATTGAAATAAAAATTGTGGGCACCAGCATTTTCTTCTACACTGCCAGAAAGATCAGATGCAACAAGAGTTTACTATTTAGCACAGTGCAGACATAGTACCAAGTACTCTACAAGTCTGATATTATTTACACCTTTCCTAGCTTCCATGAGATAAATTGTGAAAAGATGGTAAAAAACAAAGCTTATGGAGATTAAGTGCTCAAAGGTCACATGACTAGTGAGTGACAGGACCAGGATTTAAGTTAGACTGACTGAAAACTATACACCCTTAGGAGCTATACTCAACTAGACCTTTATGAACCCCAGTTTCTCACATGAGCACATAATATACACATGATGCGCTATAGACATGTACACTTGAAACCTATATAATTTTATTTACCAATGTCACCCCAATAAATTTGATTCAAAAAAGAGAAAAAATATTAATAAAATATTTCGAATGAGGAAAAAAGGATTTATTTCTAGCACATTTTAAGGCCCTGTTATCCCACAGACAAATTTTGATAATCTTTTATAAATAATACAGGGGGCAAAAATAGGTTTACAGTTTTGAGTATGTGAAACACAGAGTTTATTCTTGTATTATTATTTATTGATTGTGTTATTTTTCATGGAAATAACTGTAAACCTACTTTTGCCCCCTCCCTGTATGAAGGGAAATATTTAAAATGGCTTTTTGATTTAAACAATTCGTAAGAGGGGCAGTAAAAAAGAATACTTGAATACCTTTTTTTTTTACTCTGAGACTGTGTCTTCACTTGAATATTTAGCACATAGATATGGAATACCTAAAATGTGCTATGAGAACCCAGAGTAACATATTGATCTCCCTACACACACGTGCTTACTTGTTTTGTATTTCCTACCTTCCTGAAGTAAGGCAGATGAGAGCTAAATCTCCTAGGGCTTTATAGGCCACACTAAGTCATTATACTTTTCTCCCAGGAGCATATTTAGATCTGCAACTGAAAACCATCACTTTGGCTACATTTGGAGAATAGGTTGGTCAGGGGTGGTGGAGGAAGTGAATGTAAGTAGACTGTTGAAGAGGCATAAGCCAGGTGAGGAATCCTGATAGCCTAGGCTGGGTCAAAGGTGGTGGAGAGAAGTGGGTAGATGCAAAAAAAAAATTCAGAAGGCAAAAAACAATGGAATCCAGTGTTAGAATAGGAGAGGAAAAGGAGAGGAATTAGTCAGAAATGAGTTTATGGTTTATTTAACTGGACGAATGCTCATGCCATTACCTGAAATAGACAGAGGACAGATCTGGTAGAAGAATTTAGAAGATTGTTATAAAAGTGTTAAGTCAAAGCAGCTTTGAGACCCACAAGAGAATAGTCAAGTAGATAGTTGGTATGGAATTCTGGAGACACTAGGCCCAGCAATATAAATGTGTAAGCCAACTGCACAGAGAAGGTAACTGGAGCATTGCTTGTGAATGACCTTAAAGGGAATAAACCTTGTATTCCCTGAAATAGACCCTACAGTAGACTTATAATGAGAAGAGAGTTCCTAGTAAATATTTAATGACCAGATGAAAGAGAAAGAAACTTTGGAGACAAAGAAAATAGGACCAGAGAGAAAGAAGTTAAAACAGGGAAGTATGGTATCATGGGACTTAGTAAGTGATTTGCCAGGAGATTGATTTTTTTCTATTGTATTTCATTTGCTGTTTTTTTTTTAATGGATTTCACTCTTGCTCCAATTGGAGGAAGCATTCTCAAGTGGAAAGCAATTGTGGCTCATTTGTTTACTCATTTTATTTGTCTTCCTGTGACTTGGACCCAGCTTGTAAAGAGGCTGTCTATAGCTTAAAAACTTTCTAGATTTATAAATTTAACAGTCATATTATTCAGCATATATGATGTACCCATACATAGCAACGTGTTTTAGGTACATTGGGTTATTTAATCATTTTAACAAGCTATGGGCCTTTTATAGAGAATGACAGAACTTGAATGGCTTGCACGTGACCACACAGCAGGTGACAAAACCTAGATTCGAGCATGATGAACAGTGACTGGAAACTGAGGGTTACTCCGTAAACACGTGTCTTAATGTGAAGCTGGTGGAGACGATACTAGGCAGTTGGCATCTTCTGAAACTCAAGTTGCTATGTATTGTAGAGTAAATCTTACTTGCTACTTTGCTACCCCTACTGCTATGCACTGGAAAACGTTTATATCCTGCTGACCTTTCAGCCTTTGCTCCCTATAGTCTCAATGTTTTTATTCTGATAAATGGAGAAAAAGAGAGGGAAAAAAAGAAAAAATCATATATATTAGTAATGAAATGTCTTTTTTTGCATGTGATTCAGAGTGGGAGTCATTGGTTATGTAGGTCTTCTTTGTATAGATTAGCTATGAGGACTCTTTCATACCCAAGTAAAGGAAAAAAGCAGGGATTTTTATAATAAATACTACTTTAAACCACAAACTGTTTGATAAAAATAGAAATACTACTCTTTAAGTACCAAAAACATGAAACTGTATTTAATTCACCCATTCCATAACATTTTTGGAATACATATTATTGGCTTAGACAATATTCTTTTTTATCATTTTTTTAAGATTTCATTTATTTTTAGAGAGGGAAACATCAATGTGTGGTTGCCTCTCACACACCCCCAACCAGGGATCTGACCCACAACCCAGGCATGGGCCCTGACTGGAAATTGAACCTGTAACCCTTTGGTTCACAACCTGGCACTCAATCCACTGAGCCACACCAGTGAGGGCTGCTTAGACACTCTTCTAATGTCTGGGAATGCAGGAAGGACCAAACCAAGTTCCTGTGTTTATGGAGCTCATATTCTAGTAGGAGAAATGGATAATAAATAAATAAACCAAGAAGTATATAATCAGGCAGGCTGTGATATAAGCTGTCATGAAAAAGGAGGGTAAGGAAGAAAGAGAATGATGGGGGTGGTGACCAGTTGATGTTATCAGATGTTGACAATGCTGGCATTGAAGACTACAGACATTGGTTCATTTTTTGGCTCCCATGTTGGTAAAGACATTAACAGGCACACACAGAGAAAGCATACTTATTCACTGCAGGTTGAAGCATCAGTGTTTTAATTTTTCAATTACAGTTTATATCCAGTATTCTGATATACAGCAAAGTGGTCGGAAAATTATGTGCTTTACAAAGTTTTTAAAACCATTGCATATGTTTAGAAATTAAGCTACATTTAAATACAAACATTAAAGAGACCGGAGGCAAATACCAAAATAATAATGATGGCTATCACTAGCTGATTTGTATTTTAATTTTTATGCTGTAAGCACTTAAAATAGTTCTACAATGAATAATATTATAGGAAAAATAATATTTAAGTACTTCTCTATTCAACCTATTAAAGTGAAAAGACAGTACAGGAAGAGAAAAAAGGAGAAAATAAAAGGAGAATAGAAGCAAAAACACACTCAGTCAAAAATAGATATAAAGAAATATCTTTGCATTCAGAAAAAGATGCAGGAAGGAGAGACATGTCTATACATCTGCTCACACAATATGTCCATATTATAGTCCTTAAAAACAGCCACTGAAGATTATAATCTGCATTTTAATAGAACAAGCATATGGAGAAATGCCGGTACTAGAAAATTGTTATGTCTGTTAGATGGAATTAGACTGAGGTTTGGATCTGCTCTTTATAGTGGAACTAAACCAGTAAGTAAAACCTGGGCCAGTCTCCTTCTTTGGTTCTCGGATGGTCTGTTTGTAAAGTCCAAATGTATATATGAACACAGAGTTCAAGAGACAGCAGAGACAAGTCTAAAAATTATTTGTGTGAAGAAATAAAAATAAAAATTGTAAAAAAGAGGATTTATTGGCCGGACTGATTATATCTTGTAATTATTTTGCAAACAAATTTAAGTCTAGTAAGCTACTTTTTTTTAACTAATCAGCTTAGTCTTAGCTATCTTTCTTGATATCTTTATCAATACCTATTTCACTTACTAGGATTATAAATTCTATTACTATTTATTTTGCAAGTAAATCTACAGAAATTGAAGTGTCAGTTATATAAGCCTTTTTCATCTATATTTCTGATAAGGTTCAGAAATAACTGACCTTGAAGAAATAGTTTAAACTTGTATTAGGTTATTTTCCACTTTATTTTAGTATACAGCTTGTACACCGTTTTCTTCAGAATATCTGAGAAAAATCTTTAAAATTGTTTTCAAATTTATTGATGAAAGTGAATCAAATGAATTTTCTATCAAAAATTACTGAATGCAATTAAATATGCATTTAAAAGTAAGATCTTTTGGACAGCCTTTTTTCCTATCATTTGGCCAACTCTTTGGAAAGCTTTTTAGAAAGATTTACTCATCTTATTCTGTTTTGACTTAAATGAGTAGGAATGATAGTACCCCATACACTTTACTTTCTAGCAGAACTTTGGTATAATTTCCAGGACGACAGCGGAGATGGGGGTGTGTGTGTCCATTTTGGTACAATTTCTATGACAAATTTAGTCTGGATTCTCTTTTAAACAAAGGCTGTAAGAAGTGTCATATCCTGGGTGGTCTCTGATTAAACAAGCTGGTGCCTTTGAGTAGAAGCATCACAGTTTATTTTATTTTCAAAATAAGATAAACTCAAGCCTTAAGGAAACTCAGCTTGCAGCAGACCCAAGCTATGATTCCAACTGTGCATGAATTCAAGTAAAATTATGTTTCCATTTTTTACATAATTATGTAGCCAGTGTTATCTGATGTAATTATTGGTAATAAACACATTTCTTTACACTAAACAATTGCTATATAATATATTATCAGCAAACAGTGTATTAGTGCCATCAAAATTTAATTGAGGGCTTATTATAGCCACTATGAGGCTAGGTTGTTACATTAAACAGGAAGTACAGTGAATCTTACACAAATTTGTGTACAGCTGGTGTCAGAACTTGGTTCTTCAATAATCTGCATTTCCTTTGTTTCACTCACAGTGAATCTTTAGTATTTTTTACACTTTTCCATCAGACATATTTCTAATGACAGACAATATAAGGAGCTCCAAACTCCAGGATTCTGCTGATTTGCTAAAAATAACTCCCTGCAATCAAGATATTTTTATAATCTTGGGGATTTTTTTCTTAAACTCCTGGATACAAGTCTTCTTTTTCATTACAAAAAACAACATATTTCTATTAACTGAGTAAAACTAATGACCCAGAAAGATTAATTATCCTTATTTTGTTGCTGCATGAATTCACTGGGGCATGTCCTGGTTTGAGAGGTAAAGAACTCTCTCCCTCAAACTCAATAGGGACATACAAAAATGTCTGGAGGGTCTGGAACTCTCTAGAATTTCTCAGGCTAATTAATATAGATTTTTATCACAAACTAATTTAATTTTTTTTAATGTATTGAGTATGCTTGTGAAGAAAGTAAATTCCAGTGCTTAGTGAGGAACAGTTACAGCTTTCTTTAGAAAACAGCTAAGGGCAAATGGACAAATCCCATTCCCCATGGATTGTTGAAAATCTAATAGCTTCTGATAAATGAATTATGCTATATCAGAAGTCACTGGCTTAGTCAGGATTTAAAAATTACAAGAATCAGATCCCTTTCTTCTGCAAAAGCAGTCAAAGTAGTTATATTTTCTTTTTATTGTTTTGTAATCTTCTGAATTTTAGCAAACTTAACAGTTTATAATGAAGTGTATTGTGGAAAATGAGAAACATACTCTTTTACTAGCAGATGCAGGACAAAGAACATGGGAATGAGAACGGTGAGCAAGGCTGGTAGGGCGGAGTGTTAAAGAAGGGGCAGACTTTGGGGCGGAAGATGGACCTAGCGCCTCCTCATTGAAATCCGGACCTTCATCCTGTGCTGACAGCCATCTTCCCCCATCTCCATCCTCTCATTGCCTCATCCCAGATTCCATGGGCACTACTTTGAGTCTCCCAGATGCTTGATCCACTCCCCTAAATTAGTGTCTGCTCCTACATCAGGACCCTGGAACTCCTTTTCTACTTTCCAGTGGCACTGACGATACAGTGCTATAAATTGTAACAACCAGGACAGTTTTGCCTGCTGAAGGATTATCACCACACTGTGTTGAATGGTATAGTCTTGAGCTAAGCAGTCACCCATACGTGCCCAAAACAACTTGCAGCTCTTAGTCTGGTAATGTGCCAGGATACATTTGGTTCCTCTTAAGAAGATTCTGTTGAGTGTCTGTATGATATGCAGTGCCTTTGGGTTGGGTATGAGAAATAAGTAAGACAAGATTTATGATCTTTAGGGATTTTTAAGTTAGTGAGAGAAATGGCTAAAACACACAAACAATTTCAATACATTATGACATGTACCATTCCTACAGTAATATTTAAGCAATAACATTACCATGTCTAAGAAGCACTGGCTAGGATGCATGGAAATAAAGTGTGGAGTAGTGGTTACCAAGGGGTGGAGAAAAGATGTTGATCAAAGGGTGCAAACTCCCAGCTATAAAATGAATAAGTTTTGGGAATTTAATGCATAGCATGGTGACTATAATTAACGATACTATATTCCATACTTGGAAGTTGTTTGAAAAAGAATAGATCTTACATGTTACTACCACACACACAAAACACGGTAATTAACGTGAGGGTGGAGGTGTTAACTAACCTAATATGGCAGCTATTACACAGTATATACATGTATCAAATCACCACATTGTGCCCTTTAAACTTACATATGTTATATGTCAGTGATCTCTCAATAAAGCTAGAAAACAGATAAGAAGTGCTGTCTGGAAGAGACTGAAGATGCAGCTTCCCCTGAGGAAGGGACATTTGAGATGGTCTTGAAAGTCATGTCACCTTCTGAAAGGATGAAATTGCTGCTGGTTCATAACCAGCCTGGAGGAAAACCACAGGAGTAATCATGGGCAGAAGACACACTGGGGGAAATTCGTTTATAGACTAAATACTATTTGTTTAGATCTAAAACAAAGTGAATTTGGAAAAATATGAGCAGTGATAGCAGAGATTACCTTTCACACCAACTCCAATCAGTTGATAGTAGCTGCTCAAATCGTTTTGCCGAAGATTATCAGGCTTCTTTCAGACACAGTGGCAGGAAGGTCCCGATAATTATCGATTCCTGCCTTGGGTTTTCTAATTTGGAGGAATGGCATTCATTTTGTGGGTGATCAATCCCTGGCTTAGAGTGAAATTACCTACCTTAGACAAAGCCTTTCTGACATACGCTAGTTTATTTAGTAATTATACCTCATTTTAGATTGATTCTAGGTGAAACTGGTTAGATGAATGTAGATCACTCAAGTAAGGTAAAAGGTCTGTATTTTAAGAATTAAATTGAAGGCAAAGATTAAAGATTAATAAATAAATCAATTGAGTTGCTATTTGAGCCTAATGTTTGCATTGGGGATAAAAAGCACAATTTCATATTAACATTCTTAGCCACATAGTATATACTATAATATTTAGTTAAAATATACATAGTATTAGAAGATGAGTTCATGCTCCCAATGATAAACTATGAAGGACTGTAGTCATTTTCATTTATTGGGTAAAGGAATCATGAAAATGACTAATTTATTCACTTTAATAATTCTTCAAAATTATTACTAGATTCTATAGTGACTCCCAAGGGTAAAAAAAAAGTCTGTGTGTGAGTTTGTGTGTGTGTCTTTACACACATTTGCATATCAAGTGAATTATTCAACCATACTGATTTTAAAGATGAAGGGATTAAGAACTACATATTAGGTTTTATAAAAACATATTAATATAGCATCTTTAGAGTATTATATGTAATATTTATTTAAAGAAAATTGAAATAGAATTCATCAATTAGGTGCTAATAAAATGATGAAAATAGCAATCATATTAATTTTGTGCCTAGATTAAACTTAAAAAGAATGATTAGTTTCTATTATGCAATAAAAATATTTACAAATTTAATCTCATATTTTAAAATACAGAAAAAAGAGTCTTTCTTTCCCTCTGTATTGGTAATACTGGTATTGGTAATTAACATTTATGTTGGTATCATCAATTTATAAACATGCTTTTACATGTGTGATCAAGGACTGCTTCTAACAACACATCAAGCTTTGGCCAAAGAAACTAATTGCTTCTATAATCCCATACCTTTGACCCAGGCTCTTAATCCTTTTAAGTCTCAGAACTATTTGAAAATATAGAAATATAGTTAAGCATTTGTTCATACTTACAGATATCCTTATTTAGGGGAAGGAAAAGATTCGAATCTATCATTTTCTGGCACTATCACTAAACAAGGATGTTGGTATAATGAATGCATTATTTTTGTATGATAACTAAATAATGAATAATGAAAGGATTTTATCAGCAGGACTAATAATGATATCTAATGGTAAAGATCAGTGACGCTAGCCTTGTGAAAGTACACCCCAAACTGATCATATACAGTTTACAAGAAGACTGTCATCACTGATTTTAAAATCATCATGAATTAAGCATCATAACAATAGTAATTAAGACCAGTCTTTTATTAGCTATTAGTTATAATTCTTGGTAACTTGCTTATCACCACTAAAATATATTCTTTTTCCATTTTCTTGTTATCTACATAGTGGTTTGTAGTGGTTCAAAAAATCCATTAGAGGGCAATATAATATTACTTTGAAGCCGAGAAAAAGTGCCTGTGGAAGGAGGCAGGATTCTGCCTCTGTGAGAGTGTTGGAAATAGGCTTCTTAATAACAAAGTACATTATGTAATGTTGGTCTTCTTTCATTAGTGCTTTATTTTTCTGAACTACAAGTCCTCTTGTAAAGCTGAATTTTAAGCTTTAAAAAAATTACAGTTATAAAAGAAAATAAACTACTCTATTCTTGCATTCATTATTTTAATTTGGTAGATATAAGTAGATAGCACAATATATGTCTTCAAGTTCTATTTTAAAAGATTGTTTGATACAATATAATGTCAATACTCCTTAAAATGAATAAATAACTCATTTGAAATTTTAAAAATTTAGGGAATATATATGAAGAAATTATGGACTTTTTTTAAAAGTTGATTATTTATATTAAAAGATCTATTTTACATATATGATTTATAAATAAAGGCAAAATGTACTCAATCATCAACCCAATTTATATTCGTAGATGAGATTTCATCTTATATAACTGCAGTTTATATAATTGAATATATCCTTAACTTCTGCTTAATTTAAATGTAATTTCACATCAATATGATTTTACTTTAAGAAATGGTTCTATGGGACACCAGAGCACTGTGGGGACCTATTTCAAATCCTATCTTCAATGCCATGGATTAGATTAAACACTGTGTTATATCAAAAAATAAAAATAAAAAAAGAACATTTAAGGAAACACTAAGAGTTAAAGAACTATACTAGGACTCCAGTTTTCTTTTAAAACTAGAATGGGTCCAGTCTGGATTCCTCTTAGCATGGGGACAGCTGCTGGCAGGGTCAAGGATGAGACTCTGAGTGGCGCAGGCAGCCAGACTGCTGAGGGTCTGAGCTCCGGAGAAGGAGGGTGGCAATTAACTGCTCAGTTAGGTTACTCTGTTTGGGACTTGGCCTAGACCAATGCCTCTCCAGCTTTTGGCCATATCCTTGTACCCCTTGTACTATTGTGCTCTTCATGGATTCACCTTTCTAACTTAAATCAGTGTATTGTAAAGGGCACCATTACCATACATTGAAATCCAAAATGGTGCCCCATAAATACAAGGGAACAATAAAAACAAATAAAGGGAACATATTTTCAATGAAATTAAACAATAAAAAACTATAATGGATCTACTGCCTATAAAAATGCATAGAAATAAATTATTCAATTCAAAACCCTTTATTATCACTTCATAATAAAGGGGTTTGTTTGCTTTGGCCCACCATTGCTTAGTTTATGATTTAAGATGAGCTTTTGAAATCAGTAAGATAATTCCTTATTTTATTCCTTTGTGTTGATATCAACTGGAACTTAGAATTTCATTTCACCTGTGCACCTCACTGGACATTGTAAGCCAGGTCACAATTTACATTTTTAATTATGGACATTGGTTCTTTAAGCAGTGGGAGGCAGGGTATGAAGCAGGAAGCTAGGTCTCAGGTTACTCTTTGTCTCAGGTGAGATACACACCTCAGAAAAAGATATTTCAGAGGCTGGGAAATTACACAGTCTTTCTCTCTACCCCTACTCCTATCCACTCTGCAAACAGTAGTTCTTTGCCCAAGGTGGAAAGGCCCCTGAAAGGGAAGGCACTGTGGCTAACCTATTACTCCTTTGTTCTCTGCCTAGTCCATGACCCAATAAATGACAAAGGTCTACATACCACCAATATCTTGCCATGTGTGAATCAGCCACAGTTAATGCTATCAGTCTAGATCCAAGGGAAGTTTACTCCAGCCTCCTCATCAATTTCACAGGACAATTATTCATCTTTGTACAATCAAAAATATTTTGTTGGCATACTTGCTTCAAATTGGGGGAACACTGAGCCAGAAAATGTAGAGAATATTAGAAATTTATGAGTCAGAAAAGAATGAAAGTACAGCTACCAGCTGGTCCCTGTAGCGTTTCTGCTTTCTAGATCCAATTCACTCTTAAGCTTAGACTGAACTGATCTTTTCACAGTGGTACTTGGGTAAATATACGGAAATTGGCTTGTTTGTTTATCTGTTGGAAAAGAAAAGTTTCTCGTTTGAAAGTAGTAAAATGCTTTGGGGGAATGTATCCAAATCTTGTATCATTCATAAATGATGTTTTCTTTTCATTATAATTCATCAGTTAGGAATTTAAGAATGGTTTTTAATATAATACCATAAAGCAGAGTGCTCTTTCCAATGTATTCTCAAATTTTGTATTACATAGTATGAGAATTCTATTAGTCTGTCTCTCCATCTGTCCATCCGCAGTTATACAACCAGCCCACCATCTCAGTGCCTCGAAGCATTGTCTGCTCGTGGAACTTCTCAGCTCAGGTGCCAAACAAGCTATTAATTAAAAATAATTCAGTGCTGGTCTATGAACTCTGAGAAGCAAAACTGTCTAGCCTTTGGTTGTCATCTTATGTGGATAACGGAAAAACTGCTTATGACTTTCAGCATATAATGAAGCAGAAATTTAGCTGTAGTCGGATTTGATAAGGATGGCAAATACTTGGCACGCATAATTCATTTGCACCCCGCTGTGCTTATGGCAAGCATTGCTAATTGATCATTCCTACTGAACCTGATCAGAATCCATCTCTAGACAGCCATTACCAACCAATTGGAACGGGCATGTTACTGGAAACCTTGATGCCACTGTTGTATTTGGAGAATGAAAAAGGAAAAGGAAAAGGTAGGGATATGGGACAGAAGGAAGAGAAGACAATACTAAGGTTTCACAGTAAATCAGAAGTTAGAAGCACATTTCCTATGTGCTGCTGATAATCAGAGTTCAACCAAAGGGAAGGGAAAGGGGTTGGTATGAAAGTTACTCTGATAATCACCACAGAAAAAGAATCTTAAACAAAGCAGCCAGTCACCAAGGCTATATCGTTGCTACCATGGTGACCTGGGGGACAGCCAAAGCCCTCTCCTCTGGACTATTCCAACTTTATTAAATTCAGCAAACATTTTAAGTGATATTATGTATAATACACATAGATTCCTATTATTCTAGGTTCTATGATAGGTACGAAAGAGGAATTTTTACAAATTTAACCCACAGCATGTGCTAGGCACCACACCAGGTCATTAACATGTATATTTTTTTAAATCCTCAAATATCCCAGGCCCTACATTAGTGTTGTGTTAACTTGACAGATGGGGGGGGGGGACTTAGGGGAAATTAAGGCAGTTTCCAGGCGTGGCCCAAACTCACACAAAACTCAGTGTTTTTTTTACATTGTGTTGCCTCACATGGCTAATAAGATAGTTGCACTTGTTTTTATGCAGCAGTGAAGAAAAAGTAGGTTTACACTTGTGAGTATGAGAAACAGAGTTTATTCTTGTATTATTATCTATTGATTACCGTATTATTATCATTATACAAACAGCTGTGAACTGACTTTTTCTCACTCATACATCTCTGGATTCGCTGAAACAACCAGGGAAGCAAAAGAGCAGGGGTAATTTTTCTCCTGTTCATATGGACAAAACATAGAGTCTGCAAAGGACAAAGAGTTTTTAAAAAATATAGGAGACTAAATGGTAATGAAAAAATACAATAAAGATTAAATAAAAATAAAATTAAAAATATTAAATACCTATTCTTGACTACTTAGTTTGGTCTCACTACTTGTAGTCTTGAATTACTTTCAGGTATGAAAAGCTTTGACTGTTTTTTCTTCAAAAATAGTTACCTATTAAACTTTATTGTAAACAGAGTTTTAGATGCTTAAACAGAGCCAATGCATTTGACAACATTGTAATTGCCACTTAAACACATCATTCTTTTCCAACATAGTGTGAAGAGTTTGACTCAAGACAAATAAAATCTCCATATTTTTAGCAATGTCAATATTATTTTAATGAAGCCACTCTACAAAAATACCAGAGACTGTGGTATTTTTTTAAAATTTAAATTAAACTGGCAAAATGAATATAAGAAGAGCATGATAAATGAATCATCGAAGGGTAAAAACATGGAAAACTGCATGATTGAAACTAAGGCATTCCACTTTGCACCCTGCCTTATAAGTTATCAAATGGATAAATATCATTCTGTATGGGAAGCCTCTGTCATTAATTTTTCACTTAAAATGAATTGTCTGCTTCCCCCAGCTGCTTGCCTTGAGCTTGAAGAGTGAAAACAAGGATATTTGGTTTAGCCTAGAGCAACATAAAAAGAAATGGAATAAAATCTCCTCCAGATCTCTGTCTAGCTAGTGGCCTGCGGCAAACCGAGTTGGGGTTATGATGGTTCTAAAGCTAGGACCAGTATTACTCCTGCCCATGAAAATGGAAAGCAACTATAAAAGTGATTGACATGTCCTATAAAGGAGACTTTCACTGTCAATCATCTACATATGATTCATTAATCATTCTATAAGCATTTGACAGCTGACTGACAGTAACAAATTCTCCCCAGAGAATGCTGTATAGAAACTTAAGAGCAGGTTATTAATGTTGATATTATTTAGGTCAGATGTTATGCATCATACAGGAAGCAGATAGCTTCTTGCCCCCCAGCATAATTGATTCCAGCAGAAATTTTACCCCAATGAGCATTACACAGCCTCTGATGCATTCCTAATTACGGAGGGCTAATTGATTTTATGAAAACCTTCTAACAAAAGAAGAAAAAAGAAAGAAGATAGAAAACACCTCTAAATTAAACAGATGATTCAAAATAGACATTTTCTAAGAAAATGTCTTTTCAATTTATTTCAGCAATTGGAGAGTCTTACTGTCATGAAACAGACATCCTACCTGGCACGGGTCAGTTCCTCTGGGCTGGGGCCCATTGTGCCAGGGCCTGGGCCTCCCCTGTTAAGCAGCCAGCCGTTCTCTGCGTCACACTGTTTTCTCCAGAGGAGTCCAAATAAAGATGCACAGTCAAACTTTACACAGAGCACAACACAGGGAGATAAAAGATGTAATAATAAAGAATTGTTTTTGCATGGGCCCACAGGGAGAAGTTTTCAGTCAACGTTAGGTTCTGAACTCTGGTAAGCACCCTGCTATACAGGGACACAAACACACGTGCAAACACATGTGTCACATTGCTGTAATCTCTCAAAAGTGAAGTACCCTATACCCTCTTTTCTCCCCTTTCTCTCTGCTTTGTTTGTAATAACGTCTCATGAACAGCATTGTAGAGTGGAAAGAGTTGGGTATCATACAGACCTAGATTGAGTTCAGGTTTCAAGGTTTGCTAATTCCATAGCTATGGTTGAGTCAGTTATTTATCTTTAAAGTAGTGATAATTATTTCCCCACTCCCAAGGTTCTTATAAATTACATTAGCTCATAGATGTAAGAGTGCCTTCTGCTAGTAACGTGAATCCAGGTTTATTTGTGGATTGTGTAGTAACTATTGTTTTTGTGTACTTGTATGTGTTTAGAATTAGATTTTCAATGATAGAACCTGGCTATAATTTCAGTGGTTTATAGAAATTTAGACTCTATAAGTTTTATGGCTGGAAGACATTGAAGAGAATCTAATTATTTTTTTTTATTTAATTATTTTTTAACTACAGTATTCTGTATTTTACTCCCATCCCAGCCCACCCCCCGTGCTCCCCACCTCCCTCCCATTTCCACCCCTCTTAGTTGTTGTCCATGTGTCCTTTATACTAGTTCCTGTAAATCTTTCCCCTTTTTCCCCTGAAATTCTCTCCCCTCTCCCCTCAAGGAAAACTAAGTCACAAAACACTGAAATGGCTTGCCTAAAGAAAGATTTACTTATTTATATTCAATTTCTAAAAGAATTTTGTTCTAAAAATTTCAACTCTCTCAAAATTACTGATTATTTTCAATGAAGATACAAGGTTAGAATCTTATTTGATTTTATCTTGCCATCACCACAGTTTAAGAATTCATCATTCTAAACTGATTAACCTCATAATAAATGTATTCACTTCTGTAGTAATTCTTTCTTGATGTTTTATATCCTGATAGGATAGAATAGAGATTCATCCAATTGGAAATAGTGATAACAGATTTTATATGAAAATCTCATTCATTCTTTTACATTATTCAGGCAGTCAGAAATCTCACAATACTTGTTGCATGGGTACCGTAATGAGAGGATAAGAACTCACTATCTGCAGTGGGGAAGTAATGTTTTGAATGAGAAGGGCTCTTTCCTAAAGTGTGTTTTTTTATCTATCTTTAAATTGAGTGACAACAACTTTGTGTTTAAGAATAAAATAATACAGTAAAATTGATCATTAAAAGGTGAAAATCTTGTTCATTATTACAGGTTGAAATTACTATTATAATTTGAGAAACCTTAAATACCAAGTCTTTATAGCATCACATGTGGTTTTTTAAGACTACAGTAATTCTTTTTGGCTTCCAAAATTTGCTTTAATATCATTTTCCTCTTGTGTTTTATATTATTTATACCTCTAGGTATAAGGCATATCCTCATCTCCTCAAATTAAGATAATGCTGCCATTTGTTCTTGAGTGGCTATGGTTAGAGATTTTTCAGAAGAGACTCATTTAATCAGTTTACCCCACCACCTCCTCCCATCAACAAGCAGAAATTAGAGACAAGATACATTGAATACCTTCCAAGTCCATTGTTTTATGAATAGCTAATTCTCATTATACTTAGCCCATCTCCTATAGGTAAACAAATGGCTTTATTAAATCGCAGCTGCAGATAGCATATTTAAGTATCCATGACATTGTTTTAAAGATATCTTTTACATAAATGTGTTTTTTAATCACTCTTTTTTTTGTTCTCTATAATTGTTTTCTTCCCAAACTCAATTCTTTTTTTTTCAGTCTATTTCGTTTTAAACCTTTTGTATCTTGCCAATTAAAATGCTAGCCTCTTGGCTCTAACTTCCTTTCCCTTGTCTCCAGCAAGCATCTGTTTTTCCACATTCTTGTATATTTAACTCAAAATGCCAATCAGTGATGATTGATCACATTTTCAGACAACAGCCCAGACCCCGATTCTGCACTGCACATGCATTTGCCATTTTGATTAATGAACATGAATCAGGGGTGACAATTCACATTCGCAAGTGGATGGAAAGAATTATTAGAAATGCAGCGTGTTAGTAAGCTAAAGCTTTCCTTCATTCTGTTACAATTGCACCGAAAACAAATACATGCCTCTCAGAGAACCTTGTGGTTATCATTAGGGAATATCTGAAATAGGAAAATAAAACACGTGCTGCCTAGGCCTGTTTTTATTATTTGATCTCAAAAAAGCTCTCTATATTTCAATATGGTATAAGCACCAAGTGATCTTGAAACATTATTTCTGTGTCCGGATAAGCCTCTATTATATAGAAATTCTCAAAAATGTGACTTCTTTATCTACCCAATAATGAGTTCATAATTCTTTTGGTGTGAAAGAGAATGGTAAGCAGACACTTAAACTTGCTTTCTCAAATAAACAATAAAAATCACATTTCAAATAAACATTTGAAATAAAAAAATCACATTTCAAATAAACATTTGAAATAAAAAAATCACATTTCAAAAATCACATTTCAAATAAAATCACAATCTCAAATAAACAATAAAAATTTTAAAGTTTTATTCATGGAATTATTTACTTCTTTTCTCCTCTGCCAACATTGAATTTAGAAACACATTTATAGTAAATAACTATTTTAAAGTCAAGGCATTGTATATGGCAAAAAAATCTAAAATTATCTGGTGAAAATACTATGAAAATTTTTGTTTCCTTTGACCATGAAAATTTCTAACCTAATTGGAACTTTCCAGTATGGAGTTTCATAAAATATTCCTAAGTGGCATCCATGTAAAATGTGATTCACAGGCCATATGTATCGATTCTAATAGTGACCTGCTCAACATATTAATTTTAAAGCATCATAACTATAATGGCCCATTCATTGTATTAAATGAGCATTAAATCTTTACAACTACTTAAAACTATTTTCAAGGGTCACAAATCCAATTGCCCCACATATATATATACACCTACACCAGCAGTTATTCCATCTCCTGAGAAGGCAAAACACTGGAATGTTCAGTAAGTGTAACTCAATCTTCTGGTAACAACTGGATATGCTTCTAAAGCATGAGTATCAATACCACCAGAACAAGTTTTACAAACTTCGTCACCATTTGGAAAGTTCTAAAAACATTGGCCATACTTGGTTTAAGTTTCTATCCTTATTTTGTCATACCGTAGTCACTTAGGAAATCCTTTCTTTTCATTCTCCTTTGTGGCAGAATTGTCCCTTGAAGGCGTCTGGAATGAACGTGGGAAGAGTCGGTTAAATTATCCCACATGTGAGACAATAGCAAACTTGGTGTTGCTGAGTTCGTCTTAATGTTCAGAAGTTACATTAAAGTCTTCCTACTAAAAACTTGGGAGGAAATTAACCTCTGCAACAAATGCGAACTACAGAATTCGGGAGCTCCTGAAAGCCCCCTTTCTTGGTATCTTGCTTGAACTTTTCTGGGACTTATTTACTAATCTTTTCAGGTTAAATTTAATCACTAATAGGCATAGAAAGTGCTTAATGTTTATTTGAATTAATTTTATTCATGCAAAAATATATATTTAACAGGCAATGTGTTAAATAATGCAGACCAAGATAAAAAAACTTGGTTTCTTTAGGGTGGGGCCAAAGTAGGTTTACAATTGTTTGTATGGGAAATAATAGAATAACTAATAAATAATAACACCAGGATAAGCTGTGTTTTGTGTACTTGCAACTGTAAACCTACTTTGCCCCCCCCCCCCGTATAATAATGGAAGTATGCATGAGACAGTTTTATCAAGAGGAAGAATGGTCGATTGGTGGCAGGGGGAGGTGTCATGAAAGCCATTATTAACTAAACACCGAAAATACAGTTCCCTTGACATATAAAGAAGGAAAGAGTATTATGAAAAAAGGAAAGAAAAGAAAGTCAGAACAGAGAAGAATAAAATAGTGTGAAGTAGTAGAAAACTACAATGGCTTTAACTGCAGATTAAACATAGAGCCTAAATCAGAGACAGAGGAAATGAAAAGGGAAATTAGTAAGGAACTTCATAGATTAGACATTATTCTAAAAGTGATGCAGAAGTGAATAAATATATTCTACTGAAGAAAAAGTATGTATAACCAGAAGGAGTAATTTTGGGGAATTTTTGAGTACCTAAAAATAATGGAAGGAATTTTTGAATACCTAAAAATAATGGAAGGAATCACGTTTTTAATTGATAAAATATTTTTTAGTTCCATCAGCAAAAACTATGGTTGATTTTAAGACCTGTCATATTGTACTGGAAAACCACCAAATGCATGCAATTTATCATTAAATTTACCCTCACTGCAACAGATGCCAAAGAACTAGTTCAGCAATTATGCCTTAATGTCATCCCATTATCATTTATCATTTTTCTCAATGCATCAAGCCCTAAAGTATAAATCCACAAAGGCAAGCTTGGTCAGCAGCCTTAGAAATATGGCGTTCACTGTGCTTTCTCTTCCTTTTGTCATAAAAGGGGTCTTGCCTTTTTATATGTAGGACATGGCATTTAAAGTTAAGTTCATATAACATTTTAAGTGAGTACATTTTTTTTTCCATTTTGAACTGGGATGACTATATCACCAGTAAGTGGTAGAATAAATTATAACCACGTCAAAAGTAGGTCATCTTAATGAGTGTGGGTAAAGCTGGTATTTTCCTTTAGGAAGTACCAGTTTTGTTTTTTTCATAGAACTGTAATATATTTTTAAATAACTGCTCTGCATATTGTGTAGTTAAAATTATTGACTTTATAATTTCTTTAATGCCAAACATTATTTAAACTAGTCAACCCTTTAAAAATTAAATTGGCGTGGGATCGAGGTACAGGTTAAATTGAAATATGTTGATTTGATATCTATAAATGGAAAACCTTTAAAGTGCCAAGGTTGTTTGTGTTGGCTAATACTTTCAAGCTGAAACTGGAAAGACAAAAAGATAGACCTGAGTTAGTAAATGATCTGAATTGGAGAATACTTTGGAAGCAAATATGGTGCCGTGCCCTCCCAGCGCAGTAGAGGTGACCCTTTAACTGCCACCTCAAGTCTGTATGACATTGCCAGGATCTCTGCCTATTGGCTACCCATAGCATGGAAACTTTCCTTTTTACTACAGTAGGTCCCTAGACTGACAGGGAATTGTCATAGATGAAAATATTCTGAATTCAGCCAACTATTTGCAAATCACTGAGTTCTTATGGACAGGAAAAGTTGGCTGCTCTACACTTAAGTAAACTCACAACCAGAGGTGAATGGGTCAGTGTCATCTTGGAGAGCTGAAGTATCCATGTAACTTGGAAGATTTGTAGGTTAGTGCTTTAATCTAAGAGGCTCAACATTTGATTGTATGCCTAAGCCTGAGGACCTTGACTGATCTAGAATCAAAGTGACATTACAGGCAACTCTGCGAGAGTGGATGTGCTTAATGACGTTTATACCAAAGAATTGTGTAGCTTATTTACTCATTTTATTCAAGTCTCCTCTAAATTTTAGAAGTCTCTCCATATTTTAAATAGGCGATGTCTGATCACCTTGTACAAATTTGCATTCTCCGCCATCATAAGTCTCTACCTGCTCTATTTTCTTTATAGTACTTATTATCACTTGTATGTTGTATATTTATCAGTTTACTGGAAATATATCTCCACTACAATGTATGTCCCAACATCTTTTAATTTTCAATGTCAAAAGTTCCACCATTCAGCTTTCCCCCATTAAATGGTCTGTTCGCCAATAGCATGACCTTTGCAGTAGATTGAACAAGAAACTCAGAAAAGCTCATGAAATGACATGGTAGAGAGGCAGGAAGTAGATTCCCTCTGACACACAGCCTTACCTGTTAAGTGGTAGGGTCTGTTCCTGATGTTTTGCGCTATTTTATTTATCTCTACTAAAATTGTATGAGGGTATGTTGTAGATATAAAAAGAGAATCTATGAGATTGTTTATTATATATGTTTATAAATATCAAATAGGTGAAGGAGATGGAATTCAAATTCAGCTCTGACTGTCCACAGGACTAAGAGAGAGCGTGTTACTATCTGAAGTTTGCAACAAGGGCCACAGGGATATGTGTAAAAGAGCTTTTGTTGTAAGAAAAATGAGCTTTATTGAGCCTAAGGAAATCATTTAGAGTAAAGGTAAGGCATTATGTGAAGAAAAAGGTGATTCGGAGGGATGTGAGAAAAGTGAAGACTGTGAGTGAGAGAACTTGGGAGTCTCTGGGTTGGGTGCAGGAGCCAGGTTGGGGAAGCTCCAGATTTGTATAGTCCCATGCTGGTGGATGTGGTTGACTAGCAGCAGTTGCATAGTTACTAAGGGAAAGGGTGAATGGTGTAATAAACCTGGAGTATTTTCAAAGGGGACGATTATCAGCCCCAAACAGGTAAAAAGTAGTTCTTGGAGGGAAAAAACAAAAACCGAAAAAAAACCCACCAACATCAGATGTTACAATGGTTTGTGGCCCTCTGAAGGACCATGGTATGTAAACATATGAAACAGTACATCTGTGGTATTATGGTTTCATAGGGAAAGTGGTGGGGGTGGGGGTGGGGGTGATGATGAAAAAGGGAGAGAAATAAACCTAATACAACAGAGTAAGAGAGTACATGCCATAAGAGAAAACAGTTTATACAGAGTAGGCTATTCTCTAGTGTTTTAAGAACTCTCCTTAGTATATTATAGTGGCTTTAGAAGTATATTCTGTCCTCAGATAGACCAGGGTATTATTTTATGTTTAATATGTGCCATTGACTCTTCTAACTGTTTTCCATGTATTGATTAAAACCTTGCAATAAATTTCTGAGAGGTTATTTGAATAAAATTTGCCCAAGGTCACACAGCTCTCAGTGTTAGGGTCAACATCACTATGAGCTTGATTTTATTGATTGGGAAAATTGGGATAACACAGTAGTAATGACTGTTTTGTAGGTTGCTGTGAGAATTACATGGGAAAATATATGTAAAACGGGTATCGCAGTGCCGGGGCAGAGGTGTTGGTTACTTACTGATACTATACACTTGAGGTTCCTACTCTACATTTGTATGTATGACCAGACTCAGCAGCATTTGCTATTCTCAGAGATCCCTTTCTACTTTAGTTAATACTAAGAATGCATCAGTATTGTTGTGATACAGGCACTATACTCATGTAAGGTGCAGACAATGGGGAAAACAGGGTGTGAGCCTCTGGGGATTGCTGTATTGTACTCCCAGATTTTCTCTCTATATAAACCGACCCTTATATTAAAAAATTAACTTCTATCAACAAATTGAGTATTTTCTCTTAACTTGCAATATTTAAAAATTCAACTTCATAAATCCAGCTGAACAATGGAAATGTCAGAAAATCCCAATTATGAGACAGAGAGAGCATAGGAATTCCAGCGGTTCCACAGCTACGCCAGCAGATGGCAGAGTGCCCAAGCATCAGAATGCAAGCCTAAAACCCTGTTTTTCCACCACATGAAGCCTTTTCCTTTTTCAGAGAGTTTTGGTTAATTAACAATACCAAAAATATATAATTCTCTTGCCTCTAGATATAGGGCCAGTACTGAAAATAAAGTAGGCCTGAGTATAGGGTGGATACCTTAGCTCAGAGGCACAGTGCGGGTAAATTCCCCACTGCAGGGAGGAGGCAGCTTTGATTCTGTGCATTGTGAGCTCAGGTGCTTATTCACAGTCCAGGTATGGTGTCCACAAACAGATGGCCAGCCTTCTTGTCCTAGCTGCTTCTCCACCTCCTGCTCACTGTGGCGATTGCTCACCTGGTCCAGGTGGGTGCATCGTCGACTTGGTGGACTAGAGTAGCTGGACTAATCAGTGCTCCCCAGCTGTGTGGACGCTAATCTAGACTCACTGCTGGAATGGAAATGCAACCTCCAGCTGAAATAAGGTTGGGAAATGGCTCTTGTTGCAGTGACTGAGGATAGTCCGCTGCTCTTTGGTGCGTAGGAAACGCGGTGTTTGATAGAGGAAATCGATTTCTCTTTGGTAGATTAGCAGCCACAGAGAGAATTCACACACAGAGGTTTGTGTGGATAAAGATGATTTTTTTTCCTTATGTCCAGGAGAGAGGAAGATAATTTATGTGACCAAGTGAAAGGTAATGTAGAATAAAAGGGATATTAGTTAGACATTTTCGTCCTCAGCAAAGAATTTAAAGCTAATGGCCTCCATCTGATCCCAAAGCCAATTATGCTAATAGCACTCTTAGACGTAAAAGCTGTGGCCATAAGTCAGCACAGGCCGTTGGCACCTAATATGTTTGCCTGGACACTTGGGTGATTCTTTTCCTCCTGTTCCCCAGATGTACTCAAAGTCACGCTCATTTTTACCCTTTGATATATGCATCACCTGTGAGGTAAAAGGATGGATAGACTGCAGGCTCCTTATAAAGCCGTGACTGGGTATGTCCTCCAAGCTGAGTCTTATGGTACATTCAAAAGTTATGGAAGAAAAAAGAGATACAATGTACGGTGAAAAGTTGTCATCTTTCTATCCAGCATGATGTTTTTCACCAATTTCCAATTTCTTTTTTGCAGAAGGTTAATTGTAGAGATGGGTTAGTGTACAGGCACTAGTTAATCTCAGTCATCTGTTGAATAAAAAGGTTTATTGACTTTATAAAAGGTTAGTTTGTGTGCCAATTACACTGAAAGAGCACAACTCAACAGAGTGCAATGGAAAGCATATTTTTCCTCCCATTGTCCCTGAAACTCTGCTAGACAGGACTGTTATTTCCATGAAATGTCAAAGCAGTCCCATAGCTTCAGCGACTTGTAATTACTAAAAAGGTCTCATAATAATCAAAACTCCCCACTTCACTCAAAGTTAAACCTTCTCCAGTGGTTCCCTTAAAACTCCTCTTACTCATCTAGAAGTAAGGGGACAATGGGAAAATGCTGCTCTCACCAAAGAATTCCTATCCCAAACTGTCCATTTCTTGACTCCTCTAATTTCTAAGTGTCTTCAAAGGACAGATTGAGTTAAGGATCTCAGTGCATGTTTGCTTTTGGGTATCATTTTCTCGAGTCCTGCCCGGTGAGCTAGCATTCACACAGGTCATTGGGGTCATGGCTCTGAACTCAGCCTTTGCACCTGCAGCCAACTGTGGAGGGAGAACAGGACCCATTTAAATATTCTGTCATATTGGTAACCCTGGAGGATTTGTGAGATGTTAAAAATAAGACAGTATAGGACTTCCGCCAAGATGGAGAAGTAGGTGGAGGTTCCACCTCACCTCTGTGCACAACCAAATCTAAGAACAACTATTTTTAACAGCAGTCACAACCAAGCCACACGGAAAATCGACAATACGGAGTCCAAAGGACAACTAGAAACTCGGCTGGACCGGTACGAGGAGTGAGGCCAGCAGCGGAGCAGGTTAGCAAGAAAAAATTCCCGGGGCGGTGCGCGCAGGCAACCGAGGGCGCTGATCGCCAGAGAGCTGGCTGCCGGAGCGCACAGGGAAGAGGCGCGGTGGGTCGGTCGGTCGCGCGCATTTACGTGCAGAGAAACCAGTGAGAAGGGAAACCCGCGAGGTGCAGCAGGCTCACAAAATTAGGATCGGATAAGCAAGCCCGAGGCGTTTGAGTGACTGGATGCACTGGGCTAGCAGAGAGGAACGCCATCGCTCCCTCTCTGACCCCGCCCCCACACACAGCGTCACAAACCAGCGACCTGGGTCGCCCCATCCTGGTAAACAACTAAGGCTTCGCTCCGCTCACTTAACAGCACGAATAGACCAAAAAATGGCTCTAGGACAACTTAGAGCCCCAGAACCAATAGACCTAAGTGATGAAGAAATAGCCAGTCTTTCAGATGCACAGTTCAAAACACTGGTTATAAAGATCCTTACAGAACTGGTGGATTTTAGTCACAAATTAGAGAAACATATGGAAGCTAAATTAATTGAAATGAATGCTGATACAAAAGATACCAATAGTAATGGAAAGAAAATTGGGATTCAAATCAAGGGAGAGGACCAGACGGAAGAAAAAAAATGTTCAAACAGAAAGGAATGAAGAAATAAGAATTCAGAAAAATGAGGAGAAGCTTAGGAACCTCCAGGACATCTTTAAACGTTCCAACATCCGAATTATAGGGGTACCAGAAGGGGGAAAGGCACAACCACCAGTTGAAAAATTATTTGAACAAATAATAAAGGAGAATTTCCCCAAGATGGCAAAGGAAATAGACTTCCGAGAAATCCAGGAAGCTCAGAGAGTCCCAAAGAAGTTGGACCCAAGAAGGAACACACCAAGGCACATCATCATTACATTAGCCAAGATTAAAATGAAGCAGAGAATCCTAGAAGCAGCAAGAGCTAAGGGGACAGTCACCTACAAAGGAGTTCCCATCAGACTGTCAGCTGATTTCTCAAAAGAGACCTTACAGGCAAGAAGGGGCTGGACAGAGGTATTCCAAGTCATGAAAACCAAAGATCTACAACCAAGATTGCTCTACCCAGCAAAACTTTCATTTAGAATGGAAGGACAGATAAAGTGCTTCTCAGATAAGACCAAATTCAAGGAGTTCATCATCACCAAGCCCTTACTATATGAAATGTTAAAGGGACTTACCTAAGAAAAAGAAGATAAAAAAGATGAACAGTGAAAGGACAGCAAACTCACAGTTATTAAGAACCACACCTAAAACAAAAGCAAACTAAGAGGATAGCTAGATCAGGAGCAGAACCATAGAAATGAAGATCTCATGGAGGGTTAGCAACAGGGGGAGTGGGAGGAGGGGAAGGGGGAGAGAAGGTACAGAAAATAAGTAGTATAGACAGTAGATAGAAAATAGATAGGGGGGAGGGTAAGAATAGTAGGGGAAATACAGAATCTAAAGAATTTGAGACACATGTTCATGAACTAAAGGGGGAAATGGTGGGGGAGGGGTATGCAGGGTGGAGGGGAAGGGAGGGGGGAATAGAGCAAATGTAATGGCATAATCAATAAAAAAAAAAGGAAAAAAAAATAAGACAGTATAATAGGAAAATAACAATGCACTAAGATTCCTGTTCAGCGAATCTCCAAGGGCTGTGGGAAATCAGTCACATGTGGGGCTTGGGTACATGTTTTTCAAGAGTTTGAGCCAATAAAGTTTGAGAACCACTTCTCTTGCCACACTTTGAGCAAATCAAGCATTCTTGATGTGAGCCATCTCATTTTTTAAGAAAGTTGAACTACAGGGACTTTTAAGAGGGCTCTCTTCAGCTCCAAATTATTTAAGAATAACAAAATCAAACAAAAAAAGGAAATATAATTTTCAGAATATTATGTCTAATTATCTTAGCTTTGATTGTATTCATGCAAAGCAGGCCATTATTAAAATCTCCAAAGCTGAAACACCTTGGCACAATTTAGGAACCAAAATGAAAAGCAGCAGATCTTCACTGGATAAAAAATTATGGCTGTGGTGATTAAAGATAAGGGTGAATTCCCAGTGATAGGTAGGAATGACTAGTGTTGAATCCATTAGTTTCTATTTGGGTTTCTCTAGAGAAAGCTAGTGTGTGTGTGTGTGTGTGTGTGTGTGTGTGTGTGTGTGTGTGTGTGTGTGTGTGTAAGACTCCGTGTCCTCAGCTGAAACTATTAACTGACCCTGTGTTCGGTTTGTGGGAAATGTAAATTTTTAAAACTGAAAATGTGGAAATAAAACATAGTACCATTTATATATGAACACCTGCTTTTGATGGCAGAAAAGGTGATTTATTCAAATAAAGTAATAGAGTTTAAGATAATTGAAATAGTATAATATTTATGATAGAATAAAAGCAACTATAATGATTAATACTACTGAATATACTGATTCATTTAAAGGCCCCCTGTAAAGCACATACAAAGATTTCTTTAAAATTCAGACTTCTTTCTCCATCACTCTGAAGGACTATCCTATTTAGTAGAAAACAACATAAATTCTGACAGATTATAAGATACATTCTAAATAAAGATGTTGATAGCTTAGAAGGTCCCATTTCTCCTTTACAGGTAATTTTTGTCTGGTGGACTCTCACTGCAAACTTCAGCTGTCATAGGAGAATTGCCCCGCCTAACTCCACCCTCTTATGGATGGTCTCTTAAATAAAAATTCTCAGCTTATCCCTGACCTGGTCTGCATGAAAACCTGGGCACAAATTATAAGATCTGTGAGGGGGTTTATGTGGAGCGGTTAATCCCATTTCATTAAATAAAGGCAGGCTCTGTTTCAATAAAGTTCCTGAGTCTCACACTGCTCCCAGAGGCCCAGGCGTCTGACTGACGTGTGCATGGTGTGTCCACAACAGGCAGGCAGAGTAAATGGCTGGGTGTTCACGAGAAGCCTTTGTCCTGGGCACTGCTGTTTGCAGTGAGAGAGCACTATGAGAGCACGGACTTTTGCCACAGCAGTTTAGGTGTCCCTTGTGGTAAATGAGTCAGATGACATGATGAGACTGCCCCTCACACACCTGTGCACAAGCCAACAGCCATTTACATTTTCAATTGTGTGACATATTATTTCATATTGCTAATTTAATATTTTACCTTCTTTTAGTAGTCTCTATGTTATCTAGGTTTGGAAGTAATGTCTCTTTTTACAGATAAATAAATTCTCACTTAGACATAAAAACATATTGAAGGTAGCTTTGGTGGTCTTCTCACTCCGCTGTAGCTAGCCTCTGCAGGGGACCCCAGGCAACAATGCCTTTCGAAGTTTTTTTTTAATTTTTCTATTGTTGTTCAAGTACAGTTGTCTCCATTGTGATATGCAGAAATAGGTCATTGCATTCAAACCTTACTTAATCGTTTAATTAAATATAAACATTATTTGAATCACTCAATCATTGTATACACACATATGTATACATAAAATAAAATAGCACTTTTAAATTTCAAAAGGCCACTAGGAATAATAGGAGGACAGTGGCTCTGCTAGAGGCATAAGCTGGAGCAGAGCATTTGATTTATAAGCTCGGATTTCTAATTGGTAATTAAACTGATGAGAGTGAAGATCTTTTTTAGCTCAAAACTGTACCAATTCTTGATGTCTAAAAGACACTTGCCCTTATTAAAAGTATCAGTTACCCCAAATTAACTCTTAGGTATTAGATTTAAACTATTTTTTGGTACATGGAATAAAAAAAGGGAAATGACTACACTTATTTGCAGAGATCCAAACAGCACTTGGCTATGCAGCCTACCTAAGGAGAAAATAACTTGAAAAACTGAAAACTGCGAACGAAGTCTGAGTTAATGGAGAATCTCCATCCCTCTCAAAAGACCTTCTTCCCAGATTGTTTCAGCAAGAGGCACTTCAGCCTCTGAGGCAAGAAAAGAGAAAGAAACCATAAAATAATAGCCAACTCTGACAGGACCTCTCCTTCATTAATTAGACTTCCTGTTATTTACTTAAAACCTACATTTCCTACAGAAGCCTTCCTGTTTAAGACCACCCCGGTGAATTTGGGTAGAAAATTATCTCTCGGGGCTTTGGTCAAAGTTTCTCCCTTAAGTAGCATTGACATTTCTGCAAATCCCCTACACATATTATGAGAGAAAGAAGTGGCTTTTTATTTGAAATGCTAGTTGTGACTTAGGATTATTGGTGAAGCCCCTTTGTTTGGGCTTTATTGAAGCATGTCAACAGCTGTCAGCAATAATACTTGCTCCGCCTGCTGCCAGGTGATGTATTGATATGTGTACAACAATATGTTATAAATTGAAATAAAATATGCATTTTTTCATAATTTATCAGCATTATGATGGCACAAAAAAGGCAGTCTTATGAATAATACAGAGCTGTGCAGCGGGCATTATGTACTGTAGGTAATAAACGCAGCCTCTCCCCCAGACTGCCAGGAGAGCCGTAAAGCAGAATGCATTAGTTCAGCCCTCTGATAATAAATCATTTAGTGTGTCAGTGGGCTCTGGCTCACTTTTACTCCTGAGGTCTGAGAGAATCGTGTGCCATACGGCCCTGGCCGGTTTCTGAAGTGTTTAGCCAGGCTCTGATTCTCCTGGGGAATATTTTGAGTGAGCACTATGGTTAGATAACAAGTGGCAATATTTCTCAGGTATCGATATTGTGATGCCTCCTGTTGTTTTATAGCCTGGAGTGGCTGATTTTGTCCTAATTGGAACTGTAGTTCTTCTTTGTGTCTCTATTTGCAAGATGGTGCAGTGTTTCTTTCAAAAATAAAAGTTCTATAACACTGTGTAAACTGCTCTAAGCAATATCACCCCGCCCCTTAGTTATCTTTGTGTGGGTGAGAAATCAATAAGACCTCACTATTCTTATTTATCCTCTTAAAAATACAGATATCCTATAGGAACCTTTTTCTGGGAGCTCTAATAGCCACCACTTCACCGTTACTTCATGTGTTTTGCAAGATGACAACCCAGCCTAGTTGATAGCAAACCTGAACTGATCATATACAATTTAAAAAACTGTGTCTACATAAACTTTGTCAGCATCTCTGAGGCCTCTGTGTATATTAATTCCTCCTAGAATAACAGCAGGGGTAATGGTTGGTACATATATATAAAAAAGACCCAATTTAAAACCATTCTTTTGGCTGAAAATATATACCTTTTTTTCAAATATGTTATAATTTTCCTTTATGGTAACAAAGATCTGAAAGATGTTATAAAAAACACTAGGTGGCTATTGACAGCTGTTCTGAAGGAGTTGAGACATATTTCATTTTGCCATGATTTTCTTATGTTACAATGGTGCAAACTAATTCTGAGAAGTACTTTAGCCTTTTTAATGCATAACATTGCTTACCAAGCCTCTGTTGTCCTGACCTATGTATCCAGACATGAAGTTCGTGCTGATCTCTGAACAGTTAAGAAAACAGTGATTTGATGCATCCACAGAGAATACCATTCACTTGAGTGTAATAGTATGGTTTGTAACTTTTACATAGTCAAACTAATTAGAGTCATACAACTATAATAATAGTGTATTTTAATCCCCAGGTATCAAATCAGTGTGGGAAGGGTCATGCTTTTCATACAAAAGATGCGGAACTAGTCCTGAAGAATATTTGGATTGAAACAGGTAGGAAATAATAGTGTAGGCCCACCACTCCTTCATGTCCCTGAAATATAAATGCAGGGACCATTAGCAACAGCACACCAGCTGGGCAGCAAAAAGATGGCCAATTTCTAAGGAAACCAGAATTTATGTAATGCAGGGCCTTTTAAAACACATCAACTTGACTTCATTTGGAAGAAAATATGTAACTGGTACAGCTCGCAAGGCACGGCATGGCTCTGTCACATTTCAAATGGCTGGTATGGCCTCTGTTCTGCACCAGCGGGTCCTCAAAGCTGGTTCTCACAGAAGAGATTGCTGCAGTCCAATACAGGGATTAGAAAAGCGTGCAGCACTGGGGTGACAGCAGTTTTGAAGACAGATGCCTTCTCTCTTCTCCAGATTGGAGATAGTGATGAAAAAAGCTGTGCAAAGTCCTTTTCCATCAACTTACCTCTTCCTTTTGCTTTGTGAGTGTATCCTAGAGAAGAAAGTGGAATTCTGACTGCATAATGAAAGCTGGATTTCCAGGGATTTTTATAAAAGAGTTGAAAATTTTCACACCAAACAAGGCATACCTTCCGATACTTAGCTTAAGAGTATCTGCTTAGTTGTAGAAAGCCACCGTGGTGCATAGGAAATGCTGGTGATGGGCCTTTTCTTTGGTTGCATGTATAGCTAGAGATTTATTTGATGTTTGAGATCCATTGTGCTTTGGAATAGAATCCCGTTAGCATCCTTACCATAAGCTCAGATGAAAGATGATTTAAGTGCTGTTCTTGGCTAACATGCATTGCTTTTACTTATGGAAGACTTTTTTAATAAAAGAATTTCAAAGCAAAATATCAAATATGCTTTAGTAGGGAACTTTGTGTATCACTGAGTGAAGGCTTTTCTTAAAGTGCTTTTATCCAAAGACACATTTTGTTTAGAAAATAAAATTCTGAAGCTGGTTGCTCTGTGTCATGACTCTTTAAAATGAAAGTGAATACGTCACTGATTTACCACATTTTCTATAAAATTCCTCTTGTCGTTTTATTTAGGGAAATGTAAAAGAAACAAAGTCTCTTCCCATTTATATGAAAAAAATCTCTTTAAAAAAGCAAACGTGTTTATACAAATATGTTCTATAGCATACATACATTCTGACATATGTAGTAACAATCTAACTTGGGGGAAAGATCTAGAAAAATATAAAATCCAGTTTGACATTACTTAATGTACTTCAATGAAATAATAATGTGAAGTAGATTATGATTAAAATTGTGAGGGATAATTTCATATATGTACCCTAATCCCAGGAGAATAGATATTTAAAACCTTTCAAAGAAAAAAAAATATGTCATTCTTCACAGTCTTAACAGGAATTCATTACTTTTCCTGGGTTTAGCAAGGGTACCTCCTCTCTTACATTCAAACTTTTTTATGTTCATTTCTAAAAATATATAATTTTCTGACTTTAAATAATGATTCCCTTATTTATTTTTCATTTTTATGTTTATATCTCTCTAAATTGGACAAAGCATGAATTTCAATAAGAGAATAAAAGCTTTTTTAGATAAATGAGATATATTTTGTTTGTTTTGAAGTTTCTTTTCTTCTTTTTTTAACAGCTAAAATTAAACTTGGACAATGGAAATTCTTTATAGAATTTACAAAATATTTCCATATATCCAAATATTGATATCCATTGGCTTATAAATGTTTTCATATAGTTCTAATATAAAGAAAGACATTAATTTTTTTTATTTGGTTACTAGAAACATTACAAAAGTATCTAGAAATAAACCTAACCAAGGAGGTAAAAGACCTATAGTCAGAAAACTACACAACACTGAAGAAAGAAATTAAGGAAGACACTAACAAATGGAAGTATGTACCATGCTCCTGGATTGGAAGAATTAACATCATCAAAATAGCCATACTACCCAAAGCAATTTACAGATTCAATGTAATCCCTATTAAAGCACCAATGACACATTTCACAGATATAGAACAAACATTTCATAAATTTATATGAAACCATAAACAACCCCAAATAGCTGCAGCAATCTTGAGAAAAAGAACAAAGCAGGAGGGATCACAATACCTGATATCAAACTGTGTTACAAGGCCACTGTAATCAAAACAGCCTGGTACTGGCATAAAAACAGGCACATAGACCAATGGAACAGAACAGACAGCCCAGAAATAAACCCAAGTCTCTACAGTCAATTAATATTTGACAAAGGGGGAAGAAGCATAACATGGAGTAAAAACAGCCTCTTCCACAAATGGTATTGGGAGATCTGGACAGCTACATGCAAAAAAATGAAACTCGAGCACCAACTTACACCATACACCAAAATAAATTCAAGGTGGATAAGAGACTTAAATATAAATTGTAACACCATAAAAGTCTTAGAGGAACACATTGGCAGGAAAATCTCAGATATTCCATGCAGCAACATCTTCACTAAAATGTCCCCTAAAGCAACTGACATAAAGGAAAAATAAACAAATGGGGGCCTCGTCAAATTAAAAAACTTCTGCATGGCTAAATGAAAAGAGAACCAACTATTTGGGAAAACATATTTGGCAAAGATACCTCGGACAAAGGTTTGATCTCCAATATATATATATATGGAACTCACACAACTCTACTCCAGGAAGACAAAAAAAAAAAAACCAATTAAAAATAGGCAAAAGACTTGAACAGACACTTCTCCAAGGAGGACATATGGAGGGCCCAAAAACATTTGAAAAGATGCTCAGCATCACTAGCCACCAGAGAGATGCAAATTAAAACCACAATGAGACACCACCTCACACCAGTCAGAATGGCCGTCATAAACAAATCAACAAACAAGTGTTGGAGAGGATGTGGAGAAAAGGGAACCCAGTGCACTGTTGGTGGGAATGCAGACTGGTGCAGCCACTGTGGAAAACAGTATGGAATTTCCTCAGAAAACTGAAAATGGAACTGCCTTTTGACCCAGCAATTCCACTGCTGGAATTGTACCCTGAGAGCCCTGAAACACCAATTCAGAAGAACCTATGCACCCCAATGTTCATAGCAGCACAATTTACAACAGCCAAGTGCTAGAAGCAACCTAAATGTCCATCAGTAAATGAGTGGATCAAGAAACTATGGTACATTTACACAGTGGAATTCTATGCAGCAGAAAGAAGAAGCTTGTACCCTTTGGGACAGCATGGATGAAATTGGAGAGCATTATGCTAAGTGAAATAAGCCAGGTGGTGAGGGACAAATACCATATGATCTCACCTTCAACTGGAACATAATCAACAAAAGAAAAAAGCAAGCAAAATATAACCAGAGACATTGACATTAAGAACAATCTAACAATAGCCAGAGGGGAGCGGGGAGAGGACAGTGGGGAGAAGGGTTTTCAGGAACTACTATAAAGGACACATTGCCAAAACCAAGGGGGAGGGTGGAAGCAAGGGAGGGAGGTGGGTTTGGCTGGGATAGGGGAAGGAGTAGGGGGGAGAAAATGTAGACAACTGTAATTAAACAGCAATAAAGTAATTTTTTAAAAAGAAAGAAACATTACAGACATTAAAACTGTTAATATTTTCTGATATTAGTGATCAGCAATACTGTAATTTATTCTAATAAAAATACTTTTAAAGTATAAGCTCTAAGTAAAAGAAACCAAGAAAGCCATACCTTGCCTTATCTTTGCTTTGATGAAGGACTTTGTGAACATGGCAGCATTTCTTGGATGTAGGTGGAACTGTTTAACCCTCAATTTTCTCATTCATCTGCTATGTAAACTTGTATGTATTACTTAAATTCTCTGAATCTCAATCTAATCATCTGTAAATTAAAAATAATAGTCTCAGAGTTTCTGTAAGATTTGAAAGTGCTCAATAAATATTTTTCTTTATTTATCACATAATTTAAAATATAATTTATCCTGATTCTGAAAAGCCAAAAGTAAACTCTAAATGCAGCAAGTGCTCAATATACTGTAGTTATGTAATGTGCATGGGTATTGAAAGCAGAATTACATGAATCTCGGTTTGTATGAACAAGGGTTGTGAGAGAAATACAAAGATAGACAACTTTGAGTACATCATGAGGAATATCTATGGCAGGGCAGTAATACTGCAGTTACTTCTTCTTCATGGATTCCCCCTCCCCCTTATGTGAAACCTGGTACGTTAGATGCAGCCTCACTAAGTGTATCATCACAGAAACCTTGAGCCCTAACATGAGAGAAAGCTGGGATCAGATCAGGACAGGCAGAAATCTGCTGGCATTGGGGAAACAGGGAAGTGGCTCTGCATCCACCTAGGTGGTGTTTCACAGTCTTCAGCATTTGTAAATTAATTAATCAGCAGACAGAAAAGCAGACATTAAAGCATGAGTATCGAGGGTCAGAGAAAAAAGTGGGTCAGGCATAACGGTTCTTAGACAAGGAAGAGATGTTGTTCATAGTTGCAACTATGCAGTGATGAATTTCAGTAACAAAGAGACAGAGGAAAAGGGCAGAACAACAGATTTCAGGAACTAGCTCTGAAGAACTATTCATTTCCACAATGATGCTCAAGAATTCTCACCCAAGGGCAAAAAGCAGTTCCAGAGTTTGACCTTCCTAGGGATCATGTGCGCAAAAAGTGAGTTTCGTGTTGCAGGAGATCACGTGTGTGCAGGGGGACAGACCAGGAGAACAGCAGAGGTACTGGGGTCAGGGAAAGAGGCAATAAATAGCCTAGTGAAAGGTGTTCACTTACAACATTTTACTGCTTTTCTGAACCTGTCATTTGGGATTTTTCCCTCATTTTATTGTGACATTTCAGGATGCTTTCTGATGATGTTTACTTCCTTCTGCTACTACTTTGGTAGAATTAGTGCTTCAAAACCCACATGGCCCAGAAATTTATTTTTAAGTATACATGCTAGGACCTTTGATATCATTGGAAGCATGAGACTAAGTTTCAGTTTTTAAAGTGACTTTGTAAGTATGATGTCAAGCTGTTACCTTTACCCTTAATGAATCTGGAGGAGAATGTGGCACATTGAGCACATTTTAACAGGGTTCAGTGACCACTGAAAATATATCCTAGAGAGGTGTACATCAGACGACTTTGAGTAATATATTAGGCCCTATATTTGATAAGAGCAGCTCAGAGTTATCGTTTTAAAAAAAACCTCCTCCAGATCTCTGTGACTGAATCCAGTGAATGTTTATTCCTTGCTCATGAAAAGTCCATTGTGAATGCTCCTGGTCAGGCAGCTTTGCTGGGTGGCTCCTTTTGGAGGTAGGCTCGGGACTCTGGACTTGCTGCGTTCTGTGGCTCCATGGCCCTCTTGGAGTCCTATCCTTCCAGAGGCTTAGTCGGGGCAGAGTGAAGGTGAGTGGAGATGGGGGAGCCAGTGGGAAATGAAGTTTCCTCAGACTGTTTTATGGCCAGCCCTGGAAAAACCATTCAGAACTTTCACCCACATTCCATCCACCAGCAGTTAGTCATGAGGTCCCGCCTCGTTGTAAAATGTCCTGTTGCTGTCGAGAAAAATCACTGGTTGGGGTACAGGTACTAGTGTAAAGTACTGGCAAACCTTAAACTTTATCAGGTTTAACCACCTCCACGCAAGGGACCAGGCTGTGGTTTTTCCCCTTTCCCATCTCCTGCATTTTCTCCCCTTCTGTCTGTTTTTGCTCTCAGGGAGTCAAAAGGTATCACCCACAATGCCTATGAAGCCAGTGGCCACACCCACTCTTCTCTGCAACTATTTAGAGTAAAGGCCTTGGCATGGTGCCAGCACTGGGGGGATCTCCTTAAAAATTTTAACTGCTCCCTTCCACTTTTGAAAAGTAAACTCACCATTAATGCATATCCCAAGTATATAGTAGTGGCAGAAATAACTCATCCTGGCAAAAGGAAATCACCCTGGAAATTACCAGAGGATGTGACATGGATTATTTAGTGTAATGGCTGAAGGTGTTTTCAGTAAAATGCGGTCTGTGCTGTGTTCCCTGATCCCATTTGTCCTCTTAAAATTAATTTCTGTAGTGTTTCACAGTTACCTGTTTAATTATTCATTCTGGATGTCATGAAGAATGATACAATACTGCAAACTAAAGCCAATAAAACAAGTTTCTAATGCTAAGTATTGAAGCTAGAAAATATGACTGTTACAAATAAGCAAGGACCTGTCTCCCTTTTCATAATTATTCAACAAAAGACAGGTCATGCAATAAACAACAGTATTGCCTGGATTAATTTGAAGATGGTTGTATAAATATGCTCAGAGTTTCATTTTTTTCCCACTACCATTTGTTTGTATCACAATAGTATGCATTTCCTGGACAAAATATGCACCTTAATCTTTCATGCCATTGAAACGTCCACTTCTCTCTGCAGTGGAGTGTTATGGAGGGACCTGGGCTTTTGGAGTCAGACAAACCTGCGTACGAGTTCTGGCTTTATCACACTTGATGTGCAGGGAATTTGCCATCTCTCAAGCTGTTTCCCATTTATAAAATATACTTTGCAAAGTTGTGTGTATTGAACTGTATAATATTAGACAAAACCTAAATTTAACATACTGAATTGACCTTCTGTTAAACTGATTAATTTCTTATAATTTTATATGAATTACAAATAACAAGATTGATTTCAAAGGATAAAAATTTAATAATAGTGTGATAATTGTTATGACTTTAAGAAGATTATTAAATTCTATAAAAGAATTAATGCACTTTAACTATTGAACATTGAAAACTGTTATATTAAAATTATGAATACCAGATGGGGTGATTTTGAAATTAAATCTCTTTATTAACTTAAATAGTGTCTCTTTTCAAATATGAGCTCAAGGAAGCATATACACTTTGCCAGAGGAAATAGTCAGAAATTAAGGCAGGTCTCTTAGAGGAAAGAGACAGAGAAACACAGATCAACTCAGGAAGTTGAATATTCTTAACATAAGTTCTAAAATGAAAGAAATGAAAAATGGAAGAAAGGGCATAATCAAAGAAATCATAGAAGAAAATTTTCTACAATCATATGGAGACACAAATTCTTTTCAAAGAGCCTAAATTCCTCCAGAAAGGCAAGAATAGCCACCAAAAAGAATTATAAGAATAAGAATTATAGTAGCATCTGATTTTTCGTTAGTAATACTGCAAAGACAATGGACCAATCCCTTCAAATTTTGAGGGGTAGTGACTTTCAAATTAGAATTTCATACCCAAATTCCTTAAGCTGTGAGGTCAAAATAAAGGTAATTGCAAAAATGCAAGAACTCACAAAGTTTACTTTTTATTCACCATTTTGAGGAAGGTACTTCAAGGTGTGCTCCAGCAAAACAGTCATGAAAACCAAGAAGGTGGGAAATCTGGGATATAAGAAACCTTGGAACCAATCTATTGATTTCAAATACCAAAGAAATCCCATATTATAATCCATAAATCAAAAATAGTCCTACATTCATACAGAAAGCATAGAACACAGAAGTGGAGAGTATAAATGGATTCAATATGAAAATAAAAAAAGTGAAAAGCTAGAAGCTATTATCTGTGAAGATGTTTTATTTTCTCAACACAAGAAGGCTTAAGAAAGCCAGAAAAAAGCAAAAGAATAAGTAAACAGAACTGTACTACCTATGTACCACTCAAAAACAAAACCTAAAACTCCATAAGAAAAATGGCCCAAAATACATGTACAATAAAACTAAATATAGTATGCTTTTGAGTGGGTGATATAAGGAAAAAATTGATCATAATAGTTGAGTGTTTGAATCTTAAATAGCAGGCAGATAATAACATTGGACTAAAATAAAAAAGAAAGAGAAATAAGAAGGAGAAAATGAAATCCTAAATCCAGGAGATGACATATCCCAGTGGCCTGCCTCTGGCCCCGCCTTACCCTCCACCCCAGCAAAGTCCGTAGTGATGCCTTTGACTGTTCTTGTGACTTTTCACCCACCAATGTACAAGCTAAATCCTCTTCTCTGAAGCCTATTTTAAACTGGTTCTCAACCCTTAAAATTTGGGGCAGACAGAAAGATCATTCTAGCTGCCCTAAAAGTGCTAGGATATTGAAAAAATATGGTCTGTTAAAATATAGACTGTTTACCTAGTGGTCATTGGTGGGACATATGAACTATTCCTCTTTGGTGGAGAGGAGAGAATCCTTCCTTTCTCTCATTCTCAAGCTAACCTCAGTGGAAAACTCTGTAACTTGTGCCCTAAGCCATGTCTGTGGGATACCCAGATAGTCATTTAGTAGGAATAAAATAATACAAAAGGTTTTGACAAAATTTGCTATCAGTTAGGTTAAAAAGAAAAGTGTAGTATTTAATTATAGACAACATTTAAGAGACACAGGAATCAAGTATGGGGAGCAAACTCCAAAAATCCTTGAAGCAATTTACAGCAGCCTGGAGAATCGCCCACTCTAGATTTAATGCCATAATGAGATGGTGACATTTTTGCAGTCTCCTAAAGTGGGTTGTCAGTTTTTCAACATCTTTTCCAGACTCTGTTCCTGGTCTGCCTTACAAAGTGGAGAAGCCAATGCATAATTTCTAGTTCAAATATATTTTTAACTTTAATGATCACTTTTAAGTTGTAGAAATGAAGGAAAATAAAAGGTCCAATACCCCCAACCCCAGAGAAAAATGCAATTAACAGGTATGAGTTCAAAAAAGATTTATAAAAATGAATTTGAAGATTGTGCCAGTGACAGTTTAGAGCTTGAGGATTTCATTTGTGTCTTTATAAACTTTCCTATTTGCACAGTGTCCATTCTTTCCTTGTTTTCTTAGCTAAGAATATGCTGGTTGAATAATCCCAAGTTAATAAATGTGAAGATTTAATAATGTCATAGCTGCATCGCCACTCAAGTTTATTTATGTTTTAATTTGGTATTTGCATAGTCTTCATATCCCATGGTACTAGTACACATTTCTAAGCTTAATTTTATCCATTGCCATATGATTTTTTTTAATGAGGATATGCTTTTTGTTATAGATTCCCTCACAAATTACTTGATGAAAATGTGAGTGACAATATGGTTAAATGGCATTAAAATGAGCCAAACTATTGAATTAGGCTTATACAGTGTCTCCTAGAAAAAAACATAAATGTGTCAGGTTACAATGAACATTTGAATTTCTGTTATTTATTGCTTAAAGAGATAAAATTTGGGGAAAAATATTTTTTCTTTGAGAAGGCAATCTATACCTCTCTGTCCTTTGAACCGGTTTCATGGAACCCAGTTCTCTGAGGAACAGTTCCTCATTTCTGTTGAACCCTAAGTCCTCCAGTTTGCTGGTGATCATGCACCCCTCCCCCACCCCGTGGCCCAGTCCTATTGTTCTGCTGCAGGGTTTTTGGGGGGTTTTTTGGCAACTTCTAAATAGCACCCTCTCCAAGACTAGTGCCAGGTGCTCTGTGCATCCTTCAGTAAAAGCAAGCAGGAGTGACCTTGGGTTCTTGGAGGAATCTTCATTTTATATAACATTCTAAGACAAATGGCTCTTGAAAAAGTAAATTAAGTAGCGAGTTATCTTCTCTAGCTGCTTTAACCGTAAATAGCATTAATCAAAAACATTCTCTGAAATGTTCTTGTACTTGGTTTTACAGTAAAAGTTGAGAGAGAGAGAGAGAGAGAGAGAGAGAGAGATGAAAATTTTCAGCAGTTAAAAAGCCTTAATCTAGACATTCATTTTTCAAGCTTCCTCTTGAACTTCAGATTTTCCTCCTCCTTTGTAATCAAATCATCAAGATTTGTTCAATCTCAGAATACCCCTATTAGACACAAATTTAACTTCTGAAGTTATTATAATTATTGATTCTAACTTCAGATCCTAATTGATTCTAGATATTTTCTTTCCCAGAATTTATTTCTTTTATAACTCTCAGATATTTTAGGCTTAGATGGTATCCTTACAGTCTTAACAGTGAATTATGCTTCATTATTCAGTGCAGACTGGTTCTTAGGGAGTATAACTTCCAGAGTATACATTCAGGTAGTAAAATTATTTAATTTAATCTTTTGGGAAACAACTGTAAATAATCCTTCTGTGCTTTTACATTTTCAAATTGAAGTTGTTTTCAAAGCATATTTCACAGCATATTTGAGTTTCATGATAACAGACTCAGCAAATTCAGCCACAAAAGCCATTTAAGTATATTTATATATTGAGATCTTGTGCAATTTATATTTTCATCTCTATAAAGCAAGAATAATATTTTATAGATAATGATATTTTATGAGCAAAAGTATTTTTCAAAAATAGGTTTATGTCACCATACCCTATTAAAAATAGACTTAATGCATATATTTTATTTAATTTTTAATCTAACTTGCCCTCTAAATAACCTCTGCCAGTATTAAAGGTAAGGCATATTTAACTTCTATGTTTATTTATTTGTATCATATTTTATACATTATATTATTTTATGTAAACATTACTAATATATTCTAAAAAGAAAAATATTAACAATAATAGCAATGCACATTACTTTTGCATTGTTCTTTTAACTACTGTTTTAACATAGATTTTCTTTTATCTTCTTAAAATCTTTTGAAATAAGTAGATTTATAATCATGTATAAATTCATGTTTCATTTTAAGAAACTAAGATACTATAGCAATAAATGATATGCTAACATCACAAAACCTGATAAACTCAGTACTAGAATTTTCTAAATCAGTTTAATAATGTTTCAAGTACAGATAGTCAATAGAGAGGATTAAAATAACTAACACTTTTATTTAGAGACAAATGTGTTATAGTTTTATGTGAAACAGTTCGATAAACTCTCTGGCACACCCAGAAATGCCCCCAATTAAAATCGAACATATACTAGAAATATTTCATAATATGTAGGTTTTATTTTTTCCCTTGTGATCATTATCTCTTCTTTGAGAAATGGCCTCTAATAAAGATATTCATTTGCCCCAGGATATGTGTATACATTAAGGAAATAAAAACCTCAAGAGCTCCCCCTTCCCTATTAAATCTGTAAGATATTTGTCAAATACCCTGGCGGACTTTCACGTACTGGTCAGCCATACACAGAGATCATTATGAAAACTTCCTGTTGTTTTGCTGCATAACTTTGTGATCCTTCAGAGTGATTATATTTTCTAAGACTTCCTTGTGCTTTACTGAAAGCTTCAGGGAAAATAAATACATCTTCCTAGACCCAGAACTTGAAGTGACAGTGGACTCAAGAGATCAAGGTTATGGAAACACAAGGTCAGTCTTGTGGCTTCTGTTTTATCTGCAGCAGGAAAGCTGCCAAGGTGAAAAGAGCTGTTATTTTTAAAATATTGAATTATCTGGATGAGGAATTTCTTATCGGGATAGATGATTTTTGTTTCCAATTCTAAATATTGACCTTATTTTTGATATTATCTCTGTCCTTTGACAGTTATTAGCTTAGAGATGATTGCTGGATTACTGGGAAATATCTCCCACAGTCACACTCCCAGGAGGTTTCTGGGGATGTGTAGCAGCTGTTTTCAAAGGGGTTAAAAAAAAGAGGTTGAAAAGATGAGGAAGGAAACAGGGACAGACTTTATACCCGTTAGAATACTGTCTTGCCTTCCAGGTGCCCACTTTCAGGATGTGTGTGTGTGTGTGTGCGCGCGCGTGTGTGTGTTGAAATATATTTAGCTTTCTCAAATCTTTGGTATTTGTGGGGCACCCTTTGTCTTCTGTACAACAGGGGAATATCAGTATTTGTGCCATGATGAGGACTGCTTCTTTGTTTTAGATATTATAAAAGAAAAATCTGATCATATTCAGGCTCCACAATCTTCATATAATTCTTAAACAAAAGTGAAATGACATCATTGGGGCTCTGCCTCATCAGGTACATAATCAGGAAGTTTTAAATATCTCCATTAATTCAAGGGCTTTTTGCAGTCACTCATTCTACAGACCATAACCCGGATAAAAGATAATGCTGAATATCATAGCTGTGCTGTAAATGATGGCTACCAAGTTTTTTCTTCTTTTTTGCTGCAACAAAGAGAAAACAAGGTGAAATAGTTGTTAACAGAATTTAGGTATCAATAGTCTTAATATCAAAATGTGGATGGAAAGAGGCTGAGATTTGTTTTGAAGTCTCACAAATCAAGGTTTCAAATAAAACCTTGATAATTATTAGCCATGTTATATATATTGGGCAAGTTATTTAACCTCCACAAAACTCACATGGCTCATCTTTAAAAGGGGCCGTTTTCAAATTTGTTGATATCGTGATTTGAACTAATGGATGAATATACATGCATAAACCTTAATTCAGGATATTTTCACTGACCTCAAAATAATATTTCTTTGAAGTTTCTTATATAATCTTAAATATCCACGTGTATTTTGTGTTCCTTATATTACTATATATTGTAATATTAAAATAATATCTTCACACTCAACCACATTTTAAAGTAAAATTGTTTACTTCAAAAGATACTCAGTACTCATTGTGTGGCTTCTTATATCTTTTGCTCACCAAGGTACATCCAAGGGAAAGGGTGTGCACCCCAGTCTTCAAAGCACAACATTAGAGGGTATTCTGAGGATGATTTGTGTATAGAGATTTTTTAACAGAGGTAAGGATACTGTTGAGAGCTATGTAACCTCTGCATAACTCCTATGGACACCTAAATTTTCCAGTAGTAGTGAGTTTTTATGTGGTCCGTTTTATAATCTGAAAAGAATTCAATTTGTTTCACTCCTGCTAACTTTTGCAAAACCATGAATTATAGAAAAAGTTACTCTACAAAGTTAAAATTTTTGTGTGTATTCAGTGAGGTATTGTGGCCTTGCAGGACTATTTTCTGACTACAATATTATTATAACTCTTAGTTTATCAGTGGCTCATTTTACCCTCCTGCCCCATCCATCATGGATGCCATCCTGACCTCGAGTGTAGTGGGCCTGAGTGAACCTTCCTGTGTATCCTAATGGGAAAGTCAGATGTTCAGAATTTTAGTCCTGGCCTAATTTAATTAGGAGCCTTGGCTTATTTATGTGGATCAGTACACTATGTATACAATTTTGTTGGTGGAAAATTTCAAAGCTACAAGTTCATGACACTGGCCTAGCACAGCTAGTCAAAGAGCCATGAAACACATGACCTGAGGCATTATCCACAGCGGCCCAGAGCTCAGGGCAGGAGAAAGGTGTCTTCGGGGAGACCCGGGTGGCAGTCACAATTACTGCTCCAAGTCTTCTATTTTCATAATGTTGTCCATGGCCAGTAAATCAATAAAACCACCGGTCAGACCATACCCTCGGCGGAATATGATGCGGCATAATTACAAAGGAGATTTTTAGGGAAAACTCCCTTGAGCCCTTTGTGCCAAGTGCCTGAGAGGGCTTCCCTGCTGGCCCGTGACCTGATCCTAGTCAGGCATGATCTCATGCCTCTGGGCTTCCTAGAGTTCTCTTTATCCATGAACTATGTTTCAAAATTCTTACATCTTTATATAAGACCAAAGGCTGTGTAATCCAGTTACTTAAAAAAATGCTGCTTGTAAATAAAAATAGTGAATCTTCTGGAAAGCTCACACTTAGGTTTCAACAAGATGCAATCTAGTTGATCTCTGGATATATTATGCTTTATTTAAATGTTAGTCTAACCATGCCTAGTTTGCCTATATCTTGCTTTCTTGAAAACCATTTGAATACCCGAAGATGACTGCAGAACTGCAGCACGTGTGTAGGGCAGCGCACATCCTCGGAAGGCAGGTTCTGTTCGAGGGTGTGCTTTTGCTTTTCCAGATCATCCCTCATAGGATCAGAGTCCTGGGTGAGGTAGGTGGCAGCTTCTTCATTGTCACTCTGTGCAGCAGTAATGGGAGGATGGGTGAGGCAATGCTGTCACAAACATGAAAGTGTCTGACCTCATGTTCTCTCATCAGCTTTTAGAATTTATTTGGGCTTCATTTTACTACCTACCATCTATGAATAAGATATAAACTCTCTGCTCAAAATTCTTATGCTCCATATAAGGACATATAAAGACATTGTTAAGAGAGTAGAGATATATGCAGTAGTTTTCCCTTGAAAGATTGGGACATACTTCACATGCAAAAAAAATGAACAGTTTTATTTTAAGAAGTTGCTGAGTAGAGGAAACAGGGAAAGGATGTCAGTGGCATAGTCCTGAGACATGAAAGAGTGTGCTCTTTCCACATGTTTGAGTGTCTGGTGTTTCAAATACATGATATTCTGTCATCTTTCACCAGTGTTGCATAAGAATTGCCTCAAGAGAAGTTGAGTGACTTACGCGAAGTCATTCAGATAATGTGTCATACTAATTTCAATTAATTCATTCTTTTCTTTACTCAAAAATATGTATGGATATTAAAATAATAAAAATAAACTTTGATTAAATGTTTACTTTAAAGCAGTGTTTCTCAAACTTTTTTTTGTATGATCACTCCACGTAAGGATGCTTTTTAGACTTTTTTTTTACCTAATAGTCCTCTCCCCAGGAAATGTTAATACCTTAGACATCTCGTGTAGCTCTCTCTCTTACACAGCAGCTCTTTGGAGGGCCACGATCATTGTAATAATAGCTAATTTTTTTCACCCTCTTTCCAAGGACCAAGTTTTGCCCCCTGAGTGATAGCCACCCCATTGAAAAAGCATGCCTAAGAGATACTCTGCTAAATTCTAATGATGTAACAATGAATAGCATATGGCCCTTTTCCTTAGTCACTGCAATGAGTAATTACTAGATGAGAGGTACAAGCAAACTGGGAATTTCAGGAGAAAGTAGCACGTGCAACAACATAAGAATGGACGAGGTGCAATGTTAGTGCAAAGAGGCTGTCTCTGACGTGGCTATGCACAGTTAGGGCTTATGAACTCCCTTCATCATCAGGCTTGCTGTGCAAAGATGTGACTAGCAGGTGGAAAGGAAGGCAAAGAACATTGGAGAGAGACAAGGCCCACCTACTGAAAGGCAAAGGGGTTGAAACAACATGGCCAGTTTGGGGGTTTGCAAAAAAATACTTAAAAGAAGAGGAGAGTGCTGGAGAAGTGTCAGGACCATGTCCAAAACTGGGACACTAAACTCTGTGGTATAGAAGAGGCATGATTAGTTTTGTATCTTCGAAAGTTCACTCGGATGCTGCACTTTCTGTTTAAGGTGGCTGAGAACAGCCAATAAGTTTCTCTCTGCTCTCTCCTGCTAACATCCTTCTGAAATCCATCATTTGGAAATCTGGAAGGATGCTATCAGTAAACCAGAAAGGGGCGAACACTTTGGAAGACTTGGGAAGATGAATTAGAGCACTTGAACAGTGTCTGGCATACAATAAGCACTAATGTTAGCAATTATTTAATGGGTACAGTTAAGAGGCTAAAAGGTTAAGCAAGACCTGAGGAGATTCTTACCTGAGGCAGGAATATTGAGAAGGGGGGCAATTTTTTAAAGTTGTTTTTTCATATTGTACTATAGCAGCTTCACACAGTCCAGAACTCATCTATATTGTCCTTCATACCACATTTCTTCCATGCCAGCCTTTCCATAATGTCTCAGAAATCCACTCTTCGTTACCTATGAAAATATCTGGTTGACATAAGCACAAAGTATTGACAGGTTATAGTGTGTCAAACATTGGGATAATTGTTTTACAGACAATTGTCCATACAGCATTTCTATGAGGTTATTGCTGGTACCATGCTCACTTTCCATAAGGAAATAAACCCTAAGACTTAGACAAGACTAAGACAATTTTCTCAAGTACCTACAGTTACTAAGCAGTTAAATTTGAGATCATGACTTCATACCCCAGCACTTAAACATCTGCTATTCTGCTTCATATATCATTTTTTTCTGATAACATTCTTGTCTTAGTCTGTTCCAGCTGTAGTAGTAAAATACCATAGACAGGGAAGCTTATAAACAACTGAAATTTATTTCCCACAGTTCTGGAGACTAGGAAGTCCAAGGTCAAGGCCCCAGCAGATCTGGTGTCTGGTGAGAGACCACCTCCGGGATGACCCATCTTTTGCTGTAACCTCATGTGGCAAAAGGGGGTCAGGAGCTCTCTCTCAGGCCTCATTTATAAGGACATGAATCCCATTCATAAGGGCTCTGTCCTCATGGCCTCATCGCCTCTGAAAGGCCCCACCTCCTAATACCATTAGCCTGGGAGCTGGGATTTCAACACAGGAATTTTAAGGGGACACAACCATTCAGAATAGAAGAATCCATATGACAGTTCTTTTAAAAAAATCTTTCTAATTGAATATTGACAATATTTCTAAATTCTTTTAAATTATTCACATCATTATTTCAGTTTACCTTTCACTAAGCTAGAATCAAAGAATACTCCTGGCCCATGTGTAGAGTATGTGTTTAGAATGAATTGAAAAGTTAAGGCGTTAATATCTCCTGTCTCTATGCACCAGACCCTGTGCCAGGCCTTTCTTCTCCCTTCAGTCTCGTCCTCATTTGAGGTAGCACTGGGGCATCAAACATGAGACGAGGAACCTCAGAGATAGGATTTCCAATGCTCTCTGCTTGTATAGTGCAGTATTCCAATGGGCAAAAGAAAAATGCTTGCCTTTAGCACTCACAGTTCAAAAGAATGCATCATTTGTAAGTTGATAAATAAAGGAAATCTCAGGAAGCCACAGCAAACACGAATTCCCGAGACAATCTTAAATTCCAAACTAAAATCTAAAAATGAGTCCCGATGCGGACACCAGCCCGCAGTGTCCACATCATTATGGATGGAATGAGACATACACATGGACTACCGAGTCCGGTGGAGGAAAAGGGACAGCATGGCTTTTCTCTCAAGGGGAGCAAAAGCCAGGGCCCTTGCTGTGACCAGCCTTTATTGGGTTTCTTGGCACATTACAAGATGGTCCTCATTTACTATACAGGGGTTGCTGTAGGTGGTTACCTTTTACAGAAAACAAAGGAGCCAATGCTGCTAATCACATCACAGAAGAGGGATATTTGCAAATGAAAAGGCAAAAGTGGTTGAACTGGTTACACTCATCCTTAGAAGGTTTAGCAAGGATTTTAGGAAGTTACTTTGCAGTAAATATTTGCTGCAGATCTGGGTGAGGGAGTTTTTAGCAAAAAACTAAAGCGGCCTAAGCACATTACAGGCCTGATTCCCCACAGGAGAATCTATCCATGGGTGTGGGTCCTTTGCATCTTTGAGTGGGGGCTGGGCCCACGCCACGCAGAACGTCTCCTACAGAGTCCCATGTTGTCAACTCATATAACTTTATAAATGGGAGAAAGCATATGTTTGTGCAATGTCAAATAGCAATTAATCCAGTAATATAGTTATATGTGATTTAAGCCTTTCACATGGATGTTTATGATCTAAAAACGGCATATGGTTATATTTTCATCTTTAAGTGACAAGTATTCCAGAAATTATCTTCAAAAAGAGTTCACCTAGTGAAAGTAGATTCACATTCTCTTCCTTTTTACACTTGACACAATATTCTGCAAATAGAGAACATGATTCATTATCTTCTCCCTAAAAATCTTGTTATACAAAATCTGATATATCACACCCATAGGTATGTTTATAATTAAGTATTCCAGAGTATTTTATGATCCCATGTCAATTTGTTTTTAAAAAGTTTGTATTTCTATTTAAAACTATACCTAAAAATAAAATCCAGATACATTAAAGGTATACATTAAAATGCAACATCTCCCTTAAATGCAATACTGGAAGAAAATAAAGGATATGCTATTTTGATGTTCTATATTATTTGAGTAGAGAAGGCCTCCTTAAGCACCAATAGTCTAACACTAAAATGAAAAAAGTAACTATAAGCAAAATTAAAGTTAAAAATATGACTGAAAACATTATTTGGTTAGTATTCCTAATATGGTTAATGTCCCTAATATAGTTAATGCCCCTAATATGCAAAGAGCTGATACAAATAAATAAGGGAAAGTTAAACAATCCTATAGAAAAATGAACCAAGACTAGGATTGGGTAATAATGAATAATGGTAAACATGTTTTTTTTTAAATATATATCTCATACTAATATTCTAATAAATGTCAATTATCAGTTATCAGCATGAAAAAATGAGAAAACTGACCATATCCAACAATATGTGTGTGTGTGTGTGTGTGTATGCTTGAAGACTTATTAAAATTTGAATTTCATAAATGTTTGCCTATGGGTTAAAAATAATACAGCGATGGACTTTACATGTTAGCAATAGCTAGAATTTTTAAAGAGCACATCATGCTCAGCCTCATCCTCCTTGTCCTCACCTTGTGACTGGCCACATGAGAGGGCTCTCTATTCAGGCACTCTTCGCCCTCCCAGGTTTGCAAAGAGGATTTAGCCTGGATCATAGTTCCATTTGCAACCACTGTCCTCCGGACGTAAGTACCTTACAAGTGCATTGATGGCTCCATTATCGCAGCTTGACCATGCCATGCTTTCTACATTTGCTAAGTAATCAGTGTCAATTTTTGCTCTTGAAGACGAAGGGCAAAATATTTAAGATAAAAAAGAAAGCTTTATGAAAAGGCAAAGTCTACCTCTTCCTACACTATTCTATTTCTGAATCATTACCATGTTTTCATGTTTTATTCATGAGACAAATTCTTACAAATATTCTATCACTTTCTTTAGTGACTTTACCTTGGAAACCATTTATATTTGGGGCAAGTGGTTCTAACAAACATAAAAGTGTATTTTGCATGTTCACGAAACTTGTGTAGGATTATGGGAAATACACAGTTCTAACACCAAATCTCATGAGCATACAACTATTCTACTACCAACTTCCTCTGATCTGGAATGTAAATTAAGTCCCCTGCTAATAATATATTTCCTTCAGCACACATAACAACTATTAAAAAATGTTTTTTGTACATCTGCAAAGTTTCTTATTGCACTGAATCATCAAAAATAGATGAAAGCAATGAATGGTATGAATATCTTTGTTAACAATTAGAACCCTATATGATTTTGCTCAAAAACTAACACTCGACTGTCACATCATTGCATAGCTTAATTTGATTTTCATAAATCTTTTAAAAATCACATCAGCCAAAAACTATGTATTCTGAGCCTGCTGTAATATGCTATAGGCAGAGAGATTTATTTTAAAAAGAGGAAGGCAACACTTATTGTTATGTGGGAAAGTTTCATCTTCATCTATGGAAAGTAGTTAGCAATACACAAGCCATTATAATAGTTCACAAGGGGTGGCACTGTTGGGTGGTGGAATTTTCAGGATATAAGGATATCTTTTGGTTTCAGCAAGTTCAAGTGGCCTGAATATCTGTAATTTAAAAGGTGCACAAGGTGATTTTGATACGTCTCTTGGGTTGAGAACTACTTCATTCAAGCCTGGGAAAACTGAAATATTAGGTATCATTGTGAAGGAACTAAAATGATATATTAAGCCTTTAGAACTTCAGCAACTTGACTTCCCAATTTACTGACTAGTCTTTAGAACATAAGTTATCCTAAAAAAATGTCAAAATTCAATGATCCTCAGGAAGTATATACACCAATATTTGGATTTAATAATATGAATTAATCATTTCTTGATTTGTTTTATTTATTATATATGGTATTAGTGACCTATAAAAACAAATAAATATGTATCAGGCATAAGAGTATACTCATTTGAGAAAGACTCAAAAGGTATGGAGTGGACTTTAAAATATAATATATTAGAAAATGATTATGTTCATTACAAAGGAAAGTTAATACAATTCCTTTTAAACATAGTACACACTAAATAGAAGATTAGCATATTGTATTTAAAGATGACATTCATCACCACTGATTTGGCATCGTGCTTTTTTATAGATACCAGCCAGTTGGGGATGCTCCTGATGCAGTACCCAGATTTCCCTCAGTCAGCAGTAGGTCCTTTTTCCTACCATGTTCATGCACAAAAAAACTGAAATAGTACTACCTTATACACGTTTTTACAGTGCATTCAGTTTTGTTCAGTTTCTCCATGAACATGACGTTTTACTTGTTCTTTTTAAGCCTTTTGAGTATTTTCACATCTGTGCACAGTCTTTCCTTTATGATAAATACTTTTATGGAAACACACACACACACATTTTACATTTCTCTGTAGTCAAAAAGCACTTCTAGAAGTATTCCATTGAATGTAGAGTTTGGCAAAGGTTGGCTTTATTCTTCTAACAAATTTAGGTCTTGTAACATCTTTATCTGCCTGCCTGTACCTACTCTACCCATAAGGTTAGGTAAGTAGACTCCTTTTCTTCTTCCTCTCTGTTCTGTTCCTGGACAGTTTCCTACACTACTGGCCCCTATGTCCATTCTTGCCAAATCACATTGCTTTCCTCAGTGTTAGGCCCAGAAATTCCGACTGTCTGCTGAGCATCTCCAACTGGCTGACCCATAGGCTAAATAAACTCAGGCTATTAAAAATGAAACTGACTGCTTGTTTCCAGACTTTTCTTTCTTCTACTACTACTCATCCATGTGGATCAGACCCCTATTCATACTCACCCCCAAATCAGAAATATAAAAACTATCCTATTGATTAAAAATCTAAAATTTTTAAATGTCTTGTATCTCCCATCTCATATTCAATATTAACTTCTAAACTTCTTTGAACTTTATTCTTTTCTCACCATTCCCACTGTGATACTGCATTAGTTCCCCCATCAGCAGCCTCTATTATAAAAGACTCAAAATTCTCCTTTCTATCTCCAATTTCCCACCATAAGGACCCCACTATTGCCAGAGCCATCATTATAAAATGCAAACATGCTTTTGTGATTCTCTTGCTTACATTCCTTGTTGCTTTAGGCAGTGTTCAAACTCATGAGTTGGTTTTACTCATAGTTCCTTCCTTTCTGTAGCGAAGTCTTACTATTGGCAGAACCTATGGGGCTTCCCGGCCCTGCCTGTGCCATTGCTCATTCTGTTCCCTATGCTGAGAGGCGCCTTCTTTTTTACTCCCCTATTTATCCTTATTTATTAGAAAAAAATTCCTTTGAGGCTACTTATGACTTCTTGTTCCAAAAATTACTGTCTATTCTCTAAAATCTAAAGGCCTCACAATCAGGAAAATTATAATACAGATTAAAATATAGCATTAGCCCTACAATTTAAGGATGCAGAATAGCTGTGGTAACATAGTCAAGAAATAATTCTTTCTTGAGCAGTCACAGGCTTCACCAAATAAGAGACATTTTAAATGAGTCTTGAATGTTGACTGGTAATATCCTACATAGAAAGAAGGAAGAAGGCATTCCACGTATGAGGAAAGATTTAGACATCACAAAGAATGTGGAACATTTAGGGAAGCCTGGAAAGTTTGTGTAGCTGAAAAGCTCTGCTTTGTAAAGTTTTATATGTGGGTTAATTGGCCTTTGTCTGATTTTATTGTATTTTAAGATTATTTTTGTTTATGTTATCCCCATTCAGATTCTCTGAATATTGAGATATCCAGACCCTTCACTGTGTCTTTTTTACATTTTATCTAAATTTCCTGTGGTACTACTCCAGCCTGAGTCTTCAAAAAGAAATGAAGTGCTTCTTGGGAAATTTTTAAAGTTTAGATATTTATTAAAAATAATTGAACAGTGACTTTAAGTGATTAAGAATAGCAGCTCATGCAGACAGAGGTTATGTGGGAGGAACTATGACTCTCAGTGATCTCGCTTGCTTGGTATGAAGTGGTGTGCACCAAACCAACGCTGCAGTCCTGAGCATCCAGGGGAATTCACCTGCATGCAACTTTATACTCCTTTCTAAATTCTTCTCTGTTATATTATCCACATTTTCAATCTAAAAGCATATGAAGCCAAACCTACAGGAAACAAGTGAGCATGTATTTTATTGTGAAGTGACATTCTCTGAACTCTATGTGTCCTTCTTTTCGTGCATGCCAACTCATAACAATGAAACCCTCTTCTGCCGACCAGGATGTGACATTCAGTTTAGTTTATTCTTACTACTGCCATGGTCATGAGAGTGAAAAAGCCAAATGACATTTGATTTTTTCCACTCTTGTTTATTACATTTGATCCACACCACTGGCATTTGACCTTTGAATTAAATGAAGATGTATATGAAAGGTGTGAGAGCAAATGAATACTATAATCCCTTTGTTTGAAGTAAAATATACATACTGAAATACAGACAAAAGTCTGTATTGTTTGTTATCATTATCATTTGATTTCTCATCTTGGTCAATAAAGAACCATAATTCTTGTGCTTTTCTTTAATAAGTTGTAAATGAGATTTTGATGTGAATAAGCTAGTAACACTGGGAAAATTAGGGATCATCTGATGAAAGGATTTATAACAGCATTATGCAAGAGTTATAAAATGCAGTAATTATTCTGGAACCATGTAAACTACTATTTAGGAAGATTGTCCTTATACTAATTCATTATACTCATTTATGGTGCATTGCAAGTTATTTTTCTTTTGCTGTTGTTCATGTTTTTCGGGTTGGGAAGGTAGAAAAGTCCTGCTCAGGACTTAAATTTGCAACCCAACATAAATCAAAGCTCCATTCTCCAGGCTGAAAGCTCCTGCCCCCACCTTCACTCCCAGTGACCCTGTGAACGTAATCTTTTCAGAGTGAACCTTGAGCCTGGCCTAGACAGCATGTGACTTATGAAGTGAGGTAGGGTGAGGTGTCCAGGGAGAGAGGCAAATCCTTCAGAAATGAGTCTCAAAATAACGTATTTTTTTCTTGGAACCCTAAAAGGTAGAAAATGTAACCCATTCTCCTTCTTTTCATTGGAGAGCTGTTTACTCAGATTGGAACGCTTTCTCTTTCTTCCACTCTTCATGCCTAGTGATCAGAGCCCACTATTACACTGTTTCTGTTTTTCATTTGTTGAACCCTTTGGTTTAAAGGACAAGTCAATATAAATACATAATCTTGGGTAAGAGTGAGGTGCATATTAAAATCAAGAATAAGGAGCAAGGAGTAAAGAATCTGCCTTTTTCTTCTGAACTGTTCAAATGGTGCTTTGAATGTATACATAGTTGTCACTGTAAGGAAATAATCTAGAAAACATCTCTCATAAGAAGTTTGAGGCATCTATGATTGCTAGAGGAAAAAGTAAAAAATAAAAACTATAGTCCAAGACAGTGAATTCCCTCCCAGAGTAGCTGATACCTAAATAGTATTTATTTTAACTTATGACAGTGATACAAATGTCCATTTGAAGAGTATTCCAACTACGTGGCCTCAGTGAAAGTGACTGAGTCACAAGATCACCTGCGTTTGTATGGCTTATGAGATCTCTAATATGCTGCCTTTAATTAGTACTTTTAAACAATTTAACGCAGTTGGTTTCTATAAGAGATTGAAGTCTTATTCCACAAGGCATTTAGGCATTCAGGTTTGGTAGTGTCATTTTAAACTCAAACACCTTGGTCATTCATTAAGATTTATTCATTGTCTAACCTTTGCCCAAAACAATGGGCTCTAACTGACCTTCCTTAGGGCCTTTTGTTGAATGCGCTGTCTGACCCGAGCATCTAGGGGCCAAAGCAGAAACGGTAACCATCTTACCATGGTGAAAAGCTTTAAATCATCCAACACCCAATATCATGTATTCAAATTTGGGGGGCTGGAGGATAGAACAGGGGAAGGGGAGCTCTCCTTTTGAGAAGCAAAAGCAAAGCAGAAAAAAAGAAACAAAAACTTCTGAGGGTTTATACACGTTTTACCTAGTTGGCCAATAACATATTGCCCTAGGATTTTCAGTGTGACACTTTTGTATAGCTATAAACAGGGTCTCAGAGAGGGCTTCACCATTTTCCAAATTCACACATGGGTAGAACTAAACACATTGACATCAGAAATACTGACTCACTAACAGAGTGAATTTCAACCATGTTTTCTGTCTTCAGCCACTGGTAGATATGAATCTGGGAAAAGATAGAAATAGATGAGTGCAAGGTGTTTTTGCAGGTTTGTGGGTTGAAAAATTCTGCAGGTCATTTTGATATTCCCCAATTGAGGCAGCTACCGTATAGCCCTTCACCCTTCTATTTGCCCTGTGCCTTAAAAACAGCAAGTCATTTATTTGTTAATGTATAGTTTGTGAAATTGCTTATTTAATAAATACGTATTGAATATCACATTACAAAACAATCTAAAAAGTTAATACAGCTGCAAGAAAGCTGTTGTGTTGTTTCTATGGCTTATTATTACCTGGCTTTGGGTACCACGAGCAGTTTTGAAAGCGCAATCAAAATGAGCTGCAGTTTAGATATTTTCCCTATAGGCATTTGTGTAATTACCTGCATATGCTTCCATTTTCAACCTTTTAACTATGACTACTCCATCCAAAATGATTTTCCTATTACAATAAACATTAAATTTCAAAATTAAGTCAACATTTAATAACCATCTTTATGATTAGGAAGGATGCAAGTTTATTATAGAAACAAGGAAATAAAAATTGCCCATGATACCAGCACCCAAAGAGAAATAAAAATTAACATTTTGACATCCTCATTGTGCTGCTGCAGGTGCTGGGTTCCAAGGGAGGGGCAATCCAGGGGGCCACATAACTCCACGGCGTTGTCTCAGTCTTTCATTTAGCATCCTCACCAGCCGAGATTTGTGTCCAGCTTTACTTTCTGTAGTTAGTATAATAAAAACAGCAGAGGTATTGGTTATGTTTTCTCAGACTGCACACCTAGATTCTGGTGATTTCTTCCATCACCTCCCCTCTGGCTTCCCCTTGAGAATTACAATTATAATCAGAAAAGCAAAGCAAAACAAAAACCAGAAACGGAAAACAGGAAACCTCTGATTGGGCAGTCTCATTCTGACTCCATCACTCAGAAAAGAAGGATGCTGTGTAGATTATTACCACTCTGAGGTAATATCATATGTCAGAGACGTCAATATTCACTATTTAATAATTTGTCAAGTAATTTGTGAGGGTTAAGAATGAAAAATGCATGTAAAGTTTTTTGCACAGCGTTTCTTGAAAGATATGAAGCAACTTCTTCATGCCAGAACCTGGTTAATGCCCTATCGTTTATGTTACATAATTAACGTCTCAAAACAACTATGACATAGAACAAGCATATACATTTTTACATGTAATTGAATGCCCTGGGGGTCTTCATGTTCTGTGAGTGCAAATGAGATTACAGACATATTTATGCCTGAATTTAGACACTCCTTCCAGCACCCCCACTCACAGAGATTCTCAACCTCCCTTCAAAATCTTCCTGGTTGTTCCAAGAGTCTGCAGAGGGATGTTAGAAGGTTAATTCACATTCCACTGCTCCAGTTGCCTTTTATTCTTTCTGGAAACCTACAGACCCCTGCAGTGGGGGCTATACTAATGAATACTCTGGATGCCCACACTGCCTGGAGGATGGCTTGCAGAGAGAAAAGAACAAGAGAACAAAGAGAGAATGAGGGCCGTGAGGACCCGTGATCTACTCTCCCTCTGTGATGAGCTGTGTCACTCAGGGCCCCGTCCGTGGTGTTGGTGGCCAGTCTCACAGCCTCACATGCATACAGGACCTCATCATTCAGGGCGAACCACGTGCTCAAGAGCCTCTCAACACCAGCCGCTGCCCCTCCTCAGTGCCCACATCTGCTGCCTCTCCACAACACCTCGATACAAATTTCATTCCCCTTCCTCCCAAAGAAAAAGCCCACAAGCATTCTTACCCTCCCACGAATAATTAGCCTACCAATTCCAGGTAAAGTGCAAATTCTTGGGGGGGGGTTGTTTTGTTTTTTATCTCTTGAGATAGGACACGTTGGTTACTTCAGAGGAGGAAACTGAGGCTGAAAATAATTATTAAATATCTGTAAAGGTGAAAACAACGTACTCATCTTACCTGCAACCCTATGGATCATTTGCAGAAGTGCATAGTCTGTCCCCTGCTTTTTAACCTTATGTTGCCCTACCCTTTCCTACAAAAACTGCCGCTCTGTCTATGATGCTAGGCACAGGCTGGCCAGAGCTGTTGTTCCCAGCAGCTGGCAGCTGTGCAGCCTACCCTTACTGTGCATCTGCATGTCCTACAGCATTTATTCTGCCTCTGGGGCCTGCGGCCACCCTGCTCTCTCACCTGCTGTGCAGCTGCCATCTGAGTGCCGCTGCTGGCCATCTTCAACACAGTGCCACCTGGAGCCGAAGTACAGAAAACACAATTTCAGCCATGCCCATGTACCTGGTAGTCAATGGAGCTCTCGCCATACCATTTCACACCTCCCGGGGCTCCAAGGGGATTCTGAGGATCCCCAGCCCGGTGTGCATGCTACCAGTTTCCTTAAATGTGTCCCTAGAACAGAATCAGGTACAGTGTTGATACCATATTGTCATTTCATCTCCCGTGGTATATGCTGACTAAATAGGTCTTATATTTTCATTCCCTCTTTCCATAAATATTCAGATTTCTTGCTTCTGAGGACTCAGTATGGTTATCAGTTTTATGTCTAAAATATTCAGAAAAGCTTTTATTTGTTATCCATGCTATTGTGGCAATGGAGGGTATCAAGCAAAAAGGCCACTCACACTGCCTTGAGCTGTCTCCTTATCATGCCTGCTCTGCGTGCAGTGACCAATCACTGGGCACCTGATCAGAAGGGAATGATGCTTATTTCCAGCTGACCTCAGGCTGCCCTGCATTCAGAGACAAGCGATGTCAACAGAGAGATAGTTGACTCAGTACAGTTTTTAGAGACGGAAAGTGTGAAAATTGCATTGAGTTAAGTGGGAAGTGACAGCACAAACGAGAAATCCCATCTTTCCTTTAGAATGACAATCTGTGAATTAAAATTCATTAGACTAGCTGAGTGAAGTTCATTAGAATGAGTAGTCTTATAACTATAGAAGTGTTTAGAGATCGTACCACAAAATAACAATTTTTATCTCTAGGTGATTCAATTATATATATTTGTTTTCTTCTTGTTGCTTGTATTTTCTAGCCTTTCTTATATATATATATAATATATAATATACCTTGTATACCTTTATACCTTCTAAAATATACACTTATATATCTTCTAATATATATATCTTCTATAATAAAAGATAATTATATATGAAAATGTTTGCAAGTTAAATAGTCATACCCTCAAAGCATTTATGTGTAAAAATTTTTCTTCACTTTGCAGCATGAGTTTCTAAAATTTTTCTCGTATACTAGAAAATACAATATGAAAACAACAAAACAACCCCCATGCACCTTTTCAAAGTACAGCGCCTGCTGTGTACGTCACAAATGCTGGACTACACAGATAAGCAGCACATTTTCCCCAGCATCTGAGTTACCCATCTTCTCTCTTACTGGACCATGTCAGGCATCAGAGAACCAGGTGCCCGGACCACATTGCCTTAACAGCTCAGAAACACTTCTACTGAGTTTTGATTTTGTGCTGTTTTCTCTGCTTCTGACCTGAGAATCATTTTCACATTATCTCCACATTCAATTTTATACTATAATTTAAAATATCGTCCAGATTCATTGTTCTTCACACACAGACCTACACAGAATTTCCTTTTGTGACATTGTTCCCAGGGAACAGTTTATATCTACAGAGAGAGTTTGTGTACTATGGCAGGATTAAAACTAGGTAATCCAAACTCCCCCACCTCAGTTCCTAGAAATGAAAGTCAAGTTTGCTCTTCACTTAGGACTCTCATACATATGTCTAACTAGTAGCATCAACTCCTTTGCTCTCTTCACCTGTTTGCTAGTGGTTTTTTGTGGATGGAATATAATATCTTAATTACTATATTTAAAATAAATAAACCATCTCATATTTTCTTAGAAGATAAATACATGACATGATAGTGACCACATGTAGAAATATAACACATTAACCTTTAATTTTCTTGGATAGAGATGGTGGTCATCACAGAATATTTAAGCATTATTATTATGTTAAAATTCAAATAATTACACTGGGATTTTTGGTTGAAAACTTACAATTGTATCTTTATGTGGTTGGGTATGCTTATAAACTAATGGAACTGCCTCTTCATCTTACACCAGTATCTGAATTTATATATTTAAAATGGGTTGTTCATAACACCCCTCAGGGACCAGCCCACCACTGCTGCCATTTGCCAAAGATTTCTGTAACCAGACTTTGAAGATTGCCTATTGGGCAGTTTAAATACTATAGATGTACTCCAAAATATATCTGCTGAAACTCATTTTATACGGTAAATGAATTTATGAAATGTCATATAAAATTCATTTTGGAAAGCTTGACTCCACCAAAGTCTTTAGAAACATCCTTATTGAAAGCAATCCCAACTCTGATCATTTTCTTTTTCCTTTTTTTATAAATATTGGGGGGGGAGGTTATTCTTTATATCTTGAAAAGAGTTATCTACTGCACTGCGAGGATAATGAGAGACATGGCAGAGGGCAAATGAGGCCAATCCTTAAAGAAATATGTTTCCCCATTCCACTCTGACTGGAGATGAGGGTGACTAGATTAGTAGCCACATTACTTTGCTTTGGGACTTTCTGGATCTTATCTAAATATTCCATTTCTTTTGAGCCCAGCAGGAGAACACACTCTACTCTACACTGTGGTTTGCATCTCTGTTACAGCCTCAAACTGACAGGATGCCTATGTTGGGACAATCTTCTAGGGATAGAGTATGCCTTAAGGAAACACCAAAATAAAATAATTCCTCATTGTTACTGGAATGAAAGATCAAAGTTGATTTTGAAAATATAAATATTTTAGCTTAGTATCATATGAAAACATTGACCTCATTCAGGAAATTTACATAAGACCTTTAGTTCAGTTTGATAAAGGCATCTAAAAAATCATATGATAAAGGAACAATAAAATTGAATAAAATGTAAGGTAATGAAGCTATTGAAATTGAATACTCCTAAGGTAAACAGAAGATGAAAAAGTAATATTTTTTGCTAGATGAATAGATAGGTATTCTTATTGTACTGTTCAGGCAAAATAAAAGAAAGAAATAAACATAACCAAGCTATGGAATAAAAAGATTAAGATAAATTTTCATACAAATTGAAATGATAATATACCCTATTTTTTTACTTTTAAAAGTATATGTTATTGATTACACTATTATAGCTGTCCCATTTTGTTCTCCCTTTTATTCTTCTCCACCCTGTACCTTCCTCCCACCAGCCTTCCCCCCCTTAGTTCATGCCCATGGAGAAGCCAAAGAACTTATATGTTCTTTGGCAAGTTCTTTGGCTTTTCCATTTGCTATATATTCTTAGTGTCCCCCTGTCTATTTTGTACCTATCATTTATGCTTCTTATTCCCTGTACCTTTCCCCCATTCTCCCCCAACCCCCTCCCTGCTGATAACCCTCCATGTGATCTCCATTTCCATGATTCTGTTCCTGTTCTAGTTATTTGCTTAGTTCGTTTTTGTTTTTGTGTTTTAGGTTCAGTTGTTGATAGTTGTGAGTTTGTAGTCATTGTACTGTTCATATTTTTGATCATCATCTTTTTCTTAGATAAGTCCCTTTAACAAAATGATAGTATACTTTAAATCAGTCACAAAATCATTTGTTTTTCAAAAAGTGTATCATTAATGCAATAACAAATGCCATAGTTCACACATTTACATTTCTCTCTTCTTGAAATGAGTTATAAAATATCTACTAAACATTATGCATATTTTTATGGTGGTACACATTAGTTTTATTTTGTTAGTATTTTATACTGATACACATTACTTTCATTTTATTAATAAATCTGGCTATAAAAATTTCTCATAAAAATTTGATTTATGTTAATTTTCTAAAAATTTAAAGACAATACACTAAATGGCAAGTTAACCCAAGTTAGAATATTATAACATATAATTAATCTCAAACAGAAAGCATGGTATAAAAACATGATCCATAAATTTAGCTTTGTGGGTCTTAAAAATACTTCTTAGTTTTATTTCTTTTAAATTCTGGGTATTAAGCTATTATAGACATTCATATTCTTGTAACTGAACTTCCCTGAATTGTATTTATAAGCATATACTTTCAGTAATACAGGAAAAAAATTTTTTTCACAGGTAATGTTTTTCATGTGTCACATTACACCATAACATAGAAAGATTGTTTGAATAAAAGCATTCTCTAAATACAAGTGATTTAATTTTTCCTTTTTGTATTACTCTGCATGGGATTTTGCAAGCACCACAAGGCTTTAAATAATTATTTAATCATGATAATATCTAAATCTCACTTTACATATATATTTTATAAAAAATATCTGTGCAAATTTGTACGTGAAACAGTTTCTGAAAATTTGGCCCTATTTTGATTGAAGTCAGGAGAGAGATTACTGTTTTATCAATAGTTGTGTAGCTTGTCCAGTGTTGAAACAATTGGACATTCTAGTGCTTTCTGTGAAATGTAATGAAAGAGCAGAAATTTTAAAAATTATATCAAGAACACATTTCACTGAGAAACATTCCATCCATTAACCACATTTTTCATTTGTGATTTTGGAAAGATACTATTATTTTTTCATTGCAGACACAGATTACTGTAATCTAGATGCCAATTTTCACAGATGCATCCATCAAGAATAACTGGGTTTAGGGCCCTGGCTGGTGTAGCTCAGTGGATTGAGCGCAGGCCTGCGAACCAGACAATCGTGGTTTGATTCCCAGTCAGGGCACATAACCAGGGTTGCAGGCTGGTTCCCTGCAGGCCAGTTCCCAGCAGGGGACGCATGAAAGGCAACCATACATTGATGTTTCTCTCCCTCTCTCCTTCCCTTCCCAAGATAAATAAATAAAATTTTAAAAAAAAGAATAACTGGTTTTAGAGGAACCATTTGGTAAATACTCCTATACATCCAAGTAGTTACCTTCAGGTCTGTGCTTCTCAATATAGTAGCTTCTAACCACTGATGGCTATTAGACTAATTAAAATAGTGCAAGTGCTGAGATTTATGGGATTTCTAAGATACCTAATTCCTTTTTATATTGATTACATGTTGATATAAGAATGTTTTGAACAGACACTTCTCCAAGGAGGACATACAGAAGATCCAGAGACACATGAAAAGATGCTCAATATTGCTAGCTATCAGAGAGATGCAAATTAAAACCACAATGAGATACCACTTTACACCAGTCAGAATGGCCATCATAAACAAAGCAACAAACAACAAATGTTGGAGAGGTTGTGGGGAAAAGGGGACCCTAGTTCACTGTTGGTGGGATTGCAGACTGGTACAACCATTATGGAAAACAGTATGGAATTTTCTCAGAAAACTAAAAATGGATCTGCCTTTTGACCCAGCAATTCCACTGCTGGGATTATATCCTAAGAACCCTAAAACACCAATTGCAAAGAACCTATGCACCCCAGTGTTCACAGCAGCACAATTTACAATAGCCAAGAGGTGGAAGCAACCTTGGTGCCCATCAGTAAATGAATGGATAAAAAAATTATGCTACATATACACAGATGGAATCCTATGCAGCAGAAAGAAAGAAGGAGCTCCTACCCTTTGCAACAGCTTGGATGGAACTGGAAAGCATTATGCTGAGTGAAATAAGCCAGGCATTGAAAGACAAATACCATATGATCTCACCTTTAACAGGAAGCTAAACAACAAAACAAACAAGCTAGCAAAATATAACCAAAGACACTGAAATAGAGAACAGGGGGACAGTGACCAGAGGGGAGAGGGGAGAGAATTTCAGGGGAAAAAGGGGAAGGATTTATAGGAACTAGTATAAAGGACACATGGACAACAACTAAGGGGGGTGGAAATGGGAGGGAGGTGGGAAGCACGGGGGGTGGCTGGGATGGGAGTAAAAGACAGAATACTGTATTTGAAAAATAATTAAATTTAAAAATAATGAAAAAAAGAATGTTTTGGATTAAATAAAATATATTATTAGAGTTAGTTCCACTTCATCTTTACTTTTTATAAGGTAGAAACTAGAAAATTTACCATTTGAAATGATGTATGTGGCTGTCATCCGTGCTCATGTGATTTGTATTGGACAGTGCCGATCTAGATGCCTCTAGTGTATCTATTTTATAAGCTAATATAGGAGAGCAAATATCTTTTCTTCAAGTGAGGACCAGCTATGGAGGTATTTAAATGCACTGCTTTATTAATATTTGTGAAATGATATTTAAAGCATTAGGGCATGATCATTATTTGTATTTCTCTGCTATGTAGCAATATTAGAAATAAATATTCCAGTGCTTGGGGTTTTATTTATATGCCATATTATTATGTGATGATTCACTGGCCCTTGAATTCATACTTAAGAATATTAGAAAACCTTATGTTAGAAATTTCTCATTGAAATGAACATTTCTCTGAAAGCCATTTGCGCGTTTAGCATAATGTAGCTTGGAGATTTTTCTAAAAATAGAACGAACCAAAATTAGTTTGTATGCATCAATGATTACAATATCTTCATGCATACTATTTTAACTAAATTCTCAGAAACAGTATAATCATTGATATTACAAACTTTTAACAATGAGTCTCTGGAGAAATAAGCTGAGATGGGTTCTACCATGGAGGAGGAGACCAGGACTCCGTAGTTCATAAGATCTCTCATCATCAGGGAGAAAGTTGACTGCTTTGGTAAGCCAGACAGGATGGAGGCCCATGCTAGAGAAATAGCTCAGTTCACCTGGTGAACAGCACTCGAGACCCCCAAGTGAGGGTTTCTGCCAAAGACTATTTGCAAGAGAGTCTAACTATAGATCTGCCTCATTCGATTGTTAATTTTGGAGTTTAGATATTGTGAATACAAAAAGTAAAAGTCATCCCCAAAAAAGACATTTTAGCAAATGTTTTTTATTCATAATATGGGGGCTAGAATACCGTAAGAAATAAGCAGGTTTTAAGTGTATGTGTCTTAGAGAAACTAAATATAATAAATGTCAAAGAAGTTGCACAGACTTTCTAGCATAATTCCATTTGGAATGCCTTTGACTTTTTAGTTTCATGGGTGGGTGTTCTACAGTAGTAACTTTCAAAGTTTTTGGACTATGACCAGCAGTCATGCATTTACATCGCAACATACGCACAGTTTACCTAACCATATTCACCATTATTCCAGCTGATGGATTTTGATATTTTCTGTCTAGTCTATTCAATTTCATTTTCTGGTTACGCTCTGCTAAATTGACCTCGCTACCACAGCTCGCAACCATTAATTTAAAATACTTCTCAATTTGAACAAAAAAAACCCCTGTTCTATGTAGATGTCAGGTAATAGGAGTCACAAGTTCAGGCTTGAAGATTGAACAGCAAAGGATTAAAAAGCAGTAGAGAGTTTGGGATCAGTATACCCCATCCACTGCAAGGGCAAAGGGCTGAGAAGGCTTTGAGATGAAACACCTGTGACCAGGGTCAAGTGTAATTCCGATGCAGTTATCTTCTACCCAGTGTATTTTTTTCTGTGAAACCGAACAGCCCTAACTAGACACACCAGAGCAGGTACTATCCCTCCCTCTTTAGAGTCAGAAAATGAGGGTGGAAAGAATTTGTCACAAATGCAGACTATATTTGAAAAAAAATTTAAAGACAATAATATATCACTTGCTAAAATGAATGACCTTCTATAATATACAACTTAGGATATCCAGGTACTAATAAAATACACGGACAAATTAAATTTTAATTAAATTCTGATTATAAGGAGGAAAATGAAAACAAACAAGATTGAATGATGTATTTTTGGTCCTGACTGTCTGAACTGAATTATTTCTCTCCCTATCTTTTTAATCAGTTTCTCTCCAAGGGAACATGGTCATTTATAATTTCTATTTCTCTTGAAGGTACAACCCACATTAATTTAATGTTCCCTGCTCTCCTTCTATGAAGGAGAAGACCATTTTTCTTTCTAATTTTAGTACATGTTTTACTTTGCTAAATTGGGGTGTGAGGTACATCATTGCCATTGCATTGTCCAGGCCGTTCGTAAATTTCCGTCTTTTCCGAGCATCAGAATTTGTAAATTTCCTTCCCTCAGCTTGTAGCGATTGGAAGAAAGCTGCCTAAGTCCACCGTCAGGCTCATTGCTTACGGGACTTTTCTTTTGTAATTAATCCATGGTGCTAAATAAAACACAGGCCTTTCTCTGCACTTGTTGGCTAAACCTTTTCCCTCTGTACCTGAACCGTAGCATGTTTTTTGAAATTTAGAGGGCAACCTTGAACACCATTAGAGTATGCAACTTGATTTCTTCTGCTTTAATTTTGGTGAAATGGTTGTAGCTGTGAACATCAATCAAATTGCAAAGCATGTTCAGTTTGAATGAAACCTTTGAGTAGCCTTTATCTGACAAGGAGTATACAGTCCGGGTCAGTTCTGAGCAAGTCCCCCGAACGGATGGGTAAGGCCAGGGGCTTATGGTTGAAATGGCCACTCTCTCTGTTAGCCCCCTGTTGGTAGAGAGCTCAAAATCACTTCAGTAACTATAACCTCTCCAGTGGTATCATCTTTAAAAGTGATAATAATATGGTATGTAAATAGGATATAAAATAATGTTATACTGTTCTATGTTGGTATATATGTGTATGTGAATATAAATGTGAATATTATATGCCTATATATATATGAGATCCCTTACACATATATATACACACATATATACATATATATTGCAGTTATTCATTCAGATATATTTAAGTTTACTCAAATAATGAAAATGCATTTATTTTCTGTCTGTGCTGAGGCATGTTTCCATGATATTACAAAACTATACTAAATGAGACAAATACGAAAAAAATGGTTAAGTCTAACTAGAAAGCCAAGCTGTACTTAATCTACCTTAGAGGACAGGAAGAAGATTTATCCAACTTTATTAACTATGCATTTAAAAAAGACAGTGGAAAATATAAAAGCAAATTCTAATTTCCAATTATAAAGATGGTTGTTTTTAACCTTTTGTCCAAGCCATTGGTATTGTACAAAATGCAAAAAATTTGTGTGTTCTTTGGCATTTGATGGTGGTGTACTCATTGGAATATGTTCAGAAAAAAATACATATTTTAATATATACAACTTATATAGCTACAGATTTGGGAAGTTTCTTATAAAACAGTTCAACTTTGTTTAAAAGATTATTTGTCAAAATTCTTCCTATATGTGCATGAATCTTCTTTAAGAAGATGTGTTTAAGGTGTTTCTAAGAGCCCACCAGCACAGAGAATGGTGTCGCTGGCATTGATAAGACTTACAATATCCACCGAGCAGTGTTCTTTCCAGGACAGGAGAAAATGTATCTGGAGACTGGAAGCAGGCACATCTGATGAGCCTTATGAGACCCAGCACGACAGGAGACCATCCTGAGGAGCATTCAGGCAGAGCCAGGTGGATTTCATTTTGTGGCTGGAAGTGAAGCTTTTCTGATTTGTTACCTTATTTAGCCAGAAGGTGACAACTTGAAGACTACAGTACGCCAGGCAGCAGCTTTTACACAGAGGTCACTGATGGATTTTGAATCTTGAGCAAATCAGGACACAGTAAAACAGAATGGGAACCAACGTGATGAACTTGAGATGATTGTCTTCCTTTTAGATACTTGCTCCTCAACTCCATTTCAGCTTTAAAGTTTTTCCTCTACTGCAAATTCTTGATAACATCATCTGCTAGTTATTTGGTTGTACAAGTTGATATTCATTCATTTGGAGGTCATTGACAATGGGAACCTCCTTTGAATCAATCCTAGTCACTTATATTTTGAAACTTATTCTCCCAAGTAGCTGGGATTATATTTAATAGAGGAATGTGTTCCCATTGTGTTCTTCCATGGCTAAAGCCAACTTTATTTTTTTTAAGATTGTATTTATTTATTTTTAGAGGGAGGGAAAGGGAGAGAGAGAGACAGGGAGAGAAACCTCGATGTTAGAGAGAAACATTGATCAGTTGCCTCTCGTATGTGTCCCAGCCAGGAACCAAACCTACAACCCAAGTATATACCCTGCCCAGGAATCGAACCTTTGACCTTTCACTTTGCAGGATGATGCCCAACCAACTGAGGCACACTTATCAGGTCTCTAAGCCAACTCTAATATCCTACTTATTGTATGTGAATACTTGATATATGCTAATATATCACAGAAACACATTTTTCTACATTAAGTTTTTTACAAAGTTGATCAAAAAGCATACAGTTGTCAGAGACGGTTTTTACAAATCCTGTGGTTAGTAGTGTAATTTCCTTCTGCTGAGATAATTATGTCACTTCTAATCAATTTCCTAATCATGTTTTTAAAAGTCAGCACATTGCTCAGAGCAATACATATTTCTGTTGTCACTTTTGGGTGACTGTGTAGTAATGTAGTATTGAAGTGCATTTTTCTTTAATACAGTCCTAGAATAACGCTAAAATAATGACTACTAAGAACAATCAGAATTAGATTTTAATTGCTGATTAAATAACTTTTCTAATTTCTTTAAGTAAGAGCTGTTTCATCTAGCATTGCTTATATAAATTCAACCCCATTAAACAGATGGAAAAACAATTCCAATGAAATCACCAGGTAAGAAGAGTACTTTTGTGGATTAAATTATCTCTCAAGTCAAACACTGTTTTTATTCCAGGGGCTCAGACCTGACTTCTAAAGATGAACCCATAATTCTCCCATATAATCTTTTATTCCTGATACTCTTGATAACAACTGGCTAAGGCTGAACTTTGATTATAGCAAGTTTAGATTTTTGTCATAAAGAGATCTAATGTCCTTTTTCAGGTTTCCTCAGGAGATAAGCTAGACCATGAAAAAAGCTATTGTTATGGGATTTTCAGTAATAATGATTAATTTAGAATTATTATATATTGTTTAAAGAACTATTTTCATTTTCTGCATCTAAGCTAGCCTAATGAGTGTTACTCAGGATGACAAAGTACAAAGAATTATCTGATAAAATCTGGATAAGTTGAACCATTGATAACACAGTGTTGCAGAACTCAAAAGTTACCATTGATCAGAGGTTCCCATTACAAGGGAAGAAAAGTTATCTTGATATTCCCTGTTGCTAAAATACCATTCTGGGTTTTAGTCTTTTCAGTTCTTAATCCTCACCACCTGGATGTGACCAAAGTCTTGAGTAATCAGCTTCACCTCTCTGTACCTCAGTCACCTCATCTGTAAGGTATAGATATGCAAATTAGGTTAAATCATATAAAATTGCAGTCTGTAGGTCAAAAACAGTTTCAAAGTAGTAAAAAAAATTCTATAGTTTTCCTTAATAATACCTATTTCATAAGATTGATGAGAAAATTAAAAGAGCTAATGTATGTAAGCTCTTAGCACAATACAAATATGCTAGAGTAAGATTCTGTAAATTTAAGGTGTTGCTCTCATTACTAGAATTTAAAAAGCCAAGAACTATATGGTCAATAGGTGAGTGAAAAAATGTGTTCAAAATAATACCACCCAGTAGCCCAAAATAATTTATAATAAATTCAATTATTTGCTTATATTTGTTATAATCAAAGTATTTGCATTTTTGGAAAGAAATTGTTTTTGCAGAGTGTGTACCCAGATGACCTGGTGTGCATTCAGTGGGAGAATCTTGAAGAAATCACTCCCCAAATATTTTTGCTACTGCATTTAAGCCATATCACAAAAAGGTTTTCAGTATCCAGCTTTAAATTATAGTACATTGTGCAATTTTAATGTAGGTATTTTCTTTATTACCATTGAGACAAAAAACAAGTGAGAGAGAGAATTACTGAGTTGAATTCAAACCCAAAATACCTAAAAACTGAAGAGGCTCACCCTGACCAGTGTGGACCAGTTGGTTGGATGTTTCCCACAAAATGAGAAGTTGCCAGTTTGATTCTTGGTCAGGGTACATACATGCCTGGGTTGCAGATTTGGCCCTGGTTGGGGCACATGCTGAAGGTAGCCAATTGGTGTTTCTCTCCTCTTTCTCCCTCCCTTCCCCTCTGTCTGAAAATAATTAAATAAAATCTTTAAAATTTTTTTAAAAAATGAGTAGGCTTTAGGAAAGACCAAATAACATTGCAAATTTCAAATTACTCCCACTAATTTGTAAAATACATGTAATCAATGAACCAATCAGAATGAGAATAGGGTATATTTAGACTCTGAGAACTTGAATTTGATGGTTGTGAAAAGCAGGGAAACAGCAGGTATGTTTGGACCATATTCAATTTATTTGTTTATAAAGATTTTTTTTCATAATTTTAGAATGTTAAATATTCTTAATTATTTCCTATACTTTATTAGTATTATATGACCATTTACAGAAGAGCATTCCTAAGTACAAATATATAAATAAATCACATAAACTCAGAAACAATTACACCTTCCCAATGTTTGTGGACTTGACAAGCTAAAACTATTGGATCTGAGAAATAGGAGTAAAGAGCTTGAAAGAGAAGCCAAAATGGAATTCAAGCAACTGTGAAGGGATTGGCGTATATATTTCTTAGATACAAAAGGAGGAAAAAAGAGATCTCTGGGTGTATAAGTAAGCTTGTAAATCTGGTTATAAGGAACTTGCCATCTTGGTGACTTCAATTTTTACAGTAGAATATTAAGTGGGACCATTAGTGAAGAGTGAGTAGGAGTTGGGATAAGAAAGGAGAGAGGATAGTATATGAAATAGCCATCTCAAATATTGGAAACTGAGCATAATTGGAAAACATGGAAAACTGCTGAGTACTTTTAAGAGCCCAGTTAAGATGTATGGTTATGAAGTTAAACTAAAAACAGTATGCCTGGTCGAATATATATATTTTTTCTCTAGCTACATTCAACTATGCAGGAAGCAGCATTAAGAGAACAGATGGCTATGTTCATCTGGAATTTGAGTTTTGCAAGGAACGTACAATGGAAGAGGAGAGAAACAATGTAGTAGTGGTCATAATTATAATGATAGACTTTCTTGCTTGTAAGTTGCAGATGTGGAAACAGGAAGAAGATGAAGGAAGATGAAAACTCAGTGGGTCCAGTGTCCTGTGGACCATAATGTTATAATTGGAATGCTGTTTGAATAAGAAAGGAGAATAGGAGAGTGTGATCCCAGGGTGGAATGTTTGCATCTTAGATCTGTCTGTAGGTGGTGCGGATTCTGAAGACAATGAAGTCTTTGCTGTGATCAGGAGAAAGGGTGCTTGATCATCTGAGATAAGAAGCTTAACAACTTGAGGGGTTACTAAATTGGAAAAATCATCTAATTAATAATGACATGACATTATCAAGACTGACTAGAGTTTGTATGACAAGGAGGACAGGGTCCAGAGCCAAAATCATTTGTGAATTGAGGGAAGTGACCAAGAAATGAGTAACAATAGCTCCAAAGAGGTAGGAATGGCAGAATGTCAGGTTTTACAAAAGGAAGATAAAGAAGTCATCTGGAAGTGGAAATGGAGGGTGGGGAACCAAGAAGGACAATGAAATAGTAGTAGTAGTAGTAGTAGTAGTAGTAGTAGTAACAGCAGTTGTTATTATTGAAATAGCGATTGAGAAGTTACTGTGAGCCAAGCTCCTGTTGCAAATGCTTTATGTTGATTCACCCATTTAATCATTACAGTCACCCTTTGAGAAGTAAGAGGTACTAACAATATCCCTGTTTTAGTAAACAGAGGCAACAAAAATTTGGGTAACTCTGACAAAGTCACATAACTTGGCCAGAGTTTGAATCCTGACTACTGGGCTTTAAAGCCTGTATCTCTAAACCATTTCATGACTGCTTTAGTCTCTACCTAGAAATTAAGAGAATCAATACTTCTGTAAAAGAATGTATTCATTGGGTTTCAGGTTGTGTGAGGACCTTTTGGGATCCGTGGGCTAAGTCTCTGAGAGAGGAAAGTGTGGGGCTCAGGGACTCATGCCACAGGCAGGCACAGAGAGACAGAGCAGATCTTGGTGAACCCTTCTTTTTCAGCAGCCACAGGCTCTATCCTGTTACAGGAAAATAATGCAACCAGACACTGAGGGATTCTGGAGTACGAGATTTATTAACGTGCACAGGCCCAGAGGAGTCAATATCCAAATTCTGAGCCCAGAACAAAGGATTCTCGGGGTTTATATAGTCTACAGGGTCTTCCTGTCTATGTGGCAAAGTGGGATACAGAAGCGGAATGTGGAAGTTAGTTCTAGCTATAGGGCTCCCTATACCTACGTGGCAGAAGCAGGGTACAAAGGCCAAATGCGGAAATTAGTTCTGACTGCGGGTGTGCTAGCCCTAGGCCTTGTGAATATCCTGCCGTTTGCTTTTCCCAGACAGACTTATTGCTCTCCCAGGGCGCTTGGGGTTTGGGTGAACAAAGGTTTTCCAAAGCTTCCCGCATCAATCCAGCACAGCAGCTTCTCACTGCCCCTCACTGCTGCCACCCCACCATGAACCCAGGTAGGACCCCATCTGGCCATCTGCTTTGTCAGAGGAGCAGACTGCTTGTTCTGTGACTGGGTAGAGAGCCTTGTGCTCAGTGGCCTGACAGCAAATCCTGCCCCTTGGTTCTCAGACTGTGGCTTATTGTTTACATGCTGGATCCTGGGTTCCAGGCTCCAACTCCGTCTGTTGTACAGTCTTCAGCCAGTCCAGATCTTAGACCCTATCTTACTCTGCCTTCACTCCATTCCTCCACGGGAAATCCCCAGTATGGCTAGCAATTCAACAAAAGGGGTGGGGGGAATATATATATGTATATATATATTTATATTTTTATATTTATCTATATATAAATATATATATATCTTGTTATATACATACATATATATAAAAAACCTTGTTATTCTTTATGCCTAAAGCATTCCACCAGAAAAATCTCTGCAGCTCACATTGACTAGAATGTACACTGTTTCCAAGTCCTATTAAAGAGCACATGTCTGTGAAGAAATACATGAAGGAAAGGACATCATGATTTGTGTAGTTGATCATATTTTGCTTTGCTTTTATCTGAGTATCAGGTTTCCCAGAGAATCTGTATTGGGTCAACCAGGGTGTGCTTTTCATCCCTAGTTATCTTTGTGTGAGGCACCAACAGACTGAGCATTTGGACAATTAACCATTCCATAACCCCTGTATGAAGTGAAATTTGCCTCTTTCTACTTCCACCGGCTTTCACATTGCATTGCTGACAGGAACCCCTATTACTAGCAGAGTATCTACCACTCTTTCGGTAGTTTTTTGTTATTGTTTTTACTTATACACACCTCTTGGGCAAACGCCATCCTTTTCCTTGAAGACCCCATTAAACCTTTGCCTCTTAATTAGCATTTGAATCTCTGTGAGTCTTTACCTAGCATCTCACCCACCTCAGTCTTCAGAATGGAATCTTTCACAAGCCCTCTTACTACTTACTGTCTTTGTATTATCCTCACATGTTTTTGATATTTTTTGTTTGTTTGTTTGTTTGTTTGGCTTTGTTCACTCTTGAATACCAAGAGTCTGTCTTTGGTAGCACACTAAAGGTAAGGAAGCTTTAGAAAATAGTCAGCGAAAGCTGAAAAAAAAAGAAGAAAGAAATAGAGGAAGAAAGAACTGAGCCAAATTGATGACTGTTGTCCTAAATGCAGATGGCACTGATTAGTCTGCTGAGATCCTTCCCTGAAATAAGCTCAGCACCGTCACCTTCTTATCTCCGGATCAGCCTTCCTGCCAGCAGTGATGGCTGGAACAATGCAGATGCGCTCCAGTGGAGGCTTCTCTCAGAACCCAGCCCTTATCATGCCTTTGACTGGCAAAGACTGTCACTCATGCTGTCACTCACTGTGGGTGCACAATGGATCACTCCTGCCTTGCACGTCATAGATAACTGGCCTACCGGGGGCTGGATTTAATTCCTTGGTTAAAGAAGAGGAGAAGAGATAAATCATTGATTATAGAATATCTGATTTTCCTTTAATTCACTAGTCACTGAGACTGTAACCTTGTGTTCTAGATCAGTTAAATTTGTCAGCATTCCAAATAGAAACTGCCATTGAATAAGATTGCTTTCAAACTTCCATATACTTAAAAGTCGGTATGTGTGACTCTTTGACACAGATATAGACTCTTTCACAGAGACATAGACTCTGTGTCTATGTGACAACCTTCACTTTGAAAAACAGCAAAGTGATTTTGATGTGCTTTGGAATTTTTAGCATCATATTTTAAAATAAAATGAGCATTAATGATCTGGAAAGAGCATTCTTGAAAAATAATTGGTTAGGTAAAAATGAAGATATTAAATATAATGGTATTTGCAAAGACACTGAAATAGAGAACAAGTGGGCAGCGACCAGAGGGGAGAGGGAAGGGAATTTAAGGGGAAAAAGGGGGAGGGATTTTGAGGAACAAGTATGAAAGACACAGGGATGAGGACTGGGGGGGGATGGGAGGGAGGAGGGAGACCGGGCGGGGGGGTGGGGTGGGATGGGAGAAATAGATTTAAAAAAATGTACTTGAAAAGTAACTAAATAAAATTTAATTAAAAATAAATAAATAAATATAATGGTATTTGGTGTGAAAGTGTACTCTTCATACAGTATCTGAAAGGGTGACAGCAGAAGATTCATTTGCACATCTAAAGTAGCTTTGTATGTTGACAATGAAAGTGTTCCAGCCAGACCGTCACTATACTCAGTGTCTGTTCACTGCCATGCTATGTTATGTGTGTCACAAACATTGTGCTCTTTATATTAAAATAATCTGATGAAAGGAGCAATAATTCTTAGCTAAGTTAATTATTGAGTTTTGAAAACTAATTAATGATGTTTGACTTGATTTGTTTGGCTGTTGAAGGAGGGTATTGAAGATTTTAAGATATGCAAACATGCAGTGTACAACAAAATGTATTTATAATGTTTGCCCAGGATATGAGTTATTTCACTGGGTTATAACACTGAGAAAAAAGAGACTAATATTGTTTTATGAATCTTTTTGTTTCTTTCAATGGTGGGAAAATAGCCATAATGTTCAGAAAAACACATGGAGTCGGTATGTCCACTATGTCGGAGACTTATGAATTGTCCCGGAGCAGCAAGCTAGGGGTGTGACTCGATACCCTAACTGAACCCCTGTGCTAGCTTTACCCAAGGAATCTCATTTCTGATATATGTTTATATTATTACTCTTCTGTTTATTTTTAGGTAATATTAACTAAAAAAGGGTAGTGCATGGCTTATTAAAATGTTAACTAAAATAAAAAGAGTCTTTCAGAAATAGCACTTTGCCCTATAAAACAACTACTTTTAGAATAAGGCATATAAAAAATTATTCCTTTAGGGAGAATCATAGCTTTAAGAATTATAATCTTCATGCAAGCTAAGGAGGTATTCCTCCTCATTTAACAATTCTCATTCTTTGCCTATGTAAATATATAATAGACTGCCCTTATCATTTAACAAATATGGCCAGTAATATGCCAAATTATATAAAGTATCCCTAGAATAACGTATGTGTCTGCTAAGTGCTGGTTCATCTTGGCATGTGAAAAACAGAGAAGAAAGAGGCAGGAAGCAGAGTTGATAGATTGAAGCTTTGGAAAAGGAGCAATGACAGTGCTCCTTTACGGTCACTGTTCTTGTACTGACCGTAATATAACATGGCCAGTTCAGGGATTGAGTCAGATATTACGCCCACCCTCTCAACCCAATCAGGGGCCAGCTTTGGGGAAAGACTAGCATGGCACTCCTTTCCAGCAGACAAGGAAGTCTTCTCTGTACAGGAAGTATCAGCTAAAAGGGGAAGATTAACATGATGGTCATGTTACTAATGTGTTCTGAACATTATTTATTTTTATATATGCATACCAGACTCTGGGAGAATTTGAGAATTTGTAAGTTTCTGTTTATTCTTTCAAGTTTCTCAACCTGTACCAAAGTAGGAGTTGTTTAGATCAGAGCCATGTCCCTCAAAAAAGAATGGCAATATCACCCTAGTACCAAATACAGGGTGTGGCAAAAGTAAGTTTACAGTTGTAAGTATGCAAAACACAGTTTATTCTTGTATTATTATTTATTAATTATTGTATTATTTTCCATATGAACAACTGTAAACCTATGTTTGCCTCACCCTGTAGTATGAGGCCTCCAACTTTGCCCTCCATAATCAGTGACTTGTGGATTTAACAATGGCACATAGCATTCAGAACTCCAAGAGTGGACAGGCTAGAGGAGAAATGAAGACTTTGATTTTATATAGAAAATGGATTCTTGAGAAGAAGCTCAGAGGAGTTTCAGAGCCTGTTCAGGTATCATGCAATAATTATCATCATCTCAGTTCTTATAGTTTCTGCTGTTCTTTGTTTGAGCCATGCCTTTGTTCTCATGAAGACTTACCAGATGACCTTAACCCCAGGGTTCAGTTTCCCTGGTCCCCTGCCAGGAAGAGAATGAAGTCGTTTCTTGGAATCCAACAGGGTTAAACCACCTTTGACCCAGTCCTTTCCTGGAACAGACCACACCAAGACTACAAAGGATGCTGGGCTACCAACCTAGATGACTTCCTAAAGGCCTCTACATTCATTCTCTTCCTATGCTCTGTCCTTGTAGTTCCCTGCTAATATGTAAAATTAGAAAATAAACCAAGGGTAGTTGTTATAACCTTATTTTGTTAAAGAATATATCATGTCTAGATATGTGGTTATAATAGCTAATTCAGTTATTTAGAAAAGATTGATTGATACTTATTCTGAATTTTTGTTTTAACAATTTATTTTAATAGTAAAATAAAACCTAGTGGTCCAGCAAATTAGTTATTTTATTCATTCATCTAATATTTATTTAGTCCCAACTATTTCCATTCTCATGAACCTCAAAATTAGTGAGACCCACAGTAATGTATGAAGATTAACATTATGAACTTATTTTAACAGAATGCAAATGTTCTTATGAAACTCTTGTGGCCTTAACTTTCCATTTTGAATAGATTTCAAAGGATTCTTTATAAAGTATATGCAGTAAAAACGCCGCGGTTTTGGTTATCCTGCTTGTGTCGGCATACCCCAGCTCTGGGAGAAGGGGAAAGCATCCATGTCCATGGTTAGATAGCAGCTGTGTTACCAGGTCGGACCCATTCCAGCACCCAAGACCAATCACACGTTCATTGGCAATGGAAATTCGGCACTCTCGCTAGCACTCTGCCTATTCTTGTTGGTTACAGGAGGAACTGTGTAGTTATCACTCACTGCATATCTTAGCAACTTAAAACAACACACACATTACCTCTCACATTTCCGAGGGCTGTGAATCTGGGGGTGGCTTAGCTGGGTGATTCTGGTTCGGTGTCTCTCACAACATTGCGGTCAAGACATAGGCCAAGGCCTCAGTCATGAGGGCTTGACTGGAGCCAGAGAGCCTACTTTCTGTCTCACTCCTACGGCTCTTAGTAGCAGGCTGAAGTTCTTGTTGGCTGTTGGTTGGAGGCCTTAATTCCTTGCCACCTGGGCCTCTGCTTAGGGCTACTCACCACATGCAGGCTGGCTTGTATCAGAGTAAATGACCCAAGAGAGAGTGGACGAACCACTAAGGACTACGATGTTTTTATAAACTCACCACGGAGGTGATATACTATCATTTCTGCCGTATTCTATCATTAACACAGACAACCCTGTTTCTGTGCGGGACAAGATTACGCAGGAGCACAGATACACAAGGCAGAGATCACTGGGGGCCTATACTGGAGGCAAACGTCGAAGTCTTCTGATCCAATTTCCAGCTGTTTTCTAGGGAAGTCTGACCCAATTAGTCCTTTGATTCTAAGGACTGATTCTCAAAAGACAATGAAAAGGTACACAGTTGGAAAAGCGTGCTCAATATTATAGTGTAATTTTATACTTTGAAGTGATAAAACACTGTTTCTTGAATATGGGCTACAGAAAATTCAACCTAACGATAGTTTCTTTGCTTGAGGGGATGCATAAGTACATGAATATCAGTGATTCTTTAAGAGAAAATCAACTCACAATCTTGGTGTGTGGGGGGGGGGGTTTATTTTTGCTTCCAGGAGTATGCTACGTGTAATACTGAAACTGATTTAAAACAAAAGTAGAACCTTGTGGTAAAACTATAGACTAATTATTAGACCTTTGTTAAATCTTGATGAGGTCAGGCTACATGTTTCATACTTCTTTGATTAACAGGTTTAAGAAAAAAATTAGATAAAATGTTTGTGTCACCCCATTTAAAGATTCAAGGATTTCTATAAGACTTACGGTATACAGACCTAAAAATGAATAAAAAATTTTTGGTATGCAACTTAATTATTTCAGTCCTAAAACACCACAACAAATATTGTAAAATAGTGTGTTTCCACTCATTATTAACACAGGAATTTTACATTTCATTGCTTCATCCTAAAGCAGCTTCCCCGAGTTAGAATCTGTACCAGAGATCAAGGAAGCTGATCATATCATCCTGTGGTAGTAGAACAGCAGGCAGAGTTCAATGAGGTTTTTTATCTTAAATCATATTTTCAACTTGACCTCATTAAATTCCCTTCCTTCTGTTTGTCATTGTTAGACTTACTATTTTTCAGATTTCCTCTCATTCTCTTTTACCATTTTAAAAGAGTCCTTTAGAAATATCTCGGGTGGGGAGAGTTCATTATTTCTGACTGGGACTATATATTGAAGGCTCTGCTGCACTAATTTCATCATGCCTCATGACCTTCATTTACAAAAACTCAGGTAGACTTCCTTTTCCTAGTGGCTGATTATGTTTTAGAAAATCATTAAGTGTCAAAAGCTATTTTCCATGCTTATTTATGTTTATTTTCAAATTTATTTTTCAACTGTCTTTTGGAGGGAAGGTACTACAGTCCAACAAATGATAAAAATATCCACTTTTCTGCCGGGACTTTGTTTTGCAGAGCGGAGAGTAGGAAATGAGGAAAGTGTTTTTCTCTGTCATGGGACCTAAATTTCTATTGCAAAGAAGCTGATCTGTTTTTGAATATAATGCCTGTTCCTGTGAATTTTTTAAATATACTTTATTAATTATGCCATTACAGTTGTTCTATTTCCTCCCTTCATTCCCTTCCACCCTGCATACCCACTCCCCCACCATTCCCCCCCTTTAGTTTATGACCATGTGTCTCAAGTTCTTTAGATTCTATATTTCCCATACTATTCTTGCCCTCCCCCTATCTATTTTCTACCTACCCTCTATGCTACTTATTTTCTGTACCTTCTCCCCCCTTCTCCTCCTCTCACTCCCCTGTTGCTAACCCTCCATGTGATCTTCATTTCTATGGTTCACTCCTGATCTAGCTGTCCTCTTGGTTTGCTTTTGTTTTAGGTGTGGTTGTTAATAACTGTGAGTTTGCTGTCCTTTCACTGTTCATCTTTTTTATCTTCTTTTTCTTAGGTAAGTCCCTTTAACATTTCATATAATAAGGGCTTGGTGATGATGAACTCCTTGAATTTGATCTTATCTGAGAAGCACTTTATCTGTCCTTCCATTCTAAATGAAAGCTTTGCTGGATAGAGCAATCTTGGTTGTAGGTCTTTGGATTTCATGACTTGGAATACCTCTTTCCAGCCCCTTCTTGCATGTAAGGTCTCTTTTGAGAAATCTGCTGACAGACGGTCTGATGGGAACTCCTTTGTAGGTGACTGTCCCCTTATCTCTTGCTGCTTCTAGAATTCTCTCCTTCATTTTAATCTTGGCTAATGTAAGTATGATGTGCCTTGGTGTGTTCCTTCTTGGGTCCAACTTCTTTGGGACTCTGAGCTTCCTGGATTTCCTGGAAGTCTATTGCTTTTGCTGGATTGGGGAAGTTCTCCTTTATTATTTGTTCAAATAAGTTTTCCACTCGTGGCTGTTCCTCTTCCCCTTCTGGTACCCCTATAATTCTGATGTTGGAACGTTTAAAGATGTCCTGGAGATTCCTAAGCTTCTCCTCATTTTTTTGAATTCTTGTTTCTTCATCCTTTTCTGTTTGGTCATTTTTTTCCTCTTTCTGGTCCACTCCTTTGATTTGAGTCCCAGTTTCCTTTCCATTACTATTGGTTTCCTGTGCATTTCCATTCATTTCAATTAGTTTAGCCTTCATATGTTCCTCTAATTTATGACTAAAATCAACCAGTTCTGTGAGCATCCTGATCACCAGTGTTTTGAACTGTGCATCTGAAAGTTTGGCTATTTCTTCATCACTTAGATTTATCGGCTCAGGGGCTCTGAGTTGTTCTTGAGCCATGTTTTGGTCTGTTTGTGCCTGTTATGTAAAAGGAGAGGCACCTTAGGTGTTCACCAGGGTGGGGCCACCCAGGTTGCTGGTTTGTGATGCTGTATGTGGGGGCGGGGTCAGAGAGGGACAATGGCTGTTCCCTCTGCTGCTTCCTGCAGCTGGGGCCTATGCCGTCCATCTCACTACCAGCTCCTTCACCAGTTTATCTGCACACAAATGTGTGACTGCGATCAGCCCTCAGTGAGTCCACCACCTTGCGCCCTCAGTGGGTCTGCCCGCTGCTTCTCCACACTTGGGATCCACCCACAACTGCTGGCACACCTGAATTGTACACCCTGGTTGGTCCAGTGGATCTTTCCTGCCTGACCCCACTCTGCTGCTGGCTCTGCCCCTCTTACCGGTTTGGCTGAAGGGTTCCTTGTTGTCAGACTTCCGTATAGTTCAATTTTCTGTGGTTTGGCTGTGTTTTTGTTGCTAAAACTTTGTTGTTTTTAAACTTGGTTGTGCGAGAAGGTGCCGTGCTTCTACCTATGCCTCCATCTTGGCGGAAGTCCCTGTGAATTTTTATAGTAGCTAATCTATTTCTTAACTACATATTGTGTACACAGTATAGATATAAATATATACAGTACTTTAATATTTTGCATACATATCAATATGGGTACAACTTTGATTCAAATATAAAGTAAGCTGTTCTGCATCAAGTACTGCTTTCCAAGCACCCTTGTATAAGGAGGGGCTGACTGAAATGTCATCAGAGCAGCCAGCATTATTGGACACAACCACTGGAAAGACTAAAACAACTCATAGTGAATTTAAAAAGAGAAGGGCAGTTAAACTGGAGATCCCCCAAATCAAGTGGAGACAGTTTGGGCTCCGCAGCATCACCACTGGAATAAATGTTATCCTGCTCTGCTTTTATGAAAGGCTGTTACATTTTTACCAACTTTAATCTGTTTCATTTTTGTGTTTAAAGGATGGGAGTTGCATTAAAATAAAATTCCATTTTGCTTATTATCTCCCCAGCTGTCTGTACACATCATGGGGCTGGCCAGAGAATATTCTCATTATGTGTGTCGAGCGGTTACTGAGTGATTGATGCTGCATTAATGCATGGCACAGACGCATTCCTTTTGTTACTGAATATTAGACAAATTAGTCCTTGCAAATTCATGACCCACCCTCCCCCTCCTAGCTGGTATGTCTTCCTCCCCTCTCTCTCTGTTCCCTACCTGCCCCCTTGCCTTCTGCTGGGCACCTGATTTGAAGAGAATTCAAATTGCTCATAACCTTCAGTGAAAATAAACTGAGGCATTAGGAAGGGGAGTTTGACAAAGAAGAGGCAGAAACAGACACCGGTCTTTCTAGTCCAACAATATACAATGACACCTCGATGCAGTGATGACAAATGAACGCTTTTTTGTCACAGTCCCAAATTAGTTTGCCCTCCCCCACTTTATGCGAGGACCCATTTATCTTCTCATTGCTTTAAATTTACTTTTGTCAGGATAGGGGAAGATGAGTCATAAATTTTTTCTTATTTAGTCAGCTTCTTTATCCATGAAGCAAAATAGGGTGATAGATTTACCTGGGTTTATTCTGCCCAAAGTGTTTGTATTGGAATTCTCCTGAAATGTTTTAAAAGGCAATTTAGATAGTAAAACTGGAAAGTGGATTTCTGAGCATGACCACTGGCCTCCAACTGAATTATGAATCATATTTATGTGTTTGGGTGTGGAAAGGTATGCCAGTGATTACCAAATGTTTAGTGCTAAAAAAATATGTGTCTATACATGTGTATTACTGGAAAAAAATATTCTGTGTGAATTCTAACCATTTTCACATTGAATCTTGAAAATGGCAAATTTCCAGTGGTACAGATGAGGAAACTGAAGCACAGAAGGTTAGGTAACTTGCCTAATGTTTAAAGTAGATATTGAATCTGTGTCCTGAAAAAATGTTGTGTGGACTATATTTGGTTTCTTAATGAAAATGAATTAAAATTTATTTTATTTAGCTATCCTAAGAATTACTTTAAGCAGTTTCTTTAATGTTTTGGATGTTAGTTTCTAATACAGTAAATACCGATCTATAAATATTGTTATATTTATTTGATGAATATTGATATAATCCAGCTAACCAAAATCTAGACAGGGTCCTGAATAATTTTAAGTATATAAATGAAATTGTGCGGTAATGACTGCAATCTAATTATGGAGCATGTGTCCCCCTAAAAGAAGCCCTACCCTAATGGCAGCCACTCCCTATTTCCTTCCAACACCCTCCTACTAACCTGTTTTCAGTCTCTATTGATCTGCTTATTCTGGACATTTCATATAATTGGAATCATAAAATACATACAATGTGTGGTTGTCTGGTGTGGTTTTCTTCACTTGGCACAATACTTTCAAGGTTCATCCATTTTCTTGCGTATGTTAGTACTTCGTTTTTTAAATTGCTGCATAAAATTCCACTGTATGAATAAATCACGTTTAGTTTATTCATTTATCAGTGCATGAACATTTAGGTTGTTCCTGCCATTTGGCTATTATGTATTATGCTACAGTGAATATTTGTGTGCAAGTTTTTGTGTGTCTATATGATTTCATTCTGCTTGGGTATATATACCTAGGAGTTGAATTTCTGGGTTGTAGGTTAAACAAGTCTGTATTTAACCTTTGGAGCAACTGTTAGGCTGCTTCCCATAGCAGCTACGTGACTTTACATTCTAACCAGCAATGTATAAGGGTTCTAACTTCTCCACATTTCTGCCAGCACTTATGATTGTGTGTCTTTTTTGATATAGTGACCTTAGGGGGTGTGAAGTGGTATCTCACTGTAGTTTTGATTCACATTTCCCTAATGACTAATGATGCTGAGCATTTTTTCATATGCTTTATGGCCATTTGTATATGTTCTTTGGGGAAATGTTTATTCAGATCCTTAGCTATTTTAAAGTTAGGTTATTTGTATTTCATTATTGTGATATAAAAGTTCTTTTCATATTTTGGGTTTCTTTTATCAGATATATGCTTTGCAATTATTTTCTCTCATTCTGTGGATTATCTTTCATTTTCTTAATGGTAGGTAGTATTGGAAGCACAGTTTTTAATTTTGCTGTAGCCCAATTATATTTTGCTGCTTGTGTTTAAGTGCCATATTTAAAAACTATTGCCTAGCTCAAGGTCATGAAGATATACTCCTGTATTTTCTTCAGCTCTTATATATGTTTATTGTTAAATTTAATCTGAAACACCCTAAAAAGTACACCTTGTGATTTAGGCCTAATTCTTTTGGGTTTTGCCAATTATATAAGTCAATTCAAAGAATATTTGTGAGTGACTGTTACATTTTCAAGAGATGTAGTCCAGATGCTTTCCAAGATTCTGATAAGTTCTGCACTAAAGGAATTTTGCCTAATAAAGACTAACAAACATTACACAAATAACTAAAATGTAAGGTAAAATATGACCAGGACTAGCTGAAAGGAACTGAGTACATATCTTGGGAATTCAGGGAAGAAAGATTACCTGTGGTTGTGGAGAGTGATATTCATGCTTGATGTGAATTGTGAAATAAAAATCAAAGTAAAGTTTTGGCAGATTCCCCCTGCTTTAACAAGATCAGGAACATCACTGATTAATCCCACTTGCCTTGCAGTTTCCAGAGTAGACAGCATTGCTGACCTTGACCGTTCTGTGTCAAGGAGCAGCAGTTTTCAGAGTGCCTCTGGCAGAGCACTGGGAGTCCCTGAGACCCTTACAGGTGGTCTGCTAGGTCATGACAGTTTTCCTAATAACATTCAGACATCATCTTCCTTTTTCATTGTATTGACATTGTGCTGATTACGCAGAAGCAGTGGTGGCCAAAACTGCCTTAACCTGCGTCAAGGCGGTGGCACCACACTGTGCTGGTCGTCACTGCGTTCTCAATGCCACCGACTTGCAGGAAAAGTAAAACAAACAAATGAAGTAAAAGGCCAGTTTCACTTAAGAATATCCTTGACGAAATAGTTAAAAGTATTAGTTTTATTAGACTTTGACTTCTGGTGATGTCGTCTAGTAGTCTTTGTGATGCAATGGGAAATCCACATAAAGCTCTCTGCGGCGCTCTTAGGTTACCAGGTGGCGCTCGTGATTTACTGATGTAGTTACTGTTACTTCCTGACAGAATGGATAACTGAAGCAATTCGAGAGTGCAGTGTTGATAAATCTGTAATTGCTCTGACTTTGGTGCCTAAACGAGATGGCGCAGGGTGTAACAATGGTTCATAGTTAATCTTGATAAATGCCTGTAGGCAAACTTGACAAAGGGTCCTTAAAGTGCTCAAAATAGATTAAATAAAAAAGATATTCCTAAGGGTTCAAAATAACCTTAGTAATTATAAAATATAATGAATTTAATGCATTTAATTAGAAAAAAAGATACTATATAATGACACAAATAATAGGACTCTAGAACAAATAAAAATATGAGTACATTTCAGTTTAAATTGTGTATTAAATGCCTGGTTTCTTTCTTAATGAGCATTCCCCAAAAGGAAGTTCACACAAAACATAGTTTCCTCCAAAGCATGTAGAAAACAGGAATAAGTTTCTGAAATATAGTCATAGTAACTTAGAACTTTATATGTCTTTTGAATCTATACCCTAGTCGTGTTAGATTTGTTGTTATTATATCTACTTTTTGAGTGTCATTATAACTACATTGTGAATAGTATTATATTTACTTTGTGTGTAAATGTGGGAACTGAGGAATTGAAACCAATTCCACACTGGGTCTGAATTTGTCTGACCTGGAAGCACATGTTCTGTCAGAGTAGAAACAGCAGGGCCACCATCAGCTCCTTTGTCTGCCACGCGCTTGGGAGGGGCCTGTGCATCACAGCCTTACTTCCCTGGGGAGTATCAGAACTGCATTCTGGTTCCAGGCAGGATTCCATATATGACAGAAGTGTGATGTAAAGCAGGTGAGTGGATGCATTTCTTCTAGAGTTTTGGGTCGTGGACAAACGTGGTTATCAGAAGCACGTTAAACTTTTAATAACAACAACAAAATCAGTTGAATATATGGTCTGGGCTCCGGGGAGAAATCTAGGATGGAGATGGAGATTTGAGTCACTACCTTACAGGTGGTACTCACTCAAAGACGTGACATTATACCAGAAATTATGGAGGGAGATTGTTATCAATGTTATCATAACAAAAGAGATGAGGAGTACTGTTTGTTAGGTAGCAGCAGGCCTTGTAAGTAGAACAGCTTTTCCTGTAAAGCCACTGTGATTGAGTGTGTGCAGGGGAGGGGCTGGGTCTACAAACAGGTGGAAAAGTATGAGGAGAATAAGGCCAAGGTCATTAGTTTGGAGAACATCCAGTTTTTGTCTTATTTTTCCAGCTCTATTGACATAAAACATTGTGTAAGCTAAAGGTGTACACCACAATTTGATACATTTATAAAATTAACTGATTCTGGGTATCTAATTTACAGCAAGAGATCATCAAATACTAAACAGGTGGATTGAAGTAGAGGAAGTCTTTTAAAAATTTTCAAAGAAGTAGGGGTAACGAAAGAAAGCTGGGAAACAAATGATATGGAAGCTAAAGAGGAGACTCACATAGAAAAGGGAAGGGGCCATGATGTCTAATAACACTCAGCGGTCGAGTGAAGTCCTGAAAAAGATGCACTGGAGTGAGCAAATGAAACCTACCTGGTGAACTCTGTATTAGCAGATTAAATGGAACAGTGGTGCTGGCTTGTGCGGGTTTGAGGGCACAAAGACAAGGAGCACAAGCTCACTTTTATTTATTTATTTTTTTGTTCTTTAAGGTTTGTTTTAGACTGTAATATGAGATTAGTTTGACATATTACATAAAATAATTAGCAAGTTAAGGTTTATTTCTCCCATCCGAGCCTCCCCCGCCCCTTGCTCCCCACCTCCCTCCCATTTCTACTCCCCTTAGTTCTCGTCCCTGTGTCCTTCCTATTTGTTCCTCCAAATCCCTCCCCCTTTTTCCCCTTAACTTCCCTTCCCTCTCCCCTCTGGTCGCTGTCCCCTTGTTCTCTATTTCAGTGTCTTTGTTTTTTTTTTTTCTGCTTACTTGTTTGTTTTGTTGTTTAGCTTCTTGTTAAAGGTGAGATCATATGGTATTTGTCTTTCAACACCTGGCCTATTTCACTCACGCTCACTTTTAAAAGGCATTGCATGAAAGGAGAGAGCGAGGGCCAGTGTCACCCTGCAAAAGGACAGACTGTCAGGAAAGTGCTTTTGTTGATTTAGACAGGACAGACGCCAGACATCAGAAGCTAACGGTCAGAGCCTGTGGCAAGGGAGTGGTGGCTGATTTATTTGGGTGACTGGCAGCTCCTATTCTGCTCAAGATAAGAGACCTTGGGTCCTTTTTATTTATCATGGCATTTCTGACCCTGATAAACTTATTGTTGTCAATTCTTCTACTTTATATGTTATAGAAATTTTGTTACATGGTTCAAAGAAAAGCAAAAAAAATATGAGAACAAAATATTCTAGAAGCTTCATTATGATCATTCTTTTTTATAAACCATTTTTTATTGTTTTTCTATTACAGTTGTCCCAATTTCCCCTCTTTGTTCTCCTCCACCCATTCCACCACCCACCCTGTTTCCACAGTCTTTGATTAACAGGAAGTCAGCTAACTTATTAACCCAAATTTTTCTATACTTTTCTCTTTATATGAATGAGAAAGTATATGAAAGTGAGTGACTAAGAATTCAATTTAAAACCTACTTCAAAGGCTCAACAGGCAATCAGTGAGCGTTTGTGATGTGCTCCCCCTCCCAGGTGATGACATGCACTAGAGATGATGCAAAGAGTTATATATAGCACACGGTCTTTATTGTCAGGGAGGTTGAAATCCATGGGTATACAACTATACACCTGAAAAGAATTGCTAGCAGTGTGACGGTATAAATGATAAACACCACAACTGAATGATACAAATTAAATGCAATAGGAACATAGAACAGATAGCTAACACTGAGTTGGAGTGTTCAGAGGTAACTGCTGGGACAAGATGGGCTCAAGCCAATTCTTAGATTGGGTACATGTGGAATTAAAGAGAGGGAAAGGCCTTTGAGCTGGAATGGAAGTAGTACTTTCTCATGAATTAAGGACTACTAGTTGGTGATACACCAGGTGCTTTATATATGAATAAGCATAATTAATTAAGTGATTACTGAAGGTGAGGGTGAATACGATTTGTTTCAGGTAAATGAATGTACCACAGATTAGTGGGTAAATAGTTTGGTTAGGATATTAGTTAGCCAGTGTTTTCCCTGGCATCTGAGTTTTCTGCCCATCATTGGGGAATTCTCCCCATATGAGCATTGTTAGAAGGCAGACCTGACTTCTTGCTGTAGAAGGTAAACTGTTCAGAAACTTGTTTCCCAAGCCCCTTGCAACCAAAAATAGGGCAGCTTCCCAGCTCCCTTACAACACACAGGTTTGGCCAAGTAGATGACTTGCCTGGGACTTGGAATCAGGAACTAGTTACCTTTGCAGTAAGGCATCCATTCAGACTATGGGGACACTATATCTATTCACTACAGTAGCACTAGCAGTTCACCTAGCGTCGACAGGAGCAGTGTTGGTGACAGGAGGTGGCAAGCTGTGGTACCCAGTGGTCAGTGGTGAAGGCAGCAGTGTCCTCATCTGAATAGTTGAGTGGCGTGATCTGGGGACAGCTGGCTGGCCTCTCTTCTTTCAGGTCTGTTTTCTAAGCCAGGGTCTTGTGCTTCCCCAACCATTCTGCGAGCAACCCAATAATGCTTCCAAAAATTCCTTTTCTGCTTTAGCTGGTTAGAGTTCTTTTTGTTGCTTGAAACTAAAAATTGTGAAAAGTACAAGAGTTTAGGGTCAGATTATGAGAGCTTTTATTGTCAACTTAAGGAGTTTGAACTTTATAGGAATTATCCCAATATTAAAGAGTTGTGAGGAGTAGGATGACATTAGCTAAGTGATGCTTATTAACCCAATATGTTTAAGTGGTGATTAACATCAGTGTTGTGTAGGATGAATAATGTGAGAAAGAGACTATAGCTAGAAAGATAATATAAGAGAGAAGTGTCATATTAACAAGGGAGTTGGTTTGCAGCAGAAGAGGTTAGATGGGTTGAGTTTGAGTAGATGCAACAAACATCTAATTAGGCAATAACAATATGGGGCTGGACACAGATTAGAAAAGTGAGAGTCAAAACTTTAATAATAGTAAGTGATCTGTGTAAGAGGGATATTGTTCTAAGCAAAGGATTGTTATTTTGTTGAAGAATAATAGAGCATCAGTCTTTTATGTAATATGCCCTGATGTGCCTGAGGGCTAACACAATGGACCCCACACAGGGACCAGTGGTTCATTTTGACAGCGATTCTGTTTTCAGCCTCATTTCACTTGCAGTGTGTATTTGGAGGAAGTAGACCAGCCTTGCTTCACTTGCAATAAGCGTCTCTGGGAAGGAGGTAAATATCCACTGAGAAACAACCAGAGACTACTAAGTAAGCCCCTCCCCCTCCAGTCTCCTACCGCCATTCCAAATACATTTTACCTAGGAGTCTCTTATTTAGAAAATGGGGGGGGGGGACCACATAAACAAATATAGGTTGCACTTATTTTATGGGCTTATAGAATGAAAGGGAATTCATAGAAGAAGGAAAATAATCACCCAAGGAGTATCAGGATTACCAGACCTCCTGAATGCTGAACTCCACCCCCTTGTCGTGATACCCAGAGGCCCCCTTAGAGTGAGGCAGGGCATCATAAATGGCATGAGACACCAGGCTCAGATCCAGTGGTTTCTTTATTTTATGTCTAAAATTATTGCATTACTGAATAAGAGCTTTAACCCCTTTCGATCAGAATATTTGGGTGGTACTTGCTCATAAAAGACACTCTTCCATAGCACTCTGTAAAGAAGTCCAACTATGAAGAGTTCAAGATGTACTCCCTTGTTACTCTAATGCAGTAAATTGAAAACAAGATACATTTCATGTTAGCAGAGGCAAAGCAGAGAGTTGTGGGAAAAGCACCATACCACTCAATCAAAAGTCTTGTTTTGCCACTGTTTGCTTTGAAGATTTTCCTGTCCTCTCTCTGCCTCAGTTTCCTTATCTCATAAATGAAAAGATCGCCAAGGATTCTTGGGGAAAAGATTGAGAAACTGAAGCTATGGTTCAGGAAAATAAAATTGGCTACCAGAGGGAATGAACAGACGATGCTGCAAGACGGAATTGCAGCCTTCAGAGCAGAAGTTGAGAACAGTTGCTACTCTTCTAAAAGGTCATTGCTCCTATTCCCGCAATTGCAATGGTTGGCGATGGCACCCAGACCCTGTTGTCTTGGTATAGTGTGGGCGCTACCCTTTTCCAGTGGTTATCTGTTTACCCTTTTAATATAATTAGGCAGATCAGATTGGTATTTAGTCTTGTTCTGACAACAGCAAATTAGGCTTAACTCTTTAATTACAATGAGAAGGAAATCACCTTTTTGATATCCCTCAATTAGCTCAAGCAGCTGTTAAGTTATAATTAAAATTTCACATGGATCATTTGAGTTCTTGGAATGTTTCCATTTAATAACAAAACATTTGCATATATGCATTCAGTTTTCAACAACCTTTTCAAATGTGTGCATGGTAAACCAAGAATACCGATACAGTATTACACAAAGTCTTTGTAGTCTTGTAGGCAGACAGCTGGGTCCCACAAAATGAAAACTGAACATGGAAGAAGGTGATCAAATAGTATGAGTGCCTCCAGGTTTTCTGGAGCTTGTTCAGAGCATTAAACTTTTGCTTTATTCACGGTTAACCAAACAGGGGGTGGGGAAGCTGTCCCAGAGAGAGAGTGGTTAGTTGGTGCTCAGTGAATGAAAAGCCACATTGCATGCATCCTGTCATGCAATACAGCAGTAACCCCAGCCTTTACAGGTGGATTCTTGACTCCGTAGATTTCCAAAAAATAAAAGGGAGGGGGAAAATTGCATGTGAAAATTCAGATGTCCTCTTTCTTTTGTGTTTATTTTATTCAGAGAATTCAATGAAATAAAATACTATCTTTGAGTTGCTTTGGCCTGTGTCTGTCTAATGTAGGTATGGATTCAAATATGTAACACCAAAATGGAAAATAAAATGTGTATTAAGCACACTTAAAATTTAGGTATTAAAGGTCTTTGAAACACTCTATATTGACTAAATTAAACTGAATGCAAGTGAACATCATAGGAATGGTATTAAGGTTATGTTTGGAAATTTCCAATTATGACTACTGAGAGGTAGAAAACTGATTAAAACAAAAGACCTTAAGACTTAAAACAAAAGACTGCTTTTCTCCCTTTTCTTAGATATAATTTGTACCTTATATTTTAACACTAATAAGATAAAATAATAAAAAATATTGTAGGTTAATTAATAACTATATCAGGATGTGATAGCTTCTAGAATCTATACTGTAGGCCCTATGCTCTTTTTGAGAAGCCAGGGTTCTATTCAGGCTTATTCATTGGATGGCTATTCGTTGAACATCGTATTCTGTGTAGGCTAAGAACCTAATTGAGTCTTCCCAACTATCAATCCATAATGTATATTATTGAATTTCAACAACCAAGATAATTGTATCCGTGGGAACTGAAGAACACATGTAAGAGAAAAGAGATGGAAGAGCCATGTCTGATACCATAATTACACCAGTGTGCACACGTTTGGGGGCCATCGGGTATTATCAGCACAATGTCTGTCTACATTTACTAATTTTATTATGACCTTTTAGTACTGATTTAATCTAGCAGACAGTTGGCTCTGACACCTTCACTGAGACAATTTTATCTTTGAAAAACTAAAGGGAAGAATGAGTAACAGGTGGCATTCTATTCAGAAAAATGCTCCAAACTGATAACTCATTATTCTTTTGTTGGGAAATCTCATTGTTGAATGATTTTAAGATTCATTTCAAATAATTAGGTTTACCAATCTGCAAATCCACAGGTTACCTTAGGGATTCAGGGTTAGATCTAAATTCTCAAGCTGTTTTCATGTCAGGATTCTTTGGAAAATGTTTCTTTAAGGGGTCTTTTTATTTTATGCAGATGAAAAATGGAGCCCTAAAAGGATACATTACGCTATTCTGACTTCCAAATCTAGAAAGATTTACATTAACTTTTCACATATATTCTCTCCCTGCCTCCCTTAAACACATACACACCTTCTACCTGAAGTCTATGCTAGAATACTACTGAGATGTTCAGAGTAGTTGCTGTACATAACACATATAAGAGAAAACTGAGTAAATAGTGCTTGAAGGTAATAGAGCCAGAACTTAAGAGTATGTATGTCTTATTCTAAAACCCATTCTCTTGACCAGTATGATGTTATATTCATTGATTCATTAATTTTACAACTTAGTATCTACTTAGTCTCAGACTTTTCTAGAAGCTAGGAATACAGAGGTGAGCACAATGGACATGATTCTTATCCTTTCGATATGGACAATGTGTAAGTAGTTCTTGTCTTATAAATTGATGGTATGTAGATGAGTGATTTCTGCACAAAGACTTGAGCCCTAAGCATATGCTGAGCTTGGTACCTAATGATGCTGGTGAGGCCTGCGGCAGTCCTGGGAACTTGATGAATTCGGTGAGGTGGTGTGCCGAGTCCAGGCTCTGGTGGGCAGGTTAGCCTTGGCTGACTGTTTGGGTAGTAGCTACAGCTATGCAGCCACAGGATATTTCAGGATCCAGCCGTGAGACACAAGATCAGTTTTCTGAGTGGTGCTTCCCTCAGTTTTCTAGCAGTTGGCAACCCTTCTAGCCCCCCATCCCTCTAAGGGAGAAATACCCCCTCCATTTCCTTGTAAGTGAGGATCAGGCTCATGAAACCCAAGAGGAAAGTTTTAGTGTCTTTCACTCTCACCTACAAACAGTGGAATAGCCCTACACTGGCTCGTGCTGTAGGGCAGTCAGTGGGGAAGAAGGCGAGATGTGAAGCACAGGGGACAAGGAGCATGACTGAAAAAGTTACATTCTGAACAGTGAGAATATCCTGATTTGTGGTAATGCCTCAAAAGGGCCCAATGTTTCTTTGTAGGTTTGATATTTCTCACAAGGATCAAAATCCACAAAGCCACAAAATCATAGCTCTTTGCATACTATTTGTATACCAGCAGCCACGGCCATGTAATTATCCATGCTGAATAGATGAATTATATTCAGCATTGCCAGAACTCACATACAATTTCTTGGCAAAGCAAAAGAGTATTATGATTAAACTCAGTGCTCCAATGTTTAACAAATAGTTTTTCAGTTATTCTTCTTATTAATAACAGCATTGTTAGGCTGCCTAATATTGGGATAAGGTGCCCAACACTGTCCTGGGCAATTCCCATACACTTAATCCTCACACCTACTCAGGAAATGGAAGCCGAGAAGGGCTGATGGTCTTGCTCCAAGTTGCCCAGCTAAGTAAGTGGCAGAGACGAGGCAGATTTGGGTCTGTCTGATTTTAAAGTTGCCTACCTTGAGCTGATCTGAGTCTCAACAGGGCTGTCCTGCCCCAGCTGCTATAGGTCACCCATAGGTGGAACCTGCTTGTATTTAAGGACTTTTGATGTGTTTTATGCTTCACTTTGACCCTAATCACATCCATGGGTTAACCTATTTGATGTAGGTATTTTCATCCTCCAGTTGCTTGAGAGATTTTCATAATTTAAAGTTGTGAGCACATGTCAAAGCTAGGTTATAATTTTGTCTTTTAGGAATAGACACAGTAGAGAACCGTTTTTCCCCACTCTGGGCACCATTACTTAATATTTTTGAAATAACTAAGTCCTTAATTATTTAATTTATTTAAATTATTTAATAATTAAGGTTCTGAGATTGATTTGTCTAAGTTTAGATTAATGAGTTAACTGATGGTAATTTAATGATACTACTTAAGACTTCTATTCCCATGATTGTTAGTATTTATATTTTATTCCTAACTGGGTGATTTATCACCAGTCCTTTAACATCTCTGTGTTTTACATTTCTCCTACAGAACAATGTTCCTGCTGCTTTCTTCAAAGGCATTTTCAATCACCAAATCTCTAAAATGTTTTTTTTAACTTTTTGAAGAAAGAGCCTGGTTAATTGCATTATGGTAGAGAATAGTCTACAGAAGTCTGTTAAGTAGTTGCTTTTTGGTTAGAAATGGGACACTTCTATATTCAAATTCCTGTACTAATATATTTACTAATTTGCTTCTCTCCAGATAACTTTGTAGTTCTCTCTTCTAAAAGACAATGTGATACAAGCAGATTGGCATTAATAAACTAAACCTTTATCAGGTTGGAACTATTTCAAGTTAACACTAACACTTAAAATACAAGGAATGCAGGACTGTGCTTTGCATGATATTTCTCCTAGTTTTATGTGACAATTTTTCTTAATCATTTCTTAGAGGCAGCTGTGAGTTTTGCTCTTCAGAGGAGTACTTGATGATGATTTCTGTAGAGGGTCATTCACACATGCCTGCGCACTGGTACTTTCCAGTTCCGCTGCTTTTTAGCATTCATTGTAAGCATCATTCATGATAGTAATTGCAATACAATATTTGGTTAATACCTATTGTTTTGTGAGTATTTTTTACTCACTACAGAGATGATTAACTCTATGAACATAGAAACTATGTCTTGTACATTTTTATATTCCCCCACAATATGTACCATCAAGCTGAGCATACTACAGTATAATCAATACTTACAGGATTGGATAAATTTATGTCAGAAACATTGTTGATTTATTTTGCTCAAAGCAAAGTATTCATAAATAATCTTTATTCTCATGGTGATGTGTATTTCATAGAGGTGCTAAATCTTACATTTAAAATGCTTTTTTGGGGGCAACATTTAGATACAGGTCTCCATTCTTCATGGTGCATTAGCTATCATGACCTTATAAAAGGACCTACAATATGGTCCCCACTCTCAGAGACTCAGTTTCAGCACATTGGGGGTAAGTCACAGGCATCATTACCTTTAAAAGCACCACAGGTGATACTGAGGTGCAGCCAAAGTTGATAATCCCTAGTTTAGGATGACCACAACCAATTCCACAGAAATTGTCACAGGACATTGCATACAGAGTTAGTTATATGGCTTACTTGGTTTAAAAAATTTAATGAATCATTGACTTGCTTTTTATATTTTTAAAAAAAATTGACTAAAGTCACAATTGTCACATTAGTAGACTACTTGAAAGAAACTTGATTAAAAATTTTTAATCAAGAGTAATTATATAGTACACATTATAGATCATCAAAGACAGGGAGAACACACAGAAGTTGGCATCTGAACTGTGTAATGTCCACTGTCAATTATCTGCCTTATGTGGTACAATGTGTCTACCAAACTCAAGGGATAGAAAACTTAAAAAAAACCCTATGCATTGTCCCAAAGAATTATTTACATACATAAATATATATATATAATTTATATCTACACATATGTATATGTATAATATATACAAACACACATTTATTTATATTAAGGACTTTCAAGTATCTGATACAAGTTTTCTTTGACTCTGATGTGTAGGGTATCTTATTTGGTGTGAATACTTTTCTTTTCCAGTTACATGAGAAATTTGCATGCTAGTTTTCAGTTTGCATGCTCCTGCGCCCTTTGTAATTTTGTCTTTTAAGACGACTCACTCAGTAGAGACAAAAGTGCACAACAAAAGTATATAAATAATCAACTAATTATAGAATTAACTCAGTAACCTGTTTCTGAAATTTAAATGTTATTTCATTTAATTTTAATGGGAATTCATTGGAAATGCTAATGAAATGTATTTGCAAGGTTTGCCACCTTCTCAAATAATGTGGCAAAAGAGCAAAGTTCCTGCACAAACAACACTTTTCATTTTTACTGAAAACATGCAGGAGAGGAGGCTTGTCCGTGAACTGGTATTGAGCTTGCTTGTGATGAGTTATGGATGTTTTAGCAATAAAATTTGGCTTTCTGGAACAAATGGATGTTCAAACCTGATTTTATTAGTGTGGTTGAACATTGTGGAACTAAAACAAGGAAATTCCTGCATATTGGCACAATTTGAGGCCATATGGATCATAAACTTTTCTATTTATACTTCACTGATGGACATAAAGGGCATTATCACAACAGGAAAAATGGGAAGCAAAGAATACACAACTTCAGTCTAGAAACTGTACATCTTGTTAGTGAATGTCAGATGAAGGTGAAGCTTTAAAATAGCAGGCCCCTTGATGTAGTGCCTCTAATGCACAAAGGACAAGATGTGCAGGGTGCGTCATTAGTGCGACAGGGTGGAAAGGGGCGACCGGTTTCTCCTGTGACTCTGGGAAGAGGATGAATCTGGCACAGCTCTGATGTCAGAACCTCCATCACCTTTCTCACAGAGGATGTAGATTTTAATTGTACTCGGGGCTGACTCGTGTCGCACCAGCTCCTACGTGACACTGAGATAGATGAAGCCATTTGTTGGCCTTATCAGAGCCAGCTGTGTGCTTGGCTGTGGCTACAGTAGGCATTTTATCTCATGCATAATCCTCTCATTGAGAGGGGATCACAAGCGTCTGAACCATATGGCAAATAATTTTATTATGATCAAAAAAGGACTCTTGAAGCTAGTTAAACAGAAGAGTCCTTGAAATTCAATCAGAAGTTTTATTTCCATGTCACACCATTATCCTAAGTTAATTGTTAGTACTGCCGCAGTCAAATAGCACCAAGACTCCCCAACCAGGGAAAAATGAGAATACATTTAAAATTACTTTATTTTGCCTGCATTTTGTGGAGAGCATGTGTAGATCTTCTTAATTTTGGAGAATTTACATGGGTCCCTATTACAAAAAAAAAGAATCTGGATTTCTAAGAGGGAAGCCAGCTTCCAATTTAAACAAATGCAAATAAAAACCTGTCCAAACACAAGAAACCCCAGCCCAAATGAGACAAGTTTGAATTTATGTCCTCAATGTTGTTTTCCTAAAAAGCCACATAAGACAGAGACTAATTTTTTTTCTTTATGGGAAGTAAAGTCTCAAAAGAAAGAAAGAAAATCTATTCTTTCACAGGGTAGCCTAATGATCCCGTAAATTTAGCATATAACTTCAAAGGGAAGAAGCGAGCTTGTCTTTTCCACATGGTGGGGTTTCCTGCACATTGTCAAGGAGATGCATGGGTCTCATAGCAAAGGCATGTAATCCACTGCCCTGTGTCCAGGGAAGTGATGGGGAGCAGCTGTTATAGGACAAGATGGGTTCTGGTTAGAAGGGATTGTGCGGCACTGTGGCGAGCGGCTTAGTGGCTGCATTAAACCAGAATTGCTTCTAGCTATCATGTTCCTCGTTAATTGTGACTTTTATTAATCACAAAGGATGTTTCCAAACTCCAGTTCAAACGTTACAGGGTCATAAAACAGCAACTTGCCTAATCTTACCTTGTGTATGATGTGTATATTCTGTTCTTTTATTATGATATTTTCTTTCCAGAGGAGAGTGTATAAGGTTTGGGCCTTGGGGCACCTGTTAGTGATGTAAAGGCATTATCAGCAACTTCCACACCACAGTCGGAGAGCATAAAGCATCACAGGGTCCAAATGGCAGCAGCTGCCTTATCTGGAGACTAGTCTTTTATTTGGTATTTTATTGACAAATAATAAAGCTAGTAATTGGACTGGGAGAGGAATATAGCCACCTAATTTACAGGAACCTTAATTTCCTACCACTAAATGCCTGAAGCAGCTTTTTGTTCTTATCACTCCCTCATGACTAAATCTGGCTGAACTGTTAGAATAGTTTAAATGTATATTTTTCTCTTTATTATTTAAGAACATGTTTGGGAAAATATATACTTATTGTGAAATATGACAGTGATTCCTTAAAAACAAAAGAGGACCATGTGATGCTGATTATAACGCCAGGATACATGTGTTCAGGAAGCTCACCTAAGTCCCTGTCCCTAGTTAAGGGATGTGGAGCAGAGCAGAATGCACTGCAGAAAGGGCCAGCAGAAAAGCAAGCCTGCTGGTAACTGTCAGATGCAGGCGCCCCGCATCAGCGAGGTGCCAACGATGTACATCTTTCTGCCTTCCAACTTCTTCATCAACTTAGCTGTTTAAAAGAGAGGAGGAAAGAAAAAAAGAACATGATTACCTTGGTCGCTTAGCCTACTTGCCTGCTGTTGAAGTAGATGTTATTAGCTCCACATGGCATTTCTGCATGGCCTTTTCAGTCCCTGTCGAGACACAAGGAGGAGCATGGAGACTCGATCGCTCTGTGACAAAGAAAAGGCATTCAGGGCCTTTGGTTTCACCCTGGTGAGATTTGTTAGTAGGAACAGCCAGTGGATTGCCCAGCTAAATGAAATGTATGATCTTGTCTGGGATAATCCTGATGCTTTTGCAACGTGTTGGTGTTATCCCATCAGAAACCGTTTCCACACTGTTGAATGATCACTATCCACTCTATGATTTCTGAGAGCTCTTTGCTAAGTGGCAGAACCTGTCTTCGATGCCCCACTGAACTTCACTAGCAATGAAGGTTGTAGATAAATAATGGAGGCAGAGGGGGTGACAGGGCCTGAGCACTTGGGGCTTGACAGATTACCCCGTGATGGATGGCAATTAGATATGCGTCAGTGTCACTGCATTTATCCAACTAGTACGAGCTCATAAGTCTTTGAAGGTAGATTTATTAAGAGCTTCACTCATGTCTTAAAATTTAGGATTGGGTTTTGAGCTTCTCTAACAGCTTTCTAAATCACCTACCTTTTACTTTTTTAAGTGTGGAATAAAAAAATGTTCACTAAATGGGTTAAGTGTGTGGCTATATATTTTGTTTGTGTTCAAGGCAGTTGCTGATGACAGGTCACCTTGTCACCAGCTGGCCAACAGACCAAATGGACCTTTGGGAAGAGAGAGCACAGGATGTAGTACAGGAATCATAGTGCTAATCAATGGCCAATAATAGACATCCTAATGAAGAGAGGTTATTTCCATTAGAAATCTTGCACACATGCATTCAAAGTAGGCATTGGCTTATCTTTTCAGCAAAAGAGATGCCAGTGGGAAGGGAAATATAAATCCTGAATATTAGGAAGCATTTTTAAGTAGGATCCTGTTTCTAAATAATACAAATGAAGTTTTTCTAGCTCCCTAGGGTGAGTTACATAAATTAGCAATGAACCAGGTGCCTGGGCCCTAAAATCAGAGCGCAGTTAAACCTCATCGGAATTTTACAGCGTATTACTTCTTGACTCTGTTTCACATGTCTTTTGCTTGAAAACTTAGGTTTGTGTTTCTCTTCTCTTAGAGCTCAGTGATATAAGAAATAATAGAGTGTACTGGGAATGGCTAATAACAGGAAAATTGCTATTTCTAAATGTGAGTGAAGCCCACACTGATTTACTGTTATGGACCCACAGTTCCCAGCAAACCATTTTTCAAGGTTATCCTAGATCATGTTAAATCAGATCATCAAGAACTTACTGTCCACATAAGCACATACATCATTTCTGCTATTACAATATATCTTAATTGCATTTTCCACTTAAATAGATATTTCTAAAATAATCTACATGATTGTAGTAATCTCAACCCCTCTGGCCAGAGTGCACCTCACCCTAGAGGAATTCAATTCTTAATTTGATAAGACCACCTTGAATAAATTCATCATTGTAACACAAATTATTTTGTGCCCTCTGAATATTTACTTTTTTTTGGCATAAACAAGTGTATTGTGTGCCAGACAACAAATGTTACAATAAGAGGAGGAACCCAAAATTCTGGAGATTATCAAAAATTTTTCCTTTCCACTTTTGAACCCACATTAGTTTCTCCAGGGGTCTGAAGAAACAAACATGCTTGTCACCGAGGGACACCTTTTACATTCTTCAGATAAGGACTCGGCCCACTTTGGGGTCAAATTATTCTAGTAGCAAAGCTGATCAGAGCAAACAAGGTTTTCGAGGATTCACTCACTCTTGTAAAAGCTGATTATAATTGATGAACGACCAGCTTGCTAGACCCTGACAGGCTGGTTGCCTGGCCTTTGCTCTTTGCCAGTTCAAGCCTTACAAGTGTGAAATAGCCAATTACTGGAATACCTATTGAAAGTAATAGGCCAATGAGCAAATTGCTACTGTGGGACACCGTTGGCAGGATAGATGGAAGGAGGCCAAGATAAAGTTCTGCTCAGAGCAGCTGCTCCCACCACGGATTGCTAACACTATTGGATGGTCAAGAGATGAGAGCCAGGTATTTTCCCATTCAAACTGCCGGTGTCCTGCCTTGTATTGACTTAAAGTTTATGATGCATGATACCATCTTGTTACCCAGGTCCTAATTTTCAGAAATAAATCCTCCTTTTAAAAGGTAGTTAAATAGGTAATAAGGATAGTCACGGCCATAGATTTTGTGCAAAAGCATTAAATACAATTTTTGCAGGGAATGAAAAGTCATATAGTGTGCAGAGTGTTAATACTTGCCAGCCATTTGCTATTGACAGAACAATTTATCTTGATAAAGGACAGTGAAAAATTCCAATCTATTCACTGACATCACATTATCAGCAGTAATATATGACTGCATCTAAATATAAAGTTGAAATCGGATACAGTTGAGAAGTTCCTGGTAATTTTCCTGTAAATATATTGTGTATTGGACAATGAACAAGTGACACATTTACCGTGTAATTAGATAACCTATTTTTATGTGAAATTTTAAGTTTTGCTGTGTTTAATGGAATATGCCATAATGTTTCCTTTTGGAGGTAACCTGTTTCCTTAGTGAGACTTTAGCAATAAAAGGGGTGTTATTGAGTTTGACAAAGAAAGGATAGAGGAAGAAAGGTAAATTGTGAAAACTCGCACAAGACAGCAATTCCTCTGAGCATTTACTATCATAAGAAAATTACCTTAAATTTTAAATTATGTTGTAATTATTATAAGCATATATATACACATATACACACGTATATATCTTTTGTGATGTTAGGAAATTATGAGTTGTTTTGGAAGCGAATGTTCTTTGTAAAGGTTCTAGTAAAGTCTGAATTATCTGAAATGTGCCCAAATGGGTCAGAACACAGTGAGTTCAAGGTGAGGTGACATGGAGCATGAATGGTGTTAGGAAAGGTGATTCCGACCTGTGGGACCTGCAGGGGTTCCATAACCCCTAGGTCTGGGGACATGCAAGTGCAGCTCAGTGAGACTACAAGAGGCAGAAGTGCAGACTTGCACAAATCTCCTCTGTGGTCCTGTGAACAACTCTTTGCCCCTACCTCCTGAGTGCATGTGCTTGTATGAGTCTCAGGCAAGGAAGAATCAAATCCCCCAATTGCTTAAGATCTGAAGCTTGAATTTATTGGTAAAAATGTTGTGTTTGCTACCAGACCTGTGTAAACACCCACTGTGTCTCATCAGTGCATTTTCCTTCTTTCTATTTTTTTTTGTGTGAACACTTTCACAGAAGAAATGAGAATTTGCTGTTATTGACATAAACTGACTTGGGAATAATATGTGTTTCATTTCGGATGATAACTATGGAGAAACAGAAATTTACTATTTTCAAAATATCTCCTGCCTATTTTCAAGAGGGTCTGAGGAACTCACAAACTAAATTCAATCATAATATGAAATCTCTTATTTAGTTATTAAAAGCAAATAAAAACAAAAAGAAAAATCCCAGAGCACATCCAGGAGGCAGAAGGAATGATTGCTGCCAGACCCTTGAGAGAAATGTTTTACCATAATCGGCACCGAGTTTCCCAATCCAGTTTTGAGCTTGCTAGGACAACAGAGGAAATTTGTATGCGTGACAGTGTAGGGAAAATGCAAGGTGTCTCCTATTTCTAGTATTATCTTAGAATAATCTAATATTCACTGTAAGCACTTACGTTACAGCCTTAACTAATAAGCAAGACAGTCAGTTTCCTTTTTTCCCCTCTCTCATCTTTAAAAAATCAAAACAGCCAAAAACACAGCCCTGCTTTCAAAATCCAAGGTGAAGAGGGAACTGAAGAATCAGATCTGTCCTCACTGTTCGACTGCCTTTACTCCTGTCTGCCACCAAGTGTCGCTGTGGAGAACAGGACCTGCACAGTTTTTTGCTGTCTCTCTATCCACAGCTGTGATTATGTTCCTGTTGATCTGGATCCCTGTGCAGGACAAAATGGTTTCCCAGGGGTAGTCAGTCTCACCTCACCCGTATTTCAATCATTTTCTGAGTTTCTACTTCTATTTCAACCACTTCCCCATGCGCAGCAATAGCACTGCCAAGAGGCTTCAGACCCAGGCTATGTCAGAGGGCTAGAACATCAGACCTTTCTCACTGAGTTGTGTGAGGATGAGTATTTGATAAGGGTTAATGAATCACACACACACACAGGTAGAACAGAGGCTGTTAGCTGTTATTATTTTTATTATTCAAATAACTCAATGAGATAACACCTTGAAGTTGAGAGCACAGGCCCAACCCAGCCTTGTCCCTTTCCTTGCCTGTCAGTTTTCCCTAGGAGGCCTTTGACATCTTTCTTGTCTGCAGTTGGTATTATCTCTATCCGTTGAAAAGATTGTAACAATATTAGTCCTTGCAAAGGAAGTTGAGCTCTTCACCTACTCTCCAGGTGCTCTGTACCTTTCATCTCCTCCTTCGTCACTAGCAGTAGAGGTGAGGGTGGGGGTGATGGACTGCCCTTGTCAAGAACATAAAGCCCCCACTGTACTTTTTACTGGGTGTCTTACTGGGACACAGATGCCCACTGGTTTTACATTACATAACTGAGATTTAAATGCAGAACTGATCTCTAATGTAACTTTCCATTTTTTAATTTAAAGAAAACCAGCCAACTATTTTCAAGAGTAAATTGATCTTGCTAAAAAGTACTGCCCAAATTGTATGCACTTGTAAATGAGAACATTTTTTGTAGATATATTATTTTCTTGTAGTTAAACTTAATTATTAATTTGTTATATAACAATGGCACTAAGTGACCTTGTGACTCTGTTTTTGTTATGGTCTATGAAGTAAACCTTGTAGGGAAGGGAAATGACCTTTCTGAATACTATAAGTAGTACCTCATTTTACCTTCACAACCATCAAGAGAAGTAGTACTGTCCTGGTATTTCAGGTGAGAATCCGTATTAAAGAGTTTGTGGTCTGTACCCAGAAATCACATGGCTGGAGTAGCTTGTACAATAGAAAGCAGAATTCAAACATAGGTTGCTGTATAATTTTAATAAGTTGTTTCATATGCAATGAATTTGCTGAATTTTTAGAATAATCAATAAATTTATAGATTCTCCTGGATTTTTCACTCATTTAAACATGTTGTCTACAAATAATTTTTGTTTCTCCATTTCAGTTTCTTTACTTCATATGTATTTTTACTGCACTGGCTAAGGCTTCTATTGGAATGTTGATACATTACAGTTACAAAAAGTATGATGAACATCCCTGTATTATTCTTGATTAAAAAAAAAACTTTCTGCTTTCAACATTTTATTCTAACTTCTGGCCAAGATAGAGGCGAATGTAGATACAATTTGGTGCCTCACACAAACAAAAGAAGCACAACAACAAATTTAAGAACAAAAATAACCAGAACTGCCAGAAAATCTGACTGAATGGAAGTCCAACAAGCAAGGATTTAAAGAAGAAACATTCATTCAGACTGGGTCTGGACCACCAGGGCAGGCAAGGCAGCAGCTGGCAGAGAGAGTGGTCCCACATTTGCATGTGGATAAACCGGGAGGAACGACTAGGAAGTGAGACAGATTGCACAACCCAGGGTTCCAGTGCAGGGAAATAAAGCCTCAAAACCTTTGGTGGTAAAAATCTGTAGGTGTTACAGCAGCATGAGAAACTCCCAGCTTCACAGGAGAGTTCATTGGAGAAACCCACAGGGTTCTAAAATGTACAAACCCACCCACCTGAGAATCAGCACCAAAAGGGCCCAATTTGCTCGTTGGTATCAGGGGAAATGATTGAAAACTGACAGAGAACAGAGCAAGTAGCACTGTTCTCTCTCTGACCCTTCCCTCACAGACAGCACCACAACCCAGTGATGTGGGTTTCCCCATCCTGGCCAATACCTAAGGCTTTGCCTCTTACAATGTAACAGCTGTGACTAGACAAAAAAATATGGCCCAAATGAAAGAACAGATCAGAACTCAAAAATAAAACTAAGTGATGAAGAGATAGCCAACTTATCAGATTCAGAGTTCAAAATGCTGGTAATCAGGATGCTCACAGAAATAGTTAAGTATAGTTGCAAAATGGAGGGAAAAGTGAAGGCTATGCAAATTGAAATGAAGAGAAATATACAGGAAACCAATAGTGAAGAGAAGGAAACTAGAGCTCAAATCAATAGTTTGGATCAGAAGGAAGAGAGAAAACAGATCAGAAGGAAGGAAGAAACATTCAATCAGAATTGAATGAAGAAACAATTTTAAAAAATGAGGAGATGCTTAGGAACCCCTGGGACAGTGTTAAACATTCCAACATCCTAATCATAGGGGTGCCAGAAGGAGAAGAAGAAGAGCAAGAAATGGAAAGCTTATTTGAAAAAATAATGGAGAACTTCCTCAATCTGGTGAAGGAGATACACTTCCAGGAAGTCCAAGAATCTTAGAGAGTCCCAAAGAAGTTGGACCCAAAGAAGCACTCACCAAGGCACATCATACTTACATTACCCAAGAATAAAAATGAGCAGAGGATCTTAAAAGCAGCAAGAGAGAAGGAGACAGTTACCTACAAAGGAGTTCCCATAAGACTCTCAGCTGATTTCTCAAAAGAAACCTTAAAGGCAAGAAGGAGTTGGAAAGAAGTATTCCAAGTCATGAAAGTCAAGGATCTCCATCCAAGAGTACTCTATCCAGCAAAGCTATCATTTAGAATGGAAGGGCAGATAAAGTGCTTCCCAGATAAGGTCAACTTAAAGGAGTTAATCATCACCAAGCCCTTATTATATGAAATGTTAAAGGGACTTATCTAAGAAAAAGAATAAGATCAAAACTATGGACAGTAAGCCCTGGCTGGTGTAGCTCAGTGGATTCAGCACGGGCCTGCGAACCAAAAGATCGCGGTTCGATTCCCTGTCAGAGCACATGCCTGGGTTGCAGTCCAGTTCCCAGCAGGGGATGCACCAGAAGCAACCATACATTGATGTTTCTTTCCTTCTCTCCTTCCTTTCCCTTCTAAAGATAAATAAATAAAATAAAATAAACTATAAACAGTAAAATGAAAACAAACTCACAACTATCAACAACTGAATCTTAAAAAATAAAAAACAAAAACAAACCAAGCAAACAACTAGAACAGGAACAGAACCACAGAAATGGAGATCATGTGGAGGGTAATCAGTGGGGAGGGGGAGAAAAGATAATGGGAGAAAAGGTACAAGAAATACAAAGCATAAATGGTAGGTACAAAACAGACAGGGAGAGGGTTAAGAATAGTATAGGAAATGTAGAACTTACATGGATGACCCATGGACATGAACTAAGAGGTGAGGACTGTGGATAGAAGGGAATGCAAGGAGGAAGAGTATTAAAAGGGGGAATGGGACAACTGTAAGAGCATAATCAATAAAATATATTTTTAAAAATCATTTTAATTCTAAGAATCACATGTGCTACATATTTTTGCATGTGAAGAACTTACATTTGTTCTTTTCAAAAGATTTTTAATATAAATAAATAAATAAATGTTCATATTCATTTAAAAGATTTGTATTATTCACTGAAATTAGCTCATACATGTAGTTTTACAATATTAACTTGCTAATAGGGCATTTTGTGTAAGAAAGAATTCTAATGTTAAACCAAGTTTGCATAACTAAGATAAACACTACTTGTTTGTAATCTATAATTTTCTATATATTTACAGGCTTGCTTTGGTATCAGGTTATTCTGGACTATTTTTCTACTTTCTGTATTAACTTGTTAGTTATGGAGATTATCAAGTTTGGTAAAAGTGCTCCTGTAAAACTGGGGTTGATTTTTGAATAGGTTTTTACCCACTACTCATTCAATTTTTTCATGTTTATAATCTTAGTTTTCTATTATGCTGTTAAGCCAATATCAGTTTAATATTTTTTATTTCATCAAGAATATGTCCACTATTTACAATGTTTATACTGGTCTGGTATTAAAAAAAAATACCTACTTTTTAAATTATACGTAGAAATATCCCCATTTTTCTTTCTACTATTCTATTTTTTCCTTTTTTCCAGTCCAATATTGCCTACAGTTTGTCTACTTTTCTCATCTTTTACATTATCACCATTGTCTTTTATATTATTCTTATTGAATACTTCTAATCTTTCTTTTTCCCATTTCAATAATTTCTACTGTACCTCTATTTTATCTCCTTAATTCATATGTTAAACACATCACTTTCTTTTTTACTACTCTTCATGTATGATCTTCAGACTATACCTTTCCTTTTATATACTCTACATTAGCTGCATCCTATAAGTATCAATATAGAGAATTGTCATTCCTATGACATGTATTTGTTTCATAATTGTCTTTATTACAAGTTTTTAGAAGTATGTTTTTTCTGTGTCATGTTTGTGGATTGTGCCTTTGCCTCTTCCATTGCACTGCATTTTTTAGAAAAACATAGTCTTCTATATATATTGATATTTCTGCAATCATTTAATATACCTATAATTACTTGCATTTTATTGTTTTGAAAGAATGTTTCTATAATTTGAGGGTACAGGTTTTTCCCTCACTTATATACATGTGAGCATAAATATGTGCATATGTGTATTTACTGTACATTTACATTCACATGTACATTCACACACAGTTATACATACACTCATATGCACAGATGGTAAATCAAACTTGTTCATTGTGAAACTCTTCTTTGTAATATGTACACTGCTTGTTTGTTCTCAGTTTCTTAGGACTGTATGATAAAATCTTACAGTATGATTGTGAATTGATGAATTCTTTCTTGTAATTGTCTTAAATGTTTCCTATATGCCCTGTGAAGAGATGTGGTTAAGTGCATAGTGGTCAATATGGTTACCTTTTACTCTTGTACTGTTCTTTTCATTTATGAGTACAATTTCTCTTTGTTTATAACCTTTTACTTCAAAGTTCATTTTGTTCACAATCAATATGGGTGTTATAACTTCTCTTTCAGTTTTTTTAAACTTATATTCCTTTATCCTTTCCTTTTTCGTCAAATGTATCATTAAGTCTTTAAGTGTGTATCTTTTAAACAACGTGTAGCTAGATTTGTATTTATTAGTCCTTTTTATTTTAAAAAACTTTTAAAATTACAGTTGGCTTTCAATATTATTTTACATTAGTTTCGGGTGGACAGCATAGTGGTTAGACATTTATATAACTTACAAAGAGATCGCCCTGATTAGTCTGGTACCTACCTGGCCCTGTACACAGTTATTACAATAGTATTGACTATATTTCCTAGGATATACTTTACATCCCCATGACTGTCTTGTAACTACCAGTTTGTACTTCCAAATTCCTTCACCTTTGTCACCTATCTCCCCAAACCCCTCTCATCTGGCAACAATCAGTTTGTGCTCTGTGTCTATGGTCTGTTTATTTTGTTCTTTGGATTTTAGATATGAGTGATATCATATTCTATTTGTCTTCCTTTGTCTGACTTCACTTAGCATAATACCCTCTGGGTCTATCCATGTCACAAATGATAAGATATTATTTTGGGGGCCAAGTAATATTTTATTGTATATATGTACCATGTCTTCTAAGTGACCATTGATATTTATTTTAAATCAAACTTCAGAATCCCTGTCTTTGCTTACTTACACCATTTTAAGGGTTTGCAGGAACAAGTATAAAGGACACATGGACAAAAACAATGGAGGCTGGAAACAGGAGGGAGGTGGGGAGGGCTGGGGGGTGGGGTGGAACGGGAGTAAAAGGAAGAAAACTGTACTTGAACAACAATTAAATTGAAAAAATTGAACAGTAAAAAAAATTACGTATACATTAAACTACATGTCCAAAGAACTACTCTCAATGCTTTAAACATACTAACTCCTTGAATTAGCAATCCTATGAGCTAGATAATATTTTTATCCTGCTTTTAAAAATGAGGCAATTAAGACACAGAGAAGTTAAGCAACTTGATTGTGATCACACAGGCTCCCAGACCCCATGCTCATATCCACTATGCACTTAAAGGAATGGGGCGAGCAACGGGGAACCAGGGGAAAAAATTGCAAATCCAGGAAATACAACCTCCTGTAGTTTGCTGGAATGGAAGTTTCTTTTATCCATGTCTTTCATTTGTCAAATATTCATTAAAAGCCCACATTCTCACCACAATTGATTCTTCTTAAGGATCTACCCTGCAAAGTAGGCTGAGCCTTCACATGGAGGAGGATGGGGCAACTCTAAATTACATGGCAGAGTTCATGTAGGGAGTGGTCGGCAGTTTCTCTGCTTCCCAGAGGGGTGCTTTTTCCATTACACTATTTGTCAGCACTGTGGAAGTCTGGGTCAAAAGAGGGGGGAATTTAGGTATAAAACACTGTTCATTTTTTATACAGGTGGTATTTTTTTATAACTACTCTTTAATTTATATCTTAATTTATAGCTTTATTGTCATGAGCATGTTAAGAAAAGACTAACATGAAATATTTTTTAAGTTCTCAGTTTGTTTACTAGTAAATGCTTTTATACTGTTATAGTTTATCTTGTTTTTTGTTAGTTGTCATTTCATAAACAAAAAAGATGATTCAGCCCTGGTTGGTGTAGCTCAGTGGATTGAGTGTGGGCCTGTGAACCAAAGGATCATGGTTTGATTCCCAGTCAGGGCACATGTCTGGGTTGCAGACCAGTTCCCAGCAGGGGACACAGGAGAGGCAACTGTACATTGATATTTCTCTCCCTTTCTCCTTCCCTTCCCCTCTAAAGATAAATAAATAAAATCTTTAAAAAAACATGATTCATAACCTTTCTCTCATTGGAATTTTCCCCCAGAAAGAAAGTAAATGAACACAATATAAGTCAATTCCTTTTCAGTGTTGTGATTTTATAATGCTTTGAGTATGATTCACCACATTTCAACTACAGCTGTTCAGTCCCCTGATTCTGCCCTCAGTCCTCAGATGTGTGAGGCCAACGACACAGGATCTTCTGTGCCCTTCTGCTCTTTATGCACCAAATGAGGACTTTTGGCACTTAATTTGGAAATTAGAGAACACTGTTTCTTCGGTTTTTGCCATGTGCATGCTCCAGAAATTTGCCTCCCTTCTGCCAAAGAAATAACTTCAGCAAAGCTGTTCTGTGGGAACAGCTCTGAGGGAAAAGGTAGGGCAAAAAAAGGATCTGAGAAACAGTGTGATATGCTGAGCATTTTAAAGTAGTTAGCTGGTAGAAATAAGCTCTTGTATATTTTCATGGTTAAAGCGCCAACTTAAAATATTTATGACTGTTCAAAATGCATTCCTAAGAGGCAAGTCATATTGAGTTCTTATGGCTAGCAAGGATACATATTCCAGAGAACAGTGAAGTCCAAAATTATTTGGATAAATCCCTTCTCAAAATCAGTTCAGATAATCCCTGCTCTGTAAAGCTTTTTTCTCCTCACGTGGATTAATCACTCTTTTATAAGTGTTTGCTATTACTTTCTACATGTTTATTTCATAGTGCTTATTGCATTGTGTTACTCCTCATGGATTTTAATTTTACCTTGAATATATCAGGATCCTTTGAGCTGATTTCAGCTAGCACAACTCATAGAACACTAATACATACACCAAGATATTACTTGATAAATCTGAAGCATATGGGTAATACATGGAAAAGCCTTTTCATGGAATGAAGTACTCACTTTCTCGTCATAAAAGTGTCTTGTGGGTGGGGGTCTCTTAATAAACAAAGCATTTCATGGGATGGAAGAATCATAATGTCAAGTTGTTAATATCAGTTTCAGAGTGGGAACTGTTTTAAGGGGTATAGATAGCACCTATTTGATGCCAGGCAAGATTTTCAACACTGATCCTACAGCTTAAAAAATATAAAAGGCATTCTAGTGGGGGGAAACAGCCCATGAACTAAATAACTTCTTATAGCAGAAAATGAGAAATGCTATGAAGAAAAACAAAACAAGCTAAGAGAATAGAGAGTTTTGGACAGGGGTTGTATATTGAAAAAGAGAGGTGGGCTGAACAAGGAGATGACATTTAAGCCAAAGAATGAAGGAGACGAGGGACCAGCCATGCAGATGTCTGAGGTAAGGACCTTCCATGCAGAGAAAACAGCCAGTACAAACAACACAGTCATAGCCTCGGCCTATTTGAAAGCTAAGGTGCTAGAACAGAGTGAACAGAGAAAATGAAAAGAAAGTGAGGTCACAGACGTACCCAGGACCAAATTGTGATGGGCTTTGTAGGCCATTGTCAAGACTTCATCTCAACCAGAGTTAAAGCCACTGGAGGTTTCATGTGATCCTGTTGTATAACTGCTTTTCCTTTTGTGTCTCTGGTTGCTCACTTGATAATGGGGTCTAGGAAAGCAAAGGTAGAAGTGGGAGAACATGTGAGAAACTATTGTAATAACACAGGTGAGAAATTACCAAGGGGCAGTGAGTGGAGGTGGTGAGAAAGGTTCAGTTGCTGGATGTGTTTCTGAGACAGAGCCAGGAGGATTTCAGACAGATTGGATGTTGTACTAGAGAGGAAAAACCTTGAGGATACCTATGAAGTTTTTTACCTGAGCTGCTGAACACACAGAGTGAACTTCCATAGGAGGCAGTGTCCAAATTTTGGCATCTCTGAACCACACTGGGAGAAGAGGTGTCTTGGGCCACACATTAAATACACAAACACTAACAAAAACTGATGAGCAAAAAAAAAAAGGGTTTTACTAAACTTACTATTTTGATTGGGCCGCATTCATAGCCATCCTGGGCCGCATGCAGCCCATAGGCCACTGGTTGGACAAAAGGATAGTGTATTATTTCTTCTTCACATACACTAATAATACTTTTCTCTCTGTCTGTGTGGATGAAATCAGGAACACTGATCACTGACTGACCAATTTTTGCATGGCTTGTCAGGGACACTGATTATTCTTGCCATGAACTTGGCTATGGTGGTTGAGGTAGTTTCACATTTGTGGCCATATATGGATGTGGTTGGATTGTGAAATCTCTGGAGATATTTAAAAGTATATGAAAAAATAGAGGAGGAAAAATAAATGTTTGTTCATACTAAGAAGTTTGACTGCTTTTAAAATTCTCAGGTCTAAATGCAGTATCTTGGAAGGATCCACGATTTAACATAAAGAACATTATAAATGAGAAAATTAATACACTCCTATCTGAAGCAACATCTGATTACAGCCAGTGAATCCAAAAGAATGTTCATGAGACTAAAAACACACCTTGTTTTATTATAGAAATCTTTCAATGGCTTTCTTTAGGCTTTTAAATGAAATCAAATAAAGCCCTAATTTGGGACAAAAGATGGCATTTAAATGTAAATAAGTACACCTGTACCTCTACAACAATCCAGAATTTATAAAAGAAAGGGAATTTAGAAAGTATCTAGTTTCACCTCTTAATTTTCCATCTGAGACCCCAGACAGAGCATCCAGGTGACTTGGCCAAGCTCCTGTGGCTGATTAACGGCTACCGGAGGTTGAAACTCAAATCTACTTGTTCCTGGCCCAATGGTCTACATTACCTTGTTTATGTTTTGACTTTAGTCCTTTTTTTTAACTTGCAAAGAATTTAGGGTGCAATGTTCTCAAATCTCCAAACAATGCGGATATAATTTTAGAAATAAAGTGATATGAACCTTAAGTGAGATACTTAACTATCTCCACAATGTCACATGGGTCCAGTGTCCATACACTATGCCCGGGTTATGGACCATGACCTGTAAATTCTCAACATCAAGTCTTCCTTTGCCACTGCCCTTGGTACTGGCCCCCCAGAAGTGAGACACGGCAGACATCACATGGAGGTCTGAGCAGACATCTCCAATTCTGGGCTTTTCTGGATTTAGTTACTTTCTGCAAAATGCTGAGTGTAGTCATCACATTTGTCATTACACTCAAAGATAAATCCAGTCTCCAACTCGTGGGATTTCAACAGCATCCTATGTTTGATAATGTTGAAAATGACTGGTTATTCTTCAAGTAAGATAAATAAATGACTAAAAGCCAATAATTCAACAGTTGATATATCAGCTGTGATGAAAGGATGTAAATCTTAGTTAGATGCATGAGATTAAAACCCTTTTTATAGTTGAGGATAGTGATATTTTTAACAACATTAATTTACAGTGGACAAACTGGGTTTTTAACACTGATAATCCAGCCATTTATTAAACTTTAAGAGCAGTATAATTAAGTATTACTGCCTAGAAGAGTTTCTATGGTATTATTTATAGCTGTGATGAGTGTAAAAAACTTTACTTTTTATGTTCAAATGTTAATTCTTGCCTCATTAAATGCAGACTGGAATAAATACATTGATGATTTTCCTATACCATTTTATTTCCCAAGTTGTTTGGGCTGCTTGTTTGTTGTTGTTTTATTTTGGTTTATCCCCTACTAATAATCCACATGACTTTCCAAGGGGAGAGAAGGAGCCAGAGGTTATTTTCTGAAAGAATTGGCAGCTACATTTTCTAAGCAAAACAGAATTTATACCTAGTAGCCTGGTGCTGGTGAAGAACTTCTGAGAGGAAAAAGAAAAGGAAAAGCTCTCTCGATATTTCCAAGCTGGAGCTCAGATCATACATGTTCTTTAATTGGGCTCAGTAACATGTCATTATTCCATTGGTGTTTGACATAATCTATGTCCTAGTAAGTTCTTTGATAAGAATAATGGAACAGTGGCCTGCGGGAGATAAAAATTTATAATTCCTGTGAAACAAGCAATTTCAGAAGTGAGCAAAACCAAACAACTAGTGCAAACAGCTTAGTAATAGTGTTTATTGTCATTTATTTTTAAATCAAAAAAGAAGATGCCATGAGCAGTCTTATTTTTTCTCATTCTGGGCATAAGTCACAGATGCAGGGAGAAAATAAAATTTCATCATAAACAATAAAACAAACTTTGCAAGTTCTACATCATAGCTAATGTTATGGCCTCTCCCACTGTTAACCTATAGCTGGACATGCTGTTTCAAATGCCCCAGGACTACTGCAACTTCCACCCCTTCAGAGAATCCAAAGGCTGGTTTCTTATTAAAATTCTATACCTACATACTTCACATTTCTTATGCCTCTACCTGTTATGCCACCCTCACTGTTGTAGAAAGTTATTTGGATAATGTCTAGAAGCAAAGCAACCCCCTTCTGAAAAAGGTTGGGGATGGAGGCACTCAGTCAGTACCTGACAGGTGTAAATTTTTTAATGTGCGAGCAGTATATGAAAATACAAATCACCACAGAGAGTCAGCCTAAAGCAGACTGAGAAGCTGTCATAAGCAATTTTCAAAAAGCATGAGTTATTTGGTTCCTTTCCAGAGGGAACAACTTCACAGGCATAAATTTGTGAATGGTACTTGACAATCTTAACAAGTTTGCTCCGTCCAAGTTTAAGGGATGGCCAACATTTGCAATGGATCCACCTGGATTTCTGAGACCAAAGGAGAATCAGCATGACAGCTAGGAAGAGCTTAAGCCATCTTCCTTACTGAAGCACATGTCACAAAATAGATTAAAGAACCTCACAATTTGGGACATTTTGAAACTCTTTATTTGCCAGTGGGTTATCTGTAGACCCTCCTCATACACATCAATTTACCAAGTATCATAATATTAAGGGATACAGTAGTGTTTGAGATAGACACCTCCCCCAATCACTAGTTTATATGCTTTAACATTGTACGATTTTTTTCTTTTTGGCTCTTGGTTCATTGAAAAATCTTTACTAACTAAATAACCTTCTCCCTGGTGTGAGAAGGCTGACTTTAGCAAAGGAGTGCATGATTGGCAAGTCGGTCCTAATTGAATGAGTGTCAAGGTCAAAAACCAACGAGTGATGAAGATGAGGAAGCCCTGGAGTGATGTTTGTTTCAAATCATATTATATCTTTTTTTTAGTAGCACAGGGGTTTAGGGAGAATATGTAAATTGGAAAAGCAAGAAAGTTACAGTATAGCTTGATGCTATAGGTGCTGTAGATGCTAAAATAGAGAAACTTTATTTTGTAGTTCTTAATAAAATTAGGCCACATGAAATGTACGGACACCAGAATTCTTCAGAATTCAACACTTGGGGATGAATAAATCACGAATGTGTCCTGAAGGATTTGCTTTGATGGAGGAGTAAAATAAAGGCTTTGGTTCTTGTAAATCAAGATCTGCCTGTGGCTTCTGCTGATATTCCCCTAGGACAGTGGTTCTCACACTACTTTGATCACAGCCCAGAGAAAGGAGAGGTTATTCCTTGGGACTCAGTATACACATACACACAAGTTAAACAAATATGTTCAAAAGAGACCTACTCGTATCTTCCATGACCCACTTTGATTATCCTATCCTATCCTATCTTACTGTTTTAATATTTGATTTAAAAGGCTCATCACATAACACTAACTTGATGATACAATTTATCGATGATTCACAAAAAAACTATCTGAACTATTGAGCTAGAAGCTTCCTTATTCACAGAATATGCCATGCATGTTTTTCTCATTGGACCTGCATTCACACTATTATTTTTTTCAGAATGCCCTCTTTTTACCTAAATCCCAATTATCCTAAAAGTTACCTAAAGAGAACTAACACCTACTGAATGCCATTAGAAATAGTTGTAAGACTAATGGTACAGGGAACATTGGAAACTTACCCTTCACCAGCCTTTTCTTTCAGGAAGTTTCCAAATGGAACTACTTGTATACTGCAAAACAACATTATTGCAGGTAGCCCAGATCATGGGGGAAAAGTCCTTTATATAAACTTAGTGTTAGCCTAGAGACAGGAATCACAGCCATAAGCTAGTGGTCACTGCATTCTACTATCATAGGCTATATGTGTTTATTCAAACTTCGTTCATTCAGAAAGATTTATTGGGTGCCTGCAATGTCCCAGGCATTATGTGTTTACTGTGATAATACCCTGAGAGCAGTCTCACCAGCACCTGTTACATAACAAGAAAAATTGTTATGAAAAAATAACTTTCTTTTTTCAACATTATAATTGACCTGAGGCTAAATTATTTGTAAGAAACTATAATATTATTTAAAAGGCTCACTTTGATTTTATGGCTGTTAGTAAGGGCTGTGTAACCCAACTAGTTGTAACAAGTGCCTATTTAGAAAACAGCTGTAGGACTCATACTCCTAATTTTTTCAAAGTGAGTTTTCAGAGGGCTTATGGACTCGGGAACGAGTTTGGAACTCATGTGGAAATGGTAGCTTTCCTGGTTATGTATTACTGTATAACAGAATGTGTGTCTTATAATCAAAATCATAACTATTCTAGATATTCATCGCTGCATAAAAAGTTCTCCAAACTCTGTGACTTAATAAAACAACCATTCTAAAATATCTTATGATTTCGTGGGCCAAGAATTCAGGCAAGAGAGAGAAGGGGGTGTACCCAAATCAGAAGCCACAGTCTGTTTATACCCTACTTAGGATGTGGTGTAGCATCACTTTTGCCATATTTTATTTATTAGAAGCAAATCAGTATATCCAGCCCACACTCAGAAAGAGGTAAACTGCACTGCTCCTTTTGAAGGGAAAAGTATCAAAAGTGTTTTGTAACCAACACACTCCAATTTCTGGCTATAAATGTATTCACATCACTCCCACATGTAAAATGCACTTACCTCTCCAGAGGCCCCCCAAAGTCTCACCTGTGGGAGACAGCATCAGCTCCGAGTCCAGAATCTCATTGTCTAAAATTGGGTGTAGTGATGGAGGAGTTTCCTATGCTAGAGATCCAAGCACAAACCTCCTTGAGTACAGTTCCTCTTGATATGTAGACCTATAAAACCAAAGAGGCAAACTCTCTGCTTTGCACACACCCAAGCTACAATGGTATCACAGGTATAAGATAACTGACATACAATTTCCTGCTCCCAAAAATGAGGAAAATGAGAGAAAACATAGAAGAGTCACTAGTCCATCACAGTTCTGAGGTTCACTGATTAAGCCTCAAGGTCTAGGAGTGATTCTCAAAAACTCAGCTCCATTTTCAGGCTCTCAGTCATCCTTCATTTTTTAGGAAAGTTAGCACTCGTTTGCAGCTATATAAGCAGAACCTGGGAGGTCCAAAACTCCATGTTTCATTTCGTGCTATCTCTGTCCCTTGAAGTCCAAGCTGATGATGTGTCCACATATGTAATTTTTTTAAAACTTTGTGAGTCTTCTGTGAATCTCACTAGTGTCTACTCTATTGGACAAAAGCTGCATTCAAAAATGTCTTTGAGGTAAGCCTTTCTCTGCTTTGGGATTCAGCAGTGGATACTAAGGAACAATGCCCTTAGTCTTTCTGGAAGACTTATTGTTTAATTGGAAGATTAAGCACACGTCTAATCTTTTTGGAGACCTTTTGTTTTGCTCAATAGTACCCTGTTGCACCCCCTTGTATCTTTCTGATATCCTAACAGAAGGTCTCACAGGTGTACCCTTTGCTTCATCTTTGGACCAGGTTTTCTTGGCAGTGCCCTGGATTTCATCTTTTCTCAGAAGCCATTTCTTAAGTTTAGCATATGTGCCATGTGGAAATGGGTCTTAAGTTCATCTTTATTCTCTTGCATTTTACTGTAAGCAGCAAGAAGAAACCAGAAAGCAGCTTCAATACTTTGCTTGGAAATGCCATTAACTAGATCACCCAGTTTATTAGGCAGGTAACTGAGTTGCTAAACTGGCCTGCCACCCCATATCCAGAATCCCCTTTCCTCCAATTTCCAATAACATTTACTGAAATTTCCCACAAATCCCCCCCCTGCAGCCCCATCAACGACCGTGAGACAGCTTCTTCCAGGCCCTTTTGGCTCTTACTAACACTCTCCTAAAAGCCCACTACCCGGTCTCCTGGTTTCAGTGCTACCCTCTCATTTGAGTTTTGTTTTGTTTGGGGTTTTTTGTTTGCTTGTTTTTTTCTTTTTATGGCAGCACTCCACTTCCAAGTACCAAAATCTATGTAGTTTTCTATTATTGTGTAACAAATCACCCCTTATGAGATTATTACTGTCACAGAGTTGTCTGGGGCTGTGGTCTTGTTGGAAAGCTATTCTGGGGAAGATCTACTTCCCATCTCACATTTGTAAGGGAGCTAAATAGCTCATTATGTCCATGGCATTTTTTTCCATTTGCCTTTTTATGTGTTATCCTTAAGTAGAGGATCTAGGCCATATTTTCAGAAAATTACAAAACAAATGAAGTAAGTGCACAGTGAGAAAGTCAGGTAGTGAAGAGCGAATTTTATGATCAGTCTTACTATCTGTTATATTTTATGATGAAACATACTAAGTAGATCTCATTACACTATAACACAAATAAAAACTTCCCAAGTACAGATTTTATGGTCATCACTTTTTATTCTCTTGCTCATGTGATAGTTTTAAAATGGCCTATGTAGCTTGGTGGGTATATACATTTAACTAGTAAGCAATAAATGCTTGTTTTAAAGTACTTTTTTTACAAGTTCTACCTTCAAATCTCACTCATATTTAATTTTGTTAATGGAAAGACATTGTGCTAAAATAGCCCTGGCTGGTGTGGCTCAGTAGATTGAGTGCTGGCCTGTGAACCAAAGGGTTGCTGGTTCGATTCCCAGTCAGGGCACGTGCCTGGGTTGCAGGCCAGGTCCCCTGAGTATGGGGGCATGTGAGTGGCAACCACACATTGGTGTTTCTCTCCCTCTTTTTCTCCCTCCCTTCCCCTCTATGTAAAAATAAAATAAATAAAATAATTTTTTAAAAGAAAGCCATTGCACTAAAATACAACGCTAAGAAAATACTAGAATTACTTTATTACCTTCCTTTTTCCTTCACCTTAGATAGAGTTATGATTTGTAAGGGCGCGTTTAGCTTCCTTCCCTACTATATCTCCATCCTATTTTTCAGTTCAAAAGCACACACAACAAAGGATTCTCCCTTTGTTCCATGCTTGTAAATGACTGGCAAAACGAGTATATATTTGAGAGTAATTTCTACTATTATAACAAGCTGGAATCAAAATGGCCAATCGGTAATAAGCCAACCCTTATTAACTTGCACTAGATTATTTTAATTTGGCAGATAAAATAACCAGTTTTCTACTGTTAATTAGAGTTTGGTCTAATAGGATTGACAAACCAAGCTGAGAGAAAAATGTTGTATTTAATTGCTTTTAACATTCAGTATTTCTTTTTTCCAATAGATTTCAATTTTGAGAAAGTTCCAAAGAAATATGAAGAACCCACAATTTGTTTTCCAGGTTACTCTTACTTCTAAAAGTCAGAACAACTCTAGCCAATGGACACTTTTTAAGTTGTATTATTACATTGTGTATCAGTCTCTATGCCTTTATAAAACTTATACTATTATTAGAAAGCAACAATTTATTTTCTAATCCACTTATATTCCTTTTTTACTTCTCTATTCCAAGAATATAAGTTATCTTGTAGTAAAAGATACACAAAGTTGCTACTTATAAAGAAGAGAGGTAATATGGTTATAACAAAAATACAGGCTTTACAGCCACTAGTAAACAAATTAAAATCCTAACTCAGCTGCCTCCTGGCTGGGTGATATTGGGCAAGTTATTAAGCCTTGTCTGCACCTCTGAGATGATGTGGAGAGTAGAGGTTTAAATACAAAATGTTTTTAAAAAAATACCTGATATATAAGATGTGGTCTGCAAATTTTGGTTGTTATTACTATCACTACTCTGAACTCAACAGGACACTAAATTTTAAAATGCACCCACATTGGCAGACCTCTTCTTCCCGTCCAGGTTCCTGAGACCACAAGTCAGGCTGCATGGAGAAAAAGGGGGATAAGCAGTCATGAGACTAGGGTTTTAAACTAGGTTAGGTTTCTGTTTTTAATAACAGAAAGCAGGACTGGAGAACGATGGGATCTGCAGAAGGTGTTATTAAAGGATGGGACAGTGGGACACCGGGGGTGTGATGTCAGTGACTGAAGAGTAATAACTATTTCAACTTTGCATAGGAAACGAATGAGGCAAAAAAAGCTTTGTTGTTTCTTTTCTAAGAAAAATCACAGGTCACCACTTAAAGAAATGAACAGATCAGATCTTAACCAGAAGATGCATAATAATGTCTGTGGCCATTCTGATTTGGAGTAAGAATTATGGTAACTTGCAAATGTCATGAGCTGTAACTTCTGTGTAACTTCCACTGAGTAAACATTTTGTGTTTTTCTCAAATATCGAATGTTATAGTGTTTTAGTTTATATCGAAATTGAAGCATAGTCAACTTCCCAGGGATTAAAAATTCAGAGATATAGATTTTTCTTCTCATTTCTTTCAAACATGGCATAAATAAATTATAATCAAGAAGTATTTATTGCAGAAATTACAAAAGTGCCTGACACCGTAGGTGCTCACTAAGTATGTTTTGGTTGTATGAAAATTGACAATTACTTTGAGGGTCTCCCCTTAGTATACCAATTCAAATTAAATCAGAGTCAAAGAAACCATTCATCTCCACAAATGTATCCATAAAACATTCTCAGCTGTGAAATAAGCACTCGCAAAGACAATATATTTCAGTACTTTTACTTATTTGCATTATTTTTAAGTATATAAGTCATCAGGTCTTAGGCTTAAATATAAAGTGTTTTTTATATGTACTAGAATGTGCAGTTCAGGAATACTGGTATTTTATTTGATCCATTAAAATTGATCGGTTGTTCTTATTACACAAATAACACATGTAGATTGTCAAAAGGAAAAATAACACAAGTAGAGAAAAGGAGAAAGAAAAAATTATCTATATCCACTCAAAGAAAATCACCATTGCCATGTTCTATGCATATATAAATACATAGGCTTACATAAAAGTGATGAAAGAAATTAAAATCCGAATGGTAAACTGTGTCCCTTTATTCTGTTTCTTAATCCCTCCACTTATTTTTCCAGCTTGCTATAATTGTCTTTCTTTCTTTCAGAGCTACACACTTAACTTTTTTTAAGTTACTATGGGCTGCATTTAAAGTTATTCCAGCCCATAATATTATGTGATATTGATGTCAAGAGGAGAAGGGAAAAACAGTGATTCCCTCTTATGTTCCTTTGTGCATTGTTCCATGGACCCATAGGTTTTAAGGTAAAGCTCAAATGCTCCCATTTGGCTAGATGCTACCACTCCCTCCACCCCGTAATGAAGACTCCATAGATCCTGCAAAGGTCACAGTGAAAGGCAAAGGTGGCATGGAAGGGGAGAATTTCCTGGCACTCGGGACAGCTTCATAAGGAAACAGATGTTCTCTTTTAAATTTGAGCTACTGTGCGGCTTTTCTAAAGAGATATCTGAGCAGCCTCCAGTTATGAAGCAGTTATCAAATCACTCAGGTTCTGGTTGCAACACTGAGAGCAATACACAAATGCATTCTCTTTGTTTCTATATCTACTGAATCTGCAATTCTCTCGCAGCTTTCCTCCCTGCTGCACATTTCACTTAAATCTGACAGAAACCATGGATGAATTTTGTAATAGACACTGTTGGTCCTTAAGTCCCAGAAAGGCATTTTGGAGCAGCTAGTATCAGCAAAAATTTTAGTGGGTAGTCAGGGAATGATATAGGAAACACCTAATTGGCCTCCACGTGAAAGAGTCGACTAGTACTCTTCTGATGGGTCTTCAAATTCATCTAAATTGGGATAATTTGTATTAAGTGACTTGCAACATATTCGAAGTACTGTCAAGGGTGCATCTGGGGCAGAGGCAGACTTGAAAAATTAGAACTTCATGGGATTTCTGTTGTTGTTTGTGTGAAAATACACTGCATATGTTCTGTTTTGTTCTGGGACTGCCACATAGCCCTAAGACGTTTCCAGCTTTCAGCTGGAGGGAGAAAGAGGAGGGGAGCGAATAGATTTAACCAGGGGAGGGTAATTCCATAAAACTGCTCCAGTGCATTGCTTACCATTTCTTGCAGTAAAATCTAAAGTAACCTTCACTGAAAAATAATTTCATTAACATCTCTTCTATAAAAGTGCCTCTAGGAACAGATGTTGCTTTGCAAGAAGCATGAAACTTTCTTTTTAAAAAAATGTCCAGGAGGCTAAAATAGTTCTAGAGAAGTATAGCCTACTTGGCCAAAATGAGGCCTCCTCGATTTACCTGCATTTCTATCCTCTGTATTTTTGAGATAGATCTGAACCTGACTGTAATTAGGCTATATTATGGTACCCCTGAGATTCCAGGTTGTATAACAGAATTGGCTTTTACATTATTTAGGATCTAAGCACTTAAAAATTTTTCATAATGACTTAAATGTGTACACTTGAAAGAGGTTGCTAAACGTAATGTGCTCTGTGTGTAGCTAAAACCTGCTCGCTGGCAATCCAAATGTTCTATGTAAATGATAAAAGTTTGTCCTTACAATTTCTGTGAGATTTCTGAGCTTGTTAGATATGTTTAATATACCCATGAAGCAACAAATTCTCACCAACCTGACACTTTTCAGGCCTATATTTCAAAGAAATAAATATACCATTTCCCTCATTCAGGAAACATTTCATGAATGTCTACTGAGAACTAACGGAGGGTATGTGTAATTGAAAATTTCTGGTAGCTCGTTGTAATAACATCAGTTTCTCTAACATCGCCAATAAACATGTTTCCATTGTTTCTTTAGCTTGCCCTGATAATGTGCTGTGTGATAAATTCCATAGTTTTATTATGAATGTGTAACTTATAAAATTCCCTTGCCACATGCATTCACTATCTATTAGTCATCTAGTCAGAAACCTCAGAATCTAGCTCAGTTTCTTTTTTCCAGTGCATCAGAAAGCTGTTCTGGGGAAGAAAATTTGTGTTAAGAGATTTGTAATACATTCAGGGGCACCATCAAGGGTGTATTTTGCGCAGAAGGCAGACTTTAGAAATTAGGACCTCACCGATTATTTTTTTTCTTGCTCAACCTTTTCATGAAATAGATGGTTACCTTCACAGGGTTTCTTGAATCCCACCCCTCTTTGCCATCCCCTCCTTATGGGTTATTCAGTCCAATTCCTTCACTATTGCCAGAATTTCTCCTTTCCAGGATAACCCCCACGCTATTTTCCTTGCTGCCAAATACACTATCTACAAGATGAAGCCCAATGTCCACAGAATATCACATAAATACTTTGCCATCGCGTTCTGATCTTCATCTTAAATCTAATCTTCTACAGTTCTCCCCAAACTACATTCTGGCCATAAGCAAGTTTACGCTCTTCATTTTGCAAACCTTAAGTTTCTCAGGGCCCTTGCACATTCTGTGCCCTCTGTATATAAGACTCTTACTCCTTTCTCCCTCAGATAAAAAAGTCTATCCATCCCTTGAGGTCAGCATACAGATCTTGCACCTGTGTGTGGACCTCTCCCTTACTACAGTCTTGACTTCTTTCCCAACCACGAGACAGGAAATGTTTGAATTTGTTGAGTCTTTCAAAAATTAAAATCACCAGATTTCAGTTATTATGATCAGAAATGAAATGAGTATGATCTCTTTTTTTAAATTTTATTTATTTATCTTTACAGGGGAAGGGAAAGAGAGAGGGAGAGAAATATCAGTGTATGATTGCCTCTTGTGCAACACCTGCTGTGAACTGGCCTGCAACCCAGGCATGTGCCCTGACTGGGAATCAAACTACGATCCTTTGGTTCTTAGGCCAGTGCTCAATCCACTGAGTTACACCAGCCAGGGCTGAGTATGATCTCTTTTGTATAAGAAAGTTACTAAAGGAAAAGTCTTTGAGGTCAGGGTCAGTATCTTATGTATTATCTTCTCCCAACACAGAACTTTGTACAGCGTTTTGTGTATAACAGAAACTAAAATGAAGAGAGTAGTTATGACTATGTCATGGGATTTAGGGAACTTATTATCTTCTACACCAACTTCAACTTATTGTTGAGTGACTCTTATCACTTAATAATTCATGTCAAAATTGTTCCTCTATCAAGAAGTCTAAAAAGGAAAGCCATAGGAAATTTTTTAAATTTAAAATTGATGGCATGGTCTTCTTTCTTTTGCTCATTCATTTGAATCAAGACCAGCTTGGTAGTGACAGGTGGCATACAGCCATCTCACCGTGTGATGAGAGCTCCAGACACTGGCCCACTAAACACTGAGCAACGGCTGCTAGTGAACTTCAGGGTGAATGTTTGGAATAATATCTGCTTTGTATTTTATTTTGTGGTTGGCTTTTTGCCACTATTGTTTTTATTTTTTATCACCTCATTGTATCATGATTCATTTGTAAAGAATAGTTGTAAGCTGAAAAGGCCATGTGTAGTAATAGAATTATATCAATGGCTTTTGAGTCATCTTCTCCCCCAAATAACCAACAGCGTATTTCCAACATAAGGAACATGAAGGATAGGGGAGGAATATTTTGGTTATTTTGAAGAAGTGTCCCAGATGACTCACATGCATCCCTTGTTCCAACATTAAAAACCACTGAAAAAGATACAGTCCATATTTTATAATATCAATAATTTCAGATTCAAAAAGTTCCTGGAAGTCCTCTGCTATAGTAAGTAAATAAATGTACTAGAAATATAAAGCCAGTTATAGTGGGAGGGAGATAACAGGGTGTAGGGAATAAATACATTGACAGACTTCACTGAAAATTTTGCCTTAAACTTTCAATCAGAACAGTAATGAGGTTGTTCTTCTGATAGCAACTGAGAAAAATTCTTTACCAAAGTCCCTGAAATAGAAGGTAAATAAAGTTTAGTCCACACTGGCATATAAAAAATTTGTAACCAGGTATGGTGATGGATGTTAACTAGTCATTATGGTGATCATTTTGCAATACAAGGTGGGGCAAAAGTAGGTTTACAGTTGTGAGTATGGGAAACAATACAATAAATAATAATGCAAGAATAAACTGTTTCCCTGGCTGGTGTAGCTCAGTGGATTGAGCACAGGCCTGCGAACCAAAGGATCACAGTTGGATTCCCAGTCAGGTCATATTCCTGGGTTGCAGACGGGTTCCCTGCAGGCCAGTTCCCAGCAGGGGATGCACGAAAGGCAACCACACATTGATGTTTCTCTCCCTCTCTCCTTCCCCTCTAAAGATAAATAAATAAATAAAATCTTTAAAAAAAAAGAAGAAGAAACTGTTTCCCATACTCACAACTATAAACCTACTTTTGGCCCACCCTGTGTATACAAATATTGAATCATTATGTTGTATACCTGAGACTAACCTAATGTTATATGTCAATGATATCTCAATTTTTTAAATATTAGCATGTAATTCATTCACTCAAAAATTTTATTCATTACTTTTTACGTTGCAGGTACAGTGGCAGTCACTAAAAATGCAACTGCAAACTAAACATAGGCCCCAGAAATGGATAAGTAGAAAGGTCATTTGCAGTAAGCCATACACGTTAAGAAGGGAGTAATCACGGTGTGAGAGATGTGAGTAGCGTGGCATCTGTGGGAGTGTATGAGAAAGATTCCAAAGCCCTCACTTGGGAGCTCAGAGACAAGTTCCCAGAAGACGTCATTTGAAGGAATTACATAAGGTGGCTAGTCCAATCATGATCAACCCTGGCTGCCCGCCCATATCACTTGAGGAGCTTTAAAATGAGTCAGGTGCCTGCAGCCCTCCCCTGAAGCACTGGTTCTGTAAGTCTCAGACATTACTAATTTTTTTCAATATTCTGGTTATCATCTGTTTTTAAAGTTTCCCAAGCTCTGAGTAGATGATTGCTATAGGTAATTGCTAGGTATATGGGGCTTGTTGTAAGTTAGAAAGAGAAAAGCAAACACCATCTCATTTCACTTATATGTGGAATCTATAAATAAGTAAGTAAGTAAATACATAAATAAATAAGTAAAACAGAAACAAACTCATTGCCCTAGTGGGTGTAGTTCAGTTGGTTGGAGAGTCATTCATAAATTGAAAGGTTGCAGTTTCAATTCCGAGTCAGGGCATATGCCTGGGTTGTGGATTCAGTCCTCAGTCAGGGTATATATAGGAGGCAACCAATCATTGTTTCTCTCCCTCTCTCCTCCCTTTTTTCAAAGAAAGAAAGAAGGAAGGAAGGAAGGAAGGAAGGAAGGAAGGAAGGAAGGAAGGAAGGAAGGAAGAAAGAAGAAAAGAAAGAAAAGAAAGAAGGAAGGAAGGAAGAAAGAAAAAAGAAAGAAAGAAAGAAGAAAAAAAAAAAAAAAAGAAAGAGAGAAAGAAAGAAAGAAAGAAAGGAAAAGAAAGAAAAGAAAAAAGAAAGAGAGGAAAGAAAGAAGGATGAGGGAGGGAGGGAGGGAGGGAGGAAGGAAGGGCTACAGAGAACATTGGGAGTGGGGTCAGGGGATAAGTAAAAGAGGGAAAGGCACTAAGATGTACAAATTGCCAATTATAGAAACAGTCACAAGGGTGTGAAGTGCAGCATATGGAATATAGTCAACAGTATTTTAATGACTGTGTACGGTGTCATAGGAATGCTAGAATTACCAGGATGATCACTCTGTAAGTATATAAATGTCCAATCACTATGCTATATATCCGAAACTTATATAATATCGTATGTCAACAGCAATTGAACATTTTTTTAAAAAAAGCTTCCCAATCCAAGTTAATGATTGCTATAGATCAGTGTTAGGTATATCGGGCTCATTGTACTATTCTCTTTACTTTTGTAATGCTTGAAATATTTCAAAATTTAAAAAATGTAGAAGAAAAGGGAAAAAGAAAACCTATGCATGTCGCACTGGGGCTCACTGAAGAAGACTGAGAGGGTATTAAAGGCAGGACAATCTAGGCACCTTGTAGGTACAAATACCAATACATACTCACAGAATAAGGTAACTTCGTGTTTTAAATAAACTTAATTTCTACGCAGAACTTCCTTTTTTGCATGCTGGAAATTTAATATCAGTCTATTAAGGACCCTTTTCTACTTTCTCAAGGTTTGGTAGCATCAATTGAGTGAATGATGCCATCAGTTTTTTGTTTGTTTGTTTTGTTTTATTTTGTTTTTTGATATATAGAAAACAGCAATTGGTTTGGAGAAATGATAAGAACAAGGATAATAAATTAAATGAATTTGAATTCAATGAGTTCCATATTGAACATGTTAAGTTTGGTGTGTTTTTTGGTCACCCTAATAGATATGTCCAGTGGGCCACTGGACGTATAGGTCTGGAGGCCAGGGTGAAAATCTACAGAGATAGAATTTGTCTGATATCAGCATGTACAAAGTCAAATTTAATTTTGTATGCTTCAGAGTAATTTAAATCTGGACTAGCAAGAAACTTGCTTAAGTCATGGTTTATTAAAGCTTCTATGTTATTTTAAATCTTTACCCTATACTACAGTGATCCTAATGGTCATGTTTGGTCAAACCTAATTAGTCCAAAATGATTGGAACTGTGTCATAATTACTTGCTTGAGTTTTGTGATACGTCTCCTCTACACAAGAAAAAAAATGTTGAATGATATATATATTCTTAAAATCTAAGATGAATTAAAATTAATTTTATTTTAGGCCCTTCCCCTTAAGATAATAGAATATCACAAAACTCAGATTGGGCATCTCTGGCATAAAATAGTCACTGGAGAATTTGAATAGAAACATGAAGGTGAGTTGCTATTACATATGAAGAATGCAATCTTTTGCATTCATTCCTGTAAGATTTCTTCTATAAAGCATTGAATGGCTGCAAAATTCAATCCAACTTATGTTCCCTTAGAGTCATGATACATTCTGCAGGAAGACTAAAATGAAAGTATTAGATAAGCCTAATAAAGTATTCCTGTAAGAATACTTACTAAGGGTACTAAAGCTCTTAAATAATAAAATGTCTTTAAGAACAATGTTATATTTATCAAGAAAAAAACTGAGTAAATGAAACTGTTGAAAATTTTTTAAAAATCAAAGCTTACTTGTGGGCAAGAGAGTGGCCCCCTTCAACCTGGCCAAGCCCTATGACGTCCTCGATTTGTTGTTTTGTTATGAAATTGTTGTTTACACTCACCCAGGACTGCTGATCTTAAGCACACCAGCGTATAAACCTTATATTGCCAATCTGCTGAGTGTAAAGTGAAAAGTCAGGAAGAGACCTGTCAACTGGAAAAATCACCATTAAAAATATTTTAGAAAGACCATTTTACTTTGAAAATGTTATTGTATTTTATGCATGTATGTGGCAACGCCTCCCCGCAAAAGAGAAGAAAGAAAATTGCAGCCCAACTCTAAAGTGTGAGTGTTGCAACGACAAGAGTTGTCCAACCTTTAGGTGTCCAAGAAGTGCCTGATTGTGAGCATTGTTCCTCCTAATGAGTTGCGTGTTGTGATGCAGAACTTATATTCCCTGTGGACTCTGTGTCTCAGAACTATTAATTTATCTTTTGTGAACTAACTCTGTCTTTGTTAATGGTACAGGGTTCAGCCATTGGCAAAGTCTTCATCCACTTGCAGAAAATACTGAGCTAAAATATCTCAGTGTCGTTTTAGATTAGTTTGGGTAACAGAGTGGACTCACCCAGCAAGAAAACCCTTCTTTCCTTTGTAAGAAAGCTTCTAAGTTCTGTGATTTAACATGAGCCTGTAGTAAGCAGAGAGTTATATGATGCTGAATTCTGAGCAAAGGGTTCTTTGTGGGAAGGTCTGTCAAACAGCCTAGTTACCATGGCAACCCTGGCTAGATTACCCATCTGGGAAAATACTTGTAGGACCTAACACTCTATCATCTGTCATTCAATAATTTCATGTTCATAATAACTAGGAAATCAATGGCTCTCCTCTGAGACAGTTTGTGGAAAGGGCAGGCTTGCTATTGGCAGCTCAGAGCTTACATTTGCATCTTTTTGTTGTGGTTCTTGTGCCAGGTTAGGAGTGTGAGAAAGAACTTGTTTGTTTGGGCTGGCATAAAGATTAAAGGCAGGTTCGGTTTTGCAATCTAATTACAACTGTAGTGTTTACATGTGCAGAGGAGAAAGAACCAAATGGCATATTAATAAAGCATTTCCTAGACTGTTAGGAAGCAAGGTTCACCTAATATTAACATTTCCCATTTTTAAATGCTGCAAGAAGAGATGAGTCCAAGCTGTCACGTGACTGGCATGAACAAATTTGGTAATGTAAAAGGCATTTTTCTTATCTTAGCTTTCTAATTAAACTCCTTATCACCGTAGAGGCTGTGTTACCTGGATGTTATGTGCAGAATATAAAGTGATCATAGAAAAGTAATTAAAATTCTTAAACATGCAGCCTGTTGACTTTACATACAATTAGTTTTTAGAGTATGAGCCTTGATAATAAGGCGAGTTAGCTAAGGAGAAAAATATACACTTAATAATTACCTTGACAGTATTTATCAACCCTGAAAAAAAGCCAGGAATAATTTCAGTAAACAGATATTGTAAATAAGGAAGCATGATAAACTGAGACCACCAAGTGAATAGAAGAGAAAAATTAAGCATTTGTATTCTATATAGAAAAGGATATTTCACCTTTATGGAAACATTTTCAAGGTACTGATTCACTCATTATGAAAGACTCATTGTTTTTAATTTAGAAGTGGCTTGAAACAGAATGATAAAGATGTTTGTAAATGGTTTTTCTTCTAGCACAGCAGGGTTTTATTTTAAGCAGCTCCCAATGAAGTACTATCACAGAAAGAAGCTGTGTTTCTATAAGTTTACAGATTTCAAGTTTTGTCAAAGTGTAGAAACTGATTAAAACATTCTCTTTTTTCAACATAAGAGATGAAGTTTTGTAAGGAGAAAATGGTCTTTTATCTAAAGGAGTAGTTCTCTGAAGAGCCGTGCTGAACATGAGCATGGAACGTGGACAGGTTATAGGCCCCTCTTCATCTACAACCTGATGTTTACTGAAAACGTCTGAAGTCAGGATTTTATATATTTTTTCCAATAAACAATATGCTATTCTTTTTGAATTTTCAAACCTCTGGTTGAGCAAATTTACTGTTTGTATCTCCCTTTTTCCTCTTTCTTCCTCCTGAACTTCCTTTTCTCCTTCCTTCACCCCCAGGCCCGTGTGTGTGTATGTATGTGTGTGTGTGTGTCTCCATCTTTTCGTTTATCGTTCTTCTTATTACTTTGGGGGCTGAAAGATATTTATTTCTATCATTAATGCTTGCTTGAATGAGAAAATGAAAAATTCTGGTAGCTTTTATTTTTAAAACTTCTGCAAATGTTCCAGACTACTTGGGTACATAATCCAAGTGGTATCAAAGGCAAAATTATTTCTATTATGGAATGAATTTTAGCTCCAAGTAGTTTCACTTTTAAAAGACACTGTTGATTATTTCTCAATGTAACAGCTAAGAAATAAAAAAATTAAAAAAAAAAGAAATATAACAAAAGTTGAAAATGACAAAAGGAAATGTTGTCACCTATCGCCTTCACATAGAGGGAATTACTGTACTCTCATTTTTTAATTTAATTTTAATTTTTAAAATATTTTCATGAGAGAGAGAAAAAGAGAGGAAAAAACACATTGATCTGTTGTTCCACTTATATATGAATTTATCAGTTGTTTCTTGTATGTGCCCTGACCAGGGATGGAACCCACAACCGTGGTATATGGGGGATGGTACTCTAACCCACTGAACTACCCAGCCAGAGCTACCATACTTCTGTCTTATGAAACCAATTTTAAATACCCATTTTTAATGTTAAAATCTATACTGTTTTATTATTCCTTTATTTATTTGTTTAATACATATATTTATTGAGTTTATCAGCTCCCCAGGCACTCAATTGAGTGCAGGACTTACAAAAAGACAAGACTTATCTTTAAGTACTTTTAGTCCATTGGGAAAAGAGATAAGTAAACAGAGGGATTCAGTGGGAGGTTTTCCCTGACAATATTTCTTGGCATTTCATTTATTTACTACCTTATAACTGAGGATTCAGAAATCCAACATGTGAAAAGTTTCTCTGTATTTTCAATACAATTCAGATTTTAAAAGGATATTTTTCAATATTCTCAATGAAACTCAGAAACAACTAGCATTAGGGTATGTATTAATTTGGTAGAGTTGTCTTAACAAAATGCCAAAACCTGAGTGATTTAAAGCAATAGAAATTTGCCGCCTCACAGTTTTGGAGCCCAGAAGTCCCAAGTCATGGTATCTGCTGGTCATGTTCTCTCTGAAGCCACCAGAAAAGGAGCCTACCTTGCCTCTTCTCGATCTTAGGGCCCCAAGTTACCCCTAGCTTTTAGCAGCATTAACTCCACTCTCTATCTCTGCCTTAACAAGGCATTCTCCCTGGGTCTTCACATGCCCATCTTCTTATGAAGATACTAGTCATGTGGGATTAGGAGCCCACCGCACTCCAGTAGGACCTGATCTTAACTAATGACATTTGCAATGACCCTATTTCCAAACAAGGTCATATTCCAAGGTACTGAAAGTAGGACTTCGGCATAGTTTTTTTTGCAGGGCCAGGGCACAGTTACACCCTTAACAGAGTATAAACTTCCATTCCAACTTCTTACCTTTCTGCAAAAATTAAACACTGAAAACATAGGAACAATGGCATATATGTTTAGTCCCAGAAAGATTGCTAACACTTTTTTTCATGTTTTTGTTGGCCATGCTCATGTGAAGCCTTTGTTACTTTGTGTTAAAATGATAAACATAAAGATTTCCTAAAACCCCACTATATTCTCATATGCTGAAACATAAACACACACATACTTGGGAAGATAAAAAGGGTTATTCTGAAACTTTTGCACGATAAGTCAAATTTAGTCTTTAAATACATACTACTGTTTGGAATTCTTTATCATAGGCAGTTCTATAATTAACATATCTACAGTTACACCATTTTACTATCAAGCTTTCTGATACTGTCTTGGCCTCACCTGAAGTGAAATGTTAAGATATTATGTCATATTCATGGTTTAAGCGATGCAGCCTTTTCTTTAGTATTTAGAAAGTATGTTATGTTTGGTACCCTAGCTGGGAAGAATAATGCTACAGTGAGATATAAAGGGAGATGTTTAATTAGGAATCTGTTGTGGCTTAATGGCCTTGACTGTTGAATCTGTCTTGGCCTTAATTTCCTCATCTTTAAAAATGAAAGGGCTGTTTCCAAGATTAAATGACATAACATGAGAAAGTGCCTCTTTTACCTCTGGTCACATAGGAGCTACCTGGGAAAGGGTTAGTCAGATCTGATTACCGACTTGCAGTAAGAGGAGCCTGGCTTTCACAACCTAGGACGTAGAATATGAGAACTCACAAAACCAGTGTTCCCAGCAGATGTAAGTACAGCTCTTCTGTTTGCAGTTCTTGTTCTTTCCAGCCCCACTTCCTTCAACTTCCCATTTCAGGCTGGAGAAGTGAAGAGGGATTATGAAGATGGCAGTCTCCAAGTACCACTTTACAGATAATGCCACCTCCCCTGAGCTTCTCTATTTTTAGTGGTAAACTTGTACCTGTGGGTGAGAAATAACATTGATCAGACCGACTTTTCTCACTAGATGAATGACAAAGAAATCAATTGACACAGGATTTCTTGTTTATCTGGCATTCATCACCAAAAGCACAGACATTTGATCTTGGGTCGGAATTTTTAGCATGTTAAAGAACTTGGAGGACAAGCAAATGCTGGCTTATTTCATCCTACCGGGTTATTGCTTCACTGAGTGCTTCTTAATTGAAGCAAGATGATATTTCAAATAAAAGGCAACAAAATACATTTCATTTAGTCCTAGTTAATTCTTTACAAGGCCCTATAGGTAAACAAAATAAAGCAGCCATGTCCTTCTCTTTCACTGTCTTCTATTAATTTTAGTTCTTAATGCGATCAGCAGCTTTTTTTCCCCAGGTGGTTATAGCTAAGGAGAACTCTGCTTATTAAAAGAAGATGATAAAGATATTGAGAAGAAAGGATAAAAAAAAGGAGGCCAAGAGCCTAGGATCTCGGGCTAGTCTGCTGTCTGCTGTACATGTCTATATAATCTTATACAAGACAATTTATCTATCTGGGGCTAGGCATAAAGAGATTTTACTAGATCAACTTTAATATTTTAAGGGCTACGGCTCCCTGATTGAAAAATCTCACAGTTATTACAGATTTCTTCCCACCACATCTGGAGATATATATGTATATATATACATACATTTTTATATGTAATATAAAAAATGCCCTTGAACCACAGGTATAGGTATACCTGGCCTCCATCGCCAAGGTCACTTCCTGGCCCAATTGACTGCTTCTCCTCCAGTCAGTGTGTTCACTCTATTTCTTTTGGAAAGATGGCATGAAAGAGAAAAATGTGGTGAAAAAAAATGAACAAAAGGTATGAGCCAGCAGTGATTTTAGGAGCTGGGACCTGCCACATGACATTTTATTTAAATAAAATTAGTCAGAAACTTGGCTACACTTGAAAGATGAATTTTGGATAATCGTGTGGCAAGTTAAAAACTGGGAGTCCATTTACTTAGAAGAAGGGATACCTGGTATTAGGTGAAAACTAGCAGACCCTACTATAGAGACATAGAGATACATAGATACACATTGAGTAAACATCAAAGAAAATGTCAATATTTACCCCAGGAAAAACATGATTTTGTAAACAAAAGAAAATGTAGTCAGAATATAACACATAAGTCAACAGTGAATTGTATATACATAGTTATGATGATATAATAACTGAATAATAATTTAAATAAAATTTGTGATGAAATAATTAATATCAAAAATTTAGAAGAAAAGTAAAGAACTAAATCCTCATCATCTGTTATAGAATTACAGTACTTAATCTCTACAACTATAAAATCTAGAAGTAAGGGTAAAGAAGATAAGCATTAATGAAATTTTCACAAGAATAATTAAAACTATGATAACTACTATGGTAGAAAAATAACAGAATGCTACAAACACATCTAGCAGACAGATAATTTCATGTTGAGTCTCAAGAAGAGTATTCCAGAAGATGTGATACTGCAGGATGAGCAGCATTCAGGGTACAAAGAAAAGTGTTCTTCATACAGAAGGACTGGCACAGCTGAAGTTTCTAGGGAGCAGATAACAGGGCAGAACTCACGAAAAACTGAATGAAGGAGGCTAATGACGGGAGGAATTACAGGGAGAACTGATGCTGGGAAAGCACAGATATAATCATGCTGGGCCTCACAAAAAATATTATGGATATTTAGCCTTAAGCTGCCAGGAATTTACTAAAGATTTAAAGTAAGGGTGTGGTGTGATCCAGTTTACATTTTAAAATACACCTCTTGTGTAGATGAACTGCAGAAAGCTTGTAGGAAGTGTTGAAGAGGAGCAGGATATACGTAATAGGTCCAGCTTTGTGCAGTGCAGATCAAAGATAATGGTGATTTCACCCTGGTTTTATGTAGTAAAAAAATGTAGACATGTAAGTGGAACTGCAAGAATTAGAAGCAAAAGCCAATAGCACTTTCTTTGTCTTTTTAACATATAACTTTGTCAGTTACTAATTTGGAACTCTACTTTTTCCTCCTAAAGTTTAGCAGTACACACTGCCCAGATGTAAATAAAAGCTGAATCAATAAGAACCTTAGCTTGCATGTAGGAAAATATTGATACCATCAAATTTGTAAAAACTAACAGTCTTTGTTATAAGGCGTCCAACATTTTTGGTGAAATTTTGACATTGGGAAAGTATTGTAACAAAATATAGAATTGTCTTTCTTCTGTACTTAAAGGAAGAAATTGGTGATCTTATAGTAGATAAAACATAATTATTTGAAAATGAGAAATTGTGGCCAGAAGGCATGCTTTACCATACAACCTTAATACTGAGTTGCAGTATGTCATTCAGTTTTACAAAAGGTAAGTTTTCAAGGAAGAATGTGCTGAACATGTCACATTTTACTATCTGCTTATTCAGATAATCACGATCTTGGCACTTGAAATAGGATTATTCTAAGTTTGGTCTATTTTCAAGCTTGCAAGTATAATAGGTGTATACTTTATTTTCATTTTACTTATTTTTTTTTATTTTTTGCATTTTTTACTGTTTTTCAAGGACATTTGTCTCCATTTTCATACCACCACGTTCCCCCGCCCCACCTACCCCCTCCTCCAACCCCGCATCCTACCCCACCTTTGGCTTCATTCATAGGCCCTTTATACATGTTCCTTGATGGCCATTTATTTTATTTTTTGAATTATATTTTATTGACTATGCTATTACAGTTGTCCCAATTTTTCTTCCTTTGCCCCTCCACCCAGCACCTCCCACTCCCTCAGGCAATCACCACAACAATGTCTATGTCCATATCCATGGGCTGATGAGTATAAGTTCTTTAGCTACTGCATTTCCCATACTGCACTTAACATCCACACAGTTGTTCTATAACTATCTATTTGTACTTCGTAATCCCCTCACCTCTTCACCCATTCCCCTGCACCCCTCCTATCTGGCAACCATCAAAACCCTCTCCATATCCATAATTTTTTCTCTGTTCTTCTTGTTTGCTTAGTTTGCTTTTAGATTCAATCATTGATATATATGTATTTATTGCCATTTTATCTTTCATAGTTTTGATCTTGTTTTTCTTAAGTAAGTCCCTTTAACGTTTCACATAATAATGGTTTGGTGATGATGAGCTCTAGTTTTTTCTTGTGTTGGAAGCTTTATATCTGACCTTCAATTTTAACTGATATTTTTGCTGGGCAGTGCAGTCATAGCTGTAGGTAGGTCCCCGCTTTTCATGCCTTTGAATATTTCTTGCCAACCCTTTCTAGCCTGCAAACTTTCTTTGGAGAAATCCACTGACAGTCTTACTGGGGGCTCCCGTGTAAGTAAATAACTGCTTTTTTCTTGCTGCTATTAAGATTCTCTTTATTTTTAACCTTTGCCATTTTAGTTATGATGTGTCTTGGAGTGAGCTTCTTTGCATCCATCTTGTTTGAGACTCTGCTTCCAGGACTTGTATATCTGTTTCCTTCACCAAATTAGGGAAGTTTTCTTTCATTATTTTTTCAAATAGATTTCAAATTTATTGCTCTTTCTCTTCTCCTTCTGGCACCCCTATGAAGCTAATATTGGACTGCTTGAAGTCCCAGAGGCCCCTTACACTAATATCATTTGGGGGGATTCTCTTTTCTTCTTGTTGCTCTGATTGGTTGTTTTTGCCTCCTTATATTCCAAATCATTGATTCAGTTCTCAGCTTCATCCACTCTACTGTTGTATCCCTGTAAATTGTTCTTTATTTCAATTAGTGTATCCTTCATTTCTGACTCGATCTTTTTTACACCGGTGAGGTCCTCACTAAGTCCCTTGAGCATCCTTATAAACAGTGTTTTGAACTCTGCATCTGGTAGATTGCTTATCTCTATTTTTTTTAGTTCTTTTTCTACATTTTTTATTTGTTCCTTCATTTGGACCATGTTTCTTTGAATCCTCATTTTGGCAGTCTTTCTGCGTTTGTTTCTATGTATTAGGTGGAGATGCTATGATGCCCTATCATGGTAGTGTGGCTAAGGTAGTAGGTGTGCTGTAGGGTCTAATGGCACAGCCTCCCCTATCACCCACACTGGGTACTTGAGGTGCATCCTTTGTGTGGGCTGAGCACACCTTCCTCTTGTAGTTGAGCCTTGATCATGGTTGGCTGGTCAATGGGAGGGATCTACTAAGGCCAGTCAGCTACAAGGACTGGCTGTGACTACTGACCATCAACCTCCACCCTCCTTGGAAGTTCAGCTGTTCAGAGTCAGGGTGGTGATTGTCTCACATAGCTGTCCACTGAGTACGCAGGATCCAGGGTTTCCAAGGTGGTGCAGGCCAGGGTTAGCTCCCACCAGTGTTCTGCCCCAGGCTACCCTGCCTGAGTTATAAAGCAATATGAGATGGCTGCTACTTGTACTGGGCTTGGAGGCAAAGCTAAGCTATAAATATAGTCTGGCTGCTTCTAGTACTGGGCTTGGGGCCACTTAGCTAGGAGTATTGGGGCTGAGAGCTTATGAGGCCAGCTATTGCTTGTTTGATAGGATTTAGGAAGTTGTGAAGCATGAACCAAGACCAGCCATTCATATGGAAAAGTCATCAGCAGCTCAGATGGGCTATGAGTTGGGTGGGATAAAGTCCCAGGGGATATCCAGAGTGGGTCAAACAATGTTAGCCAGGTTGATGCACTCTTAGATGTGATACCCACCTGTCAGCTCTGTGGATCTGTGGGGGGAGAGTTCAGAAAAGGGACAATGGCCTCTGTCTGCCTTTCTGTCTGATAGAAAGCTGTTCCCCAGCTCGTTCCTTAGTGCCAGACAGTTCAGTTCCTCCCTCCTTGCCACTGGTGACTTTCAAGCTGCTACCCCAGTACTGGAGCTCAGAGGAAGTGAGTCTGAGTAAGTCCATGTGTGGGTTCTTTAAGAGAAACTGCTTGGGACTTCAAAAATTTCTTCCATCAACTCAATCACTGCTGGTTTTTACAACCAGAACTTACAGAGACTTATCTTTCTGGCACCGGAATCCTGGGCTGGGGGCTTGGTATGGGACTGGGACTCCTCATTTCCAAGATATCCTTCCTCAATTTTTATTGGTCACATATAAATGTGGGACCAGAGTGTTCTGAATCTCTGCCCCTCTTACAAGTCTGGATGGATGTGGTTTCTTTAATACATAGTTGTCAGATTTCCATTCAACTCAATTTCTGACAGTTCTGAAATTGGCTGTTCTATAGAAAATGGTTGTTCCATACTTCAGTTGTAATTTTGATGAGGGTATTTAAGGAGGCGAACCATGTTTACCTATGCTGCCATCTTGACTGGAAGTCAGGAATTTTTATTTAAATTTTAAATAAATTGAGATTAACTAAATCACATAAGCTCACACAGTTCCTAGATGCAAAGCCATGTTTCAGTTTTCTTCTATGATTTTACAACTGTGTGAGTGATGGAGACCCATGTATTTTCCTCTGAGATTGATAAGCATTTTTTAAACTAATGCATTAAAATTTGAGAATTTACACATAGTATAAATTGAAAAAAGAGATTAAAATGTGAGCAAATGTACAAAATGTATTTTCATAGTTGTTTCTATTTTTTCCACGTACTTATATATCTACTACAGTTTAAAGTCTGGTAACTAAGTCTTTATTTTATAGATTTTTTCCTTCCATTGTAAATAAAATAATCTTCTTCTTCTTTCTGAATACCAAGAATGGCAAAGAGGGACTTCCTTTCTGATAAAAATCATGTAGCCTTTCATTTTTCTCAACATGTATTCTTATATACAGCTAGAAATTTGGACTGATTTAGCCACATGAGATGGCTACAGGCCTGGAATAAATTTTTGTTTCTTCCCTGGGTAGATGTTCTCATTTTATGCAAGTTGATCTGAAAGCGTGTGTCAGATTAGATCTGTTCTTTTGGACTGCAGCAGGGTGCTCTAGCTGTCTGAATAGGTGTGAACTTTTCCCAAAACACTTACCCTTACTTAAAAGCATCATGTGTCTTCATGTTTAAACTTTATGATAAAAGCATCTGTCTTGTTCTATTTCAACTGCTATAATAGGATATCACAAACTGGTTGGTTTTAAACAACAGAAATTTATTTCTTACTGTTCTGGAGACTGGGAAATCCAAGATCAAGGTGCTGGCAGATCCATTGTCTGGTGAGAGTCTGCTGTCTGGTTCATAGGCAGCCATCTTCTCACAGTGTCTTCACATGGCTTAAGGGAGTGAGGGAGCCTTTTAAATGGACACAAATCCCATTCATAAGAGTTTTGACCTTATAGATTAATCACCTCTCAAAGTCCCCATCACCAGCTTCCAACACATTGAGTTTAGGTTTCAACACATGTGTTGAGGGTGGGGGAAAGGATACAAACAGTTAGTCTATAGCAGCATTAAAAGAGTATATTCTTAAGAAACTAAAATTTGACTTCTTGTGTGAAGTTAAATTTTGCTATGTAAGAACTCATGTTTTGTTTTTTTAATAAAACATGTACAGATGTAACCTCTGATTAACACTTCCAGAAATAGAATATTAAGATGAATTCTATAGCCTGACCAATGATCATTTCTGAATATTCATACTTGAAAAGTAAATTGTCATAATCCCTTAATTCTAAAGAAGTTCATTTTTAAATATTTCCATATTATTTGAAAAGTAAAAAAAAAGGGCTTACAATTTATACATGCCTGTAATGTTGCAGTATTTTTCTTTCTCCCTGCCCCACACACCAAAAGCTGATACTAAATTGATGGTTGTTTTATAGGCAATGCCATCTTTGGCCAGAGGAATCATGGTATGTGCCATTGTCAACACAAACTAATTAGCATCACCTACTTTCGGGGTGAACGATTAGGAAAACCATTGACAAGGCTAATAGTTTAAGAGATTTATGTATATTGTACTTCCTTATTTAGCCACTATTTCAGTTTCACACAATCTCATTCAATCATCCATATAGTACCTAATGAGTGTCTGTTGTGTGCCAGACAGTATTCAAGAGGCCAGAAGGGCAGTGATGGTACTTGTCCTCCCAGATGTCGCCATCCAGCAGGCAAGTTGGAGGCAAAGTCAGAATGCCTATAATAGCAGTAATTACATGGTGATATGGAGGTACAGAAAAGGAGGCACTGGTTCTGCTTCAGAAAGGAAGAGGAAGCTCATAGAAGGGGTAGAATCTTCATTCTCAGATGGGTTATTAGCATTCAAGTAAAGAAATAATATTACTACAAGTGCACAGGATAAAGGTGCATGAGAATGTTCAAGAATAGCGAGACTAGGCAGTGTGCACCAAGGGAGTAGAGGAAGTTGAAAGTTGAAGTAATAATGCACATTGTGTGAGTCTCAGGATTTATTGACACCTTCTGCTTTTCCATACATGCATACATACAATGACAACTCAGCACAGCATGTTAAGTACCTTGATAGTCCTGTGCCACAAACAACCCCTATTCATTAATTTTCTAATTCATCCTTAGAACAGATAATAAGTTTTTAATCTTATATATGCATCATATAACTTGTGTAATTACAGATTTGTATATTTTTTATTTTAAAAAACTGAACATTGAATGACAAAGTAAAATTTATGCAGTTCTAACAGGGTTGTTTTTTCTTGCTTCTATGAGCATTCTTCTGCAGCAGATTATCATTTATTTTTATTTATAACTGACATTGACAAACAGCAAAAGTAGATGATGTTTGCATGTATTCACTTTTTCAAAATAGCAACATGCTTTAAAATCTAAATTGAAAAACATAGAAACATTGCTTTCATTCTATGGAACATTAATTGAAAGTAGGCTGTCAGCCTAAATGAATCATTGGTATCATTTCTACTGGCACATTATCTGGAAATAGTAACTGGAAGAAAGATACTATGAAATACATTTCGAACTAACAAAGGCATTGCAGCTTGCATCAAAACAAGGAAGTAATCATAGTGACTACATAGAGATACCAACTTTAAAAACGGCCCTTAAGGAATTTCATTCCTAGTTTAAAAAATAAAAAATCCCTGACTTGTTAAAAATTGTGATTGTTCTTCATTCAAGTCCAAAAGCAAGCTGCATCTCTATAAATAGTCATGACTTTGTCCTATTTTAAATGGTTAAACCAGAGATTGTGTGAGATTCACTACATTTTGCCTGTGGCTACTTTTCTACCATAAAATTTCAGAGTTGGCTGTTATGTAAAACTAAGCAATTTTCACTGCAGTCCTCCTTGGAGGACAGCTCTGATATATGAAGGAAGCATTGATCTATTGCCATTTCCCTGAGTGGATATAGCAGCAGCCAAAGGCAAAGGGGTTGGCTGGAGAATAAGTTGGGTGACCAGCATAGGGTGTAGGTGTCTGTGGTGAGGTGACTGCTGCCTTAGATCAGCATCCAGCTGATGACCCATACTCTGAGAACCAGTCAAATGTGACAAATCTCCCCTAGAAATTTGATGGGATGTCCTGCTTGGCTTCCTGTAGCCAGAAGAAAAGCAGATTTCAGATTAAGGCTATGTCAATCCATTTTGAGATAGAGCAGCATTTTCAATGCTAAATTGCATTTTTTTCCATAGGAAATGAGACTAAAAGAGAAAGGCTTTGTTAAACAGACTTTAGCAATAATCCTGTATTAGGAGCCTTCCTTTTCTGCTTGTCTGGAATGCCTGCTTCATTCTGGTGTTCTGGTTTTATGCTTTTTTTAAAAGTATGATGGCTTTTGCAAGAGTTGCCGTAAAGCTGTGGTTGGACAGCAAAGTACTCCCTGCCAACAGAGTGATCCCGTGTGCTGTAATCCTGCTAAGTACCTGTACAATAGTGTAACAGCTGGTGCAGGCTGCAATCAGTGTGTTAGTGTGCTATGCTGGGACTTGGGACCCAAATAGACAATGAGCCGGGTCAGCTTAGAACAGACCTAAGCACCCCTCAGACAGCTGGCTCAGTAACTGTACACTAGCCAATCTTGGGAGAGAGACTCATGGAAAAACATTAATTTTCTTTTCTAGCAGACGGTAAGGTAACAGAAGCCAGGTTGATTGTGCTGCCTTGGGATTTTTACCTAATGATCTTCTGGAAAGCAGGTGCATTGGCAGGGATTTTAAGCTCCTGAAAACCCAACTAGTATTACAGAGTAAACCTTTGCTGCCGTGGGGGTTTTATAGGAGTGGGGTGCATTAGTGTTAGATCATTACAAAGCATTTTGCTGACTACTGCAGAATTAACGACAGTTTTATGACTGGTGGGTAATGACTGTCAAGAAATGAGTTTATATCTGTTCAAATTGTCATTTTAAATCAAACTAGCCAGCTGTTAGATGCACCCACCGCATGAGGAATTCTTCTTGGTAATAGTTGGTGCTTCTCTTATATCCATCATATTATTAGATCATTACTTGGAACCTCAATTGTTTTGCATATGTTTGATGTAAGTTCTATCATGAGAAAAGCAAAGCAAGTTGTCACTTCTAAGAGGCAGTTTCCATGTCCCTGTAGAAACTTAGATTTGTACAGCATTGAAGTACTTGAAATTACTGCTATTTGTTGAATACCTGATTTTTTTAGGTAATATTATTCTTTTTAATGTAACTTCAAGAAACTGTACCCTTACTTCCTACATCATTGAATGCAAGGACATCTGATGGGAGCTCTTGCAACTCTTCTCCCTCCCCACCCGGCTGAATTGCCCATGCCTTTACTTGAAGAGCACCTCATCTTTGAAGCTGTATTTCTGTGGATTCTCAATCCCTTGACTCTTGTCTTTGTTCTCTGGCCCTTGCTCTTCTGATTCCTTTACCTAGGGATATACAGAAGTCCAGTTGCTGATCCCTTTTATTTAAATTTTTTTTTTAATTCCCAACTCATTACCTAAGTATCAACTGCAGTGTATATATTGATGATCTTCACATTCATGTCATTGTCTTTGTCTTTGTCCTCACTAATCAAAATCCCAGCTCCATAAAGGACATCTTTATTCTAGGAAGTACCCAGATGGCGTCGTACCCAACTCCAATCTGTTTACAGAGTAGCTCTTCCTTTCGACTTCCTTATTTCTATTAATAACATGGCCTTCATTTTCATTTTTTAAAGACTTTTTAAATTTATTTATTTAGGGGAAGGAAGGAGAAAGAGAGGGAGAGAAACATCAATGTGTGGGTACCTCTCATGCGCCCCCTACTGGGGACCTGGCCTGCAACCCAGACATGTGCCCTGACTGGGAATCGAACCAGTGACCCTTTGGTTTACAGGTCAGCACTCAATCCTCTGAGCCACACCAGCCAGGGCTGACATGACCTTTAACCCACACACCCAATATTACAAATGTGTTCTTTTTGTTGTTGTTGTTATTCCACAATTTATTTTTTTAAAGCATTATGCTGAGTGAAATAGGCCAGGTGTTGAAAGACAAATGTGTTCTTTACTTTGTTGATTTCTTTCTATCCTTTGCCATGAACTTGGCAAATAGCTTGTTCCTATCTCTGTAGCATTTCTCACTTATTCTGTATACCCATCCTTTCTATTTTCCATTTCAAGACTACTCACACACTATGGTAAAAGACTTATTTTTTATTACTAATGCTGTTGTTAGATTCCTACTTGTTTTTTCCAGTTGAAGAGTTGAGAAACTGAGATAATGACCTGTATTCTGGCACTCCCTTACACAGAAATCTTCAGTAGCTCTTTATTACCCACCTCAGAAATAGCAAACACAGACCCTCAAGGCTCTTCCCCTAATAGTCGAGTTCATCTCTCCTGAGGGGGTTCTGCACTTCACCCTGCACAGTAAATTACTTGCCATGCCCTTAATATTCTCATGCTTTCTCAAGTATTCATCATCTTTTCACTATTTCTTCCACCAACAATTTTTCTTCAAATCCTCCATCACTGTCTACTAAATCTATCCTACTGTATGTATATTTTCCAGAGAAATAGTCCAGATCACCAACGGTGAAATACATATATGTGTATCATATATTTATAAGTAAATGACATATAAAATAAATTTCTTAATCAGCTAATACCCCACAGTGATTAGTGTACTATATCTCTACTGATAATTCTGTTTTAATGATTTATTTATTTAATTATTTAAGATTAGCAGAGTACCCATGTGTATCAATAAATACTTGTTGAATGAGCAAATGAATTTAACTGATTGTTTTTAATTAGAATCTCTTGGCTCATTACCTTGGTATCTCTTAGACATGACAGAATTATCAATTTTGCTTTTATTTGTAGTTTTATTCTCTCTGACTTGTACTTTATATGCTACACCTATGGAAATAATTAAGTAAGTTCATCATTAAAGCAAAGAAAAAAGAGTCAAGACAAACATAACTTATTTTCATATTACTAATTAATATTAAAATACAGCATTATGTGCCTGCCATTACATGACAGAAATTATTAAATATATTCTCAGTCCAGTGAACTGTGTCCCTAGCAGATTTTCTGGCACTTCAAGTAACTTTTTTTGGTTATCAATATTATAATAAATTTCCAGCAATAAAATATGTTAGAAATCACTGCCAGTGCCCAAATGTTTAAATTTACACATAGGCATAAATATATACATGCACAAAATATGCATCTCATTCTCTCCATGTGTGTGCACGTGCATGCAATGAAAATTTCTTTCACCAGTATGGTATTTACCTGAGACATTTACAAGATGCTTAGCCCAGCTCCTGTCTTCCGGCATCTTCTTTCCTTTTATGTATGCTTATTCTGGTTTTCCTGAATCATTACATTCTGATTTTCTTTGTTCAACAACTCCTCTTTGTTGGTTAAAAAGTGGCAACATATGCTTAACTCTGATTTTTTGTTGTTATTTTGCACTCCTCAGCATTAATTAAAGTTAGATAAAATTTTGAGATTCATTCTACTAGGACAATTTTCCCAAAGTTTTACTGAGTCTATGTAATCTGGTGCTTCTGACCTTTTGTGTGTAATATTGTATTTCACAGACATACTACCATGAAAATTTTGACCAACTTCTAACACCAGGTTCATACTCCCGAGTCTCTCCCTAAATTATAAATTTTCATTTTAGTGTACATTGGACTCCCACACCCCACCCAGTGCCTAAATAGTTGATATTAACAAATGTAGCTGTTAAAATTTTGAACAAGTTAGTAATTATAACTTTTCCAAATCATTCCCAAAGTGGTAAGGCTCTTGGGAGCTGCAGAAGAGAAAGATGGTCTTCTTTGTGAAGAACAGTATTTCATGTGAGCCTATCAACCATGCCATGAGGCAGAAGCTATTAACTGCATTTCACAAATGAGAAACTGAGTCTCACAAAGTCAATCCTGGTTTTGTAGTTCAAACTGTAGAGCTAGGATTTAAAACCACGACTTTCTGATTTTGCAGCCCATGTTGTTCCATTACCCTTTCTGTGCTGAGAAGTTCCTCATGCTCTGGAAATTTCTGTTCTCTAAACTACATTAAAAACCATTCCATCCTATGTCTGGTTTCCTTCAGGCCCACTCTCCTTTATTTAAAAATATTTATCACTTGATTTGGAATCATCTTAACCTACTTACGCTGTTTGTTTGCTACAGAGTTGCTGTCTTAATCCAATTAAGATGCAAAACTCTTCTGAGCATCAGTCTTTCCAAAGTGGGCAAGGTTTGTCTCCAAGGGATCATTAACTCTATAGGATCACACCATGCATGTACTTAGTCTGCTTCTGTGAAACTGTCCTTATGTTGAATCTATTCTCCCTTCTTTCCAAAAACATACTGCTTATCTTTATGGTTAAACAAATGATCTGATGAAAATCTGAATGGTATAGGGCAATTTGACTATTTTTGTACTGCTATTTCCGAATACTCATTCAACTGTGGTAGGTCATGTTGCTATATTTCTTTATGCAAAATTGCTGAAGTAGTCCCTAGAAGCCGTTATGACCTCTTAGTGAGTCACAATGAGTTGAGCTTTTTTGTGCTAACTTATTTAAGTACATGAACTCAGAAGTGTTGTCTTTGAGTATTAGTCATGCTAAGCTGTGTGGGGGTGACAAATAGCATTCACGTCCTGAGTGGTTTGATGAAGTAAAGGTGCATTTGTCCTTCATACAGAGTTGGACGCAGGTCTGGAAGCTCATCCGAATGACTTTCTCCCAGTACTGAGTCAGAGAGATGGGCTCTTTTCACCACGTGACTTCACTACATTGGTGTTTTGTGTTTGCAGGTGTATGGTGGATACATTTGCTCCTTCGCCACTGGATGAAATCACTGGACTGCTGGGTGTACTTCTGCCTACCTAAGAAACAGTCTTATACATAACTAGATTAAAAGCACCAACAATTTTAAGAATTACAACCTAAAACCACAATTTTCAAGGTATACTCTCCATTACCACTTCTTTGAAACCATATGCTTTGTAACCCTATGCACCTTATCACTACCTACAGCTCCTTATGAAGAAGATTGCAAATGATAAGCAATTAATTTCCATACAGGTTGGATTTGGTGTCCAGAAATACTAAAAATCAAAGAAGAATCATATCTTTTAAAAGAGGATACAGATTTCTACACTCCTTGACCAATTATGGTACATTATGGAAAATCTTCTTATTAACATAGAATTCAATAAGCAGTCACTTAATTCCCTTTGCCTGGTACTAATACCTGGAAATTGGGCCACTCACTGTCCCATTAGGAGATGGTGGGCTCTTCATGCTTAACCATATACCTGATCTCAGGTGCTAAAACCCAGCCTTGCTACCAGTCTGACTCTGCTCATCAGTAAATTTTAAAATCATTAAAAAAGAATTTGCTTATCACTACAGCCCACAGGTAGGACATATTTGGTAAATTGCAAAAGAAGACAATGACTTTGATTCAAGCTCAGCTCTACCATGGACTCTTTATTCAAGGAATACAGGACTAAGGACACTGTGCTATATTTTGCCTTATTCCCTAAATGGATAAGGCAGAGTCTTACAGTTCAGTCCATCTGGATTTGAATCTCAGCTTTGCCACTTAGCAGCTGTGTGACTTTGATCAAATCACATAGTATGCTTTTTTTGAAATTTATTTTATTTTATTTTATTTTATTTTATATTAATTATTGTTTAAGTACAGTTGTCTCCATTTTCCCACCCTCCTGCTTTCAATCTTTCCCCCTTTGGCTTTTCCCATGGGTCCTTTATATATGGTCCTTGATGACCCTTTCCCTTCTTTCCCCCATTCCCCCCTCCCCCATCCCCTCTCGTTACTGTCAGTTTGTTCTTTATTTCAATGTTTCTGGTTCTATTTTGCTTGCTTGTTTGTTTTGTTGATTAGGTTCCACTCATAGGTGAGATCATATGGCACTTGTCTTTTACATCCCAGCCTGCTTCACTTAGCATAAAACTCTCCAGTTCCATCCATGCTGTCATGAAGGGTAGGAGCTCCTTCTTTCTTTCTGCTGCATAGTATTCCATTGTGTAAATGTACCACAGTTTTTTGTTACACTCAGTTACTGATGGGCACCTAGGTTGCTTCTAGCACCTGGCAATTATAAATTGCACTGCCATGAACTGGGGTGCATAGGTTCTTTTGAATTAGTATTTCAGGATTCTTAGGATATAATGCCAGCAGTGGAATTTCTGGGTCAAAAGGCAGTTCCTTTTTAATTTTTTTCTTTTTAGTTTCTTTTTAGTTTAGTTTAATTTTTAGTTTCTCAAGGAAATTCCCAAACAGCCACAGCAACTTTGAGAAAGAAGAACAAAGTAGGAGGGATCACCAGCCTGGTATCAAACTATATTACAAGGCCACAGTAATCAAAACAGTCTGATACTGGCATAAGGACAGACACACAGAACAATGGAACAGAATAGAGAACTCAGAAATAAACCTAAGTTTCTATGGTCAATTAATATTCAACAAAGAAGGCAAAAGCATAAAATGGAGTAGAAATAGCTTCTTCAACAAATGGTGTTAGGAGATCTGGACAGCGACATGCAAAATAATATTAGTATTATAGTATTCTGAGCATCAGTTTTTTTATGTGAAAAAAACCCCACATGTATCTCATAAAACTTTTGTGAGACTCAAAGCTGTTGATATGATAGGTGCCTTGTAAATTCTAGCTCCTTCTGTAAATTAATGACAAAGACCCCGTGGTCTTCATAATCATGCAAGTAACCAGATTAGAAATTATGATTATTGGAGGCATTCAAGACAGTGTCAGGTTTAACACCTTCCATCTAGATTTGGAGGAGGAGAAGGTATACACATATCTGAATTTTCTGTGGGTTGTTTGAAAATGCATATCCCAAGGACTCAGAAGCCTATATTAGAGCTTTTGTGTGGGTGTAATTTGAAAAGCTTCACCAATGAGTCAGATGCACACCCCTAATTTAGAGCCGTGCTCTAGAGGCCTGCACAGAGTATACCAAATAGGAGGTACTCAGGAAACATCATGGAATTAAGAGAGGTTGTGTCTTGATCCAGTTCCTTCCTCCCATAACCATAGTAGCTCTTTTCTGCTCCTTTCTGGCCTCAGTCACTCTGACATCAACCATCATTTATCACAGAAGAATCCAGCCTTTCCTAGAGGAAAATTGATGCTTCAAAGTGTATATCCAGGTATTTGCAAAAATGCAGATAGGACAATAATATAGCTGCTTTTTTGGTATGTCTTCATAATAATAGAATTTAGACCTTTCAACAAGATGATAGTGTAAGCCATAATAATATTAGCCAATATTCACTGAGCACCTACGTTGAGCAGGCTCCAGATAAAGCTCATGTTCACAAAATCCCTTTGTGGTAGGTATTATGAATATCTTTATTTCACAGTGAGGAAATTGAGGCATCTAAAGGGTATGTAACTTGTTCACACTCACACAGAAAGTTTTTTGGACTGAGGTTCAGAGACATTTCCAGATGTCTTCAAAGTCTAAAAAGAACTCCAGTGCTCATTCCGATGATAATGGTGTCCCAGGCAGGAGTTTGTATGCAATCAGATATTCTGTATCATCAGTTTCATAGAAATTGATATTGTATTAACAGATTGATTAGTGATTCTAATGTTTTAAACAGCCATTTAAGGCTTTTTTATGATAAAACAAAAGCTGCAATGGGATGGGGTAGGTCTGAAGATGCCAGGACCCCAATAGATAAGTAATTTCTTAGGGTCCTGAGGTGGAAAAGACTTTTTTGAAACTCTCCTAATGTAGCTCATGTCTTTTCTTGCTATCCTCTTTCCTGCCTTATTTTTCTTTATTGACATTTGCTTGATTCTGTATATGTACATATATAAGCAGGCAGGGGGAAAAAACAGGGTCTAGAATATCAAGAAGGATGACCCAGTTACTGTCCATCACATCACCCTGTGTGAATTCCCTACATAACCACTATTATTGCCTGGACAGTTTATGTAATGATTATCTGTGTGTTTATTTATTTATTCCTCTCGCTATATGAAATCTGAGGCTTTTGTATAACTTAAATATCATTATAATGACTATGTAGTGTGCAGAGTCCAAGGATGAGAGAGGAAAGTTCATGTTTAATAGTGCCATACAGAAAAGTAGAGTCTAGAATCTGTGAAGGTCATTGAAAGAGAGAAAGATACCAAAAAAGACATACAGGGAGGTGTTAGTAGAGATGTGATCTATGTATCTAGAGCACAAATATTTTGTTGTGTGTTCTCTTTTGTGTATGTATTAGGGAAGAGAAAGAAAGAGAGAGGGTGGGGGCCAGGGAACTGGAGGTAAGAAGGGCTTATCAGTGTGTGTTTGTAAACAGAGTGATGCAAGAACCCAACAGTTGGCTCCCTTATACTATCATAAACTCCAAATGCTCGTGAGTGAATGGAGGACACAGCTGAGAAGAGACAGAGCCTGAACCTAGAAGAATTGTCTGGGAAGGAAGAAAGGAGAGATTGGGCAGTTTATATTGGCAGTGCTTGGTCACTATGTGTGGGGAGAAGAAAGAGACAAGACATTCTCAGACCTTAGACGAGATCACTGGGGGCAGTCAGGCCATTCTTGAATGCGATGCACGTGTACAGCAGCAGTTTCAGGGGAAGAGGATATGACTTAAGTTTTGATAAGTTGGATGTAATGTGCTGTGGATTTTGCTGAGAGCCCATATGTTAATGTCCTAGTCAGTTAATAAGTGGCCCTGAAGGTTAAGAGAGAAAATAAACCCTGGCTGGTATGGCTCAGTTGATTGAAGCATCATCCTGTAGACTGAAAAGCCACGAGTTGATCCCTGGTCAAACATGTACAAGAGACTGATCAATGTTTCTCTCTCTCCCTCCCTCTCTCTCTAGAAGCAATAAAAAATGTCATTGGGTGAAGGTAAGAAAAAAAGGGAGAGAGAGAGAAAATAAGTCTGGGGATTTAAACCTGGGAGTCCTCAGCAAATCTGCACTTCACTTTCTCAAGACCCCCAAATTTAGTCATCTGAAGTAACTGTTAATTCTTTCATATAGTGATATGACTGCCCTACTAGCAATATATTCCCTACCATAATAAATATTAAGAAGAAAAATATTCTATAGTTATTGGTACATATTCAGTGCAACAATACTCCATCACCAGTGGAGTGAAGTAAGGTTATGAAATTGCTTAGATTTATTCAATCTATTTTATGCAGCCAAGCTTGAGGACACAACTTGGAACCTGGGAGTTAATTTTAGACTACATTCTGGTCCTTGGGGAAATTCGTACATCTCAATGTGCTATAAGCATTTCCAGAATGCATCTTCTAGCAATCTAGAAAATAAAATACTGGTTAAGCAGTGGATCCAGACTGCTTGGGTTTGAGTCTTAGTTTACCCATTTCCTACTAATGTTACCCATTAACTGTCCCTGTCAAGAGAAAATAGTAATAGTACCCACCTCAAAGCACTGACATGTGGATCAAATGAAATTAATAGCGTACAGTACTGGAACAATGACTGGTATTTTAAAAATGCTAAATAAATATTAGCTGTTATTTTGAAAAATGTTTAAGAATTATCACTATGCTTTACTCATAGTAACGTTCAGTAAATACTAGTTAGATGAAAGTATTTAGTGAGCATTTACAAGACCATTTGTAGACTTAAAAAAATGATGATGGTAGTCTTCTGAGGAACCCAACATACTCCCTAAGAAGCATGACATCACCAAAACTTGGTACCTGTGAAAGTACATGGCCGATTGATGAAACCAAGAAAGCCAGTATTATACTGGACTGTAACAATAGTCATTAAAATTTCTCAAAAAAAGATCATTGGGCTACCTATTTTATAATTGTGTAAAACTTGCTTCACTGTCATTGGTTTCTTACAGACTTATGTTGACGTTGCTTACACATTATGCATTAAATGAAATAAATAGAATCTCAGAGTTATTACTTTGAATGTAATACATTACATTCTTTACACAAAAGAAATGTATTGTGCATGTGTCACATTTGCACAATGATTGCTTCCTCTGCTACTATTTTTATACAGAAGACTGGGAAACAAACAGCCTTTTAGAAGCTGTTGAATGATCAATATAACTATACAAAAGCAACTAAAGTGGGCATATACAATTTCAATGGAGTAAATGCTAAATAATATAGTAGATATTTATTATCACAGCAAAATTAGAAACAGATTACCCGAAACTCTAAAATGGAGATCACTATTATTATTATTATACTACCCATAATCATGTGATTATGATTATTAGTGGCCTGAATGTATCGGGTGCATTCTATGTGCCAGGTATACTTGATACATGTTATCACAACTTTTCTCTTCCAATAATTGTTTGGTAGATGCTATTATTTTCCTTGCTTTAGAGATCAGAAACCAAGAAACAGAGAAGATGGAAAACAATAACTTGCCCGACATCATATAGATAGAAATTAGGGAAACTGAGACTTGACCCAGGGCAGACTGACTCTAGACCTCATGCTGAACCGCCACACCAATATGGACAAAGTACTTTACAGTTTATGCATCCTTTCTCATGCACTTTCTCTCATTCCATCCTCACGCTCTGTCTGCAAGGTAAATGTTATTACAGAGAGTGTGAGTTGCACAAAGCCGCGCAGGTAATAATGACAAGGCTTGGATTGGAGTCCTAGCCTTCTTCTTTGCAACCCCACTCCCTTTCTTTCCATTAGACTCCAGTCTAATAACTTGACAATTCTTAGGCGATAATAAGTTGGTAAAGCAAGCAGAGATTATAGATGCAAAATGAAGATGATCATCTAGTGAGTACAATGTGCAAAGGATGCTGGGTGACACATTATCTGCTGAGCTATATCCAAGCAGATGGATGACACATGGGCAGTGTCAGCGGAGGAATGAATTTTTGTAAATTCATGACACTAGTACATATTGCACAGGTTACAGTCAAAACACAAAAGCCCTAGGTCTCCTGGCACTGGGATTTTCAACCTCTAATGATTTCTTCATTAATAAATAAGGAATAATATCTAGCATATTTACTTCAGACAGCATTGTGAAAACCAAATGATATGGTACATAATCCCCAACACGTGGCATTCATATGCCACCAGTCATGATAAATGCCCAATGTACGTTTGTGGAATAAATAAGTAGTTATGTGACTGATATGTGGAGCAGAGTATAAATTTAAATGTGTGTAAAGTATATACATCTAAATACACAAATAACTGATAAAATGTATGTGACCAATCATACCTCATTTATTTGTGTATTTGTCACAGAAATATTTATTTCAAGGACTTTCAAATTTATGTTTATAGAATCAAACCAAATTAAATATAACGTATCTTTATGGTTCTTCAATCCTTTGACTTAATATTCTCAAAGCAGCCCTATTGGGGAAAATATGTCATGTGGTAATTAGGTATAGGCACACAAACACAAATTTATATCACTTTGCCAGAATCAGGTCTGCTTACATTCCAGGCACATTCATTTTTTCAGTATGCCTTCATTGTGAAAGACGCCATGCTAGGAGTTTCCAGAAGTCAAAGATCAATTGACCAACTCATTCCATTTTGCCCAGGACTTAGGTTACTGCTGCCCTTACACATCTTAGTGTTCAATAAGGGGGAAAGCATGTATATGGAAATAATAGAAAGTAGAGGTGCAGTGTGTCTTGAGGTGGGTGCAGATAAAATGCAGTGTGAATTCAGAAGCTGAAGAAATCATTACTTCCACTTCATGAGGCCAGGGAGGAGAAAGTATTTAAACTGGACTACAAAGTGTCATAGGTTGATTTGTGGAGTTTCTGAAGAATAAGCAGAATGAGATAAAATCTGGAGCAAAGTTAGGAAGATGGGAATCTACATACAACAGTTCAGTTTGGCTGGAGCCTGGAAGAACGGTGTACACTCCAGTGACTGATTTGCTTGGCTCTTGGTGTGTCCCTGGGATATGGAACTTTGAGTGCTAAGCTGAAAAGGTACCAGGAGGAGTTGGTTATTTCTAGTGCACACTCTGGTGCAGTGCCTAGTGACTGGTTATGGAGGGCATTAGCTCATCGAAGGTATTTATCTGTGACCTATAAAAACATTTCAGTACTTTAATAAATAAACTTTACATTTTTAACTACAACTCACTCACTTCCCTCATTGTAGGCTAGATCTATCTTTTAAAGCGACCCTGTCTCCAATTTCAGCACCCCCAAGTGCTATCCTCCATGTCTTTAGTCATCAGGATCAGGTAAAGGCATATTTATGTAGCTCTAGCTCCCTCTACAAGAGAGTTAGCTCAGCAAATTAGCTATCAAATTCAACCATGGCATTTGTCATTGGAGAACTGAGTTCAAGTCTCTTTACTCAGTTTGATGTTGGGCAAGTCACTGTCTCTCTGAGGCTCAATTCTTTTGAATATAAGATTAAAAACTTAAGAAAATGTTAGGCAGCTAAGTGTCTATTTGGTGTGCCCAAATACCCTCTAACATGAATGCAGGATTGAGAATAGGACTGAAGTTTGTAAGCAAGGTTGGTAATAGACCAAATTGGAAGGTCATATGACTGAGGCAAGAACACAGGGGAGGTAGTAGGGTGGAGTTACCTACTGAACTCCACACCAGCAGAGGGAAAAGAACATCGGAGTCATTGGAAAGGCCATAGAGAAGAAGATCACCTACAGTTTATGGCAGCTGTTATAGACTCAGGAGGTTGGCCATTCAAAGAAGTAATATTTGGATTTACCATCCATCTCAGAGTAGGAACTGCAGCTATGTACTGCCCTGACCTCCAGGGATGGGCCATAAGCACAGCCTCTTTGTAAATTAGTTTTTAAAATGCCTTTTTGTAAATGTAGCAAAAATATAGAAAGCATATAAAACAAAAGTCAATTATATGAATTACAAGGTAACCGCCTAGTTGAAATGCTACCCAAATCAGGGGTCAGAATCTTGTTAGCCATACTGGAACTTTCTGGTGCCCCCTCCTAATCATGGCCATCTCACCTTCCCTAAAGAGTAGGGTCATCATTTGGTCATTATTTTCTTACTTTTTAGGCCATCATTTTCTTACTTTTATGTATAGTGTTACTACCCAAATGATGTGCATATCTAAAATACATAATTTAACTCCTGTTTTCAAATGTCGCTTAAGTCTCTTACTCTATCGATTCCCTCCTGATCATACCTATCTCTAGTCCCTGTCCCTCTTCTCTCTCTCACTCACTCCTTTCCTTCTCCCTCTCTCTCTTCCTCTTCTTCTACAGCCCTTTCTCCCTCTCCCTCTCTTTCTCTATGCTTTCTCTTAGAAGCTGGAATGTGTATTTCTTTGTTTAGCTGCCCACCATCTGCATTTGGCTGATTGAATCTTCATGGTATAGTTTAATATTCTCCCCTGTCCTCTGTAATCTCTGTAATCTGCTCACTTTGGAAGGGCTCCTTGGAAAATAGTGCCATTTTCTCCTATCAGGTGGTCCATAATGTCCAGTTATCCCCCATGTACTCGTGTATGTGTGTGGTGTTAGCAACCATTAATTCTCGGTAGCGAGACCCGTTAATTAACTTAGGATTGCTGGCATGGGCATGTTCTATCATTCCTGGCTGGAATTATTCAATAAAGAGAAAATTTCTCATCTACTCTTTAGTTACCCACTGGTACAATTTATGTAAGAAAAGCAAGATAAATTCCTTTTTTTTTTTTTTTCATTTGTCTCTCACTTAGATGTCAGTCTGGATTTTGGCAAATGGGCTTATTTTGAATGCCATGCATTTTAAGGGAGTAAACCAACACAAAGGCAATTAAACTAAATAACTGTATCTTGAAATACATATCCAACATGTTTTCACACTTTGGTGAATTTTCTTCCAAGGATATTTGTAAAGGTAGTCATCTATTCTCTGCTTATTTTTTAATCCATATTATCCCAATTATTATTACCTCTGAAGATAGGTAATATATAATTTATTTGTATTTTTAAAATATTATTCAGAGTAACTTCTTTTTTCTATGTACTTCAGAATTTATATTCTAATACAAGATTTTGCTCTTTAGTTATTTAAAAAAACAACTAACCCTCATGTTCTAACGAAATTTAGAGAATGTCGGAATTATGGTTCACCCTTTTTCAAATCACCCTTCAATTCTGTGAGATGCAATTGTAGCAGAAGATAGAATCTTCCTAGGATGTATGGGCCAAGGGCAGCATTTGGTAAACAATTAGAGAAGCTGTTCTTGTTTTCTAAAATAGAAACAAAAGAACAGGGGGACTAACAATGAATAAAGAAAGAATTGCCCTGGCTGTTGTGACTCAGTGGACTGAGCGCCGGCCTGTGAACCAAATGGTCACTAGTTCCATTCCCAGTCAGGGCACATGCCTGGGTTGCAGGCTGGGTCCCCAGGTGGGGGCATGTGAGAGGCAGCTGATTGATGTGTTTTACACATCAGTGTTTCTCTCCCACTCCTTCTCCCTCCCTTCCCCTCTCTCTAAAAGTAAATAAATAAAATATTTTTTAAAAATAGCCAGAGAAATTCCTGAAAGAACAACTTCAATTTGAAATTGCTGACTTTGATTTCCATTCTTTACTTTCTGATGACTAAGCAAACATGTTTTAAAGTTACAATTGTTTAATTTTCCTATGAAAGCTAACTACAAAATGTTATAATAAGAAAGTTCCAATCAACAATGGTAACTTTAATAATTGTTTCCTATTTAGCTTTCAAAACTTGCCACATAAAAAAGTTTCATCAATGGAGGAAGCAAAGTTTCCGTGATAGGTGACTGAACCATCCTTGCCTTACTGCATTCTAATTCCTTGGTCTGACTTTTTAATGTTCAGACTCTAGAATCATTGATTCTTTTACAGCCCAGCAATACAGAATTCCTCAGGCAAATAGGCAGTGCTTACTTTCAGGTTATGAACTCTGGCATAAGAACATTTCATGGGGAGTAGTGCAGAGACTCAGAGAAAATTAAAAGTTTAGGAAGCGTATCTATTTTACAACTGATCCCAAAGGAATTGCTTCTGTTTGTGGGCCACCCTCAATTTTCATAAAGACATCCTCAAATACTTCCTTGAAATCATCTTTCCATAAAGGAGTCAAAGTAATTCATATCTACTGCAAGTGGCTTCTAGCCTGCAGGAGGTCCTGGTGAACTTCATTCACAGGCAGTATTCCCAATTAGGATGCCACTTCCAGGGAGGTCTCTCGGCCTGGCTGTCATCCAGGCCGGTAGGTGAAATGAGGCCCAGAAAATTGGATTATTACATCCCAGGGGAAAGGACTGATAAGCAGCCGATGATTGCTCATCTCCTAGCTCCTTGCTGGTGTTGAGGTGTTGCTAGTCACAAAGCCAATTTGTTAACAATTAGCACTCATTAGAATCATTTCCTGTTATCAACTCTAAACAATTGACAAAGCACTTTCAGAAAATCAGACCCCCAAAAGTAGCTATACGTAAGTGTTGAGCAATTAAAAATCTTCCAGATCCAATGTACCTAATTCCTAACCAGAGTCATCAGTTTCCAAGTAATTATTTTTGCTTTGGAACCCACCTGCTATCCTGTCCAGTTTAAGGATGTGCTGGAACAAGGACATACTTCTTAATTAGCAGAGGTTGTGGATAAGTCAGTAGAGGAACAAAAGGGATTTTCTTTCATTATCTGCAGATAGCTGTTTGTAGTATATCTTTAAGGGACAAAAACGGCCAGCTTGCTATACAATGTGCGTATCTGTGAGAGTGTGAAATTAAATGCATTAGTTCTGTTATATAAATATCCAAGCCCAGTTTTTAAGTCTGTGCCCACCTTTGCACATTGCAAACACTAAATATAGAATCATAAATGGAGTCATTGCGCATTACATTAGAATTTAAATATTGCCAATGTCAGCTTTCTGCAATGTTATATGACTTTAATAAAATTAGCATAAATACTATATGCAATTGAAATTTTTCTCAGAAAAGGCATTGTATTTATCTAATTTTTCAATATAGATCTGCATGCATTACAGTGCTACAAATTTATATTCAATAGCACTTATTATCTAATTAAAATATGTATTATCTCTACAAGTATCATCCACTAATACCTGCTTCGGTGTTCTTTATTTAGACTAAGAAAATATGCCTTATTTTGTCTCTAAAAAGTAGTGGTCTTTACATATGAACTACTCTGTTATTTTTTTAAGATCAGAATTAAAGCTCTGAATGGTAACCCCTATCTGTTGTTTGTTTACCACATCAGTCCCAAAATTTTCACTTGTCTCTGTTTATTTTATAAATATAAATAATTGCTCCTATTCATCTTCCCCTAGACTTAATAATGCTGAAAATATTTCTTCTAATTGTTGCAAAACATGGCGATGTGAACTAAATATATTTCTGGCTTTTATATTCCTTATCCCCTAATTAAAAGCTTATATCAATGGAAAAATTAAGTGTATGTTCATTTTTTACAATGCCCTGTGCTCACCCTCTCTATCCTTAATAAACAGAGATGGTATTGACACAAGTGAATTTTGTTTAACCACACTACATTTGCTTCTTAATTAGTGAATATTCATCTGTCATCAGCAGCAGCTATGACACCCCTCCCTGCTAACATGTTCTGTCATAAATAATCAATGAGGCACTATTAATATTCATGAGCTGGAATCTGTGTAGTCATGTGCACTGATGCAGAGACAGGGGGAGTGTTGCCATGAACTGACTGGAAACTCTGTGTGTGTATCCGTGAGTGCAAGATACTTAGGGAAAGCGAAGAAGAGCATGCTGCTACGCACCACCCTGGCGTGTGCTTCCAGCTAACAGCGGTTTGTCTGTTTCTGGACCGAAGTGACTGATGAAAAACAGTAGTCAAGTCTGGAGGGTGATTCCCTTTCAGTTCACTTGCCTTTCAGTTCTGGGGAAATTAGAAGATTTGCTCTCTCTATCTGCTTCTTAGAATGGGCTGCAATTTGTGCACTTTTCAGAAAAGAGAGGAACACTACAAACTGCTGTATGAAGTTTCCCAGGTGAGTGCAGGGTCTCTGATACCAGCAAGTAAACAGCCAGGCTTTGTGTTTGTCTGAAAGATGGGAAATGAATTGTGGCTAGCTTTATTTTTTTTTCTTTCAGTGGATTTCAGAATTGAGGGCAGACTTGCTGGTTGTGGGCTTTTTATTTGGGTTTTGGGTGGCAGTTTTCAGCTTCCTTGCCACTCCCCCTTCAGATGACTTCCTGTGGGATTCTTTTTAACATTTTTTTGTGTCTACTGCCAAGATGTCAGTCAAGTAAAAGGAGTAACACTGAGATCCATTTCTGTCATATTTTGAGATACCTCTTTCATTTTGGAATGGTGTTTACATTTGAAAATCAACTGTATTATTGCCTGCATCAATATTGGGACTTAATAGGTCTGTGATCTCAGTTATTTTGAATAGACAGGAAAAGTTTCTTGTCAAATGTTGCTAGCCAGAGGAATTATTTGATTAATTGGGATTTTTTGCTTTGGTTTAAGAGGAAGACCTGGTATATTTGTATTATATGAGAGGAAAAAATATGATTATGTCTTTGCTTAAAAAGAAGATAAAGAAATGTTCTTATAACTTGTTCTTGAATCTTTTTTATAATTGTTTTGCCTGTTTAGTACTAGAAATTAATTTCAAGAGCTTCTTAGTATTTCTATATGTGTCCTAGAAAAAAGTATATAAATCCAGCTGTCTATTTATCTGAGGGATTTTCAGAATAAAAATAAGAAAACTCTATCCCTAGCCTTCCAATGTTTTAATAGAATTGTATTAATTTACCATTTTATTTAGGCAGGTTTTCTCTGGGGGTGTGTTCTCAAGTCCACATTTCTTTCTTGTTTGTCAAAGTTTATATCTCCATTCTTCAGTGTGTCTCGATGTGACACACTCTACTTTCGTGTCTGGACAATATTGTTGACAAAAGACAGTGTTTGGGATGTTGGTGGTCTGTGGGCACAGCAGCAGCCAAGTGCCCACTGCCTACTGGTTCCCTCAGATTTCCCCCTAACTCGATTCATTTCACAGTGGGCTAATTACAAAGTGGATTTGCTACACATGAAACAGCCTCCTCAGTTGCAATGTTAATGCACATTTTCATGGTAATGTGATCAGAGGCTCATTAGCCAGTTTCCAAAATGATCCTCTGCATTAATTAAATATAAAAATGACTCCTTTATCACCATAGAGAGGAAAAAGAAGATTAACGTTGTTAATCACACCAGGAGCCATACCTTTTGTTTCATTTCTTACTGCAAACTTGCAAGGATAGGCTAAAAGAATGTTCATTTCATAGGTAAGCTCTCACCCACTTCGACTCATGAAAACAGTCTCTAGGTGGAACACTTTCCTCTAGTTTGCTTTCTTGGAGTTTCAGTTCCAGTATTGTTTTTCTTTGGGTGGTAGAGGAGCAGGGGAGTGGATTAATCTATCTATTTTTTCCTCGAATTGCTAAATTGATGTAAAAGTATAATATGAAAGAAGTGGAAGGCGGCACCCCTCCCTCTCAGTTTTGCCCAGGTTAAGCTGTTTGTATTCTACTAAAAAATGAAGCCAGGATTATTGCATCCAGAAAGGACCACTGTATTTGTTAAGGAGCAGGAGCCTTTGTTGTGGATTTTTTAAATGCTTGCCTTTGAGTTTTGGTTTTAAGTGCTTCCTAAATCTTGAGGAAATAGATAAGCCACACTCATTATTGCCTCCACCTGTACTCCTCCATATATTTGTTTTCTCTACTCCTAAGTTGCAGTACTTATGATCTTTAATAAAGCGATTGAAAAATGAAGTATTGGCATCCATTTAACTGGCTTTTATTACATAAGTTAAAACCCCAGCTTAAAGGTCTTGCATGTCTTTTCCAAGGGGAGCCCTGCTACAGTTTGTCCCCAGCTTTCCGCTCTATTTTTTTGAGTTAATGGAATAGATAAGATATCAAAGGGAACCAGTGATAGGCTCATATAATACACTGGAGCCCCGTGTGGTGCTGCAAACTAGTTTCTATTTTTATTTGGAGGCAAAGCAGCTCTGAGCACACATAAAAGTGAGCGTGTTCTTAACCAGGTGTTCACAAGGGCACTGAGCTGCCCCCATTAGAGAGGATACTATTTACAAAAGTGACTTAAGATTGGAAGCCTGAGTATTTCTAGCCGGTACATTACAATGAATTGGCTCACACAAACATTAACACCTGATTGTCTGAATCATATATGCTGATAGACTTGTAATTCTCAGATCACCTGCCCTTTGGTTTCTTTTGTTATTATCTCTTAAAAGCTAAGGCAAATTAAAGTTTATCAGGGGATATGATAATTTAAGGTTAGCAGTGAATACTAAATGCATAACCAAGAGTAAAACATTTTATTTCTGTATAACAGAATCATGATATTGAACTTTTAACATGTTCTTTCTAGATTTAGCCATCTGATAATATGGGACAGTTTCACGTTTACAACTGCAGTAAACAAAAGCAAATGTGCTCACTTTGGAGTATGGTGGAACAATCAGAATGATGTGCTTAGGTGTGAAATGAGGTCGCTTATATTTTGTTGCTATTTTTTGCTCCCAGAGAGGAGCTAAGACTTTCAATTGGCAGAAGAGAGGGAATGTCGCCCCAAGAAAATTATTTTCAGCTGGAGTTGAGCCAATCAGGCTCCAGTATAAACACAGATGCGAGAATCTCGGGCTTGGGTAGATCCAGCAACCTTCACACCAAGCAGTTTTCTTGCATCTTTATGCACCTGCTAACTTTTATATGTACCGTGAACACAATTGTTATCTGAAGTGATTTATTTTATTCAAAGCAGTAATTTATTAACCCCTTAAAAATTAATAAATGAGTAATTTGAACAATGCCTTTCTGTGGACACAAACTGAATTGCCTGTTGTGTATTAATCCCATTAAATACCCAACTAGACTAAGAGCTACCATTGATTGCCAAGCATTTTTACCTAATAAAATTTATTTCTGTGAGATTGTATGGTAATTCCTAAATCTGTTGACTTCTTACCTGGATTTTTTTATACACGAATCAAAGTTAAGTTTTTGATTGATTAAATAATGGGAATTATCAATGGGGTATTCCCTGGTGTCTAATAATCTATTCAAAATGTGGGCAAATATTTAAAAGTTAATACAGTTAGCATAAAACTGTTTAAAATGCCATTAAAATCCTACAGTGTGAAATGCTGGATTCTTCTCTGACTCACCAAATTAGAGAAGAAAAAAGAGAAACAGCCTTCAGTCTCAGGAAAGCCAGAAGTGGAACAGGCTAGCTCTCCAGGCAACGTCCCTGATGTGACCGCTGACCTCTTCTAAGTGGAGACCATAGCGCGACACCGTTGATTTACTCATCTGACTGCTTTGGCACAGCTCCAAGGTGTCCCCACAGCCTGCCCCCATGAATCAGTAACACGGAATGAAGCAGAACCTGCACTTGAAAGGAGCAACAGTCATGGCACTGACAGCATCAGGCAGTGAACACATACTGTACTGTAGGCACTGTGCTACGCACTTCTTCCCTAACATCACCTTATTTAATCTTCATGAAAACCCAATAAGGAGTTTCAGGATAGCATCTCATAATTTCAAAATATGCTAAAGGCTCCTTTATTGTACAAGTTTCTTGACTCTCGTATAATCTCCCTTCTCTAGTTATTGTCCCGTATCCCTCAGAATTTATCTTGTCACTTACTACATGAACCCAATTCATAACATCTTTTTTCTCCAAATGTCATTCTTTCCTCACAATGCTTAGCAGAATTGAAGGTCTCATCATCCTTCTTGGTATCAACTAAACACAAAAACACTGAAGGGGACACTTCTGTCCTCTTCATCTACGGAGTGACCTCTACTTATTGTACTTCTGCACAATTTCTCTTATTAACTCTCTCTGATATGGTAAACACTTTCCCACTTAGAACCAACCAATGTGCCGATCTACCCTGATTGCTGTAACTGTAATAATATTTCTTGAAGGTACCCAATGGCTCCTAATTCCCATAAAATGAAGCACAGCCATTCCAGTATATTCAAAGCTCTCCTGAGCTTCTTAGGTTCCTTTCCAGCTTTCTTCTTCACCAGTTTTCTCCTAATGTAGTTTCTAATCCCTGAAGACCAGTCTTTTTACTTTTCTCTTTAAGTTGGCTTTCCACCTTGGACCATTATTTCTTTTTCTTCAGCCTCGGTAGAACGTTGTCTGTGTACCAGAGAAAAAGAGAAGAGGCTATAAGTAGACTGGAGAACTTGGAGGTCACTGGTCCACCAGATCTGGGAAGGTTAGGTCAACCAAAAGAATTAGACACATGAGAAATAAGTTCATGGGACATAAGAAAGAAAAGAAAGATAAAGAACAGATCTTCTGTGACCTCATTTTCAAGTTCCATTACATCCCTGGGATAAATCCCTATTTATCTGAATTTGCTTGAATGATGTGTCTGTTTATTACAATTAGAAAAACAAATCAGGACACATTACAATATCTTGCTCTTGTCAATCACCTAGCAGGTGCCTTAAACTCCAGGAATGCACTTGAGTTCAATAAACTTTCAGTCAACTCCAATTGCCCACTATGTGCCAAGTTCTGGTCTTCGCCAAGGGCACTGAGAAGACAAATGAGACAGTCCTTGCTTGAGAAAAATGGACAGTCTGGTATCAAAAAAGAGAATTTTCATGTAATGTGATAAGTAAAGCACTGAATCAACAGAAATATTCACAGACATCCAGAATAGATGGTGCAAAGGTGTTCAACATGGTATGGGCTTGGGGAGCAGTGGAGGAAAACGAAACATGGAAGGGCAGGGAAGTCCCTGGAAGTGGCAGACCGGTGACAGGTATGAGTGGACATGGTGTATAGGAACTACGAGGGGTAAGTGTGTCTAAAACCTAATGTGGGGGGCAGGCAGTGGACAAGACCTGTCTCTGGGGTCTCTCCTATGTTCTGGCTGTTGGTTTCTTTGTTTTTACTTGTTTGTTCTGTTCTATTTCAAAAGAGGGAGTGAGGGTGATCCCTCTGATAATAGTTAAGAGCATGGACTTGGTTGTGGTGCACGTTGGGGCTGATTGGGCTTGAGTTGGGGACAGTGTACTACAGCAAGACCACAACAAGAGAGACTACTCTGGAGGCTGTTACAAATGGTAAGTCAGTAATAGAAAGGATGTTAAAGAAAAGGCAGAGTTGAGACCCGTGAGGAGGTCAGATCCACAGGTTTCTGGCTTGTGTGATGGGAGGCACAGCTAATTTACAGAGAGAAGAAACAAGAGAAGGGAAATGAGTGCTGGGGAGGGAAGAGCAGGCTGTTGAGTTCACCACTTACGGGCTAGAGGAGCAAATGTCCAGCAGACAGTGATTGTTCAGAACAAAAACATGGCGTACATATGTTTGTTGGATGAGATCATCCAGAAAGATGTAAAAAGTAAGGAGAAAAACTAAAAAGTGAGAGACTTATGAGCCAAGGATACAATTTTGAGAAATAAGCAAAGGAGAAAGGAAAAAAGGCAAAAATGTGAAATTGTCAGAGTGAGAAGAATGAGCTGCGGGAGAAGCCAAGAGAGGGAGTTTTTTAAAAGGAGAGGCCAACGTGGTCAAACACATTAGAGAGTACAATAAGTTCAGAACGCAGCGTCTTTGGACTTGAAAAAATGCATGTGGCCAGCCAGGTCCCTCTTCATCTGCTGAGAGTGATGTCAGTGAGAAACTTCAAGTATCAGTCTCTTCAGGGACTGTCTTAGCTTTCTTAGAGAGCGCCCTCCCCCAAGGTTACTCCCCTCCCAGGAAGCTCATGTCCAATGACAGATTGATGCATGTGTGTAAAGGCTTGGCCACCTTTGTGTGAATGGGGACATTCTGAAAGGCTATTCCAGCTCTAGAGCTTTCTGCAGCTGTTGGAGGGCCTGCATCATAGTTTGGTTCTCCTGCTCATTGCCGCTTCCTTCTTCTCCTTTCTACAAAGAGAACACTCCTTAGCAAACCCTGCACACTGAACTCCAGCTCAGAGGTCAGCATCCTGGAGAACCTAACCTTGGCAGAGGTCAATGGTAATGATGGCAGAGCACTTTATAATATGGATATGTGGACAAAATCCAGAAAGTGGTGGACTCAAAAGAAGGGTCCACTGTACTTTCAGTTTTTCTGAAATGGGACAAACGATCAAAAGTGGATTCACTGCTTACATCGTAGTACTGTTTTACTTAGCACTTTTTTCAGAATGCAAAATTATTTAAAATGTGAATTTAAAAAATGAAAGTCATCTCTACTTTTACTTTAAAAAGTAAGATAAATTCATTTCACATCTTAAGTCATGGTAGTAAGATGGTGATAATGTAGTGATTGAAGAATAAAATGTACATTTAGCGAGAATCTCCCTTGTCTACGGCATTTGAAGAGCACTATTCATATACACAAGGCCTCTTGTAAAAATAAATATTTTAATGATTGCAGTTAATTTATAGGTTTAATAAGCAAATGCCTTTCTTCACTAGAAGGATCAGAATATCACATATTTTATTAGAATGTATACATTTAACTTCTTCATACTTCGCCATTTACTGAATTGATCTAGACCCAAGAGAAGGCCAACTCCCTCCAATTGCGTATCTTTCTAATGAGCTGAAATTCTGTAGGGGAATATTTTCACTAGTACCTTGTATATGAGGGGACACACGGCTGACAACTAAGCTGACGTGTATGCTGATAAATTTGACTCTTCAATTCACCTAAATTTGCAGGTTAAGTAGGATAATCTGATTAGAAAATTCTTTAATTTCAATTTTTGGTGAAAATATTTCTACAACATCGTATTTACATAATTACTTAACATACGCACATTTGCTATTCATTTCCAATCACATTAGACAGTAACAAATGAGCCTCACAACTTTAGCAAACAGCGATTTCTGAAATTTACCAGAGAGACTATTTCTGAAGATTAATTGATAAGTGAAAAATGCCATCACAACAGCCAATTATGGGTCTAGTACATGCATTTTGTATCAGTAGGTTTTCACATATGGAATTTTCACATCATTTAATAGATATTCAATCAATCGTATTACATGGTTAAGAAAGGCACAAAAATTAAATCACTAGGCCCCAGGATTGTGGTTCTGTGAAGGATCCCTGTCCTGTAAACAGTTATACTCCACAGGGAAAAGATGAGCAAGGAACTTTTTCAATCATTTAGCTTTTTACAGATACTACATTCCCCCATTATCCATCCTAGGGCACACAGCATCAGAATTTTAGATGTTATTCTTAATAAATGTCATCTTGTTTTGACACGTGGGGATTTAGGTACCACTGGGTGGTAATTTTGCCTTCAGATTTAGAATTCTAGATAACTCAAGTTCAGCTGTGTTTTTCAGCTCTAATTGTAACATTTCCAAGATCATCAGTACAACCTGTCCCTTCTCCATCTCCCTTCCAGGTGGATTCATTTCTCCTTTCTTAATCCTATCACTCTCAGTGTCGAATAACAGCTTTGAAAGGGTTACTCTGACGAGTTCGTTGTTCCCCATCAACAAAAAGCTGAAAAGGTAGCAGCCCTATATTCTCCTGTGTTTCCACACACCACATCTAATTGCTAATTTTGTGCCGTTCTGTAACAAGCTGTAAATCTTGCTTTATGGTTGTTTGGGTCCTGGCGAACTATTCTCCCCCTCATTCCCTCCCTGTTTCTGCTTTATGTAGCTTTTTAGAAATACTGTAGACATTTTTTAGAGACTTGCTCTCATCTCAGTGGAAATTGGGTCTTTCTGAACTAACTGCTCATTCCCAACCTTCTTACGGGTCTGTGTCAGATACATTTATTTATTTGTTTTTAGAGCCTCTTTCAAGGGTATGCGAACAAAGAGAATTTCTAAAATACTTAGTATGGTGTAAAAACTGATGAATCCACAGATGAATGACCACTATTGTCATCACTGATGATATTTTTTTCTTATAATTGGATCATAGCAAATTCAGATATTAATATCTTTTAAAATAAAGGGGAGTTTGGAAAAGAGTATTTCTCATTAAATAACAACTAATTGTTTTGTACCTGCTTTGTGCTCAGTAATGTGCTAGATAGCAACAGAGGATACAAAAGACGCCTATGCTAAAAAAAACTCTTCAGGATGGTGTGTTATCATGGAACAATTAAAGGACAAATGTGGAAATGTGTGACCCTAACACAGCAAACATGACAGAGAAAGGACAGTTCTATATGGATAAGGATAGTCGAAGGACCTTGTGGAATAGCCTAACAGTAGTTCTTATTTGGAATGGCCTATGTTAGGAGCCAAGGTCCATTTTTTAATTCAGCATGATTATTGTATATCCATGAAGTTGAAGGTAATATGCTTGCTCTCCTGGATGTATTGTGAAAGAAAAGTCATAAAAAGGTGACTAATGGGATATCTCTGGGGGGAAATGGAAAAAAACCCCAACCAAACCAAAACAGGATATGGGATGAAGATACTTGAGTGTCTTAATCTCTACACTAAAATGAGTGGGTTTGGTGCCATAATCACTACAGAGTACTACACACCCTGAGGATGCAATCAAACAGAGCCTCTGAAGTCCATTTAAATAATAGGACATGTGTAAATATTGTTTGCCTGGTACTTTATTTAGAAGAGCACAGCCATGCTGATATGAACCACAAAGGACAGATCTTGCCATTTACACTTTAAGTATGCTCTATATTTCCTTAGTGACTCATATTTATAATACTTGAAATTGGTTTTGCCTGTGCAACTGTGAACCTCAGTTAAGACAACATGAAAAATGGTGAAAATGTTTTCCTCAGTTGACACATAGGATATTACTATTGGATGAGTGCATACTAAATACCAGTGACAATGTGGTGTGTAGGAGAGGCTCTGTGTGTGGAAGAAAGAACAGGGGCTTTGGAATCAAGCAGCAGCACCATTTATTTTCTCTATGACTCTAAGTTAGTTATTTAACTGCATTTAGCCTTTGTGTAATTGATTTAAATCCCTCTTGAAGTGTTTTGTTGAAAGTTAAATGAGATAATATTAGTAACAGGCATAATGCATTACAGAAATGCCATAAATGGTAACTTTTGAGATTATGACCTCATTTCAGTGTAATAAGTGACACTGTGACACAGGTTATATTGTCCCAGTTTACAGATGAGAAAACTGAAGCATAAAATAATCAAGAGGCAAATTCATGTTGTCAGCAAGTAGAACACTTGGAATTCAAATCAGGATCTGGCTAATGCCAAAGTCCATGTTTTTCATTTTTTACTTTTATAATATTATAAATATCAAATAGTCATCTCCCTTTGAGCTCTCTATCTTTACATGCTTTAATGTCCATAAATACTGAGTACCTAGTGCATTGTAGGTATGCAGTAAATATCTGATAAATAAAAAAGGAAAGAAAAATGTTAGGAAAAATGGAAGGTAGGGAGGAAAGAAAGAAGAGTGGAGGTAGTACATGCTATTTAAATTTCTCCTTGGGAAAGCAGGTCCTTTACATTACTTCTTTTTTTTAAATCCTCACCCGAACACATGCTTATCAATTTTAGAGAGAGGGGAAGGGAAGAAAAGGAGAGAAACATCAATGTGAGAGAGAAACATTGATCAATTTTTTCTCATATGCGTATCCCAATCAGAGACTAAACCCATATACTAGGTATGTACCTTGACCTGGAATTGAACCTGCAGCCTAAGTGTGTGCCCTAACCAGGAATAGAACCTGCAACCTTTCTGTTATGGAACCAGAACACCATTCCAACCAACTGAGCCATACCAGCTGGGGCTCTACTACTTCTTTCTTCATCTATCGTAACTGCTTAAACCTATTTATCTTATGTATGAGAGTCCATCAACATGAAAGTGACTTGTCACTCCCACTTTTGAGAGCTTAAAAGCCTTTCTTCATATTTCCACGAATCCATGTCTGACAGGAAAGGTCCTTCACAATTTGCCATCTTTCCTTATGCTCTCCCAATAAACCAAAGTTTAGACAAACCAAACTCTTAAGTTTTCAGTGTTAATTTTTCCTGTCTTTTTCTTTCAACGCAATGTCCCTCTCTCAGGTGCGCTTTTCCCACCCTGATATGTGTAGACACTGCGGGTCCTCATGACTCAGTTCAAGGTTTACCATCAGGAAAGTCCCTTCCATGCCCGACAGAGTCACTCACTCACCCCAATGCTTTTACACAATGGTGCTTCACAAGCTGAAATATAGTCAGATGTTTCTGTGTTTGCATTTAGCCTTTTCCTCGTCTTTATAGTCCTACCATGCCACATAGTGCCTGGTGCAGACGGGTCAACTCGATACAGATCAAGTCAAGAATAGGAGCAAGGATGTAGTTATGCCTGCACTCATAAAAGAAAGTTTATTTTAGCATTCTCTCTATTACCCAGTGTCTTGTCTTTAAAAACAAGGTGATTCAGGAAACTGAATATTCTATGTTTTCTTGATTTGGAAGATGCCATTTATTTTAAAGCTGGTCATCAAATTTAAGAACGGCTGGGTTGACAAGTTACCACCATTAACATGCATGTTGATTGCAAGCTACATCCCAATTTCAAAACAAGAAAATATTGGAAAAAGCTTACATCTTAGAAGTGTGAAAAAATGCCATTGCTTTTCTCACAAAATTAAATTAAACATTTTTAAAGTTGTTTAAAAAAACCATCTCTATTGGATCTTCCTTTTCCCTGCTGAGCTCCTGTTCCCTGACCTTGTCTCATCACCTGAGGACTGTACTACCCAGAGGGACCCACCATATCAGATGCTTATCTCAAAATCTCCAGTCATGATACATAGTAATAGATTTTTCATTACTCAACTATCAAACTGGCCAATAAACCTAGCTGAGGGGGCGGCCCCCTAAAATGTCCCCATTGTTCTTCAGCTCACTAAGTCGTAGCCCTCCTCTAAGCCTGGGTCAGGTGTCACCTTTCCCAGGAAATCTTTCCAGAGTATCTCAACCTGAGTAGGCCCCCCTTCCTCCTTCCAAGGTACCCAGTGCTTTCCTCTGTGATAACATGTACCAGATGGTATTGTTTCTCAGTTCCTCCTTTACTTGCCTGTGATTTCAACTGGTCTCTGAATCCCTGCAGGGCAAAGACCCTGTCTTCAATCTTACCCAGTCCTTGTGTAGCTGTTTCTTGAGTAAACACTAAATGAATGATGCGTGAAGGGCAACCTGATGGGAGCAACCTAAAAGCAGAATAAGATGGGATTTATCTCTGTCCTCGAGGTGTCCGCTGTCCAGCAGGCTTCAGTGAATGACTTGTTCACAAACAACTCCAGTGCATGAGATGATGCTAGTTCTACCAGAGAGAGAGATGGGGGAGGGGGAGAGGAACAAAGTTTTATGAGATGTCATAGTGATGCTGATTCGCTGTAGTGCAGACAAAAATCAAAATGAAGTATTTAAAGTGGAATATATTGTATATGCATTGTATAAAGCAAAATAATACTCTGTGTGTGATTATATGAATTGCTTATTGATTTAGTAACTATTAAGTTTCTTCATTTGCTGCTTTCTATACAGTAAAATTGAATTAGCTCCTTGTATAAAAATATCTTTTTGTTTTAGATGATTTATATCCATCATTGAAATAGTAAAGGATAGCTGAATTATTAAACTATTCATTTTATATATGTTCCTCCTTCCAAAAACAACTTTCAGATGATTGTGAAATACCCTGGTGAACACCCAAATTTTCCCTCATAAAGATGCTGCCTTGGGTTTTATAATTATTTTGGCATTAAAATGAAAATTCTCCAACTGCAAATATCCCAATGAAGATCATATAAAGTTAAGAGTAGCCTAAGAAAATCATGAAAATTATTTTTAAAACTTTAAGTTCTAACTAAAACCTAGTTTAATTCAAAATTATACAAAACATTTATTCTTCTAGTAACTCAAAATTATATTTATTGTTACTCATTATTACTTGGAAAATCTAGAATAGTCTTTGAGCCATGAAGAATATAATATGAGTAAAAATAATCGCTGTAATATACCCAATATTAGTGAAGCTTCTTCAGGAAACTGCTTAGCTGGCTCACAGATGATAACTTGAGATAGAAAACTCAAAGAGAGTAGAGGTTAAATTTTTTTAAATTAAAAATAAGTTCCTTTTAAACCAGAATTGATTCATCATTGCTATGAAAATTAGTTCTGAATTGTACCCTAAATGCCCGACATACTTCATGATGCACTGGAGTCCCATCCAGGTTCTCGGTTAGTCTGACGAGGGAGGTGGGGCAAGGCGATATCTTTACTGTGTTGCTATGGTGGACATTTTCAGAACTTTATGTAAGGGTGGTATCTCTACCTGAGGGTAATTGCTCATCTCTCAAGAATATATAAAAATAGAGAAACATTTAAAAAACTTTTCAGAATTGTACCCAGTTATATTTAATGTAGTCAGTAGAATTGAGAGAAAGACAAGGGCAATATTGTATTCACTATAGTCATATTTCACCGGATGTCTCCCGAATTGGCACAGACTAGCTGGCTTAATTTAGTCTTTTCATCCCTACCTTCTGAAATATCACCAGTAAATACCAGTAACCTCAACAAACACGTAAAAGTTACAGATTCATGGGTATAATGTTCATATGCCCAGTAGGCTATTCACAGATGTATTCAACTGGAGTCCGTGACTGTCAATTCTTTTTCAGGCTTGTAAGTTCCATTTGGGTACTATCTTTAAAAGTTGTTAAAAGCCAGATGATCTCACCTTTAACAGGAAGCTAAACAACAAAACAAACAAGCAAGCAAAATAAAAACAAAGACACTGAAATGGAGAACGTGGGCAGGGGGGGACTGCAACCAGAGGGGAGAGGGGAGGGAATGTTAGGGGATAAAGGGGAGGGATTTAGAGGAGCTAGTATAAAGGACACATGGACAACAGCTAAGGGGGGTGGAAATGGGAGGAGATGGGGAGCACGGGGGCGTGGGCTGGGAAGGGAGTAAAAGGCAGAAAACTGTACTCGAAAAATAATTAAATAAAAAAAATTTTTAAAACTTGTTAAAAGCTACACTAAATATAACTTACAAACATGTGGCTTTACAAATCATTTATTCTATCATTCCAGTCTCTTGAAAGCAACACAACTAGGTCTAGATTTCAGGAAAATGGAACTGTGGCTTCAAAACTGATTAAAAAACAACAGCAATAAAAAGTATTTAAAGCAAATAATATACACAAATAGCCTCCCCAGCAATTTCTACATGAGCTCCCATTTCTGAAATGATCTTGATGGATTATCTCTTTCTGGCTGCATAATCGACACTTTGTCAGTTACTGTGACTGATGAACATGACCTTCTGACGTCATGGAGCACACCCAGTGACAATGTTAATGTGCTAATGACCACTTCCCAGTGCTTTCCTCTTCTTCCTCCCAAGGTAAATACCTAGCTGTCACCTTCTACAACAACCAGAAAATCATCTTAAAATTGGTCCCTCACTTTGAAGTTTGCTTGGATAGCTTTGAAGTATGCACAGCTTTCCAGCTGGTATTACCTGTGTTTCACAGATCACAGAAAAGCCTGAGGGGGGGGGGAAGCATATTAATTTGAGATGTGGAATCTTCTATTGATATTTTCAAAGTAGGCTGTGTTTCATTTTTAATATTCTGTAATAAATTATTGCTTTCAGAAGGTGCATCAGAGACAAATGGCTAACAGGACCTTAGGGGAATATTTACTTAAATTTTATTAATAATATCATACTACTCATAGGTGGGAACCAATAGGTGGTCATACAATACCAAATGTTGCGTTGAATTCCTCAAAAAGCAAACTGCAGGCTTAGCAAATGGTACCTTAGCCCCTGAATGCGTTAAGACACTTTGCTTAGTTGCTGAAGTGCACAGGGATATAGGGGCCCAACAGAATCAAACTACTTAAGCTCTTAAATGTAATATGTTTTCAATGTTTTTGACTGTTATATAAAACCACCTTTTTGTCTGTGTTAGTCCTACAAAAGTAATAGTAAGTTATTTACCAGGCATGAACCTAAATTTCCATTGTTATTTTATTTAGCCCATTCAAATTTTCGTAATGTTCTGCAAAGAAAGATGAATGGTGCCCTCTCTCCCATCTCTCTCCCTCTCTCCCCCCCCAACTCCCCCTTTCTCTACACACACACACACACACACACACACACACACACACAGACTCTCAGGTTATGTGGCCCTGGAAACAGGCTCTGAGACAGGGATTTGCACGTGAGATGCTGGGGGAGTTGACTCAGGAACAACAGAGGGGAGGGGGAGTGGAGGCAGTAGGATCGGGCATAGGACAAAGTAGGACTGGGATGCAGCCACGACAGAGACCTCAGCTGATGACAGAGAACACTGGAAGCTGGGACGGCCCTTCAGAATGGCTCCCAGGAAAGGCAAAACAGCCAAATCTCCAGACCCCTTCATTGTCTAATCTTTGGATATGGTAGCCCATGAGGAGAGAATGTCGCTTCTACACAAGAACTCCGTTTGGCTGAGCACGGTTCCCAGAGTGGGGCAGAACCCTTGGGCTGCCGTACCCAGGGCACCCAGGGGCCAGGGTTTGAGTGCCTCTGTCCTGAAGGGGGGATCTCAGGGCTCAGCAACATCCCAATTCACCTTATAAGGTGTGGGCATAATTTCTAGGCTGTAATAAAGTCCCCCCGCAAAGGAATTTTAATCACTTATAAGACAAAGTTAAGGTTAAAGCATTCTTCTCCTCTCTCTCCACTTTCTTGCTAGATTAAATCATTTTCTGGAATTAAGAGTGTCACTGAAGCATATTATAAGAATGTGATTTTGAAAGTCTGACCTGTGGAAATGTGATAAATTGCATCTGGAGATTGATTTTGCTGAGTGTAATACCAAATCATATAGACACATACTTTCACTGACTAAATACTGCCCAGGCCATATTGTTGAACTCTGCACTGCCACGGTCACCTCATCAGGATGTTTTCTGTCCTGTGACTAGTGACTTCAAATGTACGCATCCATCTTCTTGTCCCATTACACATTGTGTGACTGATGTTCTGCACCCATTAAAATTGATGGAAAAGAACAAAGAGCAGAAAAATGTGCCCTGCAATTGATTACTTCTCTGAAAGAGCAAATGAGAATTTTCTAGTACCAACAAGAGATTTAGAGTGGTAGGTTTACCCCATTTATTAAGTGCTTTAATTAGCTAGGTTTACCATACAATCTCCTACTTATAAGAGCACATTACTCAGTGTGCTCTAAAATTCAACCTCCCTCTGAAATGTTTGATCTTTTAAAGATGAATTTAATAGCTGCAACACTGTTTATAGTCAGTAGTTATTTTGGCGAATTCTCAGTACTAGAACCAATTAGATCAATGCCTTCCTGTCAGATTTTTTTTTCCTTATGATGAGCTATCATAATGGCTCATTTATGTTCTTTGATAGCTGATAATTAAATGAACCATCATTGTAAACTGAAGCCACAACTACAGTGATTTTCGAAGGCCCAAATCTTACTATGTTTTTCTTGGATGCGTTGAATATTATCTTTGTGTTCAACAAATTGCAGAACAGCAAGCTATTTCTGCACTGCTCACAAAACATTTGTTTAATTACAGGATTTAATGGGTTGAGGGGGAAATCCTGCCCACTGGCCATTACGAGGCTTTGGCCTCCGCACTTCATTTCTCCTCATATGCCTGTGTTTCATTAGAGGAACAGTGTGGACTTATTTCTTAAGAAACAGAAAAGATTCACATATTTTCCAAAACTGAAATTTATAAATAAAGTGTTTGACCAAATACTGCGAAAGAAATTATTTTGAAATTCCCTTAAGAAAATCTGACTGCCCAGGGGTCTGTGGGGTGATTTGCTTAGTGAAAACATTCTTCCATATTGACCTCGGTCACAAGGATGGTGGGAGCTATTCTGGGACCTTGACCACAGGAGTAAATCTGTGAACAGCTGTCAGATTGGCTGTGGCCTGCCCGGTCTCCATTTTCAGCAATATTAATGTTCATGGCTATGCAAGCGCTTGGACCAACTGTGGCTCAAACAGAACTATCAGACCACAGTCAGGCTTTTCGCTTATGTAAATATATGATCTCAACTAGCAATATCAACAGAAATTTTTGTTGATGGAAGTATGCAGTATCCGTGTCATTGAATAGAATCACCACTAGCTGCCTTTGTGTATTGATTGGTTAAAATGTGACTGGAGGTTCCAAGGAACTGAATTTCTGATTTCATTAATTTTAGTCAAATGTCAGTAGCCACATGTGGCCAGTGGCTTCTGAACTGGACAGTGCAGGTCTAGAAATTCTTAAGAAGTCATATCCACTGCTACAGATTTTAAGTTCTTAAAATTTTGAAGTTTCCATTTCAAGTCTTTGTATATCCTACTATTTTTAAAAAGTCTTCATGGATTTTTTGGGGGATTGGCATTTTGCTTAAATATGTAATGCTTCTTTAAAAACTGACAGATGATGAGTTCAAAATGCATAAAAATATGAATAACATGGAATAACCTACACAGAGGAGTCTTAGAAATGAGAACACTAAAAGTACCCCCTTACATAACAGTTTAGTAAATATTCCTGGCACTGAAATTTCACAGAAAAAAATACAGTCTCACTATTTTATAAGTTGCAGATCTTGAAAGCCTGAAATCTGATCTTTGGACTTTGGCAGTGGGAGCAACGAATGGATTCATTTTAATCCACATACAACAGAATTGCACTTCTACCTAAAAAACATTGTCATCAACTAGAGCATTCTGAGAAAATCAATTCCCATTTAAACTGTAAAAGTAAAAATAAATAAAAAAATAAAACGACAATATTAATAACAATATAATTAGGGAAGCAGTTTGTACTGTACCTTCTTTCACATTCTTCCCAATCAGAGGATTCTGCCCATAAATCATGCACATTAAATCTAAGTTACAAAGTGCTATTTCCTCAAAGCCTATACTAGTCTATTTTGGCCCTAGTAACACTTTCTTTTATGGGAGTGTTATTTTATATATATATTTCATATTTACCCCAAGATGTGTACAATTCAGACTCCTCATTCAATAGTAAACCTATTTCCTTTGAATAAAAATTCACTCTTTTTCCCTGGTAAGGGGATCGATCACAAGTCATTCATTTGCTTCAAATACTGATTTGCTAGCCCTCCTCTTACTTGGCTCATCCCTCGTCCTGTTCTCCCCACCACCATATATCTAAGTTGTCCAATTCTGGAATTTCTCCTCTGCTATATTCACCTTCCCCCCTTCTTTCCTTTACTGCCAACCTTCTGGACTTCTTGAACATACATTTTCTCTCTACTGCTAGCCTATCTTCTTGCTTTTGATCTCGTAAGCATTAAGCCATCTTCCAACCAACATTCTTTTTCAGGCTCTTTTGCTCCAAACTCTAGCGACAGATTTTCCACTCACTAGGCCCAAGACAGAGTCCAGTTGCATGAGTTATTCTAGCTCAGAGGTCGACGCTGAATCCTGAAAGCCTCCACAGTCATGTCAACCGGAACCAATTTTTCTCTTCCCTATGTTAGTTAACTGTATTTATTTTCAGAATAACTCCAAAATGTATAAAGGAATTAATGGTAATTTATTAGTGATTGCAAACCATTTTCAATGCCCTACCACATGCTGAAGTTTCCCATCGATTTGGTGACCTAAGTGGGGCAGGCGGGATTGCTTTCCCATTTGTAGAGAAGGAAACTGGCAGTTGAGAGAAGTGAGAGGATAATACAAGATTGTACAGCCAAGTGACCCACTTTCTAATTAATGAGATCAATGTTTAAATAAAAATAATAATACCCCAGTGTCTAAATAGTATCTGGCATACTATAAGTGTTTTAAAAAACGCATGTTGGTTGCAAGAGTGAATGAGTGCATGCATTAAGTATAGCAAACTGTGAAAGGCCTCTGAATGTCCTGCCTGGTGTGTTGACTGGATTAGACCCATTCTTTGAGTAGTCACGGGATCCTGTGAGCAGGAGGCAGTGCAGGTACATCTGAGGGGACCAACAAAGTTACATGGAAGCGAGGAGATACAAGCTTCATACAGAGTGGCAGGGGGACCTAAGACAAAAAAAGGAGAGTAAGAAAAGGTTTTTAAAGAAAAGGTAAGAATTATAAGTTCTTGACTTATAATTCTTAAGTTGAATGTGAGGGCCAAAAGAGAAAACAAAGCAGAACATCCAGCCATGGTGTGTGGCCACAGCAGCGCCCGTCCCAGAGGGGGTGAGCCCGAGAGTAGAAGCCGTCCTCCTTGAGTGCAGATGAGCCTCGGTCTGTGCTTTGGCACCGTAGTCAACTCGACTCTGTCTCAGATTCTTCACTGGATCCTTGTCTAATCATTCACATGTGAACACTGTTGTTTTCCGCTGTCTCTTTATTTTTTTTGGTTCCCATGGCACCTGGGCAGATGTAGACTGTCCAAGAAGTGTGGAAATTGATTAATTTGAATATATTATAAACATGATGGCATTGAATTATGGTGCATCCTTCATGAAAGTTGAACATAGGTGCAAGTTATACAACTGAAAATACTATTTTTCAAGTGAAGAATTGACCTAAAAAATACTGACTTCATTTTTCTCAAATGTATTTTTCTATTGATGCTTTTTAAAGTAGAACCGTGGTACGAGGAACAGCACAAACACTTTCCCGTAGAGAAAAAGTTGCTTGAAATTTAAAGACAATGTTTTTCAAATTTTCTAGGGAATACTAAAATCAACATTTAAACTTCCTCAAGTTTTATAACAAAAAAAACTTTCAAGTCATGAAGAATAACCTCCTTCCCCCCTGCATTTTAGTTACAATAAAATGAAACAGCTGGATTATTGTTCCCAGTTTAGTCATGTGGTTGCAACTACAATACAGATTCTAAGGAACCAAGACCTTTTCAACCAATGCTTGTTTACATTGTACCAATTTCAGAAACATTTCTTTTAAATTAAGTTAGGATAATTTAATTTGCAAGTTTAAAGCGCAATTCTTTTAAATAATTGAAAAAAAGATTAGTAACTTTCGGTAATATCAGTAGTAAAACTGATGATGACCAATTACAGTCACCATAGGTTTTAAGTGCCCTGTTGGTACAAGGCGGCTTGTGTATAGTAGCACTCCAGAGGGGAATTAGAACACAGACCAGAGGTTTAACATTTTTAGGAAAAGTCCTTATAATGAGGCAAAATGCAACTGACAACCAAGAAAAGGAGCAAGAATTGTAACTAATGGAGCTACAAAAAATAAAATCTCAGAAGAACATACAATTGAATTTGCTCCTGGAAAGTGGAACAACCAGATGGAGTTGCTACATTCTGATAAAGAAAGTGAAAGTGAAGGGTCTCTGGAGTAGGCTGGTCTTGGGGAAGGTGGGAAGAATGAGTGACCAAAAAGTAAGACAGGAGCAGACTGTGGCAGATTTTGTGGCCTTGCTGAGGAGAGTGAGTTTCCTTTTATATGCAAGTGGAAACCCTGTTTTTTTTTTCTTTTTGAAAAAGATGTGTGGCAAGACCAGATGTGTGCTTAGCTAAAATGGAAGAAAGTTATTATTTGCAAGGTAGGTGTGATTTTCACAATTATTTTTAGAAGTAGAAACTTTAGTTTATTCAAATGAAATAAGGAGTTTCTGTATATAAGTTAGAGCTTGCCTGGCTGAGTCTGGGGCCTTTCAGAGGGTAGACTGAGAACTGTGAGCCCCAAGGTGTCACCTGCCACTCCTAGGGTAGACTGGAGAGGGAGGTAAGTGAGAGAGACAGAGGGTCACTGGCAGATCAAAAGAGATGGAAATAGGGACCATCGGACTGGCTTAGAAAGTGTAGCTGGGAAGGGAGCCAGGCCGGAGCATCTTGACTGGGTGACTGGTCCCAATGGGAGGAGTTATGGAGAAAAAGGAGGCAGAGAAGTCTCTGATGTGTGAGATTCGACCCCTTGGGAATAGGGCAGTGGCGCTAAGGAGATACAGGAGGCAAAAGGACAGGCCTCAGGAATAGGTATAGTACCTGAGTTCAAAAGGTTTGTAGGGCAGTGGGTGTCAAAAACACAAACATTGACAGCTTCACTCAGCCACTTGAATGTGAAGCTATCTGATTGCCCAAAGTCATGTTGGCACAAACCAGGTTTAAGTGAGGTGACTTGTTTGTATTTATCACTTTCCTCTCCTTAGTATATCCTGAAACTCTGTTACACTGATTTCTTTACACCAACATTTCAAAACAACTGGAGAATGTAATGAAAGGAGAGTCTTGACACCTGGTGTATGATACAGACTGATGTAACGAGTTCTGAAATGTGTTTTCATGGGCAAGTTAACAATGTGCAGCTTAGAGAGTAGTTGAGACTCCATATGCCTCTTTTGGCCAACACAGTAATGCAGCTTGCAAAAATACAAATGAACATTCAGAAATTGGAAGCATGCCTTTGTCTAAAACCTGGGCCTCATTTAAGCCTTCTTTATACACTGAAACCTTTCAATTAGCCATTACCAGACTTAATATAGAAGCATTTAGCTGGTACTGGATTCTTCATGTCTATGGCTGAATCAGATTCCATGGCTAAATAGATATAATATTTTTAATAGCCTTTATGAATAGTCTTATGCACCCCAAGATTCTTTTATTTCAGAAAGCTGTTATCAACAACAGGGCTCTAAATTCTGAATGCCTACTAGACACTAGAAGTCATTTTGCCTTGCAATGAGCATCAATTAAATGCACTTCATGTGCCACCATGCACGGAACAGATTGATACCATAGGCCGTGTAGTCCTGTCTTACCTACATTCAGGAGTATAGAAAAAGAATGCCCATTAAATTAACATTAGCCTAAGAAAAATGAAAACTTTCTGGAACAATTACAGTGTTACTGTTTTGACTGAAGGGGAAAAAATGACCTTTGTTCTAAGAGATATGACTTGAACAATGCTATTCTGCATGAAATTGAGAAATTGCCAACCTGCCAACGTTCCCAACCTGAGAAATAATGTGCATGAGATCTTAGTTCTGCTTCATTAGGCTCTCGTGAATGAGTGGTAAATTTTCCCTATTTATACATTTTCTGTCAGGAGATCATAAATGTAGCCCGCCTAGCATGTGTTTTTACTGGTGTCTTTTTATTTATATATTGGCTGCAGCTTTGACAAAGAGTTTATTCCTGGAATGAATAAATATCCTCCTTTTCAAATATTTGGTATTAGGAATAGGTAAAAGTATTCACTTGCTACTTTTTATAATGTTGCATGTTAACCATGCATTTTTTAAAGGTTGCAATTTTTCAATTTGAATGAAAATAAGCTTGTATTTAACTGGTTTCAAACTTTCTAATGCCTTCATTTGAGCACACTGGAAATAAAGCTTAATAGAGAAGCATTTCCTAAATGGAACTTTTTCCTATTCAGTTTGAACAAAGCAAGTGTGGAGAAAGCGAATTGTTCACAGATTCAGTGGGAATTTATTTTGAGAAAAAAAATGTAAAGCGAGCTGTGTGTACTAGTGTTCTGAGTGCATACCTGAATACATTGTTGAAATATTCAACGTGTATTAGAAATGTATTATATTTTTGCAAGTAACATGTTACTAATGATTGTGTAAAAGTATTTCATGTTCACAAACTTGTGTGTGTGTCCAGAGAGAGAGGGACGGAAGAAAAGAAAGAAAGAAGGGAGGGAGGGAGGAAGGGAGGGAGGGAGGTAGAGAGAAAGGAAAGGAAGGAAGGACTTTCCTCTAACTGCTCTGTTACTTTCTTGCTTTCTGCTCTGCTTTCTCGAGTAGGAAAGCAAAGAATAGAGTTATGTCTTGCTTTAAAATGCGCATATCACCCTAGATGAACAGGTTCCTGGAGATGTGTCTGTCATGACTAGTCACCTTCATGTTGCTGGACTAAGCAACAACAAAGTGGATTGCAAGGGTTCATTAGAGTTACAAATGGTCCAGTTTGATTTCCTCCTCTACAGGGAGTCTCTACTTCTGTGCTTTACCTTCTCAGACACAGATGTGTAGCATTTTCTTCTATACTGGATGATGTTCCACAGTTTACCGTGTAATGAAGAGAGCACTTTCCCTGGGCCTTGGCTTTTGGTGAGACCCCAGTTTATTTGATTGGGTCTGCAGGGAGACATGTTAGCTAACATGTTAGAATGATAGGCACAAAAGCAACAGCAAAAGCCGCCACTGAGCCACGTGGGCAGGAGGCTTCCTGACAACCTCATCTCCCCATGTAATTCTGGAGTGGTAGCTTACCTCTCCAAGCCTTTAATATAGATATGGATTATCCAGCTCTTACCCACGCAAAAATATTGGGGAATGAGATTGAAACGGCCTTTCCCTATTTCCTTACCTTTAAAAATTCTATCTTACTTTCAAGACCCAATTTAAATGTCACCTGCTTTATGAGGTCTTCTCACAGCCCTAAATAGAATAAATGAATTCTCCTCTAAAAATCTATAATATTGTCTGGGCCTCTCTTATTGAACTTTTGGCGGGTGCTTTGTATTTTCATTGAGTGCATGTCTTTCTTTGTCCTCTAGAACAGGGCCTGTCTCTTTCCTATTTGCTTTACTTGCCACCTCACCCCAAACCCCATGACAGGGTACTTTGCACATAGTAAGTGTTCAGTAACATGTCATTCATGTTCACATTCAATATCAATATTGATATTGTGCTCCTAAGGGTCAGACTTTGATAACAGTTCTGATTACATTCTGTCTTCTTTTTTTTACAGTGAAAAAAATTCTGTCTAGAAATAGCTGGCTAAACTCAATTTAGATAAGCGTGATTTTGTTGGCAACATCCAAAGCATCATAGTTGGGAGCTGGTCAAACAAGCCTCTTCTTCTCTCCATCAGGTCTAATCACTGTTGACCTTGGCCATATCAATGTCACACAACTTCTTCACAACCTATATGATCTGATGTTCATTGGTCTTGACATACATCATTTTTTAATTCCCCAGAGTTGCTTGATATAGGGCTTTTAATAAAATAGATATTCATTGTTTGTGGAACTAAACCGTTAAGTCAGGAATACCTATAAAACTCACATAGAGTCTTTTGACTGCTGAGCATGCATTTCTTATGTATATTTCTCATAGAAAGTTAATGTACCAGGAAGACTTCATTAAGTTTTCATTATGCTTTAACTCTAAAAAGGTATTGACATGGTTTAGAAGTCATTGGTCATTAGTCACAAGATGCTGCTAATCTCTCTACCTGAATAAAACAAATGAAGCTGTCCAGGTAAAAATTGGCCTTCACTTAGTCATTCCTTCAGAAGAATTTCTAGACTATATTTAAGGATATGCACACAATATCCCCTGCCTGGATTCTAAGATCTTTTCTAGGTAACCTACAAGAAAAAGGCAGAAATATTGATTTTTAAGCTTTTTTAAATTAAGCAAAAAATAAGTGAATGGGTGGGGTGTTCCTTTGCAATACAGAGAATATGTCACCAAAAAATTAATGCACACAATTATTTATCAGTAATTTTGTCAATTCTTTAATAAAATCATCTTATAAAATACAAAAACAAGGATTACAATAATCCAATGGTAATATTAACATTTGTCTGAGTGTAAAAGAACTTGGGGGTCTGTCCACTGTCAGACCCTGGGCACATCCTGGTTTTCTCAAGGCCAAGGTGGGGTCATGTACCCTGAAACCCCTTCTAGCATCAATAGCACAGCCCATGATTCATTGCCACCCCACTGCCAAATACATTTTTTAAAGAATAGCTAATAAAATTCCCTTGTTCAAAAATATTTAGAGGTTCCCGGTTGTCTACAAAATTACAAAACCAGGTATATATGGTTAGGAAACGTTACAAAGACTTCTCTTAAGCCACATTGCCCGTTCTATAGTCTCTGCTGGAAACATTTTTTCTACCTCAATAATGCTTTCCCAGCCTGGAATCCTTTCCTGAGTTCCTCACCTATATTCTCTCAAAGTCCGCATACTCCTAGTTTATAATGATGTTCTTCACATTCTTACTTATATGAGAGTTATTCAGATTTTGGGAATTTATCCTTATCTTATAACCTCCTTGGAAGAAGGAACACTGTCTTAGATTCTGTATCTCCCACAATACCTAGCACAATGCTGTGTTCATTGTGGACATAAACCACACAGTCTTTAAATAAGCCGTTGAGAGTCCACAGTAGGTTGGAGGGCACAGCACCCACACCGCAATCATGGAATTAGAATTTTATGTGCTGCTCCCCAAATTTGTATCCAACATGTGACTCCCTTGATAAATCAGAGAGTAGGGTACACTGTGATACATTTACACTCATTTGGCATTAAAAATAAATTTTTGTTTTAATCCCTGTCAAGTTGATCATCAGAAAGCACCTAGACTTAGACATAGTCTCTAGTAAGTTGGAGGACAAAATACTTTCCCTTCAGTAGTTAAAGATCCTGTGTCAGTCACACAGAGGCTTCAATCTGGCATAATGTAGGGGGGGTTGGGGAGCTTGGCTAGCCCAGAGGGGGATAGGGGGATGGGGGATAGGGGATGACCAGGGCTTCCTGGCTTCCTCAGTGAATCTGTTGTGAAGGTTGGACTTGCATATCCAGGGACACCATTGGAATAAAGTTCAGTTACTTCCAGAAATGGCTGCTTTGTCTTCCACACTCCATAATACAAGCCACATTCAACTAGAACAGTCAAGCAGTTCTATACCCACATAATCTTAAATGAACACAGGAGCAAAATGCATTCACCAGATAATAGAACTGGCTCTCTTCAGAAATCCAGTTGAATGCTAAGAAAATTAACCCACTTCTTGGCTTCTACTGCACTAGTTTCCAGAAAAAAAAGTAGATGGTTCTCATATGTTGGTCGATTCTATAGAATAGAAGAGCTCAAGTGCAAGAGAACAGAATGGCCACCTGTGCCTACTCCCCATTTCCATTATGAAGGCATTCACTGGAATCACTCACTCATTCAACAGTGCCTGGGATGCATCAGTCCAGATATGGTCCCAGATAGTTAGAAAGTCACAAACACAATTAGTATGCATTCTGAAACTGTAGTTGTCATGGGTTTTTTTCCTAGTGCTTATTTTAGAATATATTTTTTACTTTTTCTGTTCTGAATTAAAGATATTTTGCCATGGAGTTTATGTATGAGAATTCATAAGTAAAAACAGCCAAATATTAACTTACACATTTTTCTCTTTAATTCACTCATCTGGTGAATTCACTTATCGCTCTTGAAGTAAAGACAGAAGGTGATAATGAAAATATTATGTGATAACTGGAGCTTGTTTAGAACCATTTAGGTTAAATTCCATTATTCTGTAAGTGAAAGAATCTGATGGTGTCTCTTTTACTTACTCTTGTCCACTAACATAGTGAGTGAGTGTGAATGGACAATTGTCATAGCCTCAATTATACTTCTTCCTCTTTAAAGGCATAGGAGTACCCTCTAAACATCTGCTTCCATGGTCTGTACTCTGTGTTGTGGAGGGAGGAGGGACCTTATACTGACTCAGTGTAGAACAGGCAGTTACGTTTAAATTATGACATCCAAGCACATCCTTAAACAACCACAGCCATTTTACTTGTAACTCACTAAACATTGGATAACTAAAGCTCTTTTCCTTTTTTTACTGAAATCTTTTTTTCTAAGCCCAGAAACTTAAAAAAACATGCATGTTTCTGAAAAAAAATTACTTGAAGAAAAGCTATGGAGAGATATTATGTTAACAGAGTTAGAAATGGAAAGTTTCTGTATTGAAAAAGATAGCAGATATGCCCATTTGCCTACGGCTATAGCCACAGCATGGTAGCATCATTTATAGACTGGTTTTGAGTGTGGCAGCTGCTCTTCTTTAACGTCGACCCTGTTCTTCCCTTTTCTTTACCCCAGTGCCCTCATCTTGCTTTATATCTGGACTGTTATGGCACTAACTGGCCTCTCTCCCTGCTTCCAGTTTGTTTGCGCGAGGGGGGTGAAGAAGAGAGGAAAGTGAGAACTGTTTACTTACGGCCGTTTCAATTTCCTGACAACTGTTCGTTTATGGAATCTCACCCAGTGATACTTAAATATAGCTGAAGTCATACTGCCTCAGTGTTTTCAGAAAATATATGCGTGACAGTTTTTACCGTTCTTCTTAAAATAGCCTTGGTTTCAATGCCATTATCAGTTCATTATCTGTGTATTGTTTGTTTCATTGTCCAGCACAACTGTCTGATAAAACCCTTAATTATTAAGTATCTGATAATACCATCCAAACAGCTTTAATTACAGCACATTCTGTGCCTTGTTTTATTACATTTCATGCCAGAATGAACCTGGCCAGGATCTTTAATAAGGCCATATTAAATCCAGGCTAGAGGTTAAAACTCGAGAGGCAGCCTCGATTCTCTGCCTATTGTGCAGAGAATCTCATCAGAAAAGCCCCAAACTTCATTAAAGACTGCTGGATGTGGGCCCTCCTATATTGCGGTTTACTTTAAGGGACATCACTCAGGGGCAATTATTGGTGTGCTCCTCATGATTCCTGTTATATTAAGGCAATTTCTACACCTAGGTTGGGCATTAATGCCGCCATTATCTCCAACACAAATCCCCTGACAGTTAGAAAAGCAGGAGAAATTACAGATGGATTAATCTCTAGTGCCCGTCCGAAAAGAAAACCTCCCCCCAGAGGACGGAGAAGGCTATGTTGAACTCAGTTAAGCTGTGTTAGATGTAATGAAAAAGAGCCCCCCGTGCCGGCCTCTGTCGGAGACGTTAGATGACCTTTTCTCCACTTGTCAATATGCCTTTTGGGTTTTCCTTCCCTCCACTCCGACTAGGCTTCTCTGAGTCCTATGGCACCTTTAAAGAATCACGTTTCTGCTTCAAAAAGAAAGAAAGAGAGAAAAAACAACTAAGCTTATCCATGGGGGAAGGCTGGGCAAAGTAATTCATTTGGTACCAAAAGAAGAGAAAAAAAACCTGGCGTTTTCACAAATCCTTTCGATTTCCAGTGTGTTTTTCCAGGTGTGTTTGTGGGTCTCACACCACAAACCATGCTGAGAAAAGCAGATCAGAGAATGAGGACAAAGAATCTCTCCAGGCACAAAGGAGTGGGAAGACAAGAGGCTGCAGAGATTTGGCAGGTCATTCCCAGTGCACCCTGCTTCTCCTGATAAGGATACCTCCGACAGCGCTGATGCTGCTGGTGACGCACCCCTGTGCTTGCTGGGAGTCGCTGGGGTTTGGGAAAGGAATGATAAGGAACACAATGAATAACTAACAAAGCTCCTTTGATGAATGCAGTCATTTGCATTACAGCGCAAAATAGCTTTGCTCCTGTTGGGAGCACAGCATACCCAACCACAAACATGGTATCCTTCAATGACACATAAGGGCAAGGGGAGCTAGGGTGGGAGTTTGGTGGGTGGGAAGTTTTAATTCATTACACTATCACTGTGCAGAACACAGTGACGCAGAAAACAATATTTGTGATGTTATTGGCCTCAAAAAATGAACGAGATTTTCTCTTGGTTTTGAGGGAAAACGTGTCATAATAACCATACATTCTTTCAAGAGTCAGGTTAGTTGAAATTAGAAGCCAAAATGTCTTTTATGTAAAGGTGTTAAGGGATGATTCACAGTTGAACTGTTTGCCACAGTGCTACAGAAATGCTACTTCACCCGACTATACGCATAGAATAGTATGCTGATTCTATTCAATAGGACAAAAATGGAAGGTTTTGGATGTATGAAGTCAAATGTGAGGGATTTCCTGGGTTCCAGTTTCTCAGAGGAAGCAATTGGATCTATTGTCACTATGACATGGTTTAGCCATTTGCCCAACACACAGCCACGATTTCCGGGTCGAACGTATCCACTCTCATCTTACCATGAACCAGAAATACAAAACTGTGACCCAGAGCCAGCCCCGACTATAGCTTCACCACCAGTTTTGATCTACTGCTGGTGATAACAGGTGACTCCCAACTCCTTTTGGCAAAAGCCCTGGGGCACTTGGCGCTTTCTGGCCAAATAAAATCTTATATAAATTGAGAAACCACTTCTTTCACCAATCATTCCTAGTGCATCATATGTTCCCCTATTTTGTTGCTAAACTAGCTGCTATTCTTACTGGAAGGTTCTCTGGCCCTTTAAATTACTTACATAGTGGATATCTTCTGTAACTATTGATATTCTAACATTCACTCAGCAAACATATTGAACATCTATGGGATAGACATTACACTTCATTGACAGAAAAATAAAAACAGCACTCCTCCTTAATGGAGAAGGAAAACGCGTGTTTGCAGTCTAATCTGAATGGTGCTGTGGTTGAAGTGCGCCCAAAGTGCACTGAGGCACAGGAGGCACAATTTCAGAGACTATGCAGCTGATCCCTAGAAATGTGGGAACTACAAACGAGTCAATGAACATGTAGAAAGGCCTCCCAACTACTTCTCTGTCAGTCTGATAGTCGAGTGACTGGATCACAGAAAATATTTGGAAAAATCTTCCATGAACTGATGTGGGCCTTAGAAGGAAACTCTCTCTCACCCATAGAAATGAAGGACTGTTTTCCCTTTCAGAATCTCCAGAATAGTGTTACCGCTCTGATAGGAAGCCCAAAACATTGAGTTATAAACATGAACTAACTACATCAAAGCTGATATTTTTGACTGAACTTTAAAAGGGAAGCCACCAGAAAGACTAAAATGTCAATTTCCTTCCTTCCACTAAAAGTGTACCTTCTTTGTCTACTCCCATTTATCCACGGCAATGATGAATTCTTAAATAATAGCCATGCTTTCCTGTGTAAAATTTTTCTTCTTCTTCCTTTTGAGTTGTAGGAACTATGATTAAAAAATTCTAAACTTTCTGGGTCTTTCCCCACAAACCTAACATACACTTATTAGAATGCAGCCTTTGCATAAATATGTAGCATACAAAGTAAATGTGTACCATAATAATCTCTGCTCCTCATCTACAGTCACTAATTAGAAATAATCAGAATCAGTTCTATCGCAAAACAACCTAGTAAACCTCTTTTTGTTCCCTTTTGTTTCTTGCCTTTGATTTTTGTTATGCAAATCATCAGAACTTATGCCTAGTCATTACCATACTATCCTCACTTACTTTGTAATAATGATGATAAGTAAGGTCAAAATTACTTTGACAAAGAACCTCTGCAGGAGAGAAAAAAAGTAGCTTGTTATTGAATACTTTCTTCTATTGGCTGGGAGGCCTTCCTCCATGTGGTTCAGGGCCTCAGGCTCCTTCTGTCTTGTGGTCTTGTGTCTGTCATCCACCCACTGTCGCTTTGAAAACTCTGCTTCTGGCCAGCAGAAAGGGAAAAGGAGGAGAGTAGAAAAACCCACCCACTTCTTAAAAGTCCTGACCAGAAATGATACTGACCACTTCTGTTCTTACTCTGTTGACCAGAACAAGTCATGCGGCCATGCTGGGCGGTGGGGAAGTCAGAAACGTAGTCGCTGGCTCCGCAGCACCCACAGCCACAACCCCACACTGGGACAGCATGACTTCATGGCAGATAGCTATGCATATCTGCCACAGATAACAAACAACCTGGAAGTTTGAAAACGAGAGAAAATGTACAAATACGTAAGACTACACATAGATAAAATCATCTAGCTGTACCCATATGCAAGTTACCTACTTACCAACACTTCTGATTTAACAATGCGCTCTAGGTATTGTTTCCACGCATGGTGGTGGCTCGAAATGACCCCTTTCCCAACAAGAAAGTTGCATGTGCAGAGAGCCAAGGAGACAAGGAAACTGTCTTAAGTGGCAAAGCGCACCCATATGGTAGCCTGCGTTAAACAACTCAGATGTTATTAAAATGTCCACATGGCCAAAGGATAAGAGTAATTTTTAAAATCAATGCCATGTTCTTCTCACTTTTGCTGAAGTCATTTCAATATGTTTTATTGGTTTATTGGTCTGTGTATTATTTACTATTCATTGTTATATCTAACAAGCGATGTCAAACAGACATGTGAAACTCAGTCAATTTCTAGAGTACATTATGTTTGATGCCATATATGAGTTTAGTTTTAAAAGGTTTGTTCTTTACTTTGGCAGAGAGGGGAGCTTATCTATTGGTTTCTCTTTTGAATTATTGCCCCACAGATAGTAGGTATTAAGTAAATATTTAGTGAATTTAAATAGGCCTTTTGGTGATGTCAGTAATGGTGACCATGATGATTTTCATTCAGAAATTTGGACATGGTTGCAAGGATTACTGAATGCAGGTTGAAATTATTTTAGCTCTTACAATGATATAATCATGTATTATCATGATATAATCATTATTATGAGTATTGAGTGTTATAGAGTGAGAATTATAAACATAAGTCATTGATTAAAAATATTCCAGAAATATACTTCATTTAAAATAAAATGTTCTGCTTTTATAAAAATTTCTTTATAAAAGTTAATTTACTCTTTTAAAGGAGAAAACTCCCCTCTAACAATCAACCCCTTTTCCCGCCAATCCACTGAGCTACACTAGCCAGGGCTTAATTTACTCTTTTAAGAATACATTTTAGTACCTAAGTTCCCTTTAAGCATAATTAATTGTATTTCTAATAAATGTCAATTTAATTGATAGACAACAAATGATAATAAGAAGTCGATTTAAGTAATAAAAAGTACATATATCTAATAACTATTATTCCGTAATATTTATTAAAATACCTGATTCTATTTGAGATATTTTATTTATTTTTTTAAGATTTCAATTAGTTTATTTATATTATTTTTTTCTATTTGAGATATTTTATATCACATAGCACTATTTATTTTATCAATTGTGACGAAAATTATCGATACACTTTCATGGATCTATAATTCTGCTAAAGCACTTTTTACTTCCTCAAAAATTACAAAGAGTAATTCACTTTCTGTGAAAGACTTTTGAGAAGTGTTCTAGCTACCATTCACCTACCTAAGAATTACTGAGTTTTTACCTAGTACCAGGTGTCACTCTCAGAGTTTGAAGCGCATTAACTCATTTGGTCTTCTCGATAGACAACGGTAGTAACAGTCATGAAACTGAGGCATAGAACAGTTCAGTAACCTGCCCATAGTCATCCCACTGCTCACTAGTGCAGTAGGACTTGAACCCAGGAAGTCAAAGACCAGAGACCTTGCTCTGAGCCACGATAAAGCTGCCTCTCTTCTAAGAACCAAGATGTTGCTTTTTAAGGTAACTTACATAATAGTTTTTGTAATATATTCAAGTAACCATGATATTACTGAGCAACCAATATTGAATGGAATGCATATGTAGTTTATTATTACGTATAAAAGACAGAAATGAGAGTACCCATTATTTTTCCTGACTTGAAAAAATCTTTTTTGATCATAGAAGACTCAGTACAATTAATGCATGAGGAAAGGGAAAAGAAGCTGAGTGTTATTTTTATCAGCTTTATGAGCTAGCTAATATTGTCATGTTTTTCAAAGTAAAGCATCCAAGAAAAAACAAAATATATTCAATTGAACCATATGAAACTGCCATTGTTAAGGTCGAAAATAGTCACATATTGGCAGTTTCATATAATTCAAGTGATTGTACAACATAGACCACAAGTATTTACTAAAGAGTGCATCGTAAATCATAATAGGGAACATGCAAGTAATTCCAAGAACTAATACACGGTCCTGGTCCTAAGGGCTTTTAGGAACCAGACATACATACCCATAAATGTAGATGATGTCCCTCTGGAGCTCCTACAGAGCGAAATTGTGTCCAGGTGCCAGGCTCAGAGAGCTTTCCCTGTCAAACCAACAGAGATACAAGGGCAGGGATGAGTTTCAGGTGTTCAGAAAGGACACTGCAACCTCTCTGTACCTGCCATGACTATTTGTGTTCTCCGGCCTTATTTTACTAACTTCTGCCCACAGGCCTTGAGGAAACTGTATGTATTGAGTCTTTTAGGCTTGTACTTCTGCTAATGTCTGCAGTTATACACTTATCTTCTCCAGGTCCAACACTGGTGACCTTCCCCAAACTGCCCAACCACTGCCCCCTCCTCTAGGGTCTGAACTCTATCTCTGTCTCGAGTAGGCAGTGGCACTGTTCCCCAAACCCATGCTGATACCCTGACAAGGAACCTACTAAGTGGGAAAGTTATAGTGTTATGTAATGGCCTTTGAAAGTGACCAAAACAGTTAGCATGGTAACTTTAAGGATAGAGAGTCTTTGAGAATCAGACTTTTTAGAGACAGCTTCACCAGCATTGATGAGCCTTGAATGGCAATGAACTGATAGAATGGGGATGAATGGAGAAGTAAGAGGATATTCAGGGTGTGGGAACAGCAGAGTGAAAAGAACAACTCAGAGGAGCGTGTGGCCTGCGGAGTGGATAAGGAGTTACCCAGCGGGGCTGAAGATTTCATGCAGTTGGAGATAAAAGAGAAAAATGGACGACAATAGTTTGTGTCAAGTTTTCAGTGTCAGGCTGGGAGGGCCTTGATTCACAACCAGAGTTGCCACTGCTACAGAGTACTTCCTGTGTGCTTTGGTACTTAACACCTGACATCTTTCACTTTAGCAAATAAAAGAATGTAATTATCCGTTATAGAGAAAAGCAGAGATCCAAAGAGGATAAGTGTCTTATCAAAGGCTAGTTTTTAAATCTTTTTACTTAGTTGCTTTGAAAGCATTTACTATGTAACAGGCCCAGATCTAAGTTCTTAACAAAAATTCAGTCATTTGAATTACTCGAAAACCCAGTGAGGCCGATACTATGATTATTATCATTATTCTCATCTGGTGTTAGAGCTAATTGAGGAACCCACCCACTACCTAATTTGCTTGAAGTCTCACAGTTTGTAAATGCTGCAATCAGCATCCAAATACAGGAAGCCTGGATGCAAGCTTTGTGTTCTCATATAAGCCAATGAGTCTGGCTTATATTTGTAAAGTGGGAGGGGGGTGGTGTCCACAGGGGGACAGCAGGACACTAAAGGTCTCATGTAGTATAATTAACATAACCAAAGTGAAATGTAAGTATTATTAAATACTTCTATTTAGAAGTCAGGTGGAAGATTATTTCTATAATTATAAACTGAAGTGATCGAGGCCTGGTGAGAATTGAAAGAAAAATGTGAGAAGTATCTTGAATGAAGAATAAAGCAGATGGAGAAATTAATTAGATTTAGAAAAAGGTAAGTGTGAAAGAGTGAAATGAAATGTGATTCTGAGTATGTACACCCAACTGGCTAAAATTATAATACAACCTTAAATAGGAAAATAATTGCAAGAATCTTTTTGAGACAGATTTTGTGCCCAGACTATAAAATGCAAACGAAATATCCAGTTAAATACTAGAGATGGATCCCCGAAGTTCCTGCCTTAAACTGAAAGTACTTGTATTGTATTCAATAGTGTGTTTCTATTTCCATTTCTCCTAACTAGAAGTGCCTTCTAAGCCCTCATCCTTGGACCTGGTAATATAGTAGATGCTCAATAAATGTGATTAACTGAATAAAATTACTCAGCTAATAAGGATAGCTGTGGTCTTGAGCCTCTGAAGAAAATAGTAGAGAAATGAAAATCAGATACTAGTTTTCTCTTTCTTTCTTCTGGAGACTCTGGCCTCATGTCTGCTTTTTCTTAATAGAATTTAAAACTTGCAACTTAGGATAGCGTAGAGTAAAACAAATCACTGAGTGTTTAAAAATACTATTTTAGAATGTTCTTAATAGGTTAGTAGTTGGAATCAATATACGTCTATTACCTTCTTGTCTTTAATTGTGTGTATCTGGAGTACTTGACAATGAGGCTGTAAGCGGTGTGGGGGAGCAAATTCTTTGCTGTTCTAAATGGTATTGTTGGAAACTTGTGAGAACGCTCATTTACTGAAAATGATTTTTGCTTCTTGATGATGAGTAGTAATGAATGTTGACCCTGTAATCTTCCGAATCCAAACCACCGTGAAAAGCAGATTGATGGCAGTTCAAATTTTATTTTATTAATTTTATATGTAATGTCATGAAAAGATTCTTCTTCTGTGCTTGTACTGATTGAGATAGGTTTAAAACCTAGCATTCCTGCACAGTGTCTTAAACAGAATACACTTATACGGCCTTTTCTGCTATTCCCTTTGCTCTCTTCTCCATTGTTTTTTTTTTTTTCTGTTGGCCTCCAGGGGTGTATACTATCTGTATGATTCATTTGATACATGATACTTGGTATTTTAAAGCTATTCTTTCAGGCGCAGGGAATTTCAGCTCCTTAAGAATAGTATATTTCAAGCTTCTAAGGACTCTCTTCAGCACCTGCAACCCCCCCCATACACATCACACCCTTGCACCCAAGGACCATGTCCAAATGCCATTGACAGCTTTTTGAGATTCCCAAAGTGCCTTGAAAATAGTCTTTTAGTATCCCCTATAGTTCTGATATTTTCCTATGACTATTAAGATTGAGAAAGCACTGTACGTGAAGAAAGAAACAAGATATTAAGATGGAAATTACCTGTAGCAATGTGAATATAAAACAAAGTCAGTCTTTTCAGGAATTGCTCCAAAACAATTTCTATACCTAATTTGCTTTTCTTTACTAGGTTGACTTTAAATTTGTAATAGCTGTTGTTCTCCGCAAAATTAACTGAAACTGTTCATTTTCATAGTATATACGTATTGCTAAAGAACCAGCATAGAAATGGGAGATAGAATCACAATTAGAAATTAAAATTAGACGGTCTGCAACTCATTTTTACTCTACGTTGTTAGAGGAGACCCTAAATGACCTGGTGTTTAAGTGCCATCCATGATAAAAACTGAATTAAGCGGTCCCTCAAACCTGCAACGGATAACCCTTCTCCTTGACTACTGTGGTTCCCATTTGGTCCTTTTCTAGTGTTTGCTTTCCCCAGGCAGAGAGACCTACACGGCCTCCACTTCAGGCTGCTCCTCTCCCAAGAGCACACTGAGACCTTGGATCTACTCTGAGAGCTTTGTTTGTTTTATTTATTAAAAAGCTCCTCTTGTCCAGGTGTTTTACCCTTGCAGGAAGGAGGCACCTTGCTGGCAGCTCCGCCAGCAAAGGAACATTGACAAGCCTGAGCGCCTAATGTCCTCACACTACCTGTTAACGATTGTGGTGCCCACGCCTGCCTGGCGGCTGCGATCTCTAATTAAGCATCTGTGGAGGCTGGAAAGCAGGGCTCTTAATTGGGCAGCCGAAGATCAAGGCAGGTTGCAATTTCTGCCAAGACGTGTATCTATTAGGCCAGGCTTCATTTTCTAGTCCTCACACTTGCATTTGTGTTTTGTGATTCTGCCGTCCCCCCACATTGCAAGACAAGGAGGTTATTTGGCGAACGTCGGAATATATGAAAGTCATTTTGCACGAGGAACTTTTAGCTCCATAAATAACCTGCTACTGAACCAGGATCCGTGACGAATTTAGCCCTAATTGCACCTTATTCTCACCCTTCCTCCACACCTCCCATTAAGATATATAGTCTAGGACACATACAGGAGATCTGTTTGCAGCTATCTTTTACATAGAACTGATTGTTTAATTGCAGATTAAAGATTAATGCAAGTATAATGATTCCATGAGGACACTTCAGACAAAAGCATCCTGCATCAGGCTGCCTGCCTCCATTTTTCAATTTGACCATAAATTTGGCTGGGAATTAAATAGTAAGTAGCCGTGATTGCAACTCTGGTCTCTGAAGGCACTCACGGGAATGAAAATAAATGAACAGGCTCTCACACAAAGCATGTTTCATTATGGTCATTAGTAGGCAGAGTCTCCGCAGTATTGAAGGTGAAATTGTCTAGAAAGGATGTTGGCACATGTCTGTTAAGAATAGCTGAAAAAGATGGTGAAAAGTACAGAAGTGGTCTTGGTCAGAGAAAGATTTCAGCCTACTTTGGGAATCATAATTCCTTTTGTTTAGTACGAGTGTTTAAAAAGGACTGGGTGTCAACAATGGGTTACTTATGCCAAGGAACCAGATAAATGTAAGCTTATCTTGTATAAGTTCATAATTAGTATGATATAGAGTATAAAGTATAAATATAAGTATGAATATAAATATAAGTGATGGTTATTTGGCAAATATATCCACTCTGCATAAAACAGCCAAATAAAAATGTTAGAGATAAATGTGACATCATGCAAAGCCCACGAGGGCCTTTGCTGTATATGTGGTAATGATTTTGATTAGGAAATGCTTATCTTTGCATTTCTCTGTTTTTCAAGTAAGAGAGAGTTTTTCCCTGAGCCTTTTGCTTATGACGTGTTGTCCGTCTAAATTTATGGCATCACTTTATTCTCTTACTTGTCAGTGAGCAACTTAACCTACATGACTATTAAAAGAGGACAAATCAGGCCGCTCTGTTTTTTCTTTTTTTTTCACATTTTTATTGTTGTTCAAGTACAGTTGTCTCCATTTTCCCCACCACTGCCTCCCCACCCCAGCCATCCCCACTTTTTCTGTTTGACCACTAGTTTTTTGCCCCTAAATGACATTTTATCCCATAGGCACTTTGAATGATACTACACGATTAAATGTGTTCATTTTACAATCTCTAAAATATACTAGCGTACTTAGTTATGTGATTATTTGGGAAGCTGGTTTTTACTCTTTACCAAAGAACAGAGATCATTCCTATTCTGATATATTAATATAGTTTAAAACATGTCTACCTGTTGGTAATTTACATAAACTCAAGACATAAACTGAAGTCCAATAAAACACAGACTTCTCCTCATGTTCTCCATAGTCTTAGAGAAGTCCTGTTACATAAAGGAATTAAACTGTGGTAACAACAATGACCCAATGATAATTGGGTCAAAAAGCTAAAATATATAATCACAATGGGTTTGGTCACTTAAATAAGAAACACACACACACCATATTGCTACTATTCATGATATCTAGGGGGCTCTCTTGGGAAGAATTAACAGAGCTATGCTAAAGCTTGATCAAGTTTTTGTTAAAACCATATTGCCTTATAAACACACATTAATGCCAAGGCATAACCACTTGTAGTGATGTTCTAGTTCAGAATTCTAGAAGAAAATAATAGTGTTTTTAGTTTCCAATGAGTTAAGAAAATAAGGGCTAAAGCAATCCCTGCCCTGCCTCCCTTCTCAAAATAAAGCAAGTAGTTGTGAAAAAAAGTTTTTGTTTCTGCTATGAAGGCCATTCAAATAGTCAACATCACAATTTACATTACAATTTTAGAGTAGCAAATAATGACGTATACAAATGACATATTAACAAGATTCATTTGGGGACATTGGAAGGTAAAAAAAAAAAATGTGATCAAAGCCTAACATGGATGTGGGTATATATATTTTTAATTGTATTTTTTCCATTTGTCCTCCTTATACCCTCATCCACCTCCAACCCCTCTCCCCTGCCTGCAGCTACCACACTGTTGTCCAAGTCCATGAGTCCTTTTTCTGTTTTGCTTGATCCTACCACCTCCAACCCCCCCCCCCCACCAAACACAAAAGGTAAGACTGACTTCCTCTTGAGATTGGGCCAGTATTGATTTGTCAGGAATCCAAAGTAGATGACACAGTAGTTTTCTACAGTCCAATAGATCAGTGAATGTAGTTATGATGGTATTATGATAATATATATATCCATTTTTACTTGGTGCCATTATTACTTCAAAAATCTTCTATGGCTGAGAGAATGATTGAGTAACTTCTCATGTGCATGGGATTATTTTATGAAAAAGGTTAACCAGCTGCTCACCATTTTCACTGATGAGTGAGCAAGAAGAAATAGTTTAAATTGAAGCAGCAGGTCTCTCAGTTACATGGGAACGATGATCATTGACATTATTATCTGCGAACTTCCTTACACATGAGTTCCTGCTGTGCCCAGGGAAAAGCGCTTCCTCTCTAAAAAGGTGTTTGGATGTGAGAAAGGCTCAACCAAAGAGATTTCAGGACACCCGGTTATGTAGGTTTCTTTATGGACATAGACATGTCCCTTTGTTGAATGATTCAATAGCAATTTTACATTAAAGAATATGAGAGTCCAGAAAGTAGAAGAAATATGGAAATAATAAACATATGCACATATTAAAAGCACATTTTCTATCCTTAAAATGACTCACTGGATGTACCTCACTGTTTTATCAATTCTGAGTAACTTTTCTGTTAAATGTGAATCAGCGTCACTGGCCCATAACTTTCTAAAACTAGATCAAATGACTCCTATAATTTCAATGAAGCGAGACAGTTCATCTCTCGTGACCATGTAATTCTTTGCAAATTTTAAGTTTGCATGTTTCATGCTTATTATACATTGGTGCAGAATTTTGTTCTCTAAATTAAATATTATGACTAGAAATTCAAGGCCATGATTTTGGATATGTCAACAATTCCTTCTGTCAGTCACAATAGCCATCTCTTGTACCAGCCACCTGTTGAGAGAGCAGCTGGCCTATTTATTGCCTCAGTGGCCTTGGTGTCCTTCTGGGATAAGGCTAGTTTATCAATTCTATTCTAGTGCTGATCCTGTTCACAAGACATAAGGCTGACATTAGCCTACTGCTAACTTACCAGATGGTTGGGGTTTTTTAGATAGTCAAGTTCAATTGGAATTGAGATTTGGAATTCTTAGACAAAATTCAGTCCTTCCCCTTAGTTTTACATCTACTTATTATACTGAGGACATAAATTTTCAGTGAAGTAACAGATCTTGCTGAGATTTTGATCTTTCGAGACACACATAGGTTGAATGTCAAAACATAACATGTGGTGAAGATACAAGGTCATTAATAAGTGTCCCAGGTGTCCATGGAGAGGTTTCCTACTGTGCATGTTTTCTCTGCACAACGTAGCTTTAATGAAGCTAATAAACAAAAACAGTTATTACTATTTAATTATTTCCCAGTGTCTTAAGCTACCGAATAGAAAATTTATATGAACATTTTAATTATTGCTAGTTAATTATTTCCCAATGTCTTAGCTACCAAGTAGAAAATTTATATAAACATTTTATAATTTCTTAACTCATCTCCTGGAAGATCTTTTTTCTAGATAATGAACTTAGAACAAGATAAAGGAGGAAAGATAGAAAGAGACATTCCACTCAATTCAAATGGAAACTTTAGGTGGACAACTCAGATATTTTATAGAATGGGAGACAAATAAAATTTCAATGGGAGATAGAATAAAGAAGATTATAAAACATGACTATGTAATTATTTTGTTTGATAGACTGAGAAGCCTCATGATGTCAGGTAAATAAAAGAACCAAAATGAAACCTTAAATTACAGAAACCAGATTTTATATCTATTTGTTTCACTAGTATCTATTACATTTTCTCACTAGATTAGCTATTTACTACCAGGGGCATGTGGATAATAAGAATCAGTTTACCAGACCCGGGCTGGTGTAGCTCAGTGGATTGAGCGTGCGCCTGCGAACCAGGTAGTCGCGGTTCGATTCCCAGTCAGGGCACATGCCTAGGTTGCTGGCCGGTCCCCTGCAGGCCAGTTCCCAGCAGGGGATGCATGAAGGCAACCATACATTGATGTTTCTCTCCCTCTCTCCTTCCCTTCCCCTCTAAAGATAAACAAATAAAAAATCTTTAAAAAAATAAAAAATAAAAAAATAATAATAAAAAAATAATCAGTTTACCAGGTTAAGAGGGAAGAAATAATTATAATAATACTTTATATTTATAGAGGATATTTTTTATGCTTTTTGGCTGCAAGTGACAAAATACCCCAAAGGTTGATTAAATACAGTTCGCTTTCATTTTGATCACATCAAACATTTCAGGACTAATTGTTCCCAGCCTGGATCAGTGGGTCAATGACATCTCAGTGTTAGGTGAGTGTCCCTGTCTCTCTCTTAGCCTTCTCTTCATTGTCATAAATCACTACCATAGCTGCAAGCATCACTTCCTCACATGGCCACACCTAAGGTGGGAAGACAGACAAGGTGCCATCTCTCTCTTTTACCAAAATGAAAACCCAAAAATATCTTATTAGATTCCCCCAGAAATAGTTTGGACCAGTGTAGGATTATATACCTATCTCTTAGCTGTTTGGGAAGCTGGAAAAGGAATATTTTACTTCTATCATGGGAGTTAGAGTTCTGCAAAAAGGAAGAAGAGAAAGGCTCTGGGTGGGCAACCAATGTATCTGTCACCAGGTAAGAATCAGAGTTAAACAACAATCATTAAGTGCCTATAGCACCACAATCCAAAACTTTCACATAAGCTGAGTTTTTATTTCTCATAGCAATCCTATGAGACTGGTAGTATTTTCCATTTTACAGATCGAGAAACTGAGGATCAGCGAGATTAGAGCATTATCAGATTAACAAAGTAGGAGAGGTGAGATTTAAGTCCCTCTTATAAGGCCAAGGCCAGGGTATTTTGTACTTCAATGCAGCTAAGTCTCAGAGCAGAAAATTCTCATGATAGGCAGGGAAGAAAAAAATCTAATGGGATCAAAATATGATAGTAAGCGTAATACGCAGTGAGAGGGGAACAGGGACAAGTAAGTTGGCCTTCTGACAAGGGGGCTGCTTAGAGGGGTGGGGGAAGGGGAGCCCTCTACCAGAGATTAGCCTGGGGTCAACTCTGTGTAAGAGTCTTAAGGACTTTCCAAAATTATACTATTATTTCTATTTATATAAGCAGAAAAGTAATGAACTTTTTCAGGAAGTTCATCCTGGTATTAAATATGATGCAGAGATAACACCTGAGAAGCAGTTATGAGAATTTTTCAGGCAACATAATTTATGTAGTATTTGAAGAATAGCTTGTATTTCAGCTGAGCCTTTATATATTCTGAACATTTTCTATTCTATCCTCTTTGTCCAAGGGTAGATCTTAGGCAATGCTCCATAACCGGGGATTAGGATTTCTTTTTATTTTTCAATTTCCTTTTTTTAAGGTAATCCAAAAAGTCTCAATCTGTTTTCATTCTCTCGATAAGCTTATACAAGACTTCAAAGAGAAGCATCTCAAAAGGAATGAAAAATAGTACTTGTCTCTTTTGAGATTTTTTAATACTCATGGTGCTTGAGGATTCCTAGAAGCATACTAAACACCTCTTTTTTTAAGCAGTTGGGGAGGAAAAGAAAGAGGGTGGCTGGAACTCCCCCACCCCCTGTCTAGAGAGCTTCAGAGCAGTCTGTAGAAGTGATGTATGACATGCTGTTCTTTTGTAAAAGCACCAAGAATATTAAAATACTCCCATTATCTGTGCTTAGCCTCAAGCTTCCTTTAATGATCCTCTCAGATCTTGTAAGAACGCAGACTAAATAGACTGTATGAGTTCAAATGGTAACAACACGGTGACAATGAATGGTTCTTGTCAGGATCCCTGAAGTATGGCACATAACTGTGAATCTGTTTACTCTCTCTTAAAGGTTCTTGGGCTGCTTCTTCAGGTATCTAACCTTTGCTCTGATATGGCTTCTCAAAAAAATAAATAAATAGCCAAATAAGTTGAAATTTTTTGTGGCTTCATTTAGAGTCTAGTAATGTATACATTATATTTATATGAATTAGAGCCCCCTTCATTTTCACCAGCATTTTTGTGCTTATTTTTTATCTCTATTAAATGGTGTTCTGCATCTCACTCCAAAAAAAGTTCTCTAAGTACCTAAATACATTTTTAAAAATACCTTAAGAGTTTATGTGTAAAATATGCTCCTCCTGTTAAACCTGTTAAAAAAGCTCAACAACTTATTTTTAAAAGAAATAAAGCTCTGCATTATCTAGAGAACTTGTAAGTGTCCTGTATCAAAATTGAAGCAGTATTATTCATTATACCTACAATAATATGAAATTGAGAAAAGAAATTTGAAAATACTCAAATAATCCTAAGCAATCAAAGCAAATCCATGTAAATTTTTAATTTAAATCCATCTTAATCACAATCACAGGATTGAAGAGGTCATTTCTGGGATGAGTTCTTCTCCCTACAACCAAACAGTGCCTTCTCTTGTTTTAGTACAATAATCTAGTTTTGGTTCAAATCCTGAGTTAGGATTTGAACTAGTTACGAACTAGTTACGTGACTTGAGATAAGTCACTTCAAACAACTGCATCTGTCTCTTACCCACCCGAAAGTGTAATAGGAGGGTTATTCCACTATAAAGAGCCTTTATACCAATAACATGCTGAAGGCATGTAACAAAAATATTTCCCACTTGATCACTAACAAGTGCTAAATAAGTGTGAAATGCAAACTGTTAAAATTATTATTGCTGGTATTTTCATCTTACCTACAATACCCGGGAACAAACCAAAGAAAGAGTCTTGCAAAGATCTATTGGGTAGATCTCTGTTACCCAGGTTTGCTACAAAGTAACCATGCAACGTTGGGTACTTAACCCTTATGATTGTTTCCCTCACTCTCAAGTGAAGTCATGATCCAAATATTTTTTATGGGCACATTGGCATTTTACTCTGAAGTTGTCACAGGACAACAAACACCAGAGAAAAGCATGCAGGAGGTCAAGTATGCCTACATGCTAGTCCGTCCAATGGCTTCTTGTGTTCTTTCAGATTGTAACCTCCCTCTGGCCACCCAAGACTGATTCCTACCATACTTCCCAAGGCTGACTCCCTAAATCATTCTTCTCACGCCTTGAAACTTGCCTCTTCCCTTCAGTCCCAACCTCTCCCTGGAAAGATGTACTTGCTCTGAACACAGGTTTTGTAAACTCTCAATCTTGACACTGGGTGAGCTGATTAATTCGTCCATAGAAAAATGTAGTGAATGTTAATATAGTACTATTCCCAGGCAAGATATGGGTCACTGGGGGTGTTATTAAATTTGAGGAGAGGGGGCAAAGGGGAAAAGGGAGAGGGAGGAGCTTCGGGCTCTGTGGCAGAGGAGGCCATGGAGGGAACCGGACAAAGCCTCTCTCTGGGCGGGTGGCACTCACATCATCCTGTACTTGGTGCAAACCCAACCAGACAGCCTGTATCCCTTACGGTTCTGGAAATAACTAGGTCCTAGAGACTGGCCATCCCTGAGGGTTAATTCCGCACGGAAATGACACATCAGGAAATGCCCAGCATGCCAGGATTCACTGGAAGTATGGCTATTCCTTCTGTCACCTGTTTCCTGTGTCACTTACTATTTTTGTTTGTTCTGAAATAGGATTAGAGGCAGGGAAGTTTAACAGTTTCTAGATCTACCTTTACTATCCTGTAATCTCAAAACAAAATTTAGCCAGGAATATATTTAAAGACATGCTATTGAATTATTTCAAAAATTTAATGCTAGTGAGACAAACTAAGACAAAATACTGTTAAGAAGAGAGAATAGAAAAGTGACAATAACTTTTTAATTTTGAAAGATCACAGCCAATAGTATTCGGTTTTATGCTAGACAGAATAACAGATTGTCCTGGACCTATGTTAAAATAGAGTTCTATTAAAAAACAAACCATTATTTCACCTCTTTGTTGCCAAAAGTTTTCTTTTACCGCTTGCATAGAAGCTGTAAAAGACATTTAAATATTGAGGAGAGGTTAGAATAGGCCCCTATTCTATTAAATCCACTGTTTGAAATACTTCTTGAATTTAGTGGGGAATAGACAAACCAGGAAACAGTATAACTTGATGGATAAAAGTCTTAGATTTGGGGTCAACTCTACTGGGGTTCAAATCGCATTGCTTATGTCTTTATTATGCAACATAAACAGAAATGTGTAACCTTTTTTTTTTCTTAGCTGAAAAATAGGTGCAGGAATGATGTCCAACGTAAGAGTTATTGCAGACATTCAATTACATGAGATTACATCAATTACTGACATACCGCATTTGACACAGAGAAAGAACTCACTGTTTTTGTGTACGGGCCACCTGGAGGTTGCAAAAGAAATGGCAATAGCATCACAATAACTGGGGGGATATGGGCGGTGTCAGAGAAGGAGGAGGCAGAATGATTAAGGTAAGAGAGTGGAGACTGAAAAGAGGGGAAAGAAATCAAAGAAAGAAAGTGGGGGAAGCTCTCTCAGAAAGATGACTGAGGGTCAAAGCCCAGCCTCACAGTGGCCCAGTAGGTGTCCAGTTACTGGGAGTTTATCACCCCTCTCCGGTCCCTTTCCTCCCCTGCTGTCCTGAATGCACAGGACACTTCCCTGTCTGAGCCTTTGCAATGGCTCTTCCTCTCCTGGAGTTTCTCCAAATAGTCACATGAGCAGTCCCTTATCTCTTATAATCAGATCTTTGCTCAAATGTTCAGCACCTTCTCAGAGAGACCTACACTGACAACAAAAAGAAAACTTGTAACACCCCTCCCCCACGCTCAAATGCCCTCTATTTTCTTCATAGTACTTAACAAATAGGTAAAATTGTTATATTTATTGTCTGTTTGCCTCACTAAAATGTAAAGCCTCTGAGGTCAGGGATTTCGTCTGACTACTTGTTCACAGATTTTACCTCAGTGCCTAAAACTGCCGGGCACGTGGCTGCGGTTCAGTAATCTCTCTCTCTCTCTCTCTCTCTCTCTCTCTATTCATGAATGAAAATTGAAAGAAAAAAATATGAAACCAATCTCAGACTCAGGAAAATTATTTTCTAATTTTGTACCTTAATTAAGTAGTCCCAGTGCTTTGACAGGAGTAGAACATTACACACTAGGACGGTCTTAGTGTCTAATCACATTCTATAATCCTTAGCTTTGAGTTTTAACAACATTATTTGCCTTTATTCTACTGCAACCAACTCTAAATAAGTCTAGAACTTGAAATAGTGTAAGCAGGGAACCTCAACTTTATGTATTAAAACCTTTATGCATATTGTGAACTCTACAAATATGCTGGTCTCCAAAAATCAGCTAATTATGCAAAAATATATATTTACATGTTCAGTTATTTACCAAAAAATTCTTTAATGCATAAGGCTTATCTCTAGATATGCAGTAGGAATATCTCAACCGCTGATATCTAGCAATTAAAATTAAAGTGGGAGCAACCAGTGTAGGTGAAGCCCAGGTTTTGTCACACTTGGTCACACTTGATCACACTCATCTGTGTCAGGCTCACTGACCCTAATGAGGGAAGACGGAAAATGCCTGTTAGCTAAGAGGTGAGTGTTTTCTCAAATTGGAGCTCTAGCGTTGAGAAAGTAGTTGCTTGTTGGGTAAACAGAATAATTGACTTTTAGAGCCTTTTAGAAAATACATATGTATGCATTCTTCTTAAATCTAGAGAGAAGTGCATTGTATATGAATGAATGAATAAGATATGAGTCCACTATGTTACTTTTCATCAGCATCCAAAATAACAGTGTGCAGTCATGTCAAAAGCTCCAAATAGTTAAGTACTATTTCCAGAACGAATGTTACAAGGGACTGTTGTTAATCTGGTGATACGTCACACCCATTTAGTGCTCTGAAGGTACAGTCTGTCATCCCTTCCACACTCCTCCATCCCACACCCTAAATCCTGTTCCAAGGCAGCAACGCTACGAAGTGTTCAGACAATCGGCATACAGTGCAATATTTCTAGAAAGAGCATATGGAATTCCAAACAATTTTAAATTCACATTTATAATGTTTAGGCTATTATTTATTAGGCTGCACACGACAGCCATGTATAGGCTTTACCTCTTGAGAGGGATATGGAAACCTTAAGTAAGTTTGGAGGAAACGAGAAGTTGAATAAAAAATACAAAATAAGGCCTACAAGGAAAAAATTAATGGAACAATATTTGTTAGAATAACCAAGGAACAAGTCATCTGGAACTCCATGTATCCTAGCCTCCTCAGTCCTACGGCCATCACTGACAAAGTATGATTTCAGCACTTCAATGAGAGCTCAAAGGGTCTGACCTAGAGCAGCAGGTGGACAAGTGACAGCTTCTGGGTTTCTCCCTCGGCATAACTGCATAGTGGGAAGAGCCTGACAATGGCACTTAACTTCTCCTGACCAGCAAAAAAATAAATAAAAATAAACTAGAGCCCTGTGAAGTAGTATTGGTTGCTGTTTTATTTGGATAAATTCAGGTCAGTTTTCCCTTGAAATATTACAATACAGAATTACAGTAATTTAAAAATAATCCATAAAATAGAAATTAGTTTTGTTTCTTCAACTTCTATGTTATTCATTGGTCCAATTATTTTATAATAAACCCAGGTCTCTGTTAGAACACTACTCTTCAACCTTAATGAAGTAAAATATCACTAAAATGAAGTCTATGACTTGTTTTGTAGCTAAAAGTTTGCAACTCTTAACTCACAGGAATGTAATGTACAACGTACAGCACAGGGAATATAGTCAGTGATATCATAATAACGTTATATGATGGCAGATGGTTACTAGACTTATTGTGGTGATCCTATAATAAGATATGTAAATGTTGAATCACTGTGTTGTATATCTGAAACTAATATAGTAGTGTATGTCAGCTATAATTAATTTTTAAAATCAAACATTTAAAAAATGCAGCATAAAACAGTGGTTCTGAATAGGTGTGACCTCATACTCTAGGAGATATTTGGCCATGTCCAGAAACATTTTTGGTTGTCACCAATGGTGGTTGGGTGTGTGCGTGTATTTTATAGAGGAAGCTACTGGCATCCAAATGGGTAGAGGGCAGAGAAGCAGCTAAACATTCTCAAAGCCCATGGCAGTCTTCCACAACGAAGAATGATCCCACCAAAAATGCCAATACTGCTGACGTTGAGAAAGCCTAGCCTAAAGGATATCATGGTATTCAGCATTTCAGTCACTCGGGAAATCATTTCTACCAGCCACTCCCTGTGTGCATCCCGTATTACAGTAATTGTGGGAAGAACAGAGCAGGAGATGGAGAACTTACCTTCGTGTCTGGAAGCTCAGCAATTTACACACAGCGTCCAGTTTAAGTAATGAGAGCAAGTTAACTCACCACTCTCTAAACTAAATTTATGTTATTTCATTTCTTTTGAAAGACTAAGACCTTATACATTTTGGATATTTTACTGAGGTTTTTAGTTCTCCCTCTTCAGTACAGAACTCTTATTTTGTGAAGCTGACATTTGATAAGTCTAGGGCATTTGTAAAAATTTTATGGTGACACCAATTACCCATAATCTTTAGCTTTATAAAAAGGTACCAAACTGAATATTTCATGAGGGCCAAGTTTAGCCCATAGTTATGAGACCTGGTTTTTAGTTAACTGAAATATATTTATGAGAACTTGAAAAGCAATAATAAATTGTGTCTTCTTGTTATTTTTGCTTTTTTGATAAGCATTTTTTCTGAGAACATAATATTTGGATTTAAATTAACAACCATTTCCTATTTTCTGTATAGTGATTAATTAAATAATCCAGGTAACAGGTTGGAGAGTATGTTGTGGCGGGATATCAAGAATGCTGAGAGCTTGTCAAGGCTTTTAATCCTAGCTTTACCACTTGTGTGACCTTTGTAAAAATCAATTAAACCAAAGTTTACCTCTTATTTAAGATATGGATAATACTTTAATATCCTGTGAGCAGTGAGATAAATGTTGATGAAGCAATTAATGTATAAATTGCTAAACAGATTGCACGACATTTAACTCTCCTTATCTGTAATGACTTCACATGTATTTGAAATTTGTTATGAAACAAGGTTTCCAGAGCTGAGTCAAGTTTCCAGGTCTACACTGGAACCAATGGTCTAGAATTGGGGATCCCAGTCCCCTGACCATGAATTCAATGCACCTTTTGCATATAACATTTTACTTTTTCAAATCTGTACAACTCCAAAGATATCACTACTGTGCTTTCTCAACATTTCTAAACAGGGTATAATTATCACTCACTGATAAACACTGAATAGGGAACCCTTTTGAATGCCACACACATAACAAAATATTATAAATAATTTCCATATGTTTGTTAAATTTCTATTCTATTTAACATATTGGTTACCTTTATTGTGTTTTCTCATAACTTCATCATAACAGCTTTTAGAGGTCCACATTATTGTCCCCTATGCATAGAGGAGGATGTCAAAATTTTAAAAAAAAATGAAAGTGACCATCAGTCAACTGCTACAGGGCAGAGTTAGGAATCCAACTTAGGACTAAACAGTCACACACTTTTTTCTTTACTCTGCCTTTGTGCATTATAATGGTGCATTAATATCTTTTCCTGTACTATTTAAGTAACCCAGACTTTCCAAATAGCACTTTCTCTGTGTGCACAATTCTTTCTTGTCTAGAAGGATGTCGTGTACAGTAGTGAAATTAAGTAAGAGCTAAGTGTGGCTCAGGCATGTCTCTCTCTCTCTGTCACTCTCTCTCTCTTGCTCTCACTCTTTCCACTTTTTTTCCCAAATGTTCCTTTCTCATGATAAGAAGTTTTCCAGAAAAGTGAAGAAAATTACTAGTGAGGAACATGGTTAAAATAAAGAATAAGTGTAAATATGGCATCTCATAACGCAAGGAAGACATTAAATCCCCATTGTAGAATCGTCTCATGAGTTCACCTGAGTCTGGAAACTGTCCTGTCTTAGGAATTGTCCCACTTCTAAGATCTTCTTCTTTGAACTTGTGCTATGCAAATCTCCTTATACATTTCAAGAAATTGCCGCTACCTATTGGTAGGATCTAGCCTCTCAAAATCCACCTTCCCATCCCCAGCAGTGCCTACCCTCAAGTCTGACGTATTAAAATAATCTTCTGAGGGTTCCAACAGAACAGGGCAGAGTAGGCTTCTGTACTGTGAGCAGCACAGGTATTTCAGGGAGAGCAGGGACGCGTATCTACCGCTTCACTTACCTGAGTATCCAGGGGGTAACTGTTAAGTCATCCACACACATGTTCACACACTCACACACACACACTCACATGCCCTCACACATGCACACTCACATGCTCTGGCAGGCAGGCACATATACACACTCCTGTGTACACATATACATACATGCTCTCACACATACACACTCATACATGTGTGTACATGCATATATAGACATGATCACTCACACAGACACACTCATACACTACACATGCCCATGTTATCCCAATATTGTGACTCCTCAGAGAAAGTTGTCTACATTGTTATTTTGGTTCAGTCAGTAAGTGGAAAGTTCTGTGCAATTTGGCACAAGTAGGGTAACCATGAATGCTGCCTCTCACTGGGCAGGTACACGTTTTCCCTTCCCCTCTCCTTTCCCTGGTCATTTCAGTGGGGCACTGGGAGAGCCCGTGTCAGGAGTTGTTAACTATGCGCAGTTCCAGAAAGAAAAGACTATTGCAATTTTTAAACAATTGTCCTTAATACTTCTGTTTTCATTGGAAATGCATGTTATATTATAAACTGATTAAGCCCCAAAGACATCATCATGTATTTGATAAGAGCTACTTTTGGTCATGTGCTATTAATGGTGACCTTCAGGAAACTTGCAAATTATTACCATCATATTTTATTCTGTTCTTTGTCTCATTCCTAGAACTTTACTAATGCTTAATACATATTGAATAAAAATATTTTTAGTTGATATAATTTTAATAACCTAATTCATATCTGTTTTTTCATACATATTCATATGAAGACCACATAACCCCCAGAAAAGTAGAACTTAATCTATGAATTGATTAGCGTATCAAGCAATTGTGTCAGATGCATATAAAAATGTGTTCCCCATGATCTTAAAAGATTTTTTTAAGCTAGAGATTTATTTATTCAACAACTTGTAACTCCTACACATTACTGTACAAATCTTTAAAATGTAAAATGCTAATGGCAAACTGATATTTAATTAAATTTCTCATATTAAAATATCTTTACAATATAGCAAATACCCATTCTCTAAGACTAATATATTATCATCTTCACATGCAAAACTCTTAGAATTTAAATCTTTCTTGCAATAAGAAAAGTATCTCAGATCATGTGAAAAGCATACAACAACCTCCCAAAATAGAGTTCTTCTCTCAAAAATTAAAGACAGGCTCCTAAGAATTAAATGTGCTATGCTTAGGATGAACTCTTCAAGAACAGAAAGGGGTGTGTGTATGTGTGTATTTGGCACACAGAGTGAAAGCTATATCATAAGAAAGAGAGTGTTTAAACTTGGCTGTGTGATTTGAGCATTTGCCAGGATGCAGGTGGTAGAAATCTCTGAGTCTCACTCTGCCATTTAAAAGGAAACAAACGGAAGGAACCATTGAGAGCAGAATCTCACCACCCTAGCATTCACATTAAGATAGAGTTACCTGAAGTTCTCTGCAAGATTCTTACGGTGCGCCAAACATCAGACTGCATTTAGCATTCTGCTAGTCACTCCTTTCGGATTATTCTTTACACCTTTGAAATGTCTAAGTCACTCTGGGACAGCTATTTGTAAGCTGCCACTGTGAGATGACATTTAAAATGAATGAAAGATATAGAAAACGTCCTCTCTAAATAACCAAAATGAAACGGCTCAAAAGCTGGTGTGGAAATGCTTAATTTTTTGTCCCATTTTTCTGTGCATATGGCATTCCGGAAATTACAAATTCTGTTTTACAGAGCTGCAATATTTATTACCAAAGGAAAATAGATTATTAATTACAGCCAAAGGCTGCTGTGATTAAATATACAATTAATTAGCTATGCTAAGCTCATCCATCCCAGAGCTCCTAATATTTTCAGCCCAATGATTCTTCTAGTAGTTTTAATTAAAAATTGTTTTTAAAAAGCCACAAGTTAGCTGCATGTGCACTTAAAGTGAAGTTATCTCTTCAGTGTTTCACTGATTTCCGTATGCCATGTAATTAATCTTTAGTGATTAAATGTACATAAAATCATTGAAGAGGCAGGGTAATCTGTGCAGACATGGAACAATGCAGAGCTTTTACTGGGTCTTGGCAAGATGGTTTTATCTGCTGAAAACTATTTCAAAAGCACACAGATGGTAATTGTTTAAAGGAACTAAATTTATAAACATTCGCCCCTCTCTTCCATCCTTTCAAACAAAATGAAGTACAATTAATAGTATTCATATAGAAAAGTGTGGCGAATTTAATTAAGAATATGATGACTCCATCTGTGGGGTCACACTAGCTCTGTTGCTCTGTCTTATTTGCTTCCTGACAGAGACACAGAGGCATGTAAAGCAGTTTGAGATAGAGTCCCGGAATACGGGCGTCTACTCTTACATACCCTCACTTAGGTAAATCCGGAGCCTTGAGTGGGCTCCAGCTCTCCACATAGTCCACCTGCTGTTTAGGCGGAGTTGTTTTTGTTTGAACCCCTCGTTGTGTGTCCACTAAAGTAAAAGCATGAGAGAAGCCTGGTGGTCTTTTCCCCTTAGGAACTTCCATCTCCTCCCAACAGCAACACTATTAGGCTAATTTGGGGGGAGGCTGGGCCTGGACCTGGGAATTTGAAGGTAAAATTTCAATAACAGATTGATAGGTCCTTTGAGTCGCCTCCTCCTCTGAGCTTTGCCTGATTCGCTTACAGAAAAATAAAGGGGTGTGTGTGGTGGGGGGTTTCTTTACCAAAGTTTTGAGTAACTTGAGGGGTTGTACTAAAAAAAAGAGCTTATTGATACTTATGCCTTATTTTTAAAAATATAGTTTAGAACTGCCAAGGTTGTTGGGTAGCATCTTGTCTAACTTATTCATCTTACAGGAACATTTTTTTTGGTTTTCAACTGAATATTCTTGTCCTTGGTGCACAAGTTAAGACACTTATTCAAAGTCATAAATACCCACAATTGATTCACTATTTAATTGTAATTTTACAAAAAATTTAATAAAAGACAATAGAAGAATGAATTTCCAGCCAATTTCATTTTTAGAGTTTCTATGCTGAAATGCATGTTGATGTTTAAAAAACAAATTAATAAGAATTTGTAGAAAAATCTTGTTTTCTCTTTCATGTAGCGGTTGTGTGATCTTAAACAAGTTGCTAAGCTGTTAAGATGTAACTTCTTTATCTGTAGGATGAGTATGATAATAATTTCTGCATCTCTAATAGCAGATAGTACTGGGTAGAGCATGTGGCACCCACCTAGTACTAGGTGGAGCATGTGGCACTCAACAAATTTTATTACTATCTTTACTATGCATTTCATGCACTTAGAGACAAGTCAATGGAATTACTGGGGCAGATTTCAACTGTCTTGGATAAAATAGTATCAGTAGGTGTTTTGAATGCATTAACTTTATCTTTTCAGTTAGATAGCAATCTATATTTTTATAAATATAGAAAAAATTTTTTCAAACCCCATGAATTCAAGGAAGTTGGAAGCATGGTGTTAGGAAGGTTAGGGGCACGAATTCAGGTGGTTTTAATTGCAGGTGTAAAAGCTTGGGAGTAACTCAGGGCTTGGCCTTTCTACCCCAGTTTTATGTCATCCACTGAGCTCAGCAAGGGTCAGAATGGACTCAAATGGCAGAATCAATTGTTAAAATGATTTAACCCTCCATGTCTCCTAGGGCATGACAACTGTTCTGTCCTTTCAAACTGGCATGGAAGAGCTTTCCTCTTCAAAGCACTAGGCTAGAGATACTAGTATTGAAAGAGAGAGTTCGATATTATGCAAGTTCTATTTTCTTGTGTTAATTCTTATCTTCTAAAACTACATATTCACTTAGGTAAAATGCCTTTCTAAGTTTGTATACCACACAAAGCTGCAAATGACTCAGGTAAAAGACCATAGAAAATATAAAAGTGTCTGCATGTGTCTGTGTGTGTGTGTGAGACAGAGAAACAGAGAGAGAGGGGAGAGAAAAAGAGGGAGAGAGTGTGTGCGTGTTTTTATGGTGAGACAGATGCTCCTTGGTTAGGTGGGTGCAGACCAGAAAGACAGAGGGTCTGAATATTGAGAGAAGTAACAGTTTTTGATTTCTAAAATCACCACTGAAAATATAGCTCTACAGGGGCTGGGCAACATATACTTAGAATGCCTTTACGTCTTTATACTTTATACTTAAACTGCAACTGCTACAGCATGTATTTCTGCACAGTATGTATTGAGTTCATTGAAACGGGACTGAGGTTAGGCTGTTGTAGACAACATGCCGATCTGACAGACCCCACTGGGCTACATGCGAGTGAAGGCATCAGGACACCACTGACACCTCTCTCCACCCTCTTCCAGCTGCTCCAGCCTGCTGTCTCTGCCTCAGTCCAGGCCCTGATCATTTTTCCCCTAGAAACTTCCTAAACGGTTTTTCTGCTTCCATTCAAGTACTTCTCACCACAGCCTTCAGAGTTATCTTCCCAAAACAGAAATGAAGTCATGTTCTTTTTCAGATGAAAGGTGTTATTTGAAACAAATATTTTACCGTGGCCCACTGAGCGTCGGAACTGCTATCAAAGGCTCCTTTCCAGCCTCTCCTCCCAACACTTGGCCGGATCCCTCCATCCTCTGTCACACTGATCTCTCCCTGGTTCTCAGGAGACTTGCTCTTTTAAGACTCTACTTGGGATTCCTTTCCTTTCTCCCATCTCTACAATTTATGAAACTCTTCATCTTTTTAGACCTATCTGAAATGTCATATCCTGGATTCAAATAGCAATATTCCTAGGCAATGCTCCCTTTATGCTTCCACAGAACTCTATTAGTACCTTTATTTCAGCTGTTTACAAGTTTGCTTACAACTGTAGATGTATATGTTGTTTTCTCACAGGAGCACCCAAACAGTGGCCTGCGGGCCCAGTGAGGCTCAGGATGGCTATGAATGCAGCTCAACACGAAATCGCAAATTTACTTAAAACATTATGAGATTTTTTTGGTTGTAATGTTGCATTTAACGTGTGGCCCAAAACAACTCTTTTTCCAGTGTAGTACAGAAATGCTGAAAGGTCGCACCCCCCCAGGGCCTAGAGGGTCTTGAGAGCAGGCACCTTTCGTTGCCCAACCTACTTCACTTTCTGATCCTCACCCTCCCCCATTCAAACGGGAATAAAATCCTCACCTCACACGATTGTTCCTGAGTGTGATTGAGGTGATATAAGTCAAGACTTTGCTCTGCTTTTGGCATTTTGTGGGAGCTCACTCAGCACTGACTGGTGTTGCCATTGTCACTACCAGCCCTGTAAGAACAGGTATTAACTTGTACCCCCAGAGAATTGTCTAATTTCTGTCTCCAAGAGTTCCTCAGGAAAGGCGAGGAGGGAAGGAAGCACCCATGGATGAAACCATCACAGAACTCTGTTGGCTGCCTTAGTTGCGCTATTTACGTGATACAACCCACTACTCTGTGGACGGGTGTGATCATCTTTCCCAATGAAGAAACTGAGGCTTAGAGGGTTCAAATCACTTACTTACAGTCACACAGCTAATACTGAGAACTGTATTGAGACCCCAGTTATAGATGATTCCAATATTAGTGTTCTTTTATATTAAAATATTGAATGATGGTGGGGGAGACTTACAAGCCAAGCACCTGATGCCTTTGCTTGCCACTCAAATCATGTATACAGTTTTTTTTTTAAAGGAACCGAATAATGTTCAGTTCCTTTTTTTTTTAAGATTTTATTTATTTATCTTTAGAGGGGAAGGGAAGGAGAGAGGGAGAGAAACATCAATGTACGGTTGCCTTTCATGCGTCCCCTGCTGGGAACTGGCCTTCAGGGAACTGGCCTGCAACCCCAGTATGTGCCCTGACTGGGAATCGAACCACGATTGTCTGGTTCACAGGCCTGCGCTCAATCCACTGTGCTACACCAGCCAGGGCTGTATACAGTTTTTTTAAGTAAAAGGAATAATACAGGTGACTGGGTCACCGAACAGAGCAGTGAAAGGAACACGGTCGGTGTGTAAACACCGGTGACTATAACGAAAAGTCCAGTTGCATTTGTTTTAATGTGGATCTTGATAAAGAAACATAAGAAATTTATTTAATATTTATCATCAAGTATGTGACACACATTTGGAGGTCGTGAAACTGCACCACTGAACAAAACAGTTTCCTATCACTTAATTTCTTTTGCACAGAAGTGTTTAAATAGTGAAGCATGAGATCACTTACAGACAGGGCACAGCCAGCCGCTGGTGAAGAGGTCCTCCACATCCGGGATGTTGTTAGGACAGATGCCCTGCTACAAATAATTCACTCTCTCACAGTCTCTTATTAGTAACTATGTAGAACACTTTTATTCTTTCCAGGAACAGATGGTTATTTTAGCACTTCTTTGGCACTATGGTCGTGTGACTGGGATTCTAGGTTATGTTCTTGATATTCATACAGGCTTTTGTAACAAAAATGGGACCATGAGATCTTGTCCAGGGGCTAAGAGCACATTTCCTTTCATTCAGTGGATGTGAATAGCTCTGTCCAAGTCCTCAGTTACTAATGCTGTTTACAGTAATTTTTTAAAGAATATCTGGGCTGCTTAATTACAATGAAGTTTCTTTCCAGTGAAACAACTTGCATTTATTCTAACAGCGTTTGCTCTATATGTGCCTTATATCTTTACACCCTTAGGCTTGGTGCAGAAAATTTTGTCACACTGAGAATTTATCATTAAGTTTAACATACTTAGACCTGATATGTCAAAACTCAGTGGATAAGCTTATTAATAATCAGTTACATCAGCTTAGTATTATCTTAGGGAGTAAAAGGTCAGTAAGTAGTTGTTATCCTACCATTTCATCAGTGGGTTCTCCAAAGACTTCAAGTCATTATTCACTGCTTATAGAGTCACTTGAGATATAAAAAGTCTTTTTATAGTAATGAAAGGACTCCCACAATTAGCCAGAAGGCAGCCATCTATCTTTTTAAATAGCTCAGCTTGGAGGAGAACAGGATACCAGGTGATATTCAGAAGATGAATTGTTATGACAATGATAAAGTTGGTGATACCAATCTCTGTGTTTTTTGCTGTAGGGATGGGCTCCCACACATGCAAAAAAAAAAGACATCAGTGCAGAGTAGAAATTTGTTTCTCTAGAGGCATGCAAACACAGAAACACATTTTGAGGAAGCTCCATATCTGTCAATTCCTTATGATTATTAACTCACATGAGTACAACACAAATCTGTTCTTAATTAATAACCAACATAGCAATAATTTGAAACATTTTATTTTGACAATTGCAGACTTATCAAAAGTTGTGGAAATACTACAAAGAATTCTCAAATACCATTTATTTAGATTCCACAAGCTTTTATTCGTTCTCATTCTCTCATTTACTCTCTCTCTCTCTCTCTCTTTCATCATAAAGGTTAACATCACCAGTAATGGGCAAATCTACAGTACTAGTTTTCACTTAGGACACAACACCACTTGTCAGCATTCCTGCCAAAAAACATAACCTGAACCTAATCAAGAGGAAACACTAGAGAGAGGCCAGCTGAGAGATGCTCTACAAAATAACTGTACACATCAAATATCTGAACACTTTCAACTTGCTGTATGGTCTCAATAAAAGTTATATTTTAGAAGTATGTGACTTAAAATGTGTGACTCCCTTAAAAATGTGTGACTTTTGCTAAATTCTAGAAACTGGAAATTATATTTTTGATGCAACTACTTTTTATAGTAACGTTACTTTGTAAAGATGGCAAACCTTCATATTTTTGTTGTTGTTTACATCAAACGAGTTTCATGACTAGTTGTATCAGGCAGGATCCCAGAAGGAAATGGAAGGTACCCTCAGGGCGGTTAAAGACAGTTGAATGACAGAACAACTTAGGTGTGAGCAGAGTTAAGAGGAAGAACATAGGGCATAGCAACAGAAAGAGACATCCTTGCTACCCATAGTCCAAAAAGGGACAGATGAGAGAGGGGTGTGAAAAGATAATAGGGGAAAAAAGCAATCGTGAAAGATGCATCCCCAAGATTTCCTATAACCAAAATTATAAATTCATGCAAGAGCAGTTTTGATAAATTTACAAATAATGGGTCTATAACACCTTAATAAGGAAAGATGGAGATAAGCCTTACTTGCTTTTAGGAATTCTACACCATCAAAGTGTCCTGTGAAAGGGATGAAGAAGCAGCTTACTGTCCTACTGTGGTGACCTCAGCATCCCCATCAATTAACTAAATGGTACAATAAGCTGTCTAAATATCTCATTGGGTTACTGGGAGTCTTCAGTTCATTACAGTTATATATATAAGCACTTTTAATGTATTCATTTCTTTAAGTTGCAAATCTGTATTATGTCATACATGGTTAATAAGAGCAAATCCCACAAGGTCACAAGTTACAGGTTAGGGAACAATCTTTATTGACAAAACAGGAGTCAGCAACAGTCGTGGTGGGGGCCTGACACTGTCGCACGTGCCCTGGGTCTGCACTCCTGGGGAGGGAGCTCCTTCTGCTGCTGTTGCTCTCTCATCTTACGGAAACGCTGTCTGTAAGGAAACAGATTAGCGGAGGTTCAGGCTGTCTGGGTGAGCAGTCAGTCATTGCTGTTGGTCTGGGGAAGCTAGCCACCCTGCAGCTGGAGAATCTGGAGTCCAAGGGAAGCTACAACACCCTCCACAATACACATACACACACACCAGGGAAGTGAAGCTCCTGGTCCCTCCCTGTCCAGACAAGCCAGAAGGAGCCCCAGGATCACTTCTGAATAAGTATGCTTGTTATATCACGTGGGATATTTACCATATTTCTTCCGCACATTCAGTAATAGCACTGTAAAAACAGAGCATTGGACTACACTGACCTTTGGCTTAATTCAATCTAACATTCTCTGCGATTTCTTATGTTCTTACTTTCTAAAGTTGTGTGATGATCACTAACCCACCAGTGATAGTTTATTGGCTGAAAACATTTTCAAAGATCAAAATTAATTTTAGTCAATATCTAATTAGGAGTTCTTCATAGAGTTCTGCACAATTCCTATTCTGTGAAGTATTTTTTACTCGAAATATTTTTTACACACTGCTGTGCTCAATCTATATAGAAGATGTTCACATAGAATCAAACATATCAATATTTAGGAAAATATGCTGAAATTCCTTAAAATTGATTGTTGTATATGACAAGTGCTTTAATAAATACAGGGTTCAGATAGTTTTTTATTCCCTTTATACCAAACATTTTAATAGTGATTTAAATGGTTTTCTCCTTCTATAAAATATTACTATGCCATGTTTTGACAACATCTCCCTACTTATCAAATATTGTAGGAAATTTGATCAGCATTCATGAGGGACTTCAATCAAAATTAATTCCACACTTATGTGTAAGGGTGGCTGAGCTTGTAAATTGTCATGCCCAAGCAGAATAACTATACTCAGCTCTGAGAACGTAATGTAAAACATGCTGACTGTAGCCAATAACACTGTATGACATCACTGAAAATTGCTAAGAGAGTAGAAGTGCCTTCCCAAAAAGGTAAATACATGAGGGATGAAAGTGTTAATTAACTAAATGGTGGGATTTCTGTCACAATATATACATATATCATATCACCATGAGTCACAGACTTTAAAAACTATACCTCAATAAAGCTAAAAATGAATGAATGAATGTATAAACTTTATAATCATTAAAAAACAATATTCATGTGCTTTCTACTTATTTGAAACTTGACACTGGGCTATACCAATGGTGCCTAATCCTTGGTGTCCTCTATTTCTGTTGAATGTTCTTACAGGTATTCTCCCACAAAAGGCATAGATGCGTAGGAGCCCATTGTTTTTCATTAGAGGCACAAAGACTTGGAAATCCTCATCATTCCCAAACAGCTGACTCTAGAAATGACAGCTCACTAGGGTGACTTGGTTATCAATGCACTTATTTGCACTTCAAAGGGAAGAGAAAACCTGTTTGTTTTCTGATACTCAAGAAAATTTTGCATGTCCTGCTTTTGGAGAATAATCCAAGTAGAACAGCTCGTATTCAAGCTGAGGCCACCAGTCACTCTGGGGAGGTTGTTGACAAGTGGCCCAGATTTTGCAATTTATCCAAAAGGGTGGATTGTTCATTAAACAGAAGCTTCATCAAACATTGCTGTGATATGCTTTACATAAGAAAAGCTATATTCTTTGCTTAACATTCAGAACTTGCTTATGGATTAATTAGTCCATCTGCCACAACAAATGTATTCACCCTTCTTTTGCATTGATTGCTGAAAATGCCCACTTTTCTCCTATCCACTTATCTGTATCAATATAAAGGAAAACAGTAACTTTTTAGAGGACACTTATTTTTTCATACCTGCAAAAATGTGTATATTTTTTCAGCCTACCTGAGTTGATAAGTGCAAGGGTGAAAGGAAGACCTTCACAGAAAATGGTTTCCCACGATTGGTTTCTTTTTTTTAATTCACCAACCATCTATTTGTCAGTTTATGACAAGTATTTTAATAAATGTAGTCTTAATCGTGTCTTATAACTGCTCCAAAATTGACATGACTCATACTATTTTTATTACATATATTTTTATTTAGATACTACTGGCATATAATATTAGTTTCAGGTGTACAGTGGAGTGACTCACCATTTGCCTACCTTACGGCGTGGTGATAGCACTGTCTTTCCACTCAGTTTCAATCCCACTTATACTTTTGTATGAGAACAACCACATGCCTCTATTTATCCCGGAGTCTCTATCATTGGTATCCTCCTTCTCTCGTTTATGCTGTTGCCGATTCTGACAACTTCTTTATGCATAACACCCCTGGTTTCTTATTTATCTCAGGTCAGGTGGCTTCGTCACCATCTCAGAGTCTAGTCGTCCCACTAGGGACTGCCAGTCTCTTATCAGGCATCCATCACCTGAGTCTTCTCAGTTATATTCTCTTGTTTGGTAGCATTAGAACCAAATCAGCTTTGGCCACAGTTAGCAAAATGCCAGATGTTATAGTAATAGAGGGTATATCTCATATACTCCTCATGTTGATTATGACACTCTAATGTCTCACCCATTCTGTTTAACAGCCACTTTAGAAAAAGTCTTTCTCTATGCCGTGCTTAAATCACATTCCCAAACTTCATTAAACACTTCTACATATAAACCTCAAACTCAAGCCCCATAATACATGGGTATTTCTTTTTAACCTTCTAACTGCCTTTCCCCTCTTCTCATCAATTTTGCTCCCAACCCTCTTCATCTAGCTTTTTCTTCTAAAAGTTAACTTCCCTTGGACTCTTCTAGCAAAAGAGTTTTCATCCTTTTACTAGACACCTAGGAGAGTTTGTATCTACACCCTTAACTACCTGTATTAAATGATATACCTTTAATAGATGCCTTCTCCATCTCCTGTCTCATTTCACAAAGCACATAAAAGTTATAGGTCATCCATACAAAACCATGTTTAAGATTGAGACAAGGGAACAGGGCGGGAGTAAGGAAGAGGGAAGACACAAAGGAAGGAGGGAGCAAGAAAATAGGATGGAAAAGAAATATATGGCACCACGAAATATCCAATACCTTGCTGTAGGTTTAGGATCTCACCATTTAAGGAAAAAATGAAGTTTTGCTATTAGTTTACTTGTTAATTTACTACACAATTTGCCTGCAGAATTAAAACTTCAGATATTCTTCCAATGTTATTTTTCTCCCTAGCTGTAACTGATGAGAACCAAGTAAGGCCACTGCCAGCTGTTCTTTCAGTTGTAAAAGGCATAATTTGTAAAATGGTAACCTTTTGATAGGCTTAACAGTATGTTGATGAGCTTCAAGTGAAATGAAAGAAAAAAAGAGTCTGCTGTATTATCAGTGCTTACATTTTCTAAGGAATCATGTGCGGGGGTAGAGCCTTTAAAGGTCACAGACTTCTTTACTTTGAGAAATATCAAATAGCTTATGAAAATAGAGGTCAGCCACATGATAACTGGAAGAAAAGAGCATTCCCCAATGGAAAAAAATAAGATATTTGAGATTACATGGACTGTCCCTTTTTAAGATGGTATTTGATTGTCCTTAAAGATAAATAAAATTTGCATATAAATGCCACCATTGTAAATGAGTGAATGTACAGGTCTTAGAACCAATAGCTGTTGATCTCGCAGTATGAACGCTAATGTGGTCTGCACGTATTGTACTAGCCAATACAATAAGAACTAATGATCTCACAGCCTAAAACACTTCAGTAATTTTTATGTTTCTGCGGAAATTTTATGCATTTCTGGATTTTGCAAAAATAATCCTACTTAGCTCATAGGAACATAAAATAAAGACCATTATCCATAAGGAACTCACTTTTTAAAAATTATTCTTGCTTTAAAGATCACTAAAACAAATAAGAAATAAAGGAATACCAAGACAAGGTTAGCATGTAGGCAAGGTACCAAGCCACCTTCAGGAAGAAATGGAATAATGGCCTTTGTCTGTTCACTACTTAATGGAATATAATTCATGCATTAGTGGGATTTCATGTGTGACTGGAAGAAACTCTGGCCATGATTTATGTTTCCCGTCACCCTCAGATATTGCTTGAAGTTTTTTTTAAAGGATACCGTCTTCTTTGATTTTGCCACTGTTAGGGATCACTCTCAATGCAAAGCTTACAGGAAAAGATAGCCTATTGGCATAGTTTCAGTAGTTTTTAAGTAGCTGATGAAATGGCCAAGAGTTCTCTTCAGATAGGGAAGGGTATGATACTTTGCCTGAGTCGATATTCCCTAAATAGGAGGGACATTGTGAAGTGGGAAACCTGGGGACAAAAAGACAATTTTTCTGTCCCACTGACAAAGCAATCTTCCCTACCACTAGATCAGCTTCCACAACTCTGGAGCTTATAAATACTGATCACTGCACAAAACACAGAGAACGACAACACGAAACAGGTGACACCAGCTTTTAGGTTGTACTTTTCCATCTGAAACTTCTCTTGTCATCAGCTGCCTGCATGTCCTCAGCCCGGAATGCTTGTCACTGACAATAACTCAAGGAATGGATGACTGTGTCCTGTGTTTACATGCTCCCGTATGTCCAGAGTCACCAAGACATCCCAAGGTTGTGCCAGTGAAAGTTTGGTGATCAATTTCAAGCTTAGTCCATGGAGAAAAGAACCAGAGAGTGAATGTACACAGATTGGTGAGCGTGGGCACACTGGCAGGTACCCATGCAGATCTCCAGCTGAATTTTCTTACTTACTAGTGATCCAAAAACTGTACTGGGATACATTTTGCTGGTGAAGAAACTTAATTGCTCTATTTTTGAAGGCACATTAACTCTTTCAGGGCCCATTGAGTAAATTAGCTCCTCTACGTCATTAAGCCTGTCTCTACATGACCTGACAATTTCTACCTGGCACTGTATCATTTACCCCAAAACGCTCCACACTCACTCCGAGCACACATATTCTTTGTCTATTCAGGGAGAGAGAATGTGTTCATTCGATTGACAGCAATTGCTCTATGATCACCACTCAGCGACTCCCTTTGCTTCTTTCCAGGGACCTCTAAGGATTTCCTGGTGCATAGCTGTGAACAGAGCCCCACCAAGAGGCGGGTGTCTCAGTCATCTAGAAATGGTTAAATTTCAGTTTTGAGTACAGTATTGTTCTCCCAAGTATCTTTTACTGTATGCAAAAGCCAACAATATTGATTCATTTGGAGTGAGAATTATAAAGCTATTTCAGGATTCCATACCCCTTCGTTAAAATATAACTTCCACTAAGAGTCAGTGTTATCAGGACCCATTTTAAGGAGATAAGTTGACAACTATTTGAGGGCAGCCTGTACTGTCCATCAAGCGTGTGTTCAGAAAAGTGTGTGATGTTTGGGGTGCCGCAAAGGCTGGGAACATCACTGGCCCTTAATAAGCAGGTGTGAGCGAGTCTCACACAGAAAAAGTAATTTTTCTCTCCCAAATGCCAATAGTTGGTCCTGCTGAGAAGCAGTGATGCAGGACAAAGGCAAACGTCACCTCTTTCTCTGCTATGTCCAGGGCTGCCTGGGAGTGTCATCAATTGGTATAAATTAAAACAGGTAAGGATAGATCCAAAGGGACACAGTACTCTCACTCAGAGGTGTTTCAGCACAGAGTCCCTTTCATGTGTGGATCGTGTAAACCAGCTGTCCTGTTAAAATGCTGGTTCTGATTCAGGAGGCCAGGGATAGGGCCAGGTTCTCTGCATTTCTAACAAACTCTTAGGTGATACTTCCGTTGCGGGCCTACAAACCACACAATAAATAGAAAGGATTTAGGATAAGATGCATGTGATCTTGGATAATACATGATCTTTGATAAAAAAATGATGAATATGAAATAAATTTGACAATATCCCAATAAAAATAGGCTCTAGGCCAGGAAGACTTTGATTAAATATTGAAAATCCCACCAAGAGATTGATAAATCATTAAAAATAAAAGTATATACTTAACATTCCTACCTATCCGAAGATTCAGTGAGCATTTTCTGATGGTGTACTTTCAAAGACACCAGCAGTAATTGTTCTCCTTATCTCCTTTGCTTCCTCCTGTTGGTGAAGAGTTCAAGGAATGCCAATGTCCAATTAAATAGTCCTTTACGAAATTCCTATCAGGGCTGGTTTAAACATTCCCTTCTCACCTTTTATTAATCTATCATGACAGCCTCTCTGTTCTTTCCTCCGAGATGAGCAATGTCCTTTTATCTTCACAGGTCAATGGGAAGGATCTCTCAAAGGCCACCCATGAAGAGGCAGTGGAGGCTTTTCGAAATGCCAAGGAGCCCATCGTGGTTCAGGTGCTAAGGCGAACGCCTCTCAGTAAGCCAATCTATGGAACGGCCCCAGAAGTGCAGCTCATGAATGCCAGCACGCAGACGGACATTACCTTTGAACACATCATGGCCCTGGCCAAACTGAGACCACCCACACCTCCTGTGCCAGATATCTGTCCATTTCTGCTCTCAGACAGGTATTTTTTTTCTGTCTCTTATCCCAAAACCCTATTGGTTCTCATTCATCATTTAGAGTAGGTGTTGGAAAGAATCAGTCACACTAGCAAGCTGACAGTTTTGGAGACAGGTGCTCAGCTCTGTTTGGAAAATATCTTCACTGTGTCTACATCCAGTTAGTTCTCAGCTGTCCCTGTTCGCTACCTTCCCTGACCTACACAGTTGCTTCACCTCAGGAACCAGACTTGCTGAGGTGTGATGAAAAATTCTGGCTCTGATTAGTTCATCTTTGTACTCTCAGTCATCAAAAGCCTCACGCTACTCAAGAGCACCGGTCAGGGAAATAGCTTTTCTCACCAAAGCTGCCAAAAAACCTTATTAAGACTGACACAAAAGCGACATGTTGGCACTGCACTCTCCGCTGTGGGTTGCCTTGCTTTCTCTCTTCTGCTTTTTTGCTTCTTTAAAGGAGAAGCTAGGAAATTAATTTAATTAAAGTGCAAAAACAATTACCCAATATATTGAGATGTAAATAAAAGGTTCTGGCTGTCAGAAAATCAGTACAGAACAACGAAATAAGGAACCATTAAAGGAATATTTCTGCACAGTTTTGACCTAATGTAAAGGCGGTTTAAGATATTTTATTCAAATGGTCCTACTCGTATAGTCTTGGAAGTATGTTTTGCCCCATACACTCTGTTCTGTGACTTCTTAAACAAATACTCAAACATCATTGAGAATTTGCTTTATAAGATCAATAGTCTCTTTAGACTATATTTTCATGGGCTGCTAATGCACTCTCCACGTTGTAGAACTCGGATTTGATCACACCATTTCTCTGCTCTTTAGTGGCTCTGGTAAGTCTATTTCAGTGGGTCACATGTGTCCATTAGTTCACCTGGGATCATGAAAAAGCAGTAACAGTTCATCACCCAAACCCCACCTCGGGCCAATTAAATAAGAATTTTGTAGAATGAAATCCAGGCATCAGAATTTTTCAAAAGTCTCCTGAGGAAATTCTAATATATAGCTACATTTTGGATATTACTCCTCCAAACCCCAAATTTCAGGAGGGTGGAGGCACTGTTTGACTTGACTTTATGGGTCCATCTATTACTTATAAAATAGCTCCTTCTGTCAGGCACTGGAGTAAATCAGGTGCTGGGCAAAAAATGGAATAAAAATAAAGTCCCTGTTTCCTAGAGCTCATATTCTAGAGGGTAAGATAAACAACACACAAGCACACAAGTACTTAATATTCATTAGCATAGCCTGACACAGAGTAGCCATTCAGTCAATACTTCCTTGAATGAAAAATAATAGCTTGCATTTATTAGCTCACTTAGCATATTTTAGGTAATATTCCAAGTGTTTTACATTTATTAACTCAGTCCTCACAATAACGTTTGGAAGAAGTTCATTGTATTATTACCATATTCATGTCACCAACGTTAAGTGACTTGGCCAAGGTCACATAGCAAAGAAGCGACACGGCCAGGCCTCTGAGCCAAAGAGGTCGAAGTGCCCACTCTTGTGCCCACTAGGCCGTGCTGCCCTCCCTAAGCCCTGCAGACCTCAACATACAGGCCACCTCCTCTAGCAAACTTCCTAGGGCTGCAGTAGGTCCATCCCCACCATGTGCTATCACGGCTTCTGTGTTTTCCCCTTAATTATCACACTATTTAAAAATTTCCACTCTGCTGCTTTACCCAATTCATAGGGAAAGAATTGGATTTTGTGTGCCAACATATTTCCAGCACTTGGCGTAGAGCCTGGGATCTGGGAGACATGCAATGTTTATTGAATGAATAAGGTGTTCCTCCCAGCAGAGCTCCCTTCTTACAAACAGAAGGACAAGGGAAATTCATCAGATACCCCAAACAGTAAGCTCTGACATTTTACCAGCCCAAATGGGCTTTGCAGAGCCAGTCCAGATTTGAGCAAGTGGGGTTTCCCTGTTAGACCAGCAAGCAAGGTGATGCATGTACTACTTTTATTCCTTGGGCCCATGTTGCTGAACCTTGTAGGGGGCAGATGGTAGTGAGAAGAGGCGTGTAGAATATTCACACTGACTGTGAAGGCACCAGGATGGTTCTCTCCCTTATTTCAACTATTGATGAGAAAACTAATTTATGCTACTAACTCCAGTTTTTCAGTAATGTCCCCACTGTCAGGGCTTAAAGTTCTCACCTGCATTGAACTTGGCTCATCGCACTTAGGCTTTTTCATTGACTTTTAGAGATAGAGATGACCTTGTGCCCTCTGCTGTTGAACGATGCTTAGCCTTTATATGATGTAGTATATCTTATCTATCATAGCATATGATTTGAAAGCACTTCTATCAATTATTGAGAACATTTTCCCAAAGTTAAAGGGTACATAAAAGTCATGTACAGGCCCTGGTCTCCCTGACTTCCTTTACTTAATCAGCTCTGTTTCTACCCAGAAATTTTCTAAAGAGACTATGAAACCCTGCGGCTTATATAAGCCTCATATATAAAGCTTTCTAGAGAGTTATCACCATGAATGCTATTTAATATTTGTACAAGAGCCCTTTTTCTGAAAGAAAACGTGGGTTGTGACAGAGAATGAGGAGGGAGGTCTTAAGCAATGGTGGCAATGTGAGTATGTTTCACAATCTGAAAAATATATGCTTTGAAAACTGATGTCAAAAAACAGTCTGGGGCTGTGTATTATGAAATTGGTAGCACTTTTTTACAAAATGCCCCCTTTGGGCACTGTGATCTCAAATGCCACACACCCATACATGGAGCGGGTCCCATTTGCTGAAACAATAATGGGGCCAGAGAGTATCAACAAGGCACTGTGGCCTGTCAAAGAGCTCACAGCAGCCTTCACAGAATGCAGCTCTGACCATAGGTCCTTATGTCAGAATTCTTTCAGAAAATTGAACTGATAGACTTCATAAAGGTTGAGAAAGAAAAGCAATTACTTATTCTGAGCTGTATTTCTTTTCAAGGCTAGACCAATACAGGTCTTACTGCAAAGCAGAGAAAATGAAAGTGAAATTCTAAAATCAGTTTTAATCTTGAAAACAACCCTCCTGATCCATTCCTATCATATTGCTACATTCCCCATAGCTGCCATTCTCTTCATCCGATGGAGCATGAATTTTATGAGGACAATGAGTATCTTTCCAGCTTGCCTGCTGATGCAGACAGAACAGAGGACTTTGAATATGAGGTAAGATTATTTTCACACCACTTCACATTTCTTCATGAAGTTATGGTTGAGAAGTTTTGCATAAAAAAGAAAAATTAATTTATTACTATAAGAAATGTTTTGTCAAGTGTCTATCTAGGGTAAGGCCTTTAAAATATTTTTAGTTTTGGCTATTTGACTCTAGTATTTTAAGTGTATGTGGAAACATCTTTCTAATACAAGCTTGAAAACAATTTGCTAACATTTCCTGCTGATCTGTATAAATGATATTACAGCAGCTACATTTTTTCTTCTTTCCTTAATATAAGAGTATTTCCAAGTAGAGTTTGGAGAAGGAATTGTACTTAAAACTAAGATAGTGCTTACTATTTTGATTCACAGTATAGTATTTTAATTTTAATTAATAAACTCAATTTTATTATATGTCACATTCCCCTTCATAAATTAAATATTCTTATTTTGTGTACTCAAAAGAACAGTATCACTGACTCTCTAGAGAGATGCCTTCAAGCCCTTTGTGGTTGAACCATGTTCAGTCTTCCCAAGGTATATGTTTGAGTATCTGTACAGTGATATGAAATAGTTCTGAAAGCCCATCTGTTAATTATTTAAGAGTTCCCACAAAAGTTAAAGGATTTATTCTAATATTTCCTCTGCTTCTGCAGTCTGTAACTCTAGGAAAGGCTTCAGACTACTCTGACATTTGAAAATACAATGGATTAAGGAGGTAAAGAAGCTTTGGTAAACAGGCAGAGAACCCACGATTATCTGCCCTTTCAGTGCTTTAGATGATGTCATACAAGTTCAGCAAAATGTTCTTTTCCATTTTACAACTAGGAAATCCTGAAATCTCTTCCCTTAGGAGGATCTAAAATCAAATAAGGCCACTTCGGTGAAGCTCACCTAAAGCAAACAGGCGTTTATTTGCAGTCTTCCCCCTGCAAAAGTCATTTCTGGGGATTATAGAAATCAGAATGCTTTTCAGCCAGAACTTGGAAGTATGTTCAATGATACTCAGCATCTGGATAGACAATTTTTTCATTGTTATTGTTCATAGTAATTTTTATCACCCTCTGATAAGTTAATTGAAAAGTTGGATTGTATAAATCCACTCAAGTCCTGGTATGGACTGGAATATCCATTAAAATTTGTCTACTCATACTAAGTAAATTATAGAACTGTGTTACTTGTCCCAATAATTCAAGATTAAACAATATTTTTCTTTCAGTTAATAGTTTGGGTTTGGGTTCAGTTAATACTCTCAGCTTTTCAGTTAGCTTGTGCCTTAAGGTTTTACTAAAATAAACCTGTGTGCTAGGGGAGGGCTTGAGAGAGAGACTTGCTTAGGTCAAGCATATATGAACAGGAAAAAAAATCCTTTCAATTAATTAGCATATAATTGAATATCACATCACAGACAGAATCCTTTTCATTTCCAGAGGGCCACCGTAACTGAGCCACAGCCTCTTTTTGACTGACAGCCACCAGCATCAGTGGGAGGACAGTGGTCATGCCCAAACAAGTCCTCTGTAGCCTGTAATCTCAACTAATCACAGCCTTTTAGTTGTTAATTTGCTGTCAGCTCTGATTCTCTTGCCAAAGTCACCTTTCTGACTGATTGAAATAAAGAATGTTCCTGTGAAATTTAAATGAGAAAGAAGTTATTTTGACAGGCTTCAATCATGAGAGAGGATGCATTTGAGAATAGCATGCATGGTTCATGGTGGGGGTGGAGTCGTGGGAGAATACCCCAAGATAGTTTTACCAAGAGTAGGGGAGAGGAATGATTCCATCCAGTACTTCCCAGTCTGTTACAGTTACGTGGCAGAAGTGCACAACCCACCCCTCGTGGCTGCATCAGATTGGACTGCGAAAGCCAGTCAGTCCACTGCTATCACCAGAGCTGATGGTGGCCACTACACTAAATGGAGAATACATAGAAATGCTAATCCTGTCTTTATTATGCACTATTGCACTTAGAAAGACCTGCGTTTCTGTGACAGCTAAGATAACGCCAGCTCCTCCAGGAGTTCTGGGGATGCCATGGATGACCATCATTGGGAAGGGCCAGTTTTGGGGCACTTACAGAATATTACAAGAAACTGAGGCCTAAGGCCAAAGAGGGGACTTTATCTCAAAAAGAGATGCAAATTCTTCCTCAACCTAAGCATGAGCATATTTTAGCAGGCAGTTGGGAGAGTAGAAAGAAGACTCCTTTCCATCTGCTTTCATGCATCTGTACTGTGAATATTTAGTGAGCACTTAAAGATGCAGGTTCTTATCTAAGTTTGGCATTGATGAAGCCCCTGCCCTAGTTCAGCTTAACCTTTAGGGGAGAGTGTTGGACAATAAACAAATAAATAACAACATAGTACATTAAATGGTGACAAGGGCTAGTGAAGAACAGCAAGCATGGCTAACAAAGGCAGAAATGCATGGTGTTGGGACGGGGAGTTGCTCTCTTGTTCAGGTGGTCAGAGAAGGCCTCTGTGTGAGTTCTAAAGGAATTAAGAGAGCTGGCCATATGGATATATCTGAGGGAGATGCTTTCCAGACAGAGGGAAGGGGAGCACAAAGGACCTGAAGCAGGAGCGTGCCTGGTAGGCGGGGAAGTCAGAGTGAGTAGGGCCACACCTTGAGGAGCCCTTGGCTTTTACATGAGATCCAAGCTTGGTGGAGAAGAAAGACTAGGGCCATGGTGTGAAGCCCTAGCAAGATCCCTCTGGCTGCTGGAATGAGATTGACCGTGAGGAAGCAAAGGCTGCAGCAGAGCAGTTAGGTACAGGGGAGACATGGGTTGGACCTGGATGGCTGTGGAGTAAGTGCCAGGATGTCTGAAGAAGACCACACACCCTGGCCCTCAAGGTCTGCCTTAATGTCTTTGTTTCCATTACTCGCCTGAGATTTTTAATATACCTTATGCTTTGGTGTTTGTTTTTCCTTCTTACTTTAAAAGCAAAACATCATAGGCCACAGTGAAACACAGCTTCTGATATCCACTGAGGCTAGTGTAGTCCATCTACTCATTAAAAGACAGAAAGCATACAGACCTGCAGTTCTGAACTTGCTCAGATGCAAACTATGCAACTATGTAGGTCCTTTTTAAAAGGCCTGCTCACTATTATTTCAGTGAACCAAAGCTGATGTATCTTGTAAATATATATTTAGGGACTTTTAGGACATGGATTACGGACCCAATAGACAGAAACGGATCTGCCTATCTTGTAAATACATAGTTAGGGACTTTTTAACATGCACGTTATTGCACCGATAGACTGTAACAACTCCCTCTGGGGCCATGGTGGACAGCAAATGCCTCTTTGGAGATGTTATTATAGTCAATGTGTCAATGTTATGATGACTGTGCTATGTTAGGGATCTCTGTAAAATTTTAATGACACTCATTTCTCTCCATAGCCTATCACCACTTTACCTAAGAAATTTATTTGATAGGGTTTAAAATTTTCCCACTGTGCTTCAGAAAAGTCTCAAAGAACCAGCCTGAAATTAAAAGACTCACAGCTTGAAACTTGTTCTCTTTAAAAAATGATGCCATTTGTTCTCTAATTAAAAATGATAAATGATTTTAATTTTATTTTGAGAGAAAAATTAAAATATTTTAAAATTTAACCCATGCACTTTTCTTAAGAGTCAGGATGTTCCACACCATCAAAATACCACTGAGGATTAAGTGTCTTCTCTTCTTTATTTTCAACTTGATTCATTTTTTTTCTAGAGCCAGCTAAAGGTTGAAATAAATCATAGATAGCCCTTAGCAAGTCAGAGGCAGATCTCAAATCCAACCTCTATCAGAAATAAAGGGAAAGGCTTCAAAAAATATAGCACTCTTTGGCCCAACTCCTAATGAAGATATGTTTGCAATTGCCTGGGTGCAAGATGTTAAATTTTTTGCAGTATTTGCCATTAACTCTCAAGTCAGTGCTGATAGAGGAGAGTCAGAGAACTAATCAGGGCAACATTGTGATAGTGCGAAACATCACATGAACCAAGGCAAGCAAATAATTTAAGCCTGTAGATTTTCATCACTTTAAAATGCTACTTGAAATCATTTTTACTGCTCTCCTGAAAACCAAGTTGAAGAAAACATATTCAACAGCCTAAATTAAGTATACTTAGAGTTCCCCTCATGTGTGCATTGTCATCAAAATGAAAAAGGATTTAGCAGATTGCTTGAAGAGGTATTAAAGGTGGAAAAAAGAGAGGACAAGTGTATGTCAGAGTTCAGAGAACATGTTAACTGAAAACCAAACATGGGCCAGTGTCTACAAATAAGAAAGAGTATTTAGCATGTTAATTAGCTTCTTCTTGGCTATCTTATGCAAAGCATAAGTAAACCCTTGTGCTATGCTGAGAAGTGTCCTTTTGCAAAAAAACGTGCAGAATATTTGTGACAATTTACGTTATGTCATCTCTCTCCTACATAGTGAGGGAAAAGAAAATTAAGAACCAAAGAGGTGTTCATTCAAAAAAAACAAGAAGATAAGCATTGATGGGATTTCAGTAATATCTCCTTGAGCAGCTTCATGATAGGTGAAGCCAAGTCTGCCTGGCTTGCAGGTGTAGAGTTTCTTGGCTCCTTTGTAGGCTGTGAGGGCAGAGGCCATATCTGCCTTCTTCATCACTGCATCACACCAGCTGTTTGACAGTGGTGCTCAGTATTTGCTGAATGAATAAGTGCAGAATTCCCTTGCTGTCTGCTTGGACCAACCTCTGGAGAGTGTACTACCTTTCCTTCTTTGAGTACAAGGGAATTGGAAAAGAACTGGGACCACCGTGCAGCTATACCAGCTTTCTTTTTATAACAGGTGTTTGTTCTTCAGGACACAGGTTCTAATTCTAGTCCCCTATTTCTTATATTTAAACATTTTGAAGGAAAGGGCCAAAATGATGGGGTAAGGAGGCAAGGGGAGAGATAACTAAGGAACTGGAATTTAAATGGTCTCCATGAAAATTCACCTTCGTGGTTATCATTTAATAAAACCATAGAATCTTATATATCGCATGAATTTGACATGTTCTCTAATCCACCCTGGACCCTTTTGTAATCTTTTCATCAAGCGGTCACTCAGCAATTTTGTGAACCACTACAGTGGGCAAGCAACTGAGCACCTTCCCTGGTAGCCGATTCGGACTGAAAACCTCTGGGTGTTCAGAGAAGGAAATGTGTCAGTGAGTTTGAAAATTAGTGGTGGAAGAAGTATATTTGGAAGAAGTATATGAAACATAACTCATGAAAAGCCTATATATATATATATAGCTCTATGTAATATATATATATATATATATATATATATATATATTCTCCCTACATTGTGATGGATACCAGAGGAAGACAAATTAGTGTGGCAAGTATGAAACTGTAGAACTCAGCATTTTTTAATCCACTGAACGCTTTATATTTCACTGGTCTCTTTTCTTCCACTTACTAGTCACATTTAGAATTATTAATGAAATATCTAAAACAATTTTATACCACTTACTACTGGGGCAATAAAATCATCCATTTAAACAATCACCTTCATGAGTTTCATTCTGTTGGAAAATTTATGGAATTGAAAACTGATCTAGATGAAGTGTGAAAATATTTTTATTACTTGAACATTTAAGCGAAGATGGTATCCACAGTCAGTTTGGAGTTGGTTCATTGAAATGTCGATTAGTGACAAGAGCATTTTCTTTATTATGTCAGGTTAAAATCTTAATCATGGAGACCAAACCAGTCAGTTGTTATATATGCGGGCTTGTATTTTCAGACACTCCTCCTTCATAATATGCTCCTCCTTCATAACCACCGCCTCCTCCCTTGTCTAGATCATTGTGCTATTTCTGGGTCTCCTTGGGCCAGTCACTCCCTGGTCTCCGCAGTCCATCCTGTTCACCAATGGCAGCTCAGTCCTCCTCAAGTGCGCTGCTCATTGTACCTTTGCCCGTTCACCATCCTGTATGGCTCTATTCCTTGAAGTAACTCTAAAACCCCCTGCCTGGTGTTGACGATCCTTTGTACTCTGCCGCCACCCCACTTTCCCAGGCGTTCTGGGGTCAAACCCCACAGCGCAGCGATGCGCAGAAGAAGCCACGTGCTTTTCCCTCTCTGTGCCCTTTCTTACTGGCGTCTCCACTCCTCGGACGCCTTTCTCAAATTTTTTTCTCACCACTGAACTCTCATATCGCATACTATAAATATATATTTTGTCCTCATGCCCTGGGTTACAATTTATGTGCTTTCTCTTCTAGTTTGTTTTTCTAATTATCCATCACCGGGAGAGCCTGTCACAGGCCCTGGCTTGCAGGCAGTGGGCACTCAGCAGCATTTGCAGGATGAGTGAATAGACTATTGATCATTGCTGCTGCTGTTCTTACAGTGTCCTGAGAACAAGTACAAAGAGCTAAATGAGGGGAAAGGAAAAGAGAGCTGATGTGGAATAGAAACTTAAATAAAATGTAGAAGTCTTTTTTTTCCCTTAAAATAATTCAGTTAAGAGCTTAGAAATTAAAGTAAATGGATCGTAGCATACTCTCAGGCCAGATCATAAAAGAAGAAAATTTGCTTGTTGTTGTTGTTGTTGTTGCCTTTCTAACGTGGAAGATGTGCACGGAAAACCCAAAGAAACAGACTTGCTAATCGACATAGGAGAAAAATGATGGGGGTTTGGTTCGTGTTAGGATAACCATGCCTCCTGGTTTGCCCTAACCATGCCCTTGCATGACTGACGTTCTGGGTTAATTAGAAACAGCATCTTCTTCCACTTTCAAAAGTGTCCTAGTCCCACATTACATTATATGGTTGTCTTAGTTTTTATACCTGTTGAACCTTAATTGAGGCCGAGGTTTTGGAATCACATTTCACATAATCCTAATATTCCAAGCAGAGAAGACTCACAATCTGTCATTTTGAACACTCCTGTTTATTAAGTTGAATGGTTTCCCTAAGTTTTGATTTTCTATTTTTTTTAACAGAAAAGGTCCTCCTTAGGGAGTGACTGGAAGGAAAATGCCACAGAGTTGGAAATAGTCATCAAAGTTATTGTAACTACTTTAGATTTCTTACTGAAAGAAATGAGATTAGTATTAGTGTTAATGTGGCCATGTAATTTCATAAAACAAATATGAGGCAAATTTATTTTTCGCCTCAGTGATTATGACAACACTAAACCTTATTTCCTAAGAAAACAATGAAAAGCAAATTTAACTTTCTAAATAGGTTATTAAACAATGTAACCATGAGCTCATTTATTTTACTGGGACTCTAGCTATAAAAAGAAGATTCCTTACACTAAATATACGAATTTTATCAAGATGCTGACATTTAATTTTTGTTTAAAGATGCTCCTGATGCATTACTGATGATGATTGCCTTGCATTACTGAAGAGGGTTGGGGAAGGCTGTGTTTAAGGCGAACATTTGCATTTCAAATAATTTTTCCCAATAACTTCTATTCTGCTTTGATAAACTATTTTCATAGGGGCAAAGAGAGGAGAGTTCTCTTTTTAGATAAAAAGTAAATAAGGATTTTCAGTGTCCCTACCAAAGGCAATATAATTTAGTGGCAGGAATCCAAACAGCGTCTGGTTCCAGTTCTAACTCTGTCTCATGAAGGGAGGGACCATTTGCTTCTTAAATCACAGAATCCTCACATGTGAGCTTTGTAGAATATCAGTGTTCATTTGGGATGACTTGTCCTCATCCAGTTTTCCCATGATACTAAGTTAAACGAAGTGACACAAATGCATAGACAAATTCTTTAAAATTTTACATATATTTTAACATTTCAAACACATCAACCACATTTTATAGGTTTTTATGAGAAGTGCACATACACTCCTATGGCCACTGTCTAGTGGTCATATTGGTCACTGTCTAGTACCATACCGTACCAGTTGGTACAGGTGGTACACCTCTTCATATTGTCTGACGTTAGCTTTTGTGTTTAGAACAAGTTAACTCTTATAAATTCACCCATTAGAAATGCCTCTAGCTTTGTCCGTATTTCTCGAGACTGCTTTTAACCTTTGAAGTCTGTTATGGTTCCACACAATTTTGGGATAGTTTCCCATTTCTGTGAAAAATGCCACTGGAATTTTGAAAGGGATTACACTAAGTCTAGCTGTGGCTTTGTATAATGTGGACATTGTAACAGCATTAATTCTCCTGATCTATGAACACAGGATATCTTTCCATTTATTTCTCTTTTTCAAATATCTTTTCATCAAAGTCTTATCGTTTTTAGTGTACAGATATTTTACATCCTCGGTTAAATTTACTTCTAAGTATTTTACTGTTTTTGATGCTATTGTGAGTGGGGTGATTTTCTTTCTTTTTTAGCTATTTTATTCTTAGTGTTTAGAAACTCAACTGCTTACCACATGTTGATTTTGTATTCTGCAATTCTATTGAATTTATTAATTCACACAGTTTTTCATGAGATCTTTAGGATTTTCTACATATAAGATCATATTATATGCATAGACAATTTTCTTCCTCTCTGATTGGGATGCCTTTTATTCCTTCTTTTTGCCTAATTGCTCTGGCAGCAGGAGTAGTGGGAGTCACCCTCGTCTTGTTCTTCATCTCAGAGGAAAAGCTTTCAACCTTTCACCACTGTGTATGTTAGATGTGGGCTTCTCATGTTTGGCCAGTATAATATTGAGGTACATTCCACCTATACCCAATTAGTTAAGAGTTTTTGTCATGAAAGAATGTTGAATTTGGTCTAATGCTTTTTGGTCTAATGCATCTATTGAGATGATCATATGATTTTTATCTTTCATTCTAGTAATGTGGTACATCACATTTATTGATTTGCATATGTTGAATCATTCATGCATTTCGAGGATAAATCCTACTAGATCACTCTGTAAGATTCTTGTAATGTGCTGTTGAATTCAGTTTACCTATATTTTCTTGAGAATTTTTGCACCTATATTCATTAGGGATATTGGCCTGTATTTTTCTTGTTTTGTAGTGTCTTTATCCAGTTTGGGTACCAGGGTAATACTGGCCTTGTAAAATGGGTTTGGAAATGTTCCCTTCTCTTTAAATTTTTGGAAGAATTGATGAGGATTGGAATTATTTCTTCTTTAAAGGTTTCATAGACTCACCAGTAGAACCATCTGGTCCTGGGCTTTTCTTTGTTGGGAGATTTTTATTGCTGTCTCAATCTCCTGCTCACTTTACTGCTCATGTTGTTTATGTCTTCATGATTAAGTCTCGGTAGTTTGTACGATTCCAGAAATTTATTCTTCTAAGTCATCTAGTTTGTTGTTGTATATTTACTTATGGCAGTCTCTTGTGGTCCTTTGTATTTAGTGGTCTCAATTATAATGTTTTCTCTTTCATTCCTGATTTTATTTGAATCTTGTCTTTTTTTTTCTTAGTCTGGTAAAGGTATGTCAATTTTGTATATCTTCAAAAAGTCAGCATTTACCTTCATCAACCATTTCTGTTGTTTCTCTGGTCTCTATTTCATTTATTTCTATTATATTCTTTTTTATAACTTCGGGGGTATTCTGTTATTCTTTTTCTAGTTCCTTGAAATATAAAATCAGCTTGTGTATTTTAGATCTTTCTTTCTACTTAACATAGGCTTTTGTCATCCTAACTTCCCTCTTAGGCCTACTTTTGTTTCATTGCATAGATTTTGGCACATTGTGTTTCATTCGTTTCAAGCATTGCTGTGATTCCCCTTTTGATTTCTTCTTTGGCCATTGGCTGTTGAGCAGTGCATGTTGATTTCCGTACAACTGTGAATTTTCCAGCTTTTCTATTGTTATTGATTTTTATATGTGTGCCATTGTGGTCAGAAAGATGCATAATAAAATGTCAATCTTCATGGAGGCATAGGTGGGAACACTTTGTGTCCTCATACAACCAAATCTAAAAATAATAAAGTTTTAACAACAATAAACACAACAAAACTACACGGAAAATTGAGTATGGAGTCCAAAAATAATGAACTGCTCAGCTAAACCAGTGAGAGGGGCGAAGTCAGCAGCTAAGCGGGTCAAGCAAAAAAGATTCCCTGACCCAGGCGGTGCACAGGCAGCCCAGGGTGCGGATCCCAGGTGCAGGCTAGCTACAGGTGGAACCCAGGGAAGAGGTGAGGCTGGCTGTCTGCAGTCAGTTGCGCATTTGCACACAGATAAACCAGTGAAGAGGCAAGCGTTGAGACAGACTGCACAGGCCCAGCCAGTGCAGGGCACCAGGCTCGCACATTTGGGCTCGGGTAAGCAGGCGGGGGCGAGCAGTGAGGCGGACTGGGCGAGCAGAGAGGATCGCCATTGCTCCCTCTCTGACCCCACCCCACATACAGGTCACAAACCAGTGACCTGGGTGGCCCCACCCTCGTGAACACCTAAGGCGCCTCTCCTCATATATAACAGGCACAGACAGATCAAAACATGGCTCAAGAACAACTCAGAGCCCCTGAGCCGATAAATCTAAGTGATGAAGAAATAGCCAAACTTTCAGATGCACAGTTCAAAACACTGGTGATCAGGATGCTCACAGAAATGGTTGATTTTAGTCACAAATTAGAGGAACATATGAAGGCTAAACTAATTGAAATGAAGGGAAATGCACAGGAAACCAACAGTAATGGAAAGGGAACTGAAATTCAAATCAAGGGAGCAGAGAAGAAGGAAGGAAAAAATGACCAAACAGAAAAATATGAAGAAACAAGAATTCAGAAAAATGAGGAGAGTCTTAGGAACCTCCAGGACATCTTTAAACACTCCAACATCTGAATTATAGGGGTACCAGAAGAAGGAAAGGAACAGCCACCAGTGGAAAACTTATTTGAACAAATAATAAAGGAAAATTTCCCCAATCTGGCAAAGGAAATAGACTTCCAGGAAATCCAGGAAGCTCAGAGAGTCCCAAAGAAATTGGACTCAAGAAGGAACACACCAAGGCACATCATAATTATATTAGCCAAGATTAAAATGAAGGAGAGAATCCTAGAAGCAGCAAGAGATAAGGGGACAGTCACCTACAAAGGAGTTCCCATCAGACTGTCAGCAGATTTCTCAAAAGAGACCTTACAGGCAAGAAGGGGCTGGAAAGAAGTATTCCAAGTCATGAAATCCAAAGACCTACATCCAAGATTGCTCTATCCAGCAAAGGTTTCATTTAGAATGGAAGGACAGATAAAGTGCTTCTCGGATAAGGTCAAATTCAAGGAGTTCATCATCACCAAGTTCTTATTATATGAAATGTTAAAGGGACTTACCTAAGAAAAAGAAGATAAAAAAGATGAACAGTGAAAGGACAGCAAACTCACAGTTATTAACAACCACACCTAAAACAAAAGCAAACTAAGAGGACAGCTAGATCAGGAGAAAACTATAGAAATGAAGATCACATGGAGGGTTAGCAACATGGGAGTGGGAGAAGGAGAAGGGGGGAGAAGGTACAGAAAATAAGTAGCATAGACAGTAGATAGAAGAGAGATAGGGGGAGGGCAAGAATAGTATGGGAAATGTAGAAGCTAAAGAACTTGAGACACATGGACATAAACTAAAGGTGGGGAATGGTAGGGGAGGGATGTGCAGTGTGGAGGGCATTGAAGGGGGGAATAAAACAACTGTAATGGCATAATCAATAAAATATATAGTTTTTAAAAAGTTTAAATAAGCATTAGGTCTTGATTTCTGATCTTCGTATCCTCTTCCACTTGCCTTATTATATTATTATTATTTGTTCTCTCTTTGGGCTAACCCATAAGTCTCCAAGCTTTTGCAGTGTAGAGGACCTTATATTGTGCATCTTTGTCATTCAAGCACCAAGTATATAGTAGAATGATTGAAGCAATGACTAAATCCTAAATATACTTGCAGGTTAGCAAGTCTGAAGTTTAAATTTTTAAGGGAGTTTAGAACTGAAGCTCTTCAGATGTTCTCACTTTTCATACAGTTGTTTTATTCTTCAAATTAAATATTAATTCTTCAAATTAAAATTTTAAAAATTCTTTAAATTAAATATCCTTCAAATTTAAAATGTGATAATAATTTTTCTAGCTTAAATTGGAAATGGTTATTTATTGCTCTACTAAACATGACTAAAAATACCACACATACACACAGGCACACAAGCCACAAAACCTCTGACTCTGCCTCTTCATTGGCCAGTAGGCCATTTGGAATGTAGTGATGAAGGAAGGAAGTGTTTTGATTCATTTTAAACCGACAGAAAAATATCAGTGATCATTATGTTTGCAGATGAAGCACTGGACAGTGGTTTTTAGAAATACAGCAAGAAATAATCTATACCTGTATTCATCATGTAAAGGAGAGACTGGGAAAATGTGAAGCTAAATGGCAAAAAAATTGGTACCACTTTTATTAGACTGAGATATGACCCTTTCTTATTTGCATCATCAGATTTTAAATGAGCAGATTTTCTCTGTTAGGACAGGATATTTCAGGCAATATGGGTTTAGATTTGATGCTGACCAGGTCATGGAAGCTATTGTTTGGGAACCCAAGCCTAACCGTGATGTGGAGTTCTATAGCAGAATTATTCAGCAGCCAAAGTTAAAATTTGACCAGTCTCACAAGTACTCTTTTCCCTGTGCTTTCATTTCATTATTCTTACCCTTTTGTAGATATTCTCTTTTCACATTTCTGTTTGTTTTTCAGTAGCAAAGTGTTGAAAGCTAAATCTTAACTTTTTTCTTTATTCTGTAAAATACATTGAATCCATTTATTCTTGCATTTTCCTCAGAAGACCAAGTTTTAAAGCCACAGATTCTTCCCAGGGGGAAATAAAAAATTTTATAAGAAGCAATAACAAAAAAAAAAGAAAAGAATTTGCTACAGAAACCTTTTTTAATGTAGTTTTTAAAGGAGAATCATAAGAGCTCTTTTTTCAAATATAAAAGGAATTTTAGTAATCAATGGTTAAGAGATATTAGAAGCAGATCTTTAAAATAAAAAATGAATTAAAAAACAATTGAGTACTGTTTAGATAGCAGAGAATTAAAATTCATAGAACTTTGACATGGTACAATTGAACCAGAAGAAGGTTATAGAGGCATATACAATTTATTTGACAAAGAAAAGAGAAGTATATGAAAGTTAAAAATTTATCTCTCACAGGAAGTTAATAAGTAGCAGGTACTCCATAAGATTTTTTTCTCTTAAAAATATTTTATGATTATAAAAGTAATAGATATTCATTCCTTTATTTCCCTATGAAAATTCCCCTTTGGCATATAATGAGTATGTGTTATTTTTTAGAGTGTATAATTATCAAGAGTATCTAATATTCCATCTTTATCTTATAAACACACTAAAAAGAGTGATTACCTGTAGTTTATCTTATGAGAAAAGTCTGGAACTTCTAAATAACCATGGAAGGATAGTGTTTTTCCAAGAGGATGTTTGTGAGTAACTACAGGATCCAGGAACAGCTGTTGAGCCTTTTTATAGCCAGGAAGCTCATAATCCTTAAAGAATTTCTCCTTTTATTGACTTATACATGAATACCTGCCAAGTAAACACAGTGGTAAATCCTTTTAAACAAAAGTTTTAAATATGCTTTAAGAACATATGAGGAATCTAGTCGGGAAATTCTGAAAAAAACTGTGATTCCCTGAGTGAAAACAGTGCTGTTTCTAGTTAGGAAAGATCTACCTACTTCCTGTCTGATATGCACAGAAAGTAATAAAATCTCTCCCTCCTAAATGAAAGTTGATAAGACTCCAAAATTTTGTTTCTCTACTTAATAGAACCCAGGTGACTGTCAAAGTTTCCATTGCTTACTCTCTTCTGTGTTCATTTGAAGGTCTATATGAAGGTCTATATGAAGGTCATTTTTCAAATGATGTGTTTTGAGATTTATCCACCCTACATATTTTTAGTGATGCAGTTGCATGCAATAAAACCCTATGTTGGATGGGTAAATAGGTCCACAGACCAAGTATAATTCATATAAGTAGCAGTACATGTGAATATTCTCAGAAAAGGAAAAGGATGAACACTATTTCCATTTCTGAGTCAGAGTGACCATTCCAGATTCAGGCTCCATTCTTTTTGTCTGTCACAACAGTGAAGGTCATATGTTCTCTCAGGGGTTTTTCTCAGGTGTAGAAACATTATTTTAGAGTCATTCCCTGTCATTTTTCTTAATGATCTTGAACACATGCATAACTGTATAGTAGCTATAAAACAAAGTGTAGATGTCTGTACCATAATGCAGGGTGAGCTGATGGCTATCATCAGATCAATTACCTGACAGAGAGTCTAGATTTTGTGATACCCAAACAATTTTGCTTATTTTTCAACTGTATAAAATAAATTGCTTTCATTAAGTCTTTATTTATTGTCCCCTATAAATAACCTACCAATTAATTTGCAAGAAACCCTTCAAAATTTTTGTTCCTAACAAATAAAGGGCCTATTGCAACACTCTGATCAAAAGAAAAAATTATGTTTAAGTATATTTGGAATCAGTTCAAGTCAAACTCCATTGTTCAGTACCCAGGTGACCTCTCTGAGCCTTGGGTTCATCTTCTGTGCAAAGAAAATATCATTAACAATAAATATTCCTTAATATCAAATAAGATAATGTATGAGAACATGTAATATAATGGCTGGAATATATATGTAATGTTATATGTGTGTTTGTATGTTATATATAATATGTTATATTCTGCATATGTATATAACATTTAACCATAATAATTCTTAATTTTATCACCTTGAGTTGAGAATACTCAAGGAGAAAGAATAAAACAAACCTTCAGGAGAGAAATTTTGCCTTATGGGTGGTAGGGTCTCAGTGCAAGTATCTGAAACATCAGTTGTGAGTGGCACACAGGAAAGATAATGTGAGTGTCACAGCAGGTCCAAATACATGTGTCCTTTATTTTTAAAAAAGGCCCAGAATGAAGCCTATTTGGATCTCTGACTTCCATCTACTTATTCTTCCTTTTCTTAAACATCTTAAAAGAATAGTTAGGCTCTCTGTCACTTTTTAAAAATCTCACTTTATTTCTCAGTCCATTAAAATGTGATTTGAGGATGAAAATTAATAACTGAATGACTGAATCCAGGTATACCTTGTACTTGCTTATCCTTTTGGCAGCATTTGGTGCCGTTGGCCATCTGCATCTTCCTGAAATGCTCCTCTTCCTTTACCTCCATAAGAGCCCCCTGCCTCACCTTCCAATCCTATGACAGCTCTGCCCAGGTGTAACTCAGTTTACTATCTCTAAGTTTAGGGTTACTACAACCTTATCTAGTAGAGCTATGGGGAGGGGTAAGCAAGCTGACCAGTGGCTCTTGGTGTTCTGATCTGGCAGGGAGAATGGAGCTGGAGAAACGTACAGTGTAGATTGCACCTCCACCCGCTATGTGTCTGGAGCTCCAAGCTCGGAGCCTTGCTGGTTCTGTTGCTTTCCAGTCAACCCCTTGGTTCTCGTTCTCTCTTGTTCAACCCTCAGGCTCTAATGTGATCCCTTCTGCTTTTCATCTTCCTGAGATTTCCCATAGTTTCCAATCCATCAAGGCTTCCTTTTCTTATTTTAAAGCATCATTGTGAATTTTTTTAAAGCAATTTTCTTATACACTCCAGGGTTTGGAACAGAAGAGGAGAAGACAGTCTGTGATAGCATCAGGGTATGTTAGTTTCTCCCATGACTTTCAGTTCCTTTCTTCCAACTTTGCATGTCTCTCATTAGGTATGTGTGCAGTATGTGTCTTTAAAGTGATTTTTTTTATTTTAAACATAAGAAGTATCCGGTTTTTTTAGACTAGAGTAAAGGTAAACCTAGTAGTAGCAGTGTGGTGGTGGCAGCAGTAGTAGCAGTAGTGGAAAATTCGGTACAGGGATAGATCTGAAGCAAAATTGAAGAGTGATAATTGTTGGAATGTGGAGGATTAAGGAAAGACTTGGCACAACATTAGATCATCTTATTAACCATAAATTCCTGATAATTAAAGAAATTTTGTCAATATTTACTAAATTACTTAAATATGTTATTGCTTTTGAAGTTTCCTATATACTCTATGTCACAAACTTGTCTCCTTCCTCAGTTTTACAACTTTATGCACACTCTATTTATTAATTTAAAATTGCCCCCTAATAACTTAGTGGGAATGTAGACTGGAGCAGCCAGTCTGGAAAACAGTATGGAGTTTCCTCAAAAAGTTAAAAATACACCTACCATATGACTCAGCAGTCCCATTTATGGGTATATATCCAAAGTAAATGAAATCACTACCTCAAAGAGATATCTGTACCCCATGTTCATTGCAGCATTATTCACAATAGCCAAGACATGGAAACAACCTAAGTGTCCACTGACAGATGAATGGATGAAGAAAATGTGATATCTACATCCTATAGAATATTATTCAAATAGAAAATAGAAGAAAATCTTGCCATTTGCAGCAGTGTGAATGGACTGAGGCCATTATGCTTAGTAAAATAAGCTGGACAGACAGAGAAAGACAAGTACTACAGGTCCTCATTTATGTGTGGAATCTTTAAAAAAAGAAAAACTAACTCAAAAAAGTAGACAGCAGAATGGCAGCTTCCAGGGAGTGGGTGGTGGGAGACGCAGGGAGACGTCGGTTAAGGGCACAGCCTTCCAGTTACTGTGTGAGTTTCGGAAACCCAGTTAACCATACCGTATGATACCCTTGAAAGTTAAGAAAAAGTGTAATTAGGTGAGGGAACAGAGATATTAGGTAAGTGTAGAGTGATAGTCATTTCACAATATATACACAAACCAAATCATCACGTTTTATACCTTCAAATTTTCTGTATGTCAGTAACACTTCAATAAAAGCTTGGAAAAAATAAGAAAAGAAAATTGCAGTCTAAGGTCTCAAACCTTCTGCATGCAAACACAGAGCATGGTATTCCATAATAAATAATTAAACATGCAGGCTTTTTACATTTTATTTTTCATATTACATTAAATTTTCTCTCAGACACAAAGATTTTGAAATGACTTCCACTTCTAGTATGATGTATGTTTTACTTGCAGCTATGAGCACTCAGATAGTCAGAAAAAATATTTTTGAGCAATAGGATATTTCAGATTCTATGCTGAGCACTGGTAGGCCAAAAATAAAGGAGGTACTATCTTCCATCAAGGAGATCACAGTCTAAATGTAGAAACAGGAAGACATATAATCACATTACTGTGAGACATACACAATAATAAAATACATGAGTGGCACAGAGGAACAAACCAGTGACTAAGTCTTTGGGGAATGGTCAGAGAGGAAATGTCACCTAAGAAGAATGTGGAGCAAGCAGACATTTAGGGCAAAAGCAAGTGCAAGCTTGTAAAGGCATCAGGCACAGCAGGTTCAAGGAACTACAAATAGTTCAGTCTACCTGGGCAGTAAGTTTGAGATGTGAAGAAAGATACGGGGTGAAGCTGGTCAAGTATGAAGGGGCCAGATAAGGAAATACTATTTATGTCATAAAGTGAAACTTAAGCTTTATACTACAGGAAATAGAAAGAAAATTCCATGTTAAAAGGGGCATGATGGAGTCAGATTGGTATTCCAGACAGACCCATTTTGCAAGAGTGTAAACAAATTTTGAGGAACAAAACCCCCCAAAAGACAAAGTAGAGGTCATTTTTTATTTGTCCAGGTGTGAAGTGAAAAGGGTATGAACTGAGATGGTGGGAATAGTATAGATTTGAATGAATGAATGAATGAATGAACAAATGAATGAATTGGCATTTTTTTAAATAAGCAAAAACGGTTCAGGTAGACTGTTACTTTTCCCCTGCATGACAAGTGCTTATGAGCCCTATTTTCTTTACAGTCAACTACAACCAAAGTCATGCTGGCAAGCTTGACACTAGCACGATTTGTCCTCTTTGATGAATGTTCCAGGGAGACAAGACAGTCACCTGTCAAAACTGATAAGTGAGACGACAGCAGGGAATGCTGTTGTATTTGTAATGTCACCGCTGACAGCAATTGCAGCCTGTTTACCTCTAGACTGGTCTGCCTCACTCCAAGACCTCTTTTTCACCCAAATAGCCCCAAAACGCATGGAGGCCATGCCTACTTATATGAGACATTCATTCCTGAAAAGTCTGCGAGTGCAGAGGAGGATAAGGAGGTTACTTTCATTAAGCTGTTTTCACAACTGAAGAGTTTCCATAGCTTTAAGTGGAAAAGCATGAACTTGACCAACTCTCTGTAGGCATTTAGCAAAATAGGTAGTAAATTCTGTGAAATAGAAAGACCTAAGGGATTACTGTGAAGCATACTTCCAAAGTCCTAAAATGTTCATTACCTCATACATGGAAGGTATCTGAGGAATTAAGACTTTTTTATTAAAAGAACTTTATTCTGAACAATAGAGTGGCTGATATTTTTAAATTAAATGCACAGGAATGTATTTAAACTTTATCCACCTTTGCAAAGGAAAGAAATGGAAGTCTCAGAGGACCACCCAGCACTAATGAGAAGTCCATAGTGCTTCTGCATGATACATTTTTTTCTGCCTTCCTTCCTTCCTTCCTTCCTTCCTTCCTTCCTTCCTTCCTTCCTTCCTTCCTTCCTTCTTTCCTTCCTTCCTTCCTTCCTTTCTTTCTTTCTTTTTTTCTTTCTTCCTTCCTTCCTTCCTTCCTTCCTTCCTTCCTTCCTTCCGTTCTTTCTTTCTTTCTTTCTTTCTTTCTTTCTTTCTTTCTTTCTTTCTTTCTTTCTTTCTTTCTTTTTCTTTGCAAATAGGATTGTGATTTTTGATGTGCATGAACACACTGCTCACAAACTCTAGGAAAGGAAGAGCCGAACTCTAGGAGCAGCGGCCAGACTGGTCTGCCCACAGTGTGGTCATTAACAAAACTTCCTTTCACAGTGGAAAGTGGAAGATTCTTAAAATGAACATTTTCTTTAAATGAAAGGTTTGCAACAGTTAGGAAAACCCTAATTAAGGCAGGCATCGGCTGCTTCTCGCTGCTAGACCACCCTGTCACAAAACCATATTCTGAAGACTAAACTAAGCTTTTTTCCCTAGAAAGTGAAGAATGAGTATTTGAGATGACAATGGCCTTTACCTTTCAATACCCAGCAGTGAATGGCAAGATTTTCTCTGTCACACATACATTTTCAACAATTGTTATAACGCTGGGAGGTTCTAAATGTCCTGCCTTTCCTCTGCTGCAGATGTTTGCCCAACTGACAGTTAAAATCAGTTTTTCATTGTGAGATTTTTTTAAGTCCTTCCTCTAACAACACATTTACATTCTCCTGCTGAGATCATTCCAAGACCTAATATCCTCCACCATTAGAAAACATTTTATAGGATTCAAATTGGCTTTTCCTCTGTTGCATTTCAGCCAGTTTTTCCTCTCCATTGCCCATTATAGAAGTAATTTGCAGAATTTCTGCCTTTTAGTCAGGACCATTCACAGAGAGCAGCTACCTGGGGTGCTGGATACCAGTGGCATGGCCTGGCTGGAAAGGACAGCCTTTGGGAGCTGGTGTATGTTCCAGAGGGGTGTGTTTGTACGGGTGTGCTTCTGGGTTTTCATGTGTACATAAATCACTCTGTCTCTGTATCACATGTTTCTGTCCCCTTTACAAATCCATAGACAAACATGCTTTCACGGGCCCTTCCTTCACACACACACTTGCCCTAGATTAGTTATTGAGTCAAAATTGGGTACACCTAATGGTATTAGAAGACTAGTAGAAGAGCATAGCAGTGCTATGATGTCATGTGCCTTCTTTTGTTCCTAAAAATGGTATCCCTTCTATCTAGTGCCAGACACACTTAAAGGTTGTTTTATAGGGAGTTCTGTTGGGTGTTTGCATTCATTCATGCCATATTTATTTTTATATCATATAAGGTAATATGGACAGAAAAGAAATATACAAATCACTACCCTCAGTATTAATTCACATTAAGTGCACAGATGACAGTTACTCTGTTTCCTTAGAAGATGCCTATGTTTAGATAAAACACGGATGGTAAAAAAAAAGCACAGTGTTTTCCTGGCTGTATTCTTTCCAACAGTTTTTAAATTTTCACACATCACCTCTCCATGTCCTCCCAGAAGCTTCTGGAAATTCATAGGGTATGTTTCAACTAAACTCTCAAAACTTTTTTTCTGCTACCCCATAAAATTGGACACTTTCCTTCCTTCTGGCTTCAAATGCGGCAGTTGTACTTTCTGCCAGTCCTGAAGCTCCGACGCCCAGTCCCCTGTTGCCGTGTCTGACTGGCCCAGATGGAATGTACACGGTACATGACATGTTCCCAGAGCCACCCCAGGAGGAAAGATGACCTTGGCCTGTCTTTATGCTTTTAGTGTTATAAAGAGCCAAAATATGTCTTTTATTTTTCTTTCTTCTCTAGTGTACCTATAGGACAATAGCATAAGATTATAATGCAGGTCTAAAAAGAGTCTGATTACTACAGTGCTTCAAGGTCAACTTTTCTTCAAATAGAGATGGATAAATACCTGTCTACTGAACATCCAGTTCTAGGGGGTAAAAAATATCACCCTGATGTTCTAGCCCTATGCGTGCGTCTCCCTAATCCTGCTCTTTATCTTCTCCGATAGCAGTAACCTCTCTCCTGAATTTGATTTTTGCCAGTACCTTGATTATCTTTATAATTTTGTCACATAAATGTGTGTCTCGAAACAATGTTTCTAGACATACAGCCATAGGAAATGTGTTCTTCTGAAACCTGTACTTTTTACTCAAAATTGTGACCCTATTGATCCAAGTTAGCATGCATAGCTACAATTCACTTATATTCACAGCTATGAATGTTTATGAAAATAGCACAGTTGATAGGTGGGTACATGTAGGGTAGAAATGGATGCTATTATTCAACAAGTAGGCACTGAGTCCTTACATCTTGCAGGGTCCTACAAAACTGAATGTATTGCCACTGCTCTGAAAGTTCACAGGTCGAATTTCAATTGGGACAGTGAGGTGCCACACATTTTTGTGCATGACAGAATGGAAATGACTCCTATTCCAGTTTGGCTAGGTCATTGGATCTTTGAGCAGAAGAGCAGGAGATGTTGGGAAAAATGTTCTTTGGGATCCAAGTACGGAGGACCTGAAAAGTCAGTTATAGAAGCTTGCACTTAATTCAATAATCAGTAGTAACCATTTAGTGCCTTTCAGCATGGAACAACATGTTCAAAGATTAATTTTATAAAGATTAATCAATAAGTAACACTGCAGATGGATTCAAGGAGGTAGAACATGTAGAAAGAGAAAATGAGGGCCAAACTAGAGAAACAACAGAAAGAATAGAAACAACAAGGAAAAAAGAATAATTTTGTAGGCAATGACCAAATATTTGCAAAAAGCCAAAGTTGCAGAATACCAGCTAATCCTGAAGACTGAAACCAGATTGATTAGCACAATGGTGATGTTATTAGCCAGGCTGGGAAGATGACCAGGTTTGTGGAGAACCCTTAGGTCCAACCTGTTCATCAACACGTGGAGATTTGGCCCCAGAACAGGCACAGAGAACTTCAGGTGCTGGTGTTCCACAGCTGTAAAGATCGGCTGCACTTTGGTCTTACAAATAACTGAGATTTAGCATGTATAGCTCCTTTAGATAAAGATAAAATAATGTTTTTAAACTCTGAAACATTTTGAAATTGCAGACTCCCAAGTATTGAGAATTCATTGATTGCATATTGTTCTTCATTTATTGCCTAAGACCTCAACACCACTACCCTACATTTTCCAAAGACCTTGTTCTATTAACTACTTTCCTCTGTTGCTCGTGGGTTAGGTGAGACATGCCGCTACAGTCATTCGAGCTTCTTTCTCACACACAGTGGTTCTTTGATACTGTGTTTATTTTCTTCTCACTCCACTGAATTAATCAAATTACATTCTTTTGTTGCTTTTTAATCAGTGTTTTCCAGGTAAAAGGATGATCAGGTAGAAGGGAAAGAATAGAGACCTGAAGCTTCATGATATGCATAATATTAATTATTACTTTTTTTCAGTGAGTAATATTTATATTTTACATTTTTATTATTTTTAAAATACTTTTAAATTTTATTGTTGTTCAAGTTCAGTTTTCTGCCTCCTCCCCTTACCTTTCCCCAACACCCCAGGCATCCCCACCTCCCTCCCCTGGATTCCACCCACCCTTGGTTTTGTCCATGTGTCCTTTATAGTTGTTCCTAAAAACCCTTCACCCTTTTGTTCCCATTATCCACTTCCACCTCCCCTCTGGTTACTGTCAACTTGTTCTTAATTTCGATGTCTCTGGTTATATTTTGCTTACTTGTTTGTTCTGTTGATTAGGTTCTGCTTAAAGATGAGATCATATGGTATTTGTCTTTCACCACCTGGCTTATTTCACTTAGCATAGTGCTCTCCAGTTCCATCCATGCTGTGGCAAAGGGTAGGAGCTCCTTTTTCTTTCTGTTGTGTACACTTATTTTTCTGATTTTAAATAAGGAGTGTTTGGAAATACAAGGATATATTTAAAAAGAAATGAATCATCATTGTAACAGCAACTGGAGCAAACTTACTCTGCCCAATTTTTTTTTTATTATGAGACTGGAAAAATGGGGGGTGTAGGAGCAAACAATATATGTTATATAAGCTTGTGTGCTGCTTTATTATTTAGTGTTTACCATGATCATTTTCATGTTATCAAATTCTTCACAGTCATAAAATTCCATTGTTTAAGTATTTCCTTATTTATTCAGGAACTCTGGTATTGTGGACCCTGAGGACATTTATGATATTTTGCTATTATACATGATAAGGGAATGAGCAGATGCTGATATGTGTCAGGTAAATTTTCATGATTCTACCTGGTTTTGTATGTAGTTTTTAAACCAAATTGCAGAAAACATAATACAATGATTGAAATTAATTTTCAAGTGTCCACATGATCAGACTGATCTTCTTAACAATTAACAGAGAAACATGCCTACTCTTCAAAGGCCCCAGGAAACAGCAGTTCAAAATGCCATTGAGCAAACAGCCATAAAATAATTTTAATAAATAAATAAATTTTTTAAATCTGATTATTTATTTTATTTAATTATCTATCTAATGTCATAAAATGCTACTCAAGTATCTTTAAAATGACCCAAGCTAGCATCATGATTATGCAAACATACAGCTGCATACCCATGCACAAGTCCCTGGGAAAATTAAACCATCTAGAACAAAAATTAGTACCTATGTGAGAGTACATATATTCTTATGAAAATTTACAAGCTCACAGAAGTTTATACCATCAACTATTGCATTTTTAAAACAATAATAAAATAGTATTGGTGGTAAATATCACAGTTTACTGTTAATTATGGATCCTCTGGGTACAAACAGGCGCTATGACCAAATTTAGAAAATATGTGGACATGCAACTGTGCCTTTAAGTCACGTTATATGCATTTTGAGGGAGTGGCTCTAGTATTTAAGAATGTACATAGCTCCCTGAAATGAACTTTCTCCTTCCTCAGAATAGGTCTATTTAAAAAGCATATGTTGCTTCTTGATTAAAAAAACTCATCAGACAGTGTTTTGAAGAAAAGGTAGAAAAGTTGAGTAAAACACAAAGCTTTTTTCCATATTTTATAACCTTTTGCTATATTTTGTAATAGTTCTATTTTTCATGTTTAGTTTCCTTGGTTAGATCAGAAATATCTTCGAGGTAATGTGAACACAGTTACTTATATGAGAGTGCTACTTTTCCAAACAAGAACAAGAATAGGAAAACAAATAATTTGGGAACAATTATTATGACATTTATGGGACCTTGACTGGTTTAAAAGTCTTGTAATTTTTTTCCCGTTTTGATGACCATGGAAAAAGCTCTTAGCCACCACTCTGAAATAGCTTAGGAAAAAAAAACTTGCAATAATAGCCCTGTACCTCATTAGAAAAGCCTGCATTTCCTGCTCCAGTAACCAGCTGATGAAATAAAGTTCATCTTGTCAACAGGTTTATTTATTTCCCCTTCTTCTTCTGCTTTGTTAATCTTCCCTTTATGTTTCCCTAATAACACATGCTGGTAAAGTTCCTGAATGGTTTTCAGATAAAGGGAAGTTCTGAGGAGGACTGGCAAATTTCTGTTGTGTCAACATGGACTGGGGCGTCTCCCAGTCTGGAATTCAATGTATAATATCTGAAATAGATAAATGGAGACCCTCCTTTCTCATTCATCAGATCAGGAGATATTCAGGTCTGCTAATTGGTTTTAATGCATGTTATTAGAGTTTTATTGCCAGGAAAAATAAAAATGCTGTGCATTTCATGTATCATAATAGACTGGCATTAAAAAATAACTACGAGAGCCAGTTCCAAAAAAGAAGAGATAGAACAGGAAAAATCTCAAATCCGTGCTATCAAATTAATTCTTTGGGCACTTTGGGATTGTGGCCTATGGCAAAATGTAGAATCTACCAAATGTGGATTAATGCATGAATTCAGAATTAATCGCCTTGTATTTACAAAGAAGTTTTTTTTTTTAATTTTATACTGTGGTGTTAATCTGGAGATGTGGAACACCAGCATCTTTTAAAAATTAATCTTGTGGATCAAGATTCTTACTGACCATCAGATACTAGAATATGGTGCCATATTTTTGGATGATCATAGTAAGGCAGGCAGTATTATGGCTTTTTGTAGTAAGAAAAAAATTTTAATTCATTATTTGATTATAGTTCAACCAATGTATTACACATCAGGTATAAAATATAATAATATAAAAAACTTTTTCCTTTGATCCACTTCCAGGAACACAGATTTATTCTATATAATGTTTTACAATGTAGTTTCTGAATAATTTTTACAACTAATCTGACCCACAGTGAAGAAAACAGTGGATTTACACTATGTTTCACAAAAAAATTCCATTGCATGTTAACGTACTGACCCAACACGAAGCATAATAAATGGAATGTTATCCGATAAATTTAGATTAATATCCCCATTCAATTTTTAAAAAGCTCTGTTTGTTAACATGTCCCACAGTCTTTTCCTTTATTAAAGTTTAGCCCAAGTTTACAGTAAAAATCTCTCCTAAACTCTGTCCTTTGGAGCAGTCTTTGAGTCCTATAAAACCTAAATATACTCCTTCACTGCAGCTTTTTTTCTTGTTTCTGCCTTTTTTGCCACTGTGTCCCTACCCATATACCCTACATCCGTCTCAGCTTCTTTACCAAGTATTTAACAGGGCTTCCAGTATTCCCAAGTGTTGGCTGCCAATGACGTTGTTTCCCATTAGATAAAGTACTGATAACTGTTACCACCATAGCTTGTCACCCAAAGTTCGTATTTATAACCTAGTTTATTAAATTCCCTTCAACGTACACTGGAGGACCACTTTGTGAATGGTTACAGTTTGCTGTTATTGCTCTGCCATGCTGACCCCACCCCCCGGAGGAGCTATGGATCCTTACGGCTGGGTAACAGATATTTGGCCTTTTTCAAGTGAACTCCTGCCTCTTCAAAACAACAAGGGTCTTTGTTTGTTTGTTTGTTCACTTTAAAACAGCATCCAAAAGCAGATGGTATTGTCTTTATCGAAAACACAGCAGCTCGAAAGCATGGCCCCAAGTGTCAGCAGAAGTGCAGTCACTGAATCAGGAACAACCAAGGCACAAAAGGACAGCCTGTCTTTTTTGACTCTTTACTTTGCAGAGAGCACAGAGCTAATCTCAAAGAAATGCTGTTAACACTTTCTTTGGAACAAGCTATTTTCAGTAATTCAAAGCAAAGACAGTTACAAAAGCCAGGGCCTGAGATACAATGGACAGCAGGACCGGGTGAAAAGCAGTGCTATCAAAATGACGATAGATGTTTGAGCCTCTCAGAGAATGGCCCGTACTTCCATGTAAAAGTTTGGTGTACTCTTTCTTCTTTTTAAGTGTGTTGTAGACAAGAAGGGTTGAAAGAATAGGAAGAAAATTGTCAATTCAAGCCCTTCTCGCCTACAGTCCTGTGCTCATCACCCTGAGTCAGTTTACATTACAGCAAACGTTAGTTTCTCAACCTTGTCCTTGTCTCCACACATCTTACCTACATAACAGGCTTCTATCAGCTTCCCACATTCCAATCAGTGATTTTGCCACCTCCAATGTGCTCTTTTTTTGTACCCTTCAGGCGCTCCATGCTACATGAGAATTAACGAATCATACAGGATCCAATAAGATCACTATGCTTCTGCTGAAACCATCTTTTCAAACCGCAAGTCAGAGTGTATTTTCTCAATCACTCCTCTCTTCTTCTTGCAGAGTCCAAGTTACTTAATATGTTGCAGCACTCCATTGATGGCATGACCCCTGTTTACCTTTGCAGTTCTATTTTTCGCCACGCCACCTCATCTACCCAAATCTTAAACCCTTAGCTTCATACTCGTTAAGTACAAAGCTCCTCTAACATGACAAACTCTTTCCTATCTCTGTGTCTTTGTGTGAAAACTATTCTCTGCATGGAAATTTAGTTTTGATGAACACCAAGGTCAATTTCATCATCTCTTTCAAGGTGTTTTTTTTTAGGTTTTTCCAGCAACCCCAACCTAGAGCCGATCACCTTCTCTATTGGATTTTCGCCTAGCCTAACCTAGGTTGCTTTATTAATGCTTTTTCGGGTGTGTGTATAGCAATGAAAATGATCTAATAAGGAAAGAAAAACTGATAACACAAGAGAAAGAGAAGGAATCATTCCATGAGAAAAACTCTGAAAAAATTAAAAAAGGAATAATAGAGAATGAGGGGAGGAGGCACTGGCTTTTGGTAGAATTGGATGTCTTTCTTTCATTATAATGAAAGTACAAACTGTAAGATGGTTACAGATGAATTTAGACTAATGTTCTGAGTGGAGGGAAGATGAAGTAGTTTCAATTTCATCACTTCTTTTTTTCCATGAGGCATGGAACAGGATGATTGGCTACAAGTGAAGAGAGAGAAGGCACTGGAGCAGAGGAAAGAGGTGTGGAATACCAGAATGGGAGAGCAGAAAGTTGAAGTGGTAATGATATGCCAATGTCCAGTGAACTCTGAAGTGAGGTCATCAGCTGAGAGTGGTGGACAGGGTCTGTTGGAAATTTGAGAAAAGAAGTACACCTGACAGGGGAAATACAGTGTGATTGTCAGGCAGCACTGATGGCCCATTTGAGAACTGAGAACTGTGGTAGCAGATTTACAGTGAGAGCAGTCAGTGTGACTGCTGTGGTTGTGCATTTTCTTCCAGGACCACACAGCTGCTCAGGTAGGAATATAGGAAGTGTATAATTGGGCTTAACCATGATTGACCTTTGGCTCGGTGCTACAGTGGAGTCAGAAAACAACGAGGGAGTTGTGGATCTGTACAACAGATTGTTATGACTAACTATGGATTCCATGCTGGGCAAGGAGAGAAGAGAGGGCATGACAGAATTATTGATAGTAAGAAGTGGAAGGGTCATTACGTTCAAGGTCTAGTGCAAGGGCAAAGAGTGGGAATGCAAGAGTATCCGAGCTGATCAAAGAGTGGAGTGCTTAAAGCAGATGTTTTATAAGTAAAGCAACTATGGAAATGACATTTTATCAATAGTCTGTTTTGCACATTGTTTATGGCATGTTGAGCTATTTTGATGGAACACCCACCCACCCAAGAGCTAACAAATAAATCACAAAATCCAGCCTCAAATGACTGGATATTTAGCAGTGCCATTTGTAAGCTAACAAATGATCATTTTAATGGTCGTTCAAAACTTAGCAGCAGTTAAATATTTTTAAAAACCTGAATTTCTGGATTCTTACAAAGGTAAACTACATGATCCTAACACCTAAAAGCAACTGCAGTTTTCTCAAAAGCTACATAACCAAAAGAGAAAAGACCTTTATCTGATATAAATAGAAGCGTTTCCCTGGTTTCCTCCCATGCTTTTGTTCTTTGGCTTAGACAGGGCAGGGCTGGGCAAAAGCTCTTGGAGGGACAGGTCTCCGGGCCATGGGCCTGATTCTCTGGTTGGCGCAGCAGAAGTAACAATAGAAATCTGATGCATCGTCTCGCACACTCACCTGGATTTAAGTTTCTGTTCCTGGCCCACCATTCACAATACCGATTATTGATTACTGCCATCATGAATCTATTTCCTCCACCAATTATAAAGTATAAACAAAATCACTCTTTCATCTTTGCTAAGGTAAAAAAATCCATTCAAAATGGGTAATTTATGACTTCCTAAGGCAATTCAGAGCCCACAGTGAGAAGCAGACAACCTAGGTCATAAACAAATGTGACGGCTTTATTTCCCAAAGAATCCAGAAGGTCTGTAAGAATAGGAAATTGGGGATTAAACACTGCCCACATTTCATAACCATGTCACTGAAAAAGAAGCCATCGAATCAGGGGTTGGGGTTCAGGATGTTCGTGCAAAGACGTCGGCCACATTCCTTTTGCTTTCACTCTAATGTCTCTGTGAAAAGTGACCGAATTATTAGCTGCAGCAACTTGTTATGTGGGTTTAGAGTTGGGGCGTATGGCCTGAAATGCTGTAATAGCAATTTGGGTATTCCAGAAGTTTTATTATTTATTTCTTACTAAGTGTTACATGTGGTTTTCATTATCCAGAAGAGAATGACATTGAAGCAATATTTTCACAATAGAGTATCTAGGCTTCTCTTACTTGTGGGGGTGAAAATTTCCATATTTTCTGCTTAATTAATTTTTAAATAAATGTGTTGTGGAAACATCTAAGCATAGTGTTTCTCTACTTACTAACCAACAACACAAAATGGAAGGCAATAATGTACGACTAATATTAAACTTACATATGTTGTCTGAGAAATAAAAAACAGCAAAATGAATGAAATAAAACAGAAAATATGGACACACAGACCCCTCTCTCCCACGATTGTTAATTAATATCAGTGACCATCCTGTCAAATCCTGTCTCCTCTTCAAACTTGAGTAGTTACTGACAGCCATGGACTTTTCTCACTCAGGGGAAAAGCCTTTAGGGTCTAGACCTCAGAGTTCTTCAGAGTTTGGAAACAATTTGCTTAAAAAATCATGGCAGGCTTCGAGCCCCAAGAGAGAGTCCTTTCTAGAAAGCAAAATGTACTTTCTTCTCTTTTCTTTTCCTTGATTTTCCCCAGGCCCAATCGTAAAAAACTAAATATATATAAATTTTCCAGCACTGCAGTGTAACCGATTTATGTAAAATTCTCACTCTTGTCATTCTAAGATTAGAAGAATGATTCACAGCAAGCTTTACTAATGAACTTTAATCTTATACTCTTCCCTCCATCTCCATATAATCAATTCCTCACAGGATTAGATACCATGATTTGATTTTTTTAAAGGGACTTTATACATATTCCCAGAACATAGCATCCTAAAGCACATTGAAGCCAAAATGAGTGTAGTTTCATCAGATCTATGAAGCGATTCTTCCACCCGAGTCACGAATGACTTATGGGCGGTGAGCAGTGCCATCCGCGCCGGCTCAGCTTTGATTTGTATAGCCCGTGAATCGTCTCCGTGCACGAAATGTACAGAAGGTAGCATTTCACTTTTATGTTTTTCATCAAACGGCTTCCGAGTGACAGAGGGAGAGGTATGAAAGTTGTTAGGGAAAACATTCTCTATTACCAGGAGGTTGTTTCTTCAGAAGTCAGAGGCTGAGGTGCAGCGTGAAGGGAATGCTAAATTAAACCTGTGCCGGAGAATTCCTTTCGGATAATGAGGCTTTACAAAGCCACCTCTGCCTCGTACAAACAAAATGGTCTACAGGTAGCTGCTTATAAGCTATTTTGTCACAGAATTAAAGTAACTTTGATTCTAAAATGTATGCTTCTGGGCACCACTGCGAAATGTGTAATGTCAGAGGCAGTCTCAGACGAGGACAGACACAGGCGCACACTCGGGGCTGGCGTGGGGCCTGGGTTGTGGCCTCGGGGAACCTCCCTGAAACCTCCTTCACAGCCGGGTAATCATGCTGCCAGAAAGTTTGTCTTTTGAATTAAAGTTGCGTATTTTCGGTCTTTATTAGTATGCACCAGTGTCCCACATTTTAAGTAATTTTAGCAATGATCCCTCTAAGAAATATGTATTTGTCAGTTACCTTTGCATCTCAAGGGTTCCTTTCAAGAGAATAGAAGACCATGCCAAAAGCCAGATTTGTTTTAGGAGACAGGTAAGGTGGCAAACCTGAACTGCCTCTGGTTACCTACATAGGCAGCCCTCCAGAACTTCAGGAAGCTGAAAGGAAGTATGAGGGTGTTGAGCATCTTTAAAAGGGAGACATTGAAAGTAATGATGCCGTAGGTAAATTTGAGGCCTGTTCCACGGGTTGGCTTAGGTCCAATACAATGACAATATTGAAAAGTTATCTTGACCTCAGGATCTTAATCTCCTTTCCCCCATGATTCATGGGTAAACGCTTTTATGTGTGGTATTGAAGTCTTACAGGAAGATTCTGCCCTTTTTATGTTCCCATATCAGCTCCATTTAATTGCAAAATATTGTGATATGCATCTTCTGTACAAACACCAGGCCTGGGCACACCGCTGGAAAAGTAGAGAAAACATTCACGAAAAGCATGCTCCTTTCTGGAAACGCCTTCCCACAGGGAAGGGAGATCCCCCTGTGCCCTGGGAAGGACACTGAAAAGTCAGTGGGCTCAGCACTGGCTGCCGCTCTTCATTTGCCTGAATTTAAAGGTCCCAGGCCCAGCTCTTTATGGAGTGTTTAGGTTTCCTTGTAGGCCTCTTAGGAATCACAAACTTCTTTACTCCTTAACTGTGTACTTCATTGCTGTAATTGAAGCTCTTCTGTTGCTGTAATTCCTTCTTAATGTTACAGTTTTAGCCAGGCGTTCTTTCCCTCTGGAGGCATTAATTATTACTAGTTTTGAAAATATCCTAGCTTGGTATTACTTTCTGCTTCTGGTGCCCGATCATGTCACTTTTTCCTATTTTATATTTAGGTGAAAAGATTTTCCATCTTTTTAAAAAATTTTTTAGCATACTCTGTGCCCTTTTTAACCACTGTAATGAAATTTAGAGTGTCTTTGCCCACCAGTTAGAAAGTCATCATTCTTCACAGTTTCATGTATTTCACCAATTTGCGGTACATGCCTCAAGATAGAAGATTTAAATTTTATTTGATTTCATATTAGCTGTGAAATTATCGGTCACTGGAGGTTGTCATAGTCTACCCATGCTAATGATTTACCTATGGTTTTTAGTATGTCATTAAAACAAATGGTTATTATTCAAAGACAAAGACTTTGCTGAAATGTCATATTGAAAGGGAGGACACGTCTTCAAATGTAGCAGAGTATCCTGGTAGTTGTCTTCTTGTTTAAAGTAAACTTTTCTTTGTTTAGTCCTGGTAATTATTTGAGATTATAAATAGTTAAGGGGATACTTTATTATTATCGACCTTCAAAATCTTTTTATTCACACACACACACACACACACACACACACACACACACACACACACACTACCTCCAATTAAAGAGGAAAAACTACTTAATTATTTACAAAAAGTTACAAGCATTAGGAAATATTTTGAAATAGGAACAATCGCCCTTCAACGAGCATTTGCTGAGTGTCCACCCTCAGCAAATCCCTGATCTAGACCCTGGAGAAAGAGCATTAAGCAAGACAGACAAGTTTGTAATTCCCACAGAGCCTGGGTTCTGGAAACTTGGTCCAGACTTCACTTTCAATTTAATTTTACTTTGTCCTTTCTCATCTGATTATTTACTAAATGGCCTTATATTCTCCATTCAGTAGGAACCAGTTCTCCATGATGAGGGTACCAATTTGTGTTTTAGTCCTTAGAATTTTGCAATTTATCCTAAAGTCATCTGCTTCTGAGAGTAGTACTTGTATAATTCTATTTCATTATATAAAACTGAAATACACTGAAATTTATTATTATTTTACTGAATGCCATTCAGGAAATAGATTCAACATACATTACCTAAGGACTGACATTTCAAGCCCCTTAGCCATGTGTTTCAATAAACGTATTTCCTTGTTCATTTGCTGCTACATTTTGAATCATTGCCTCTGCCCACATGATTGCTGATGTCTCTCCCTTCAGCCTGGATGAACCATTTTTATCCCAAGGACAAGAACTTCCTCCAAATAATAGAAAACCTTGACCTATGCCACACAAAATACTTGCTAACTATCATGTTGTATAGAACTCAAAAGAAGAATTAATGTAGAATCCAACTGAGTCTGTTTTTATTTGAACTATGTTTTGTTTTATAAAAATATAAAAAGCACAGTGATTCTCAATATTTTTATAAACATTTGCAAATATTTTATTGATTCCATCTTTTTGCTGTATGCATACTTTGTTTATACTTCATTGTGTGAGTTCAAAGAAGTTTTAAGTTTATGATTTAATGTGAAAAATTGCACATTTTCAACTTTACAGCACAATTTAAAACACTGGCTTGAATATGTAAAAAAACATTGGAGGTAAACTTTGGTGATTTAGATAACAACTTTATTTCAAATATTGGGCAATAATTGTGGACATGTCCCATGGTAGCCCAGAGTGCCAGAGAGTTCTCCATTTTGCTGTGGGAATTCTCTCTGAGATAAATGTCATTGTGTGTGTGTTTTTCTCAGGAGGTTGAGTTGTGCCGTGTTAGCAGTCAAGAGAAGCTGGGTCTGACCGTCTGTTACCGAACAGATGATGAAGAAGACACTGGCATTTATGTCAGCGAGGTAAGAAATGCCATGGAGGGCAGGTGAGAGGAGGGAGACTATGAGGAATGGAGTAAAACAACTGCACAATGAGAAAAATCCTTGGGAGGCTTGAATGTGAAGAATTGGCCATGTTCCAATACTTGTCACTTTCAATTAGGAAAGTAAATTATGTTGCCCACGTAACGAAATTATTATCAGCTTGTTTAATGTGGATGCTTTCACCACAAAATCCCAGTAAGGAGAAAAAGCAAAAATAGTGACATTGTCTAAATTTGAATAAATTCCCATAAGTATGCAGGAGGTGGGGCAAAGTTTCTGATCAGCAAACATTTGTCCTTCCATTCTACCATGTCTTCTATTGGTTCTGTTAACAATAGCAGTGGCTAATTGTTCTAAATCTGATATTCACAACAGTCACATATTTCACTCTGCTGACGGGACTAATAAATTTAAGTATTCAAGGAATGCATCATCTATTAGTTTGTTTTCATTCAACCCCATCATTACTTTTGAAAAAAAATGAGGTGCTTAAATGTGAAACACCCTCTGTGTTAATTACTTTGAAAAATGGGAAGCAAAATTTATTATTATAGGTGATTATTTAAAACTCCCAAAAAAATCTTTTTATCAGAAAGGGTAAGGTATATTTTTAATTATATATACTTAAGATTAAAAATTATATAACTTTGTAAACACATGTATGTATATATGTATATGTACATGCATATTTACCTAACTCCTCTATATATGCATATAAATATTTATATGCTTATATAAATATAAATATGCAGGATTTAGACAAACCAGATACTAATTGCTGTTCAATGCTCTTTCAAGTTTTCTTGGCCACGTTCTTGAAAACATTACCTGACTTACTGAGCTTTGGCTTCCTCACTTAGAAACTTAGTACGACAATGCTTATCTCATTGTTTTTGTAGCGGTGTTTATAATACATACGTAAAAGGTAATGTAATTAGCGCACTTAGAAAACTATACAGCTCTACAAATGTAAACATTACTCTATCACTTTACCAAAGAATTTACTGGCTGGTTCTTGTAATGAGAAAATCTACAGAAAATGTCTGGTTTATATACCTCTTTTAAATGTACAACTATGATAATCCCTGCAATTATGGTGAGGAAGTAGAAAGAAACACCTGCAGAATTATCTTTTGTAATATGTGCAGAAGTACAAATGTAGAAGTTTAATATTAGTTTGATTACAGTTCTAAAGACAAAGTGTGAGATGTGAAAGGCTTCTGAATAGGATGCAATTGATTAGTCATCCCTCACTTCCTTCTAGTAAGTCTCTATTTACTATCTAAATATGTCAGCTTTAGAACTTTACTTTTCAGGGATAGTAAAGAAGCCACAGGAACGGAACATATGCACTTGGAAAGAATGTTTTCCTTATACCTCTTATATATAATTACAGTGTCTTTTGTTCTTGATTGATCACTTAAGACTCATTGATTAGGTGGCACCAACCTAATAAACCAATTAATAACTGACATCTGGATAGGATGGATTAACTTCGTGTAACACGGGAAATACTTTGCTTGAAAAAGAAAAGCTTTGGTGAAATAAACTCAAATAAATAGTCAGAAGCCATCATGTGAAATGTGATAGATGGAATTACCCCTAGGGAACTCTAAGTCACCACTCAAGTTTAGCCCATTACAATGTTAGTAAACTCTTAATAGAACCTTAAATATCTATTTACTCCAAAAATATTTAGTTAATGTACTTACCCTATATATAAAGAAGTGTCTAGAAATAATCTATGTGGGTAGGATTTTTTAAAATTAAGCAACATAGATTAGAAATCTCTTTATAAATTAATGTGCCCATTTGAAAGAAATCCCTTTAATAAATACAGACTTACAGTATAGCTATCAGCTTTTCGAAGACAGCTATGGCAGGATTTAAAAATCACCGTAGTAGAAACTAAATTTCCTTGGTCCAGCGAATCCTAGGTATTAATATCAGCTGAAGACTGTGTCTGACAGTTGGGGTACAGAAATGAGCGAGTGGATACAAAAAAGAAGAAAGGATAAAGGAAGCAAAGCAGAAAGAAGGAGAGGGAGGAAAGAAAAAAATGGTCTTCAAATCATGTTGTTCTCTAGTCCTCTTTAATGGTATTTTTCCTCATTCTAAAAGTTACATTTTTGGAGTCCATGACTTTTTCAACAGAGAAAAATTTGACATGCATTCTATAAATCAATAAAGAATCCTGAGCCAGGTTTTTAGAAATATTTTTGAAACCATATGTTTTAAGTTTGGAGACGGATATCGCAGATGCAGTTGGAGATGTGTGTCCTCTCTGTTGCAGGTGGATCCAAACAGCATCGCTGCCAAAGACGGCCGAATTCGAGAGGGGGATCGTATTTTGCAAGTAGGTGGTGTAGTTATTTCCTTTAGTTTCCTGCTACGTGTCCAACGGTTTTAATTTTATTTGTTGCTTATAAAAGGTTAGAGAAAAGAACCTGTCTTTGTTTTGGATAGTAACATCTACAAAATAAAAAAGATATTATGTGGATTTTTTTCTAGTAAAAATAGTGCCATTTATTCAGAATTATCAGCTAATAGTTACTGATTAAGACATCATCTCTAAACTCAGATAACTTGACTCCAACTTCCAGCTCCACACTTACTTGGGCACATTACTTAGCCTCTCATTGTAAACCTGTTTCCTCATCTAAAAAATTGTAATGCTAGCCCTGGCCAGGTGGCTCAGTTGGTTGGGCGTCGTCCCGTACATTAAAGGCTGTAGATTCGATTTCCTGGTCAGGGCATGTACATAGGTTGTGAGTCGATCCCCAAGTAGGACGAGTATGGGAGGTAACAAATCAATTATTTCTCTCTGTCTCTCTTCCTTCTTGTGTCTCTAAAATCCATAAATATATCCTCAGGTAAGGATTCAAACATATATAATAATAAACATTGTAGCAAAGGTTAAATGTAATTATGCATGTGGTATTCTTAGCACAGTGCACAGTAAGTAATAAACATTAATTGCTATTATTACCAGCAGCATCAGCAGCAGTCATTGCTGCCTTTTCCAGAATTAATCAGGTGACAAATCCCAATGTTCCATTACTATGTGAAAGTCTAGAAGTCTGAAGACAGCCATGTCTTCAGACTATATACTGATGAGTTGTTCTGGAGGAAATAGGCTTTCTTCTCCATGTGGAAATGTGAAAACATAGAGACAGACTGAATTTCACCTGAAGGAGAGATGGTAAGCACGTCATAGAGGGGGTTGCAGAACTGGAAAAATGCAGGGCCAAATCAGTACCAACTTTGAAAGCCAAAGTTTCTATTTTAAACTTGCCTTGACCTGCTCTGTCCCTTCTGAATCCTTTCCCATGGAGAATGGTTACAGAGAGACACACAGCTCCCCAGCTTCTGTGTCCAGATTAACCCAAAACAAGAACACAGGCCCTTGAGGGTTGAGTTACACTGCAGATCCAACTGCAGAACAGGAAGGAGGACCCGCAGACAAACTAAGGGCAGTATCAACTGTTAAAACGTTCTGCAAAACTTTCAGTCATTATGACAGATCGATAGCCCCATTCCTTCTTACTAGATATGGAGCCCTGAAGAACATTTCTTTGAATTCAGTACACTTGAATTCAATACACTACCTAGAACAGGGCTTCAGAAACAGACAAGACACCTTCCCAGCATCTGGGGACAGCCCCGTACAATTAGGAAGATGGCTGCATACACAGATAATTACAAATGCGATTGGCATTGTCATGATAAAGGTGTATCCACGCCACACTGGGTACGTACTGTGGGGTTATCCTGCCCAGCCTTCTGCTTGTCGCCTTTCCTGCCTTCAGAGGGACACCCGCTGAACCACACCACTTCTGCATACATTTCCTTCCTCTCGCTAGATGCCATGGAATTCCTGTTTCATCAGAGACCCTTTACTAAGACTCCAATTTTAAAATAATAAAAATATGGATTAGTGACCATTCATGGTCCCTCTTGTTTTCAGGAAACTTCCAGAATATATATCATTTCTTCTTCAGTGAACTCCCTAAGTGGGGGCCCATAGTTAACAAGCTGGGCTGCGTCTGGCATTGGACATATTAAAGGAAGGAGAGTGACTCAGGAAGCCAAGACTTAGTCTTGTTACTCCAATATCCCCAGTGTCTTTCTCATGAACATGTGAATGAATGAATGAATGAATGAATGAATGAATGAATGAAACAAAGGTGTTCTGTGGGGAGAGTGATAGGAGAGATGAATAAAATCTGCAGTAAAGCTTTATTTGTGCTGCCTCAACAAGAAATAAGGGTACCATTTTAATGTATGATCTGGATAACAAAAGCTTTAAAAATATTTTAAATTTTTTGTTTGGAAATAATTTTAAATGTATTGTTCACTTTGTTAACATCTTCAACTAAGTACACTAAAAAGAATGTAACTTTTTTTTACACGCGGGTCCATGTTACGCCCAGCAATCATTACACAACATTAGAATAAATAGAGTAAAATGCTCAGTGACTAAAAGGTCTGGAAGTTTTTGTGCCCTGTATAACATGACCCTTGGTGGCTACATTTTGTGATATGCCAGGTGTATATTTTGTCATTGTTCTCTTACTGTTTCCAGCTGTCACCTCCTCTCACCACCCCCATGCCGCACCCCGTACCTTCTGCTCCCGCACTGGCTCCCTCCCTAGTTTTTACCTAACCGCTTTTCCATGGCCAGAGTCATGGACATAGCTTTTAAAATGACCTCTATTAGTTCTGTGGCTAGAGTTGGATAAAAATAAATACATGTGTTTCTGCACATGCATGTTGCATGCTTTGACACTTTATTCTTGGCTATATTGTGGGCAGGAAATGTGTTTAGATAAAATATTTGCTGGATAATATGGCATTTCTTAATGGAGTTGGTTCCCTGAAGAAACAACAGCAGAATTGATAAAGTGCTGTTGTCTGTCTGATCACTTTATATTCAGTGGCAAATATGTCCCACTTAATGAATAAATACATGTCACATTAAAAAGCCTAGAATTCAATTCTGTCTGCACACACAGGAGAAACAAAGGGTCTGGAGGGTGATAGTGAAATTATATTAAATAAAACTGTGACAAAATTGTACCCATAGACAAATAGCCCCCATATGGCTGAGGAGGAGATTATGGGATACCCTGTAATGAAGAATTAATGACTCCTTTCCCAGGGAGATGACAGTGAGAGAAAGGCAGGATTTACTTCTTATCCTTCAAGTTTCCTGGGGCTTTTATTTAAATGAATCTCTTTAGAGCCATTGTGATTTTAATTTCCTGTTCTTGAGGACCTCAGTAGAGTACTTCCAGGGTCTTGCCCTCATTGGGTAGCTAAATTTTTCCAAATGAATAGCGTGGCCCTGTTTAATGCTCTCACCCAATGACACCAAACACACTGAGCTCGGCATGGGAGACGGATATAGGGTAGGGATCAGGCAGTAGAGACACCATGACCCAACTTGATGAGAACATATTCTAGCTATCACGTATGTGTTTTTTCTCTGCATGGGCTTGACAGTTCTATCTGCTGTGCTGTTACCACAAATGTGTGGTATGAGATGTCTCCTCAGGAATTAATATGGAGAAGTCCTCTCACAAAATTGCAGCACCAAATAAAGACATTTCTGAACCAGACAGGAAGGATTAAATAGCACCTATGATCAGCTTTCCAAAGGAGAGAGTGCTGTGTTTTCATTTACTCCTTGAGATAGTAACCATTTAATATTCTGTGTAAGCAGCCTAATTTCATGTTGGCCAAAACAAGTCTATTGTATTCCTAAGGAATAAAAAAAACTCCCTGCAAAAACTCCCTCCTAACAAGCTCTCTTTCTCTTTTTCTACACATGAACATGTCCTCCGCATTTGGTTCTGCTCTTCTTATCTTCTTCCTTTTATAAGCTGTTTTACCTGATTTCTGGGATTTTTTTGCATCTCTACATTTTTATACTTCATTCACCTTCTTTCTCTACACCCTAAAATATAAATACATTGAAATGAATTGTTTCTCTTCTGCCTAACATTATTGTGTTTTCAAATAATAAATTTCATATAAATAGCAGGACACCTACAATTTTAGTTGCCCACTTGCCTTGATATACTAGTATGGGACAACTAAAAATTGGTATATTCAAACAAAAAAACAAGCTAAATTAAACCATTTCTAGGATTTTAGCATTTTACACACACACACACACACACACACACACACGCACACGCATATACAGGAAATTGGGCCCAAAGTGAAATTTTAACTGATTTATCTTTGTAATTGCCACAGATCTCTTCTGGGCCAAGGCAATATCTACCTTGAAACTGATATTGTACACAGCCACCCACGGAAAATGAGACAGACATATTATCTAGCAAAGCTTTTCCTCATTTATAACAGAAGTTACGAGTTGCCTTCTCCTGGTTCCCTTCCCCTCTCTTTTTTATTTTTATTTTTTATGTATTGATTTGGGGGCAAGAGAGAGAAACATTGATTTGTTGTTCCACTTATTTATGCATTCATTAGTTGACTCTAGCAGATGCCCTGACCAGGGGTCATAACCTTGGCTTATTGGGAGGATGCTCTAACCAACAGATCTATCTGTACAGGGCCTCCCTCTCTCCTTTCGGAAAGGAAAGTATTTCATTAAGTTGCACTGATACCGCCCAACTCCTTGTCTCCCACCCTTGTTTCTGGGTGCTGCCCCTTTTGTGTACCAGTGTCCCAGGCACAGCCAGCCACTTTCCCACATTCAGTCCCATACCTACAAGTTGTCATTAAGGAGCAAGAGCAAAGGAAGGGGGGCAGCTCTATTTAATTCCATCCCTCATATCTTTTCATTCCTTGAGAAGCATTTCTGCTAAAACCCATGGCTGCATTTCCTGCCTCCGAATCAGTTCGAGTATCAGACTAAAGTCCTGAGGACAAGATCTACCAGACTTTGGCTGAAATATGCTTTGTTTTGAAAAAGAAACAATAAATCACTCTTTCATGCCATATATCAGTGACAAATTTATTTCACTCCACATATGATTCTGGATGTAAAAGTATTTCTAAAATATATGATCTGCTTGCCACCTCACCCAGAAAAACAAGGACTACTGCCAGGGCTGGGGACCATAGCTGTAGGTCATTATGACTTTTTAGAGGAGAGAGTTGAATACCAGCAGTGAAATAACTTAAAAGGAAACATAAACATATTGTTTCTTGATGGCTCTCTTTGAGTTAAAAGTATATATGAGAAAGCTTTTAAAACAGAACCATGTTTACTATGATAGATTTAATTGTTATGCATGAATTTTAATAGATTTGCTTTATTTAGAAGGAAATAGTTTTTCCTTTACTGAAGATTAAAATATAAATAATAACAGTAATAACAACAGCAGCATCAACAGTAAAGTGTGCCAGCCTTGAGCACTTTATACCAGGCACTTATTTAAACTCTTTATATGTGTTAACTCATTTAATCCTTATAACAATCCTGTTAAAAAGACACTGTGACCTGCACTTTAATACAGGGAACATCATAAAAGCATTAAGCTAACATAAATGGAGTGTATTTAGATTAATGGTAAGTTATATGAAGAATATGGCAGTATATATATACACAAATGGAGACGAGGGGGAGAAAGCAGTGAGAATTTTATTTTGAGTGGGGAAGAGGAAGATAAGCTGTGTGAGATCATCCAGCTCAACCCCCTTAGGGTCAAAAGGTGCCTGTAGTGGAGGGGAGGTGATTAGGTCCATGAATGACAGACAAATAGATGCACTGCAGATACACTACTGAGAATTAGTATAAAATAGACATAATCCTAAAGTTCAAAAAAAGTAAAAATTTTCAGACTGCACTTAGTTAGGGGTGGGAGAGGAGAAATGGATCCATCACCATCAATTTATCTTTATTTGAGGAAAAAAGTCCTTGGATTCAGCACAAAAATACCTTTTTAGATATATATTCATGAAAAAAAACAGCACACGCTTCACAGTCATTAGTCTCCATATTGGAATCATAGCTTCTATATTCTAATTTGATCAATTTTATTTGTGAATTACAACCAAGAAAGAAAGAAAGAAGAAATCAAATTTGAAACTTATAAAAGCAGAATTTCCCACATATACAAATGAAAAATTAAGGTGATATTCTTTTGGTTAAAGTAAGAAAATACAAAATGTGATTTTGCTTCCCCTTTTGCCTGTTATTGCCTGCTTTATTTGTATTAAGTATATATGATAAGAGTCTAAGCATATGGATCATTTATTGCAGCTCCAAGTTGAGATGTCCTGGGCTTGCTTTCAATATTTATGTCTGTCAGCATGTATCAGCCACCATCCCAGAGACCCATAACAAGAAAACCTCAGTAGTCTACTTCTTGTTTTTAAGCAGAAATCTTTAGTGAAATATGTTAGATTAATTACTGAAAAAATGGTCAGTACAACACATTTTAATTTATTGACATAATTAATACTTATTTTAGATAGAATTACTTGACCTCCTCAACTGAAATTTCTCTTTCTATATTTTGATTATATGTTGTAGATGAAATATCTCATTGTTATGGATTTGAATCAATGAAATAAAATAAATTTAAAACACCCAAAGGAAAAAATGGGTTAACTAAGAGCTAAATACATTTAAAGATGAAAATGTAGTTTAAAATACAAACTTTAGAAACCTTATGTGCTCTGTAAGAAATCAGAAAAAGAAAAAAAGGATACATTTTAAATGCCAGTGGAATCTTTTCTTTTTAATCAAAAGTTTACTCAAGCTTGATTTCTTTCACTAAGCATCCTTATGAAAAGCTAATGTTACTCTATGTTAATTTTTTAAAAATTGAAGTACAGTTAAGAGATGAGACCTAAGATACTGCCTTAGTTTTATTATTTAGGATAAGAATAAATTTTATACAACTGAAGTATTGATGAGGATGTGACTGACGAAGTATTCCCTCTTTCGATTAGTTAAGCACTGAAAGATATTCTGAAAATGATTTGGGACAACTGAGTCAGACCCACACACAGATAGGAAATGATTCAATGAAAATGCGATCAGCAGTGGCCTGGGAGGGTTGCCTGGTGAGAGATGATACCACAGCTCTCTAATTGGCTCGCAGCGAGCATGCAGAATGACGAATTTCAGTTGTGGTATTGCCACACTGCTTCCCCCAGCACTATTATCTCAGAGTGACACTTCCATTACTCTGAGCAGAGAAAGATGAACGTCACCTGTCAGGGGCTGGTTAATTGTGTTGCTAGATGTATGTTGCCAGGGCGCGGGTTGGACATTTATGAACATAACTGCTTCCTCTGATGTCCGCCATCCTTCAGGGATCGATATGGCGCTTATAGTAAGCGCGTAATTGAGTGAAGGCACTTACCACTGAGGGGCTGAAGATGAGCCCATTGTGTGAGCTTCATTGTCCATACATTTACCATAAATGGGCTGATATTTGCCATTTGTTGTGTTCAGCATTGTGGAAATGGAAACTAATGTGCCATTTTCATTTGTTTTCTAGATAAATGGCGAGGATGTCCAGAATCGAGAAGAAGCCGTGGCATTGCTCTCCAGCGATGAGTGCAAGAGAATCGTGCTGCTTGTTGCGAGGCCAGAGATGCAGGTCAGAACAGAGACCGGAAATTCTCCAAACCGAATTTCTGGCTGCTCTCTGCTATTCTATACCAAATCAGGACCAGGGTATTTGCAAAACCAAGGATACAAAATATAATTGACCATCTTTTCTAACTTACCAATCTACTAAAAATAATTCTAACTTAAAACTCCCTTGTATTGCTCCACCGAATGACAGTTAAACATCTTTTTAAAAAAGAAAAACATAAAATTGAATCACTATTTTCCCCTTCCACTCACCAATTATTTAAATGAATTCATAAATGAAAAAATGGTTGACTCCACTTGATTTTTCATTCTATGTGGATCCTTGCTGTAAGTTTCCATCTAAAAATACTTAATTGGCATATTAAGGTATCTTAAAAGAATCTCTAATGAGAGAAACATTAGCATATCTAACTATCAACTTAAATCTTTTTAGGATAACTTTATTAAATAAAATGCCTTTCATAGCATGATGTGGTTCCATGTATAGTAAATGAATTTTTTTTCCAAATTTAGTGTGAGAATAACATCTGTCTGGCTCAAAACAAACTGATAGCTTCTAAAGGGATTTTTTTTATATCTTCACAGAGGGAGATATCATGAAAGTAAAGGAGAGGTAATGGTGGACAAAATGTACTATCAGTCCTTCCTTTTATATCCTTTTATACCCACCACAATGCAGAAAGGACATTACACTGTCACCATTCTATCCATCTGTCAGTAGTCAGAGTGAACTTGGTTATATCACCATTTGTCTCCTAGGTTATTGATCTGATATTTTTCAGACTCAGTAACTACATGCTTGCTATAAATTACATTGAGTAAGTATATTTCAGTGTCAGACCGAATCCTGACTTGAATATAGTGGTTGAAAAAGATCACCCCTTCCGCATATATTTCCTTTATGCCCTTGACCATTCTAAATGCTTCCCATAAAGCTTGCCATAGCCCAGGGCAGAGTAAAGCTGCACACCTGCGGTCTTAGGGGTGGGGAAGGGAGCCCACACCACCGTCTGGACTGCCTGTTTGGGGGTGAATTTTTAAAATGCATATGGAATTATAGTAATTATCTGGAAATGTCACAAACCAGGTTATCTCACTAATCCTGTTTTTCTTGAAAAAGAACAGAATGATGAGGCCAAACACATATTAATGAAAATCATGGTAAATTAAAGAGAACCCAAGAGTCATCTCTGTTGTAGAAAAGGTATCTCAATGTTATAATGTAGTTTCCCTGCCCTTTCCAGGTAGCTGCCAGAAAACCTCATTAACTTAGAATTAAAGCACTTCCTTCCCACATAGCTATAGTGGGCTTTGGAAAGAACAGGAATTAGTGATGTAAGACCAGCTCTTGTCAGTCTTAGAACACAGATGCTGGGTAGACCCAGTGGCATTTTCACGTATCTGACTACACTCCTGACCCAAAGGAATGAGGGTTGAAGGATGAATTTTCAAATAAGATTTCCTTTCCACAGTTGATAAAGAATGGTCACCTGACTCTGCGGGATACTGTTCTGTCTGTCGAAATCAGAATCTGCATGAGTCCCATGCTCCAGAAGCCCCTTGGCTTTCACACACAGGAATGAAGCTAATTGCCTTCAGAAAAAATCAGATATTTAGAAAAATAAAGAAAGAAAATGCATTTTAACACCATACTTTAGAAATGTAACTTAAGCAGTACATGCTAGCAAGTGACATTTTAAAAAAGACCAAAAAAAAAACCCCTTGTCTTTATATCACCCATATTTTTCATCAATTTTAATATATCTTACTACTACATTTTTTGCCTGTATATTTGATTCAGGGAGAATGTGGAAGTTCTTTGAGTGCTTTTTTGAGCCACTTTTGTTAATGTTTCGAATATTCTCTACATCCTTGGAAATGATCTATAGAGTTGCTAGGGGCAATATTGTGCAACTGTGCAATATTTTTAAATAACTCATTTCTCTCATTCCCTGTCAACTTTCATTTTCTGCCCATTTTCTTCCTCAGAAACCATTAACGATATTGCTATTCTCTCCTCTTCCCCTTGGGACATAGGGACAGAGAGGGCTCTCAATGAGAACTTGTAATCACTACTTTTGAGACAGCACAGGTTGTTTCTTTCTCTGAAATGCCGGTGTGTGATCCACTCCTGCAGACAGGTCCCCCTGCATTATAATGACAGTCCTCCCTCTCCTGCAGCTCAGCTCAAGGGGTATCTCTGTCTCTGCCACAGCACTAGACTCAGGCTCCCATGAACACACATCTAGGTGGAAAGGGACGGGGAAAGGAAGTGAGAAGAACCTCCTCTCACAGTGCTGTGCATACCTCCAGCTCGGAGGAAAGGCTAATCAGAACACTGGCTACAGAGGGCGACTCAGGGATGTGCGGGGTGAGTTAGTAAGAAAAGAGTTATAGGGAACCAGGCATTTCAACCCCATGGTCTCCTTACCTTTCCTACATCTCCATTTAAATTTCAGAAGACTTTGTTCCATCATTTTCTGCGTCAGTGTCAGCAAATATTTTGTTTTGACCTGTTTTAAGAAATACTCCTTGGTGTGCCTATAAAAAGTAAACACTTTTAGTTCTAAGCTATTTCTTTTGGAGTCTAGCATTTGCAGCTTCATGAATCTTAAAAGGGATTAAAGGAAGTAAAATTTGGACAATTATAAATTGGACTGCATTTTTAATTTTTAGTCAGCTTCATTTTCACAGTTCATCTGCATATCAAAGTCAGTGGGGTGGAACTTGATCAAGTTATTAAGGCTACATTAAGACAAATGAGATAAATAAATATGTTCAGGCTTTTGGCCCCAGTAAAATTTGAGGTAATTTTAGTTCTAGATAGCCTTTAATAAATATCAAGAAACCTATGACTGCCTGCATGTTAATGAATATGATACACATACCAGAATGTCTCTTCTGGTACAGTTTAATGTCTTTCTGTTAGATTTGTTTTTAAGTTTTAGATTCACTTCTCTTTAAAAGGTGATTTTGCCCATTTGTTTAACGATGAAAGCACCTCAAACTATTGTCAGTTTGGGCTCACTAGAAAGCTGCTGTGTCTCTATAACACAGAAAAAGCAGAAATCTGACAATAATTCCATTAATTTAGTAAGTGCCGAGAGCTAATTTACATAACCCAGCTCCCAAATCCACTTGGAGAAAAATTATCTGTGTTGGCTGTCAACACTCATCATATGAGCAAGGTAACTGCCAGTTCTCCACTTCACTCTGCACTGAGAAGCCAACGGAATGCATTCGGTTTCATTTGTGGGAGACTCCCCAAGGATACTTGCCTTCAGCACCCACAAACACAACCTGCAGCTCCACGCCACTCCCACACCCTTAAACACAGCATTTGGAATTGAGCCTGGAAAACGAATCAAAATAAACATGACAGGGCATCACTTTTTTTAAATGTGGTGTTGAGAATAACTTCGAATTTTTTTTCAGATAGCATAAATGATGCCTGTATTTGTGGCAAGCTGCCATCTTGCTAACTTGAAAGCCATCCACTGAGAAATCAAAAAGCAGGGTGATGGCAGAGTCCGTGTGTGGGGATGGCACTTTGTGTGCAGTCACACTGGGGGTCGTTGTTAAGGAAAAAAGCCCTGTCTTCTCATAGCGCCTTGTGTACCACTGCATTTCATTAACATGGGGACTCTCGGAGGGAGGGAGTGTGACAGCTGTGGATTACAGAGTACACCTTTCATACACTGTGAAAGGCGGTAATGCTCCGTGCCGTGAGATCTACTGGGTTATGAGAAAAAATCTGTAGCTCTGTTTCAGGAAAGGATAAAAGGCATAAGAGTCCAACTTTTTTTTAACGCCTTTTCTTCCTTCTGAGAGGTGAACTAACAGAGGCTGGTATTCTAAAGAGAATCATTATGATAAAAGGAACTGGTCAGCTGTCGCCATTTAAGTCTCCCCTGTTTCAGCACAGGTCCCCACTAACCTAAACTAATGCACTAATGTATTCTTTTGCAGCTGGATGAAGGCTGGCTGGAAGATGAAAGGAATGAATTCTTAGAGGAGTTAAACTTGGAGATGTTGGAAGAACAACATAATGAAGCAATGCAGCACACCGCCAATGAGGTGGAGCAGGTAGGGCCCACAATTTGAACTACATCGTTTGAAATGTTGCTGGTTCTCTTTTTTAATGCATAACCATAAATGGAGTAAAAAGAAAAAAAACAAAATCAAAGAATTTAATCAAACATCTCTGTAATGGTAATTTTTTAGAGCAAATGATAATCTCAAATGAAGCAGAGGGAGTCAATACAATTTTACTCTATTAAGAATATTTCTAGTTTGAGAAGCTTAGGGACCATTGTTGATGGAGCACAGTTATATTCAAATGCTGACCCAGATACTGCTCAACCTAGTTCAGAAATTTGATAGTAAAAATGCACGTTGCCTCTTAGCATGCCAGCTGGAGACAAATATAACTCATAACGGAGCCTCTCCCCTAAACAGTCATTTTATGTTTTGGAATCAATGTATGTATTTGAATATTTAGGAAACTAAGGGAAGTTGGTGACATGATGTAAGCCAGTAATCTTATTTATGTGTTTCATATCATGATTACAACTTTGTACTAAAAATAGGAGCAGTTCTGCTAGATATTATTGAAGATGTCTTGCCATAAGATCGCATATTTTTCCAACAAAAAACTCTGAGCACCCAAAGTGTTCCCGGCACCACACTTGATCCTGAGAATACAAAGAAAAATGAGCAAAGTTCTGCCCTTAATTAATGCATAACCAGTAAAAGCTCACACTGTGCTTTGCAGCAAACCAGGTCTTTTCATTTTTGTTGTTGTTTTCCTACTGGATACAAATCAGATCAATATATCATAGATTTTGTTTATATAAGATTCATGAGATTCATCTGCCAGATATAATTCTATTAACACTTCTGCTGTCAGTTTACTAATTTGTTTAATTATCACCCTATTCTCAACATTAATTCTTAACACATCCCAAAAGATCATTTTTTTAAATCCTGACAGTTAGGCTTAGAAACAAAGAACACAAACATCCCGTTACTTTACCAAGCTGAATGATGAAATATATTGACATGCTAGCATCCCATAACAGAGATGTGTGTGTGTATCCACACACGTCCGTATATGAAATAAATCATTGGATTGTAAACTACAGGGTCCATGTAGCCATGTATGCTATACACTCTATACTGATCATGGATGCTCATTAGCCACATTACAAACAGTAGTTCAAGCTCAAAAGCAATGCTGCTGCTGTATGATGGCTTTTCGATAGAGGACAGATTGAAATCTTTATGTATGACTGCAACACTGGCCACAGATAAAGATATTTTGTGGTGGCAGCTTCTGGTTACAAGCAAGAAAGACCTTGCTCCAGGCTTTTTCTCTCTTAGATACAAAATGTGACCTGATGCAGAACTGACAAGAGGATGTTGGAATAAAGAAAGAAGGGGGAACTCCTGTCCAGGTGAAGCTGTGCAGTGTCAGATGCTGCCTCCTCATGAGATGATACAAATGCTAGGTCTTTGGGGGTAATGCTAAATGTCCCTGAGGTTAGATTTTTTATGGCATAAAAATTTTTCTTCGCCATGAGACTAAAATAATGATGAGAAGTATAGAAACCTTTAAAAGTCCTTTGCCCTTATAAACAGTATCACTACATTAGAAATGTCTCAGTAGAAGCATTGCCTGCCACCATAATAATTCTGTAGGGAAATGATAAATGATAGAGTCGCATTACCTTAGAAACTGGAAACGCCAGGTTTGAGATAGAAAACTTTTACTTTCACATTTGTTCATAAACCAGTGATGAAAGGAAGGGAAACTGAATTCCAAATGCATATCCATATTTAAGAATGAAAATATACAACCATGTGGACATTTCACTTCCCACAGCACCCTTGGTCCCAGGGCTGCTCAGACACATGGTGTAGCATCTCCCATGGCGTGATTTGTCTGCATCCCTTACACTGCATGTGGGAAAAACAAAAACTAGGTTTCTAGTGGGGGTTTTCAGCTTCTTAGTGGATGTAGAAAGATATAAATGTAAATAACGTGGCACAGAGACTCCAATATGCAGTATCAGTAATATCCTCTGGGCTTTATGGCATGTGGGCAGATACCAGCCCATTTAATATTATAAGTTCATAGGGACGTAATAAGCTTTCCATTGTTAGTTACAATTATACTTAATTATAACATTTATTTTATCCATAAGACACCTAAAATCAACCTTAGTATGTTTTTAACAAATGAAGAAAAGTACTTTAGGGAAAGATGGAGAATCCTAGAGTAACATGATACGTGGCCACATCCTCCCCTCTCCATTTGTTACACTTTGTTCTGTCATTACTTCTGTGGAAGAAAGGAATTATCTGGAGAGACCCTTTCAGACCTGTCCTAGAATACCTCTTATCACCCATTCTGTCCTTCTTTAACATGAACAGGCTTAATTATGTAAATATGCCTGCTAGAGAAAAAAACTGAGACATAAGGAAAATATAGTCTAGAAACTACCAGGTAGAAAACTATAAAGGGGGTAAGGGGGGAAAAAGGACCTTCCCCTATTCACAGAGAAAGAACTAAATATGCATCTTCGTAGGGCAGTGACAGTTCATTGTTCTGCATGAAAGCCAAAAATTACCAGGAAAGTCTACATACATATAAATAAAATATATTTGACATATACATATATGTCAAAATATATTTTTGATACTCTGCCTATGTCTGGCAATCAGTGTGGCTCAGACTTCCATGGGAACTGTTAACTTATTATCAGTACACTAAAACCTTTCAAGGAAATTACTGCTTTAGAGAGAAAATATTTTCAGTACCCCCAAATGAGCCCTAAGACACTCCGCTTGCTTTTGAGCCACATGATTTTGAGCCACATGAAGATGCACTGAGGTCAGAGCATGCGTGTATGGGAATATGGCATCCTGGACGCTGGAGGTGGCCCTGGCCCTCTCTACCCCTCTCTGTCACTAATGAGCTAAATTCACCTGAGATTAAGATTCCTCACCTATAGATGGAAGGTCCCAGGCTCCAATATGCCCCTATTCCTGAAATGTTGTGATGTTTGTCTAACCATTATCAGTGTATTACTAGATCAATAAAATTTTCCCTAAAATTAAAGTTCAGGGAAAAAAATAATAACAACCTGATGCGGTTTCTGAGCTCCAGGACTTCATGTTGCTCAAAACCATAGACATCCTGTCATACTTGTTCTCTTGTTTGTTATCACCTCAGAAACTCATAAAGTCACCTCCTTTACACACGTTCATGCACAAGTTTCCCAAGTAAGAGAAGGCCTTAAGACAAGGATCACTTATTAAACTGTGTCCTGTTATATTTACCCTCAAGTGAATAACACAGCCACATTCAAGCAACTTTCGTTTTCTTTAATTCATTGTAAAAAGCTGCCTGGAGCTAGTTGCCTTTTTTTCTAAAATTATTGTGGATACTAAGACGACAGCAGCTTTCTAGGACCTGCATGCTTGCCAAGAAGCATTGTTTTTTCCAGTGAGTGTTTTCAACAATTGGTGTTTTCTTTGTTCCCTCGACATTATTTTCTTAGCCAAAAAAGCAAGAAGAAGAAGAAGGCACAACAGACACAGCCACATCCTCGTCTAACAACCACGAGAAGGACAGCGGGGTGGGACGCACAGACGAAAGCCTGCGGAACGATGAGAGCTCAGAGCAAGAGAACGCAGCTGAGGATCCCAACAGCGCATGCTTGAAGAGCAAGAGAGAGCTGGGGCAGAGCCAAGACACTCTGGGGAGTGTTGAACTTCAGTGCAATGAGAGCTTTGTGTCAGGTGAGTACATTGATTCCGACTGCCCTGGCAACCAAGATGAGGAGTGTGAACGATTCCAGCAGCTCTTGGAGCTCAAATGCAAGATTCGAAATCATGGAGAGTGTGACCTGTATTACTCAAGCAGCACAATAGAATGCAACCAAGGGGAACAAGAAGGAGTGGAGCATGAACTACAGCTGCTGAATGAAGAGCTAAGAAACATTGAACTTGAGTGTCAGAATATCATGCAGGCTCACAGGCTGCATAAGGTAACAGAGCAGTATGGAGACATCTGGGCATTGCACGATGGAGGATTCCGAAATTATAACACCAGCATTGATACGCAAAGGGGAAAATTAGATGACATCATTGAACACCCAGAAAGGTCAGATAAGGACAGTTCTAGTGCTTACAACACAGCCGAAAGCTGCAGAAGCACCCCACTCACTGTGGACCGCTCCCCTGACAGCTCCCTTCCAAGAATGATCAACCTCACCAACAAGAAAAATCTGAGAAGCACAATTGCAGACCATCAGTCCTCTTCTGGACAGAGCAGTAAAGAGTCGACCTCCACCAAAGCCAAAAACACTGAGCAAGGTTGTGACGTTGAAGGCAAGGAGAAGATTTTAGAAAGCAACAAGCTTTCTGATCAAGAGAAGACAAGCAGCGAACACATCCCTTACCTCTCTCCTTACCACAGCTCCTCATATAGGTATGCAAACATCCCAGCACATGCCCGGCATTATCAAAGCTACATGCAGTTAATTCAACAGAAGTCTGCCGTGGAATACGCTCAGAGTCAGCTGAGTTTGGTGAGCATGTGCAAGGAGTCCCAGAAGTGTTCAGAGCCCAAGATGGAATGGAAGGTGAAAATTAGGAGCGATGGGACCCGCTACATCACAAAGAGACCAGTGCGAGACCGGATTCTGAAGGAACGTGCCTTAAAGATCAAGGAGGAGCGGAGTGGCATGACGACAGACGATGACACCATGAGTGAGATGAAAATGGGGCGCTACTGGAGCAAAGAGGAGAGAAAGCAACACCTGGTTCGGGCCAAAGAGCAGCGTCGGCGCCGGGAGTTCATGATGCGGAGCCGGTTAGAGTGTCTCAAGGAGAGTCCTCAGAGCGGCAGCGAGGGCAAGAAGGAGATCAACATCATAGAACTGAGTCACAAAAAGATGATGAAGAAAAGAAACAAGAAAATTTTGGACAACTGGATGACAATCCAAGAACTGATGACCCACGGGGCCAAGTCTCCTGATGGCACACGAGTTCATAATGCCTTTTTGTCAGTCACCACTGTATGACCGAGTGAATGGAACGCAACTGATTTTAAGAGGGTGCTACCAGTTTGGGTAGAGTATGATTGCCTCGTTCAATGTGGCGTTTTTATATATATTTTCTGACTCTTTATAGTTTAAATTTTTTGTAAGCAAAAATACCTGGTAATTTTTAATTTGTTTTTCATATACTGGTACCTTCTTTTTGACTGAGGACTTTCTTTAACTTGTGATATATTCATATTACTCATTTATATATAAAAACAAACAAAAGGAAAGAAAACAAAAAAAACTTGAACAAAAGTTCTGAGGAGCCAATTAATTTCCTATTTTAATGTATCTATTGTAAGTTAAGATCTGGATTTATTTCTCTAATTTACTTATTTTCTACTTTAATAACAAATCAATGCCAAAACCTTTCTATGCTTGCTTCTTGGCATAATGTGTATTAAATCAAGTGTGTTAATAAATTATGTACCACATCTTGTCTTATACATAAAGCCACCTCTTTTTAACATCCCATTGTACATTTAACACATGAATGGCCATTGTCTTTGTCTCAGTCAAGTGTAGGTGGACAATCTTCCTGTGATATGTAGTGACATTGGTCATGTAGCTAAATAATTGTGATAATTGTGACAATAAAAGATAAATAAATTATTGATTATCCTTAAGAAAATTTATCAAGGAGTGTTTTATTTTCATTGTCCACTGTGGTTACCAGATATAAATTAGTTATATATGTATACTATTTAGAAGACTTCTAATTGTGGATAATAGAATGTGTACATTTTCTATCACTTTTTTTCAATAAAATTATCTTGAAATATTTCCCATAGGTCATGGTGTCACATATTCTTACCAGGGTTAAATTAAGTAACATATGTAGAGCATCTCACAGATGCTAACTAAAATTCTGTAAACATTCTGTAAAATTCTCCATGGTTCTCCTGGGTGTAAGGAAAGGCCAAGAAAAATGTAGGGCATGATGTGGAGACAAGGATCAGTGAAATGTCTAAGGTTGTTTATAATGACCCTGTAGGTATTAGTCAATGCCAGCTGCCAAAACTAAATACCATAGACTGTATGGTTGAAACAAATGTCCACCTTCTCATGGTTTTCTCACATGGTAGAGAGGAAGCTCTCTGGTGTCTCTCCTTGTAAGGGCACTGATGCCATCCTGAGGGCCCCACCCTCGTGACTTCATCTCAGCCTAATTACCACCCAAAGGCTCCACCTCCAGCAACTATCACACTGGGGTTAGGGCTTCAACATAGGAATTTGGGAGGACACAATTTCATCCACAACACTATGTGAATTTATTTATTTAATCATTTGGGAATAAATTTTTGGGAACCACCTTTTTAATCATTTTCCACATAGTCAACTATAAATGCCTTTTCATGTAGGTTTATTAAAAAGTGAGATTGTTAGATTACCAGGTAATTTTTCAAACCCAGTTTTTCATCATAAAATATATAAACCATGTCATGTCAATCACCGTGCCTCCAGAGTGAAAGCCAGGTCAACCCTGTGCATGCAAACATGAGTTCAATCAAATTTTTATTAAACCTAAGAGGTTGTTTTAACTTAATGGAGATATAGTGTCTGAATATTTTTGAAGCTACTTTCCTATTTAAAAACCTACCATGGCTCCTTATTAGATCTTCCATCTGATTCTGATGCCTCAGCCTTATATTCAAGGCTCTCTATTGACTTGCCCACCTTGCCAATTTCCCCTCTCTGTAGATCTGCTCTGAGTTATTCCTGGCTTGACAACAACCTGCCCATTCTCACTGAAGTTATCACATGCTGTTCGTCTCTCTGGGACCTCTGTGCCAAACCCTACACCTCCCTTAGAGCATGACTGTACTTTCTCTTCAGAGCCTGTTTTGATGACACCAGCTTTTCTCAGCATTTTGGCATTTACTCTGACAATGTTGCACTATTGTTTTACCTAGAAATTTTATTTTTTGTATTTAAATCACATACTCAGAACTTATTGTTTCCCTGCATAGATTTTAAGTTCAGGGACGTCGGCCCTTGTGCCTTCCTCTGTCTTTTAAACCTCTGGTAGAATGACTAATAATAATAAATACTAGTTGAGTTAAATTATGTTATTAATTTGTCTGTCTACACATATTGGTCCTTTTGTTATTGTTTTCTTTATTCTTTTATATTCTAAGTACTTGCCTTTTGAAGGGTCATTGCATAGATGGAAAGAAGTGAATCTTATTTACATATAATGAAAAGCTGGACTCAAAAATTTTAAGATAATGATAGTAACATAAGGCAACTGGAAATTTGATCACCTCTAACTTCAGTCTTTGTTAACCCAATTAATAAGGTTGCTTTGATGGTTCTGAGAGTTAACTTTTAGCCAAATGGTTATCAGTAAGAATACTTGTCCTTCTTAAGAGCTCAGTTTTTTCCTGATCTGATGCCTAAGGTTGTTGTGTATCCTCTCAACACAATTGGGTTTAAATATGTATTAAATTCATATTACTCCCATAGATAAATATGATTTGGAACAAACATGTAAATTTTTTCTGAAGAAACATGTACACATCTCACAGAATGCTGTGTTTCCAAAGTTACCAGTTTAATTTTATTTTTATTAATCCAAGTGTGCTTGCCAATTATTTAAAAATGTAATGGTGGTTTTCATGTCTGTGTTTATATAGTTCTACCACTTGAGAAATGTCATTTTCAAAAATCAGTGAAATCTGAAAGTGTTACACTTTATCTTTCTACATAACATATCTTTGTGCTAAACATGTTTTTAGTAAATAAATAATAAATCTGTTGCTCAGCAAAGAAAAACGATTGTTTTACATGTGGGATATTTTACCTCAGTTCAGAAGAAATATGTAGAGATAAAGAGGGAAAATTACTTGGGCTTGCCTTTGCAATTCCATACCTTTTATTGCTTTGTATATTCAAGATGTGACAGAAGTAGGTATTAGGATCCATATGTGAATGACCTAAGGAAGCTGAAAATAATGTATGTTCAGAGGCCATTCCTTCACTGTACGCCGTGAAGGAGGCTGACGTGGCCATCTCAATTTGTGTGGTCTGTACCTTTACAAACACCCAATGGGGGCAGAGAGGGCCTTCTCTGACATGGCCTTTCCATAGCTACATGTGAATTTAACCCATGTCTTCAAGTGTCTAAGTCTCCCACATCAACACACCCTTTTTAACCCTCCAATGAGCTTCTGCTTCAAATTCCTTGTTTGGTGATGGTGCCACTGTTCACCTGTTCTTTCATCCTTATCACCTGAGTCTTCTCAAAATTGTCTATTACCTGGCCAGTCACAAACCAGGGTTAATTTATCTTCTAAATGTGTCTGATTATCTTATTAAAGTTAAACCACCTTTTGGCCAGACTGGCACCATCTCACGCCAACTTGCTCCAACAGTCTGGACCAGCCTTCCCGAGCACCCTTCCCAGTCTGTCTGCACGTGGCGGCCGCCCTCAGCCTGCATCTCCTCACTGTGATAAAGGTGCCTTTGGTCGGGTGCCTTGTCCTAAGACATGGGGTAAAAATCCGATTGCCTGAGACTATGATTGTCCAAGGACTTCCAGAATTTAAAGTCAGCTTTTTCCCGTCTGATTCACATTTCTTCCAGGAGACACTTCCAACTCAGACCTCAAGAAGACTGTGTCTTGGGTAGATAAATAATTTGATGCTCCTTCAAACTAATGTTCTTTAAATTTTAATTAAAATTTAATTAATGTTAATATTCAATTAATACTCTTAATTATTAATTTTTATATTTCTAGTAAAAACATGAATAATTGATTAAGCTAATAAGTAGTAAATAATTTCTTAATTTTTAATAAGTAAAGTTGAACACTGCCATGGATTTGCTGACCAATTTTAGTTCTTTAAACTGAAAAAAAAAAAAAAAACCAGAAAAAAATGTGTTCTCAGCCAATTATTTCTCACTTGTTTGAAGTTTCTTTTCTCCCTTTAGTTTTCTAGCATTATTTTCCAAAATGTAGGAATGTATGTCTTTGGAGTTATATTAAAAGGCTTAAAATTTAGATAAAACAAATTATTCTGTCTTGTAAAGGTGCATGATATGGTCTTAGAATTTCAGTGACTAGTGGCTACAGGAAGCTACTGACAAATAATTGACCAAGGTAGTTAATCTATTGAGAAGCAAATTGAATCTCTCTCTCTCTCATTCTCTCTCATTCTCTCTCTCTCATTCAACTCAAGTTGCTACCCTTTTCAGCCAAGCAAGACCACTTTACCCTAGAGCACTTCTACAAGAAGTCTTGTAGAACAGAGTAAATGGGCACCATTAAGCCTCTGCTTTAGTCAGACAGGACTCCCTGTAGCTTTTCAAATACGTCATTCTCCTTTCCAGTACCACTCTCTGCATGTTAGATTAAGCCCTTTCTCTTTGACCATCCTCTGTCAATGTTTATTTCATGTCTTCCCATCTCCAGGAGATTTTCCCTAACTCCTGCTAACAGCTGCTCTAATTTCTGCACTCTCAAGTAGGTGATATATTGTCTTAACACTCACTTGACTTTCCACCCAATAGTGTCTAATTTTTGTTTCATAATGTGTCTGTCATAAGTATAGTGTGCTGCACAGTTAGTCACCATTGCTACATATGTCCGTCTGGCATTTCTTCTGTGTTCCTAAACAGCAGCTGCTCAGGATTTGGGGTGCTGTGTATTTCTTATATATCCCAGTCAACAGTGTTGTATTACAATAAGCATTGCTCCTTGGTTCATGGGCAATCCATAAACTAGGGTCCTGCTTGTTCTTTAGTATTTTACTAGTAAATAACATGTTTGAAACTTATTAATAAGATGTGTTAAACTTATTAATATTCACTACTCATTTACTTCCTTCATCCTTGCCACTTCCTATGTTGGTTTTCTTGGACAAGTTACTTAAGCTGCTGCTGCTCAGTACGGTGCAGACGATTGTAGCTTTTTTTCATAGGTTGGGGATTACATGGGTTAATACACATAAAGAAGATAGATGAGCACTGGCATGCAATGGGCACTCAGTAGATAGCAGTCATTATTTTTGTTTGCACATGAGCAGACTATGACTAATATATTTTTATTGATCTGCCACAAATTCCATAGCTACTAAGCAGTAGGTTCTATCTTCAAACTTGTGATGGTCCCCCCAACCAAAAAAAAAAAAGCTTTTTTTTCTTCTTTCCATTACTTGCAGTCTCCACATTAAGAATGAATATGAGAGTTAAGAGCAGCTTGCTCACTTAAGCTTTGTCAGTTCTGCTTCAAACAGACATCCAGGCACTGACACCATTTTCCATGTGTCATCAGATGTGCTGACTTTCTTCCTTTGGTGGCACTACTGTAACGGCCAACCTCTTTATTTTTTAACCGAATGATGGGGAATTATGGTGGTAAATTTTGTTGTTGATCAGTCAGTAAGCTTATGGTCGTTTCTAGAGTCACCTAGTACATCATTACATTCTGCCTCACAGCTATTATCTCCCCTTGCCACTGTGCTACCTGCCAGTCCATAATCAAGAATGTGACGTTGTTGTGAAGGAAGCCCTTGGAAATCCATTTGTGGAGCTGTTTTAATAGGATGCACAGTCAAAGCTAGTTATTCAGTCCTTAAATTTAATAAACTAAGACATTTATTCCACTTAGCATTTCTGGTGGTATTAAGAATAGATTAGATAGAATGCAACTTTCCAATGTATCTTGGAACATTTGTGAGGTGCTCTAGGAAGCAAAGCCTACTCAAATGTTTCAAGAAACCAACCCTACTCTAGATTTCTATTTATATCCCTTTAATTTAGCCTTAGTTTTTCAAACAGAAAGCTATTCAGAAATTTAATCATACAGAGGACAGACAAAAAGATACAAAACAGTCAAGAGAAGAAAATGTTTAAGAACCTACTGTATTCATTGTGTTAAATGCTTTACATGGGTCATTAATAAACTTCTTGTCTTGGGAAGATGAAATATGAGCACGTGAAGAGAAATCTAAGTGGGTAAATCAGTCAGTGCAGAGTGACTGGGCCAGTGAGGAGCACAGGAGGATTAAGAGGAGTGAGGGCAACCTGTGGGCTATCATCTTTGGGAAGCCTTCCCAAAGGCTGAGCAGCCTCACAGCCTGGATTAATAGTTTACCAATAGGACAGGTTCTCATCAATTCTGTGATCTTGAGCAAGTTGCATTCCTCCTTTGAGCTTCCATTTTTCTCATCCATGAAATGAGAATATGGGAATAAATGATCCTCATCACCCATTTTGTTTCTAATATTCTAAAGATTGCCAATAAATAATGAACATTTAATTCCAAATATCCTCTCTTGTAGCCATACCACAATTTGTTATAGGTAGATAAATTCATCCTCTACTAGTAAAGCAAATAAGGACATTTTCCAAAGGAAAAATAGGATCATGGTCTGTTGGTGTGAAAAAATGCCTAGCCCCTCCTTCCATTATTCACCTATGTTGTCAGAGTTCCAAGGCATGCAAGGTAGTAGCGCAGACCTGAATGTGAGACTTCCCATTGTTCCTGATGGTTACCACACTCGGAGAGACGACACACGCCTTCTCCACTCTCAGAAAATCATGGAGCTGTGCCCTAGAAGAGAGACCTGGGTCCTCTGACACTCGCATAGTTACAGAGAAGATGGGAAAAGAAGGGGTTGTCCTCCGCTTGGATACTCTTTGCTGTGCACTCAAGACTACCAGCTTGCTGGGCTACTTCTGGAAGAGCTTGTGTGGTCAGCCAGCAGACACACTGGCAAGTTTCTTCATATAACATGTGACTGGCATGTTAGTTACAAGAAGGATGGGAGGAGCCAGGAGTTAGGCAGGAGCTAGGTCATGAAGTGTTTCATATGCAGAGAAGGAGAGGATTAAAGTAATCAAACTCATGTTTTTGAAAATCTGTATATTAGTAATTTAGACCTAATATTAGGTAGGGAAATACTTGGATGAAGGGTGGCCAATTAAAAGGTTGTTCCAATGATACAGAAAAGAAAAGAGCTTGAATAATGAACCAGTGAGTGTGAAGAGAGGATTTGACAGATGTTAGGAACTAGGGCTGCAGATTTAGGGAAAAAAATCATAAACACATATACACAGTACACCAGTTAAATTTGAATTTCTAAAAAATGAATATTTTTATAATGTGAATACATATTGGGGACATTTATACTAAAATTAATTATTGTTTGAAATTTTTATTTGACTAGGCATCCTGCATTTTATCTGACAGTCCTATTGGAGAAGTAGAATAGCCATGTCTCAAGGAATGACTGGATGTACAACGGGAGATTAACAGACGCAGGGAGAACTTGAGGATGTTGTTCAGGTTTCTAGTTGGGTAACCGAGTTAATGATAATATCACTCAGCAGAACAAGATTAGCATGAGAATCCTGCGCATCGTGATCCTGTGTCATACCAGCTTCTCCAGAGGCACCTTCCAGTCTAGACGATGGGTTTTAGAAACATTCCCAGAGGCATGTAAGAAAGCACCCTTCAACCAAACAGATAAACATATCTTCAGCAAATCATATTTAAACTATAAGTAGCCCCATGCATGTTCAGGTCAGGTTTTGCAATCTAATTATTTATGGGGAAATGTGGGATTTTTTTCTAGAAATTTATGAATACCTAGAATTTTAGCTAAAGGATTTTTAGAATTTTAGCTGAAGGATTATGAACTTGATTTATATCAGTAATGGCAAAACTGAATGACCCATTTTTACTTAATTATTCCATATTAAGTCTATAAATGGTTTTTTGTTTGTCCTCCTTTTTAAAGGAAAAAGCATTCTACTGTATTTATGAACCATAATTGTGTTACTTTATCACCCATTTCTGTATATTTTCATTGACTCTAATCTCTAACTATTGCAATCAATGCCTTAATTAATAAGCTGAGAAATGTATACCATTTCATGCATGAGTAAGTATATCTCAGATAATTTTCTGAAAATGGAGTTGCAAGGTCAAAGGGTATGTATACTTGTGATTCTGAGGGTTACTATTATAAATATTACCCTCCACAGATGGCACAATCTGAACTCCTATGAGCCCAGTCTGAAAGGGCCTATTCTCTCTACTTCCTCACTGTGACATTTTAGGCTTATTTGCCTCCTGGTGTATCTTTGTTCCCCTACTCAAAAGATCCCCCATACTGTCCATCCGAAGCTCTCATTTCAACTGGACTCATCAATGGAAGCAGTTACAGGGCAATGGGATGGGGGACAGGACAGGAGGAAGGAAAGCCATGGCATTTCCCCCTTCCAGGGGACGATCCAGGTTTTGTGGGGCCTGTGGCTTAAACATTCAGAAGTTCTAATTTAAAGAAAATAAGTTATGAATTCAAAATTAGTCACAAAAGGAAAGCACAGAAATATATCCCAATACACATATATATTACACACACACACACACACACACACACATTCTCAAGTCATCTTCTCTTTAGACTGAGCCCCAAAATGTCCAGGGCTATTCTGTTACCAGCTGACATGAGGGGAAATATGAAAGGAAGAAAGCTGAGTGAAACCAAGCAGCAGTGACTGACTAATCACAGTCACAATATCTTAACAAATTGTACAAAAATAGGATTGCCATGTGAACACATGACCAAGCCCCTCCCAGGGCTTTAGAGAGCAAATGTGGGGCAGGTCGTTGAGGCTCACCCTCCATTGACTCCACCCTCCCTCTGCCTCTGGACGCTCCCTCTCTGCCTCAGGCAGCATCTGCGACAGAAGCTGGATCTTCACGGTTCCAGCTCCCACCAGACAGGTGAACCACAGTTCCAGAATCCAAGTGCCTGTGGAGAGCAGAGCCAATAAAATGACACTGGTCCGATCCAGATAGCATAAAGTGTATAAAACAAAGTGGAGTCTCTCATGTTAACCAAGATGGCTGTCAGTCAGCCACAACACTTTGGTTCAAGGGGGAAACTACCTAAGTCAGAACAGACACATCTTGTAAGGAGACACACCTGGCAAGGAGACACATCTAAGATAAATGCACATGTGATCAGAAAAGCTATGTCTGCAGAGCAGGACAGGCTCCTGGGGAAATTCACCACTTGCCATCAGGGATGCCAAGATATTTACCCAAAGTCCCAGAAGGGGAGTACACCACTTGCAAGGTATACTGAGGCAGGTTCCAGACCACTGTGGAGACAGCCAAGCTCTACACACCACAGTGCTGCTCCGTGTCATGCTGATCTCCTTGGCAACCACTGCTGAAGGCTCCGCTCTGCCAGACTGAGGACTTAGTCTCCCCTGCTGCCCACCTGGCTCTGAAGATCTTTTCTTGCAAGATGTTGACAACTCCCTTGCCCACTGTGCTGTCTCCCAGACCTACAGACTGAGACTCTGGAATTCTGGTTCATTATTCCCCATTGATTGCTCTCTGTGCGTATGTTCTATTTCTCTTAGATTGTTAAGAGTGTGAGCAGGATATTAATGAATGTTGATATTCTAAGGTTCAGTGAACCTGCATTTAATAAAATCCAAATGGATAGCATAGTTCCTGTGTGTGACTCTTGTCTATCCCTTGGTGCCTGGCTGCTCAGCCGGCAGCTGCACAGCTGACCTGTAGGAAAGACTGTACCACGAACATACCCTCTTGACATTTGGCATAGTCGGCACCAATGAATGTGAGAGTGGCTAGCAAAATAGATCTATAATGAGGCTGAAAGAAAGGAAGCTGAACTGTTAAAACACCTTTCCAAGTATAACTAGATAAGGTGGCAGGTTGAATTAGCATACACTAAAATATTATATAAGGCAGCTACCAAACTTTTGTGAAAATGTAAACCCTGGGATGGAAACTTAAAAAAAGGTCTGACTCTTATAAGAGACCAAAAACTCTCCTGCCAGTGGAAGATCCCTGGTGCAAGTTTGAGACTGAAGTGCAAGTTTGTAAGAAATTGCCCATACAAACTATTGAGGATATATGGATAGACCTCACTGTTCCAAGGAATTTGGAACCACTCATGAATAGAGCCGATGAAAAAGAAGCGCCGGCACTGACTCTGGAGACATTGCCCCCAGTAGATGCCGATAGGCACAAAGGCAAGAATTTAGTGCACATAATGGTACAGAGAAGTCAGGCAGCTGGCAATATTAAGGTTACTTTTGATGATGACCTTGGACCTACCAATGCTCACCCAGAGGATTTAGCAGAATATGACAGTGCATGCCTGGGATGACTTATATGTTGTCAGTCCAGTAGTTTTAGGAAAGCAAATAACAGAGTATAGCCATGGACAAGGAAGGCCACATACACAGAGGAAGGCAGAGACTGCACCAGGCAGGAACTGCAGAATATGAGAATATATTTTCAGCAAAAGGACATCACTCCCCCTTGTTCTATATACTGTATGCTGCCTTGATCGAACCAATGCCTTTTTATTGGTCCTGCTCTCCAAGGTGTCCCTGGCCCACAAACACCAGTAAGACTTATCCTGGCTTCCCACTATTTCTAATTTCTGGATGGTCTCATTCTCAGCTTTTTTCTATCCCTTGATGGATTCCCTTTATTATACTCCATCCATCTAATTTAAAGCAGTTCTCTTCTCCTGCTTTTACTCCAACCAGTTCTGTTCTTGGTACTAGATATGGTCCCAGTAAACAAACCCCCAAATAAGATCAGAACAGAGATCCTCTCCTGTTTTTATGCAAACACACTCCTTATCTTGAACTGGAAAAGAGGCCTTAGTCATGTGGGCCTGCAATATATTACCTGCAGGTACTTAAGATTAAATTCCTGTTTGTTGTAGACCGCTCTGCCTGATTTTAGGAATTGTATCTCTACCCCTTGTAGCTAAGGGTGAGAGACGACCTCTGGAATGCCAGCTGCAGGAGACAAAGCCTGTCTCTGGTAGCAAATGCTGCCTCAGTTCCTCCCCCTGCCCCCAGAGCTTGGTCGGAAGTCAATGACGGGTAAGACCCCTCACAGCAGAGGCAACCTAAGCCAGACTCGATCACCTGGGAGGCCTTCATGGAAGGACTGAGGGGGCTGCAACAAAGAGCAATAGACTCTTGCCACCCCCCCACCCCCCCACCCCCCACCCCCCCCACCCCCCGGCTTTGACATAGCTCAAGTCCCCGTGTACTCTGGGAGAAGCGCTTCCTGACTCTAATCCCCTTAAGCCTGAATACCTGTTGGGGAGAGGTGCAGCTCCTGGCCTTGCTAGAGCATGTCCTGGGGGAAAATCTGGCACCACAAAGACTTGCTAATTAACCTGTGAAATTTGCTCTGCTAAGAGTGCTTTCATTCATATGATAAGGGTCTGAGAGGAAATGAGTATGTCTCCCAAAGTTTCTGCAACTCTCTTCCTGACAGACACTCACTCACACTGAAACCCTCAGACCTCTTTGTAATGTTATCTACTGTTTGATCCTTGCCGCCCTGTATTCCTATGTATTACAACCCAATAAAAGGCTATGGAAAAAGACGCTCAGGGCCTTTTTCTCCTTAGAGAAACTGGCCGCTTCTGGCCTCTTTCTCCCCAGAGAAACTGGCCACAGCCCACGCCTCCAACCCCAAACAGATCTCATCTTGTCTCGGCCATATTTATTCATTCACACGTGGCCGTGGCACCGAGGGGACCTCTCAAAAGTAGTCGCCTCCACACCTGTTGAAATCATTATTTACAGGAACCAAATAGTTGCTAGATTGCTATACTTTCCCAATAAGAAAGTATGATGATTACAAACAACGTGGGGTAAGGTAATTACTTTTGACAGTGCTAGGACATTCATAAGGAAAAACATTAGGAAAAAAAGGCCTGTTTTTAATAGAGACAGCCATGACCATCAGCAATAAGCACCGGCAATCTTACAGTGTGTCCACAACATGTCGGACAAACTAAGCTACAGAATGCCCATAGCATCATGTTTCCCTTCTAAGTAGTGTTTTATTATTTAATAATAATTTCTATTTTAAACCTTTGGATCAAACTAAAACATATGTAGAAAACTGTATAAATTATCACAAAATGGACATGCCTGAAAAAGAGCATCCAAATTATGAAATAGAACAGGAACAGCACCCTGGAAATATTACTCCTACCACCTTCCCAACTGTAAACAATGTCAGGGCTTCTAAAACTACAGATTAATTTTGCCTACATTTGAAGTTTGAATTAATGAGTTCCTGTAGTATATATTCATTGGGTCTGGATTCTTTTGTTCCACATGTTGGTTGCGAGATACATCCAACTGCTCCCTATTTTCCCTATTCCCAGCCTCTGGCAGCCACTATTCTAGCCACTATTCCACTGTTTCTATGAGTACAGTTTTTTGAAATTTCATGGACAAATGAGATCATATCATATTTGTCTTTCTCTGGATGACTTATGTCACTTAGCATAAGGTCCTCAAGATTCATCTATGCTGTCACAAATGGCAGGATTTCTGGTTTTTTATGGCTGAAATATATTCCATTTTGTGTGTGCGTTTATGTGTGTGTGACATTCTCTGTATCCACTCATTTGTCAGTAGATACTTAGGTTGTTTCCATGTCTTTGCTATTATAAAAAAAACTGCAGTGAACATAGGGGTAAAGGTATCTTTTCAATAAACTGATTTTATTTTCTTTGAATCATACCCAAAAGTGGGGTTTCTGCATTCTGTAGTCGTTCTATTTTTAATCATTGAGTCCACCCCAAAGGGAGTGTTCGGAAAGTTCTTTTCTTCTTTTTTCTAAGTCTTCTTGTAACTGTTTTATCTTGTCTCGGACAATGCCTGATTTGTTGGCATAGAAGCAGCAGTGTTCCTGTAAAGCCAAACAGATACCTCCCTGTTCTGCAGTAAGTAAATCTAGACCTCGTCTGTTTTGAAGGACAACTTCTGCTAGGGAGTCTACTTGGTCTTGGATGTCACTAATGGTACTGGACAGAGCCTGGACATCATCAATTAGTTGTTTAGAGAGCTTTGTGTATGAATGGACTGCGACTCCCAATCCTGCAGTCCCTGTGGCAACTGCTCCAGAGACGCCTAATCCAACTAATAGGGGTATGAATGTTAATGCTCTTTTTTGTCGCCCTGCAATATGGTCTAAGCTGGGAGATCTTTAAGTAAGGGGGCAGAAGAGAGAGGAGGCCAGTCAAGGTTATTGTAAGAAGCTGCCTCTTTTTCGAGTTCGGCCTCTTCTGCTGGGTTTAATTGGTCGACATGGTTATTTGAGGAATTACGGGAAGGGTTAGGGGGTTTTTTAATCTCTTCCTCTATGTTAATAGAAATTGAGGGGCAAATTGGGGGGGCCCTCGAAGGGGGCCGAGATTGATTTTTTGAAATTTCTTGTCCCTCTTTACAGAGATTTTGGGCTGAAGGGGCCCTCGAGGGGGACCAGGATTGATTTTTTAGAACTTCTTGTCCCTCTTTACAGAGGCTCTGGACATCCGGAGAATGCCCATGAGTGACTAAGATTTCTTTAATAAGATTAAAATAACTGAAGGCAGGGACGGTCTGGGGGCCAGAGACTCGATAATAGTCATTAAGGCAATCTCCCACCCGGTTCCAACACTGCGGGTCAATCGTCCCCTCTTGGGGGAACCAGGGGCACATTTTGAATATAAAGTCAAAAAATAAAACTAAATCCTTTTTCTTAACTCGAGTTCCTTGCACCTTGAGAGTTTGCTTTAATTGACTTATAAAAATATCATTTTGTAAAGCCCTGGCTGGTGTAGCTCAGTGGATTGAGTGCAGGTCTGCGAACCAGACAATCGCGGTTCAATTCCCAGTCAGGGCACATGCCTGGGTTGCAAGCCAGTTCCCTGCAGGCCAGTTCCCAGCAGGGGATGCACTAGAGGCAACCATACATTGATGTTTCTCTCCCTCTCTCCTTCCCCTCTAAAGATAAATAAATAAATAAATATTTAAAAATATATATATATCATATTGTGAACATGCTTGTCCCATGATTGGGCCTTACCTGGCCGAGTTCGCCATGGAGGGGAGGGGCTCCTGAATCTGTCTCGAGGTGGAGTAGTCACGATCTGTGCGGGGAAGTCACTGGCGGGACAGCACTTTGTTCCGGCAGCTATTGGGCCCCCAGGTTGGGCGCCACTTGCTCCGGCCCATGGAGCAATCAACTGGAGCTCGACCACCTATCTAGAACAAATGGGTTGGGGGGACAAGAGGCGCGAAGAATGGCAGCAAGACAAAAGATTCTGATCAAGCTGCAAACTTTATTTTTCCGAACTGAGTATGTATATATAGGGGAGGAGGGAGAGATTAGGTTGCTTGCTATTGGCTAGCTTGAGACAAAGAAGGGCCTGCTTATTGGTTACTTGGTGCAACTGGTACTCGTGGACACCTCATGTGCCTGTAGCTAATTGGCTTGTGGAGCGCATGCACACCTCATATGCCTATAGTCAATTGGCTTGTGGAGCTCACAGGTTCCTGTAATCAACGCAATGTTTTTAGCTAGAAGCCAGGTGTAAGGTTCCCAACACAATTTCTTGGTCTTTCTCTTCTTCTGGCACCCTTATGATTCGCATATTGTGATGTTTAAAGTTGTCCCAGAGGTTCCTAAGCCTCTCCTCATTTTTTTTTTGAGTTCTTATTTTTTCATTCTGTTTTGGTTGGATGTTTATTTCTTTTCTTCTTCTTGTTCCAAATTGTTGATTTGAGTCCCTGTTTCCTTCCCATCACTGTTGGTTCCCCGTACGTTTTCCTTTATTTCACTTTGGGTAGCCCTCCTATGTTCCTTAATTTTTTTTCCTTTCCATCACTGTTGGTTCCTTGTGCATTTTCTTTATTTCACTTTGGGTAGCCCTCCTTTGTTCCTTAATTTTGTGACCAAGCTCAATCAGTTCTGTGATCATTCTGGTTACCAGTGTTTTGAACTCTGCATCAGATAGGCTGGCTATCTCCTCATTGCTTAGCTCTTTTTCTGAAGCTTTAATCTGTTCTCTCATTTGGACCATATTTCTTTGTTTCAGCACACCTGTTATGTTGTGGGGGGTGGGGCCTTAGGTATTTACCCAAGTAAGGCAACCCTTTTTGCTTTTATTGTGGTGCAGTCTGTGGGGGAGGGGTCAGAAAGGGAACAATGTGGCTTGCTTCCTTGGCTCTATCCCCACCTCCATTGAACTCTCTCATATGAGACTGGGAGTTTCTCCCACCATGGCAACTCACGCAGTAGTTTATAGCTCAGTTTGACTGCCACCCTGCCTTGGGTCCTCTCAGCCAGCCCCATCTTGCCTGAGCAGTCTACCATCTTGCCTCTCCACCTGCCCAACTGCCCATCTCCATCTGTCCTACCAGTCTGGGTAAATGTTGCTTTAATTCCTTGGTTGTCGGAGTTCTATGAAGTTTCATTTTTCTGGCACTTCCCGTTGTTAATTGTTTTTAGATTGGTTGTTATCCTCCTTTTGGCTGTGTGAGGAAGAGAAGGGTTTCTACCTACACCTCCATGTTGGCCAGAACTCTCATTGTGGTTTTGATTTGCAAGTTCTTAGTGATTAGTAACATTGACCACCTTTTCATGTACTTGTTGGCCATTTCTTTTTTTAAAAAAGTCTATTCAGCTTTGCAAAATTTTAAATTGGATAATTTGGGATTTTTGTTTTTTGGCTTGTTTTATTTTTACTATTAATCGGTAGTAGTTCTTTTTATAGGTCACTTCCTTGTATCGTGAAAGTCCACACCCCTAACCACGGCTGATTGGTTTAGACGATGGGCATGTAACTCAAGGGTATCCAAGCTTGATGGTAGCCATCTGCCTAAGTAGTGACCTGGAACATTAGCCTTGTCTAAACAAGAATACTAATCAAGCAGATCAACCAAATTTGCTAGGAACTTGAACTAGGACTTTGGGGAGATAATCAGTTAGTTACTTAGCTGATGATGAAGCCAAATGAGAGAAGAAAAAAGTATCTCCATTATGGTGAAAATGTGAGTAGGAACATCATGCATTCTTAAGACAGAGAAGTCTTGTGAGTGGCTATCTAGTTTCTGTCTCCATCAAGTGTCACTCTGGCAGTTCATGCTTTTTAAATAAAGTTTCTTCTTGTTTACATAAGGACTGGCTGTGTGATTAAAATTCCTATATCCCTTATCTGCCTGTGTATGTTCATGATAGGCCACCATTATTATAGTCACAGGAAGTTTCCATTCACTGCAACCAGAAGCACTCACTTAAAACAATGTCCCTATAAGCTTCTTTCTATTTATATGTATGATTATATTTTTATAAAATCATATCATATTATACAAACTGTTTATGTCCTGGTTATTTGATTTAACAATATATTTTAATAGATATTTATAAGAATAAATGTATATATATATATAGCATTTTCATGTTTAGGATATACATTATATGGATGAACCGTAACTTATTTAATAATCACCCTTTTTTCCTTTTTCATAATTAGCTGGTGGTATAAATAATGATTCAATATACACATTTGTTCATACATCTCTGTATACTACGTTGATTATTTTCTTTGGATAAATAACCAGGAGTAGCTTGCTTGATTAAAGTATATGATCATTTATAAGACTTTTAAATCATATTCTTAAAACTCCCTCCAGGGAGTTATTAATAATTGCATTCTCAAAAACAATGCATGATATTGTCCAGTCACATGAAAACACAACATTTGCCTTAAGATCTCACTGTCTCTGACGTGAATTCCCAGTTGTAGTGACGACATACCACAGGGGAGGCCTAGTATTGAGGAAGCAACGTGAATATCAATGGGTCTATTGAACATGAACATACTAAGCGGCTGGTCAAATTTTCAGTAATTAGATAGATGAAAACTTGCTGGAGACACTGCTTTCTATGCGCATTTTAGGAAAAATAGTTTGTACTTCCTGGAGGGATAACCAGAGATTCATTCATAAGTGGGTTTTTCTTTCCTATACAGTTTGAAAGTTCTCACAAATGTTTACTTTCCTTCCAAGATATATTTTTAACAAAATGGGGCATTGTTAACTTAAGGATATTTCAATTGTGTGAATATATATATATATATATATATATATATATGGAAAAGTACATATTTATATAAATAGTATGTGTGTATGAAGACTGTATATTTTATAGTTCTAAGAGGCAGTGTAATGTGGTAGAAAAAATGCCGAATCGATAATCAAAATACTAGACCCAGATCTCTATGAACTTTGAACTTGAGCAAATTCCTTAACCTTTAAGGGTCAATATAATGAAAAAAACTAAGCAATAAGATACTTGCTAGCTTGTAAGTTGTAAGAAATGAATTGGCAATGCATATTAGAAGGTGACTAGAGCTACGAATTCCTTGAGAGGACTCAAAAAGTTGCAACCATTTAATTTGTGATCTGTGAAAATTATGACTTAAGAAGTTATCATTTTAGGCGACCACGACTTAGGATGTTGTCGTTCTAGGTGACCTGACAAAAGTTATATGTGATCGCTGACAATGAGCATGAAGACGGAAGTTCAAATCGGTGGTTCCACAGTGGCTTTGGCATTACCCAGCTGTGGCTGAAAACCCATGTCTTCTCAGTGGGAATCAAGCCAAAAGGGCTGCATGAATCCTTGAACCTACTGTTTGAATTTAGTCCAAAGACTAAATTTAAAGCATGTGAATAGAAGCATGTAAATAGAAGATCCATTCGTCTTCTTTCTAAATAAGGAGCCATATACTGGGCATTAAATTTTTATGCTAGAAGACAAAAAGGTTGACACCATATTTATGATGGCTGGAACTTCTTTGGCAGTACGTGTAGAAAAAAATTGATTAGGAAGTTGAGCAGTCAACAAGCTCATGAAATTCACCAAAGATCAAAACAGCCCCTTTTGGCACTTTAAAGGCTTTTCTCTTATTTTCTGAGGATTTTTAACCTTGCTGCCAATCTCAACTATGCATAAATATTTTGTGGCTTTGAAATCATTATCTTAATGGCATATGGATGCTATATAATGAACAATATGAAGTGTATAAATATTCATATCAGTCAAGATGCTGTCACACCTTTGACAGGAAGGATGTCCAAAATTAAAATATAAAAGGATATTTCCATTTCCCTTCCTTTTTTGTCTTCGACTTTGTATTTAAATGAATAGTGAGCATAAAGAAATGGACCCTGAAATTCATATCAAGGTTCAGGTGTAAAAAATTAAAACCAAAGACCAGTTCAACCCCAACAGTTTAATTTACTTCTCTTAAGATCTTTAATACCAAACTTATCAGTTCTCTCTGGAAGGCATTAACTTGTTAAATGAGTCTTAATTATACATAAGCAGATGGAGATTTGAATTAAAATTACCTTACACTCGAGTGGCTTCAGTTCATTATAACATATCTTCCTCTTAATCATTTAGGCAGTCTCATCATCTTTCATATAGAAAGTTATTAAAATATTCCAATTTCCATATTTCTTCAGATACAGCCACTATTAAATGGCAAGTAATACACATTAGTAGGTGACTTATACCATCCAAGAATTGGTGAATTATTCATGCCAGGAACAATTTTTGTGCTTTTCTGTCATCTGTAGCATTTTCTTTTAAATACTTTATATTTACTTGATACGTGGAACCTCACCTCATTCAATTTTAAGTACCAATTTTAATTCCATTTTATTTCCACAGGAATGGTGAAAAAAGACACCATCAACTTTTTTTCCGTACTTTGCTTCTCCCCCAGGGGGGTGGGGAGTAGAGGTATAGGAGCATGTTTCTTGAAAACTGTCATAAAATGATCAAGACTAAGTACTTGTTAATTATATCAGCCCTCAATAAGGCCTCTGCATTCTAATTCAATGTACCCATGGGGAAAAAGACAAGGCTTAAAATTAGCTCCCATATTGCTAAATTTTAAAGACATACCCAGTAGTCATTTTACCCCTGGAAATTAATATTTCTAGACTTACTTAACAGCCAAACCTAAGATTTATTTTTTTTCCTCAAGTTGCTAAGAATATTGAAGCAAGTGTCCACCCAGATATTGTTCTAAGGCTAATAGTAACTCCCATGTACGGCTAACTTAGGCCAAGTAGTAGCATTTCATTATTCCTGAAAGTAAGAAATTTACAGCTATTCCCATAGGAACCCTCTGGAGAAAAAAATTTCAAAGCTCAACACTGTCATGCCTCCCTTCAGAAGTAGGATTCCCCTTAGGCTCTTACTTTACCCAAGTAGTCAATCAGTATCCAATCATGTTCTGTCCCACAGGCGTCCCTGGGTTTACAGACAGCAGTGACAGTGGCAGCAGAATCAAACCAGACAGCTGACAAGAGTGGAGATCCTGAGTCCTGGCTGAGTCATCAAGACAAAAGTTGTTCAGTCAGTCTCGTCAAGCATTGCCATATTTTCTTTATAAAACCAAGCAGAATGTTATTCTTTACATTTGACAAAACTCAATATTCAGCACAATGCTTTCTGCACCGCTTAGCCTATGCGAGGGAAGACAAATGAGGAGTCTTAAATCCACATGTAATTTGAAAAGCAGAGTGAAAAAAAGAGGAGCCAGTCTGAGTTACAAACAGAAAATCAGGAACACTGTACAAAAGAAAAGTGATTCTGAGAAATTACTTTTTTAATGGGGGAAAAACCTTTCTCCAATAAACAGGCAAGAGTTATGTTAATTTTTAATTGAACCATATGAGCAGTTGGACATCATAGCTTACTAATGCATGCTTATAGAGAAATGCAAGGTAAAAAGTACAAACACATTTATACTTTGAAAGCAAATATTGAGCACATATGATGTAATCAAAACACAATGGATGTAATTAAGTCCATTCGGCTTTGTCTTCCAGAACCAGCACCCTCTTACAAACACGCACACACACACACATTCCTTTTGCCAGTCCTCATGGACATTCAGTCCTTTTCTAAACATGCCTGTTTTTTTCTATTTGTATTTGTTTATTTCACCTACCCTCTTATACTACTGAATTCCTACAAAAGCAAATATATTAATGCAGCATGCTCTCAAAAGCAATTTAAATTGATCTATAATTTTCAGAGGCTTTGACAATTGCCCAGCCAGGACAGCTCCCTGCCAACAGTGGTAGATTTAAACGTCGTCACTTGTCCACCAAAACCCAAACACTGGGCATCCCCCAGCCAGCTCAGGCTCTAGACTCCAACTAATTAAGTTTTCTGCTTGCTGCCATTGAAAGCTTCAGTCAGGTATAATTAAAACTGAACCAATGACAGCAGTGGCATTTGTCAGAATCATCCAGTGGTTCAAATACCAGTTCTGACAGAAATGTCAAACTGATAGCACTCCCAACTTCCCATGCATGCAAGGGAAAAGCAGGGAGGGCTTTTACAACCAATGCTGGGCTGATAACCTTTTTCAATCCCACAACACCAAATGCTTCCATGAAATTTCATTACCCTGGAAGGGAATTCGGCTCACAGATGCTCCCTTCTCACAGAGTAAAGCTCTATCTAATTCGATAGTGTTTACTACTCTTAGGTCTTTCAGGGAAGTTTGAAATAAACAGAGAACACAACAGATAGTCAGACAGTCATACAGAAAGAAATATTCTAGTTTCAGGAACATCAATGTCCTAAGTGAAGATTTCCTCAGAATTAACACTAGTGTTACCAAATTTCTAGATACATTGTTAAATGTTCAAAGCTTTGTGCTTTGTTTCTGTGACAAAAGATCACCCAAAACTAGTGAAGGTACGACACTTCAAAGGGGAGAAGCCACCAAACCCGGGCACTGACTCACTGACTAATGTTATGATCCATTATCTAACATCCTTTCTGGTAGGTCTCGGCACATGTTTTGTGGGTTTATGAATAGATGAATGAATCAGTGAATGAATATCACACACATTCTCAAGAATAAAATTTCTATATCACAACATAAAAGTTGTCATAGGGAAAAGGTAATTTGTGCTTATTCATTTTTTTAGAGGTGAGAAGGACAAGAGATGGAAAGGAGTGATTTTTTTCCTCCTCTTTCTACACAAGCACATGGTACTGGAGATTGGATAAAGCAGAAATGTAAACACTTTCATTAGTGTTATGGGAAAGAAAAAGATTCTATGTGCACAAGCTTAACAATAGCAAATACGAAATGGTTAAGTCAAAACACTTGAGCTATTGCATCTTAAAGAAAGATTTAGTATTATCCACAGGGAATGTCATGACTATGTATTTTTGTCCACATGGTGATATACCTCAAGTTATATACCTTAGTTTATACCTCAAGAAAAAGTGTTGTGTCCTAAGAAAAAAGTTTTTAAATGCCCACCTTTGTATGTGCATGTTAAATTATCAAAGTGGGAAACAGATTAGAGAAAGCTATAATGTCAGATAAAGAGAAATGAGAAATAAAAATAATAGAAAAAAAGGAATTCATTCAGAACAGAGCTCAGTAAGCCCTTCATGAGTAGCATGTGAGATCCTAGGTCACGCATGAAACAGGAGACAACTAAACCACCCTTCATAGGATAAATATAGGCAGTGTGGGAAGGAGACAGAAAGGCTCTGGAAAGAGCAAAGGAAGGGGACTAAGGGTCAGAGCCACACAGTAAGACAGAAACCTCCAACAAGAAGTGGCCAGTGAGGAAATCAAGGGGCTGATGCACTTCGGAAAACAAGGATCTCAAAAGTTTTAAATTTTTGCTTTTCTGAGCCTTAAACTCTTCTATCAACCCAATCAATGATTAGTGAGGTCTACCACTCACACTGACTAGGGGAGATCAATGCAGAAGCCACAACTAGTTTTACTGGTAGCAGTGAGAAGAGAACACTCTTAGAAGGGGAAAAGTGAATTAAGATCAAGAGTTCAATCAAAGCAGAATCCCAGACCCAGAAATGAGCGTGAGAATGTAATCCCCTGGGGATTTAGGGAACTAAGAGAGCTGGATTGATTTCCAAAGAACAAAAAGAGTATTGAGTCAGTTACATACAAAAAAAAAGGGCTGGGTAATTGCAGTGAGTAGTTTAATTAATTAATTGAGTCATCTCTTAATTATGTTATATGTATTTTAATAAAGTATTTTAATTGCCTCACACACAGAATTATTATATATAAATGTTTTCCAAAATATTCTGCAAGAAAGACTAGTCCTTTAGGATATCATATATCTCTTAAAAACAAATCAAACAAACAAAAACATTTTGGGAAGGGCAATTCAATTCCTTTGTCAAACTTGTTAACAGATGCTGAAATGACTAAAATAATTTGACAGTTTCTATGAAAGCCTTAAGCATCCTAATCTCCAAAAGAGGGGCTATATTCACCAATGTTATTTGAGCATATTTGACTGTAGGCTCCTATTAAAAGACTCTTCAGTTTTCTTTAAGAAACACTAGCCACCCAGTGTTCATTGGATTAACTCATGAAAAAGAGGTTAGCCCATTTGGGACCATGGATGCCTTTGAGTACACCTCTAAAGCATTAGTCTCTCCCCAAAAATGCACCCTATTCATGTACAAGAAAAATAGATATGACTTTGCAACAGGAGTACAGAGTAAGAGATCTAAAAATTCAAATGACTTTTAGAATTCAGAGGATGTTCATTGTATAAGTATGCCACAATTTACTTGGACATTCTACTTTAATGAACACTTGAATTGTTTCCAGTTTTTTTTATTAAGAATAATGTTGCTATGAACAGACATGTACACATATTTAGGTGCATAAATGTGCATATTTCTATTAGAAATATAAAGTACAGATTACTGTTATAGAGTATGCATATGTTCAACTTTAGTACATACTGCCTAATAATTTCTCAAAAATCTTGAAACTATATAATTAGATCCATACATGATTCAAATTGTACTTTAAGGTGGAATGACACTTCTATATTACTTTTGTTGTTGTTGTTTTAAAATATACTTTATTGATTATGCTATTACAATGTCCCATTTTTCTACCTACCATTTTATAATACTTATTCTCTGTACATTTTTCCCATTCTCCATTCCTCTTCCCCACTGACAACCTTCCATGTGATCTCCATTTCTATGATTCGGTTCCTGTTCTAGTCATTTGCTTAGTTTGTTTTTATTTTTGTTCTCATCTTAGGTTCATTTGTTGATAGTTGTGAGTTTCTTGTCCTCTTACTGTTCATATGTTGATCATCTTCTTTTTCTTAGGTAAGTCTCTTTAACATTTCATGTAATAAGGGTTGGGTAATGATGAACTCCTTTAACTTGACCTTATCTGGGAAGCACTTTACCTGCCCTTCCATTCTAAATGATAGCTTTGCTGAATAGAGCAATCTTGGATGAAGGTCCTTGCCTTTCATGACTTTGAATACATCCTTTCAGCCTCTTCTCGCCTATAAGGTTTCTTTTGAGAAATCAGCTGATAGGCTTATGGGAACTTCTTTGTAGATAACTGTCTCCTTTCCTCTTGATGCTTTTAAGATTCTCTCTTTATCTTTAATCTTGGGTAATGTAATGATGATGTGCCTTGGTGTGTGCTTCTGTGAGTCTGACTTCTTTGGGACTCTCTGAGCTTCCTGGACTTCCTGGAAGTCTATTTCCTTTGCTAGACTGGAGAAGTTCTTCACTATATTTTTCAATAAATTTTCAATTTCTTGGTCTTTCTCTTCTCCTTCTGGCAGCCCTATGATTCAGATGTTGGAATGTTTAAGGTTGTCCTAGATGTTCCTAAGCCTCTCCTCATTTTTTTGATTCTTTGTTTCTTCATTCTGTTCTGATTGACTGTTTACTTTTTCTTTCTGCTCCAAACCATCAATCTGAGTCCCAGTTTCCTTTCTGTCACTATTGGTTCCCTGCACATTTTCCTTTATTTCACTCTTCACAGCCTTCACATTTTCCTCTATTTTGTGACCGTACTCAACCAATTCTGTGAGCATCCCAATTACCAGTGTTTTGAACTGTACCTCTGATAGGTTGGCTATCTTTTCATTCACTTAGTTGTATTTTTTTCTGGAGCTTTGATCTGTTTTTTTATTTGAGCCATATTTTTTTTGTCTTGGTGTGCCTGTTATGTGGTAAGAGGTGGAGCCTTGAGTATTTTTCAGGGCGGGACAACCCACGTTGCTGCGTTGGAGTCCTGTACATGTTGGGGAGAAGTCTGAGAGGGAACAGCACTTCTGCTCCACTCTCTGACAGCTTTCAATCACTTCCCCCACTACACACAAGCAAATTGGGCCCTTCTGGTGCTGATTCCCAAGTGGGTGGGTTTGTGTATGTTCTAGGACCCTGTGTGTCTCTCTAATGGGCTCTCCTGCGAGTCTGGGAATCTCTCCCACTGCCACCTCAACCCTCACAGGTGTTTTCAGTCAGAGGTTTGAGGCTTTATTTCCCTGCACTGGGGCCCTGGGTTGTGCAGTCTGTCTCGTTCCCTAGTTGTTCCTCCTGGTTTATCTGCATGCAAATGTGGAACCACCCTCTCCACCAGCCGCTGCCTTGCCATGAGTCCTCCCTGCCCGGCTGCCCATCTCCACCCCTCCTACCAGCCTGGCTGAATGTTTCTTCTTTAACTCCTCGGTTGTTGGACTTCCATACAGTTTGATTTTCTGTCAGTTCTGGTTGTTTTTTGTTTTTAAATATTTTGTTGGTTTTTTTTTATTGGTTCTGTGAGGAGTCACAGTGTACCTATCTATGCCTCCATCTTGGCTGGAAGTCCTCCTATGTTACTCTTTATCTCTAATATTTCTCTTACCTTAAAGTTCACTTTGTTTGATATTATTATGATAAAAATAGCTTTCTTTGGTTAGTATATGCAAAGTTACCTTATTCCACTTGTTTGCTTTCAATCTTTACATAATTTACATTAGACAGCATATAGCTAGATCTTGTTGTTTTATCCAATTTGTTAAATCCAGTATTATCTTTGCTTTTTAATAGAAATATTCAGCCCTATTATTTCAAATATAACTGGTGGCATATCTTGTATCTACCATATTATTACTTATTTTCTGTTTGTCCCACTTATTTTATGTCTCATTTTCTCTCTTCTTGTCTCCATTGGAATACTTTATTTATTGTTGTTATTTTATTATATAACAACATGTTATTATATGTTATTATGTTATCTCCTATGTTATTATATTTACTATTTTATTTCATATTAATATAGAGGTTAAAATATGCATTGTCAACTTATTAAAGTTATTATAACTAACACTTCCCAAACCATGGAAGGAACTTAGAACATTTAACTTCATTTAACCACCTTTATGTTGCAATTTATATGTATTATTACATATTTTTAATATGAAATGACATTGTTTTTATTGTCTTAATAAATCATTATTTATACATACTTATCTATGTATTTACTCTTTTTATTATTCTTCATTCTATTTTAGCCACTCTTTCCCATTTGGGATAATTTTCCTTTCATCTGAATAAACCCTTTTTGTGTTTTCTTTAGTTCGTATATACTGATGAAGAATTCTCTCATTACTTTTTAATATTTTTTCATTTGCCTGTTTTTAACAGGTTAATTGAGATATAAGTGACAAAGAAAGCTGAATATATTCAGTTTATAGTGTGTGATTTGGTAAGTTTTGACATGTGTATATACCCATAAATAATACCACAATCATAAAAGTGAATATATCCATAATCCCTCTTGTATTATCTCCTTCCTGCTCTAAGTGCCCTCCTATCTCAATCAATCCCTGGTGTGTTCTCAGACACATTAGCTTGAATTTTCTAAAGCTTTATATACATGGAATAATGCAAGTATATTCTTTTTGTCTGGCCTTTTTCATTCAGCACAATTATTTTAAGATCATCTATTTTATGTTTCAATAGTCCATTAGTTTGAATTACTAAGTAGTATTACATTGTATGGATATATACCAAAGTGTCTACCCATTCACTGTTAATGGACACTTGTGTTGCTTCCAGCTTGAGGCTAATACAAATAAAACTACTATGAGAATCTGTGTACAAGTATTTGCATGTGTCATATTTTATATTTTTAGGTAAATAGCTAGGAATGAAATGGTGTATTCACATAGTAGGTGTAGGTTAACTTTCTGAGAAACTGTCAAACTTTTCCAAAGATGTTATGCCATTTTACACTCCCGCCATTACTGCATGAGTGTTACAATCACTCCATCTCCTTGTCAACACTTGGTATGGTCAGCTGGTTTAATTTTAGCCATTAGAACATGTTTTTAGTGAGATATAATTGTGATTTTAATGGTCATTCCTCTAGTGATTAAGAAGGTTAAGCTTTTTCATGTTCTTATTTGAGGTTTGTACACATTCTTTAGTGAAGAATCTATCCAAATATTTTTCCCATTTTTTATTGGGTTATTTGTTTTCTTATTAATTTTTGCCTGTTCTCCTCCCTGCCCTATGGGTTAGAAAGTCAAGTATTAAGCTGAGGTAATCTCAATGCTCACTTCATTTGTTTCTCACCTCTCAGGGATACAATTTTGTGACCTAATGTTCAATGTCCGCAAAACTTTTGTTCTATTGATTTTGTCCAATTTCTTATTGTTGTTCCAGATATGAAGATAAGTCTGGTCTCTCTTATCTAATACTGACTGGAAGAAGAAGTCTATAACTGCTTTGCCCTAATGAATGCCTTTTATTCTTTTTTCCGTTTTCTTTTTTGGGGAATGTAAAAACTATCAGCACTTTGAACATAGCATTCATTGTGTTCTGGCTTGCATCATTTCTGTTAACAATCTTTCTCCTTTATTGTTGCCACTTAAAGGGTATTATGAGATATTATAACATTTTTCTCTGGCTTCTTTTAACATTTTTTTTTAGTCTTTGGTTTCAGCAATATTATTATGGTATGTTCTGTGTAGTTCTCTTCGTATTTATTCTGCTTTGGAACCAGGACACTTCTTAAATTTGTTACCTAATGTTTTTCTTTCATTTGAACTATTTGTTGACATTAATCTTTCAAATATTTCTTGTCTACCATTTTTTTTCATTCAGGCTCCCTCTCCATCTCTCCCTCTTCCCCCACCCTTCTCTTTCCCTCCTCCCTCCTTCTTTCCTCACTTTCTCTCTCTCTCTCTTTCTCTCTCTTTCTTCTATGATTCCAATTACACATATGTTAGACTCTTTCTTGGCATCTCATTTGCATCTAATGCTCTTTCATGGTCTTTCCAATCTATCGCCTCTCTTAGCTTTAGTCAAGATCTTTTTTTCGGACCCTTATTTCACTTGAATGATTTTCTCTCCAACTTGCACTGAAGTCTAATTTGCACTGAAGTCTTAATTTGGAGTTTTTACTTGTCAGTTGATTTTCCATTTGAGTTTGGGGAAGTTGTATGTCTGCTATCTTCTGTAATTCTTCATTTTATCATATAATTTCTGAAACTTTCATTAGTTTCACTGCTTCAATACCTGTATTTCCTACTGACATGCTTTTATTTTTTTCTCTTGGTTTCTGGCCAGTTTGTGCCATTTTTTTGCCTGTTATTTTTTTATTCTGGGTAACACAGTTTTGTGTATGTGATAAACTACAAAAACGATTGAGGGTCTAGATAATGTCATATTCTCCAGAGAACATTTACTTCAGCCTCTTGAAAAAAGTTAGTTTGGAGGAAGATTACCTTAATATAATCATAAACTAAGTTGATTCAAAGCTATGATTTTCACTCTTTATTACCATTCTATGCTTGCTCATTATGAATTTAAATGAATTAGTTAAAATATATTTTATATGTTCTTAAAATCTAAGAAGGGGACAGGGTTCAGATTCTGGGTCTCTAATAAAAAAGACAATTGCCCACCTAGCATATTATCTAAAAATGTGAAGTCTAGGAAAGTGTGTACAAGGTCTGTTCAGAATGTATCCATTCATGTAATAGGAAAAATAGGGACATTTACTGAAGAAGATACAAGATACAAGTCCCCTTCATAGTAGGCACCTTGGGAGCTCAAACAGTTCTCCAAGCCTCTCTTCCATCCACTGTTCAAAACACTCTGAAAAATCCTTTGTTGGAATCGCCATCAGCTGCCCCATCATATTTTCCTAAATCTCATCAACAGTCTGAAATTTCTTCCATTTCAAAGGTGATTTTAGTTTTGGTAAAAGCTGGGAGTAACCGGGTGCCAAATCTAGTTCACTGGTAGCAGTTTGAATCAAGTCATTAGCAACTGCAGCATGATGTTCCTTCTGCTCTGGTAGCAGAAGCTGCAGAACAAATTTTGCCATGAAATATTTCATGCCAAGATCCTGTGTCAAAATCTCAGACACAGTGGCTTTTGAAATCCCCAGATCAGCTTCTAGTTCTTGCACTGACAGCCACAAATCTGTGTTGATTGCAGCCCATACATGTTCAACATTCTCAGGTGTTCTGCTTCTTGCAGGCCTTTCAGAATGTGGATCACTTTCAACAGATTCTTGGCCATTTTTGAAGCATTTGTGCCACATTTTATTTGTACTGCACTTATTGCATCATCCCCAAAAGCCTTTGAATCATCTGAATAATATCCATAGAGGAATGTTAAAGCTTAACATAAAATTTGTTGTAGATCCATTGCCCTATTTGCTCAGTCATTTGGAATGTGAGGGCCACACAGTGCAATGCTTGCAATGCTCATCTACTGACTAGTACAGTGAAGTCCTCATTGTTCATGCATGCACACTCCAGTTCACTCTACTTGGTTGCCAGGTTACATTGATGTCCCACAAACCATTCTCAAGGTTGTATTAACAATGCCTAGACATTTTCCAGACAGACCTTGTACTCTACCAAGTCTCAAACATAGGTCTAGTTACATGTATAAAAAAATATTTGATCTGTTCAGAAATAACTTAAGAATAATGATCTTGATAACTTGGCATATTCATCAAAAATATGATTCCAGATTTTATGGTAGAAGAATAATAGAAGAAATCCTTGTCATTTTTATTTTTCTAACTGTGAGATTCAAGTAATACAGTTAAAACAGAAAAAAATACACATTGATTCTGGAGCATAAATATAGATTAATAATAGGATCTAGAGCCATAAATACTAAACTTTCTCTAAAAAAGGAATATATACAATCCACATTTACATCCAACATTATACGTATCACTTCAGAGAGCCTAGGGCCCAAGTGGGGCTCATCAGTGAACCCAGCATTAAGAATTTCAGCTCTAAAACAAAGAAAATTTGTTTTTTTATCTTAAAAAATGAACAAAAAGATACAACATTGTAGTTTCAAGAAATGTTTTCTTAGTCAACACTTCTCAATTACATGTGTCACGGAACCCGTATTCTATATTTTCCCTTTTAGTTTATCATAGAATTGACAGTTGAGAGTCACTAATCATAGAGGATGAAAAATTCATTTAACCTTTGGATTTTAAAGCGTACTAACATAACAATAGTAAACATCTATTCTGCAAGCACAGATAGGAACACCTATCTTTCAGCAAATACTTTCAGAGAAGAATGGGAGGGTTGGAGCAAACGCCCTGGAGCACAGCAGCCAACAATAAGTGTAAGGCTGTTTCCTTGTCACAGATAGTCCTTGTTAGTTCCATGTTGTAATTTCAAACATTTAAATTAGATGTACGCACTTAGAAACTGGGAAATTTCACGTAAATTCTTTTTCTGTCTCTTCAGAAGCTACAGCTATCTCATGTATACTTCTTTGTTGCAACAATCAATCAGGGCTGAACAGCCACTACCCCTTTTCCCAGTTCCCTGAAATCCCCACGAGTGCCTACTTCATGGTTTCACTCTTCTAATACGTGGCTGGCTTTAGGAGGCATTGGCACTTTTGACCCATGATGGTCAACCCCTGAGTAAATGAGTGTTGACCCGGTATCACAGGACACTCTCTGCCGAGCAAGTCTGCTTTTCCCATTTCCTTCCAGCCTCTAAAATTACACCCAGCTCCTTCATGGGAACTTCCAAATGCATCTCAGTCTCCCCGAATTCATCTCCACTCAATTTTTTCCAGATAACTTCCAGCTGACCTCCCACCAGGCTCTTGCAAAGAACAAAGCTTCCTAAAAGAATGGGGGAAATAGTGCCATTTGCAACAATATGGATGGATCTTGAGAAAAAATATGCTATGCAAAATAAATCCGACAGAGAAGTTACAAATCATATGTCTCCACTCATACATGAGATATAAAACTGAAAGCAACCAATGAACCAACAAAAATTCATAGACACAGAAAACAGGACAGTGGTTACCAGGGGAGTGAGGGGGCAGTAAAGGGTAAAGGATGTCAAATATATAATAATGGAGAAAGGTATGACTTCTTGGGTGTTGGGCACACAATGCAAAATATACAGTTGATGCTCCATTGAAATGTACGCTTGAAATCTATATAATTAATTCTATTAACCAGCATCATCCCAATAAATTTAACTAAAAAAAAAAAATGGAGGACTTTACCTGGAATGCTAACCTTACAGTTAACAATTTCCATAAAAGTTACAGTTAACTTTTTTCTCTTTCCCTGTTTTGTTTTTGTTGTTAAATTTTGACCTTTATTAGAAGGGTTAATATACTTCATTGGGATACTTAGTGCTGAAAGCCATGTCTGAAAGGACTATATTTCTCAGTGAAAATGTCTTAGAGATCATGGTTAGTATCTGTAGCAGAGCTGGGTCAAAATTAACATATTACAAGAGCTGATGTCAGCCTGGGTGGCAAACTTTCCACAAGAAAGGTCAGGCCGAAAGGTCACACTCATCAGCTCATAGCACAGAGAATTGCAGAATCCTAAAAGATGACTTCTTCTTTTTCTAAATAACAGTCACTGATTTCCTCTTGCTATGGACACAACCCCCTCGGGCTCAGACACAGGACTCACACACGCCACTCCCCCCGCAATTTCTTTTCTGTCTGTTTCTGTGATTTGATTTCCTTGAGTCGGTACCTAATTTAGTTAAATATATGTTACATTGGGCTACTTTGTGTGTGTGTGTTTGCTTGCTCTGATGGAAATGATTATTTAAATCATTATCAAGTCACTAGCCCAGACCTCAGTGATGATGGCAGTTAGTAACACAGAGTTCTAGTCTGCAATACATCCCATGTGATCTGTGCCTACAGCGTGATCTCTGCCTGTGTCTGTGGCATGAAACTTCTTTACCACCTCACCCCCTTATGTAAATACCACAGAATTGCTTCCCTATTTCAGCCACCAAAGTGAAGACTGTGGTCCCACGATCCACATCTTCGCCCACAGCCCATGGGTGGGATTGCCAGAGTGTCTTGGGCCACAGGTTGCTGTAGAGAAAGATGCTTAGTGGATCCCGTACTCAACTACAAAGCTGAGCCTGGCTTGGGCACTCAGTCAGCATGATGTCAAAATGACAGGTTATTTTCTGTTACCTGTCAGCTGCTATATTAACCCTGAGGCTGGTGAATGAACTTGATCACTAACAAGGCTGTTGAACTAATCCTTCCAGGTGAGAGTTCAGCATCTCTGAGAGACAAGCTGTGTCCTCAGAGAACAAAAGAAGAGAAGTTAAAGCACTTGGCCGAGGGCCTGGGCCTTTTTTTCCTTTCTTTACTGGCTCCAGCCTCACCACCAGAGAGCACATTGCTTCCTCAGTTAGAAGAGTAAAAGGTACAGCAACTAGGCAACACTTCAATCTTCTGGAATCTCAGAGTTTTGCAGACCTTCATGTCACCAGACAAGCATTTGCTTAAGCTACCCAAAGAAAGACATTTGATTTTGGAAAAGGCTTTCTTTCTCAGTGAGGTCCCACCCTTTGTCCCAAACCACCACCAACAACAACTTACATTGTCCTGTGTCTCTAAATCACTATCCTCTCTCTCTCTCTCTCTCCTTCCCTTTCTTCCTCCTTCTTTACAAAACATGCTGTCTTTCAATTAACATAGTGATGACCTATTGTTACCCGTTACCATGCTAATCCTGAGCTGGTGTGAAATTACTTTATAATAAACACTATGGAGTTCTGACTTTCAATTAATTTTGCACATGCTGCGCTAAATCAGATTAGCTCTACCCCCAGCACCACCACATTTGACCACAGACGTAATTCTTTCCTTATAATGAAATGGAGGATTAATTTATATGAAGTATATCTGTACACATTTGCAACTAAATGTAAAGATAGACTTTGTGTTCTATTTGCAGGATGCACAGGGCTGGGTCTAATGCAGACTCTCTGAGATGATTAATTTTTTGTGTTCACTGGGGTGGGGAAAGATATTGCCAGTTGTTGTTGTTTCTGTGTTAAATTCTAACTAAATGCCTCCAGGAAGAATAAGCAAAGAAATGCTCACATATGCCACAATGCCGAGAGAGTGGCGACTCCCCCTGTAAATCTTGCAATGCCGCATTAGGAGAAGCTGAAGGAAAATGTAAACACTCTGAAATGGAAACAATAATCATTAATACTAAATTGATTGGTGTTCTGCCTGGCTGTGCACGCCAGCATTCATCCTGAATGAATGGGGGGAGGGTAGCTTTTTAAATGACCATTAAAATGAGGGGATTTGATGACAATTTCAAGGAAATGATGGCTTGTGCCTTTTTAAAACTAATATAGCCCCTGCACTAAATTATATTTTGGTGAAATAATTATTTTCCTCTCGGAAACTCATTATTAGAATGGAGTGATGGAAGACGAATGTAGGCACACACTAAGTGAACAAATTTGTGTTAAAAAAATTAATCATACTACCCCGATGCTGGGCTATATTTTTTCTTGTGTCAGTCTCCAGTGTATTTCATTCAGTTCTTTTATTACTACAAAATATTGATAGAAAAATTTCCCCAACACATATTTTCCTTTTGACACCAAATGAGAAAAACTGCCAGAAGAACTAAAGGTATGGCACATATTAAAGATAAATGTGTACTTAGCAAATCCTTTAAACCAATCTTTTGTTAACCACAGAAGAAATAAAATCTTGGGTAGTGTTGCAATAATGAAAATACTTACCACTGACTTATTTTTAGACGGACTAAGCAAATTATGCTTGGCAAACACTGGAAATGTATTCATTCATCTAACAGGTATTTATCTGAGGCCCGCTCTGTGCCAACCACTGCTCTAAGTATAACTGGTAAGACCAGGAACAGACTCCCCTGCCCTCGTGAAGATTCCCACCTAGGGAGATGCAGGCTGGAAAGAGCAGAACCCGTCGCCAGCATCGCGGGCACTGGGAACTCTTCCTCTGCGCACGCCCCTGTGCTGATTGCTTTCCTGTTATATATTTCAGTCCTCATGTCTAATACTTTCCCTCTAGGTTATTATTATACATATTTCATATGAATAACTAAATCTTAGAAGTTAAGTAATTTTCCCTAGTCCCACAAAGTGGCAGAGCTGGAATTCAAAACTGCGCTATACTGCCTCTGACATTCGCTGTCTCAAAAGCATGCGACCTCACCTTGTATTTGTCCGAATTTTATTTTTCACACTATGATGGGTAAAAATGGGGCAGAAGGCACAATCTCTCACCTAAGGAGACTTCTAGTCCATTGGGAGAAAATTGCACATTTATGAGATAACTATTCTCAGAATTTCTTCGTGGCAGAAAAATTTATAGTTCCTGGACCTGAAGCATGCATTTTGTTGCGGGAATGAGGTAGAATTATTTGCTGACGTTTATCTCTGTTTGAATAGCACATTTAACTTCTAAAGCTTTATTCATTGTAGAATGCATTATTAATTTCGTAGACGCCTTAGAGAAAAACTGAAATAATTTGGCATTAAATATGGCCATTATATGCCACACAATGTGTCCTGATTTGAGTTCCCTGGAATTGTGAAACGCTCGACTCTTGGAGTTGAAGATGTGCAGCAGCATAACAATGATTTGTTCATTCAAGGTTTAAATGACTTCACCTTGAAACTGTATGGACCTCGCACATTTTATTTTTATTGTCTATTTCCTATTATTGTTGATATTTCATATTATTTTATATTAGCTTTGGGTGTGCAGCATAATGGCTAGACAATTATATAATTTACCAAGTGACCCCCCCCTTGTAACGCAGGTGCCCACCTGGGCCCACACACAGTTGTTACAATGGTATTGACCACATTCCTTGTGCTGTGCTTGACACCCCTGTGACTATTTTGTGAGTTAGTAAAGTGGAGGACAATAGAGGTAGTTGGACCTCGCACATTTTAAAAGAGATTTTCTGGATTACTCTAGTGATCTATTTTATGGTATTATTAAATTTTGTTATCTGCATTTACTAGATATTTTATCTAAGTTTTCTAATGTAATATCATAAATGCAATCAAAATACATCTTTATAATTCACTTAATCTTGACAATTTCAGTTACTTCTAATGTCTAATAGTTTCCCCCCTATTTTCATTCTTTGTTTTTACTTGGTTGGATTCACTAGTATCTTATCTCTCTTATTGTTCTCCTGTTTATCTTCTTTAAGATTCTCAAAAAAACCATTGTATTCAAACGGCCAATTCTCACATTTGTTTTTCAGTGCTAGTGCTTTGTATTTATTAACTGATTTTTGCTTTAGGTATATTTTTCTTTTTATAATTTCTTGGGTTGAATGGTAATTTGTCATTTTTCCTCTTTAAATACTGTAAACTCTCCTCCTTGATTGTATCTCATGATTATTTTCCTAAAGATTCTGTACTTTAAGCAGTTTCAAGCTCCACTCTTCCCTAAAACATTTTAGGATAATGTTTTCCAAAGAATTCTGATTTTTCTCAGTATATTTATACTTTCAGTATTAATTTTTAGTTTTAATAGAAAGCAGTTCAGAATGTTGTCTAATAGTTAGTCAAGAAGGTACTTGAAATAAAATGCATTTGCAGTTGGTACAATGTAAAGTTTAGTGAATATCAATTTGAACAGTTTAGTTCTCATTAAGATTATCTATGCCCTAGTTCTGTGTTTTATCTGAAAGCAACTGAGAAAATTGTCTAAGATCTTTTCATGCTTCTAAATCATACTCCTGTTCATTCTTTTTCTTCCAGTTGCAGTGGTTTTTGATTTTAAATTTCAATACTATGTTAATCAAGACATAAATACTCATGGTAGTTGTCTTCAGTAGAAAACTGACCCTCAGATCTCATTTAATAAACCAATGTACTGGGATATTTAATGAGATATTGTATGTAATAGAAAAATATTTGAGACAACCTGAAAGTTCACCAATAATGGATTAGTTAAATTTATATATATATATATATATATATGTATTTATAAAACCAAATATGCATACTCACATTTAAGGAAAGCCTATATGTACAAATACACACCAATATTAAAGATCTATTTCTACATAAATAAAGTGAGGTGCAGAATAATGTGTAAAGTATGTTATCATAAGTTATCAGGTCCATGAAAAATAGGGTACCAGAGTAGTGAGAACTCCAATTCTGGAATCAGTTTGTTTGAATGAATCCTGGCTCCAACTCTTACTAGCTGGGTAACTTTAGCAAGCTACCTAATATCTCCGTAGCTTCACTTGTAAAATGCAAACAGGAATTAAGTACCTATCTCCTAAAGTTTGGGGAAGGATTAAATGAATTGGTTCAAGAAAAGTGCCTAAAATATGGCCTGGCCCTGTGTGCTAAATAAGTTCTACAGATATACATATAATAAATTATATATCTATGTAATTTATACTAAATATAATTTATTATATATCTACATGTACACATAGTATATATGTATACTATGTATAAATGTATACTGATACAGACACCGGCCCGCAGTGTCCGCGTCATTATAGATGAAATGAGTCACTCACACAGACTACTGAGTTCCGTGGAGGAAAAGGGACAGCATGGCTTTTCTCTCAAGGGGAGCAAAAGCCACGGCCCTTGCCATGACTGGCCTTTGTTGGGTTTCTCTGCACATTACCTGATGGTCCTTATTTACTATGCACAGGTTGCTTTAGGTGGTTACCTTTTACAGCAAACAAAGGAGCCAATGCCGCTAATCACATCACAGAAGAGGGATATTTACAAATGAAAAGGGAAAAGTGGTTGGACTGGTTACACTGTCCTTGGAAGGTGTAGCATGGATTTTAGGAAGTTACTTTGCAGTAAATGGTTGCCACTGGGCCCCTGCCACACAGAATGGTCTCCTACAGTATACTATATGTACACACGTTTCAGAACAGACACACTGGGGCCCATACTCCAGAGGATGGTATACTAATACCGTCCGGACCACCTACTGGGCCCAATCGGCCACCACCAATTGGAAGGAGATCTCTCAATGCCAGAGATTTGTGAAAAGAAAAAAAAAAAAAAAAAGGAAATGTTTATTTAATGCTATACAGACTTAAAGTAGTAACCTAACCTCTTCATTAAAATATCAAAGTCCTTTAGGATATCCACCTATACACACACACACACACACACACACACAGCAGCTCCCTTCTCCCCCTGCCCTAATTTGGGGTACCGTAACTCAGGAAAAGAGCATACATCTGTGTTTCAGGCCACTGGCACCGTCAGCTGTGTCACCGTCCTGGCAGTATCTCCAATTAATCCAAAGTCATGTGGCACCTTCTCACAGTCCACTGGCAAGAGTTTGTTATACCCATTTTTCCAGGCTAAGTCTCTCCTGCTTCCCAGGCCATGCAGCCAAAGGGAGCACCCCAAAACTGCATGGGGCTCTTCTACCAAAGCTGCAGGGGACTGCACTCCACCAAAAACACGTGGCTTTCTTCACCTGGCTGCAAGGGTCCCCACTCTGGCAAAGCCACGTGGTTCTCCTTCACCTGGCCAAGAGAGGGTCCTCACTCTGCCAAAACCGCATGGCTCTCTCCTCAATGACTGCCATGTTTGGGTTTAAATCCCTGTGCAAATCTTCTTCTGTACCCATTTCTGACTTCTCCCACAATCAGTTACACCTGCCAGTATTCCTGTATTGTTGCAAGTTTATTGGGCTGCCATTGTGAGTCTGAGCAGGTATCGCCCCATGTCCTGGAGCCAATCTTCTCCAAGCTCCCACACAGGCACTGTAACTTGGCGGAACTGCCTCTCAGTTACATCTTGGAGGGGGAAGTGACTTCCACCCACCTGGCTCCAAGCCTGGCCACAGCCATTTAACATATCCAAGTGACCTGCCAAAGGCTATAGATATGTTAAATGACCATGCCATGGATTAGCTGCAAGGTTGTGGCTGTACAAAACAGCCCTGCATGTTCCTGCTCCATGTGTCCCTTCCTCCACCTCACACCTGTGCTGGGGGAAGGGGTGAGGACATCTTATATGTCTCTCCAATACTTCCTACACACCTTGAGTTCTGGACCCCATTCCAAATCCCTTTTTGGGCCCTCCCTCTTGGCTGCACCCTGTATCACACATAGTATACATATATATGTATACGTGCACATAGTATATATATATTGGCTCCAGTGGATTGAGAGTAAAAGTGCCTCTTATCCTTACCCCTCCTTATACTTGTCCCTTTCCAAGGTGATTTTACAGCTCTTCCCGTCAAGAGGTGAAACTATCTCCTCACCCCTTGAATCTGGCCTGGCTTTAAATACAGTATGTGTCAGAGATGTCAGTGTGTCAGTTCAGAACCCAGGCCTGCCACCAGGGCTTTTGTGCTTCTGCTCTTTGTCTCAGACCCCTGCCATTGCCACCATGAGAAGACGCCGGCGTCAACCTGCTGAATGAGAGTCTACCTTAGAGATTCTAGTTTTCCTACCTGTTTCAGCCAAAGCCATCATAGGTCAGCCATGGCCCAACCAACACCCTTAACCAGAGACACATGACCTCAGATGAGATTGCAAAAGTTCTCAGCTGCCTCATAAAACTATAAATACTATTTTAAGTGACTGGGTTTGGGGTAGTTTGTTGTGTGTCAGTAGCGAGCTAATATGTAAGGATACATGAGAACTGGCAGAGAAGATTATTTTGGGGTGTGAATTTTGGTTGGTATGTGTCAGGATGGCCTCAGAAATATTATTTCACTATAGAAGTTTCTAGATAACTACTTTTTTTTTATGATGTGCAGGTATCACCAATTTTTATGTATCATTTTATAAAAGAATGAATGAACCATGCACTCTCTAATGTTTAATAGGATCTAAACTAGATAGCTGGTATGGTTCTGAACCAAGGTTATAGTCCAGGCTCTGTGTAGACTTTTAAGATGATCTTGTGGTGATAAAGGTGTATTCATGAGGGAAGAGCTTCTCATGGCTTCAATTCCCACCACAACCATACAGAAGATTCATGAATGATACGGTGATGAGGCACAGATTAAGAGTTTGTATCACTCCTTGGATGTGCTACCATAATGATAGTACAATTTCATATATGATTACAAATAAAGGAAGAAGAAAGAACACATAAGTTCTGATTGTTTTAATTTATTGATCTGATACAGTTTTGTATATTGCCTGAAACTTTTTATTTTGATGTATTAAACAAAGTTCATCTATAATATTTATTTTTCAAC